>NC_041052.1:14103567-15601730 GCF_900634775.1 Gouania willdenowi | reverse complement strand
ATAATTTTTTTTCCTTGATAATGCGTGTGGTGTTTTAATTTGAAAAAGAATAATGATCTAAAAAATTTGAAAAATCTGATTTTAATTAAAAAAAAAATATATATATATATATAATTGCATACTTGACATCTCAGACGACCCCAAGGTTGAAAAACTGCACTAACTACAGCTGAGTTCTATTGTAATCTGAGTAAATACAGGACTGTAAGTTTGAAATCTTGCTCCTAACACTGACACAGTCTTACCTTCCCTTCACTGCTCTGGGTGTTTTTTTTTAGTAAAGCTGACCTCCTGAATGCAGAGTCAGGCCATCAAACTTCTCTCTAATCACATGTTTTCACTCCCTCCTCAGCAGACGCTTACATTTCAGTTTCTCACTAAACGTCTGGTTTCTAACCGTGTGATTACCTGAGTTATTACAGCTGTGCTATACACTGGATATAAACAAGACGTCAGGAGCTGACGCGCTACACTTTATTCCTCCTGCAGCGACTCGTACCTGGAAGGCGCTGCTGGCAAAGCCGAGGCCGAGCTGCCTGCAGACCACCATGGCCTCCATCGTCCCCCAACCCTCGCTGCAAACCGTGCCCCAAACCAGAGAGCCGTTCTTCTCCGCCAGCACCTCCACCCGGCCCTCATACGGGTTACGGCCTCCGCTCAGTCGCAGCTGTGCACACGCGTCAAACACTCATATTAATGCTGACACAGACATTAGAAGCAATAATGTTGATGAAACAAAGCACAGAAGAGCGTGACAGAACACTTTATTCTATAGATGAATTGACAACAATAATGATGTGTTTTAAGTGCAGACTTGTTTGAAATTGCATACTAACGTACTACTCAAAATGAGTATGTAGTACATTCCAATTAGATATTATGGAAAAGTTGAGTATGCAAGAAATACCCTGATGTATATCTTCTTTCTTTCTCTTTTTCACACTAGTCATACTCGACTACCCCATGATGCATTGCGAGCGGAACGTAAAATCGTACTGGGACCGGCTTCAAAGTAAAAGGCTAACATACCCTTTTCAAAATAAAAGCATCTCTTCTTGTCTTCCATTAGTTTTTAATGCTTTTTTTAAACAGGGCTTTTGTTTTGAAGTTAACCCAAAGTTTTGTCAGTAGCACAAAGGCGGGTCTCAGGGAAATCTCCAAAATGTCGGCATGAAATGTGTTTCCTTGAGTTTTATGGATCAAATAACCACATGATGCTAGTCTACTTGGGATATTTAAATATGATTTCAGAACTTTTAAAGGTGGCGAATTAACAGAGATATTTAGTCTCAGTGTGCTTCCGGTTTTTGTCGTTGTCGGTTCAACATACATCTTGGGAAACTTGGAAGTATACTTCAGTGGGAACGGTCCATCCTAATTATACTAATAGTATATAGTAGACAGTATGTACTCATTGAGTGTGTAGTGTGTGATGTTGAACACAGCCATAGCTTCAGTTTGAGGATATTTACATTTAAAACAGGTGAACAACAATCATACGCAGGAGCAGGAAGTTGGCCAAAGTGTTTCTTTTTCCAACTTATCAAAACAAAACAAAGCTTTGTATCTACAGTAATTCAGATACGTCAAATATGTACAGTATCATATTAGTACAGAGAAAAATAAAGGTAAGTGAACCAAAATTCAGGCAAAAATGGTTAATTCTCTACCTTTAAGTGTAGCATTTATTATGTGCTAGTACATACAGTATGTGGTGCGTGTGCACTGACCCTCTCCTGGAAGCCCATGGCGGGGACGTTACACCTGACGGCTGCATCCTCCTCGTGGCTGCAGCCCAACGCCTCCTTGTTGAAGGAACACTCAGTGATGGACTTCTCAAAGCCAGAGCACTGCACCTCATTCATGTGCACTGGACCCATGCCTGGATTAAACAAGACAAACCTCTGCTCAAATGGGTTATTTCTAGCACTTTAGCCAGTTGATGGAAGCAAGACAATCACTACGTATTACTGTTGTAATCATAAGGTTATAGGGTTTGATGAAAAATTTAAGATATCAGTAAGAATTCGATTTCTAGAAGCTAGCGATGACAAAAATGTACTTAAGTGCTGTTTAAGTGTATGATCACTTTTCAGCCAGATAACAACAACAGCAGTAATAATAAATGAATACCACCAAATTGATATACCCCATTTGTTGTAGTGCTAATACAACTTGAAAAATAAAATAAAAAATGAAATAAAAACTAATTTTCTCTTTAAAAAAAATGATAAATCAAGCTTTAAACAAGAGATTCAGTTAAAGGTGCAGTCTGCAACTCTTATAAAAGTGACTTTTTGTTATATTTGCTAACGCTGTCACTATGTAAGGGCAGCTTTACATCAAACTAGTAGTTTGTGTGAAAAAAACAGACTCATTGAGTCCCCCCTGCTGCTCCTGCAGCCTTTGGTAGATTACCAGAATGCACCACGACCGAGCAAAAAGAACCAATCAGAGCCAGGATTGTGTTTGATGGACTGTCTGACAGCTGTTGCTCACAGTCCCCACCCCTTTCCCGGGGCTGGAGCGCCGTCTTTTTTACAGTGTATGGTCTGGAAGAGTAGAAGATGGAATTAGCAACTTTTCTGCTTGAAAGGTATTTACTGCTGCTTGATTTAAATTATGTTTGTTTTGTAATTGTTATACTAGAACTCTGTAGTGCTTGTGTTGTTCATGTGCGCAGCAGCCTCCGTTTGGGCTGCTGTAAGTGACACTGTGTTGTTGCTGCTGCTGAGGTGTGTGCACATAAAGAGAGAGAGAAGCGTTGCAGTAATAAGCTTTTAACAGAGCATGTTATATTACTGTGATGTTGCTGTCGGACTAACGTTAGCTTGTTAGCTCCTCTGAGGGAGGGGCTTTGGAAAGTTTGGAGGCAGGGCAAGAGAGCAGCGGGGAGGGAGGGGGAGAGAGGGATCTGAGAGTGGCGGACTGCACCTTTAAGTGAAGTGCAGTCAAGTTAGTCTGCACAAGTTTGACCACAAATGCTTTGGTTCATTCCCCCTTTATACTCAAAGCAAAATTGATCATTGTTATTCTAATTTCCGCATTTTTCTCATCTAAAAAACAAAAGCTGAACCTTACACTTCTAGAAAAAAAATAAATCAGTCATAGTTTTAAAAAAAAATAAATGCAAGTCAGTCAGTCTGTGTGACATTTACAACTGCACATGAAAGTGAATGACACTACAGGTAGAGTTAACCTGTGACGACATGCAGACACGGTAAAAAAAAAAAAAAAAGCAATTCTGGACAGAAATGTCAAATTTTTTAATATCGTCACAAAAAAATCAAGATAAATGATTAAATTACATATATTTTTCCCCAGCCTTATTAGTGATTTATATTCATAGATGATAAACACTGTAGTGGTGCATTGTAAGAGCCCGGCTACTATTTCCATCCCACTTAAGGTTTATTAGGAATGAGAGAAAATCATTAAAACGAGACACCAAGGAAAGATCATGGTGTAAAACCAGCATTCCTCTCTTTTTTAAAAACATCCCCTCTTACGTGAGTGGAATGTCTTTACGAAGAAGGGAAACACCTTTTCCTCTTCAGCACACGGACAACACGTGAGCGTTGGGCTGTAAAAGCATCGACATCCTTGTTTTCTAATTCCCAGCTGGGGATGACATTACGGTCACCCTGCTGTTAAAGGGTAAAAACGACTATTCAGTAGATACAGAGGCTTCCAACTGGAGCTTTTCAGAATAAAATACCCACAGGGTTGCAGGGTTTATTGGGAATTTGGCTGCAGTTTGTCCCCCAAAAAATGAAAGAAACAAGAGAAATCCTAAAAAGAAGCTAATCCTTTAAGGTGTGTAAAACTAAAAGCCTGCAGGCATGCAATGTCTTAAAAAAGGTTACACAACACATCTTTTGAATCCAATGAGGTGGAAAATCCTTCTGGTGGCTGGACTCAACACATGTTACTCAGATTATTAACCAATGCCTAACATTTGGTTGACTTTGGATCTAGTTCTACGCTTCCTGTTCATTCCTTTCTGTTATTCCTGATGGGAATCCCATCTCTGCACACTGAGCGTCTGGATGAACAGTTAAGCGCTACCTTGTCCCAGGCGACCCCCAGACAGAGCCTCTTTGGCCGTGCCAAAGCCGAGCTCCCGACACACCACGGTGGCCGACAGCAGGCTCCAGTTATCGTCACAGATGGTGCCCCACTCTCCGTTTTTCAACACCTCCACCCGGCCCTCGCCCACGATGGCCCCACCACGGAGACGAACCAGCGGTTGCTGAGAAGCACAAGCAGAAAAGCTGAGAGTCAGAGGTGAGACCGCATGCAGACCAGCAGTCAGACTGGGTGGCTGGATGTTTATAGAAGACGCTTTAATGCGGCTCTCCCATTAACTGCTCGGATGTACTGGAAGTGTTTAATCTTACTCGTAAACACAGAAGAAGCAGCGTTTTATCTATGTGTATCCACAGAATGAAACTCTCTGTGTGGCACGTCTCCTTAGCATTAGCATTACACTTTTGAATCAACCGCACTCACACACACACACGTACAATTTAAAAAGGCAAAAAGCTTTATTTTGAAGGACAACAAAAAGGCAAAACATGAGGTTTGAATAAAGTCTCATTAAAAAACAACCCTGGTCCCCATGTGTTAGCCTTAGCAAGTCTGCTTCACAGTTGTAAAAATCCAATAAATGCAGCCTCACAGTGTTCCTGGTTAAATCCAGTGTAGTAAATGCATTATTGTGATAAAGTAAATTTAATAAGATTTGACTTTTGTTTGATAGATTAAAAAATCTCGGTGGAGAATTTAATTTCAAAAAGCAGTGTGTTTGCACCACAATAAAAGGTCAGTAGGCCTCCATGTCACTTTTTAAAATTAATTTATCTACTTTCTGTCTCATGTCATTCCTCATTTCTCATTCTTGGAGAGCACCTTGATTTTGTTGTATATGTTTTACAGTGACAATAAAAGCTTCTTTTCTATTCTGCTCTTACTTTGAAGGGAGGTTTCCACTCAGATTTGATCGATTGTTAAAGGATGAAAGGTCCTTTAATGCGTTTAGACAGCCATTAAGCTATGCTCCCAAGTCAATTAAGGACCTTTTGTCTTGTTCGAAAACAAGCAGGAGAGAAAATCTAAATATCTACAAGCTCCGTCTGACTCCACCTCCATAGGTGGCGCTCTATCCTTTTTTTAAAAAAAAAACCTGTTGACCCACAGTGGTAGATTGATTTTTCTCCTTTACATGTATTATAACATGTTAAAGCTGCAGTTTGTATGTTTATTTTTGGCATCATTTGGTCAAGAATCCATTATCATCTTTAAGCATGATTATATTCTAAAGTGTTCTGAGTGGACAGTGATTCTCTTCTCCTTTTCCTGGCCCTGTAAATGAAGTTTATAAATCCAAGAGCGTGACGCTGGATGTCAGCCAATCAGAGATATTTCTACTAACATGTGTGCTCCATGAGCAGTTTTTGGAGCTACTATTGGCTGCTTGACTGAAGTCAGGCGAGTTCAAGTACCATTGGTAGTAAAAGTGTAATGACGGACGTCCCAGCAAAAGTCTCCATCGCGGGGTTAGACACAACAGTTCCACGGCAAATTAAGAGGAAAAAGGCAGACTGGGGTGGAGAAGCAACAGTTTAAAGCCACAAATATACTGAGGAGCAACGGACCGCTTTGTGTCCTCGTGGATCCCTGCACGGTCCGCCCCACACACACACTGGTGTTAGAGGGAGAATGATAACAGACGGGATAAACCAAGGGAAGCTTATTCAAGGTGAATTCCTTTTGCAGTCTGGATGCGGAGTGATGGTATGCATACTAAATTAGGTGCATGCGCGCATAGGCTCAGTGCAAAACAACCAGAGAACTGCACTGTACTAGCATCTGCACGCGATTGAAACACTTGTGTTTTCGTATAAAAAACAACACAATACCATTGTGTTGCGTTGTTGATTGCACAAATAGGAGTACCAACAATCCAGGACTTAAATTGTACAACATACCGGCTGGTGGGTGCCCTATTCAGAGAACTAGACGAGACTTATGGTTGCGTGCCATCGAACAGAGGCTGACAGCTGACGTATCTGACACATTGCACACGCGCACACACACGCACAATGGATCTATAACACAAAATAAAGTCCATACATTTGTCACTGGTCTCTATTGAGAAAAAAGTCCCTAAGGGTGTTCAAAAAAGACACCAATATGAGAGGTTCAGTTTCGGTTTCAAAATGGAGTGGGGAGACGATTCTATAAACTGCAGCTTTAAGCTTCTTCAGCAGAAATTTGGTTTCCTCGTCTGTTTAAAAGTGCATCTTGAGGTTTTCGCCTCACCATCAATCTGCTTCTTCTTGGCAGGGATGGAGAGCATGAACAGAATGCTGCATCGGACTGAAAACAAGCGAAGGTGTTAAATGCAGTTGCACTCATAGCTTGATTTTCAATCATTTTATCAAGGTGTGTTCAGGCCACAGTTTAGTCCGTTAGATTATTATTGCCACAAAGATTTTAGTAAGCTACAGTCTTGTAGCTAGGTGATAGGGATGAAAGACACATATTTTTTGTTTTATATTTAATTTAGAAATTGAATTAAATAAAGTTAAAAGCATTAAAAAAAGTTTGAAATTATTTTACATTTTCATTTTATTTTTTACGTAAAATCTTTATAACCCCAATCCTTTTTCTAAGCAGGGTAATATTTTATTATGATAAATAGTATTATAATTATAATAATAATAATAATAATAATAATAATAATAATAATAATAATAATAATAATAATAATTATTATTATTATTATTATTATTAATATTATTAATATTATTAATATTAATAATGATGTTTTTAACTGTAGTTTAATTCCCTCAGAGTTTGTCTTGTTTCTTTCCTGAAACAGTAAAAGTTGAATGTTAGTAAAACGACTGTGATGAAATCCTCACTAAAGCAGGAATAGCTTCCCTTCATCACTGAGCAGCTACATTACATCACTGGTGTCCTAACATCCAGCTGAAAACCGTCATGTCAGCTTAGTTTTTAACACACCATCCATCCATCCATCCATCCATCCATTCAACCTGCTGCAGTTACACACGATGAGTCATCACCTCCTGTCTGAAGGCTTTCCTAAACCCAGTCATTGGAGTGGGAGCGAAGGCTCTGCCCGCCACACAGCTGACCACCACAGGAAGTCCTCCACTGCAGGTCTCGTTGGACTTCTGTGAGATGACCTGGCCCAGTTTACAGCTGGACAGATGTGCTTCAGAGCCTGTGCAGTTGACGGAGTAATCCCAGTACTGGGGTTTTCTCCTCCGAGCAAACATCCTGCAAGGAACAGAAACACAGTCAGGAGTGTTTGGACGGATTTAGGCTAAAAAATTCTTAGCATATTTCAGCAGATTGGATTGGTTTTTAAACAATCAGTTGATCTTTCTTTGATGAGCACTTACTACACTTGCTTAATTAATGCAATTTAATGTCGCACAAAGAATTTGAAATCCAAAAACATATCTCTTCACACACACTCACATATCTGCACACACACAACTACTGAAATATAAAGCACAGAGTAAAAAATGAGTAAAAAGTGTAAAAAAAAAATGACTTAAATTATTATTAAATACAATTTTATTTGACATGTTTTTGCTGCTGGAACACTATAATGTCCTGCAAGAGTTAATATTATATATTATCTTCAAACACTGAGAGTGTTTTACTAGTGGCTTAAAGGTAAAAAGAAAATGGCTAAACAAGAGGTCAAGGGTTCAAATCCCGGTCCACACCTATACGCATGTAAAAGGCTGTGTTCGAAATGGCATACTAAGTGTGTTCACATTAGATAGTATGGAAAGATTGAGTATGCGAGAAATACTCGGATGTATACTATATCAGGACATTTTTGAAGTATGCACGGTGGGCACACTAGTCATACTCAACTGCCCCATGATGCATTGCGAGCGAAACGTAAAATCGTCCCGGGACCGGCTTCAAGCTAAAAATCATTCATCCTTTCAAAACAAAAGTGAGAGAAGTTTCTTTTATTTCTGTATTTTTCAATGTTAGTCTCTGGTAGGCTCTGACACTCTGAACTGCTGGACTGGATCATGGTGATAAATCAGCCAAAATTGTTGGCACCTGCCTCCCCATTGTCCGTACCCTTTCCCTGAGCCCAAAAAGACTCCCAAAAATCTCTGTACACACACACACACTCTTGCTTCTGGTTCTCACCTGTGTGTGAGCTGTTTGCAGGAGCAGCAGGCCTGTTAAAACGTCCCTTATGACTAATTAGTATAAATTACATTGAGAAATAGTATTAATCTTGCCATCTGTCCTCTGAGCTGTTCAATTAAAAGATCCAGAAGAAGGTAGAGAAAACCTTCCTAAAGCATTTCTTCTTGTCTTCCATTAGTTTTGTACAAATTCTGTTTGTAAATAGGGCTCTTGTTTTGAAGTTTGAACGGTGCATCTCCAAAAATCTCCAAAATATTGGCATGAAATTAGTTTTATGGATGAAATTTGACCACATGTTGATATTCTACTTGGTCTTTTTCTCGCTTAAAATACTTTCAGAACTTTCCAAGGTGGTGAATCAATAGAGATATTTAGCCTCAGTGTGCTTCCGCTTTTTGCCGTTGTAGGTTTGAAAGGAATCTTGGGAAACCTCAAAGTATACTTCAGTGAGAATGGTCATAATCCTCATCATACTTTAAATAGTAGACAGTATGGTCTTATTGAGTTTGTAATGTATATACAGACAGTGTGCCATTTCCAACACAGCCAAAGTGTCTCCCAATGGTAGAATAGTGTAGCTTAGCATGATAGCTCTGTAATCATTATGCTGCGTTCACGCCGGATGCGTCACGAAATGTTCGTTCGACCAGATTACATACAAAGTCAATGGATAGATGCGTCCCAGATGCAAAATCTTTCCTGTGTGTCAATGCGGTACGATTTGCACGTCAACAGCGTTGGTCGTGCGAGCACGCTCCCGATCTTTCGTCATTTTCGTCAATATTGAACTCTTGCGACTGTTTCGCATGACGAAAGCCAATCAGAGTCTTTGTTGACGATGACGTCAGGCCATCAACAGGGACATCGGTCTGTTCACCCATTCAACCATGGAATAGAAGCTGTGTGTGAACACCTGGAGCTGTATGACACGGCCTTTATAACCGGGACTGGACTAGGAAGGATTTGGCGTGGAGGAGAATCAGCGAGGAGTTGGTAGTAGCAGGTAAAAGTTCTCTCTGTAGTTTTCATCTTTGAAAGTCGGCACTGAGCTAGGATAGCATTAGCCACTAATCACACCGACTTTTTTCACTGGTGGTTTATGTTAATGAGAGGAGAAAAAGAAGCACAGCTCCTCGCTTCAGCAGGCAGTGAAACTCACCAAGTTGGATGTGTCGCTGGTGGGCGGTGCTTCGCTTCAAATCCGCATGTGAAGCGAATGGGGACATTTTTTGATCCTGCAAAACCTGCGGAACGTTTAGAGCGGCAGGTGCGTCCAGTGCCGCAGAAGACGCATTCGGTGTGAACGCAGCATTAGTGTGTGGTGGTGGCTGATCTTGTAAATCACTTTGGGACAACTTTGTAATTAAAGCTCTAAATAAATCAAGTCCATTTTACATTATCGATGAATGGGGGTGAAACCAGAAAGTGTTTAGTAGTAGCTGGAAAATCTGGATAAAATATTGGATTAGGAAATACACCGTAGTATCCAGAACCATTAAATGGAGCGTATGGTTGATTTAAGGCAAACAGCAGGAGAGTTCTGAGTTTGCTATGTGAACTGCAACAAACTGGGGTTAATGAGGCTGCCTGAGTCCTGCTGGGTGGCTAACGTCCCGTCCTTCAGTAATTACACATCATCAGATGTATTTAATGAGAGTCATTTGCTAAACACCATGTTGTGTCCTGGTGTCTCACATGTGCAACGTGCTTAGAAAAAAACGAATAATCCAGGATGAGCAGCATTGGATCGTATGTGCTTTATCCTCAAAGAAATTCTAATCCTCCTGATGAGAAGCTAATGTAGGAATGCAGGGACCACTGACCAAAGCACAGTAGACCCATTGGCTCCAAAATGAACCCTCAATCTCACAGCATTTACAGTATTTAATGATACTGTTATGATGATTCGCCACCAGAATCATTATAAATAATTAATAACAACTTTAATCCTGATTCCATTTGAGCTGATCTATGTGGCATAACAAACAGCCAAGGGGGGGTTACAGATGATGACTGACCTCAGAGTTTATGAATGGACTTTAGAAGATACTGCATGTTTAAAGCTGAATAATGAAACTTTGTCTCTAATTAGGGTAAAAAATGTCATTTTCATCCACTTTTAGCCTAAAACACAGATAACACCGCCATTTTGGAGATTTCAACCAATCAGCATTGTTGTGTCATAACAATTACTCTTACTCCAATATTCAGCATTATATAATATATCTATAGCCAAAGATCATGATGTCCAGGCTACTGGAGTGTAAATTAAAAACAAAAAAAGAAAGTCTAATTTAGTTTGTTTAAAAAAAAGTATTGTTTATTATTAGGTATACTAAATTATGATTAAAAAAAATTGTTGACAAAAACACAATTAATTATTACAAAATCAAAAACCAAAATAAATACAATGTAAGATAATCACCAATGCAATGCAATATAAGTCACTCATGAGGTTAATTATATAATATATAGAATTGATCTACTTTTATTTCATTTTCAAAATATAATACCTATTTCCACTAAAGGCTACCTATTGTGAATTTGATTTAATTACACGCTCCATTAAAAGATCATACATAATACAAGAGGCTATAATACTGCATGTTCAGGAAGGAAAAAAAAAAAGATTGTTTATAAAGTACTTTTACCAACATAAACGAAGCAAGCCATCACTTGCTTAGATAGAAGCTGCTGTACCATCATCAACCCATAATGCTTTGCTGTGATTCATGATGGCGAATCACAGAATTTATGAAGCCCATCGTCTTACATAAATAAATACATACAATAAAAGGATCAGATTGCATATTTAGGTTCACAGATTGTCTTTTTTAGGCCAAACTTGTAAAATCAATGGAGAGTCCTTTTGAGTTGCTTTTTTGAACAAATGTGCATATAGTTTGTTAATTAGAAATACATAAATCACATTTGATGTTGCGCTGGACTACATGCAGTACAGGTGGCATTTAAATATAAAACAATGGAAGCTATCAACAATTTAAAAAACAAAATGTTAGTATAGGGCACGAGGCCAGAAATAGTTTTTTCTCAATAAGGCAGTTCTCAATCTAGAGATTCTTAGTTTTTAGTCCTTTAGTAAAATACATGTATTAGTACATATTTATTACATATCATTTTCTAAAGATTGCTGCTGTGCTCACAAAAGCAGAATTAATAGTTCCTGGAGGTCTACAACATTACATATAAAAAGTTTTTTTTTCATTAAAATTGTTTAATTTTAATGTTTGAATCTGAATTTTTAAACCCAATTTAAAAATAACTGAATTGAAGCACACCGATTGAGCCGTGTGCTGCTTGTCCCACACAGACAGAAAACGCCAAGTCAGGGTTATGAAAGAGGGCTGCAGGCGATGGCTGACACGTAGATGGAAAGTGAAGGCAGCTGCTGTGGTTACCTAAAGGCGGAGGCGTGTCTTGGCCCTCACAGACAGCAAATTCACGGTTAACATGAGCACTAGAAGTTTGATGGAATGCTACCATTAACCTGCGGTCATTTGGCGACGGGCGTCCTCGCGCACGTAGGATTCAGATTGCTCAGTGGCTTTTCCAACGCTACGAAAGCTTTATGGAATGCACTGAACCTGGAGGTTCAGGAGGGAGGAAGTATGAGGTCGTCTGGTATCGGAAACAGTGTTTTAGATGGATAAACAAACAAGAGGCGGTACTCCCATTAATGACCTAATGTGGGACAAAACGTGGGTGATATTTACATACAGATCAATCTATATATCGATAGTATTACAGTACGGAAATTACAAAAAAGAAAAGCACAAATCCAGGTCTGAATCAAATCTACATGGGCCAAATTCAAAGTGTCATGGAGCCACTTTTAATACCTTCAAGTCTCAGGGGGTTATTATATTAAAAAGATATTTGACTTTAAACTCAGCATGAGCTTTTATAAGTTCAAACTGAACATGAAAAATAAAACCAACAATAAAATATGACTTTTCTTTTTGAAAGTGCAAAAACTTAATACCAGACTAACAATTCATCAGTCCCTCAAGGATTTTGCGATGTTGCGATCGCAACTATTAATGCAAAATCAAGCAAACTCCACGAAATCAGTGTACTATGGGCTTTGTGCCATAGACATGTATAAGTAGATGCTGCATTGACTGCTGCCGCCCACTAGAGTGGTGCGTCTACGTAAATTATGTCTATGCTTTCCGCTGCTTGTTTACAAGGAACCTACGAAGAAGAAAATGCCTACCTATCCTGTTTTCAACCATTCAATGGAGTCACGTGTGACAAAAATACTTCACATTTGCTTAAAAAAATATTGGCTAAGGACCGTGCAAAACAGTACCCAACGTTGCTTCATAAGAGTGGAGGTAAACTTTTTTTTGTTCAAAATGCAATGTTATCATTGAGCACAAGTGGAAGTCGTCTATGGACAAGCATTTTGCTTCTGCAAAGCACGTCAAGAGAATGCCAGTGCACAACCCCATGTGGGAGAACATGTTATGCACTTTAAGATTCCTTAAGTTCAATATTGTTTACTGACTTGAACGTCTGATGATCATTTTGATCAAAAACTGTTGCACCTTTTGCATTCAGGGTACGCTCAGTGTCTAAGCTAAAAAAAAAAAAAAAATGCAAGTTTTGCAAAATTGTGTTGGTGTTTGCTTTCCAATAATAAAGTGTATTTTTGGTTAATATGTATTTGTAATTGGTAGAAACAATTAACTTAATTGCGAGTAAAGTATGTTTTAGAGCTGAAAAAAAATCTCACCTTTTGGAAAAATGGCCCGTAAAATCAGGCATTTCAGTCCGCAACAATCACAAAAAATGTCAGCAAAGTCCTGGAGGGACTGATTCATGCCAGTCTGACTCTAGAACCAAACAGCTAATATAAGGTCATTATCATCATGACAACCTTTTCAGAACATCCACACAGTCTACGCGCCATAGACTAGTCATCCTAAGAGTCAATGCAATGACTTTAAATCAGTTTTTTGGAGTAATTTGACAGTGTTTAATAAAAACGAATAGCAGAGAGCAGCAGTGTGTGAATGCCTGAAGCCCGCTCAGTTATTTCCCCAGAAAAATAATACATTTTCATCTATAACCAAGTTTTTTTTAGGATATTAGCTCAAGTAAAGTGCTTAGGTTTAACAGCTAAATAATTCTGGTTTCTTTCATCAGACTACCAGTAATAGAGACGTTTCCACCTATGAGTTTTATTGTGTAAGACTAAAACACGTACAAATAATAATGTGAATCACATCTGTTCTAAAGGCTAAACAGTGGGTGTTAGAAACAGCCATTCTACACCAAACAGATCTGTGCCAGAGCCCTGGATTTGAGTGCTGACAAGGAGGTGTCACTGTGTCAGTGTCCACTTGAGGTTGGAAAAGTAACCCACCAAGGAGGAAAAACGGGTTTAGCACAAAATGAGGTCTCCCAACAGAAATCATGTGCCAACGATGGATAAAACCTGCAGTGAGAGGAAGACTTCACTGACCAGAAGGACGACCAGAGACAAGTTTAGTGAGCAAGGAAGGCAGAAAAGCGCCTCAGGCTTAAAGATGTCCACATATCCAAATGGAAACATAAGTTCCAGGACATTATATCTCAATTTGAAGGGAAATATCATGTTTGAAATAGATGTCAACCCTTGGCCATGTTAAAGAACAAAGCAGGGGCTCATGGCTAACAAGTAATTACCAATTTACAGAGAGGAAACTGGGAGAACTAGCAACCCACTGAAGCACAGCACTCAACTAATGACCAAAGAGTCCCACAATCCTATAAACTCCATTATCATCATTACTCCGACCCTCCACACTCACTTGTATATCCTGGTGTTGTATTTCCTCTCACCGGGAAAGCCGAACATGCCACAGATGACTCTGCTGTTGAACTCGGTCCAGTCTGCGTTGCAGATCTGCTTCCATTTGCCGCCATCCTTCACCTCCACGTATCCTTCGGTGACCGGGATCCGCTTGCGGTAGGATGACAAGATGGCTCGAATACGCACATCCTCAACTTGGATGTCGAGATTCTGTTGGTGAGAAGTCCGACGACATTTTGGTCAAACACATCCAAAGTTTTAAACTGGACAATTGTTTTCTTGTGAGCGCAGGTTCATGTAATAACTTCTCTACTCACTTTAGATATTGAGCTTTGAAGAGTTTGAACCTAATACTAAGGTTTGAGCTGACCCCCGGCTCCATATTTGTACAGAAATCACATAGGACAGTGGACACATGCGCTTGCCAATGTATGCATGATTTTTGCGCATAAGCCATGATTGATGGAGTTATTCTTCGTGTGCATGCCTGTAATCAGCACAGACGTACTCAGCCTATACATGGAAGTCAGTTTAGAAACTGCATTTCTTGAGTTACATAACATACAATCAAAGACTTTCACCCCCCTAAACACACGCACACACGTGTGCTGTAACCACAGGCCGCTCAGTCTGCAGGGCTTGTAAATCACCTCCAGATTGCTTAAACATTTTTACTGCGAAAAACCTTATTTATTCTAAACACCACCAAACGCTGCCTTCACAACTGTTTCAGCCTTTAAAAAGTGAATTAAATGGTCTCCATGGTAACACTTGCATCATACTGTATATGTATATAAGCACATGGGCACTTATGTAAGTGTGCATGAAGGAACGGGCAATTACCAAACAGCAAGTCTTGCTTCCAGATGCCTCGTGGCTTGAGTAGAGCAGGACTTAAACTGCTACTTTGACAGAACTCTACACTCAGCATAGATCTGAGGCCAGTTTCAAATAGACTGTACAAAAAACAACTTTCTGCCCTTGTTGTTAGTCACTGATTAAGAGCATTTCATGCTGGAGTTATGTTAAACTTGAGGTTAAATGTGACCACATGTGCTCGCTGAACTATAATAGGTCAGCTCGGCCTCTTTGCTTTTATTATGAACTTTGTTCAAAGACTCCTTGTTTCTGAAATGCTCATTAGTACTATGAACATTTCTCATATCCTTTTACCTAAACTTACTAGTTCTTCAAATCTGTAGGTTCAGGAAAAAACTGAGGATACCCGTTACATCAGTGCATCTAAATGTCGAAAAGTGATTCAAACAACTGAAGTAAAACTTTAGATATGGCCATTAGTTACTTAGGGATTTATCTCCCTGACTCTCTCACAGAGCTTCATGTGCTACGTGACATCTTGAGCTGAGGGGAGGGAGACGTGGGTGGCTTCCCTCCATAAATGGAACCCGGACATGCTGGACATCAGCTAATGAGAGACAGTGTGGTTTCTTAAACTGAGAGGGGATCTTTAGTCTGTCTATTCTCTGCTATTTTTGCTCACGGGTAACCTACATTAACAGGCCGGTCATAAACCACAAAGTCCAGGCTGTGGAGGATATGAAAGTGCATGAGGGCTGAAATCATGGAGGAGGATAATGACTGGAAATGTGGTGATGACGATCTCGTGGGGATTTACTGAAAATACATCATATGAATGACTAACAGTACAATGAATATCAAGCAGTCCGAATATTATTAAGCAATCAGGATCTCATTGCTTTAACTGCTCCTGATTAATTTCCTGTTTACAGCTCAGACACTCCACACGTTTTCAGACATTAAAAAAACACTCCTAAAGGTGCAACAGGTAACTCTTATAGAAGTGACTTTTTGTCATTTTGCTAAAACTGTCACTATGTAAAGACAGCATTACATGAAACTAGTAATCTGTAAAAAAAAAAAAAACAGGCTAATTAAGTCCTGCCTACTGCTCCTACTGCAAATTGCCAAAATCCAGCGCGGCCGAGCAAAAGAAGAGAATCAGAACCAGGATTGTGTATGATGGACTGTTTGACAGCTGTCGATCACAGCTCCCGCCCCCTTCCTCCTCAGCTGCTGACTAAAAAACTGCCAATACCTCTGTTAGCATCAACAACTTACACAAAGACGACGAGTAAAAAGAGGAAGAAAGAAAATCTAAAAAAGAAAGAATTATAACAGAGCCCGGGACAAGTCGAGAGTCAACATCAGACTGGCTTTTCAGAGGTGGAGGGAACTTCGTGATCTGAAAGGACTCAAAACTGACGCAGAGTTGGCGACTTTTTGTGAGGAAGAAGACTGTGACAAGGTAAGGAGTGTACTCCTTTCCATTAGGGAGCAGCGTTGGGTACATGTTATGTGTACAGTATATATCTTCTGTTTGATTTGTAATTGTTACACTAGTACTCCGTAGTGCATTATATTACTGTGATGTTGCAGTCGGGCAAACGTTAGCTTGTTTCTGATACTAATGCTAACGTTAGTGGTTGGTGTTGTTTTATTAGAGAGTAGCAGACAATATCTTTATGAAGTGACCTGACAGTCTTATCGGTTTTGTTGTGTGGTTTACTGGTCGTTTAGCAATATTCACGCTAGCCTCCTCTGGGGGAGGAACATTGGAGGCAGGGTAGGACAGCAGCGGAGAGGGAGGGGGAGGGATCTGAAAATTGTATGTTCAAATTTAATGCAAAGTCCTCTCTCTCCTCCAAGTTACCGACTGCACCTTTAAATTCAGAACATAGAGAAATGTCTACCATGCGTTTTGCTTCTGTGCCTTTCCTCTGGAATCGGGGTCATTCCCGAATCTGGGGAAAGTCTTTGCGGATGGAAAAGTATCAGCGGTAGGAGGAAAAGTGAGATGGGCTTAAGTTGTTGCAACACAGATCTGATTCACAGGAACATAGTTTCCTCCTCAGTAATGGGATTCTTTGAAAATAAAACACCACTACACTCTGGATGTCCGATTTCATCTCCTGTTCTGCAAAAAAAAAAAGTGTATTATGTTGTTTATTTCCTGCTTAGACCAGATAGCATTGAAACATAAACAGGAAGAAAGAAATTTTCTATGGAGAGGATTTAATATGATGCAATAGAAATATGTGAATAAGTATTGTTTAATAAACGCATAACAAAGCAGTGGTTCACAAGTGGGGATATGTTTATTTCTGGGGTACATGAAGGAACATCACGGTGGACGCAAGTCAAGTTATTTTAGCATAAATACAAGTAAATCATAGATCTCAGAGTGGAGAAACACTTGTTTTAATATCTTGAGGATGAGTATTCGTCTTAGTCAAAATCCAACTTTTCACACACCCTTCACATGCCAATTGCATCAGAGCAGCAATGCAACCCTAAACTGTTTCCAGTGTCTTTTCCAAGAACACTCAGACATAGAAACAGAGGTCAGGACAAACTTTTTCAAAGGACGCCCAACTTCCATTGTTTTTAACTCTATAATAATTAGAAATAAATAAATGAATAAATATTCAAAAACGTATTCTGTCTTCTACTAAAGAAGTTATCAAAGATTAAAACGTCCTCCCAAATGCCCCCCCCCATAATCATCAATTACCATATTAATAATTGGTGATTATGTTAACAAATAAATGTATATATTTTTAATCAGATCTCATATTTCTATCTGCAAATTATGAACCCATTGTTTAGAATTTCTCCAAATTCACAGAAATTAAAGATTTTTCATTTAAAATACCATATATTTATAATAATAATAATAATAATAATAATAATAATAATAATAATAATAATAATAATAATAATAGTTCATTCCCTATAAGAAGGAAACAAACAATTTTTCACCCATTTTTTTTCATGTTTACTTTTACAACCTCTTTGGGGAGACATTCATGAATGGCTTGTCACAAAAATGCCACATCTCAATGAGTTTATGAAAAAAGGTGTCACCAACGGACTCATAATGAACAAACACACCACGAATTCCTGGTCAACAACGTATTCTGACAATTTTCTGTCCACAAATTGAATCATTGCAAGATTAAACCAAATTTCACAGTATTTTTTTCCTATTTAATTTATACAATATTAGAAATCTCTTAAAAAGTCCCTATTTATGACAATCAATTCCCTTGTTGCCTATGTACGATCTGTTTGATAAGAGAAACAAAAAAAACTCTGACAATGCTAACTGCAGACACCACATGGACATGCTAACAGGCTTTGATATTGATGTATTGTTTGTAGTTTCACAACAAGTTTGACCATTCAGCAAACATTATCAGCTTTATTGTTGAGTTTTAGGACTGTTTAGCTGGATAGCTAGTTTTGGCAGCTACTGGGGTTAAAACAAGTTCCTGACCTCAAAATTTCATACAAACTGATATAAAACTGAGAATAAGTGTTGCCAGGTTGAGCTGCTATATCACCACTCAGTAAATGCTCGAATTTGTTAAAATATACAGAAAACCCTTCGGTGTTGGGCCTATTATGCAAATGCAACTGAGTCCACAGAAGTTCTTTTGGAAGGAAAACAAAAAAAAAACAACACAAGAGTCTACATTTGCCAACAACAAAGAAAGTCTGATTTGGACTACAGTAGGAAAAATTGAGAATCAATAAAGGGTGCTATAGGCTATACTGCTAATGGGTTTTAGCTTGGTCTCTTATTAATAATAATGTAAACTATATTCATCACCGTAGTGAAATTGTTCTCAGCATTTTACCCATACTCCCCTTGGGACAGCAGTGGGCTGTCAATTCATTCTCAGTAAGAGAACTTGCATCGTTCTTATTGGACAATGTAGCAAATGCATGTCCAACTTAATCAAGTTGATCAATAAATGCGACCACAGAAACCCTCTCCTGCTGCATTCCTCTTGTGATTTCTGCTATGAGATCCACCCTGATGCTACAGAGCTGCCTGACACTCCTCAGTACAGTAGAGACAATATCTGCCAATAGCGCTCACGCAGCACAGGGAACATATGGTTTCAATGGAGGTCTTCGACATCTCTCCTCTAGCAGAAATCCCCATTCGTCCACAACAAAATCATGAAACTCTGGATTCAAAGTGGAAAATTTGTCCTTGGAACAATTTCCAACCCTTTTTTCCATCCAGTACAAAGTCCAATTTAAAAAAAACAATATGAAAATCAACAAGTCAACCGAGCAGCATGCATTTTTTCACTCAGTATTTTCTCGACTTAAAGAACGTTGACTTGCGGTTCAGAGTTCCTCACCTAAAAGCCATAAAAACACCGCCTTTGTTAGCAAACTGGAAACAGATGTTTAGTGAAGTGGTAGCAACTGAGCCGAAACAGGGTGTAAATTACACAATGACCGAATGGAAATTAGGAAAGTTTATGTGGCATTTCAGCTCAAAGGACATTAAGACACAAAGAAAGCAAACACAGGCTTGGTAGTGATTACAGGGTACCAGGATGTGGCTGGTGGTTTAGATTGTCAGCTAGCATAAAAGCTGTGCAGGTGAAGTAATGACTCAGGGAAAAGGTGAGGAGGCAAATATGACAAAACCCTACAAGTATATGCATTTGTAATCAATTGCTATCTATCTAATTAATTATTGACTATTTCCGAGGGTATGGGAAACGAGCTGGACCACTAGAGCAATGGGAGCAGCCTGGTCTTTTGGAACATGCCTTCTTATTCTTATCTAATACCTGCTATCCACACAGAGCAGCATACACCTTGAAAAAGACACTTCTTCATAACACACTGTGACAGTGAAATAACAGCAATGCATGTTGGGAAAATGGCAAGCTGAAGTGTGCAGTTTCTAGCTTTATGGCAGCGTTCTACTCAGATATTATAGGTCAATAACATCTGTATGCATTGCATCAAATGGGTATTTTCTGGTAATGGGAGCTATTCAATCTGCAATACAACACATGCTGTAAACTTGACTTTAGACTTTTTCAAAGGGGACGATCTGGGTTGGATGTGAGTGACATCACCACCAAGCTCTAGCCACAAACAAAAACACTAACATGTCAGACTCGTCAAAGGTAAAAAGTTAGACATTTAATGTCCACAAGATTCTGGCACGGTCTTTAAAATCTCTGTGTTGTGAAATGTATGATATTGTCCTAAAACATACAGGTCTGTTTCATATACAGTAGCTATTTCTATTTCAAGAGATGAAGTCTGTCAAATTGCTTGATTTCACTTGATTTTGTTTGAACAAATAGTAATGATCATTTTAATAAAATCCTTTTAACAAAATTTGTATTTCCGTTTCAGGAAGTATATTCTGTCATTTCTTTCCACTTTCCGAATTCATGAAAAATTAGAGGCCGTGAATATGTGTAACACAAGAATTCAGAGAAACATCTTCAAGTTGGTTTATCCATTATTAGAAAAGTTGCCATGAAAATGACAGCCTTTGGAAGAAATATGAAATAGCTACTGCACAGACTATCGAACAAAACAAGCCATAAAGGATGTGAAGGAGCTGCTCTTCAGTTTCAGAAATGTTATTGCAGTTCTCCTCTTCACATTAAAACAGCTCTTTGTCGAATATGCCTTAATGGCAAAAACATTTCTAGGATTCAATTTCGTATTATCTGCCATATAAACTTTGGTTATCGGGTCAATTGGAAAAACATAAAGGTGAATTAGAGATGTAAGAAATCCCTTTGAAGGTAGCTCTGCTCCAGTCTGATGCTCTACCACAAGGTTAGTAGATCTGACATTTCTCTGTTATTTTCAGAGTCTCCAGAGGCTAAACATCCTACCCACCATGCAATGTGGGAATGTGATGCCTCTGGGCGAGAACCTCAGTGCAGCTACAGAAACATCTACCAGCAGCTACGTGAGGAGAAATGATCGAGTGGTTAAAATCCTTTTGAGGCTGCGAAACCATGCACGGCCACGGTACAATCTCGCTGGAGGGCAGAAAGGGAAATTTATGGCTCTCAACGTGTTTCAAGGTTTACTGGGAGAAAGTGAAACATTTGACCTTAGGGCTTCGGAGGGGAAAAGATAATAAGAGGTGTAAACTCCGCTTGGGGTGACTTCATGGCTCCTTGTAATCTTCTTATGTGTAGGGAATGCTGTACCGATCGAATAAAGGGAATGGAAATAAAAATGCTAATACAGAACAGCTCCACTGTGGTCATACTCCCTATGGTGAGATTTAATAACTGTCCAAACCAGAGCATGAATCTAGGGAATCCAGGAATGACGGAAAGGTGAGTAGATCTTCTGCTACTGTAATCCTCATAATTTGCTCCCACTACACGCTGAGCTACTGGAAATCCACAGATTTCATGAAATTTTAATAATCAAAATCAGAAGTACTTTATCTATCCCAGGGGGAAATTACTTGCATTACAGCCGCGAAGAAATATTACAAATAAAATGAATAAACACTAAAGAAAGAAAGAAAGAAAGAAAGAAAGAAAGAAAGAAAGAAAGAAAGGTGAATACTTAAGTAAAAGACTGTTAATTAAAAAAGATTTAAATACACACACATTACAGTAGTAAAAAATAAAACAAGGGAACTAATAATAAAACAAATATACTGTATTAATAACACAGATATTTACAACAATCAAAGCTGACAGGTTACAGTGATGAATTGTAAAGTTTGATCACTATAGGCAGGAATGATTTCCTGTGGCATTGTGTGCAGCACCGTGGAGGGATCAGCCTGGTGCTGAAGGTGCTCCTGTGACTGACCAGCACATCATGGAGTGGATGGGACCCATTGATGAAGATGGCCTTCACGTGGAAAGGGTCCTCCTCTCTGTCACCACTGTTAGAGAGTCCAGTTTAACACCCACAATGTCACTGGCCTTGCGGATGAGTCTGTTGAGGGTGATGGCGTCTGTGACCTTCAGTCTGCTCCCCCAGCAAACAACAGCGTAGAGAATTGCACTCGTCACCACAGACTCGTAAAACATCCTCAGCATTCTTTTGCAGATGTTGAAGGACCTCAGCCATCTCAGAAAATGGAGGCAGCTTTGGCCCTTCCAGTAGAGTGTTTTTCCCCCAGTCCAGATTATTGTCAATCACCACTCCCAGGTATTTGTACTCCTCTACAATGTCCACACTGACCCCCTGGATGGAGACAGGGCGGACCAGCCTCTTGGTTCTCCTCAGGTCCACAATCAACTCCTTAGTCTTTGCCACATTGAGCTGTAGATGGTTCAGCTCTGCACTCCATGTGACAAAGCTGTCCACAGCAGCCCTGTACTCCACCTCGTCCCCCTCCCTGATACATCCAACCACTGCGGAGGCATCCGAGAACTTCTGCAGATGACAGGTGTCAGTGCAGTAGTTGAAGTCAATAATAATAATACAATAATACAATAGGATATTGGTGAGGTTCCACTTTTTGACTCCTGTCAGCTCCCTGAGTTATTTTACTCTTTGTGTCATCAAGCTAGTGAAAACATTTTCTCAGAAATGTTCGTTTATGTTGATTATAATACCATCACACAGTTGCTGTAAATTTTCGAATGTTCCATTTAGCCACATCCAAAACTGGGGAGTTTCCCTGTTGAAAGAAGTTCAGATGATGAAACATTGTGCTCGTGAAGGGATGAAAGTGGTCAACAACAATCCTCATGACTCAGCAACAATGCTTAGGGTAGGCTGTGATGTCCAAACCTTCACTCTGATGATACAGAAAGACCCAAAATCCATCCATCCATCCATTTTATGACCTGCTTTCTCCTTTTTTCAGGGTCACGGGGGTCAACTGGTGCCTATCTCCAGCTCTCATTGGGTGTTAGGCGAGGGTACACCCTGGACAGGGCGCCAGTCCATCGCAGAGTACCCAAAATGTTCCAAGTAAATCATCCCCACACTGTTCCACCAGTAGTAGCCTGAACCGTTGAGCCAAGGCAGCATGTATGCATGCTTTTTACGATATTCACACCAAATTCTGAGCAAACTTCTGAATATGGCAGCAAAACTCCAGACTTATCAGACCAGCATCTCTTCTCCAATCGTTGATGATTGAATTTGGGTGAGCCTTAGTTTCAGGAGTGACACACAGGAGCAAGTCTGGAGTGGCCATAGACCACTTATATATATACTAGACACATTTTCAGCACACAGGGAATGTGCTCTGCAAGCTGCTCACTTCTCCCTGCTGCATTGACTGTGCTCCACTCTAGCACTTCTATCAAATTGTCACCTAGTTCATGGTCTTGACCAACTACAAACTAGGGCTTGGGCTGCACTAGGGGTGGCCAATGTACCAATGTGATTCTGGAGTCAACCTCTGGCCACTGCACTGTTATTGTCTTCAGTTCTGATGATGCGACCCACCTGCTTCAAGGTTGGGCGTGTTGTGTCTCAGATACTGTATGGTTCAAACCAGCAGTCCTTTTAGTTCCTGTTGCTTTTCTACCAGTCAAATAATCTAAAGCTGGATAATTTTTGAACACATTTTATCAGTTTGGTTCCAAATGGACTGAACCCAAACAAATCCAACCATTTTCGCAAGGAAGAAAACGTGGAACCATTTTTTTTTTTCTTGCCTTAATTTTAACACCTTCGTGTAAAAATATTCTGGTTTATTAAACAATGTCGTCCCTGAAATATTTGAAATGAGATCCTGAAATGCAAGATGACACAAAAACACATTAAAGTGAAAAATAGATGAACTAAGTTGCCACATCAGCATTTTGCCCAACAGTGACATCATCTTCTACTTAAAAATCAATATTACAGCCTCCTTCTATACCATTTCTAAAATCCTTTCAAATCATTAGGCAAGAAAAACAAAATCTCCACTATGCTTAACTTTAAAAATAAGAATACATAACTAAGAGTATTTCCCCGTTTTTGACCATTCCTCCAAGGCTTCTGAAGCTGAGAAAACTGACGACATTTCATCATCTAATATGGATAAACAGAAGAACTGACTGGGGGTGCTGCCAAAAATCACATTTCATAAACCCTGAAATCTATTAATATTGAAACTTGTTTCAAAGCGGAATTAAACGCATGTGTGAGATGGAAGGACAGGTCTACGAGATCTTCTACAGCCTCTTTGAATAAACAGACATAGTGGAACAGACTGGGTTAGTTTGTGTCGTTTACTGTTCAAAACTAAAATTAATGTAGACAAAAACAAACCTCTGACCGCAAAGGAACAATACAGAATATGTTGACTTTAATAGACTGCCAAGTCTTTGTTCAACAAAGTGAGAAGTTATACCAAACACACACACGCAGAGGAATGAAGCAGCGATGTCAGAGGTCGGTGACACGTGCATGCAAAGGATCATGTTTCACCTCCACATTATCTCAGGCTTTGGGTATTTCCTCTGAGCCTGTAAGCTTTGCCACACCATCACCTGAGCAGGCAGCGGTTTCTCCACATGAAACCCACACAGCTGCATGGCGTCATTGTTTGCCACTACACCCAGAGACTGTGTGAGTCACCAGCGATAGGGCCGATCCCAGCTGTGCGGCGCTGTAGGGCTGAAGGCTGGATCTGCTTTCCACATCGGGGGTTAATGGAAACGCTGAGACTAGAGTATTTTCCTCTCATCTGCAATCCTCGCCCGACTCCAGACGTCTAGACTTTTCATACTGCACTCTGTCCTACCTTTTATCTCTGTCAACTGCTATGCAGAAAGTCCGAAAGATGTTTCCGCTTCTAACATGCAGCCTCAAATGAATCTTACGGGGATCTTTCTCCTCATCCCTACTAGGATCCACTTTCACATCAAAGCCTGTTCTCAGATCTGAGGAACCTGTCCAACATATGTGTACACAGTCTTATGATGCCTTTGTTGCTCCAGAGGGAACAGTTTAATACAGTTCCTAAAATGATGTCACTGAGAAAGAGTTGGACCAGGAAGGAGCCTGAAAAAGATGAAAATCTGAGTTTGTGCAGCAGAACCTCAGCAGTTACAGTTCCTGACCTCCTGCAGACATGTGAAGTTACAGTCAATTAATGTTGTCATTAATGTCCTCTACATCTTGTGTTTTCAGTTAGTTCCCAAAAGGTTTTTGGGGGTCATCTCGACTTTCAGAGAGCAAACTAGTAAATAATTCTACTTTATAATGTAAATAGAACTGTGTTTTTCCCATTTATATTAATGCTTGTCATAAAGAGTGAGTGTTAGAAAAACTTTAGATTAATTACTTAACCCCGGTTCTATGAGGAATATGAGTGAGATGTCTCACTATGGGTTGCACCCCCATCTGCAGCCCTCAGAAGCATTTTTCTCAATCTGCCAATCCTGATTCGATGGTGAAATGTGTCTGTCCGCCGGGGACACTCCCACCACCTATAAGATGAGGAGGCGGGTGGCCACACCTCATTTAAAATAAGCATCTCTTCTCACTCGCCCAAGCAATAAGGGTTGCTCATATTACTCATAGACCCGGGTTATGTAAATAACCTAAAGTTCTATTTCATAAAATTCCGTGAGATGTCACATTGAGCAAAGACCAGCCCGCAGGGCAGAGATCTGTACACATTAGGACAGTAAAACTGCCCGTGCCACGCACGGAGCGGAGACATCCAGCAAGTAAAAGCAGACATACATGAGAGGTGAGGTCCAACTGGCCGCAAAACAAATGTCCTGAACAGACACTCCCCTGAACAAAGCCCAGGATGTGGCAAGACCCTGAGTTGAGTGTGCGCGCAGACCCACAGACGGCCGCAGACCCTGACTTGTATACGCCAAAGCAATAGCCTCCACAACCCAGTGTGACAGATGTTGCTTAGTAACAGGCTTCCTCTTACAGGGATTAGCCCAGGTGACGAACAGATGATCACTCCTCCTGAGGCTCCTTGTCATGTCCATGTAAGTGCGTACTGCACAAACTAGACACAGCACATGAGGCCGCTTCTCACATTGTGAGGCAAAAAAGGCCAACAGGTCAATGGGAGAACATGAGCCCACCACCTTTGGCACAAAGGCTGGGTTGGGCTTCAAAATCATCCTCACATTGCCCGGGATGAGCTGAGCGAATGACGGGTGCACCGAGAGCACATGGATGTCACTGACCCGCTTACTGTAGCTGACGCCAGAGCCAGTAACAAAACAGCCTTCAGAAAGGCAAACTTCAGGCCCGTCTCTCCCAGCAGTTCGAAAGGAGGATGTTTAAGTCCCTCCAGAACCACAGTCAGATCCCATGGTGGTACCAGTGATCTGGACAGTTGGGAGGAGCCTGCATAGGAGCCCTTCATAAACCGGCAGATCAGTGGGTGCTGGCATGCCGGTTTTTCCCCAATGACGGGCGGCGATTGCAGCCAAATACACTTTTACAGTGGAAAAGGCTTTGCGCTTGTCAATCAGGCCCTGCCGGAATGACAAAATCACTCCCACCAGCCACTGAAAGGGGACGTGTCTCCAATGGAGGCACCATCCCTCAAAAATCCGCCACTTGCATTCATAAAGAGACCTCGCACTCTGTGAGAGTCCCATGGCTGACAGATTGAGCACTCAGGGGCCAAGCCCACAGCAACAGGCGGTCTGGGTGTAAGTGGACAACTGCGCGCCCTGCCTGCGACAGCAGGTCCCTGCTCAGCGGGAGCTTCCAGGGATGAGCACACAGCAACTGGTCAATCTCCGTCAGCCAGTGCCTGGCGGACCAGTGTGGAGCCACCAGAATTAGAGCATGGCCATGCTTCCTCACCCTGGACAGAGTGGGGGGTATCAGGGCCAATGGGGGAATGCGTAAAGCAGCATGTGCGGCGAACGCAAGTAGATCTATGCCGAGGGGAGCAGCCATCGAAGGACGTTAAGGACAGCGTTGGGCTCGAGATGACAGCTGGTGTGCTGGCGTCTGGAAGCATGAATACCGTGGTGTGGTGTCAAGCGTAGAGCTGGGCAGTCCACTGGAGTGTGAGCACCCGCGACATGAGCCAACGTGCGCCAGACCTTCAAGAACGTCGGGGGAAGCGTTGGAGCCGAGCCGTGGTGTGCCAACTCTCGGAGGTTCGACACCGTGGAGCGGTGTTGAAAGGGGGCAGTGCCGATCAAGTGGAGGCAAGTTAAGCGCTGGCTTCTTTTTGACCTGGTGTGGTCCACAAAGCAAGTGCATCCATTCTCTCAGCACCCGTCGACAGAGGCTAGATAAAGATCAGTTTGTGGACAGTTAAGCTGGTAGAAGATGCAAGATATGCTTGAGAGTAAGATGTTTGAATGAGGTGTGCCTGTCCGCCTCCTTCTCTCATAGGAGGTGGGAGTGTCCGTGGCGGATGGACGTGTTTCACCAGCCAATCAGGATTGGCAGATTGAGAAAAATGCTTCTGAGGGCTGCAGATGGGAGTCATCCCATAATGAGACGTCTCACAAAATATTATGAAATAGAACATACATTGCTAGACCATTCATTTTCCAATCCGGTAATAGTCGGGACTGGGGTGAAAAGAAAGAATACTTTCTTTTTTTATTATGTATTTCATTCTCATATGTTTTATTTTGAAAAATGCACCACTTCCAATTTAACGCACAGCATGCACTACGCTTGTCATAGTGCATCTCAAACGTGCTTGATATGCGCACCATGCACCTACCTCACAAGCACACATGGACATGCTTGTTAATAAAAAGTAATGGCCGTTCCCAATACCAGCGAATTGTGAGAAAGTTTGTTTTTCTGATTACCTTATGAGTAGGTAAATACAAGACAAATGCTTACTGTGAAGAAACCCAAGCACCAAATTTTTGCCACCAACAGTTAAACGATGGATACATTTAAGAGATGGCACATTAACATATCCAGGACAGGTCACCAGTCCACAGCAATCCTCTGCTCACTGTATTAAACCCATACATTAATGTCAATATAAAAAACCCTGTAAACTAGAATTTCTACCTCTTCACAACAGGAGAGGAGAGAGCTGGAGTGTGAGCTCTGCTCTGCAGTTTGCTCACAGCATTGGAATGTGGATCCATGAGGCCTCCACCGTGAGCAGAACGATAACATCCAGCTTGTGCTGGAAATAAGATAGACAACCTTTAAAAAAAAATGCTCGGTGACGCCTTCAAAGGCACGGCAACGCATGAACTCTGACAGTTACGACAGCGACGCTTAACAATTTCATGTTTAGCTTCACTTTTGCTGACACACAACCCGGCTACTACGGACGAGCTGGGATCACACTGGGACGTAATGGTTTCACACAATGGAAAATATCTACTGTATTACTTAAATATTTTACTGTTGAGTCTGAGTCTGAGGTGGTTGGTTGGTTTGGTTTCCATAAACTGAATTACATTTTCTTCAAGTATTAAGGGGTTTACCTTTTTCTGAGACATCTCCTTTTGCTCAGTCATAAATGTTATGTAGTCTGTCATGTAAAACTTAGACACAAGCTTTTAATTAAAAAAAAAAAGAGCCAATAAAGTCAGCAAACACCACCGTCTCAACTTGAGACATTTACTAGATTACTATTCACATATCCAAAGGTAAACTTTTTGGCATTTAGGTATCTGTCTTTTAATTGGTAGTTGTTTTTCAGGAAGATGAGCTCAACCTGCCCACCTGTGCGTAAATGGCATAATTCTTTAACAAGTCCTTTTTAGTGTGGAGGTTTGTTCCTACAAACCAAATACAAACAAAACAGATCATAAAGGCCAGATGTCCCCGAGTTAAGAGGAAGGTGTGAGCCGACAAATGCTGCAGTCCCAAACTAGAACAGAGGATGTGCAAAAGCTTTCAGAACGCTGTTTACCTCCACGTGGTTGGGCAGCGTGTTGATGAATTTAAATCCAGGGATCCTCTTGTCGCTGCACACCACACCTACATCCTCACTGTGCTTGCAATCGGAAACGCCAATACCATTGGAGCGACACAGCGCCAAGGTCTTCTCCTTGCCCGTGCACTGGAGATTGTCGAACCATATGGGACCTGACAAGACAGGGGAGAGGTTGTTTTTTTTTTAAACTTCCTATTTAGTAATGAGTGAAGATATGATTTCTCTGCAGGTTTATGATAGATAGACAATATGCAGATCTAGCCATTTAAATTCATTTAAACCTTCCCTAAAAGAAGCTGCTGATGCCTCTATATGGGACAACAACTGTATAGACTGACCTCAAACTTTCCTTTCATGGTCAAGGTTATTCAGAATTTGGTCTTCAACCCACTGAGTTTTAACAATCAATACAGTATAATTCAGTTAGGCTGTTCCCATCACAGCACAGATTGCAAACTTGGTCAAAACTAAATATAGGGACTCCGATCTTCCATGAACATGAAAAAATTATGGAAAAACAGAATTCACATTCTGAAATGGAAAAATCTATCTGACACAGAAAAAAGCAATGGCCGGTTTTGTTTTTGGTTTTTACTCTCTCTATTTAAAATATGGCATTGACGTAATACAGAAAAACCTCATATGCATGTTTTGAGACAATATCCCACTATTTTACACTAGAAAACAAGTGAAAAAATGACTAAAAAGTGTGACAAATTAACAAATATGTCAAATTTTACGATAATCCTGTTCAAAATCGCTTGCTACATGTAACGGTTTGTCTAGTAGTCATGTTATTCTGTGATTGAAAATGATTGCAGAGCTTCATCAGAAGGATATTTTCAACATATGATAAACAAGCGGTTCAGATTATCATGACTGCAGTCAAATCTGAAAAGGCACTGGTACATAGACAGCTGTACTGGTGGTCATTATAAATGGTGACATCATGGCAGAAGCATCTACAATCACACGGCTGTGCTGGGTTTCATGTAAAAGGTGAAATGATAGGTTTCCATGATGTTTTGGGCCCATGTCACACATTTATATGGTATTTTTTCCCATTAAACCAGTGGCTGAGTGTCTAGCAGTGTGGCTTGTTGTTCTTACCACATAGTCTCGTGTGATTCAAGCATTACTATCCCGATTTTGTAAATCATCGAGAAGTTTAACAGCCTGTAGTCAGGCTGTCATCTTGTTTGGGAAAGATGGTGAAACGGAAACTGGAACTTCTCTCAACGAAATTCTGACAAAATTAAGATGATTTTGAAGCATTCCTGTGTTACCTTCTCCTTTTCCATACTTTGAGGACGGTGACCACGACACGGCCTCCACGTAGCCGAGCTCTCTGCACACCACCTGTGCAGCGTGGATGTTGAAGTCATCATCGCAGATGGTTCCCCACTGGCTGTTGTAGAAAACCTCCACCCTGCCTTCGTTGTGCTTTCTCTTGTCTCCTGCTAGTCGAAGCTGAATCCTGGGTGTGTCTGGTGCCAGCTCAGGAGGCGTGTACGCATCCTGCACTGCTTCTGGGTAACCCGATGGGTACCCGAGGTGCTCGTACTGGGCTTTTGACAACCTAAACAGCACTAACAGTAAAATGTTGCAGAAGGGCAGCTTATAGATGGCCATATTTTTACTGAATCTGAAAAAGAGACAAAAAATATACACCTCTTAACATGAATACATGAAACAACATGTATTCATGTTGAAATAATATTATAACATGAAATAACATTATAAATTGAGTCTGGATACTAAGTACTGCTGTGCAATAATAGGATAAATAGCGTATATCAGAGATAAATGATCTACTATCTGTTACAGGAAGTTAGTAAAGTTACACCCATAAACAATAGGTGGCCACACCAGATAAAGGGGATGTGTTTCATATTGTGCAGCTGATGTTTTTTAAGGTATTTTTTTTTCTCATAATGTTCAATTTTTTTTCATTTTTTGAAATATTAAACCCTTACAGTTTCCCCATGCAGCCTTTGGTCCTTAGAGTTTTCTAAAAGTCTTATTCCAGTCCGGTTGATGCAAAGCTAATTGTTCTTGAACTCAGACACCCAGCCAAACTGCTGCTGAGGAGTTTACACTGCTAAACTGTGAATGCTACACCACTCAAAAACACACAAAGCACCCTGTGACCCAACAGCTGTGTTTCAACGAGCTAATCCGAAGCCAAAAAAAGAAAAGAATAAGGAAAGGGATTTCTGCAACTTTGTGTGAAGACATCTGGCCGAAAAAGGTTAACTGCAAAGGTTTAAACGCTCCTCACTATAACGTGGCAGCAGTTACACAATCCACACACGGGAAGAACACATGAGCACCGCAGCGTCATGACACACAGTCGTGTTGTCATCAGAAGAATGCGGTGCACACATTGAAAGACTAGGTTAAACTCAGGGTATGGGTTTTTATCTATTTGCTGCTTATTTGTTTTGTTTTTTTTTCTTCAAAGGATCAACCTTTTTTCTGCTGTTATGCTGGAAAATACTTCAGAAAGTTACATATAATCAAAGGCTGGAACAGCTCCAATATGCTCTGGCTCTTTTATGCTTTAGGTGAAATACAAAATGTCAACATCAGACAGGACTCGACCAGAAACCATGAAATCTGAAACCTCTGATCCCCTCCTGATGTAAGTGCATGGAAGGAGCATTTTCCTCAAACACGTTTTCTCAGGAATTCAAATGTCAGCACAGCGCCGCCAAAAACAGCATCCTTTGCTTAGTCTGTGTACATACTGTGTACACACTTTCATGTCAGACCAGTGAGTGCCACCTGCTGCTGCAGGCCATGTGAACAGTGGCTGCAAATAGGTCAAAGTGTCAATTTTTAAGAATGCCAGGTCGTCTCTTTGAAGAGGCGTTCACTGCAGAAACAAACTGATTGGGAACAGAGCAGGTTTTCAAATGTCTTCAAAGCTCTTAACCTTTTTTCAATGTAATGAAAAACACACTGATGACTTCCTAGAAAAGGGACACATTTTTAAAATCAAAATGTGTCCCACTAAGATCAGATTAAAAATCTGGTATATCATTAAGAAAATGCACCTTATTCAAGCTTGTACATGCATATAAACCTCATAACCAAACCTTTAACACCAAGAAAACGTAATATTCTATTAAGTAATTAAGAAAAAATGTCAAAATAAATGCAAATCAAAAAGCATTCAAATATGAAGAATTTTGGCAACAAATTTAAGTGAACCTAAAATCATTTTAATATATTTGATATATATATTTATGTTTTACAATGAATTTTTATGGATTTCAATTGTAAAAATTCTTAAATGAATGCTGTTAACAATGGTCTTGTCTCGAATGGCAGCGACACCAACCATCAATAACAGTAGGGCCATCTGCTTAGTGTGAGTCTGTATAAAAACTGTTTCCTTTTACGTAGTCACACTCTGCTCAAAGGTTTAAGAGTGAACTAAGGGGAGAATATCAGAGTTTAAGTAGTCATTTTCTTACATTACAAGGTAAACAAAGCAAACTCAATGGGGCTTTAGATTGAAGCTCAACCCATGATGCTTTGCAGCAATTAATGATGGCGGATCACAGACTCTAAAAAGCCCATTTTTAAAAGACAATAAAAAGATTTTGGTACATCTGGTGCATTCGGCTTCTAATAATCACATTTCGAAGCTTTTAGGCCAAACTTGTAAAAACAGTGGAGGGACCCTTTAAAATGTTAAACTCACACAAGTATGGTACATGGGGAGCATTTATCAATTATGGTAATAACTATTTATGTCATAGTGTGCTACAGATGCTTGGAAAAAACAAATTTATGCCAAAAGCATTTCTGAAAAGCTATAATACCTTTAAAAAAAATGTATGTGCATCATAAAATGTAGGTTTCCATTTAATTTCCTTGTAAAACTCCAAAATGTCCTGTTTTTTTCTTTAGAGATAATATTTGCAAATAAATTGCAGGAGACTAACAAAATAAAAAGGTCACGCACCTTTAAAAAACAGAATCAAAGTTGTGAAAAATGATGTAAGACAACTAATGTGTAAAGGGTAATCATTATATATGGAAAATGTTATTTTACTTTAAGAAAAAAACCTTTATGCGAGGCTGAAATTAAGCAAAATCATCTAGGGACCGCATTTGATCCGCCAACGGACCTGTTCTGGCCCGCGGCCCGCAAGTTATGTATAAGGTCTCAATGTTTGCAGTTTAAAGCAACACAAAGGCAGTGAATGCAACAGATATTTGAAAACTGACCATAAGATCACTGAGCTGCAAACACGCATCACAAACTCAAACAAAGCAAGTTTTTGTAGTTTTTCAGTCTAAAATGTGTTGTTTTTTAAAGCGGACTCTGGACTCACTCCTTTAGCTTCTTCTAGTGATGGAAGTTCCGTCTGCGGGCATTGGGCTGTGGAGATGTGGGTCAGCCTCCGGGTTGTTCTGCTGCTCCTGGTAGTTCCACTGCTCCGTGTCACCGCTCACTGTCCCAGCCGGACTGGACCGAGTCAGCGGGGCTGGTCCCGCCTCCTGAGCCCCGACGCCCGCCCCGGGGTACCGTCCTCTAAAGACACGGGACGTGGAAAACTGCGCGTCCCAAAACCTAAAGTGAGCCTGGACTTAAACTGTGCTTTGACTGTCAGAAGTCAGATGTAACCCCAGTTCACAGAAGCTGGTTTTATCCCAGTTAAAATAAAGGCGAAAGTTTGGAGAACTTTCACCAATTAGAAAAAAACGGGACACGTATATTTCACTTGAACTGTTTTTCTCTAAATTAGGGGTTCTCAACTTGTCTCACCCTAAAACCCACATTTTGCCACCCAGCCATTAAATCAAGACCCACTTTAAAAAAGGAAATAAACCAAATTTAGTTTTTCAAAAATAGCTGGTGAACACACATATATCTTGTTTTTTTTTTTTTTAAACATAAATCTATATATTTTCCTGTGCAACATGCATCAATCAATCAATCAATGAACTTTATTTGGGTGATTCAGAGTGCAAAGATAAGGGGAGCATAAAAAGGCATACAAGCCACAATATAACACAAGTACATAAAAACATAAAACAACATAAAAACATGTTTCAGTGCAATTTGACCCAATGAAAACACAAGGTAACATAAAAATAAACATATAAATTCACAGCATGCGTGTCAAAAGAAAGGTTTCTCTCAAGGTTAAAGACAAGTCCAACATGAGAGACATTAAGTATGCATTTAATTTTCACAAGCTGTCTGCGACCACAACCCATTTTGGGTCCCGACCCACCAGTTGAGAATCGCTGCTTTAAGTTATGTATAGCCTGCTCTCTTCAGTGATTATTTCACTACTTTGTTAGTTCATTGAATATTTATTTAATGATGGAGATGTGCACTCATGTTGAAATAAATCTACATTGAGATGCAATGCACTGATTGAACTGATATTGGTTGAAAAATATTTACATTATATTCTGAATTAAAAAGCTTTAGAGAACAGTGCACTTATGCCAACTTAACATGTAAGGTCATAATAATAATAATAGGTCTGAGCCATGAAACTCCATGATAAACTAGTTTATTAAAAGGTAAATTACAATAGATGTTAAAATTAATTTCAAACATTATTTAAAATGTAAATGAAATTAAAAGTGTTTTGAGCGAAGAAAAAAAAGATTTACTTGTGTGTCCAAATAAAATATATACCTATGGTTTGAAGAAGTCGTATATTTATTGGGCGCCGGTGCGGACTGGGGAACTTCTTCTTGTGTTCTCGGTGGTGGTCTCGAGGGTTTGCGACGGCGCGATGGCTTATAATAGCGGCTTTTACACATCAGGATAGCTTATGCTGTGATATGTCTAAGAAATGGCTGTATCACATCTGTAAGCACACACTCACCCCCTCTGTTCACATCTGTCTTTTTAATGTCTGAGCAGTGAGATGTTCTCCCTCTGATACTTTCACCACCTGGGTCACTACACTCTTAGCAGCATCACCTTATGCCAACACTGCAACCAAAAATAGACTATACTCTTATTCTTCTTCTCCTTCTCTTTGTTCCCCTCCCAAACTCCCTTTCCTTTGTATTACTCCCCCACCCCATAGCTGAATATAGCTTAATATTAATAAGAGGAAACCTGAATGTTTGACACCTTATTGTTAAAGTTTGCTCTGCATTCATGTCAACTAAATACCATTTGCATTTCATTTTTAATCGTTTTTTGTTTTCTTTTTTTGAAGTCATTAAGGTTTGCAGAGCATTCGGGGAGCACTCATGCAATGTAAGAAAAAAAAAGTTTTAATGAAAAGCAAACTTATCTTTTTAATATCTGAGCAACACAGCAATCATAAATATAATTTGGAATACATATTTACACCCATTACACAACAATAATTCATTTGCCAACAAGATTGACTTCATGTGATCCAAATTTTCTTCAGCGACTTATTTCCTCCAGTTATTTCTTTTTCCTCATTCGTTTTCTTCTTGAAATACTGGCTGTTGGGGAAAATAGACAACGATGATAATTGAATGACTTCTTAAGTATGAATGTAAACTCACGCATCTTTGCCACAGTGGTATTCTTACAGTGTAGGTTGGACCCTCAGGCCTGACCTCTGGTCTCTGCCACTGATGATTCCACAAAATCACAAAGACCATCAAGCCAAAGGCAACAATCAAAACTCCCAGTGAATTTGCCATCTGAGCTTGGGCAGGAAGTTTAGAATAATCCCTGTGGGTGAGAAGTGGATTTTAAAGTAGAATATTATAAATATTCTACTTTAAATACTAAAAATGTGCTAACCCGTTGAAGAAGAGTTTCTCGTTGATGCCTGAGATGCACGCAGCGATGCTCAACGTGAAGATGCTTCCTCCCATCCACACGTGGATGGGTTTTATTCGACTGCGCAGTGATGGAGGCGAGAAGGGAAGGAGGAAGCTAGCAGCACCCACCACCCACTGTGGAATTCAACAAAGAGCAATGAAAACAACAAATAATCAAAGCAGGTCACGTTTGTTGTGGTTGACGAAGGTTTCAGTGGCTCAGTTGTGTACCTGCGTGGCAAAAAGAGCGACAGCTATGATTCCTATCCAGCTGTGTAAGGAGTACAGGTTGGGGATGCTGTTGTGGTTGTGGAAATCAAAGACGGCACAGAGTCCCACGATGGACAGGATCAAAGCGAGTAACATCAACGTTGCATGGAGGATCTTCCAGGGCAGTTTGTTTTGACCCCAAGTCAGAGGAACTCGGTACAAAACGGCTCCTGCAGGAACAGACGGTAGATTTTACTGATTTTCTTCCTAAAATAACCTTTCTACTTTTAAAACCTCTGTAGCAATGTCGTAATCACATTTAGAGCTTAGAGCAGCGTCTAGGACAGGCCAATTTGGTTAAGAACAGTTTGTAGGGATATTCATCTAATACGGGCAAATGTAATGAAACGTAGTCAAGACAACCTCATACATACAGTGTTTTGCTTTTGAGGGTTTTATCAACTCACACAAACTGTTTAAAACTAAATGTCGGAAAGGGTGTTCACATTGACCACAAACTTAACTGGACACAGAGTCTGTTTTTAGGAAGGCTCAGTCTAGGCTGAGATCATTCAATATTAACAGGAGACTTCTTAATGTCTTTAATCTTTTTACCGAGCCGGTGTCTTGTTTTATGCTGTTCTTTGCTGATCAAAAAGGCTGACTCAGCGATCGACTGCACCCCAGAGTCACTCGAGGTCACATATGAAAGGAAGATCGGAACAAAAGTGAAAACTATGCTAAACTTTGAAGGTTATCCTATTCACAGCCCTTTTAATGGACCAAGAAGTTATTTTAGTGAGCACCTGGTGATGCCTCAATGTTCCTAAGATGATCTTTTATTCTGGCAGCAGTCCGTTATTTTATTGAACACCTGTGAATTGTTGCTACGTCCATTCTATGGACGCTCTAATCATGTTAATGGCATTTTTATTTTATTTGTTTATTTGTATATATAATTTTAATGTCATGTTGTGGACTGCATGTGTAAACCGAGCAACTTGGTGGAAAATGAATGACACACAAAAGATTTATTAAAGAGTAACCAAACCCTGAGGTTTTGGCTAATGTGCGTCTAGGCTGGAAACACAAAAAATGCCTTGATTATGTGCGGGGCTTCTGGAGCACACCTAGTCTACAATAAAATCTCTGAAGAGGAATCGATTCTATGCTAACCATCTACTCAATACTCACTATACATCTCTATTAACAAATATCTATATTCAACCTACTCACCACAGATTGTAGATTCAAAACGTGCTAGTTTTTATATAAGGGGTGGGGCTAACAGTGGTGGTTTGTGAAAAAAGAAGCAACCAAAACGTCACAAATCACCGTTCTAAGCTAATAGCAAAATTAAAGTGTAATAGCAGGGTTTGACCTCCTAGAGGGCAGTCACTCTACATTTTCAAGAGTGTACAGCTCCAGCCTTGGAGCTCATGTCTCACGACTCCAGATTCATGACTCCAGTCTGGTGATCTAAAGACTACACCCCCTGAATTTTTAAATTTCAGAATAAAAGTTAGCGTCGTCTGTAGAGCTAATGTTGTCTGTAACAAAAATATTGAGAATAATTAACAATGATTTTAAATTAAGGACGATTTAAAAAGCGTTTCTGTACTCAAAATATTTAGGAATGTTTATTATTATATGTTTATTATTATTAGGATATATTGTTTGACATGTTAACAAAATATAGCCCATCTGGCTTAGTAAATAATGCAATACATTTCCTTTCGGGCCCAGGGAACTTCTCATACGTTAATGCAAATTCTTTAAGACTTTAAATATATATATATAATTGAAGCAATTGTGTCTTTACATCCAAATAATGCTAAGAACCTCTACAACTACATTTTTTTCAACAAAACATGCCAAACTGAAATGCTTTGACTAAAGCAATGTAAAAAATTGGACAAGAATTGATCAACAACACTACCTTATACCAAATACATTTGTTTTAAGCAGGTCAAAAGTGGTTTGGGGGTTTAGTTACTCTTTAAGTCCATCTGTGGATCTGTTTATCTTCAGCCGTAAATCTCTTTAGTCCATGACAATCAAACCTTGCTGCAGAACATGCACGGAATGTGCACTGCCAGTCAGAAGTAAGCAGAACTTTAATTTTCACTTTTTCATTGCCGTCATGAATATTTAAGACACTACCAGTTCAAGATAGCGCGACAAAAAAAATTCAATGATGTAATAAAACGCACGTGATTAGAGTCCATCTACTGGTCAAAGTGCAGGTTTTACTGTAAATGCTTATATGACTATCATAGACATTTACAGCTCTCTGCTCTTATTGGTCAATTCAGGTAAATCAGAAACATCCATTTAAATGTGGATACTGTCTAACATCTATAGATTGCAGCCCAATTATGCATCAACAAGTTAACAACCACATGTAAGGTTTATCTGACCACAAATCATGCATTAAAAATGTATCACTGGACATCAAAAACTGATCGTTTCTTTTTAAATAAATGGCTGTATTAAAACAAAGGTTAGCGAGTATGTGAGATTTATTGAAAACTGAATGTTGTGTTGCTTAAATCCACAACTGATCCAAATGAAAAAGGCCACTGCCATCAAGAAATAACATTGCAGTGAAGGGATGTCAAAAAAACTTCCACCTGGATGACAAAACCCAAATTCCCACACATCAAACAACTGAGCAGCACTGAGAGTTTCACAATATTCAATCATGACTGACTTTCTTCTGATGGATTGGACTACAAGGGCATTTTTCACTCCTTATGTACATCACAAAACCATGACAGTCAACCAACCAAGATGACTACTTCTTTAAATGTAAAATGGTCTTTCTCCTTAAAAATGAAACTGGTTGAATAATGCGGTCAAAGCCCGTTTGTCATGAGGAAATGACTAAAGAGAAGCAGAAACGAAACAATAAATAAGTGAAGAAGCTGCTCACCGATGCCATAAAGCACCACCAGGCCGGTCACCATCAGCACTGGGTGCCAGTTGAACTGATGGGATGAGCCATCCCAGGCGAAGCCGCCAAGCCAATGCTTGCACCACACGCACACGCACACCACACAGGCCACGCCAAGGGCCAGCAGCAGCTGGAGGCTCAGGTAGAAGAGCAGGGTAGGACTCATGTTAAGGATACCAGAGGGCTGTTAAGGCAAGGCGAGGGAAAAAGAAACAAATAAGACAAAGTTAAAACCTGTCACACAACATCAGCCTTGAGTAACAATAACTTATATCAGCCTATTAAACAATGTCATTTCCATTTAATAAAGAACATGAAGCTGGAATCCTTTAAACTTCAACAACCATTATGAATACTTACTGAGAAAAATTACATTTGTGTCAAAAAGAAGCAGATTCACTAGTTATCGTTCATCTCCTGGTCAGTTTTCTTTTTTTTTTTTTTTACCACTAGTGCAGTGCCCGTAGGAAGTATGTCTTGCTATAGGAAAGTGGGAGGTTAAGTAGCTTTTTCATGGATAGTTTACATGGGAGCTTTAATTCCTCTTTAATTCAGAATAAAAGTTAAATCCTCTTTAAACTGACCTTGTTAACACTGCAGTGCATACGTAAAGTATTCACAGTGCTTCGCTTTTCCCACATTTCATCATGTTACAGCCTTATTCCAAAAGGGATTAAATTCTCTTTTTTCCTCAAAATTCTACACATAATACCCCATAATGACAACTTAAAAACGTTTGTTTGAGATTTCTGGCAAATTTATTAAAAATAAAAAACGAAGAAATCACTTGTACATAAGTATTCACAGCCTTTGAGATCAAGCTAAAAATTGAGCTGAGGTGCATTCTGTTTCCACTGATCATCCTTGATATGTTTCTACAGCCTAATTGGAGTCCACCTGTGGTAAATTCAGTTGATTGGACATGATTTGGAAAGGCACACACCTGTCTATATAAGGTCCCACAGTTAACAGTGTATGCCAGACCACAAAACAAGCATGAAGTCGAAGGAAATATCTGTAGACCTCCGAGACAGGATTGTCTCAAGGCACAGGTCTGGGGAAGTGTACAGAAAAATGTCTGCTGCTTTAAAGGTCCCAATGAGCACAGTGGCCTCCATCATCCATAAATGGAAGAAGTTTGGAACCACCAGGACTCTTCCTAGAGCTGGCCGTCCCTCTAAACTGAGTGATCGGGGAAGAAGGGCTTTAGTGAGGGAGGTGACTAACAACCCGATGGTCACTCTGAAGCTCCAGGGTTCCTCTGTGGAGAGAGGAGAACCTTCCTGCAGGACGACCATTGCTGCAGCACTCCACCAATCAGGCCTGTATGGTAGAGTGGCCAGACGGAAGCCACTCCTTAGTAAAAGGCACATGGCAGCCCACCTGGAGTTTGCCAAAAGGCACCTGAAAGACTCTCAGACCATGAGAAACAAAATTCTCTGGTCTGATGAGACAAAGATTGAACTCTTTGGTGTGAATGCCAAGCATTATGTTTGGAGGACACCAGGCACTGCTCATCACCTGGCCAATACCATCCCTACAGTGAAGCATGGTGGTGGCAGCATCATGCTGTGGGGATGTTTTTCAGCAGCAGGAACCGGTAGACTAGTCAAGATTGAGGGAAAAATGAATACAGTAATGTATAGAAACATCCTGGAAGAAAACCTGGTCCAGAGCGCTCTTGACCTCAGACTGGGGCGACGGTTTATCTTTCAACAGGACAACGACCCTAAGCACACAGCCAAGATATCGAAGGAGTGGCTTCAGGACAACTCTATGAATGTCCTAGAGGGGCCCAGCCAGAGCCCAGACTTGAATCCCATAGAACATCTCTGGAAAGATCTGAAAATGGCTGTGCACCGACGCTCCCCATCCAACCTGATGGAGCTCGAGAAGTTCTGTAAAGAGGAATGGGTCAAAGTGCCCACAGATAGATGTGCAAAGCTTGTGGCTTCATATTCCAAAAGACTTGAGGCCATAATTGCTGCCAAAGGTGCCACAACAAAGTACTGAGCAAAGGCTGTGAATACTTATGTACATGTTATATTTTCATTCTTTATTTCTGATAAATTTGCAAAGATTAAGTTTAAAATACAAGTATTAAATTTGGCCTTTTTTCTTTTGGTCCTTATTTTGAATAGGTAAAAAAAAAAAAAAAAAATCAATAATTTTCAATATCGACTGATATGAAACACTTACTGTATATCGTGATACATTTTCCAGGCATATCGCCCAGCTCTATTTGATATCAACCATAGTAAAGCCTTAGTGGTTGTTCTACTAATAGACCTACCATATGTTACTAGTAAAAACTCAAAGCTTTATTAGATTGTCTATTCGCCCCCTATCGCCCCAAAAACCTTTAGTAGTAGTACACTAAAAAATGTCACTAGTAGTACTAGCAGACATTTTTTAGTCTACTAGGAAAGCCAAAGGAATAATTAGTAGTACTAGTAGACATAATGTTTGCTTCACTAGTAAAGGTTACTTGCGCACTAATAAACCAACATTGAATACATGTAGTCCAAAGTTGAGTGCTAGTAGAGCTCATTTATGGTTCCAGCTTGTTTTTGTCTTCTTTTTGAATAAAATGTTTTGGTTTTATTTATTAGGACAACTTTTTTTTTTTTTTTTCGGGAAATTTACTTTGATCTCCTGACATGTTTTGACTGTCAACTGCCAGTGTTCTTCAGAGGTGTCTGCTGATCCCTTTGATGTGTCCTTGACTTCCAGCAAGTTCTTTTTGTCTTCTTTTTGAATAATATGTAAATGTTTAATTTATTCAGACAACTTTTGTTCAGAAAATTTACTCAAGACGCCTCTGAGGAAGACTGGCAATTGACAGTCGAGGAGAGTTGTCAGTAGATCAAAGTAAATTTCCTGATAAAGAGCTTCTTTGTGGTTAATATCGCTGATCAAATAGATGCTCAAACGGCTCTCCTGATAAACACTCACTGCATTCAGGTTGATTGGAGTAGAAAACCTCTATTATAGGACAACGCGGCCTTTTATTTCCACTATAATGTGGTTTACTTTGAGTTTTTACTTTCACGATTTTCAAAAATTCCTTGTCTTTTATTAATGTAGGCATTTGTGAGCTCTCAGCAATCACATTGCATATCAGAAAGTGCACAACCAATGCAATGAGCTACTATATTAATGTTATTATAAATTAGGGCTGGGCGATATGGCCTTTTATAAATACCGCGATATTTTTAGGCCATGTCACGATACACAATATATATCTCGATATTTTGCATTACCCTTGAATTAACACTTTGATGCACAAAATCACACCAGTATGATGATTCTATATGTCTACATTAAAACATTCTTGATCATACTGCATTAATATATGCCAATTTTAAACTTTCATGCAAAAAAGGGGATATCACAACTAAGTCAAAGTTGACATAACTGTATTTATTAAACAGTGAGTGGCTCAAACATAAAATTGTCAACAGAAAGTGCACGTTCTGTGCAAAATTGTCACAGAGACATTTCAAAACAAGACATTAGTGCAGGATGCAACTCACATGGCATTTCAAAACACAAAATTAAAGTGCACTTTTTGTACATAATGCCACTACAATATTTTAAAAACAAATAGTGCCCTTTTGTGCATGTTGTCATTAAGATGACATTTCAAAACAACACTAAATTTAAGTGCACCTTTTGTGCATAATGCCACTAAGATATTTAAAAAAAAAAAAAAAAAAAAAAAAAAAAAAAAAAAAAAAAGTCCGCGAGTTTAACGGTATGGTCATTTTCAACACCGCACAGCCTACAAGCTGCGATATATCGAGTATATTCGATATATCGCCCAGCTCTATTATAAATACTAAAAAATGGAAACAAAATGAAAGCTGATATTTGTAAAAAAAAAAAAAAAAAAGGTAAACAGAAAATACATTTCCACACCAAACTTGACTTCAACGTCAAAATATAAATGTTTAACACTTTCCTGCAAAATTTAAATCACACCAAAATATTGAATTAAACTTGGAGTAAAAAATAAACCAAAACACACAAACACCTGACTAAAATCTGAATGAAACTGAAATGCTCCTTGCCTTGTCTGAGCTCGTCCACAGTAGCTGTCACACCTACACCACTTCTCACTATGTGTGTGTCTGATAAGTGAAACTCCCGTGACTTCCTCCACTCTGGTGAATATTTGACTCACAGTGTGATGTGTCTGCGGTTCATCCCAGGTGTCCAGGTGGGTGAGAGGTATACTATGTGAGACTAGGACCGAAGAAGACAAAAATATGGGAAGATATTTGTCAGACTCACAAAAATATTAACACATATATCCACACTATGTATGTATTTTTTAGATTTTCACAATACACAAGCACTTTTGAAGATTTGCATATGATAATTCATGATAAACACACACATATGGGGCACCGATTGTAAAGTTGAGTAGCTAATATAAACAGTAACTGTTTGCAACATTGAGCAACAAACCACGCTTAAAAAAACGTGTGATTTATTTATTTTTTGTTACTTTTGACCAGATTTACTGTAGTATTTGTCATTTTTTCTCTCTCGTAAAAACATGTCAACGTTAAATCTAAATAGTAAATATCAAATCCAACTGTTACATTTAAATTAAAAAATTACATTTAAATGCTAAATCTAATTATAAATTTTAAATGTAAAACTAAATGTTAAATCTAAATGTCATGGGTAAAACTAAATATTGAGCTAACATGGAAATTCACCGTTTAGATTGAGCATTTAATATTTATATTTAACATTAACATTTTTATATTTACATTTAACATTATATATATATATATATATATATATATATATATATATATATATATATATATATATATATAAAACATTTAGATTTAACATTGACATTGTTATTTTGAGAGAAGAAAATCACCAATTTCACAAATATTGCTGTAAATCTGATCAAAAGTAACATAAAAAAAATTTTTTTAAAAATCACATTTGTTTTTTAAACGTGGTTTGTTAATAAATGTTGCAAAAACCGGCGCCCCATAAACAAACAATGAATAAACACGTGAATATCGTGGATATATGAGGATCTGAAAAACACTTGTGAAATTTGTGGATATATTTGGGTATATTTTTTAGACAAATCTCTCTTCATAGTTTTATACCGTGGACACTCATTTTAAACTATGCCGAAGTAAAAAATACAAACACTGGACTCCCCCAGCACCCCATTTTATCTTCTTTTAGCAGTTAGATCTTTTGTTTTTAGAGATGCGTCTTTAAATTTGTCTACACCAGTTCCGTATTCGCTCACCTTCCCTTCGAGTCGAAACCCGTATTTTCAAGAACTCACAAAATGTACACATGTCAGCATTTTCCAAGAAATTCTCTGAATAAGTCTGGGGTTGACTTTATTTTAAAATGAAAACGTCGAAATAACCGCTGCAAGAAGACTAAAAAAAGACGTATTCCGTGAAGGAGGAAATTCACCTTGTCAGCTTCCTGGTTCCACGCAAGGGATTGTGGGAAATGTCGTTTATTATAAGGAAATCCGGAGAGCGATTTAGAAAAAAAAAAAAAATCATAAAAAAATATTTAAAACGTAACCCTAATTTTTGGGAAAACCAAACGGGTTACCTGTGAACTCTTTTGTGGAAATGTTGTCAAGGGATGGCAGTAACCTCTATTATTAGAAATGTTTTTAAAATTAGTTGGACACACAAGTTCAAACCTTCAAACCATGAACGCTCCATGTTAAAACTTCACAGCACACTTTCCGAGCTGTGTTCACCATGATTCACTAAATACGAGATGTTTTAGAAGCAAAACAAGCTCCACAGTAGTAGTAATAATGGAAAAAGGAGCTCAACTGCAGATTTATTTGGTCCTTCAGCTCCACCTTGAGGCCTCGTTACTCACATGTCTACAATGGGGAAAACAAGGAAAGGAGTCTCTTCAAAAATACCATATATATATATATACTTATTCATTTATTATTATTTTTTCAATGAAATTATCTTTGGTGACTCATTTAATCTATCAATCACATCTTTATTGAAATAAGAAGCAAATAAAATTAACATGACATAGAAAGTTGCAGATAAAATTCGTATTGAAAATTTGATTTTAATGTCTATTTAATAAGATACTGGTTGTAAATTTTGGTACTTTAGATTACATCAACCAAGAATGTAAACTGTGCTTTGAAAGAGCTGGTTAGCCTCATTGGTCTATATCTATGCAATCAAAAAACACAGTTTAACCTCATATTTATGCTTTTGAACAACAACTACAAAATACACGCTACTTGTACAATAGAATCCACAAGAGCAGCAAGCAGCAAAGAGGAATTGTCAACGTTTGCAGCATCTGACCCATTGCACTGTAGTTCTAGATAAACAATAGAAAGGAGCTCTCTATTTTTCTTTCTTTCATAGAAGTACAGAAATAACTCTGCGTTGTGTCTGGAGAGCAAACTGGCCAACAAACCAGCAATTACAGTATATATAAATTTTCACAAATTATTCTTTTATGGTGATAATTGTGGGCTACAGCTAATGCTAATGTAAACCTAAAGTTGTGTATGCAATAAAACCACAGGACCAATTCAAGAATATATGTGCAACTCCATACGTGTCCATGGTTCCTTTAGCATAAATTACTGCCGCAATAATTAACAGCATACAACATGCTGTGATATGAAATCATCGATAATAAAGAAAGGAAATAACACATATAGAACATACTTGTTTAATCATTTTGGGGAAAGTAAATCCAGAAATATACTAAAGAGTAATTGTTTTGTGTAAGTTTGGCAGTTGTAGACCTTGCTCAGGGCCACTGTGTGGGTGGATGTGAACAATGTTGCCTGGAAAGGAAAAGAACAGGGTTTTGTTTCAGGTACTGATCTTTCTGAGCAGAATGCATTAGTCTACTTCTGCTTTTCTAGAATTAGGCAATACAAAAACTATAGTTTGATATTGCTGGACAGTGGGCATCTTCATAGATGGATAGATAGATAGATAGATAGATAGATAGATAGATAGATAGATAGACCGATGGATAGATAGATAGATAGATAGATAGATAGATAGATAGATAGATAGATAGATAGATAGATAGATAGACCGATGGATAGATAGATAGATAGATAGATAGATAGATAGATAGACCGATGGATAGATAGATAGATAGATAGATAGATAGATAGATAGATAGATAGATAGATAGATAGATAGATAGATAGATAGACAGACAGATAGATAGATAGATAGATAGATAGATAGATAGATAGATAGATAGATAGATAGATAGATAGACCGATGGATAGATAGATAGATAGATAGATAGATAGATAGATAGATAGATAGATAGATAGATAGATAGACAGACAGACAGATAGATAGATAGATAGATAGATAGATAGATAGATAGATAGATAGATAGATAGATAGATAGATAGATAGATAGATGGATGGATGGATAGATAGATAGATAGATAGATAGATAGATAGATAGATAGATAGATAGACCGATGGATAGATGGATGGATAGATAGACAGACAGACAGACAGACAGACAGACAGACAGACAGACAGACAGACAGACAGACAGATAGACAGATAGATAGATAGATAGATAGATAGATAGATAGATAGATAGATAGATAGATAGATAGATAGATAGATAGATAGCATTTTTCCTCTGATCTGATGACTTACACTAAGCAGTTGAGGTCATAAATCTCACCGTCCCTGGAAATACAATCCCCACCAGGGCTTCTGACATTTAGGTTTATTATGCTGCTATCAAGGGGCGTGACCGACTCTGTCCTGAAGAGAAGTGATGAGTCGACCCTTGGTTTTTGCAAAGTCATGCTGATCTACGGTTTGGAGTCGCTCGGTTGGCAGTGAAGACGGCGCTGACTTAGTGAATCAGAAATGACCCCCCACCTACCAAACCTTCACTGCTTATTCCCAAGAAAGTCATCTGGAATTCTGTCACGGTGACCTTTCTACCTATCACAGTTTGGTTCTCTGATGGAGTTCACATCAGTACAACAAAATTCAGATTCAGAAACATTGTTTAGAGCAAAAAGCGCTGCATAACTACCTCCCAAGTCTTCCATGATTGTCTTGTTTCTTTTCACTTTAATCTAAAAATCTCTCTCTTTCCTTTATTTATGAACAGGACTTAATTTGATAAGCTGTTTTGTATCCTCCTTAAGGAGCTTGAATCATAGCCTTTATCAAAATCAGGCCCCATTATTCCTGGATCACACAAGAAGTACTTCTCCAGCAGCTCTTCTATGAGTGTGAGAGGGATTGTGCAAAAATCATTTTTGAAGCAAATCTAATTTATTCTTCTGCCTTGTACGACGGTACAATGCTCATGAAATGTAATTTCACATTGAGAGCATGCTATCCCAGCTCTCCCGCATTACACGCTTTGTGTAGTCGCAACGGGGGGCGACTGCTAGAGTGCTCTCCCACCACAAAAGAGAACCAGTGAAAAATATTGCCGTCGGATGTCAATGTGATCCCAAAGGCCTTTCGGTTCCTACTACCTCGCACACTGGAAGCTTTTGGGTCTTTGCCTTTGGCTTCAGGAGGTCCTTGGCAGCTGCGGAGAGCCAATGGAGCTCTTATCACAGGATGAGAATGAAGTCTGTAAAGTGGCAGCTGGGCTTCTTTGGGGTCCTACCAATAATTACAGGAAGCTGCTGTCAAATTGTGGAAATTAGGGAGGAAAGATGTCATTTAAGGGAGAAAGGACTAAAATGTGGATTGGATTTGGTTTTGAAGGTGCATTTAGGATGTTTTTGGATTCATTTGGTCAATCTCTGCCAGCTTTAATCACCTTTGGTAGCATTTGTTAGCCAATAACTAACACATTAGCTAAATAAATACATAGCCTATCTACACATATACATTTAAGTGATGCATTGCAATGTTCTCATACTCCCACACCCTGTAATTTGACACTGTTCAATGCTTACTATCTCGTTTTGCGGTCAAGTACCCCCTTTTTCTTATTTCTGAATACGAGCACCCCCTATTTCATTCAGAATAATATTAAAAAACAACTATAGAGCATAATGATGGAATGAATGAGTGATAACACACAATTTAATGAATCTCATTTTGTAAATAATAGAATTAAACTGTATTTCGGGCCTCTTGAATAAAGTCTATTTCTATAATCTTTAAGATTTCCGGCCATCTCCCGCCTGGTGTGGGACCAAAACTGACCCATGTATTTTCAGTTCACGTTCAAACTGAGATCATTGTCATCATGTTTATAGTTTTAAAATAAAAAATAAACATTATAAAACTGCACATTTTTGATGCTTTTGTTTGTTAATTTTGCAGGTTCTCTCTGTCAAGTGCCCCCTGTAGTGCCATGGCGTACCCCTATTTGAGAAATACTAGACTATATCTTTTCAATTAGAGGCCTGAGGGCCAGGTCTATTAATGACCCTTTAAATCCACAGACTCCAACAAGCCATAAAATAATAAACTGACAGTACCTTTGCCCGTACAGTGGGTGGCGCTAGTAAAGTTTTATCCCTTTAAAACCATTTAATCCTTTGAACAGAAAAATAAGCCAAATATTTCACTTTTGAAGCAAATCATTTTAAGAGGCCACATGCTTGCGTCGACAGCACTTTCCCAAGTGGCTCATCTGATTTCAACCATTTCAATGGTTACATCTTGTTAAGTAAGTGGCATTGAGGAGAGTTGAGGCCCTTGCGATGAAGAGATTTTGAGAGACAGAGGTGAAGTCTGTATCTAATAATCCATGTCCAGCCCCTCAACCGCAATTTACTCCACCGTGATAAACTGACACATCAGTCCCATGTAATGAAACAGTAGTTATTGTCATGTGTAAATGGTAGCTTAGCAACCAATCACATGATTGCACTTTAGATGATAGGTCTTAAGCTGAATAAGAAAACTTGGTTACTAATACGCTTAAGATAAACTTGTATCCCCAAACACATAATATCCTTTTTTATTTGGTCATCGCCTTTTCTGCACATCATGTTAATCTTTTCATATTTTCGCATATTTCCAGTCTTTGGTGAAATAACATTCCAAGCCAACGCTTTAGTGCTTAGTTTTGTGTCGTTGAAGATTATTTGAGTTTATCTGAAAAAAAAAACAACTGAATCACAAATAATGGCTTTGCATAAGTGTTTAATTCTCTGACAAAACTGATCACAAAATACTGAGTGTTGTGGCCTAAAAACTGTCTATACAGTGAAGAACCTTGATATTTATGGGACTTTCTCCACCTCAACCCATCAATTATGTATGTTTCCTCTAAAGCAAGGATTTAAACCCTAATCTCTCTCTAATCTTTCTCTGATATCAATCTGTACAGTCAGCAATATTAAGCCATGAGGGACTTTCCCTTGTTTGGTTCAACAGGTGGTCATCGTTTTGTTTTTATATTTACACATTTCAGTTGATGTAAGGACATTGCTTTTAAAATTAATATTAAATTACAAACATGAGTATGTGTTCTATTTTGTGGCCTTTTTGTAAGCTTTTTAGCCTTGTTTTCCTAATGTTTGTTGCATGACCTGCTTTTTTCACCTTTTCGTCTTCCTTAAGACACATCATTTTACGATCCCCCTTCCTTGAGGAGGAAGTCTTGAGTTTAGACTCCCTGTGGTTAGATTTATGAGTGGGGCCTAAGCACACAGACACAAATCCACCTGCTCAATGGCCTTCACTTCGTTACGTTTTCTATAGATTACAGATAATTTAACACCAATAACAAGGTCATGATAGATAGATAGATAGATAGATAGATAGATAGATAGATAGATAGATAGATAGATAGATAGATAGATAGATAGATAGATAGATATTTTACCTGGCATTTTCTGTCCAGACCAGCCCACTGTACATTATCATTGAACGCCATGTAGAAGCCGTTTTTAAGTCAGTGATGCTCAACATGTGGCTCTTTTTGTCTTAATTTTAATAATAATTCCCCCAGAAAACCTTAAAAGGAGGAAAATGTTAAAACCTCCTGTTACCTATTTCCTTTGGCCAATGTTTGACCCTTTGCTTCCTTTTGACAATAAAAATCCCTTTTTTTTCCTATTTTTTGTTCATTTTTGAAAGTCATTTTTGACACTTTAATTCATTTTTTGTCCTTTCTTGAATTTTTTTTTTGCCCACCTGTTTCTTTTTCCCTACGTTTTCCTCTTTTTGTTCCACATTTTGCCCTTTTTCAGCATTGTTTGCCACATTTTTCCCATTTAAGCTACCCTTTGTCATTACATGCCACCTGGTTCCTCTTTATTTGTTCATTTTTTGGCCACTCTTAACTGCTTTTGGCCCAGTTTTTGTCACTTTTCACTCTCTTCTTTTGCCACTTTTTAGCCACCTGTTACCATGTCTGCCTTCACTCGGTCATCAAAAAAGTGGACAGGACCGGCACACTTCGAGTTGACGACCCACCGGGACTCATCATTTAAAATGAGGTTCAGGAGGAACATGAGACAAAAAAAGGTTGGGGACTGCTGATCTAGAGAACTCTGGACATCTTGTGTGTGGCCATAAGAGGAACAATTTTACTACTTGTTAATGTTAAAGTTCTTTTTATTGCATATACAGCTTCCAAATCGCTTCTCATTCCCACTGGTAGTAACGGTTGCATATAACAGTATGTGAAGTGAGTGTTCTTTGTCATTTGGTTCGAGTATTCCTATAAGAAAACTACATCCTGGTACCAATTGTGGCTAACTCATAGCTACACAGATATTAGCATGTCTTCACTGTTCATCCTAGAGTAAAGAGAGCAGACTTCTGTGCAACGATTCCAGGGATTAAATATCTGGTATCATACAGTATATGATCAAAGCATTAAGACACATCATTATCCTGTTCACTGAAGTGGATAAAAAACAAAACACTACACAAAATGAGAGGCTTTGTGTTCTCATTGTTGCATCACAACTCACCAGTGTTACCCTTGTGACTGCTTACGGCAAAAAAAACTTAACATACATTTCTATCGGTGCAGGAATGTTTCAGATCAGTACAACAAAAAATTCTTATGAAATTTTTTTCCTACAGGCAAACTGCTGAGATGTAACAGTGTAGTTCTATCGCCTGCAAAGACAGATTCACCCTTTCATTGCGGCAATGTCTTCAACTTCCTTTAATTGAATGTAACTACATCTGAGAAAACATGTCAGAGTAAAAGTGTGACTCAAAACCCAGTTTCCCGCTGTGCAGCCTCACTTTGTGTTTTCATGCAGTTGATATTCTGCTGAGATTCCTGCACAAGATCACACTCTCTTCACTCTTTGTGTGTTTGCACCTGAGCTCTGCAGCCGAAAGGCACACTTTTGTTTTCCTAGTGATTCCCTCTGAGTGTTTATTATCAGAGATGGAGTGTGTGTGTTTGTGCAGGATGTGATGTTTGACTACCTGACTACCTACAGACACTGCAATGTCATAACAAATGTTACATTGCAATAAGCAATATGGCATTTGTGTTATTTAATTGCTTTATGAGTGGGTGCTAGGCTGCATGCATGAAGAAACAATACTGTACATTAAAAAAAAAAAAAGTTAAACTTAGCTTTCATGCTGTTCAAGCTGTAATGTGATGTTAATCAACTGCACGTCAAAGCTAAAGGTACCAGTATGATTATGACAATTTTTCATACACAATTAGTGTGAGTAAAAAAATTATTTCCATTGATGTTTAAAAGTAATCTTCTATTAAAGAGATTCCTTTAATTAAAAACAAAGTGCTATAAACACCACATGAATGGATAAGCCATGAGGCATCCTTTTAGTGTTTTTGTTGACTGTTCCCATAAGCATGCATTTTAACATTTATTAAAAATAGATATAATGTACAGGTACATCTGTCTTGCAAAAATCAGACAATATTTCCTCAGGTTACCAAATGGTTCTCAGATGGCTAATGTAAGAATTTAGCGTACTTTTACTAAAAAATGATAAATTGAGTGCACACCGCTGTTTTTCACCAGTTGCGGAGGAGTTACCAAGATTGACCGTCTGTGCAGAATAAGTGTGAAAATGGCAGCGACTGGACTATATGACGGCTTTGTGATAAAAAGCTGTTGTAGAGAGCAAGTGCACATGAAATATTGGAGATGCAGGAGGAAGATACGAATAAACACATGCTTCAATTACTATAACTTAATAAATAACAATAATAATCTGAATACATGCAGGAGAAGCATGTTGGAGGCTACTGAGCGAAAGTCAATGCTGTAGGGAAAACTGGAAAACAGATCATAGGAAATGTTAACATTATTTTTTTATCATTTGGTACAGAAATGTTGACTCAACAGAAAAGTCTCTCTCTGTCTGTGTTTGTGTTGCAATATCTTCCCCTCCAACAATAACTGCAGCCATCTGTGAGTAAAGCTGTGACAGTTAAGACATGCCTGTTAAACGAGCCAATTAATACACCCAAAGTGTAACCGCCATCCCCTTGAGCATTGATAAAAATAAGCAATACATTTATAAATTCTTTAAGCTTTAGCTAATAGTTCGGCCTTCATTTTTCAACCTATGCTACTATGATGAAAAGGGATAGCTCTAGCCCTAGAACTATGGTATACTTTTATGTGTAACCTATAGCATTATAAAAGAAGAAGCTAGAATTAGGTATTTCTCTTTTTTGAAAACAGTTATTTGCTGTTGAAACATTTCCTCACAGCTGTCTTAGGTTAACATTAAATGCTGTTGGACAGCTACATATCGTCAAGCTACATTGTAGTAACAGTGTTTGTTAAGGTTTAACAAATGACTAACTGTTAAGATTGTTTACATCTGTGGCTACTAATGTCAGAAAGTAGCTCAACACACAACACATATTACTTATTGATGAATTGCTTCGTAACATACAAATTCATTGCTTCACAACATATGATTAGCCTTAGCTGTTGACAATGGCAAATGTCTTTTCAGGAACAAGTTATGTCTGTAAGCTAGGGCTAGCAAAGCTAAAAATCTCTTTTGGGCTATAGGCCTATGAAGTTTACAAAAGATAATTGTTATTTGTGCTTTAAGATTACATACATTGCATCATCATCCATGTGCTAAAATGTATTCAGCACATTTTATTAAACCTAAAGTCTACCCTATTACAAAATGTCAAGTCAATGATTAAAACGGATCACAGGGCGTGACTGAGAGGGTGAACTTGAACCTTGTCGCACCATTTCCTCACATATTTACCCTCTTTTAAGATGGCGAGGGTGATTTTCTTGTCTCATATTTCAAGCTAAATGGTTTTTGACGGATTCATTTAGTTTTGATGCTAATGGTTCTCCATTTATTTGGGCGACTGAGATTTCCGTGATGCTGCAGACTCTTGTTGGGTCGATCTTTCACTGCTGCACAGTTTTTATGAAGCCATGCAAGAGAACAGTTTCCCACATCTACCATCTATCATGCAAACAATGATATACCATCAAAGTCTCTTAATATCTTGTCAGCTTCCACTTAGGGAAAAAACAAAATGTAGAGCTATTCTGCAGCACATGACAGGTATTTCTCAAAAGCTAGACTTAATTTTATTTTATGCACCATGGAAAAAAAAAAAAAAAAAAAAAAACAGCCACAGTGCAGCTCAGTTCCCACATAGTTAATGGATATAAGCCTCTGAACCACCTTTCCTGAGTGGTAATTTGGCTGGTTCAATGTACGACTGAGACAGAAAGCCTAACAACGTCTTCAGAGGGCATTAGTTTGATGCATGAGAGGCAGAATGTTGATTTGTTACAGCGGCGCCATCATTTAACTAGATGATTCTATATGTGACACTTCGATTAAACCGTACCGCCTTTTGATTGCACTCCACAGGGCAGGTACGAATCTGATGGTACAAGTTAGGGCCATCAGCATTTATAATGGTAATGTAAGGAAAAGACACTCGTCATTACGCTAAATTATGGGAGAGCAGCAGAAAGCTGCGAGACATGGCCAACGAAGAGTGAAGTGAACGTGAGGTGAAAATGTAGCCAAAGTCTTGTGCAAGTAGCTCATAATAGCTAGTCGGGAAGCAAACTCTTCAGTCTACTGCTTATACCTGACAAGCATGAAGAGGTTTGTTTTGTTGGACGTGCTGCTGGGCGTGTCCACCTCATCTCCTCATTAAAACCCCTGACGCATTTCAAGGCTCGCAACAATGGAGGGAACGTCTTAGTAAGTAAACAACAAGTCAGTTAGGTATCTTACACAAAGGTAAAATGACGTGAATTAATTTGATTGGCTGCCAAGCTTAGGATTTCGGCATTCTTCAGGTAATAAACAAGGAACGAGTGACATCACTGACTTGCCAAACCTCTGTTCACACCCGAGTAGCAATTATTGTGCTTTTAACACTTAATCATCAGCTGGTGGGAGAACTTGACAAAATCTTCAACAACAATAATAAATTCACCTTTAAATTGGCGGAAAACTATAGGATTGTCGGATAGAAAGCACCTCAGTCGTATTTAAAAAAATAAATAAATAAAAAATATCGGATACGTTTCTGATTTAGGACCTGGGTTGCATTTGAAAAAAAAAAAAAATCAGTATAGTGCTGTTCAGACTGTCTTTAACAAATCGGATGAAGGTCCTATATGGGCAAAAAGATTGGATATGCCCGCAGTGTGAATGTAGCCTAGAGTCTGAGGTAGGACCTCCAAGTTAATATTGTTTTGTGAAAGCTGATGCAGAGATAGACTTTAAGGGTACCTGTAGTGAACTTAAATGCCAAGCTCTATCAAAAAAGCTTATGTATGATACTAAAAGGTTTAATCACATGTCATAATGTCCAAAGAACTGGATGACATGTAACTGAGCGCCAAACCGTTGCATTGAAATGCTATTTCTCCAGAAACAAAGAGTACTCCTGGTATGATGAAAACATGTGCATGCTGATATGGCTGAAATCTCCAAAATGGTGACAACATATAAAGGTATATTACACATGTTTGGAACTGAAAGTTAATTTTAATTACTCCAAAGACATTTCTCACAAGATTTAAACAAAAAAAAATTAAGTATTATTGAACTTTAGACAATAATCGCAAGCAGTGTTTCTCAAATGGGGGTACGCGATGGCACTAGGGGGTACTTGAGAGAGAAACTAGCACATTAAAGTATTAAAATAGGGAATTTTATAATATATATATATATGTAATAATCATACTAAATATTACCAGAAACTAACAAAAATGACCATAAAAACACAAAATAAGAGAAAAAAAAGAGAAAAACACACGATAACTACAAAATACACAAAAACAACAAACATAAGAAACAACTAAACAACATACACAAAGAGAATAATTTAAATAATACCAACAACACACAAAAAACAACAAAAACACAAAATAAGAGAAAAAAATATACTGAATAACAAAAAGAACCGACAACAAAATGACACCAAGAACACAAATGGGTCAGTCTTGGTCACACATCAGGAGGGAGATGACCGTAAATGATAAGAACTCTAGAAATACATCTACTCATAAGGCATTACTGTTTCATTCCACTTATTTATAAAGTTATATTTCAGTTATATTATCATTACTCACTCATTCCATTATTATGCTTTTCACAGAATTCTGAGCAAATTGTTTAAGTGGAAAAAGGGGAGAAAGTAAAAGATAGGGCCCGGTACTTGAGCCAAAAAAGTTTGAGAACCTCTGATCTTAAGTGCATTCGTGTGAGGAGTTATGAATCACTAAAAATGTCATAATAATGTTAATGAAAAAAAAAAGACTTGTCAAAACTATTTATTTTCTTCAGCTTTATTTGATCATTAAACATCGTAAAAAAAAAAATACAGCAGGCAATGATCACTTGCCGAACAAAAATATATGTACACACCCACATTACAAGAACTCAGAAGACTTTGCAACTAAACAGGAAATTTAACGAAACTATTTAAGACAATCAGTGGAGCGTTGAGACCCATTGCAGAAGTTTAAGGACCCTACGGCAGGCAGGTTACACGTGAGACAGAGACAGCATTGTAGTAAAAGTAAACCCGTTTGGACGTTGGGAACAGAACCATTATCAAATAGATAGCAAACAGAGATCGGCCCTGGTCAAAAACTAAACATGGAGATGGTTTTTTTTCTAGGGAAATTATTAGTGTTGGCCAACTTTACATTTATTTGGAAAAACATTTATTCCTGCCCTGATATGGGGAAGTGTTTGTTCCTCGCCGTTCTTTTTATACATGTCGTGGAATTTGACCATGACGTTGTAAATCAACAGCATTGACGTTGTGTCCTTGATTTATAAACAGCCCGTCAGCACATTTTATCAATGGTTGGCAAAAAACCCTTTTGTAAAAATGCTCAAACAAAGTTTGGCCTTCCTGTATGTACTGAATCTAACAGGATTGTGAGGCAGGGGGCACCTTGGATGGGTTTCCAGTCTAATGGTTAACAAATATGCAGTGACTTGTCAGGTAAACCTTGACTAAATCACACTTATAAGTGACAATGTTCCATATTTAATGAAAAACAAAGAAGCTGTGTGAGTTTTGCAGATTCGACTTTTTAAAACTTCAGCATAATGAGGCTGCTCCACACAGACATAAGAGGCCCATTTGATTTCTACTACCGAGGTTACAAAAATAAATTTGTTCATTTTGGCTTTTCCTGCGATTCACAATGTGCTTTGATTGAACAGCTATGGCCAAAACCAAATGCTGATGACAAAATTAAAACATAAAAGTTGCGTAACATTGCCATCATTTTCTATGTACTGCATGAGAACCACCCCTGCAGACTTGACCGAGCGCTCTCAGCACATTTCATTCAGAGCAGGGTATGTGGGAGGGGTGGGAGACACTGCATTTTGTTTTTAAGAGATTTTCCTCAGTTATGCTTCTGGGAAAAGTCACTTAAATATTTGTGGCTCTCTGCAGAGGATTTTGTGGGTTTGCGACACACAGAGTCCTCTGCAGAATCTTCTGCGTTAGCACCTGTAGAGTACAGACGATAACGGTGAGCCGTAAGACGACACATTGGGGTCCAACAGAAAATCACTGTTTGGACGCAACACTGGCAATCAACTAAGTGGAATAGCATGAGGACCATATAAGAATAAATAAGTCCAAGACACCATTCACAACAATAAATTAATGCTCACAGTCATCTTATTCATCAACTGACGCTTGTATAAATATAAATATATTGTAAGACGTCAATATGAAGTAACGAACAACCTCAGCGTCACAGTAAAAATATCTGCCCTGAGATGATTTAATAAATAAAAAGCCATCATTGTAAGTGAAATACTTCATGACACTGTGTGCAGCTGACACCAACAGCACCAGCCTCCAATACACTTGGTAAAGTTAGCATTTATCAGTTTGGTACAGGTGTGATTTAAGATAAAAATCATCCTCTCACCAAAATGATTCACGAAGGCCGTCGACCATGGAAATCAATGACAATTTGCCTTTTGATAAGTTTTCTCCACTCTCTGCAAGTGCGTTAGCTGGCAAACAGCAAACCAACAATATGCGAGAGGAGTTGAAACAAGGACCAGAGGGTAACATGTATATTTTACCGACTATTGTTTCCGGCCACGTGCAGCGCTGCAGAAATAATAACTTCTTGCAGGGCAGCAGTGCGTTAGAGTATGAGATTTACAGCAGGGCCAATGACCTTGCATTGGCCCTGCTTGCAATCTCATGTCTCCCATTTTAAAAGCCAACCTCCTCCTGACCCTCACAGAGATAGTGGCCGTCGCTTAAGGCCCTCTGCTGGATGGTCTCGGCAGTGTACTTTTGATCCAGCTCCAGCAAAGCTCTCAGCAGGTCGTTCAAGCTCGCGTCTCGGCCTTTTTTCTCCACCCACACGTTGAGCAGCTCGTGGACGCGATCCTCATAGGGGAGCTGCTCCTTGCCTTTGATCACGTTGTCGCTGATGCCGAGCGAGCGAAAAAACCTTTTGTAGCAGTTCATGCTGAGTTCTTCAAAATACCCAAAACACGCCCGGAGAGAATCTTCACCTGTAAACAACAATAATAATAGTCTTTCAAAGGAATGCTAATACTACTAATGGTTATAACAGAAGAACAGAAGCACATTACCTTTCACTGCTTTAAGCTTAGGGAACCGATCCTCATCCTAAAGCACAGAAGAAAAAATAGATTTCACTTTTAGACACTGTACATACAAGTGTCTTCCGACACATACACCCATTACCCACAGTACTATAACGTGATGCAGAGACATGTTTCTAATGTTGCAGGTTTTTGACATAACTGCAAAACCCTGGAGTACGTGGCCATCCAGGACCAACTTTGGACACCTTTGCTATGATTTCTCAAAGTTACAAAACAGTGTTTTACTGACTAAAAATCTCAAACCTTTCCAGAACTTTTCTTCCTTCTTGCATAGGCCGTCTACAGGCTGAACGAGGCTCAACTAGTCTGGGACACTCTGATGTTCTCTCTCTAACCTGTTCTGTTCTCCGCTTTCTGTTCACTAACCCCAACCAGTTGAAGCAGATGGCTTCCACCTCTGAGCCCGGTTCTAAAGGAGATTTATTCTCCCCACTGTAGCTGATGCATGCTAATGTGGATTTGTTGTTTTTTTTTTTCTTTTTTCTTAAGAATCTTATACTTTGATAGCACTTCGAGATGACTAGTGTTGTAATTTGCGCTATGTAAATAAAGTTCAATTGATTTTAGAGAAATGCCATCCATCTTTTGCCTCTTATCCATGTTCGGGATGCGGGGGCAGCATCCTTATCAGCGAGACCCAGACGTCCACCCACTTTGTCCAGCTCTGAGGCGCTCCCAGGCCAGCCGTGAGACATAGTCTCTCCAGCGTGTCCTGGGTCGCCTACTGGTGGGACGTGCCCTTAACACCTCATAAGCCATGCCACCTTTTTCCGGTCGAGAATCTCTGAGCCCAAGTGAGATTAGAGAGATGTCATCACATCAATACTTTTTCTTTGTAATATCAACAGGCCAATAGATTTCCAGCGTCCTAATGCCTTTACTAGCCTGGCTTCCTGTTTTTTTCCATCAGTCCGTGCTCCGACCCCATCCCTGGCTCTGCACATTCTCTTCTTTCGTCTTGATTTACTCTGGTCAACCAAAAGCTCACAATTGCTTATAAAGTCCACAAGACTAGGGTAAGCACTTCACGTTAGAACTTCTATTATGTTCATAATAAGTTGATTAAAAAGCCAAACGAATCCCAGATTTGTCACACTCGAGCTTGTTTTAACACGACCAAAGACAAACACGTTAAAACAACAAAACATTACAGAGCAAGAACAAAAAAAGCAGCCGAGACAAACAACCAAAGATTATGAAAGCAGTGCAGGAGAGGAGCCGGTGCTCTCACCCTCTTGTCAGGTCGCCAGAGGGCTGGAGGCTGTGCTCGGGGGGCAGGCGTGGGTGCAGCGAAGGCAGCAAAGGAGGAGGAGGAGGAGGAGGGGGGGAGGTATGTTAGGCTGTGCTGGGAGTTACTGGCTGAGCTGTTAAGGCTTTCACACAGCATCTTGCACTCTTCCTCCACACTGGCCAATGGCTTTGCTCTCACCAGTTGGAGGGACAAGCTCAGATTTGTGCCGCTCAGGCGTCGGGGTTCCTCCTCGCTGCTTCCATCAGCCGCGTGGCTGTAGATCTGTGGGGTGAGAAGGACAGAGTATAACTAGATGAAGGGAACGCCTCCTGCAATGTTTGGATATGTAAAAATATATCACCCACGCTTTCAGATTTCATGTTGTTAGTCCTCTGAGAGTCTGTGGAGATGAATTTCAGAGTTAAAGACTTAAATATAAAGCTTTTATTATTGTCAGTATGAGAGGTTGCAGAGGTTCCATTATAGAGAGACTTTTATCACAGCGGGGCCACAAAAATGTGTTTGTTTGGTCGAAGGGCCAAATTATCAACCTTCATGTCAGCATTTAGAATAATGAACAACCTGAGCTATAACACAAGAAAGAAAAAAGTTTTATAGTAATTTTGTTTGTTTTTCTCTCATTCTGGGTATGTTTGTTGATGTCTTGCTTATTATGAGGCATTTTGTGCATTTCTGTTACCTTTTTGTTTATTTCCTGTAAAATGTTTATTTTTTTGGAGTTGAATTGTCTATTTGTGTTGTCATTTTGCGTTTTTTAGAGTAATTTTTGTGTATTTCTGTTGTCATTTTGCTTGTTTGTTAGTACTGTACGTTTGCGGAGTAATTTTTTGTGTTTTTCTTGTCTTTTTGTGTACATTTGTTGTCCTTTTCTGTAATTTTGTATACTTTGAGTAATTTTGTGTATTTTTGTTGTTGTTTGTTAATTGGAGTAATTTTGTGTATTACTGTGTCTTTTGTAAATTTGTGTGTTTTCTTGTATTTTCCTGCAATATTGTAATTCTTTGTATTTTTTTAATCTATTCTTGCAACTGTTTTGTGCTTTTTTTCTGTAATTTTGTACCGTTGCTTTGAGGGCCGCATGAAATCAGACCGAGGACTGCACTTGACCCGCGGACCGCCAGTTGCCCATGTCTGTTATAGAGCCTGGCATTTAAAATGACATCGCTACAGCTCTTAAACATTAGAAAGGAGAACAACGACTCCTGCACTGAGTGTCATACCCTTCCACTGCAGTCCAGTCCAGCAGGTTTCTACATACCAGCCAACCAAAGTCACGAAAAGCCTGATGCCTGTTTACTACCTGTAATGACACATCTCTCAGAGACAATCACGTTGCTGCTCGTCTAATTAGGACAATTGCTTCAAAGCGTGGCTCGAGTGTGACCATGCTGATTCCAAGCTGTCAGATAGTGGTGAAACAAACCGGCACTTTCACACACTTGCCTCCTCCACTGTATGAAGCTTCTTCAGCACTAGTTTGCACCTTTTTTTAACCCTGTCAACTTTCCTCACAACCTCATTGTATAATCTCTTGATTTAAATTTCAAGCTAAGCTAATTTCATGCACTGACTGTTTTTAGGATTTGCTTATCATTTCACAATACTAAGGGTCTCTATGCCAGCAGCCATTAAAAGTGTAAATTGTTCAGGATAAAAATGTAGTGATTGTATTAAACTAGATAAAATGTTCATTATCTCACAATGTCAATCAATTAAGAGCTGTATTTAAAAACAAGATAAAGAATAATGTATAAATTATTTTCAATATCATGTACGAAATGGTCAAGTTTATAGGCAGCTACATTTTAGTGAGGAAGTGACTTGTCGACCAAAGTAAGGTTTTTTTCTTCGTCTTCCAATTAGCAACATCACTGTGCTGTGGAAGGAATAAGCTTTTAGCAAAAAAAATTATTATTTTTATTTTCAAGAGTGGTCCTGTATCTTATTTTGAAAAATCTGCACTGCAGCGCCCTGCAATGTGAAATCAAAACCCGTCGCAAGACAGACTGTGATAGGCTAAGTTGTTTTATTTGCACATTCTGCAGCCAAAAGCATTATTATTGTATGAAGAGGGTCACGCAATTAGCAAAATCAGCATTTAACTCAGCCAGTTCAAATCTAAAGCTCGGAGTAAACCAGCTCTACTTTTTTTTTTTTTTAGGAAAATCAAAAAGTGCTACATAGAATCAGGAAAATTTGGTACATCTTGCATGTATTCCACTCACCTGCTGTTTTGTTCCTCCTCTTGCAAAAAAAGAAAATGCCTCCCACAATCAGCACAACTAGTACAGACAGCACGCTCAAGACAGCACACAAAACAACATAATCTGAAAAGAAAAAAAAACTATCAATTCCCTTATGGATGGATCATTGTGTGATACATGGCTGTTTGCTTTATCTGCACAGGTGAATCTGTGGATTGAGGCATGTTTGAGACGCATCACCTGAGTCTTTACCGGAGTTGGTCTGGGTTTTCTTGCACTCTGTGTTGGTCGTAGATGTGCAGTTCCTCACAGCCTCTTCACCATCTTTACACCTAATGTTGAAGCAGACACGATGGAAAAAGGGCAACCATAACTTTTCATTCAGAACCAAAATTAATACATGGTCACTAAAATAACCAAATTAATTCACTTGGCCAACAAAATTAACAAATTAGTGTTACCAACCTTGAACACTTCTTGCACACTTCGCACGCCTGATCGGGGTCACAGAATACCCCTGGTTTGCACTGACACTCAGCATCTTGTGTGAAAGTGCATGGCCTTACAACTTCCTGATCTGGAGGAGAAATATGGTTTTATATAATCAAAAAAAATGTCCATTGTTAGGTCATAGTTTTTTGCTCCAAAGACGTTGAGCATTGATTTTTGTCCTGCAGACATTTGGATCAATAGTGTTACATGGTGAAGCCCAATTACCGTGACGGCACTGGGTGCACTTCAGGCACAGTGGCAGTGCATTGGCGTGCTCAGTGAAGCTCCCATAGTTGCACTCCTCACATTGGCCTCTCTCTCCTGAACGGGTGCACGGTGACTTCAAATATGTGCCTGACATGAACATAGAAAGCAATGTGGAAATGCTGTTTAGAAAGATGGAGCACTGAGCCTGCTGTGAATCCTATTCATAGCCTCACACTAAATGTGTGAGACCTCGAGGCCACATCTGATGTGAAAACAGATGGGAGTTTTGGGGTTTGCTATAGACACATAAAGGTGAGTTGACACCGAACGTGACTTCATCCAGCATCGTTTACATTGATTTGGAATGTAATAGATGCAACGTCAAGCGTCCTCCCTTTAAGCGAGGCGACTCCAGCGACTCAATCAAGCGATCTGGGTCACTTAAAGTTGAAAAAAGCGCGACTATGTTCAAGCGACTCAACCTTATGCCCCAGCCACTTTTCTCTTAAAATCACATACCCATAACAAACAAAAAGACAGTCATCAACATCCCCCGCCAAAAAAGAATGGAATAAGGGCAATAACTCCAGAAAAAATAAGTGTGCGCTTCTCATTTTCGAAATCAATCAAGGTACTGATACCCTGAAGCCACACACCGAATTTGGTTATCCTATCTTAAACAGTTTCTGAGAAAAGCTGTCCCCTTTAACTCGGACGGACGGACGGAGCTCGAACCTATATCCTCCTTCCACACTTTGTGGCGGGGGATATTAATATTTTTCTAAGCTTCTACATGACCTACATGGCTAATTTTCTTTTTCAGATTGAAGTAGGACCCTTAGTGGTTACAGATGATGTGACATTTTTGAAATATATGACAAAGTGACAAAAAAAAACTGGTCCGCCCAAAAAAAGACTAGAAATTTACATCAAATATAAAGCCAATTCTCATAAGTGAAGGCTATAAAAGCAGAAATAATTGAACTAATGTATGGAAATCAAGTTTGATGATAATAAACATTAGGCCGAAAATACACGTTTTTGTACAAAAAAGTTGAGGTGGAAGCCCACTTTCCCACAACCGTGCCAAAGTTTTACTTAAGTTTGTAACTGTAATGTCAGTCTAATCGATTCAAATCATTGTTAGTCTGATGTTTGACCACTATGTTAACCAAAGATAGACCTGCGCCATTTCAAAACAGCGCAACTGCTCATTGACAATTGACAACAAGGAGAAATCATGTACTTTTTGAATATCATAGATTTTTTTTTTTTGCAAAAACATTGCCATTCATTTCTTTTGAGAGAAAATCTAAGGACAGTTTCATCCATTGTCCTCATGATTGTAGCTTTCGGATCATGCAGAGGCAATTCCACATATCCAAATATGATTTGCGCATTTCCTTTTTTTTTAATTTTCAATTAAAAAATAAAATAAAATAAAAAACAAACACGATTTGCACATTTAAACCCCCTGGCCCCTGGCCTCTATGGACCACTCCCAGTCTTACCAGCAGGACAGTTCAGACAGCAGAGGTTTTCATGCAGGTATGTATTCTCTCTGCAGTCGGCGTTCCTTCGTTGCCTGATGCTTCCAGTGTAAAAGGCCGATCCAGATGTGAGGAGCCAGATAGAACAAATATAAAAAACCTTTGAGAGAAAAACACATTTATTAAACAACAATCATTGTCACGCAGTTTTACATAATAGCAGAAACTGTTTTTGCCCTACATTTGTATAATTTTAGTACATTGACTTGCATTTTTTTTTTTTTTGCTGATAAGCAATAGAACAAGACTTAGAAGTAAATAAAAGCAATTTTTCACATTTAATAACTAAGTTTTTTTAGGGAGCAACGGATCATTGATGCCGATACATTTATACTTTTCGTATATATTTGCAGGGTTTGCATGTGAGCACACACAAGTTTCCTTCATGTTTGATAGGTTCGTTGACCTCGAATAGGCTGTGAGCAAACAATTGCGTGTCTTCGTTCTTCCTTTTGTGTTTGAGCTCTGTGACATTCTTGTGAAAAGGTTGAAGGTACAACGCAGGGTGGAGGGTGTGCCTCGCACCATGAGTCAGCACGCGCAGGCTCCAGCAGCTCAAACTTCAGCTGGATAATCCACTCCAAAACTAACATGGATGGTCGTAAATGCTTTTGTTACACAAACAAAACAATTATTTGAACACTTTATTAATATGCCACAAACAGAATTAAAGGATCAGTGGCTTAACTAAGTAAAATAGACATCCATTATATTTCTTTGTAAAGTTTTTAACCAGAAACACAATTCTGGGTGTGAGTCACTGGTACAAAATACCACATGATCACTTTTATTAACTAACAAGCAGCACAATAACATGTTTCATCACTGGGGCTGCAAACAATTCTTTTAGTAATTCAGTAATCCATCCATTTTTTTAAACCATTAATCACATAAAGAGAAATCACACCTTTCACAGTTTTTATGCTTCACGATCTTTAGGTTGTTGTTCTGGACAATTCACAGATCCCAGTTAATCTCCCAAAGGAACAAATATTCTTATTAGACTCATTAGTATGAATCAAAGTAATTCACCTAACGCACTCAAAGTAACTTTGACACTTTGTTAGACCAGTGGACCTGTCTCTGTGCGCTTTAGAAAGTACCATCGTCTTGTGACACTTTGTGATTAACTGTTAATACTTTCTCATTCCTGCGGTAATGCGAGTGGCATCGTGTGATTGGCTGGCAGCTGTGAAGCACCACACCCAACTGATTCTAGTGGAACGTAATGCAGTTCATGTGCAGTCAACGGTAATTTGACTGGGATTTATGTTTGCAAATTAACTTTTCATTAACCCCAGTTAACATGTCATCAGTCATCGACAATATTAAATTTTGTGACATTTGAGATCTTAGTAATCGCATCATAAAAGGGAAAGCTGATAAAGCTGAAATAATCCAGAAATGGGGACACCCTCAAAGAGAAGTTGCAAAAAATTAAATAAAACAGGAAATCTGAGTCCTTACCAGTTAAGAGAGGAAACATTTTTCAATGCCATAATTATGTTTTATTCAGCCCAGAAATGGGCATTTTTCAGGTATGCAGAAATCTGAGTAACGTGGGCGGGTGCATAATTATACAGTCAACAACTGATCCAGTTTAAAAAACAATAACCAAATAAGGTAGCAATAACACCTGATGGCAACACACACCCATTCACCCTCAGGGAATCCTAGATACCTTGATTATTAGATGGCAGGAGGTAAACTATTACTTTTAAGTGTCGTAATAGTCGTGCTAACTGTATTCTGAAGAATTGAAACTTAAAAATAAGGCAGGACTTTCTTTAACAACACATCAAAGCAGAAAGAAATAAAATAAAATACACATATGTTAATTTACTTATATATAATGGGCCTAAAACAATTGGTGATTAACCGATTAAACTAGTTGATAAAATGAGTTGATGTAAATTATCGGGGGGTGTCGAATCATTTCAGTAAGCCACTGTGTCATACTTTTACTCTCCAGCACTCCACACCTATGCCCTTATTTCTGCTATTAAACTTTGAACCGTCACCATGGTTACTCAAAGAAACATGAACCAGTCAGCTGAGTGTGACGTAACCAGCGGCAAAAGAAAAGGCCAGTGCCTGTCTAAAGTGTGCGGCCACTACACACTAAACCTAAGACAGCACAGTGGGTTGTGTTCATTGTAATGTCGTTTTTAATAGAAACACTTGAACAGGAAACATCCGTTAAAAGCAACGGACTCGCAAAACGTTTAGTCTAAATCGAGGCAGCACAACTATAATTATAATATGATTATAATATAATATAAAACAGTGGACCTAATGTTAGTCTTTTAACGATTTTAACCAGGGACAGTTATGCCTGTATTTGGCTTAAAAATCTACAGAACAGTATTAGGGCCATAGAAGAAAAAAACAATTCAGAGGCAAAAAAAAAAAACATGCACTTTAGAAAAAAAGATGACAATTTAATTATGCTGACTGCTTGTACAAAATGCCTGGCAGGAAGTTTGAGGATTTTTTTCTTAAAGTGCATGATTTTTTTTTCATTAATTGTTTTTTACCTTTGATATTTTTTCTTCTTGAGTGACCCCAAAAAATCTCGACTTTGATTTTCGACTTTTTTTCCTGAAAGGCATGAGGCTTTTTTTTTTTTTCTTTTTTCTGTGGCCCCAATATTCTTTCGTAAAAAAAAAAAAATCACGTGTACCCTTCCTGCAGTTGTAATCATTTCAAAACATAGTGGTTCATATGTATATGAAAAAACAATACAAATCTAACAAAACAAGAATGTGTTGAATATCAGAAGAAATGTCTGAAAATGATAGGTTGAATGAATACCTAAAAATATATACTATTACTTTGCTTAATGTTTAAAGGAAGCTGTATTTGTTATTGAATTATTCTTTTCGTTGGACAATCGCCTCATAGATATTGGTGTTAAAACATTGCACATAATCACAGCCAAAAAATTTCAGATTTATTGGGCTTTACTTTATGAATTTATTGAACATTATTATTGTTGCACCTAAGGGGAAAACGTTTAGTTTGACTTCAGTTTGGATCAAAATGCACTGTTTAGTGAAACACAGGTTTGGTTTATTTAAGCAATGTTACTTAAGGCCTTTATCACACTTTCTTTGTTGCAGAAATAATGACTTTTCTGTGAGGAAATTGAATTTAAATATAGTAAAACCAAAAAAATAAGTTTTTTTTTTTTAACTTTTTACAATTCCAAACAACACAATTAAAGAAAAACTGAAAGATAATCTTGTCTAGCTTGTGTATGAGCTCAAGGACTTCTTCAATTCCAACATTTTCCTATTAAGTCTGGTGCAGGAAAACCAGGAAGACTCCACCGGCACATACAGTAGCTGGCGAAGAGCATGGGTTCATTTATCTCTAGTTATACAGTTTATGTGATTAAAAATAATAATTAAAAAAAAAGAAGAATAAAAAATAAAGAATCCCAGTGCTGTTGAAAGGGTGTGTGAAGTTTTTAGCAGGTTTATGGGGAATTTCACACTTTGTTCACACAACGCCACACAGGACCAGTGACGTCAACATACTTCACTTATGCACAGCGACACTTTATCAGGCCACACTCACATCTTCACTTCTATTCATTTGAGGCCGTTTTAGTCGTGATAGTGTCCATTTAACGGTGTTTATCCACGAAAAAGGGAGAGAGAAGCGGTTTCAACAAACAAGTGCAGAGAGTGCGGCTGGAGGAGGGTGATATGTCCCAACATGAACCGCCTGTCACCGCCTCCTCCTTACCTTACAGCGGCACTAATGTGGTTAACCTATAGTGGTCATGTTTTAATGTCGATTAAGGTTCCAACAATATCCTTAAATCAGTACATCACGCCCCAAAGGTAAATAAACCAAACTCAGCCTCAGAAAGAGAAAAGTTCCACTTACTACTTGTAGATGTCTCTTCATTTTCAGCAGGTGAGACGATCGAAACTCACTCGCGCTGATCAACTCATTTCAAACGCACTTATTGGAGAAAAACGTAAAATGTGCAGCACGTAAACGCGTGCGTCCAGCTTTCACGTGATATCAGGTATGAGAGCGAGTGGGGGGAGGAGTCCTAGAAAAAGTTGATACGCCCCACCCCCCTCCCACGCGACTATCGGGTATGACGCAACAAGTGAGACAACAAAGTCATGAAACAAAGTAGACCTGTCCGTGACTTGGGGATACTGTAATATAGAAGTATTTGTGGATTTATTTTTGGTCAGGTGCACATTGAACAGCCACTTTATTAAGTACACCTGTTCACCTTTTTTATTTTTTTATTATTTTATCCAAAGAGCTACCAGTTTGATATACATATCTTAAACACTACATTTTGACGGGTTCCCTTTAATTAATTAAGGGTAAGATAACAAAGAAAACTAGCAGTAACTTAAAAAGGTAAGAGATGTTTCAACACGCAACGCTTTATTTTCTTAATTCATACAATTGTTTCATTTTCGTTACCATTTCGCATTACACATACATCTTAATGTTCCTATTAACTAGCCACTAACTAACAACCTTTGAACTAATTGAAAAACATGTAACATGTAACCAGGCTGCCATAGTGCGCCATCGGCCCCTCCGACCAACACTCACTCACACACTACATTCATACTAGGCAATGTGGGTGATGTGCCTTGCCCAAGGACACCATGACAGATACCTCTGGAGTGGTATATATTGCACAATTGGAATTTAATTGATTTTCCACAAAGGCATCTGCATAAAATAAAAACGTACATATATATATATATAATAATAAAAGAAATAATAATAAATATCAGGCTCTAAGTATAGATACATTTATTAACTCTAAAATTGAGAAAATAACCTCCATCCAATATTGTTTTGGCGTGGTGCATTACGTTTAATCTGATTGGTCGGCTATGATGTGATGCATTTGATTGTTGTCTGGTCATTTCATTTTTTGTAGTTTCACAATGTCCGTTGATCATTTTAAAACAAAAATAACAATAACTTAATAACGGTTGGGTGTAGAAACATAACAAATTACTTTACTTCTTTTAAAATGTATTTATGTACAAGTAAAATTGCTGATTTAGAAATATACTCAAAAAAAGTACAAGTACCCATAAAAGCAACTCAATTACAGTAACATGAGTACTTGTAATCCATTACTTTCACCTTTGACAGTCATTTGCATCAACTTTTAGCCTTCAAATACAAGTATAATATCCCTCTATACAGTATGTAGGGACACCATTTCTGAGATTTCAGCCAATCAGTGTTCACATGTTGTCATCACGTCAGGCACGTCTTTGTCATTTGAGTTGAGTATCCCTTTAAGGGCACAATAGCCAATCACATGGCAGCAACTTAACGCATTTAATCGGATAAACGTGGGTTAATGATACGCTGAAGCTCAAATTCATTTTAACATTATGCTTTATTTATGCCTTTTTTTAATATAAAATGCATGGTACTTTAAATCATATCCACCTTATTGCTGGGGCTACTACCGGTTTATTCAGAGTGCAACTACCTGCGCTGTAAATGCATAAAACACAAATAATTACATAGGATTTATCAAGTTGAGAAGACCACTCAACTCATTTGCTTATCACACACAAAACAACAAGTACACCATATGAGTCCCAGGCACTGGTATGTGTAAACCACGTATGTAAGCATACGCGGTTCCTAGGACCAGCGGGCTTGGCCCCCTAATAATAATAATAATAATAATAATAATACATTTTATTTGAACAACAGTGCCTTTCAGGTCACTTAACAGTACATGATAAAACCACAACAGCAGAGTATAAAACTACAATAATATTTAAGCTAAAACAGTATAAAAACAAAAGTAAAAGTGACGCTAAAACATAATACTATCTAATGAGCATGTAACGACGAGGTGACGTTACTTATGAACTGTTGTAATTTAAAAAACAGTCAATTGTAATACTGTGACAAACTGCAGTGCTTAATGAAATTAAGAGACACATTTTTGTTGTATTGGTTTAATTAATTTATTGGTCAAATGATGAAGCACATGGTTCAGGCCACAGGATTCATCTAGTGATAAACACAGAAAATACATTTCAGTTAATTGATAAATAACTTAGCAGTGACATGAAAGATAAAACAATTAAATATGTTCTGGTATTTTTGCATGTGATTGAAATGTGATCTTCAACAAAGCTTACCTGTGCATGCTCTCTTCCTCTTTCCTGAGGTGTTCGGGTAAAAGAATTCCCCGGGGCTTTTGGACACCTTTTTATAGTTCCAGGTGGGAGAGACCAAGCAGAGACTAGGAACAGGGGAGCTGGATGTGTGTAGCTCAATGTAAATATGTAGTTTAATAATTTAAGAGATGTAAATAAGATTAATGATATTAATACAGGGTTAGTGTTTGTGATAATGTCTGTTAGGAAGTGTTTGTGTAAATATTTATGTTGTACTTTTAATCTGCACATTATATGTCACCCCATGCTTGGTACAGGCTAATTAGTGGTACACCTGTATATAAGAACATTCATTCTGTTCAGTAGAGAGTGGAATGGAGGTTGAAGTACACTGTGCTTGTGGTGCAAACTAAAAAAAATAAACAGATAAAACTGATGCATCAAAACCTGGAGCCTGGTTTCCTCATTGACTGCCTCCACTGCTACGGTTGATCCTTGACAGAGCAGTTGTCTGCAGCAAACAGATACTCTGTCTGACAGGAAGCTGTGGTTTGTGGATGTGCCGTATGTGAAGGACGATGACGTTTGCTTTGCCTCAGTAAGATAGTTGTGTTGCAGACCAAACACTGTCACAGGTTTCAGAAACGCAAAACAGAGTCATTGTCGCATGACAGATTGTTTTTCAAGCTTGACCCCTGAAAAACGTGTGCATATAGATCACTGATTCATACTGTTCAATATATTGCTTGATAGGTTTTTCGGCACAGCCTTGCAGTTCTTGCTATGACTGTTTTATGCTAGTAAGACCGTCAGTCTTAATTATTTCTCTTTCTTCAGTGAATGTCGGCGCTGCTAGTGACTGCTGTGCTTCTGATGATAAGGCCAGGGAGGAGGTTAAAATCGTTCCAAGATATGGCACACATTTGGCATTGACTAGTTTCTGCTGCTCGAGGTCAAGACTCATGATTGGTAGAAAATGTTTTCATTCATCTGTTTTTGGATCTACTCTATTGCCCAGTGGTTCTCAAACGGTTCTGGCTCAAGTACCCATTTTTCTTTGTTATGAATCCATGCACCCCCTTTGTCCAACTTCAACATTCTGCTTAGAAAACTATTTATAGAGCATAATGATGGAATTAATGAGTGATAACACACATTAAAGAATCTCATTTTGTAAATTAGTGGAAAAAAAACAGTATTTTGTGCAGTGGTTCACAACCTTCTTTTGGATCGTGACCCCATTTTCATATCAATAATCTATTTATTATCTATTTTTTCTAGAATTAGTTTTAGATCGGTTTTTTTTAGCTCAGATTTTACATTTTTCTGCATTTTAGTTTTAGATTTATATCTCACAAAGTGAACAATTGTGTTTGGAAAAAAAAAATCAAAACATTTAAAAAAATCTATATTCATTTTTCCAAAATTAATATAGATATGTAGGCGGCAAGGTTGAAAAACATTTATTTAGTGGCTCCTGAATAGATTTATCTTTATAGTTTTTATCACTTCCAGTCATATCACGCCTGGGGTGGGACCAAGGCTGACACTATTCATTAATGTTCCTCTCTGTCTCTCTCTGCCACGATGTCACCACACAACCTGTGGTGACATTTTTGAGGCCCCGCTGTTTTAAAAGTTTCCCACCCCTGATGTATGCTATGCTCGAGTCACAGGAGCCTGGAAAATTCATTAAAAAAGTCTGATTTTCCTTATTTTGAAATTTATTTCAAATCTGTCTAAACATCGGTAAAGCAATGGATAGACATAATATAATGTTTTGTAAAAGTAAGACAGTTGGCAATACGAACCAAAGTCTTCAAACAGTGAGCATAAAGTCAGTGTCGGCACTTCTGACAGACAGCTCTGACTGACTAATTGTTTGTTCAGTGGAGTTAAACCCAGCAAACAAAAGGATTGTTTAACCCTCTCTGACTATATATGGTCTTTATACACAATGACATCTTCCTTCCCCACACAAGGAGTTTAGACAGTTTTTCATCACCATTTATGTAACGCTTTTCAGTCAAGTGCTATCAAAGCCACGCCCCGCTTTTCATTGGTAAGGCTCACGCCACATTTCTGGTGCATGAATCACCTTTTCAGGTATATGTGAGTGAACTCGATAATAGTCTCAACACAGGGATGTGACCTTTGCTTCATACTGTTGGAAGACACACCTTCAGAGAATGGAAGTGTGCAAAAACAACAGGCAAGCATGAGATTTAGTATTTAACGTCCTTTAAACTCAGTAGCCTGCAGTGGTTCTCAAACTTTTCAGCCCGTGACCCCCAAAATAAAGGTGCCAGGGGCCAGCGACCCCCACTGTACCTGAAGGTGGTTGAACACAGACATTAACATTCAAGAACAGTCAAGACAGGATGGGTGATTGTTCTATGAATCTGTGATAACCACATTTAGTTATATATTTGAATAATTTCCATTGTTATCCAGGAACTTTATTAATATTTGCGCCATATAGTATATAGTCATCTTAAAGATGTAAATACTTGTTTTAATGAAGAAAATAAAATGGGTTAAAAGTAACTAAAATGGTGGTGAAATGTTTTTTTAAAAACCACATAAATTGGTTAAAAGTTGAAAAGAGTGTCCAAAAACAGACTGGAAAAGTGTTAAAAAGGGTTCAAAGTGTCAATATCGGCTCAAAAGTGGCGGAAAAAATGGAACAAACATATATATTTGTCATGCACAAATAAAGCGCATGATAAATCGTGAATGTGGTTAGATTGGCTAAAATAAGCATGAAATATGGTGAAACTAGGTTTAAAGTGACAATAATCAGGTCAACAGGTTGTGGAAAGAGTTTAAAAGTGCTGAAAATGTATTGAAAGTGGAAACAAGTTGCAGAAAAGGCATTGAAATTTGATGGAGAAGAGGCAAAAATGGGATTCATGTAGCAAAAATGCATTAAAAGGAGCAAATATAATGGCAAGAAAAAGGGATTAAAATAGTTTAAAATCTGGCAAGTTTGGTGTAGTTGCAGAAAAAGGACAAAAACAAGCAAAATTTGGCTCAAATTGTGAAAAAAAAATTGGACCAAGTTTCCAAAGACCGTCTCCCACACAGTGAATACGGTCACACTTTTGCACTGAATCAAATGTAGACAAGTAAAGATGTGGTGACAAAATTGGAAGAGACATTTTTTCAAAATAAAACTACAAGATAATACATTGAAATATCATAAAATTTCCCTTTTGAAACATTTTTTTCTTTGCTGACTGGCCTGGTCCCGGTCCATGGGCCGGTGATTTGGGATCACAGGCTTATGGAATCTGGGGAGCACTGAACAGAATATTTGTAACAGATCAAAATAGTGTTTTGAGCCACAAAGTGTTTGTTAACTCCAGTGGTTACAGACAACATTGTTTTCCAAACCTTCGTGAGACACCAGGGGGGTATTTCAGATAACTCTGAGTATGTTTGGGCTCAAATAAGGGAAACACTGAGTTTCCGGTTGTATAAAGCGAGGCAAGTTCTACTCTAGTCTGAGTATGTCACCACATCTGTGAACTGAACCTGCTCGCTGGCAGATTTTGTATAAGAAACTTTATGTTACTGTCGTAACCCCGGTTCAATGAGTACAATGAGTGAGATGTGGGATGTGACCTCTGTCTACATTAATCAGAAGCACTCTATTTCACTATGCCAATCCTGATTGGCCGGTGAAGAGTGACAGTCTAGTATAGTACACAGTACTATTCAAAAACCTCTTCTCCTCTCAGCTATCTTGCATGTCTAGTTTTGACCAGTTTAACTGTGCATAGAAGGGATTTTCTTCTTTCCAGTCGACGGACGCTGGCAGGACTAATGCCTTGATTAAAACCACACCAGGTTTAGAAGTAGGAAAAACAGCTCCTACCTTGCTCTGCTTGGTGGCTGACTGCTGTATCCAACGCTGCCGATCCGGCGCACGCATTGGTCTCCAGCAGCCTCTCACTCCGGTGACAACCCTGCTGCTAGCTCCGTGCCGCAAGGCCGTGCTCACAGACCTAAGCACACCTAGCTGTCATCTCAGACCATGATCCTCGACTCCTCCAGGCTCCTGCGCATGTCGGTTTCTCCCTTGGGCCCTCATTGCGGTGTACGGCCCAGCTCTAGCTCCATACCGCGGTATTCGAGCTTCCACTCCCAGCAACCCAGCTGCCGATCAAAACCCAAAGCTGTCTCCGACGTCTTGGATGTTCCAGCTCACGTTGTCCTGCATCCCCGCTAGCACCTGTTAGCCACCACGTGGTAGCGCAAGCTAATCCACTGGTTCTTCTTGCCTGCATCATGCGGTAATGGAGGCCGAGACTCCAGGTTTTCAATCAATCAATCAATCAATCAATCTTTATTTGTATAGCGCCAAATCATAACCAATGGTATCTCAAGGCACTTTACAGTAGAGCAGTCTTAAGGACGGACTCTTCATTTTATGGATACACACATATGCATATATACGTATATACACATACATATGTATCCCACACCCAACATGAATTCATCATGGCGGCAAGGAAAACCTTCTGTTAAGCAGCAGGAACCTTGTGTGGATCCCATTCCTATGATGAACAGCCATCCACGTTATGCTGTGTTGGGTGTGTGCAGAGGAAAGGGTGGAGACAGAGCCGCTGAGTCTCTGTAACTCCACACTGAGGATCCCACGGACCTGCAAGACAAAAGCCAGAAGGAGTACAGGAGCAAACACACAAGGGAGTAAGCAGACATAGAGGGAGTGTTTGAAAGAGGAATGGGACCCTCTCCGGTCCCTCTCTAACCTAAATGACCTCTCTCTTAACGCCCTCTCCAACCTCTCTCCAACCGAGCATGCCAGACCCCCCCCCCCCGGCAGTCTATGCCTATTGCATCTTAATTATGAGCTATGAGCTGGTTCCTAACTAAAAGCTTTATCAAAGAGGAATGTTTTGAGCCTAACCTTAAAGGTAGAGAGGGTGTCTGCCCCCCGAACCGTGGTTGGTAGATGGTTCCAGAGAAGTGGGGCCTGATAACTGAAAGCTCTTCCTCCTATACTACTTTTAGAGACAAATGGAACAACGAGTAGTCCAGCATTTTGAGAGCGTAGTGTTCTGGGGGGATTGTATGGCACTACAAGCTCCTTGAGATAGACTGGTGCCTGTCCATTTAGGGCTTTATAAGTGAGAAGAAGAATCTTGAATTCTATTCTATATTTTATGGGAAGCCAATGCAGAGAGGCTAATACAGGAGTAATGTGATCTCTTCTCCTAGTTTTAGTCAGTACACGTGCTGCAGCATTTTGAACCAGCTGAAGTGTCTTAAGCGACTTGCTCGGGCAGCCTGCTAAAAGAGAATTACAATAATCCAGTCTAGAGGTAACAAAAGCATGGACTAGTTTTTCGGCGTCGCCCTGAGACAGGATAGATCTGATTTTAGCAATGTTACGGAGATGAAAGAAGGCAGTTCTTGAAGTTTGTTTTATGTGAGAGTTGAAGGATAAGTCCTGATCAAATAGAACCCCAAGGTTTCTAACAGTTGTGCTTTGTGCCAGAGTAATGCCATCTAGGGCAGTTAGGCTAGCAAAGGTTTCTCTAAGGTGTCGCGGGCCCAGTACAATGACCTCAGTCTTGTCTGAGTTGAGAAGAAGAAAATTTTGGTCCATCCAGGCCCTAATGTCCTTTAGACAGGCCTCAAGTTTAGATAGCTGATTTGTCTCACCTGACTTCATTGATACATACAGTTGGGTATCATCAGCATAGCAGTGGAAGTTAACAGAGTATTTTCTCATAACATTACCAAGGGGGATCATATAGATACAGAAGAGGATTGGACCTAGCACAGAGCCCTGAGGAACCCCGTAGCTTACTTTAGTGTACACAGAAGACTTATTATTCACGTGTACAAACTGGTACCTATCAGATAGGTAGGACTTAAACCAGTTTAGGGCAGTCCCTGTGATTCCAAGTAATTTCTCTAATCTCTCTAGTAGAATATAGTGATCTATAGTGTCAAAAGCTGCACTAAGATCTAATAAAACCAGCACTGAGAGTCGTCCTTCATCTGAAGCCCAGAGTAGATCATTAGTTACTTTAACTAAAGCAGTCTCTGTGCTGTGTTGAGCTCTAAAGCCTGACTGGAAGTCCTCGAACAGGCTGTTGTTTTGAAGAAATTCACAGAGCTGAGCTGCCACAACTTTCTCAAGAATCTTTGAAATAAAAGGAAGATTAGATATAGGCCTGTAGTTTGCTAAAGTGCTGGAATCAAGAGTAGGTTTTTTGAGAAGGGGTTTGATTACAGCTACTTTAAAGGACTGTGGCACGTAGCCTATTGATAGGGATATATTTATTGTCTCCAACAAAGATGGGCAGACTAGGGGAACAACTTCTTTAAACAGCTTAGTTGGGATCGGATCTGAAAGGCAGGTCGATGGTTTGGAGGATGAAATAATAGAGTTAAGTTCCTGAAGTCCTATATGTGTGAAACAGTTTAGGTTAGGCCTATTTACATTTAATGGTACAGCAGGCCCAGGTGAAGGCAGGGAGTGGCTAATTTTATCTCTAATCTTGTGAATTTTATCGTTAAAAAATGTCATAAAGTCCTCACAGCTGAGGGCTAGAGGAATCATGGGCTCAATAGAGCTCTGACTTTGTGTTAGCCTGGCTACAGTGCTGAAAAGGTACCTCGGATTATTTTTATTTTCTTCAATTAGTGAGGAGTAGTATGTAGATCGACTATGTCGTAAGGCTGTCATGTATTTACTATGGCTTTCTTGCCAAAGTATTCGTGACTCCTCTGTTTTATTGGAGCGCCACATTCTCTCTAATTTACGGGTTGTCTGTTTGAGTGTGTGAGTTTCAGAGCTAAACCACGGAGCTTTCCTCTGACGTTTAATAGTTTTTTCCCTCAATGGGGCAATTGAGTCCAAGGTGGATTTTAGTAGACTAGCAGAGCTATCGACAAGCAGATCCAGTTGAGAGGGGTTATAATTAATATCATAGTTATTTATTGGATGGTGCACTGAGTTTAAGGCAGCAGGAATGGCCTCTTTAAATTTAGCCACAGCACTGTTGGATAGATTTCTACTTGTAACTATTTTATTGCACAGTGCGAGATCCTCTAGGATAATGTTAAAAGATATTAAAAAGTGATCTGATAGCAGAGGATTTTCAGGGTAGACTTTTAGTTCATTAATATCAAGGCCATATGTTAGAACAAGATCAAGAGTATGATTTAAACGATGAGTAGCTTCATTAATAGTTTGAAAAAAGCCAACTGAGTCTATTAGGGACATAAAGGCTGAGCTCAGGCTATCACTATCTTTGTCCACATGGATATTAAAATCTCCTACTATCAGTATTTTATCAGAACTGAGGACTAAGTTTGATATAAACTCAGAGAATTCTGATAGAAATTCAGAATAAGGGCCTGGAGGACGGTAAATTATCGCAAATAAGACTGGCTGGCAGGTTTTTGATTCGATATGAGATAAATTTAGAACCAGGCTTTCAAAGGAAGTGTAACTGGCCTTTGGTTTAGGATAGATTAGGAGAGAGGAATGATAAATAGCTGCTACACCACCTCCACGGCCTATGTCTCGTGGCATATGAGTATTTAAATGACTGGGAGGAGTGGCTTCATTTAAACTAACATATTCATCTTGATACAGCCATGTTTCAGTTAAACAGAATAAATCAAAGTTATTTTCTGAGATAAGGTCATTTACTAGTAGAGATTTGGATCTCAGTGATCTAATATTTAATAGAGCACATCTAATGGTTTTATGTTTTGGTGTTTCTAGATTTGAGATTTTAATTTTTTTCAGATTTTTATAATTGATAGCTCTTTTATTTGATTTTATGTTAAAATCATTGTGAAATATGGGTCGGGGGACTGACACCGTCTCCATAAAATAATATTCATCACCATCACAACAGTTGTCATGGCGATGAACACAGCTATCCTGATAGCAATGGGAGGGAAACTGTCCTAAGGCAAGCGCAGAGGGGCGTGGAGGACTCCCCCTCTGTAACATGGTCTCATTCATGAGATGTCATAAATGTGCCATGTTTTCTGATAGTAGAGATGCTCCCTCCAAAGTAGGATGGATTCCATCTCTTCCTATCAGGTTCGGTTTTCCCCAGAAGGATCTCCAATTATCAATGAAGCCCACCTCGTTTTCTGGACACCACCTCGATAGCCAGCGGTTAAATGATGACATGCGGCTATACATGTCATCACTGGTCAGATTTGGTAAGGGACCAGAGAAAATTACGGAGTCCGACATTGTTTTAGCATAAGCACAAACTGATTCAATGTTCACTTTGGTTGCTTCCGACTGGCGACGTCGGGAGTCATTAGTGCCGACATGGAGGACTATCCTATCAAACTTACGATTACTCTTTGCCAGCAACTTTAGATTTGATTCTATGTCGCCCGCTCTGGCCCCTGGGATGCACCTCACGATGCCCGCTGACTTCGCTAGCTTCACGTTTCTCACTATGGAGTCGCCAATTATCAGAGTTTGTTCCCCGGTGAGTGTGTTGTCCTCACAGAGGGGGGAGAACCTGTTTGAGACGTGAACATGGTGGTGTCCCGAGCGGCTTTTTGACCTTCGACTATGCTTACCACGGACAGTAACCCACTCATTGCTGGCCGGGGGGGAGGCTAAGCTAGAGCTAGCACGGTCCGCACCGGCTAGGTCCTGCTTGCTAGCTTCTGTTTTGGTATCAGGGGTGCGGAACCGCTTCTCCAGATTGTTGATCCTCGCCTCCATATCTAACAGTACGCTACACTTTATGCAACTACCATTGTCCCTAAAGGAGGACGAGGAGTAACTAAACATCTGACACACCGGGCAGGAGAGCGGAGGGGAGGAGAGAGAAGCCATAGGTGCTAAATTTAAGCTAAGCTAAGCTAAGGACAAAAGGAAGTTTAAAGGAGATTGTACTGCCTATAAGAGGCGAGATTGCTTTTTACTTAACCTTCGTACGTTTAACTGTACGGTAAAAATTAAAACAAGTGTTTTCAAGGCTAAAATATCAATGACAACAAGTTTGATTAGAGTTAGCAGAACACAGTAGTAGAGCGCTGCAAACAGCGGTAGAGTGTAAACAGGAAATGATCGATACGTCACCACGATACGTCACCGTTTGTATAATAAACCTTGGGTTTCGACCTGGCTATGCCCACCTGAACACCAGTCAGTCATGGATTGTTCCTTCATTCCAAATCTGATCAAATAATTAGAGATACTCTAGAGCGCGAGAGGTGTTTCCGCCTAAGACGGGATATTCTGTCTTTTCCTGAGGAATATCTTTCGGAATGCTACTGCTTCTCAAGGAACACTTTATTTTCCTTGACACTCTTCTTCTCGGACCACACATTTGTAATGTCACACATGAGGGACCTGCGCTCACATCATTACAAATGTTGTGCTGCTTTAGGTTTGTTTTGCAAACGGTAGTTTTCTTTACAACATTGGGGGTGCAAAGCATTTAGGGAAAGGCACAGTATGTAGAGAGCAATCTAAAAACGAAGAACAATAAGTATGTAGCCTACAGAGGATGGGGGCAGTCAAATGTCATTTTCACCTTTTTTTTTAATTATGATATGATGATGATATGACAATTTAAAAAGTCAAATTAAAACCTAAATGCCTATGTGGTGAGATGATATGTATTACCGTTCCGAATGATGTTTTTTTTCAATTTTAGCTGCTGAAAAGTGTCAGATTGACTTTAAATGAACATAACATAATAATTTGAACCAGTTATTTATACATGTTTGATAGGATCAGTGATGAGCCGTGAGCACTAGGGTAGGGTAGGCAGGGCGTTCCAAATCGAGACCACCAATGTCAACACCAATGACATTTTCATATGTTTCTGCTGGCAAGTGTCAATTTAATTCAATTCAATTCAACTTTATTTGTATAGCGCAATTTATAACAAAGTCATCTCAATGCGCTTATCAAAATATAAAATTCATAATAAGAAATAAAAAACCCAACAAGATCCACATGAACAGGTATTTAGCCATCTAACAAAATCAACATTGTAAAACATCATTAAAGAAACATAAACAATTATTTAATATAGCCTCCATACTCTCCCAACAAAATATATCTCATTACACGGCAGTGCATTCGTTGTTTGTGTTGGAAACACAGAAACATGGAGAAAATGACAACAACAACAACTCAGAACAGCCTCAGTGAGGAGCATCCACAAAGTCAAGCCTTCCTTTTGTTCCATTCACTGTAGAAAGTATGAAACATTTTCTGACCTTACCTTTGCTGAAGGTCTGGTAGCTCAGAAAATAAGTTTCTTTATCGTCTCTAGCGCTGTCATCCGTCCTGTAGTGTTATCCCGCCCACTAGCTAGAGAACGTAGCAGCAGCGGTCACGTGATATCAATTCACTAATGCAGTGTGAACTTAAATATAGCATTTAGCATAACATGGTTGCCTTCAAAGGCAGCGTTGAGAGCTGCCTTTGGACCTAAGTGGTTTTCATCTCGGGGAACTGACTGCACATGCGCAAACACATATAAACACGCTGTGGGAACAGAGGCAGAGCAGCAATGTGCCTTTGAGAAGGGATGTGGCCTCCTCCTGCTTTACAGCGGTTAGGAAATTGCGAGGTTTGAATTTGGGCTTTGAAAAGCACAAAATACTGACACTTTCAAACTTATAGGTATTGAAGGCTATAAATTGAAAAATAAATAATTTATAATTATATTATAATTAAAACAAACAATCCAAATATCAATTCACCCTTGGGTAGGCACTGCCTACCTTGCCTACCCTGACTGCACGTCACTGGATTGGATCTTAAAGGCACACCGTGGACTTTTTGACCTAAAGAGTTGACCCATATGAGTTATTTGAAATTATTTTTCGGGCCAATATACAGCAATTGACAGTATCAATGCTCCGAGCGAGGCTCCTCCCTTGAAATACCTCCCATGTAAGTTTGGAGAGATGGACCGTCTTTGACCAGGTCATGTGACCTGGAGAATGCCTGGAGAACGTATCACTTTACAGCAGCCCATCCCTGCTTCGCTCCCCAGCCCGACTGACCCAGCCCTTAGAGCCAATCCTTATACCGAAGTTACAGGTCAACAACTAACTGTCTGCGTACACAATCAAAAGACAAGGGAGGCTGGCCCCACTGACTGTTTGTTGATTTTTGCGACAGTGCTGCAGAGCTTTCAGCCACTAGGGGCGCTTGACGTGAAAGTTACAGGCCTAGCACCCCTAGTGGCCAAAAGTTACACAGTGTGCCTTTAAGTTCACTGTTGAGTGTTTAAGTTACTGCATTCTAACTTACACATTTACTCGAGCAACAATCCCCTCCCAAGCCTGTATTCTCTCCTTGGCAGCTGCGACGGTGTTACCTTTTCCACTTAGAATAGGCTCATATTCCCCAAACACCTGCAAGAGAAGTTCGAGCTCCATCTGGGTGAAAAAGGTTGCTCTCTTCTGGCTTGTTGCCATGGTAGCTCGTGGTATCTTTGCTCCACTGATGATGGCTTTTACCACGCTCGTGCACGTAAGGAACTCAAGGATTAAATACTCAGAGTTGGTTGACCCACTTCATACCAGCTGTGATGGAATTGGATACTCAAGAGTTTCCTATCGTGGGGTATGTTAATTCAGAGTTTATGGATAGGCTATAGTTTGTTGAACCTCCTTTCTGAAATACCCCCCAAAGCAGATCTGGAAAATAATCATAATGGAAGATTAATGAGGTATCCTTCATGGCTGTGATGGTGGACGAGAGGACAGATGCTAAAGACAGCAGAGCGCACCATGGGTACAATACTCCCCACCCTCTAAGACATCTTCACAAGGAGGAGCACAACCAGGGCAAAGAGGATCATAAGTGATCCCCACCATCAGGGTAACGGACTGTTTATGTTTCTACCTTCTGGCAGGCGCGTTCAACACATCACGGTGAACACAGAAAGACTCAGGCAGAGCTTCTTTCCTCATGCTGTCCGGATTGTTTACTCCACTCTCCCCAGTTAAAAACATAAATCTGCACATTGCACTTTGACACCTCTGAACACTGAACTCTGAAATTTCTATATTTTGTAGATTCAATAATCCTTTTTTTAATTATTATTTTACATTGCTATTTTACTAGACCCTGGTTACTTTGCATACTTTACACGTTGACACTTTGCACTGTTTACAGTATTCTATTTTGTATTTTAATGTTTTGTGCATGAATCAAATAACTCCTTTTTATCTTGTATTGTGTTTTACTTTGCTGTATATATGTGTATTACTAAATTGAGTGCTTATTGTTGCTGCTTTACATTTCACTACACATCTGTATGAGTATGTGACAAAAAAAATCTTGAATCTATGCAGCGCAATTGCTCAAATTTGATTTGTAGTAGAGCTGAATGCAATGTACGCTCATGACAGATTTGAAGGGTAAACACAACACAAGCAAAATAAATAGGAATAATCACATCCTTATGTTCATAGTAGCTTAGCCACTGATTACATTTGAACAGTATGAAAGAATGTGATTTTAGATGTTAAAACAGAGAAAACAATGCTGTTTAATGAGGGTAAAAGCTGTCTGTGATGGGTTTTTTTTTTCAAAGACAAGTCCACAGCAAGGATTTCTCCGTTGTCCCCAGCAACAATCTGCTGCAAATAGACATTTCAGGCACTTGACACAACCTCGCATCAGATCCTCAATCAAGAGCTAGATCCATCCTTGAATCTGGCACTTGACACATCCTTTGGACTTTGTTTAGTTGGTACTTCAAAATAAAATTGCACCAGGTTTTGATTGTGTCAAAGGATGGCTCAGATGTTGACCGCACTCTTTAAATAAATCACTAACACAGCAATTGTATCAAGTATCAAAAAGTGATTATATTCCTCCGATGTGTCATACCTGCAGGTGTTTTTGATGCAGCGATTGTTTTTATTCCACATAGCCCCAACAGACATTTTCTGTAATCAATTAAAATAACGGAACACCAGTTGATCTTTCATCTGTACATTTATTTCCAAAAGGCTGCATATACATTTGCAAATTCTACTGTACAGAAAACATCCAAAATGTCCATAATTATAGTTACAGTTTACCACAAAGCTGCCCTGGCGTTACCAAACGTAGAAGTTCAGCACTAGAAAAGCTCTGCAGCCTATTTAATATTATAATCTTAAATACTTTTCAACTAATACCTTTAAATGTATGTCAGTGTGATTAATTGTTAGGTTTTTTTGTTTTTCTTCCACCCGGCTCCATCTGTAGTTTACAACATTCACCATTTACAGTTGTTAAACAAGGCACAAGAATAGTGATATGAAGCCCAAGGCCATGCGTGAAGCTGATGAGAGCACAGGAGAAACTCAGGTGACGTTGTTACTGTTCCGTCTCATCAAACAGGGTTAGCCTTAGAAAAAAAGCTCAACACATTGGGACAGTAACTATGTTTGTGTGTGTGTGTAAGAGAGACGTTACCACTAAACACATGAGTTTCCCACACGCTAATGAGATACACTATAGAACAAACTCATGGAGAATGCGCTTTCGTTTTCAAAACACTGTTTTGCGACACAGAAACAAAAATCCAACCAGAAAAGCTATTACAAACACAAACGGGGATGAATCTTCAAACCAGGGGTGGACTGGCCATCTGGCATACTGGGCATAGTCCCGGTGGGTCATTGACCCAAAGTGGGCCAGTTCGCTCCGGTCCGCTATGTTTCTTTTTTAATGATTATTTTGACATTACCCATCAGACGGCTTATGTGGGGTGGTGCAAGTTACTTCATTTTCTAAATTCCCTCCAATGCGAGTCACAAAAGTTGAATGACAGGTGGCAACAACATGGCAAAAGGAGAGTGAAAAATGTCAAAATTGCGCAAAACGCAGTCAAGAGTGCCATATAATTGGGCAAAAAAGGAGGAAACTGGTGGTATACAGTGGGAAAAGGTAGTTTAAATGGGCAAAATGTGGCAAACAATAGTAAAAAAAAGGGCAAAAATGTGAAAAAAAGAGGTAAATGTAAGGAAGAAAAAAATAAACAAATTGTATTTATTGGGAAAAAGGTAGTATTTTACAATGAAAAGTGGCAAAAAGGATTAAAGAAAGGACAAAAATTGCATTAAAGTGTCAAAATGAGACAATGAAAATAGACAAAAAAAGCCAAAGAAAAAGGAAAAAAAACAGGTAAAAAAGTTCCCCCTTTTAAGGTTTTCTGTGGAAAAAATCAATAGAATTAAGACATATAGAGCTACATGTTGAGGTTTCTACATGCACTGAAAATGTACAGTGGGCTGGTCTGGACAAAAAATGCCAGAGTTTAATTTTTGTCCCAGTCCACCCCTGCTTCAAACTCTCCACTGAAGCTGAAAACACAAAAGGAGAAGTGTGTACTTTGATTAGGAATGCATAGAGAAGAAGATGCAGTAAAATATCCCCAAACACAGGTCACAGTTACAGTATGAGGTCGAGAATACTCATGGGGATGCACTCGAAAACAAGAGCTCTCCCAAAACAGCAGAAAACAGAAAGGTTTCTATGGTTAGGGTTTCTTTTTTTCCCCTCTCCAGCAGGCTTTTGTTATGAAACTGGAACCAACAACAGAGTAAAACTTCACGTGGCTCCAAGAAAATGTGAAATCTTCTTAGAAGGTTGAAATATAACCGTAGAATCACAACTCGGTCAAAGTTATTTGTGATGAACAACATACACATGATGAACGATGACTGAAGTAAAGACCAGCTCAAGTTGTAGGACACATCAAGCTTGCACTTTTATTTTGTAGCTCAGTTGCACATTTCACTCTATAGCTGATTGCTCTCACAATAGAACCAAGGGATTCATGGGGAAAGAAAATAGTTTTCAGAACATAATTGAGTCTTAAATACATTTTTTTCATTTATTAAAAATTTCCATGATATATTTGAGAAAAAAATTCACTCTCGGGGCCTGATTTACCCAAGTAGAACTCAAATAAAGCACTACATTGGGTGCACACATAAAGATCGCCTTATTTAAACAAGGGTTTAGCAAGAGTTATGGTGTTCAACATGTAGAATAAGTGAGAGCAGTGAGTCGCAACCACAAGATAAAATATTAGAGGTGTTAATGATGGAGGTGAATCAACATATTGTTGAATCACAGGAAACCAATGTGAATCTCGGCAGGACAGACACCACATGAGAAAATAAATGGTGTGGAGAAGACAAGAAGAGCAGCGGAGTCAAGAAAAATTGATGTATAGAATAAGTACAAAGGAAAAAAAATAGCTAATAAGAAATGTTTACATTATTTTTTGATTATTTTTCTTTTTTATTACAAATGCTGACTTAGCAGAATTGATCTATCCTCTCCGTCTCCTTCTCCAACAATAACTGCAGCCATCTGTGAGTAAAGCTGAGACAGTTAATACTTGCCTGTCAAACCAGGTACAGTAAACAATAACACAGCCACTGCCATCAGCTCCAGATCTGCTAAATCACGTAGATTGGTTTGAATCTCCTGCTCTTGATATTTTACATATAGAAGCAAACGCACTAAATCCACCGCTCGTGTTGTTTCACACGCTTGACCGATGCAATTTCAGGGCGTATGGTTAGTAGCACATTTTTAGGAAATCAGACCCTTATGCTTTATGAAATACAAGAAAAAAGTAACAGAAACAAAAAAGAATAAATGAACATATGTTAAGAATGTCACAAACACACTTTTTTTGGTCTGGTACCCAGGGGGGCTCCTAGGGGGCCTGCTTGATGCTCACCGAGGAATGCATGGATTAAGTGACATTTTAAATTTTTTAAATTTTTTTTTAACTTTAATTTAAACAGAAAAATAAATAGAAGCGACACAATACGTCTGTTCTTTAAAGCCTCAAAGAAAATGAAGCTTTTCAATGAATTGACCAAAAACTGACGAATGTACAAATATCAGCTTTTCCTGCATTGAAAACCCAACATGAGAAGAAATGAGAAGTAATCACCAGTTACTATTTTAAAACACTTAAAATTCTGTTAATTGTTTTTAAAATAAAATTGGTTAAAAAATATATCCTTTTTTTTTTTTTTTTAAAGCCAAACAAATCATCAAGTATTGATTATTTTTAAGACTTTTATTTGTACACTTCACATCAAACAAAGTGTTAAAATAATAAAACAATGAAGGTCCAGTTAATATCTCTGATGGATTGACTGCTCTCATGTGTATGAAATGTTTACTAGTTCCGTCTACACATTAAAAGCTGTCTGAACTTTCCTCTGTTTTCTTTCGTTTTATTTCTCCCACCAGGGTTGGGTTCAATTACATTTTTTAATTACAATTACATCTTCAACAATTATCCATGTTTGAATACAACTCAACTATGATTACGGTGACCAACATTTTTTCCAATCATAATTATAATTAAAATTACAATTATGTTCCCCCTCAAAGTCAATTACAATTACATTCTGAATTACTGAAGTTCAATTGCAATTAATCACACTATTAAATTTTTTTTTATAAAAGGATCCTCAAGAGAACTGAGATGTAAAAATAATATGAAACACATTTTTAATAATTGTTAACCCCGTCTGTGTAAACTATAGAACCATAACATGGTTCCACATGTTTGCATTTAATGAAATTGTAATTGACAGTTTTTTTTCATAGAATTTCCATTAAAATTACAAAGTGAATTATCTGAACTCAATTCAAATTCAATTATGATTACAAGAGAAAAATATATTTTCAATTACAACTATATTATAATTGTAATCAATTATGAATTAAGCAATTACAATTATAATTAAGCCAACCCTGGCATTCCAATATTTGATTTATTGCGCACACCTATGCGTACCCCTGCACATACAGTACATCTTCATATCCACATGTACACTCCTAATGTTAAGATAATGAAAGTTTGATTAGGCCCATATGAGGAGGTCATGCTTATATCTAAAGTAGCGCCTCCATGAATAAGGTGGATACAGTAGAAAAATGACACTAGCAATAGTTTTTATGTTGACATTTATCTGTGGATCTCACAAATCTGATGTCCATCTTTTCTTTCTGTCCGTCGCTCGGCTGCAGCTTTGCACTTGTCACGGAGTCAATGAGTTGTCACTGAGTTTCATCCCCTCTGGTTGAGAGTAAATTAACAGCGCTCTCTGTGCAATTTCTCATTTCCTCAAAACACCTCAAAGGACGCTTTTCACCCACGGCGGCTGACGGAGGAGGAAATCCCAGCCGTGCACATACTGTACCTCGTAACCTTGCGGAAGGAGCTATTTCATGGACTGGTGCCATAAGGAGCACATGAGAGAACAGGATTTAATTTGCTGTCGTCACCCAGAATGGACCTCTCTGCCAGAGATTTACTGAGATCTGAAGCAGGAGATCCACTCAGCAGTGGGCGATTGGAAGCAGTATTTGAGATGAGGTTTTTGAAACATCTGCTGCAGTTTTTGAAGAAAAAAACAACAACAACAACCAAACAAACAAAAAACAAACAAATTGTGATTATGAGGATGTGAAATGGAGATTAGAACAAGAAATGAGGCTGGAGCTGATGTTACTTTGCACAGTGTGTTGTTCCTGTGGGTGTTGACCTACAAAATAAGAGACATTTCTAGCAATCCAAACAAAATGGAGATTTAGGATTCAAAAGTGGTAAAATAATGTCTAAACCCCAAGTACACAAAACCGGTTTTAAAATATTAAGTCCACAAAATGAGGAAATGTAAAATACTGTGAAATCTAACAACAGTTTGGCAACAAACTCAACACAAAGTCCAGCTTTTGGCTTTTATCTTTTTTTTATATCTGCACGCTCTTATTCAGTTTTTCCAGTTTGTCACTCACTATCTCCCATGTTCAGAGGTTCCTTCACACCATGTAAACAGATTGTCCCCCTTTCTGTATTTCCCCACACAGACACCAACCCACACATGTAAGCCCGTGTGCACATGACCTGTGCAGCTCAGAAACGTCAACGTCCGAGTGTGTGTGTGTGTGTGTGTGTGTGGAGGGGTAAGAGGGGGTGGGCGTGTGTGTCGGGGGCTGATATGATGTTTGTGTGACTGCTGTGCATGGTGTGAGTTGAATGATAAGACTCAGCTCCCCTGTGGTGTCGGCCGGGAATAAGTGACTGTTGATAGCTGAGTCTATTACAAAATACGTTCTGAAAACTAAAATTGTTAGTATACAACCCAAAACTGGGACTTTATTTATCTGTTTATTTATCTTTTTCATAACAATTGAACTCTGGGATTTTTTAAACCTAAGTACATTTTGAGACGAATGGCTTTGAAATTCCCGCAGCTTACCTTTAGTGTATAAAATAGGACAATTTATATATCTTTACGAGCCTTTGATCAGAGTATTTAAAGGGTTGGGATCCGATAATGATATCCGACATGGGTCCAATATGAGCAAAATAAATAAAACAGGTATTGGATTTAATTGTTTTTATTGGTTGTATTGAGGTTATTTTTCAGTCTTTTAATTTATTCTATTTATTATTTTATTATATTCATTTGTAGATCATTCTTATGTTTAAGGTTAAAACCCATTAGTTAATAATAAATGGGTCAGTCTTCCTTCATACCTACTGTCGTTGACTACTGCTGATTAATATCACATGATCAAACCTTTTCCAATGTTCCGTAACCATGAAACAAGCAATAAAAGCCTGTTTGATTCGATATCGTCTCTGAACAATATCGGCGTATACACAAGGTGGCAATATTGATATCGTATCGGAAGTTAAAAAGTTGCATCGGGACTCCTGTATTATGCTGCGTTCACACCGAATGCGTCTGCTGCGGCACCGGAGGCGTCTGCCGCATGAAAGGTTTTGCAGGATCAAAAAATGTCCCCATTTGTTTCATATGCACGTTTGAAGCAAAGCTCCGCCCACCAGCGTCACATCCAACTCAGTGAGTTTCACTGCCTGCTGAAGCGAGGAGCTACGCTCCTTTTTCTCCTCTCACAAACGTAAACCACCAGTGAAAAAAGCCGGTGTGATGCTAATGCTATCCTAGCTCAGAGCTCCAGAGAGAACGTTTACCTGCTACTACCACCTCCTCACTGATTCTCCTCCACGCCAAATCCTTCCTATTCCGGTCCTGGTTATAAAGGCCGTGTCATACAGCTCCAGGTGGTCACACACAGCTTCTACTCCATGGTTGAATGGGTGAACAGACCGGTGTCCGTGTTAACGGCCTGACGTCATCGTCAACAAAGACTCTGATTGGCTTTCGTCATGCGAAACAGTCGAAGGAGTTGAATATTTTCAACTCTTGCGAATGTGCGAATGGCAAAAAATCAGGAGCGTTCTCGCACGACCAACGCTCTTGACCTGCGGATACGACCGCACCCCCACACAGGAAAGACTTCGCCTCTGGGCCGCATCTATTCATTGACTTTGTATGTAATCCGGTCGCACAAACATTTTGTGATGCATTCAGTGTGAACGCAGCATTAGTTTATGATGTAAGGTGATAGCATTGTACAGGTGAGTATGACGCGTGTTCACATGTGCACATACATGTTTTAGAAAACATTTTCCACTACTTTTAATAATTTTGATAAAAAATGATATGGATGTGAAATGTGTTTAAAGAATAGCTGAACATATTGTATATTTAGTGGCATTTCAAACAAACAGGAAGTGACAACACAGGGACTTTTCATTGCCAATCACAGGCTTGTTCTGATTGAGTGATGAGCATGGCAGGAAGGGACAGACACACACCTTTGAAATAATTCATAAGGTGCTAAATATTAGAAACACCCTCATGCACTGACCATCTCTCACAGTCTAAAGTCAACCTGAGCGCAATTTATAACCAATGCACCAAAACAACTGGGCGTGTCTTAAAAAGGCCAATCAGCTTACAGCTACAGTCGATGCTCAGAAATACTGTTAATATGTTTTTTTTTTTTTTTTTTTAATGAAGTTATTTTTTTATGCCTGTGTTCAATGCGCTTGGTCAAAAACGATCAGGCATAACCTTATGACCTGCCCAATAATGCAAAAATCCGTCTTTAACAACTGAAATATCACAAGTCAATCTGAAATCATAACACATAAGCCTTTGTTTTCACTGCGCATCCATGAGCCTCGATACTAGCATAGTTCAGCTCCTTCTTTGGACACTTTTTGATTGATACTAACCAGGAACACCAGACAACAGCAGTAGCTTTGAGGTGTTTCTATACAGTTGTGCAGACATCACAGTTTGGCCCTAATTGAAATTCTTACTTAAAATAATTCATTGACTTAAGGCTAAAGCCAGGATGCATCCTGGACAGTTCATCTCAGAATCAACACAAGACAACAGAAGCTGCGTTTCCATTACCCTTGGAAATGAGCAAAATCTGAATAGGGCAATAAAAACTGGTCTTGGAAACTGTAATGGTAATGGAATTTCAGACGTTTCGATATTGAAATGAGTCGCAAAAACGCTATGGAAACACCTTTTCAGCAAAAACACGTCACAGAACGTGACGTACCTGGTCACATGACCATTTCTCTACGAGAAAACATTTTCATTTGCAGAAATCTGTAATGGAAACACAGCTAGCGTGGCCCTGACAAAGAGATAATCACTGGTGTCCGCTTCGTCTATTCGGTACCATGATGTACTGGCTGATTGGTAATGCCCAGTTTGGCCAAAGTTTTTGTAGAGAATATGCATTTTCCTTGAAATAAAGATCTCTTGTGGTCAAAGGGGCAAAGAAAAGCACAAAGAAACTCGCCCGTGTTCCACTCACATGTGGAGCTGAAAGCAAAACAAAGCAGCCTAAACCCAGTAAAAATGTCCAGATGAGTTACAGTAATGAGCGAAAAGGCAGAAATCAATTTACACTCCATCCTCTGAAGGATTCCCAGAAATCAGAGGTGGGTCCACAGCAGGCGCCGACAACATGACCCGTAGCCATTGGTCAGCACGTTGACCCCCACCACCTTCTGCTTACGGATAGCCTCGTGATCTCCCACAGCGTCTGTCTGTCCATCACTGGCTGTGTCAGTACACGGACGGTCTCAGTCTGTCAGTCCGGACGTTCAGACTCAGCCCGTGTACTCGGGCGCGACGTCCTCCGCCTGGAGCTCAGGCTCGTCCTCGTCCCTCGGGGAGCTTCTGGAGTGAATCTTTCCAATTTCCTCCAGCGCGCTGGCGAGAGAGTCGAGGTCAGCCGAGTCCTGGTGACGAGCCTCCCACAGGCTGAGGATGACCGCGGACGGACTGTGCTGCTTTGCAAAGTAGCCCAGGTTCCTGTGGAGAGGCACAGCAGGAGGATGACATTTCTTTGGTGCTGATTTATGCATTCATGGTAGAAAAGTCAGGATACATTCCTTTGTGAACCGTTTCAACCTCACCGACAGTGCTGCAAAGGTTGTGTGTTCTAAAGGAGGTGGTGGACACTATTTTGTTAACTCTTTATGGTCCTGGTCAACACTTTGGTTTAACTCATTCAAGATCCTTTACAAGAGTAGACATTTGTCAATTTGTGTCGTGATGCTGTACAGCCAGATTTGATCTAATGCAGAGATGCACAACTTTTGATTTTCTGTGTTTTTAGTGCCATATAGTCTTTTTTATTATGAATTTGGCTGTATCCGAATAGTCCTTCCTATCTCCTTTCCTATCCACTTATCCTTAACCCGATGGGTTAAGGAAAGGTGTTAGGAGACTTCCAAAAGGAGTTAGGAAAAGGCGTTCACATTTCACATAATTTTATAATATAAATTTACGCTGATATAATCTCAAATATCACAAGGTTTGAATTTACATGTAAATGAAAGGAAAAGACGCTACCAGGCTACAAGGAAAAGTGAAACTAAAAGAACGCCACATTGAGAATGGTTGCTCACACTCACCTTCCACTCAGAAATCAATATTAATCCAAAATAAGTTTGATCTTATGAAATTGTTACATTTATTCAAGATATAGGCCTACGTAATGTTGTAGGCAAACACATGTACAACTGCACAAAGCATTCCTAGGTGAATGAAATATGTTGAATAAAACATAATGTGGCTAAAAATGTCTCCGATCCCTTTTTCTTCAAAGATAGAACTCATTGGTTATAATCTGAGAATATAGCTGCATATCATAAAATATGGGTTTTAGATTATTTAAAGTTGTTCAAGGCGTATTTTTACATTGGCAATTTATATAATCTGTGTCCTTTTTCAGGCTTTGTGAGTTTCCATGAGCCCTCGGATGAGCATTTCCCTATAAATGTTGTCGCTGCAAGGAATTGTGGGTCAGCATTATGTGGTCTCCTTTGGTAAAGGATGTATCAGTGTTTCCTAGGCTTAAGGAGGATATAAAGGAATCATTGAACCTCCTTTCCTTAGCTTTTTTTGTAGTGTCATTTCCTATGTTTCTGGGTTTTTTTTAAAATGTATTTTAAAAATCTAGTTGTGGGTTATCTGTCATTTTGTATGTCTCTGGTGTCATTTTCTGTTTTTTTGTCATCCCTTTGCATGTTTTGAGAGTGGTTTTGTGCGTTTGGTTGTTGTTGTTTGTCTGGAGTCATTGCTTTGTATTTTTCTGCCATTAACGAATGTGGCCCCCGTGCAACTGATGTATGGCTCAGCCTTTCTCAGTGTGGAAGGTTGTTCCCTTTGATTGTAATTTCCTCACTGTCCAAAACACAAACATCAAGGGAGGTGAAGTCTTTGTGCTTGGCTGAAGTGGGGCATGCATAATGCAAAGGCAAATGGGACATCGATTTGAATTCCATGAAATGCTATATAATTAAAAGCATTGTTTGTTGTTGGTTGTTATTTGCTACAACTAGAAGACATTTAGGTCATTTGAAGATTGATTGTTGGCCTTTGCATAGCACACTATGGCACATCTATAGGGAAGTTTTCACTCTTTTTTATTATTATTATCAGTGAAACAATCATTAAGGACCTATGAAGGCAACACTACTCAGGTGTGTTAAAGCCCTGCTCTAACACAGGTTATTTCTCTCCAATAGAAAAAATAAATACATAAATACATAAAACCTCCTCTGTGATTATTCACAGTCCATATACTCATGATGCAGTTTTGACAACATTTCCCAGAAGTGAAGTCTAAAACTGACAGAAAAAACAGCAAACGCCCCATAAATTACAGCGTCCACACACCACCGGTGACACCTAAACACTGCTTTCCTTCTCTGAAGATCTGATCCCTCTTTTCAGCAATAACAAGCAAACATATTCCGTACCCAGAGCACCTGCCGTGTGCTGGAAGTGTTGATTGGCATTTCTTTGGAAAATGAACTTTAACTGATTATGAAGCTGACTGACTGTTTTTCCACAGACCTCTGTGTGCTTATCTCCTGCATTGTTGTAGAAACAAAGCATCTGTTGTCATCATTAACTAGGGATGTAACGATTAATCGTAAGGCAGTTAAAAATCGATTCATAGGTATCACGATTCACATGGATACTGTGAAAATTGAATCGCAGTACTTTTTTTTATCCAGAAGTGTTGGCGGCGGGTGGAATCTGCCAATACTTTCTTTCTGGCCGCCTTCTACTTTTAAACATCTTCATAAATGATTCCTTACCGATTTAGCACCAAAAAATATCTGTAATATTACGTGAATATCTGTAAAAGTCACGTTTTTCTATTAGCTCTGTCTGCTAGCATAGCATCTCTTCTTCACTGCAAGATATCTGCATGCCAACCGACCACCAGCGCCCTCTGCTGGTCCAAACAAATATCTGACCTAAATGCAGTGAAATGACTATTATGCAGTTTTGCATTGTTTACTATAGAACCAGAATGTAAAATAATAGGCTTATTCTTCATTTGTATAATTATTTTATTGATTTCATTCAAGATTTATTTTTAGTTAAATTGCATTGTTTTGAATAGTTTATCAAGGGATTCTTTTAACAATGAAAAATAAAAGTAAAACAGTACAGTATTTTATAGTTTTTTCCCCCAAAAAAATAATCTCAAAAATTTCTACAGTCCCATTTTGTAAAATAAATCGTGAGAGAATCGTATCGTGAACTCAGTATCGTGAACTCAGTATCGTGAATCGAATCGTATCGGAAGTTGAGTGAATTGTTACATCCCTATCATTAACACATTTTTACATTCTAACTATATGGGATAAGGATAATAATAATAATAATAATAATAATACAAAATAACAATGGTAATGATAATAATTATAGAATTTATTCATAACACACTACATTCAAACACAAATCTCATAGTGCTGGAGTTTATGTAAATAAAGTAAAACAAGAACATATGAACTTTAATAAAAGTGATTAACTAGCAGTGGTATGACTCTCCCTCCCCTCCCATCCTTCCTACAGTTATTTTGTATTTTCATTTATATGCTTTATATCAAATAATTTCTGGCAACCCCAACTTTTTTTTCTATAATTAGTTTTTGATCATGTTTGTTATAGGATTAGTGCACAGACACAAGATGCGGCAGCTCAGATATTATTAATATACTGTATTTCCTTGTATTTTTACTTCCTTTATCTTCTTTTCTTTATACTGCATTTTATTTTAACTACATATATGTAGTTAAAATACACATATATATATATATATGTATTTTATATGGAATCTGGTTTAAAAACCCAGTCTTATTAATGAAGAATACTTACTTTTCAATTTTAATGAAGTACTTTTTAATTACATTATCTATACTTTTACTTGAGTACTGAAGAGCACTTTTGCCACCTGTGTTTTAAACAATGGCTTTATACAGTATGTTCTTTACCAGTACGGTCCATAAGGGGGCAGCGTTTCTCTGTCACTGCTCAGTAAAAAAGCAGCAGCATGAAAGGCAGCAGCCATTCACACATCAAAGCCTATTTGGATAAATGATGACTTTTTACACACCTGAATCTGCAGGTGAGAGTAGATTCAATAACTGACTCAGGCCCAGGTAGAGAGGATACAGCAGACTGATAACGATAGAAGAAACTTCTGAATCTGAATATATTTTCCTAAAGAAAGTTGAGCTGAAGCTCTAAGTCTGAGCTAACCATCAAACATTCAAAACGTGTCCATCACTAATATGTGCAAAGTTAATTCACAGACCTGGCCATGGAAAGGAAAGCTACCTCTTAACAAGTTTTTATTTATTTATTTTTTATCAGGCCTCATTGAGGTTAACTATACCCACAGGAGTGACGCACACGCACACACGCACACTTACCGGTCTAAGTGGAGTTTCTGAGCTAAGAGCTGCCAATCCTTGCCCTTGGCGTTGGCAGTGTCGAAGGTGGCACAGATCCTCTGGCGGATGGACTGCGGGATTTTGAAGGCCTTGGAACCCGTCTGGGACGTGATGGTGCAGTCAGTCTGCATAAAAAATGGCAACGACTCCTTTTCAGTCTGAGGGGAGCAGAGCAGAAACAGGATGTAATCAGTCGGCGTTCAGGAAGGACGCACGGAGTTTCAACCAGCTCAGAGATTCAGATGGAAGATTACAGGGTCATCACAACATAAACAGCACAGTGATGATTAGACCCAGAACCAGGGACATCTTGATTGAATTCCTACTTTTGACTGTAATGCATCGCAACATAGGAATACTTATCCAGTTGATTGCAGAAAACAGGGTTAAAACACGGACAAGCTCACTCTGAAAACCTAGTTATAGTTTCAGTAAAAAGAAATAAACATAACTAATGAGTTTCTAAGCAAGTAAGTACAAGTTTATTGACATAGCACAAGAGCATACACTTGGGCGTCTACAGTCGTACATGATTTTGATGATTTCCTGTTCCAGAACCATCAGACACCAAATCAGCTTCTTTCCTGGTGCCATAAAACTCATAAACTTAAGCATATACCTTCCCCCTTGAGATTCACCTCTTTTAATGCACAGTTTTGTGTGTAAATGGTGTTATGGTGATTATGTACATTATATTGTGTAGTTATGTGTACATTTATATTTGTTATTTATAGTTCTTATCAACTTTTAGCTAGACAGACACCAGGTACCTGAAAATAAATTATTATTACTTATTCAAATCCCTTCAGGACCAAATTTTAATACTCCTGCAGCAATAGGAGTGAAAATACAATACCGGTCAAAATTTTTAGAACACCAAACATTTTTCTCTTTTTTTTACTGAAAATGATTCAGTTTATTGTGTCATTGCACTCTGAAATGAAAGCAAAGAACAATCAAGAACTGCTTTTATGCAGACAGAGGGGGTTAGAAAGAAGTAATCAAAAAAGTTGGAACACCTGTAGGAATTAGTAGCACCAGCTTTCAAGGCTGATTCAACCATCATTGATGCAGAACAAATTCACTTCATGTTCCCTGAAAAAGGCCTATTTCTATAATTCTGAAATGTACATTATTTTTCAGTTTTGGGAAACCAAACCTTTGTTTTTTTAACCTCTGGCTGTTCATCAATAACCTTTGTGCCATTTCAAGCTATTCATTGGACTTGCATGACTTGAATTGCAATTAAAAAACTGGAAAAATTAGGGTGTTCTAAAACTTTTGACCGGTAGTGTAATGCTGCATTTACACCGAATGCGTCTTCTGTAGCAGAGTCCGCAGGATCAAAAAATGTCCCCATTCGCTTATATGTGCGTTTGAAACAAAGCTCCGCCCACCAGCGACACATTCAACTCAGTGAGTTTCACTGCCTGCTGAAGCAAGGAACTGCGCTCCTTATTCTCCTCTCATAAACATAAACCACCAGTGAAAAAAGCCGGTGTGATTAGCGGCTAATGCTATACTAGCTCAGTGCTACAGAAAGAACTTTTACCTGCTACTACCACCTCCTTGCTGACTCTCCTCCACGCCAAATCCTTTCTAGTCTGGTCCCGGTCATAAAGGCCGTGTCATACAGCTCCAGGTGGTCCCACACAGCTTCTACTTCATGGTTGAATGGGTGAACAGACCGGTGTCCTTGTTGACGGCCTGACGTCATCGTCAACAAAGACTCTGATTGGCTTTTGTTATGCGAAACAGTCGCAGTTCAATATTTTCAACTCTTGCGAATGTGCGGCTGTGCAGATATGCATAAAATCGAGAGCGCGCTCGCAAGACCAATGCACTTGACGTGCGGATCGGACCGCACTGCCGCAAGGAAGAAGCATCTATCCATTGACTTGTATGTAATCTGGACATTTCGTGTAGCATCCGGTGTGAACGCAGCATAAATAGTAAAATACACTATTGTTAAAAGATGTGTACGTGTTGAATAGAAAATGCTAAAGTAAAAATAAGGAAAATTGTCCTAATCTGTAATGATCGTTTACAGTCGATATGTGGTGCGATTGGATTAGCTTCATAACAGAGCGGAGAGTGATGAGGGGTCAGTGGTTAAGTGACAAATCACCATTGACTCGTGCTGATCTACCTCCACATCTAGTTGATTTGGAAAAAAAAATGTCAATAAACATTTCAGCGTCAATCATCAGACGACCTCAGAGGGATTGTTCAGCTGCATTAAAGCTTAAAAGCTACAAGATATTCAGCTCTAGACGCATTTCAGAATACACAAAAATACTCAAAACCTTTTTGAATTCTGACCACCACAGACGAAGGGCTGCTCTGACTTTGAAAAAAGGCCTGCCCATGTTTTCTGCACTATTTAGAGCTTCTATCTCGACTGTAGTATGGTGAATATCTGTGTTCTTCCTGCAGGAACCTTGTGGATATGCACTAAAGTTTGTCCTTTGCTTTGCACAATGCAAATATTTTATTACCTTCTCTATGTAAAATAAAATAAACAAACCCCCCGTAATTTATCACCGAGGCAGGATTTCAGTCAAACCATTAACTGAATGCTGCACATATTTAATCAACGCTCATTCAAAATGTTGACATGAATACTGATAATGTGGCCCTTGGATCAGATAATTATACTTTTGTGCCCCCCCCCCGTGATTAACGTGGTCCATCCATGCTGTAAGGGTCTCAATGGTCTGAGGGTGCTAATCCCATCTTACATCAGGCCTTATGGCAAAGATGCCCTTCCTGTCAAGACTATAATATGCACTTGCATGCTTTTAAAACAGCATACAGGATGATACCCTATGCAGTAAAAAGCAGCTATAGAAAGGAAAATGGATGATTTACCCAACACACCTCCTCAGATTGTCTGCCTGTCTTCAGTTGGAAAATGTCAGCCTGTCTCACCGCTCCCCTGCTGCTTACCTGCTGTAGCATACGCGCTTCCTTCAACTTGCATTTACTTGGCGTTTACAATTGTTTTTTTTTGCATCTCTGCATAGACAAACTCAAGCGTCCTGCTGGATTTTTAAACACACAGCGCACGCTCAGGAGAGCTTACCCTGCTGCTTGTGGACAGCAGGCCTGGAAGGTTACACAAAGGTTGAGTCAGAAAGTTAAACACGGCACTTCCCGTAGCTGCAGAGCCTCACCTCAGCCACAGCCGTGTAAACCTGCAGGATCTGCTCGTGGCCTTTGACCTGACGCACGCTGATTTTGCAGGAGAGCTGGGCGGTGGCGGGGCTGTATCTCTCTAGAGAGAAGGCACAGTGCAGGGGCTGCTGGTTGCTGCACCACACTTGGGGGAAGGAGAATTCCTAGAGGTGGCACAAGAAGAGGGAAAGTGCACAGCTATGTTAACAGATGCAAAAGAGGAAGTGTGACAGCAAGGGTCTCCGTAGCACTGGTCGATGGCCAAACTCACGACTGGTTTAAGTATCGTGTAAATATTTCATCTTTGAGATTTTTACAGATTTAGTTCATGCATTTAATGCAGTGGTTAACAACCTTTTTTGGATCGTGACCCTATTTTGATAGTTTTCAATCATGTTTGAGGTCAGATATGTATTTGTTTTTACTGCATTTTAGTTTAACTATATTCACAAAGTGAAAGCATTGAAATACAGTAGTTTAAGATTGCGTTTTCATAATAATAAAAATAGTTACAAAAAACTAATTAAATTTTCAGAAATTTCAGGTGACCCCACATAGGTTGAAAAATAGATTTAGTGGCTCCCAAATAGATTTATTTCTATAGTTTTTTATTATTTCCAGTCATCTCATGCCTGGGGGGGACAAAGACTGACACTTTATTTGTTATTTTTCCACTCTTCCCTCAAGTCCTCCCTGTAGTGCCATTGCGTAACTCTAGTGGTACAAGTACCCCCATTTGAGAAACTCTGCTGTAAAGTAAGCTACCCTCCAATGTCTAACAGGCCCCCGCTCTGAAGACTTTCAAATCCTGCTTTAAATCCACTTTTAATCCTTGGCTTTTAATTCACCTGAGTTTATATTTATTTATTGGTTTTTTGATGTGGGGGGGTTCTTAGCCCTGTTTAGATTTCTTTAATTTCATTATTTGTTAACAAAGCAGCAGCAAATAATCATTTACAATGTTGTGTTGATTGTAACCATGACAACAGAAATGAAAACAAACAGGAGATGAAAGCAACATCGCTTGAAAGTGCCTGGATTCTTCTACAGTAGCACACACAGCTCAAAGCTCACAGCTCTAAAACTTCACTTTTTTGTTGAACATTCTCTTGCTTTTGTTTCTTGAAACATTGGCGATGGATCAAAAACCAGCGATAGACGTTACTTTTAGTGACTTTGGGGATTTTGAGCCCTTATTGAACAAATTGGGAAAGGCGTCATTCCCCCGGCCAAAGCCACCTCGTTGGTATAAGGTTAAGACGCAGAAGATGAAGGGAGACCAACCATCATCTCCTGGAGACAAGGGTGAAGATGAACAGGTGAACCATCCACCAGCCACCGTACCAGTGAGTCCCTGTGAACCAGGCTGCACACTGGTACCTGACCAAGCACCACCAGGGTGTATCACATGTGCAAAGAGGAGAAACAAGAGATTCTCTACAACGTACCTGTTGGAAGTACAAGAGAAGGACCTGGCCCAACTCAAACTGGCTCTGGACGTTTCCAGAAAGGAGTTCCATGAGCAGAAAATTGAAAACGACGTTCTGAGGGCCGATCTCAGGCAGGCGCAGGAGAAATTCAAAAGTCAAAGTCATCAACACGACCAACTGTTGGAGGTGAACGCCAACATGTTAGAATTGGTGAAGTCAAAGGAGCAGGCCTACTGCAGTCTGGAGGAGCAGGTGAAAGAAAAGGTGACCCTGCTGGAGAACGCCCTGGTCGAAGCACAGAACCAACTGAAAGCCAAAGATGTGGAACTAGAAGATGAGCGGTCCAGCCATGCTAAGAAGAAAACTCTACGGAAAAGAATCAGCCAGTGGTTTACCAGGAAAACCAAACATTAGAACAGTACAAACCTCAAGTTTTACTCTTAATCTCTATCCTCCCCCATGATGATTTAAAACGTTCCTCTCTCCTCTCTTTCTATTATTTTCTACTTTGAATGCAGGAAGAAACTTTTATTAAAAAAAGATGAAAGAACAAATGAATAAACAAAATGTTTATAAAAACAATTGTTGTGTTGAACTGAGGTATTAAGTTGGGTCAGACCATGAAAATCATAGTATAATTACTTTTTTCCTCAAGAATTATGACTTCAAAATTCAGAATTCTGACATTTTTCTTAGAATTCCGACTTTAAAGTGAGAAATCTGATATGTTTCCGACTTTATATTCAGAATTCTGACATTTTTCTCAGAATTCCAACATAAGGGAATTGGTATTGCACTGCACACTTTTTTAGTAATCTCTCAATAAACAATTTATGTCAAATTTGTCTTGAAATTCTCTTCGTTCCATGAATTTTCATTCCACTTTCATTCCATCATTGTGCTCTGTTGTTGTTTTTTTTACAGTATTCTGAGCAAAATGATGTAGTTGGACAAAGGGGGATGCAGGGGTTGTGTCCCCCCCAAAAAAACCCATTGTAAACACAAAATGAATAATGTTACAGTATAGTAACCTTATTTTACTTTCAAATACAAGTTATTCTGCTTTAAAACACATTGACAATTTTAGCATGTGAAATATTATACCCCCCAATTAAAATAAACAGTTTTTACATTATTTTTCAATTCTGATGCTTTTATACTGGCCATGTAGTTCATAGTGCTGTGGACTTGTAGCTACACATTCACGCCAAAGCATTTTTCATTGAGTAAAGTTTTGTATATTTTTACATTTTATGGCATATTCAATTGTACTTTATAATTTGTGTAAAGGTTTGTGTATTCTGTTGCTTTAGTTTAACACATATTCTGATGACAAAAAGTATAGCCTTTTTTTTCATGTCCCAAAAATGTAAAAAGTGTGAGAACCACTGTTGGAGAGCAGTATAGCAATATAGCATAATGATGAAATGAACGAGTGATAATACACATTTTAAAGAATCGAACTTAGTAAATAAGTGGAAAGAAACAGAATTTAAACAAATATTATATATCAATATAATATTATAACAACAATAATCCAATAAGGCAGTGTTTCTCAAATGGGGGTACACAATGGCACTACAGGGGGTACTTGAGGGTGGAAAATTAACAAATCAAGTGTTAGTCTTGGTCCCGCCCTAGGTCCAAACCCAGAAATAATTCTATTCAGGAGCCACTAATATCAGTGTTTTTCAACCTTGGGGTCGGGTCCTCATGTGGGGTTGCCTGAAAATTCTGAAAAATGTAAATAGATTTTTAAAATTTTGAAATAATTGTGAAATATAATAAATCTAGTTCAACTAAAATGTAGTGAAAAAAAAGGAGCTCAAACATGATCAAAAACTCTAGAAAATTCTTGAAAAAAATGTCTTTGGAATCGCCAGAAATTCTTGATATCAAAATGGGGTCACGATCCAAAAAAGGTTGGGAACCACTGCCATAAATACTGTTTCTGTCCACTTATTTACAAAATGAGATTCTATAAAACGTGTTGTCACTAGTTTAATCCATCATTATGCTCTACAGTTGTTTTTAAATAGTATTCTAAGAAAAATGTTGTAGTCGGACAAAGGGGGTACTTGGATTCAGAAATAAGAGAAAGCCAAAAAAGATGGGAAACACTGCAATAAGACAAACATAATGTAAGTTTTTAGCCAAGGTCCAAAATCTAAATTAACTCATGACAGCATTAGTGTAACAAAAATACTTAACATGAGGCGGCTAGCAAAAAACCTGTAATATTCACCCGAGTTACAAATGTTTTTCTTGTCTTGGTTTAGTCGCCGATGAATATTGGCAATAGTGCCAGCATATTCACATAAAACCTCCCTTTTTAGCTGTAACAGAAACACGCTAATGTTAGATGGCTCCCTGTAAATATAACTGGAGTTAGCTGATCGCTAACCACGTTTGCTAGCACTCAGCTCTAGCTCTGTGAACACAAACGCTCTCGGCTCAGACCAAACACAGGAAGTGTAAACGGTGATGTGGAGCAATCATTTTGTGTGGGAGGGCAGGAGAATCGGCTACGGTGCAAAACAAGACATCAGAACCACCAAAAGCGTGACAATTTGTTGCTCCTCCCTTGTTGAATGCAGTGAAAGGACAGGTTTAGAAGGCAGCGTTTTCTGCGTGCTCTTGTCTGATTATCTGACCAGAAAAGTTTCTACTCCAGTAATGGTGCCCTGAAGCAACCAGCCCATGCAACTGCATCAGAGGATGTCTGGAGCAGATCAAAAAGTGTGCTGTGAATACAAACCGAGTCAAATCAAGGTGATAAAATGATCAGGGGTTCTCTACCCATTCTGCCCAAGTCTGGAACTTTACCTGTTTAGAAGCAGCCTAACTGACTGACCTATTAAAATGCGCTTTCAGCTTGTAGTTAGTAGACAACCCCCCACTTCTGTCCCTCATTGCATAACCCATCATACTGCTCACACTGCTTCACACCAATGGTTCACGGCTCAACTAGTCTGGAACACCCGGATGGACTATTCTTCTATCCTATCCTGTTTGTCCTTCTGTCCATTAACCCAACCAGTCGAATCAGATGGCTGCCACCTCTGAACCTGGTTCCGCTGGAGATTTCTTCCAAAAGGAGTTGTTTCTTCCCACTGTCGCTAAATGCTTGTTCATGTGATCTTGTTGGGTTCTTTCTTTCTTACTGTGGACTTTATATTTTGTTCAGTGCTTTGAGATGACTTTGTTGCATTTTGCGCTATATAAATAAAGTTGAATTGAATTGAATTACAGTATCATGTCATCAATGCACTACTGCACTATTATCTTATTATTATTATTATTGTATTTTTATTTTATTTCATTATTATTATTATTATTATTATTATTATTACTATTATTATTATCTTGTTATTTTTATTTAGTTTGCACATATTAGTCTAACTACTCTTATATTTATGTTTATACTTCTTTTTTCATTTATTTTTCTTTATTCTAGTTGATTGTTATTATTTAATGTTACACTACCTGAGAGAGCACAGGTCACCAAAAGAAATTCCTCGTGTGTATTCATTCACCCCTGGCCAATAAAGTTGATTCTGATTCTGATTCTGATTCTGAAAGCGAAAGCTTTAACGCAGTGGTCCCCAAACACAAGGTGACTGGCCGTTACTGGTCCATTTGGTACTGGTCCGTGGACCATTTGGTACTGGGCTGCAAAGACAGGTTTTCTAACAAATTAACAAACTACCTGGCTGAAGAAATGTATATATATATATATTTTAAAACTTGTATTTTCCTATGATGTTTCTTTGGGAAAAGTGGATTTCGTGTGAAGGTATGGCCCATTACACATTCACCAGATGTTTGCATGAATAGGAGTAAGAAATAATTTAGATGCTCTTCCATTTTTACGTACTGTTAATGGCAGAAACAATTCAGGTCCTTGTGCTTTTATTCTTTGCTTGGCTGCTGATATATTTCAGAACAAAGGGCCTTAGTTGCTTTCATGTTCTACCAACTCTCCTTTTTAAATCATCTTCAATAAGAAAATGCCCTGAAAAGGTTTCTCAGTCTAGCACACATTTGATAAATATAGCAGATAATGGGGCTGTCAGCAATGTATGCTAACAGACATGGAAGAGCGAGATGGTTGTCTTTGATGTATAGTTAATTTCTGACTTAATTTGTCCTTGACCTCTGCGAGACTTTGATGATTCTGCATACTTAAGTTGACCTGTTTGTTCACTCAAGACTCAACCCTTGTGGCTTTGATCTTGTTTGCCCTGTGCAGTAGATAATGGAGTGCTGGTGAACTTGGAAAAGCTGGGCTGGTCTTTAGCACTAAAAGCTGACTTGATGTGTGTCTCGATGCTTGGTCATTACTCTGAGAACCTGCCCCGCTGTAGCAGGTTGGTGTCTACTGCCTCCTCAGCATGCAGAGGCTGGAGCGAGGGCAGGTTGTCATTGAAACACGTACTGTACATGGTGTGTGTGTGTACAGATCTTTGAACAACAGCACTGTACAGCAGAGAGTCGACCCAGGTGACGACAGGCGTTAGCATTCACCGCCCGCTGCCGGGAGATCAATCTAAATCTGTTTGCATCTCCGACAAGCAAAACAAACACAAAGCTATTAATCTGTGGTTGTGTCTGCCTTCTTCTCGATTGTAGTCAGAGCGGAACATGGGTGTGAAGGAAAGGGACCCTCCATCTAAATACAGAGTTAGTTTCACTGCTAGCAGCCACACAAGAGTGATTTGTATCATGCCAGGTTTTACCTTCTTGGTAAGAGTTCATGTGAGAGGATTTCTAACATAAAACGCCTATAACTTATGGCCTAAATCATTTATTGTGTATAGTTTTCATTGAGGCCAGTGGTTCCCAGTCTTTTTTTCCCCGTGTACCCCTTTTGTTTTTTTGTCAAATCATGTGTATCCCCCTCTTCATATCATAAGTACCCTCTCCATGATTTCATATGTGTTTTCATTTGTGGAACAGCGGGCTCTCCTAAACCCCTAAATAATGAGTGGAATTTAAAGTGGAATTGAATAAAAAAAAAATACCAATACCAACTTGTATGTGATTATTTCAATCATAATTAAATATATAAAAAATATAGCTAAATATTGTCTCCTATTGACAGAAGTGTGATAAAATGTCCTCTCGTCTACAGCATAAAAAAATATTGTTTCAAGAAATGACACAAAAATATAGTATTTTATCGAGCAATAGTAGTTAAGGCTCAATTGTTCTTTTTAACATTTATTTTTCTTTTTAGTAATAACTCATATTTAGTTTGTTGGGAGTTTGATTTACCTAAAAAAATGTTCAATTGGTTTTTATTTATTTATATACTGTCCTGTTAAGTTCAGAGAGTGTTTAAGAAGTGCAGTACACCTGTTTACATGTTTCATGAAATGTGAAGTTAGTTTAGATATGTTGAAGAGGTAAAGCCGCACATTTGTGCTTTATTGTTGTAATTTGTGCTTTAAAATTTACATTTTATATTTATTTAAAGTTTAAATAAATCTGAAAATGTTTATTATGAAACAGATTGATTTGTGGTGAATGTGTCCGTACAAAAGCTTAAAAAATGTACTAGGAGCACTTCCTGATTATTTTTTAAATTAACTGTTAAACCTTTCCGAGGACACCCTACAATGTGCTCCTGTACCTCTAAGGGTACGCGTACCCCTGTTTGGGAACCATTGATTTAGGCTAAATGACAACTATACAGCAGGAGCAGGAGCAGATTAAGTCTCATGTATAGGCAAAGGTGATCTAAAGGTTAAAGAGAAGATAATGGAAATTCTCACCGTTCAATAGAATGCAGAGAAATAATGTAAAAAAAAAATACTGTATTATATGTGGAAGGATTAAATGTTTTCTTTGTCATTTAAACACATGCAATCCTCCTAACAGACAGCTGTTGCTTTGCTACTCTGTGCATATTCCACATTCTTTGTTCAGTTATTTTCAAACAAAGTCTAGGATATATATGTGCAGAAGCAAAAGCCCAATAAAAATACTCTTACAAGATAAGTTTTTGTAGTTCTTTATGATACTGAAGGTGTTACATAGCCTCAAGAAATATCCACAGTGTGAAGGTCTGAGGTTCAGAGGCTGTTCTTTTATTTATATCATGTTTTCAGCTGGCACCGTTGGTTGGCTTCAGGGCTTTTCAGGTGGAGGGTTATGAATTTAGTCTCTTACAAATTTGCTCTTTTTTTTGTTTTACTCCTGTTCATGTTTTGATCGTGTCTTTGGGTTTATTTGAGAACTCATCTGTGTTATTCTGTTTTCCACATAAGCAGCTTTCTGTTGACGTTTGAAAGAGTGAGTCTTCTTTTCTTCACACACGTTTAACTAATTCCCTGATTGCCCCCCTGCGCTACTTAAGAAGGGTTTGGACCCAAATGCTACGTTTAGACACAAGGCAAATGCAGGCCAAATCTGCTTTCAAATTCCAAATCCGACTGCTCTATAGTGTAATATTCACGAGTACACACTGAAATATCTATATTGTGCGTTGTCTCAGGATGCCAGGATGAAGTTAATGTTTATTACAAATTAAACAGAGCATTTAAATGGGAGTTATGTGTGTTTGACCGAATACTAAAATAATTGTTATATCATCAATTCTTGCTCAAAGCCACCAAACTATGATTTGATTAATATTACTTTTGAATTTCTTTTTTTAAATGGTAAAATCTGCTTTCGCAAAATAGTTTTTCCAAGTATAGATTTTTTTATTTATAAAATAGTATTTATAATAACTATTTGAAAAGTGTGCCAATACTTTGGCCAATCAATCATGTCTTTATGTCACACAGTAGATGCTAGAAAAGGTCTTAGGATATAACGGCAGAACAAAACACAAGATTATATAGTAGAACACCAACATTATATTCAAACACGATACACCATCTACACATAGCTCTAATGAGCTGCAATGGGATGATGTCCAGTCAGACACAGTTGTGCCGGGTTGTTGACAACTCCCCCACTTCTGTCCCTCGTATAACCCATCATACTGCTCACACTGCATCACACCATTTACACTGATGTCCACCCCATATATCACTACATGTGACCAGTACAAGACAAAACTTTGTCTGTAGTGTTAGCATTTCAGAACATGGAGGATGCCGCAAAGACGTTTAATGTTAGCCTAACCACTAGTAACAAGTGTATCATAATGTATCATGTTTTTTCCTGCAGTCTGTGCCTTCTCCTCGCCCTCTGCTCTCTTTTCTGTTTCAGGTGTCTTGATGCTGGAACTGGCAGTTCCTGATCGATGACTCACAGCTCAACTCGTCTGGAACACTCGGATGGACGGATCAAAGGTTTGCGGCTCAACTAGTCTGGAGGACTAACCTTCTATCCTGTTCTGTTTTCCCTTCTGTTCACTAACCTCAATCAGTTGAAGCAGATGGCTGCCATCTCTGAAACTGGTTCAACTGGAGATTTCTTCCCACTGTCGCTAAATGCTTGTTCATGTGGATCTTATTGGGTTCTTTCTTTCTGACTATAGACTTTAAATTTTGTTCAGTGCTTTGACATGACTTTGTTGTATGTTGTGCTACATAAATAAAGTTGAATTGAATTGAATTAGCAGGTCTCTTCCACATGTGGCGTTCAGGAGCTGAAAGTTGAACCAGTGCAAAAAGGCGTTGCAATCCTCACAATAACTGAACTAAACTATTACACAACATGCAAAATGTCATACTTTTAATCATCAGAAAGCTTATCTGCTCTCGCGTAATGGAAATGAAAATTTTACGGCGTTAGATTTGGCCTTTATGATAATAGGACTTCATAATCTCTCGCCACATTACCATATTTATGCTTCTTTATTAAATGACTTTATATTAGCATATTTACATTGTAAATTGCAGGGGCAGTCTGCCATACACAGATCTAATGACATTTAAAATGCAGACCCCATAATTTACAATAGAAGCTATTCCTTTGAAGATTTATGAAAGAAAGAAATGTGTAACTGAGATGCTAATAACGTCCATGCTGAAATCCATCAGTGTGCTGATTTGCTGTTAATGATGAGAGGAAAGAAAGAACATAGAGACGAAAGTGAGGAATGGAGACGCTGAATGAGGGAATGGAGAGGGATGAGGAGTAGAGTAAATGAGTTCAAGCCAGAAGGACAAGAAAGCATGGGAGAACACAAGCGGTCACTGAATAATTATCCTGATGAAAACTTTTATCGATACGTTTCCCCAGCCCATCTTAAAGATGTTTTAATTACTGAGTTATTAAAAATGTTTCAGAGTCTTATGGTGATGCTAATCACCATAAAACGACACACATAGTTTGTTCCAGCGAGATTAATTGTCTTCTTTTTGAACAAGTTTTTTCAGGAAATTTTTGTCTTGTCTGAATAAACGAAACCTGAACTTAACATATAGATTGTTATTAATGAGACACACACACTTTAGGTACATAGACAAGGCAAAGCACCTGTAACAACAGAAAACACACACCTTTAGTCAGTAATTGGACTGCGATTGGCAGTGCCAGCTATGAAAGGTAATAACAAAATGCTGGCACTTTTTGGCCACCTCAGTCCTGTCTTCTATTTGATCCATCATAGAAACAACACTCGCACCACTCCACAAAAAGTTTAAAGACAATGTCGACCGGAAAAAGTAATGGCCAGAGATACGGTTTGGAGTGGACCAATCATAGCCATTGTGTACGTTAAAGCTGCAGTATTTAATGTTTTCTTTTTTGGCTTAATTTGATCAAAAAACTATAATCAACTTTGAGCATAATGTAATCCAGAGTGTTCTGAGTGGACACCGAACATCTGGACCTTCTCTTGGCTTTAGAAATCCAGGAGTCTGATGCTGGATTTCAGCCAATCGGAGATTTTTCTACTAACAGAGTGCCCCGTGAGCTCTTTTGGGCATTACTATTGGCTGCTCGACTGAAGTCATGCGCGCTCAATAGTAGAAGTACAATGGTGAACGTTCCCTCAGAAGTCTAAATCGCAGCGTTACACACGACAGTTACACACGACAGTTACACACGACAGTTACACAGCAAAGCAAGCGGGAAAAGGAAGACCGAGGTGAAGAAGCAACAGTCTAAAGGCACAAACGTGTTCGGGAGGAACAGACTCACGGAGGTCCCTCTGACTTGGTATGTGGGGTGGACCACACACAGTCCGCTGTGAGTCCACGCGCAGCCCTTCCCACATAACGAGTCAGAGGGAGAGAGAGAGTGAAAACAGATGGAATAAATCGCTCGCAAACCTACGAGAAAAATATCTAAGGTGGAGAGAAAAGACATGCAGACAATTCATGCAGCATGGATGTGAAGTGTTCGTCTGCAGCTGGGCTTGCTGTAGCAGAGGAGCGACTGTGAGCCTAGCTGTCCTCACAGCAGGTAGTGATACATGCTTTCATATCTCTAAAACATCAGGACACTCTCCAATAACACAATAAAAAGTCCCTATATTAGTCTCTTTTGAGAAAAAAGTCACCAAGAGCTCAACAGTTGTGCACATTCACAACGATGCTGGTAAGGGTCGATATAAGTTTCGATTTGGACACAGGGAAGGGAGAGGGGAGCGTGAAGCATCTCACTTTTCTACATACTGCAGCTTTAAGACAAAGATCATCAGTGCGGTAAGGAGAATCTATATTTTTTCCATTGTTCTAACCCTCTTTTTGGTTCTTCAGCAACTGAGCTTTAGCACCTCTCTTATGTTAATACAGAATGCTGCAGATCAGAAACATCCAGTAACAGCTAGAGTTATCTGATGCTCCATCACGTCAACCTTAAAGTCATTTTACTTGATTATGATAAAAAGGCCAAGTGAGTGTTAATTGTTCTATCCATCAGTAGTCATATTGTTATGCTTGCATTGACAAATTCGTTACCTCTTGTAATGACTAATGATGAGTTTTTAGAGAGCTGCAGTCGAAGGATGCCTCACAGTGTGGACTATTAGTTATTGGAGCAGACTAAAGTACAGTTGGGGGTGACTTGAGCATCACTGCCTTCATTAGGACAAACAGAGACACAAACACATCCCAGTCCGCTTCACGCTGTGATAGATAAGCTAAGAAGTGCCACAGTAATTACCTGCAAACAGCAAAAAACAGGAAGCCCGAGCTGTATGTGTGTGTGTGTGTGTGTGTGTGTGTGTGTGTGTGCTCCTTACCTGACACGTGGTAAAGGGTTTGATGCTCCACAGGAACTGAGGAACATCCTGGATGGACACCTGCAGGCTGAAGGTGTTCGCTAGGAAAAGCAACGTCTTTGGCTCCTCAAGGAGCTGACCGCCTCTCGTCCTCTCTGCCGCCACCACTCCCTGCAGGGGGACGGGGTGAGAGGAAAAGTTAGGGTAGGGTAACAAGGATAAAGAAAAGAAAAACATAACATAAAGAAACTAAAGGAAAGTCGAGAGAGGAGACAGAATCATTACACAAAACTCTCACCACCAGTTACAATTACGTTAACAACTTTACAATAATTTTTTAATCCTCAGAAAGTCAATTACAATTATAAAATTCAGAAAAAATAAATAATCACAATCTCAAAATAAACCACAATTACTTGAGCCTGAAATAAATAACCTAATAGAAATTAACTTACTCAGTGCCATTGACGAGACACTCGTCATTTGCATTTTTTCACGAGGATTACTAGAAAACACCCTGGCGGAGGTCGCTCATCAATATCTAAGCTGTGAGGTGTTGTAGTGACCAACTGTGTCCTGCAGATGGCAGCAGTGCACCTTTAGATGAGAGATTAGCCACTGACGCTACCCAGCAAAGCAGGAAGAAGCAGAAACGAGGGCGATTATGGCGCTACAGAGTGATTTTGTGACGTATCCAGCAGCTCACAGCACCACATACTAACACAGAACATGTTTGGACCTGAGTGGATTATTGATAATGTTGTGATCGTGAGATAAAACCATCAACTAACTGGGCTAAACGGGTCATCCCTGTGTGTCGGGAGGAGGTGGGAGGAGGGGTGGTGTGGACGGGGGTACAAAATACCCCCAGCCTGTGAGCCAGATAGCAAAATAATAGGTGACACGTAGTAGGTAGCAGCACGCCTTTGGATGAGAGAACATCCATGCTTAGCGTAGCTCAGAAGGAGAAAGGAAAGACGTTTACGAAACAGAAAATGGCGTTACGTACAGAATTGACGTTCCAAGCAGCGCACACTCGACCAGAGCAAGTGTGGAACTCATTGGATAATGTGGTGATTACGAGATAAAACCATAAAAAAACGGGGCAAGCAGTGACACTCTGTATGTCGGGGAGGATGAGGAAGTTACGTGTGTGCAGACTGACAGGAGAGAAAGTTGGAGGAACGCCAAAATACAGTAAGAAATACATTCAACTCTGACATAGATAGCAACACAATAATAATTTTGCCATCAAAAGCCCTGTCTCAGTGTTTTTTTTTAATTATATATATAAGGAAACAATGTTCAGAGTTGTCACTAAAGCAAAAAAAATAGCTTCAAAGTCAATGACAGGGTTTTTTTTTTTTTTTAGAAAAAGGCTGTTTTTCTCAGCTTTTTGCTCTGAAACTGAAGATTTGTGTAAAACTTGCTCTATTCAACGGCTGTTTACAATAGAACGAAACGAGCCAGAAACAAATGGGGTTTTTTTGATGAAAGTAGAGGCTTCAATCTTTCAGAATCTATTGTCAGATAGTCATAGTAGAAAATATTCTGTGGGTCTTTAAAATCAGTCAAAATGCTCAAAAACGGCTGGCAACGAGGGGGGTAGAAAATCTGAAAATGGCTGGCACTGAATGAGTTAACGTTCCGGCTCCTAAATCAGCTGTAAAAATGACTAAAAACAAATATCTAACATCTATTATTTCATTTCTTTTCTATCTCTTGTTTACCTTGTTAGGCTAGGTTTTAATATTTTTGGTGTGGGTGTCGGAGCCTTTTTTCTGTCAGTATTCCCCTCGATTTAATATCTTTTTTTTCTTAAATGTGACAAAGCTTGAAATGAAACATATTTTAATAATTGTTATCTCTTTGCAGAGATAATTGATTATCTCAATTATAATCAATTATAAATAATCTCCTTTGCAGAGATAATTGATTATCTCTGCAAAGAAGAAGTGCTCACTAACAGTGATTTAGACAGATTTACAAACAATATTTGTGAGAAATAGGTCATGTCTTTTGTGTATATAGATCTTTGAGTTCAGCTCATGAAAAATGGGAGCAAAAACAAAAGTGTTGCGTTCATATTTTTGTTCAGTGTATGTGTAGAACTGTACATAGAACTGTAAGGTTTGATAGAATTTTCATGGCAATTATTTAAACCCAAATACAATTTAATTATAATTACAACAGCAACAGATTTTTTAAAAATTACAATCACAATTACGCATAAATGCAATTAATTATCAATTACGCAGTTACAATTATAAATGACCCCAACCCTGACTGTCACTGTTAAAAAGTACATAACCTTTACATATCAGCACACACACCTGTTACTAATCCTGTCCTCCCTCACATGCACTAATGAAGTCATCTCAAATATGAACACGGTGAGACAAATCCAAATCCCACTTTTGCATTAGCGCTCATTTAAACCCTTAACGTGCTCTCAATTCAATGCTGTGTGTCCTCGAATATTCAGAGTAAGGGAAAGAGTGCCGTGCATGTGGATGTGTGCATGTGTGTGTGTGTGTGTGTGTGTGTGAGCGTCGATCCTAATGGAATTTTTGCCATGATGAAAGAGGACTTTGAATGTTGCATGCGTGTCATCTCTCATCATTGTGGAGACTTTGGCTCGGTCTTAAATAGAGAGGATGGAGAACTGGGCCACGACTGGTGTGTGTAATACAACGAGAAGCAAAGTGCGAGCACGGTGGTAGATTCACATTAAAGTTTCAAGTTCCAACATGGATGTGTGCTGTAATAATAATAATAAAAAAAAAGATATCATTGGTACAGTCAAAAAAATAAAAAAAATAAAGGAAGAAAGTGGTATATAGATTCAGGGCTACTATTATTCATCAAATGCAAGTCGTAAAACTAAAAACTAAAACCAAGGACAAATGTTTCAATCTGGAAAAAACTTGAAATGAAAGGATGAAGCATAAAGATAAAAATTGTTTTTGTTTCAATTAGCCATCTTTTCATTCAAAGCCAAAATGTGCATCTTAGCAATGTAAAAATTACAATTTTCATCTGACTGATAATTACAACAAAACCGCTACAACTAAATATATCAAAAGTATGGTGATAAAAGTTTTTCTGTTGTGTCCCCCTTTAAAGAATTAAACATTTTCAGGGTCTTGTCACCCCCTTTTGGCACAAAGAATGGTGCGTAATAGGACAATGGTGGCATGGAACTGTTTCTGATTTCAAGCATGCGTAGCGTTAATTTTTCTATTTACTCAAGAATAAGAATTAAATTATGTATTATGTGTTGAAACTTGATATGCAATGCATGGCATAATTTTATACCTGAATATTTTTGCAAACAGGATTTTTATTTCTTATCAATTATTAGTTTACTTTAATTTTTGTTTTTCTATGTTGTGTGTATTTTGGTTAATGCTGTTATGTATTATGTGTGCTTTGGTTATTGTATTTTTTTTTGGTTCTATTTTCTTTTCTGTGTGAATGTTATTTGTACATCTTGTGTAATTTGTTGTACTTTACAACTGTCTGTGATGTACAGTAGACCCCAGGATGAATAGCTACTGCTTTTGCAGTAAAGCTAATTAGGATCGAAATAAAACAAACACATCCATGGTAGTTTTCTTTTATATATATGTATCTGTATCATTGCGCTGTTTTTTTATGAATGTATTTGCTGGATGGACCTCTGCTGCAAACCAAATTGCACCCTGGGGACAATAAAGATTTTCCAATCCAATCCAAAACAAATCCTGCCTATAACCCACATCTGCATTAGATTAAGTAGTAACAGTCCTGATTATGAGTAAAACTAAATAAACCATCAGAACAACATTGTTTTTTTTGCTTGTGTTTGAAGTGAAGCTTTTAACAATGCAGTTAAAAACTACAGAATGTCTTTTGGAATTTCAGTAAGTTGTAATAGAATACCAATAAAAATCAAATATTATTAATAATGAGGTTCAATTTATGTAACAATTTGATTATTTTGACGTACACGTTGGTCAGGATGTCTACTGACAGCTCGTGACCTGCAGGCTCTAAGTATGGCTACATTTATGAACTTTAAAAGTGAGAAAATTACCAGCATTTAATGTTGTTTAGGTCGGCTATGATGTGATGCATTTGATGGTTGTCTGGTCATTTCATTTTTTGTAGTTTCACAATGTCCATTGATCATTTTAAAACAAAAAAAAATCATAATTTACTGTAGAAATATGTATATGAAACATAATTAAGTACAAGTAAAATGATTTAGATTTAGATTAGTAATTAGTAATAATAATAAACAAACAGACAAACAAACAAATAATAATACAAATAAGAGTAAGGCTGGGATGGAGAGAGAAAAAAATATATGAATAATGGAATAATAACAAAAATAATAATAACAACAAATGGAAAAAAAAGATAAATAAATGAAAAAATAAAACTAAATGAATAAATGAATTATATATATAAATAAAAATAGAATTAGTAATAATAATAAACAAATACAAATAAGAGTAAGGCTGGGATGGAGAGATGAAAAATGATATGAATAATGGAATAATAACAATAACAATAATAAATGAAAAGAAATATAATAAATGAAAAAAAAAAAAAAAAACTCTAACTAAATAAAAATAGTATTATTAATAATAAATAATAAATAAATAAATAAATAAGAGTAAGGCGAGAAGACCTGAAACTGAAAAGAAAAGATAAACATCTTCTGATGATTCATAACTGATGGCTGTATTTTCAATCAGACTTTGTTGTAAAGTTGTAAACAATTGTCTGTGCCAATGCAGGAAAAAAGCGTTGGGAAGGAAATTCCCTGTCATGCCAATCTTGAGCGTGTCTCAGTCCCAGCTGGACCAAAGCTCCCTCTTACACAGATGTATCAGCGTTCCCGCTGATCCAGAATCTGGTTCTGTGATTGACTTTGTGTCGAGGTTAAAAAAACAAAAGCAAAGCCCGAGGGACAGACAAAAGTTTGTCAGCTGCTCAGCGAGCAGGAAATTCATAAACTGCATCCAGGATCCATTTTACAGCCAGCTGTTGCTGACGGCTGCCACATGACAGAGAGGGGGCGGGAGGCGGAGTCTGGCTCTCCTCATGTGTTACCATAGCATAGCATAGCATAGCATAGCATAGCATAGCACAGCATAGCATAGCATAGCATAGCATAGCATAGCATAGCATAGCATAGCATAGCATAGCATAGCACAGCAGAGCATAGCATAGCATACATGAGTGTGATTTCAATGATGTTCAGTGTCCTGGTTAACAGCCTAAATGTTAGCAGACTTTGTTTTACTGTCAGCATGTGTTGGCCGCTGTGACACAGCAGTGCTATTTGCTCGAGCTAATGACTTCGCCATCACTCACAGGATTTACTGACAGCACATGTTGGAGTGTGTGCTGCCGCTTATCTACGGAGCTTGGAAAACAAGCACACACAAGTTGTTCAGCGTAAATACGGGCCACGACCTACAATATTCTCTCATCAACACAACAGAAAGCAATAAAGAGAGTGATGTTTTCATGCAGAGATTTGCATAAAAGAGCGCCTGATAATATTGAATGCTGTCCTCATAACACAACGATAACAGAGAATGCTGTTGAAGCAGCCAACATTGCTCAGTGAGACTGTTTAATGAAACAATGGAAATAAACCAATAGTAGATTTCCGTTCCTAAACTGTTTCATGTGTCTAACAAACTATGACCAAATAATCCATAACACTCTAAAAGTAATACAAGCTTGAATGATGCTCATGACTGATGTCTTGTCTGGCTATCCTATGCCCAAAGAGATGACAGAGGCATGGAGTGGATGTATATTATAATGTCCCCATCTTAATTTGGGACAGATCCATCTCATTTGCTTTTAGGTGTTATGATTAAATTTTGAAGTATTGTATTTAGACAGCTACGTCTTTTATTGAGTTGAAATCACTAGAAATTTCAATTGTACACACAAAATTGAATGTAACAAGTTCTGATGAAGCCCGCGGAACATCTCCACGCCAAAAAGCACGTACCACATTCCAGAGAATCCTTGAAATGACTCGGTTCCGCAGAGTAAAATGGTAATCTACGTTAAATTGCCTTTGAAACGATATATCACACGACTATGTTCCGATAAATTTAGAAATGACCGGAAAAGATCCCCCTAACAAGAACTAACAGAAGAGTATTCATTTGAAGAATGGGGCCCCAGGGGTCCCCTCGGCGCCCAGTGACTAGTACGGGGTAATTGGCCCCATTTATATATTGGTATGTGCCAATGATTGGGTACCACCAATCGTCGTAATATTTGACTCGCAAATAAATGAGAAATAGACTTTCTTCCTGGTCCCAAAATCGAACATCGGGCTTTTTTTCTTAAGTGTTTTATTTACACTTCCACTTTAACGCTCTTGTGTCTGTTTTGATGTGTGTCAAACATAAAAGTAGGTAATCATTTATTTATCTATATTTGATTATGTATATATGTATCTATAAATATATTAAAAAAAAATATTTTATTTTAATCTATTTGCTTTGAATTTATTTATTTATTACAAGTTATAGGATTTATATTTTGCAGCATTTTGTATTAATACTGCTCTAATAATGGGGCTTCATAGGTTATATACTGTATATATATTAGAGCATGAAGTGATCAAGATCAAAAGCTGGTAACACAGACTACCAGCTTCAAACACACCAGCCTTGCTTTTATTGAGCTATTCCCAGGGAATTAGTATTTTATAACCTTAGGAATGTCCAGGCTGACACCAGCCAATATTCCATGGACTCATTTATGAATAAAGAGGACCATGAAAACAGATCATGACTCAGCCTTTGCAAGGTAAACAAAAGTGGGCATGAAATGAGTGGTGTGGCCTCAGCTCACCTGAAAGGCGTGCGGCGTGTCATCCACACAGTAAACCCTCAGGCTGTAGCTCACAGAGCCGGCGTCCATGCTCCCAAACACTGCCAGCTTCAGCCTCTTCACCGCGGCCTGCGTCAGCGGCTCGCCCACCAGGGCGTACGAGCCTGGCCGGTCGAGCAGCAGGTGACAGCTCTTCGTGTCCATCAAACAGTAACAGCAAGTGGACTCCTCTTCCACTGACATGACTTCCTGGAATACAGAAATAATCAGAATCAGAAATACATTAATAAATCCAGGGGGGGGAATTGTTTCTGTTACAGTGGCTCCAAGAATTTATTCATTAACAAAAGATAAAAAGAAACACAAACAAAGGATACATGCATGGTTAAAATGTAAACATAGAGACCGAGACAATGATTATCCTAATACAGGGGTCTGCAACCTGCGGCTCTGGAGCCTCATGTGGCTCTTTGACTCTTTTGCAATGGCTCCCTATAGCTTTAAAAAAAAAAAAAAACTATTGAAATAAAGAGTTGTTATTTTCCTACAGAGGCTATTATTGATTAATGACAAATAAAATCAAGATATAACCTTTGATTGTGTGGGGAAAGATTCATTTAACCACCAATGTACAGGTTAAATATGCATGTTTTATGTGTGGCAAGAAATGAGAAATTAGCATGTGTTGATCACATGATCATGTGTTATCAAACTTCAAGTTACTTTTTGTAGCCTTTTAAATACATTAACTAAAAATAATCTTCTTTATATAACATTGTGTTCATGTAAACTGAGATGTGTAAGAATTTGAAGATGCAAGATACTGTTTAGTTGTTATTTCTTGATGTTAATTTATTTCATTTTATTTTAATCTGTTTTTAAGTTGCCATTTACATGATTAATATAAATCAAATCATGAAATCAAACATTATTCTATGTCATTTTAACTGTATAGAATTTCATTCACTGTATTGTCTTCATTGAGAAGGTATTTTTTCCGGCTCCAGGAGGACTTTAATCCAGGTGAGATGAGGCAAAATGGCTCCTTTGAGAGTAAAGGTTGCAGATCCCTGTCCTAATACAACAACAAGAATAAATATAGTCAGGACTAAAAGTGTGTGCAAACTTGCATGAAAATATAATACAAATATACAACTATAGTATATTATAGTAGTATAGTATCAATAATAATCACATAGTACAATCCCAGAAAGTGTGGAATTGTGTGGTTTAACGGCCACAGGCAGGAGAACAAGGAGGGTCACCAAGGGAGAGAACAACTGGGCAGAAAAGACCAGATTTTATTAAAAGATAAAAATATAGAAAAAGCAATGGCAATGTTACAACTGAATAAGGGGGGAAATACAAGGAAAAAGGATTTTGGCTGGACAACATAAAGAAGGTTGAGAGCAAAGCCATTTTTGGTTGCACAGTTGGAGTAACGTGATGCTGCTATTGTTGAGAGGAGTGAAAACTGCTGCACCAGTGACCAAGTGGGTATAGTATTAGAGGGAGAACAGAGGTTCTTACATGTATGACACCCTTTCCTAATCTATGTCACAGCATAAGCTATCCTCAAGTCCCAGACATGCCTGTGCATTCATAGCAGAGGTGTGCCGGCATAAAAGCCGCTACTGGAATCCATTGCGCCGCCCTGAGCCAAATTTAAGGCTGCTTCCACACCAGGATGGTCCCATACTTAACATTTAAAACCTTGATTTAGTTCAGTTTGTGTCATGGAACACACACTCATGTAGAGCACACTCTCAGGGAGGAAAATAAAGAAGAAGATATAGGCTGGAGGGTTGATTGGCCAAAGCCAAAAAGGAAAATCTGTTCATTTTTTATCTTTCAAAACAAACAAGAATGGAACACTGTTTAAATCATCTGACCTTATCAACAATTGCCTGCACCTCCTTGTTGCTCCATTTCAGTCCATGTGCCAATTTTTCATTTTAGGCGTTTCCAACCCACAACGCTGGATCTGCTTTAGTTCACATTTGGTTCATTTTCCATGTTTGTTCCGTGTTGAGTAGCGTTTGTGTTCAGATTGCAAACTAATCACTCTAGAGTTTGTTGTCTACTTCTTTGATCCCTGTCAGAGTCCAGTTGCTTGTTTTCACCTCATCAAACAAGCAGGTCTTTCTGGCGAATCTCACCTGGCGCGGGATAAGCAAGTTTATAGAGGGCTTATAGACAGCTGCTCAGTCACATTACTGTAAAGGCCTTTGAATGTGTACTTGTAGAAATACTGATTCATCCTGCAATCCATCCTCTGTTAGGACTCCTATCATGACACATCGTGTTGTATTGCCCATTACATTGCTGGTAATTCAGATGATTTAGTAGCAAAATACATCTGATTACATACAGTATATTATCTATAGGTATCTCTGATACGTCCTGTTTCCTGTTTGAGGTGTAGAGTTATTAATAAATGTAGTTCAAACGTAGACTATAAGATTAGCTTTAAGATAAATGTAGAAATGCATCAGAAATATGTTGGTTTTTTTTTTTTTTTAGATGTACACAGTCACTGCTCTCAATGAATAATCACAACTGAAATGCAGGTAAAAAAACTACCTTTGGTATTCATTCATCTTGGATTGAAATCTTGCGTGTTAAGTTTCTTTAAACTGCTTTCAATAAGAATTCAGAAGATTACAGAGTGCCTTTTTTTTCAGGTGTCACAGCATATCAATGTATATTTGCACCTGCAGGGGTTTTGGTTTGATAGAAGATCAAAACAAACACAGAATAGAAGTAGGTTTTAGTGGTAAATACAGTTTATCATCTCCTATTCTGTAATGGACATGATGCACTTCAAAGCACTCACAGTGTTCAGCTACATTCACATCCTGTGCCAGGACTCCCGTGATTAGTTCATGTTTATGGATTCGGCACTTATGCTTTCTGCATCCTCATAAGCGCAGCTTAACACGCCGCAATATGGAGATGAGTCATATTACACAGTAGTGGGAAGGCTCCAGTCTTCTGTGAGTTGTGTGCTTTTTAATGGTGGATGAAATGCGTGTGTTTTAATGGCACCATACACGCATCTTCACTTTCTCCCTGTCTCTTTAGGTTAAGCCTCACTGGTAAGTCATTATATCCAACCACGAAGCTCTGAGGATCCCTGCGACCTTTTAATATTACAGTGAAATTTTGCGCCGCATGAATGTTGAATTCAGATCTTCCCCAAGGCTCCCATCCCGGCCGCGTATTTGCTTCACTCGTACATCTCAAAAAATTCCCCTATTATACTGAAACCAGATTTTCCTTTGTTTGAGAGTGTGTCACACAGTGGAAGACTAAGGATCCTGTAAGAAGAAGCAAGATTAGATGAAACTGACTGACACGTCTTTAAGCAAACAAGGTGTTCCTCAAAAACAGAACAAGGAGCTCCTCACAATGACAAATCGGTGACGGTGGAGATGGATGTCAAGGTCTCAAAGGGAGACATGGAATAGTGAAGACGAGGAGTTAAGCTGCGACATATTTTCAAGGATGTAGCTTTCAATTCTGCACAATGTCTCAGTTCTTTGCTTGCAAGTTAGTTGCTAGACTTTGTGTCTGTGGGGTCGATTCAAGCTGACACCAGAGAACAAAGTCCTCGATTTTCACTGCAACACAAAATCGCTCTGAATATGTGTCTAAGAATGATTATGTCAGAAGATTTGAATAAGACATTGTCTCTTCCAGGTAGAGGTACTGCTGGCACATTGTGCGTGAGTCAGGGTTGGGGACAATTATTATTGTAATCGCATGAATGATAAATAATTATAATTATGGCTAAATTATATTTGTAATTTAAATAAAATGTTGCTGTCTTAATTGTAATTAAATTGTAATTGAGTTTAGATGATTTACTTTGTAATTGAAACTGTCAAGAAAATTCTATAAAAATTGTCAATTATAATTTAACAAAAAACTGGGGAACCATGTTACAGTTCTGCACATATGTAGTTAATTAATAAAACATCTTTCATATCAAGCTTTCCCACATTTTACCATTTAAAATGATTGAAATCTAGGGGTATACGGACACAAAAAAGGCTCAGACACCCACAGCAAAAATATTAAAACCTATATTTTCAGGAAGCCGAACAAGGTAACCATAGATAGGAAATTAATTAGATGATAGATATTTGCTTTTAGTGTATTTTACAGCTGATTTAGGACTCGTTATCATGAGAAATGCTTAGTGAAAGCTAACACAAGAGGAAGGTTCACTTTTATTAGGTTATTTATTTCAAGCTCAGTAATTGTGATGAATTGTAATTGAACTTTAGTAATTGAAAATGCAATCATAATTGACTTTCTGAGGATAAAAAAACAATTGTAATTTAACTGCAATTGGAAAAAATACTGGTCACAGTAATCGTAATTGAACTGTAATTGAACATGGATGATTGAAAATGTAATTGTAACTGTAAAATGTAATTGACCCCAACCCTGGCGTGAGTCAACATTGATTGAATATCATGAATGAAGATCAGTGCAGGGTTTTCAACAATGTAAAGCTCTTTGTGTTGAAACAAAAGTGCCAAATATTCCTGTTGATTGATTAATATGATTGAAATTCCCAATTCGAACTTTTTAAGGTGAATTTTTGTGCACAAAAACGTTGTGATAGAAGTATTAATCATGTTCTTTGGCTGACTTTTTCTGGCTGTTAAAGAAGCACTCGGGTTATTCAGTGCTGAGAAAATAGCTCAGTGTCAGAATGTGAAGTCGGCCTTGCTCTTGAAAGATGGAGTGAGCCTGCATTCACTAACACAATCATTGAGATTCTTAGGCTGAAGGTTCATTGTCCTGCGTTTTTAGGAGTCACGGCAGCCTGCTTGCAAATCTCAAGCAAAGAGTATTCTGTACTGCCGATTTGAACAATATTGTTCAAGACAAAAGCAGATAATGTGTTGGAGCGGGCAAATCCAATCTAAATAAAAGGCTCTTTACGGAGTTGACAACCACCACAACAGCCAGGGGCAAGCTTTCATTATTCTGACCCACGATCTGCGAGCCAAAACTTTACATCAGATCCACATTTACATTAGTGCCCAACAGTAACAAACACAGATCTCAATGCCTTCCTTCTTTTCCCACATGCTTGGTTCTCGTCTCGTTGGTTGCCGCTTAAAAACACGAGCAAATGATGCAAAGTGACAAAAGCGGTTGGGGCTTGTTTTTTCTTTGGGATTAACTGTCAGGACTTTATCCAGACCTGAAAAAAAAATATCCTCTGGGAAGGGGGGGGGGGCAAACACACAAAGATAAAGAAATACATTGTGTCTTGAAGGGGAGTATCTGAGCGGAGCTAACAAGAAACACAAAACATTGATGAAAGCTGCACTGGTTGGTTGTGCTTAGTGTTGAGATCCTCTCCCGACTGCCTCAAGTCAAAAATTCCTTGCATCAGGTATTTTCAGATATACCAATCGATACTTAGCTTTATCTCCTACAGCCTGACCACAGTCACATCACTGACCAACAGCAGTCATGTCTCTTTCTGGTCATTACACCCTGTAATTGTTTCTTTATATTCCCCTTGCCAGACCACAGCCGTTACCTTCATGTGGCCTTATGTCACCCAGTGGAACCACAGAGAGCACAGGGCCAGATCAATCAGATCACCCACAAAGCCCTGGCGGTCTTTTATGGCTGACTCGTGATCGTAAGGGTCACGTGTGACACTCACTACTTTCAGCTTTTACCACATGAAACATAAAGGTCAGTGAGCAGGAAAGAAAAAAAGGGGAGCGGAGCCAAGAGCTCAGGGCATCGAATGTCAAAGAACTGAATGACAGCGGTAATTATAAAGGATGTTATCAGCAAACAAATAAAGGACAAACAACGGGTACGGAAACAGCAATTGACCTTGGTGTAAATGAGAGCATGTGTTTACATCAGCAGTGATGTGCTGAGGTATAGCAGAGTCACAGCACAGAGAATTATTACATCAATAAGGGATTAATAGACAGAGGCAGTGCGTGGATCTGTCATTGCTTGCGTAGATGAATTAATGATATATTTGTTTAACAAACAGAAGACAGAATAGAACTGAATATACTTTATTGTCACACTGCTTTTAACCCATGTCTGATGTGGGCAGCCATGGTGTAGCACCCAAGGATCAGTTAGGGTTAAGGAACTTGCTCAATGTTCCACAGTGATGGCCCGCCACGATGGATACAAACCAGTGACCCTCCAATTACAAGGCCACTTCCTTAACCATTAGACCACCACTGCCCTAAAGTGAGTTATTTCATTAAAACCACTTTAAAGGTGCAATATGTAGAATGACTTTTAAATATGTCTTAAATACCTAAAATAAAAGGTTAAGAAACTTGTCCTTAGCTATCATGCCATATGTGATTTTTTTGAGACTACATAGTTATATATACATTAATAAATATTGCCGGCCTGGCCAACCTGTAGTACCTATTTTCCACCGGTTGGGTGAGTATAAGCCTATTTACAGCAGAGCAGTCCCTGAACTAGGCCACCATCAAACAGATAAACGGTGCGCTACCCGTGAGGTTTACAACCAACAAACAACTGCTTAAAAATCTTCACTCATGAACGCATCACACATGTAAAGCTGACGATATACATCGGCCCTCATGGGCCCGCCGAAAACATTTGCAGGGTGTAGCAGAGAATATTGTCAATACTGTACATTCAGTGGTCAGGACCGGATATGGCGGAAGTGTCGGTTTTACTCAGTAATATGCCACCTGGTGGTGGCAGAAATTGCTTGCAAATCTCACATACTGCACCTTTAAGAATGGGGAGTATGCAGTGCTTCGCCCGCACCCCTGACCTCAACCTTAACAAGTATTGGTAGAAGAAATGGTTTTCATCCCCCAGCAGTGGGAGACCAGGATGGTCCACGTTATGATGAAGAAGTGGCAGAAGAAGTAGTTAAGTACAGAGCAGTCACATTCAACCACTCTGCTAGCAAAGATGATAGGCAGAGTGTGGGTCGAGTTCATGAGAATAACAGTGCAGTGAAGTGAAGTGTAGAACAGAAAGTTTAATGTGAGATTAAAGACAGAGTGCTGACAGAACCACACATTGCTATGACTGGCTGTTAGGAGGTGATGAATGGGGTCCTTTGAACAGATTTGTGATTTAATATTAGTCACAGCTCTGAATCAGACGTTTTGGTTTACTGGCACCAAAAACACACTTTTTAAACTTCGCTTGCTTTCACTGCTCAAGCATTCTTTTCCCCAGGTACGTCCACCTCGTTTGACCTGACTCAGACTAAGGCTTTACCAGCTCAGGGAAGGCACAAAAAAGAAAGAAGTAAGAGAGTCACTGACTCCCTTCATCGTCGCTTGTTATTTTACCCCCGTAATTCATATCATATCATAACACTGTACGGTTTGCGTTACAACTTCATAAACAGGCAGCTTGTGTAACTGATGAGTTTTCCTGTCAGTTTGGAAGGATTCCAAAAACTCAATGTGAATGCAAACCAAGCTAAATGAACATGTTAAAATTAACCACTGGATTATCATGATGTGAAATTACTCTACCTTGAAACTAAGCTGCCTTGAGACGAACACTGCTTTTTCATTCCTTATTTGTGATTCACCATTGTCTTTGCATGTAAAGTGGTTTGTGCATCATCATTTATTTAGTTAATTTGTTTTCACTTAAATTCATGGGGATTAAAAATTAATTTTGGGCAGCACAGTGGTGTAGTGGTTAGCTTTGGTGCCTTACAGGAACAATGCCCTGGATGCTGGCCTCATTCTTCATGTGGGGCAATCACGACCTAATCTAAAAATTAAAAATAAAATTGGCTACCCATGACTTTGTTGCAGGGTCAACATAATTCCTTCCTTGGAGCATGTTTGGTCGATACTAACCACTGTAGATGATTTGAAGCGGATCCAAAAATCTTGTCGAACAATCACAATTTGTTAAGTTGTACGTTAAGGTAAGTTTTGTTTGTTCAGACAAGGTTTTTCGGGATTTTTTTTTTAATCTCCTGACATGTTTCCTTTAAGTGAAACTTCAAAAGAATCATCAAAGGCGATCAGCAGAACTCCTCTGACAACGACTGGCGGTTGATAGTCAAAACACATCAGGAGATACACATTTCCATGAAAACCTTGTCTGAATAAAATAAAACATCAACTAAACATACTATTCAAAAAGAATACAAAATTAATCTCGCTGGAACCAATCACAATTTGGTCTTTAATTCAAAGCTTGTTTAGTTTTCCTGCTTTGATTCATCTACTTTGATGTTAACTAATATATTCACCTGCTGCCTGAGTTATCCCATCCACTCTGAGGAGCCAGCAGAGATAATTAATATATAATTGATCAATAGAGCTATGTAGGGGTGTTGAAAATTGTTTGGGCGATATATCGCGATAATACGTTGGGCGATTCTTGGATCGATTTAAAATGCATCCATGTTGATTTTTATTTTATCTTTAAAATTTTTACCTTTATTTAACCAGGAAAGTGTTTTCCACTGCAGAAGATATTGTAACTGCACAAAGAAGTGCACTGAAACCTGGGCATGTTGACCAGCTTGTGTTTTTTCAAAAAAATCTAAAAAAAAGTACTAACTTACTGCATTTATTTGTTGTTCTAGGAATATACCGTTAAGTTGCACTAAAGTCATGTTTCACTAAAGTCAAAGTTGGTTTAAAAGCCACAGCCAGATTGTATGTTATTTTTTTATTTTAAGTTGTTGGCACATGGCATGTTAAAGCCAATGATTTGAGTGTGAAATATGCCAATAAAATATATTTCATACATAATGTTCTCATGAAGGTGTACACATCTACAGATTAGCTGTTTCTTAAGTCATATATTAAAAAAAAAATAACAATAATCGCCTTATACTTATCGGGATATATCGCATTGTATTGTGACCTATGTATCAGGATAAGAATCGTATCGCCATTTGCCAGGCAATACACACCCCTAGAGCTATGACAGTGTATCATACCAGAGTGAAAATATCACTGAAGAGCAAATAATGATCGCACAAAAGTCCCAAAGTTATCTCTCCGACATTGATCTGAGATATCATCACTAACAGTAACGATGAGAGAAACACAAGGAGGAGGGAAGACGGACAGCACGGTAAGACGTGGACAGGTTTGTACCTGACAGGTGTCAGGCCTACAGCTCTCACCTCCCATTTGCTGTCAGAGTTTTTCCTCTTCAGCTGGATGTTCCAGTTCTCGGCGTCAACCTCTGCGCAGTGGGCGATGGTCAGGGCCACAGGGCAGAGGAGGTCCAGACCCGGGGGTCCGTACATCACCTCGGGGCCCAGGAGGATTTCACAGCCTTCCAGCGTTTGGACACTAAAAACACAGAAAGGTTTGTTAATGCAGTCGTTCTCAGACTTTTTAGGTTCATGTACCCTTTTCTCTTATTTCTGAATCCAAGTACCCCAACATTTTACTATAGCGCATAATGATGGAACACACACTTTAAAGAATCTCACTTTGTAAATAAGTAAAATGACTAATTATTTAGTGCCTCCTGAATAGATTTATTTCTACAGTTTTTGTCTTTTCCTGTCACTCCTCCCTGTTGTGGGATCAAGACTGACCTTTGTATTTTCAGTTCAGGTTCAATAAATCAATTTTATCAATAATTTCTATCATAATTTTGTGTGTTTTTAGTGTCATTTTGTGTATTTTGTTGTTGTTTGTCTGTTTTTTCTATTATTCAGTATATTTTCACTTATTTTGTGTGTTTTTGTTGTCGTTCTGTGAGTTACAGGTAATATTAAGTATGGTTATCATTTTTAACTAAAAATAAACAAAACCACATATTTTTAATGCTTTCGTTTGTTAATTTTCCTCTCGTAGCCCCTATAGCGACATCGCGTGCCCCCATTCGTTATTGCACTGTAAAGAAGAGAAACGATATAGGAGCAGAGCAGCCATTTGATGTGGGTTGTACACCATATGGAACATATCTGCATTTTGCGCTGCAGGTAGAAGTTGGTCTTTACAGCGGTTTTCTTAACTATCGAAGAGAAAAAATTCCCCCACGGGTCTCTCAGCCAATTATTTGACTCCTCGCAGCAAATGTTCTCCAATTAAATCATTGCATTCTCAGATACAGCTATGCATGTGGCTGTTGTTGCTGCTGGCTGTTGTGACAGCTGCACAAAAACTTTGATTTAGGGACAAAAAAGCAGCTTTATAGATGTCCCTCCTTTTGCAGTATTTTACTAATTGCTCAGAGAAAGAAATTTGTTTTTTTTAATTCAAACCCCAGTCCGAGTCGCAAGATTAAAAATGTGTATTATAGGGTTTTGAAACAAATGTTGACATTATTACAACAATACGTTTGGACACAATGGATTTTATTGGCCCCCATAAACAAATGTTCAATATGAATTAATGGCTTTGAACCTAAATATTTACAACATAATAGGGAGGTGCTTTATTTGTACCTACATAAAATATGGAAATGCAACATTTTAGGAGCTTAACATCTGTCTTTCTTGTACCTGCCACTGCTGCTGCAGCACAGAAAACAAGAGACTGATGAGAGTAGTTTGTGAAGATAAAAAGGTGGGCTGCAAACAAAACGTGCCCGTGGGCTTGCACTTCCAGGTTCGCCTTGGCAGTGAGAGAGAATGTCACGAGCTGCCGGAATTCGTTTGAGTGCAGGTGAAAAAGTCAGTGGTGCAGATTGCCGGCGAGTTGGAGTGTGCTCATTAGAGCGGCTTAGTCCAAACGGGTCATGGCAGTGGAAGGGGACGGCATTGGCGAAGGTTGGGATTCAGAACGAGAAAGAAGGATGGATCGTGATGGAGGCGGAAAACTCAACAACCAAGCTCAGTAATCGACTTAAAAAGGGTTGACGTAGCCTGCAGCGTCATCACACAACACCAATGGATTGATTGACTGATTGAATTTTATTTTCAAACATGAACACAACAGCAGTGTATCTACCGAAATGAAATAAAAATAATGAGGAAAATTATAAATAATAGATCAAACAAAGCAAAGAGAGAACAAAAGGTTACAGCATCCTGCTCGTGAACATTACATGTGCATTAAGCATGTGAAGATTAATCAACACGAATCGGTATCTGGATACAAACGTGCGCGATTTGAGTGTATCGATTAATTCAGTGTGCGTCGGTACAATTTACGGGTGAAATCGAGATGCAATCGCTCACTGCGTGCCTGCATCGGTAAAATCCATGGTTGCATTGCATTTTTTCATCCATCCATTTTCTGACTCGCTTCTTCCTGTTTTCAGGGTCGCGGGGCAGTTGTTACATGCTGTATTTCATTCCATCACTGCTGTGCATTTTGTTTTGAACACGGAATGAAGCCAGGAAGCACAATGGCACCGCAACAAAGTTATAAAAACATGGAGGTCAGCTAGAGCAGCAGCAGCAGCAGCGTCTATAGATGAGATTTACAGTATAATGCACCTAAAAGTTTAACTCAGGCGTAAAAACATGGTAAACTTGACCAAACGCAGGTGGTTTGTAAATATTGCCGTGCTGCTAAACCTTACACAAGCTGAGGGGCTCACTCGTATTGATATTTTGTTGTGTTTTTAGTAGAGATTAGAAGCAAAATGAGCACTTTTTTGTGTGAAATTGGATGCTTATAATAAATACATAAATCCTCTGCCTCTAGTACCACTGAATTGCAGCTAAATATTTACTATTTCATTTTTTGGTATAATTTCCTTGCATCATGTTGAATTGCATTGTATCGCACAAGCTTTGTATCGTATTGTGTAGAATTGGAAATTGTATCGAATCGTGAACAGGGGTGAATCAAATCGCCAGGAGACTCAATGTATCGCCAATGCATCGTATCGCTGGTAGCTTATCGAGGTACGTATCGAATCGTTGCCAGTGATGGAGATTCACATGCTGACTGTACATGTTAAGAGGAAGTACGAGGAAGTATAAATTTATATGATCCTACCCCCTTTGTATTATTTAGTACTATAAATATAATCTTCGTATACACATAATTCATTGATACTGTATGTATCTATATAAATATACAATTCATGTAATCCACTATAATTCATCTGTCCACACATACACAAGTATATACACACTTATTTACATTTTTTTTCCCCTTTAACACTTATGCTTCAAAAAGATAAACTTTATGTATTCATGTTTAAATTGCTTTAAATTCATAATGTTTTTTCATTTTAACACACAAACTGTAACACAACCTGGTACTTGGTACTGACACACAAAAGCCTTTTTTTGTTGTCCATGCGTGTAGTGACCGAAAAATCATTTTGTCTCTCAAGTTACAAGTCTCAGCTTTAATAAATAGTTTCTGAATATTTATAAGTAGAAGTCTTTGTTGTGCTTTGAATGATATTTTACTTGTTTGAAAAAAAAGCTACAATTTCTGCCAATGTAAGTCATTTTGATTTATTGAACAGTGGCTCAGTGCGGTCCAAATGTCCTGTATCAACATAACGTATTGTTTGTTTTTGAAGTGAAACTAATGGCTGTAATATGTTTTGTTGTTATTTCCCCAAACTTCTGCACAGTATGTGAGATACGGCAATACTATTGAACAATAAAGTGTGTGTCATGCGCTATAATATAAGACATGTCTTGCTCTGTTGAGTACAGCTATACTTTTTTAAATCATTTTTTCAACATATTTAATATGCGGTTGCCAACTTGTTTTTTTTTTTGTTTTTTTCGCAAAAAGTCAGGACATCTTTAACTAAAACCAAAGTCATCTGTTTAGATTGTATGTTACACACCATATCCTTCATTCATGGTTTGCATCATATCACCAACCTTTCACAAACCGGTCATTTATAGGCGTCTCTTACTTTATTCAGGTTCATTGGACCGACAGTGTGGACAGTGTTTATTGCCATGTATGTTTGCACTCACAGGACGCTTTGGTGTCAACATATTTGTTACTATTACTAATTTTAAAATGAATAGATTTGTTGATTTGATGAAGACGAAACAATAATTATTATTACGACAATAGGTGGAGAAAAGGACGAGTTATTCATCAAAGCTAATTTACACCTAGCACAAACACACAGAGGCCACTGTTACATGATGTTTTTAAATTCAGAATGAGTTATTCCGAATTATATCATTCAGAATGAAAGTGTTCTGCTTCGTGTTGCCATGGATCGCCGCAAGTCGCGCATGCGCAAAATGACCGAAATTAACTTAAAGCGGAATTAAGTGTTGTTAACTGTTTACAAGAAAGAGGAATTGTTTAATTCGGAATTAAAAACGGAATAAACCAGCCACCTAATTTGGAATTAACTTTAATTTGTAATTAAATTAGCATTAGAAATTAAGTGTTTATAAGGTCAGGTTAAAGAGGAATTCATTTTTATTTCGCTTTAAAGCTTCCATGTAAACGTGGCCATTGACACATTATTGACAAACATACACCAACACAAAGTAAGCAAACACAAGTATACACAAAAAAAAAGTTCAAATATATTTTTGAACTATTTACTTTCTCTTTACAGTTTCACCTGGCAGCTCACCTAAATGTTTCTCTGATCAATAAAACACTTTATATACTGTTGAGATGTTGTTTTTTTTGCCAAGGATGTGCTTTTTCAAAACAGGCAGAACTTTATAAGAACTGCATTGCTTTTATATATATATATATATATATATATATATATATATATATATATATATATATATATATATATATATATATATATATATATATATATACATACATATACATACATATATATACATACATACATACATATATACATACATATATATACACAGTATATATACATATACACATATATATTGTTTTTTTAAATAAATAAATAAATTTAAGATTTTTATATATTTGGGCTAACTTGACATGGTGAAAGAGTTGTCATGGAAACACATAATCCCATGTTAATTAGAGATGCTCCAATGTCCGACTTAAAAACTACATTTGTTGCAGAGAACTGGAGGAAAAGTTGCAACCAATTATGTTTATTACATGAATCATAAACACGAAACCAAGGTTAATCTTTCATTGAACTGGTACAATTTCCTGACAGCCTATGGGTAGCTGGTTGCAGCAAATCCCCTGAATTGGTCTCCATTTAATTCAAAGCGCAGGCTGCTGCTGGGCCTGCCAGGAGAAAAGTACAAATGGTGCAAGTTGACTGCTGATAGATTTTTCAGGGGGTGGTTTGCTCTTCTTTGATTCATGTGGGATAAATGCAGACATAAATTGGGTAAAAAGGATGGTTATGACAAGAAACGAGGACAGTGGTTCCCTTATGTATTCACAAAATGGCAGTTCTTCAAAGGATTTCTTGTAGCATCAGAAATAAGCACCACACCACAAGGTAAGGACCTATAAACAGCCTTTTTCTGCTTTCTTACTGGTGTTCTACCACTTATTGCTGGACATTAGTTATTTATCTTAAAGAAAAGTTCACGTTTAAAGGCTGCACCAAAAACAGCAGGTTAACATGTAAAACACGTACAAGCTTAAAGGCAGTAACAGCTATTATTGACATTTTCATCTGCGTAAGCTGCGCTTTGTGTTCGCTGCTAATTAGAAAACATTTGCAAATAGGCTTTTTTGTCAAGCAGTCAGCCAAGATCAGGGCAGTGGATTTGTTTTCTCTTAAAGCCAGTTCACGCTCAAGTTAAAGGCTATTAGCTGTTAATAAGGTAGCAAAGATTAACTTCCTGTGGAAGAAGATCCTCACTTATCATGTTTAGGTTGACTTTTCTCATTGGAATTGATGTTTACTCAGATATGTTTATAATTAGGACATATTTAAGGGGAATCTCTTCCTTGAAAGTATAGGATTAAGAAAATGAAACGTAGGGATTAATTCACATTCTTTATTGTGTCGCAAAACAGAATTTACGAGTCCCAAGAACACAAAAATAACTTAATATTGTCTGAAATGATGGAAACAGAAAATCTTTATTATAAAACAAAACTGAACAACTATAAATGCATTAAAAATTAAGATAGAAAGAATTCCCTTTATATTTAGATAAACTAAATGTTGGAGGGAGTGATGGTGGGGATCCCACATGCATGCGCGTAGTTTGTGGGAGGAAGGGGGGCATTACCCCCCCAGTGGTCAAAAGTTTTCATTACAGTTTTCCCAATTCCTAATATAATTTATATAATATACAAATACTTTAAGTGCCAAAAAGTGACTAGAGTCTGGATATAAAGCAGTGTAAAGCAGAGGCATTCAGTGTTCAGCGAAGGCGGAGTAACGTTGTTAGTGACTTTTAATGCCATGATCTGCATTGTTGGACTTTTAGATGCTTTTCATCTTTATGTATCCCTTTATTCTATCCTACCTGTGTCTAACTTAGTGATTTACAGCTGACAGAAAGTGTGTAACTCCATGTTAAAGTGTATCTCCCATATCTCTACAAGGGCCCAGTTTGGTTTTTGCATTTTTTACCACTTCTTTACCCATTGTTTCATTTTTCTCATCTATGAAACGGAGTGCTGCTCTTATGGCTGCTCCCTAGTACTGCTGTACCTGTCCCCCATGTGATATGTTATTGTCTTTCACGTTTCTTGGTCGGGATGTAACTGAAATTGAAGTCGGAAAAATAAAGTTCTTTGAAATTTGAAATGATTACAAGAGGTGCTTAACATTTCAAGCTGCACTTTGGATTGCAGCAGGTCATGTTTGGTACTGCAGCAAAAAATGAAGTAGAAAGCGGCCGCCAGCCTGATTTTATCATGAATTTACAACATTAAACAAAGCGTTGACGCAATTATTTCTAGTCAAGATTATCAATTATGTTACTAATTGGTTTTGCATTATTGTCTGTTACATACATTGTGGTTGGCGCCAATCTTAAGATATTCTATATATTTAATTTAATTTTTTTTTTTTTTTTTTGCTCAAACACTCTTTAAATAATGGAGAGAGGTAATCAGGAGATTAGGCACACCTGAGTGGAGAATAAAGTAAGCATGACAACTCAATGACAAGACAGAGTGTATTGAATCCATGACCTACAGACTACTAAAACTAGACCAGTGCTTCTCAAAGTGTGTGTCCACCCCCGGTGGGGAATGGAGACATGACAGGTGGGGCGTGACAAACAGGAGGACATTTTCAATTTCATGCCAATCTTCTTAAAGTCCTAGTGGCGTGATAAAACAAGTTCATTTTTTTTTTTGAAAATAGAGAACACAACGATTATTTTGATACATGGCATGTATGGTCAAATGTTTGTAGTATAGGAGAAAAATGTTGCGTCTTCAAATTATTTATTTATTTAATTTATCTATTTATTCAGTTCATTTCCGACATGGTTGCAATCACAGAAATTCACTTTGACATTCAGAGCAAAATCACATCATTGTTTTTGTTTTTTTTGCTTATCCAGATCCGTCCCCTGATTTGAACACAGATAATTTTACATCAAACCTCGTTTCTTCCCTGGTCAAACATTCTTATCTTCTTCATACCATAATTTCATCTTTTCGACTGCCTGTTTCTTATACGCAATTAGGTCGTGTCTGGTATCAGTGGATATGTCTGGTTCTCCCAAGTCCGAAAACGTGCCTCTTGTGGAGGTAGACTCTGAATTAAGCTCGCTGGAGGCAAAACACACACTTTTTGAAAACAGTAAAAAACCTACTAAAAATGGAATTGGGGAAGAGGCCGAGGAAGGAGCCTCATGCCCAGAATGGAGTCTGAATTGGCCCCGCTGGAGGCCCTGGATGTCACGCTCGAGGGGGTCAACACATAGACAATTTATTGCAATAAAGATTATTAACACTGAGCAAAACGCCTACACACAAAGAAAGTCATAATGAGAAGTCTAAAAATGGAGCAGAAATTAAAAGAGCATTAGATTATTAGACTGCATTAGATATGTGATGAGGAACTTGAGTGTAAAAATAATGATTTAAGTCTGCAAGTACTTCATATGGAGTGCAACAGTAAAAAAAATTCCTTCAATAACTGAATTAAAATAAATGTATTTCCTTTTCTGTTTTCTTAATTGGCAAGGATTGCCAACAATGTTTTGTTAATACCAGTATTGGGTTTTTTTATGCGGGTAATTAGTTTGATTCAGTTTTTGAGTTTTAATTTATTTATTATTTATCACTTGCATTATGAAACATGATGTTACTTGTTCATTTCTTATATGCAGTGGATTTCCTTTTTTGTTTTCTTCAGCTTTTTTTGATTACTGCACTTTTAAATCATTTTTTTATGCAGGTGATTAGTTTAATTTAGTGTTGAATTAATAATTAAATGTGATGTTCCCTGTTAGTTCATTACATTTCAAATATTGTTTTTAGTGTTAAACGACTACATCATTTTACAGGTCGACTCTATGTGCATACTAGTCGAGCCGACATTGACTCGTCGATGACGTCACCAAGAGCCGAAGTCGAGCCGAGTGGCAGCGGAGTGCAAAAAAAAAAAAATGCAGCCGAGTGCCAGTGTTGTGCCAAAATTTGTGACCTGAAAAAATCTGTGACCGCAGGTGGCGACAGTTCCAACCCCTGCGGCTTCTCGGCGGACATTTACTAACCCTAATCACAGATTTTTTTTTGATCACAGACTTTGGTACAACAACACCGCCAGCCCCTGGGACACGAGACATGCTATAAGAAGCTAAGTAAACCCAGGAACACGACTGTGAGTCTACGGTAACCGTTAAGCCCCGAGGCTTTCTCAGAGCCGGGCGTTTAGACTTTGTTTGGGCTGTTTTTACGGTAGCTTCGGCTTCCTTCACCGAAGCAGGTGTTGTGCCAAAGTATGTGACCCGAAAAAATTTGTGACCGTTGCGGCCTCTCTGCGGTAGAGAAGAACAGTGCTAAATCTCTTCATAGCTATTAAGGAGCTATTTGCTCCCCCTTAAACATGATGTTCCGGTGGGTGAAGTAAATGCAGACTGGAGAAGAATTACAAACATGTTTAAGGGGGCGTAAATGTCCGCCGAGAAGCCGCAGGGGTTGGAACTGTCACCACCTCTGGTCACAGATTTTTCAGGGTCACAGATTTTGGCACAACAGCGGTCGTCCCCCGCTAACTGAGCCTCCGTCCTGCACTGCTGATGTTTTCCAGACCTGCTTAACACACAGATATGTGACCAGTACAGCCAATGACGTTGTGTTGCCTTGCCGTGCAGGGGTACTAGGACCCTCGTTTGCTGTGTTGCACCGCCATCTTGGGCAAAACTCAGGTACTACGACTAGTCGACGTCACGGAGACAGAGTCGCGAGACCAAACTGAAGTCGACTAGTCAACGAGTCTGTTCAACCCATAATAGATGCAGTTTGTGTTAGTTTGACAACCACTGAACTAGACCAATGGAGACAAATAAAAGTCTTCAACTTTCAATATGAAAGACTGAAATTAAGCCTATGCCCTCATGACCAGCCGGACAAACTTTTTTGCCTAAAAACAAAGTTACTTATACCCCGGAAAATATGTTTTATTTATTTATCAGGGACGATGCAATCAACATAGTTACAATTAAGGTTTGCAGCTGATGCAACAAATAAAGAGCTTCTAGCTAGTACTAATTCGCAGCTCATGTCCCTGGTTGGGCCTTTCTACACAATTTACAATAATAAAATATATTAATACAACATCTGTATAAAACTTTTTCAATCACACACATACATATACGATCACACATACATTCACACAGACTCAGTGCTATTTACAAATGGGTACAGCTTTGGTTTGTTTTCAGCCAATACTGTGTTTAGCACATATTTCTACCCTGAGATAAACCAGCTAACCCTTGACCACACCACAACTACATATGTACTATGTATTGTTTCCAACCAATTACATGTGATCTACGTCAGTGGTCCCAAACTTTCCACAGTCCCGTACCCCTTCAGACATTTAACCTGAAACCATGTACACTCTACTCCAGCACATTTAAAAAACATAATAATGTAATGCAGTGTTTTTCAACTTTGGGGTCGCCAGCAAGTCAAATGAGGTCCCCGTAAATGTTGAGTAATTTATGACAATAATAATTAAAAAAAAATTGCACTAATCCCGGCAACAACAAACATTATCAAAAGCAAAATGTAGAAAGAAAGAAAAAGTCTCTGGAGACGCCAAAGTGTGGTATTAAAATGGGATCATGACCCAAAGACGGTTGGGAACCACTGATGTAATGTCACATATAATGTAGTCCTACAGTTTGTCTCTAAATTTTCCCCAGCCTGTTGAGAAATAATGTATCATAATTAAAAAAAAAAAAATTATTAATCTGTAAGGAATGTAAATTGGTAAAGCATATTTACACTTTTTTGATAGGATTGTTTCTCCGTCACCACTACAGGGTGGTCTTACATTGGCTAAAGTGTAATTTGCAGCAATGCATAGAGGCTCCTGACAGCTGGTTGATTTATAATTCTAGTTTTTTATTCATGTACCCCCTATGGCAATTTCCGTACCCCACTTTGGGAACCTAGGATCTGCATCAAAACAATGAATTGTTATCCTGCTATGTGATCATTCACACAGTGCCAAATGTCATAAGGAGCTTGTTGTACATTATATTCTGAGCACATTTTCTTTGATACATGCTATGTGATAAATCAACTGATAATTGGTATTCAAAGTGGCACCTTCACGGTAAATGCTACTTCAGGGAGCTCATATCCAAATCGGACTTCCTGATTAATGCCTAAATATCTGACCTGAGAACCAGGCGGACATGCTTTAGTTCTCGCCTCACGTCTCATTGCACAACCAATTCAACCTTTCCCCACTTCAACCACTTCACAGTCAGTTTCCCCGACGATGTCAACAACCGTGACTGGTCCTGGGAGAGCTTTCCAGTACTAGCCCAACAGTGCTGAGCCTGATCACACCAACGTATGTAAAGAGTGTGAGACGAGCACATTATCGGCTCCTTAAGTAGCCAGCAGCTGTGGTCCCAGAGTGTGGGGGGTCACCGTGGAGATGCAGCCCCCAGCTAGCTAATGTCTTCATTCAATTCCACTCGTCTTCATGATGAAGAGCTCTAAATATGCGGCGGCTTCTTCTGCTCGCAGACGGGGAGGATTATTTAAAGAGAGCAATGACTCATTCCACCGGGAGCCGTGCAAAGTGGTAGAATAGGTAGGAAGAGGAGACAGCGTGCTTAACAAATGCACACATTAGCACGCTCCATTAGCTTTGCCTTTATTTGCTCGCTGTCTTCCACCTGTTTGTCCCACTGTGCTTTCGTTCATTTTTACCTTCATGTCGACGCCTTATGTGGTTACATTAATAAAACAGGTATCTAGGGGTGATGCTTTGTGCATCACCGCAATATTAAATACAGAGTGCAAAAACCCATTCCCAGAGCAACAGTGCAATGATTTAAAAATAAGCTCCAACAGAATAACATGCACGGTTTCAATAACCTTTGGTAACAATACACGTCATCCACACTTGGTGAGCTGTTGGAAACAACTGTCAGACTTTAAGGTAAACACTGCATATAAGAGGTTTGTGTGCTATTGTTGGCTATTTATCACAAGGATGAAGGATTGTTTACTGCATTTGCCATTTGTTTTTGTAAGAATTAGCGATAAATGTTGCGATACCTGAAATACTCTCACATGAATGTGATTTAATAAACATTATATATCCACACTGAACATTTTGTGTGTTAATTTTTTGACACTGATTTACTTCATGTTGAATTTTTTTAAACAAATAAAACAAAAAACATTCTAGATATTCGATAGTTTTGAAATTCAAAGTCTAATTTTGATGCTAAAACAATTCAGCTTTAAAACTACAAATTCAAACTCTGATGGCAAAGATTTACTTCCATGCATGATGCTGTTGTTCTGACTGTCCACAATGAAAATTCTATCTGTCTAACAGGCAAATTAGCACAAGATATGTATTTTGCACTTTTGCCTAAATGGTGTTATCTCTTAATATCAAAAATACAGGAGCGAAATAAAGGTCTCACCACCCATAAACCCTATGGATGATTTTTTTCTATTACTCGGGGCCTCTTCAACTCAAAAAACTCAGTGAACCATACCATAAAGTACTTTTCTATGTGTCAAACCTTTCAGATCGCACTCCTTAAGCACAGCATTGCCTTGGAGTAGCTCTGACGAGTCGAGAGCCGTAGACTGAAACAGTGAATGACGTGTCAATTTAGAGACAAGTGATGGGAGATCTGTAGCCCATGACAGCTGATGGCTTAAAGCCAAAGCTGCCATAGCTTTCCATCCAGAAAAACACAGATCAGCTGGGTCAGTTTCTGCTGGCAGCACAAACTCTCGAGTGAAGAGTCGGCCATACAAGCAGGAAGGCATGTCACACCCACGCACTGTTGCACTGAAAGCTAGGAATTGGTATTTTTGCCCTTAAACTCTATAAATCCAACTCTGCATGACACTTTCAAATAATATCTCTGCTTTATGGTTAGAGGGGCGCTTCATAAAGATTAGCTGTGTATCCATTACAGTTTTACGCAAAATAAAAGCTATACAGTAGTCCCTCACTACAACGTGGATCACCTTTCGCGGCCTCAGTGTTTCGCTGATTTTTTTTACGGTGCAATTTTGCATGCATTTTTTACAGCGTATGAAAGCGCACTGTGTTCTGCGTCCTGATTGGCTATTGCTGCGTTCACCCACCAGCGACACATCCAACTCAGTGAGTTTCACTGCCTGCTGAAGCGAGGAGCTGTGCTCCTTTTTTTCCACTCACAAACAAACCACCAGTGAAAAAGCCAGTGTGATTAGCAGCTAATGCTATCCTAGCTCAGTGCTACAGAGAGAACTTTTACCTGCTGCTACCACCTTCTCGCTGATTCTACTCCACGCCTAATCCTTCCTAGTCCGGTCCCGGTTATAAAGGCCGTGTCATACAGTTCCAGGTGGTCACACATAGCTTCTACTCCAAGTGAACAGACCTGTGTCCGTGTTGACGGCCTGAAGTCATCGTCAACAAAGACTCTGAATGCGTTCGGCAATGTCTGATCGCTAGCAGTGCGACTCTGAAGTGCTGTATGTTTAAAAACAGGTTTATGTTTTAAAATCTATAAAGGTTTGAACTTTGACAGTGTTTGAACAAGAGAGAAATGTTAATTCCTGTCTGAGAAAAGTGTATAAAGTGTGTGGGGAGGGGTTTTACAGCCTTAAAACATGTATAATAATTGTAAAAAATAAAGCTGGCTACTACGCAGATTTGACCTATTGTGGGTTATTTTGAGAACGTAACCCCCGCGATAAACGAGGGACTATTGTATTTCAAAAATTTCAACAAAGTGTAATTGCGCTTTGAAGGTTCTTTTGGGCAGGAGCATCGAAATTCCCATTCCTTATAATACACTTCATTCCTTTGTTGTTTGCTGTCTAATGTGGCAGTAATAATAATTAAGTATATAGCTGAGAAATGTCTCGGTCTCGTCTTCTGTTTACACGTACCGCACCATGTTTTCTCAAAGAGAAGTGGTCATGTGACCATGTACGTCACATCCTGTGACATCTTAATTGCGGAAAAAGTCTTTCCATTGCACTTTAGTGACACATTTCACTATCGAAACATCTGAAAAACCTCTTCATGAAAATGTAAAAACGTTTTCGCGATATTTGAGTGGTTTTTTTTCTTCTCAAAATTCTGGTGTTTCCGTTACCAGTTTTTATTGCGCTATTTAGATTTTGCACATTTCCAAGGGTAACGGAAACGCAGCTACTGTCTGTGGTTTTCAGGGAATTAGAGTGAATTTTGAAGAAGTTAGTATTTTCTAATGAATTACAGTATGATTATTTACCAATAAATATTCCAAAAGCATTTATTCCTAAATAGCTCATAGTCAGCATGATTCCTTAACCACTTTTAATCCGCAGCTCATTGACATCAATGTATCTTTATCGCTCAGCAGACGGACTCTAATGAAGAAGACATATCTGTAGTATGTTCTCTGTGTTACACTGAGTAGAGAGAGGTGTAGATTGTCCTTGTGCCACCTTTTGATTGTGAAATATCAATGTGAGAAAAGGAAACTGTGAATATTTTTATAATCTAACTCAGGTACTTAGTTTTCATCAGGTGAACAAATGTTGTTAACATTAGGTATGAGCCAAATCATCAATTAGCAAAGACAAAAATACCCTATCAAGAATACTTTATGGTATTTTTTCACCCCGTGAAAAAAAATACTATACAGGATCATCTTTATCAGATCCTCAAGTCAATCAAACTAACTAAATAACACACACAAAATGCCAAATGTAAGCAACAGCATAAAATGTACTTTTCCACCCATTTGGGGACTCAAAAGGCTGATATAACCAGGCAGTCAAACAGAAAACTCCCCGAAAATATGCCTGCACAAACTCTAGACAGCACTAAGTAACGCACAATGCCAAGCTTCAAATGTTCAAATGGGTTTCTTTCACAAAACACACTCGAGGAAACTAGCTTCATCATTAAAAGTTGTACTCCTTTGAGGACAAGGCTGTTTCTGTTTGAATAGGTTGAAGGATTTATCTTCCAACACAATGTGCTTGTAAAACTTCAGAGGCAGATGGGAATAAGTCTGACCTAAGCAAAATTTCAAAAGATTCAAATGAGCTTTTGAAAAACGCTTTAAAAACACCTCACTGAAGAAGAGTAAGTTTGAAATGGACTTTAGGAAAGTGTGAAAAAGTTCGATGGATGGGGGATGGATGGACGCTGCTTTGGGAAAGCATAAGATATGATTGTTGTGTGTCCAACGGCCTGTCAGGACATAGTAAGTGATTGACAGCTGGTGAGATGACAAACACACAATGACCAGGGAGAAATACGGGCACTGATAGTAAACACCTCTAAGCTCATGCAGAGCAACAGCAAAAAGAAACGTCTGACACGCTTGACTGTGGCTGGTAACAAATGTTATCCGGTTGAAGGCAGAAACATTTTGAAGTATTTCTAAAGGTTGATAAACCATTGGGAGATAATCACACACTTGATGTTGCCCAAATGAGAATCCAAACCAGGAGATAAAAGCTGCTTTAAACTTCTTTGTTGTTGTTTTTTCTTTCCACATCTGCAATTGTGGTTATGAGTCGACCATATCTGCAATCTTTTTTGAAACAACTGGCCTTTTTCAAAAAGCCCCGCCCCCTTATTTACTTTTGCGATGTCCGTCAAGTACCTGAGTTCGTCTCGTCTGTAAAGGCTTGGAGAAGTCTACCTGTTTTTGTTAGTGACTCTCTTTGGAGCAATACCGGTGCAAAATCCTACAAATCCAGGCAAAAGGGCTTACAATATGCTATAGAGGGATATATTCAAAATATTAAAATAAACAACAAAGGAGACATTACAACTATTGACGCAAAAGCGTACCGGTCAATGGCGAAAGGAGAAAAACCCTATGATCTCTACCTCAAATGCAAAGAGCACAGCTTTGTGGACCAGTCATGCTCCTGCACTGCTGGGTATGTTTTCTTATATTGTATTGTTTGTATACTCCTTAAGCTATAAGAGAGTTACCATAGCTAATAGGGTAAAAAAACTGTTACATAAGCTAGCTAGCTGAACCTAGAGGTGACCCAAGGCTAATAAGATAGCAGCTATTAACGCTTGTAAATGGTAACAAAACCTGTTAATATAAATTGGGAGACTTGTATGCTTCAGGAGGCACTACAGTCACCCCCCCAGTCAGCGAGGACAGTAAAAAGAGGGATGAGAACGAGGCCATTTTGGTTCTGCTACTGGTTTCATATGATGCTACGAATGTGCAGAGGAGTAAAATCCCATGTGCCAGTGTTAATACTAAGGCAGAGAGAATATTAGGATAAAACATTCCAGAGCTCAGACACTGTACAGATACGAGTGAACAGAGGGAGTAGATGTGTGCTTACAAGTGTGACAGATCTTTTTCTTTGAAGCAAACATTTCTAAGCTATGTCACAATGAGAAACGTCCCTAACCCCCAGGCAATGACAAAATATTTATGTGTGAGAGCTGCTATTGGATGCCGTGGATAACTCCAGACCCACGAGACCAGCCAAGCAACCATTCCCCCATAGACCATAGACACCCTGCAGTTACCAGAGGCCTCATGTACAATGACTTGCATGAAAAATGGTGTAAGCCGGGCATACTCCATTGCATTATTTGGGTAGAAGGCCTAATAAATCTTTAGAATCTAAAACATCAATAGATGTATAAACGTCCGTACGCCACCTCAGGACTTGCCGTGAAGGATTGCACATTTCCATGTTCATTTAAATTTTTATGCATCAGTATTTTGTCGTACGCATGTTTTTGGGTATACAGTGCGTACCTTTTGTACATGAGGCCCCAGGTCACCCAGAAACAACTGCACCCAACCTTGGGACCAATGGTATTGAGGCCCAGGCTCGCCACTTCCCCAGAGACAACATTCGTAAATGTTAAGAATTACAAATGGAATTTACATTTAATCAGAAAGGATTATTTGGGCCTTTTCTCTACTGTTTGGGATTGTCTCAGAAAATATGGACCACTCTAAATGACTGAGTCCTAATTCTTCTGCACAAAAAACATGACTGACTGCTTTTTAAGTCAATCTCACAAGCGCTCACTCAAGACTTTGTCTTGTTATTTCAATGCCCTGTCAAGGCAATTCACTGTCGTGTCACCTTTTTCTGCTAATGTGTGCATTTTATGAAGTCTCTTTTCCTTCTGTGACTTTGTTTTAAGAGGAGCCATGTGAATAAACAGTAATGCTTAAGGGGATGCCGGAAACCTCAGTGGCTCTCTGCAGGATAGAACCTGCAACCCCCCACCACAGAGACTCTTTGTCAATCTGAGGGTCATTACCTCGCTGTGATTGGAATACATAAAAGAAATACTGGGAGGATAAACGACCCCCCAGAGACGTCTGTGCCGTCTTGTCCGCGCTGCATGTCCATCGCTGCATTCATCACCACATTCATCATCGTTTAAACGAGCTTCCTGAGTCGAGACTTTCTCCTGGAGAGCAACATTGTTGTTACCGAGTCGAGTACATAACTACATATTGGCTCTCAGGGAAGCGGAGGTGAAAAAGAGATTGGAGGATAGGAGGTTTGACTTTGCCTCCTACAAGTCAGTTAGCTAAATGAAGGACTCGATTGCTGGGCTCCCCTGTGGGGGTGCGAGACCTGAACTTGAGTTGTCTACAGCAGCTGTGACATCAGAGCCCAGACAACCACCTGTGAGGGAGCTTCAGGAAATAAACTTACTATTGTGACACCTTGAGGACTTCTATAGGGAGTGAGAGATGGGCTGCCATGTTTTTACATACCCATCTGTCACATAGCCTGAGGGTAAACACAGAGACACGGAGATGGCCTCAGGGAGGGTCAAACTCATTTACCCTTTCTGCGTCTCCGCTTCATCAATTTGTTTATTTTACTATCAGTAATGACGACCTGCAGACACTGCACACAGCTTGTGTTATTTACCAGAAAGGAGAGTTGACTATCAAAACATGCTTTACATGCCGGATCTTTAAAATAAAGACATAAAAGTTAGCCAGTTAGCAATTTTTCTTCATGTTTATTGTTCAGAGCCAGTGAATCAATGTCGTCTTAGTTTTTGTCAATATTATTTTGTATTTATTGTCATTTTATAGTATGCTCTTATTCTTTCTCCCCTTCTAATAATGTTCAGGGATTTGGTTTTATATACTACATAAAATAAAAACAGTCTGAGAGTAGGTAGCTAGCTTACAAGTAAGTAAGCTAGGTGGCAACAGAAACTGATTGATTTTTTCGATATACACAAATATTAACAGAAAAACAGTGGTTTAAAGTGCATCAGCGACACAAACCCAGACATTTCCAGTGATTTGAAATAATCCTTTCCTTTAGTCCATTGAACTTCAACTTTTAGTTGTTTACTCAAGTGTCTTAATAAGCGTCTCTTATCAGTTCAATAAAGGAAAAGTAGTTTTCTCTACCGGAGGGCCCCGGACTGTCGCAGCTGGGACGGAGCAGACACGCGGCGCACCTGACCCGGTGGAAATTAACACATAGACTAAAGTGGGAACCTATCAGCTCCGGTGGCGTGGCGAAGACGTAACGCAGCAGACCCACATCCAGTGGAAATTGGGGGTTATAACACAGAGAAAAGTGCTTTGTTTCAAATTTTCTTAGTTTGTGATGTCACAAGTTGAATCGGGAAAGAAAAGGGGCTTACCCCCCAAAACGGAGCGCTCTGAAAGAGCTGGACTATATAGGGTCATAAACCTCTCCTGTTGCTTGATTCATTTTCTGTTTTGACCAAAGCCTAGCACAGATATGTCATTTAGACCACAGGGAACTGTTTTAAAAGGTGATAAATATGATATAATATGTCCCCTTTAACACAAAGCTGACAGAACCTCCTCTCTGAAAGTGGACAGTGCTCGTAACATTTTATCCCATTGTTGAAACCAACTAATTCAATCAAATTTTCTTTAAATGGATGAAAAATCACATCTGAGCTGTAAATGGTGAAAAAAACCTCCTTGAAAGTTATGAGTTCAGCGTCTTTGATAGGAACACGACTAGATACAGAGGAAAAAATAATAGAAATTTGCCACCAGAAAACGAACACATCTCTGTAAATAATCCTTCTAAATATCCTCTAAATAATCCATAAAATTGATTCAGAATTTTTTTTATAGAGAATGGGCAGAAAAGTGTGTACTTTGAAGTGTTGGATATATGTTCTTGATTTTTGATTAGTCTCTCCATTTCAAAAGAGTCAGATTTTATCTTATGGGACCATCGGCACCTCTTTCCCCACCTTGCTCATCGACCAAGAGCCTAAATCTTTCAGTTCTTACATCTCGTTATGTGCGACAACGCCACATCTTATTTCACGCCTGTACAGAACAAGAGAGATGGACTTAGTTTCAAGTGGCCTGCGTTTTGACCCTTTCAGGACTCTGAGAGGCTGTTGCCAATGAGAAAACCTTGAAAAATGATAATTGAAACCATCCAACAAAAATCAATATCAGATATAAGGAGAGATGAGGCCTTTGTGACAGTTTTTTTTTTATTTTTTATTGACACTTTTGAATAGATTGCAAACAATGTCTTTATCTAACAATACGATCAGATATATAACTGGCCCCCTCAGCTTTCTTCACCTAGATAAACTGGCCTTTGCTCCAAACCAACTGAATAGCCCTGGGTTAAGGACAATTCTGCAGTCATGAAACAGAATATCTTCTCCAGTTTGCACATAAGTTCCTGAAAATAACCTAATAAAAGCATTTTTTTCTTTCAGCGACTGGATATCTGGATACCAAAGATAAGCTCTACTTGTGATTAATCATTTAAATTCCCACTGTTCTCTTGTCCTGGCTCCACGTGTGAGTCGTCTTTAGAGGCTGCTATCTGTTCGACCGCAGGCCGCCATCAAACGCACTATTCAGGTGAGCTCCAGGTTTGAAGACAGATTTCCTTTGACCTTTGTTGTGGATTCACTTGAGTGCCTATGCATGCAATGGATGACTCAGCATTTTCTTTGGCCTGACAAAGCTTTTCTCAGGTTTCTTTTTCCCCTTATGATGAGTAAGCAAATTTTTGCAACAAAGTCCAAAGATGGGACTTTTCCTAATGCCACATTCTGATTCTTTAATCTTAACCATACACATCAGAAAACACACCATAAGGTCCTGGGCTTACAAATGGCCAGATGTGAAAGTAACAGATTATAGGTACTCACGTTGCTGTAATTGAGTTGATATTATGGGTACTTGTACTTTTTTGAGTATATTTCTAAATCAGTCATTTTACTTGTACTTAAGTACATTCTAAAGGAAGTAAGTAATATGTTACATTTCTACACCCAACCATTTTTTTTTTGTTTTAAAATGATCAACCGAACATTGTGAAAAAAATAAAATGACCAGACAACAATCAAATGCATCACATCATAGCCGACCAATCAGATAAAACGTAACGTACCGGGCCAAAGTGGCATTCAATAATGTTTTGGCGTGGTACATTACATTAAAGTTCATAAATTTAGCTGTACTTAGAGCCTAAGAACTTTATTATTTTGAATTGAATTAATTGGTGTTTTTTTATTTTAAAAATAATTGTACATTTTGACAAACCTTTTATTTAATGCAGATGCCTTTGTTTAAAATAAATGAAGTTTCAATTGTGCAAGATTTATACATGAGATGTTTACTGTACGCAAGGGAACCGTGGCAGATTTATTAGCAAAAATAAACATGGGGGGGGGTGAAAGCAACTCGTAACTTTTAGTTTGAGTATTATTTAATTGAGCTACTTTTTACTTGTACTTGAGTACAATTTCAACCAAGTAACAGTATTTCTACTTGAGTAGGATTTATCAATACTCGTACTCTATACCTCTGCAAATGGCAAAGTGGGAACAAGAGATGGATACACTATGGTTATCCCTGAACGGTGCCGGCAGAAGAAAATGGCATGTAGTCCGGTACAGACTTATGATGGCAAAGCCTCTTCTTGTTGTGGTCTCCACGATATATCCAGGTTTTTTAAAACAGACCACAGCGCAGCTCCGATGATTGTTTTAATACTGCTTGGCGATGGAAATATGAGGTTCTTTCTGTACGGCTCTGATTGGCTTAGATTCTTAAGAAACAAAGAAGTGAGAGGAAACGGCTGCATTACCATACCCACTTTCTAACATAACATAAGAGAGTGGGTGTGGCTTATTGCCAGGCTAGGTGAACCCCACCTAAGGGCAAAAGTGGATGGATGGATGGATGGTTTATTTATTTGTTTTTTCCTGTTACCACTGACTTTTAGTGACAGGTGTGCTGTTCAAGAAGTCACATGTGAAAGGAAGATATGAAAAAAATCTTGGTAAGATAAACTTAATAAGATCAGGTACAATATTGAAATTGGCATACAATTTTAAACTAAACTTCAACTAAAATCGTCCAATCTACATCTTAACAACCTGAAAAAGCATGCAAATAAAATATGTCCTATAACTAAAATCTGACCTGATGTACTGCGGACACTGCTCGAAGAAAGCAAAAAAAAAAAAAAAAATATCTCTATAAAATGAAGCATAAAATGAAGCATTTTGTCTCGGAGCATTTCAGTATTATTCAAAGCAAAGCAGGTTCTGGATCATCACTCACTCCACATTCTTACTGTTCACTGGTTTTCCCATAATTATTTAAGTTACAGTGCAGCAGTTTATGGCCTCAGACACAGTACAAGAGTTTACTACATCCACTTTTCACACTTCAAGAAAGAGCTATAAGGATAATTCACAATGTCGGATATAGGGATCACACACACTCATTATTCATACAGTCAAAACTAATAAAGTTAGCAGATTTTATAGAATTCAAAACAGCACAAATGATGTACAAAGTAAAAAAAACCAATATGTAACCTTGAAACATTCCAACATTGTTCTATGACCGAGAATGGGGGATACAATTTAAGGGGTAAACTTAACTTCAAAACACTTCACTGTACGGACAACCACAAAAAGCTTTTGTATGTCAATAAGCGGAGTGAAGATGTGGAACAGTCTGAGTATGGAACTTAGGCAATGTTCAGAATTGAAAAGATTTAAAAAAAAGTTATAAAAATATGATTTTGACGAGGTACAGCCCTGAAGATGGGTTTTGAAAATCACCAGGCGTTTACAGGGATTATTGCTTACATATCTATTTATTTAAAAACGTGTTTTCTTTTGCCTTTTCCTTCATTGTTTTCGGACAGTGTGTGATGGAAAGAACGTGCAAACCCCATAAATAAAGGACCCAGGTCTGAAACCTGGGGCTTGAAGCCAGGCCCTTTCTGCCACCAAGGCCTACGTCCTAACCACCACAAAACTTTGCTTCTTCTCTGGTCATTAATTCAGCCTCATCCAGAAGAATTGATAAACGGTTGCAGAGATGAAGGACGGTCAGGACAGAGGACGGAGAGTTAGTGCAGATGGATGATAAGATAGAGAGACGTTCACAGACGGACAGATGCCTGGTGATGGTATTTGGATAAACTGTGACCTCACCTTGCCTCGCCCTGATTGATCACCATGTACATCTCCCAGGACATATTTTCAGCCACGGCTCCATGAGGCACCAGCAGGCTGACCCCTGAAAAACACACACACAAACACACACACGCGTGTCAACAGCAACAACCTCGGCAGCCTGACAAGAGAGGGCAAAGAAAGGACTTGTGTTTCAAATATGCGGCGGTCACAGAGGGAGTTTGTTAACCAGAATGAATAAGGAGAACAAGAATTTGGTCACTGAAAACAATATATATATGACTCAATGGAATATAACAAAAATAAATAAATAATAAAATAACAGAGCTAACCACTTTAGATCAGTGGCTGCAGGGCCGGCTTTAGGTCATTTGGTGCCCTATGCAAGAGTGGACTTTGTTGTCTCCCCACACCCCCCACCCCGTAATAAATTAATACAAATAAATAAAGGGTTTTTTTTGTTTTTTTTAAGTCTATACACAGTGTGCACACATTATTATTCATTTTAAATATCAAGACAAAACAATGCAATTATGCAACACAACAAACCAGTGAAAAAAATACAACCTATTTTAAATATTAGAATCAAATACATGAATTAATCATAATACAATATAACACCTACAAGTGTAGTGCAAATGTCCTGAGGGAAGAACACCAACAATGGTGCCAAATCCAAAAGCGATGCAAAACGGTGGAATCAAAAGTTAAAATAAAATATTTCAGTGCTCGGAAATTTCCACTTTCCCGTTTGGTTTTACTTAGTTACACAAATTAAAACCAAAGAACACAATGTGCAAAAAAGACAATAGAATAGAACAATAATTAAAATAAAATAAATATAAATGTGCATAAATATGGGTAGAAGATCAGCAGGTATAGTTGCAGATTGTTAATATTAATATTTAAGTAAAGAAAACTGTACAGTGATTGTAAAGGGTGTGTTTCACATTTATTATACTTTTTAAAATGATTATTACTATTACTTATTACCTATTTTATTTTATTTTTTGGAGGGGGAGGGGGGCAATTTGGCACGCCTGCAGCAGATGAGATTGCCTGGTTTGCCTATCAGAATGACCGGCCCTGAGTGAATGCCACCTAAAGTCAATGGGTCGCATGCTTGATGCAGTTGTTGCAAGTAAGGGTTATGCCACCAAATATTAAATGTAATTCACTTTAAGTTAATTTAATAATGTCTGTTCCAATACTTTTGCTCACTAGAAAAGTGGATGGGTTCAAACAAAAGCTACTCTGACCTGAGTCGTTTATTACAACTAGATGTAAATACCATGAAATATAAGCTCAAATTCTGAACTTTTGTCTAATATTCATGTTTTGATGTGAAACCCAAATGTTTTCAGTAAACAACAAAAACAAAGAAACTGACCTTGCTGTTCCAATACTTTTGGAGGGGACTGTATGTGCTGCTCTGTGTGAATAACATAGTATTCCCACTGCAGTTCAGAGAGCATGGGAACTTCTGATGCTTTTCACATCAAATGGTTCGAAGCCAAGATCGACAAATAAAAGAGGAGTTGGCAGCTGTTGCTGAGGTTGAACAACAGAATGTGATGCCACTCGGTGGGACGATGGTTGGTGCAGAGTGCTCGATGAGAGCATGAGGATTTTTGCTCGCCAAACCAGTGACCAGTTAGTGGTGTTCTGTCTATTGCATCCTTAGTCAGCTGTGACAGCACCATTTCTCAACTCTAAGTGATTGTTTTCTTGTTTCTCGTCATGCAGTTCCTTGGACATTTTGACCTTACAGTAGTCCCTCGTTTATCGCGGGGGTTACATTCTAAAAATAACCCGCAATAGGTGAAATCCGCGAAGTAGTCAGCTTTATTTTTTACAATTACTATACATGTTTTAAGGCTGTAAAACCACACACATTATACACTTTTCACAGACAGGAATTAACATTTCTCTCTTGTTTAAACACTCTCAAAGTTCAAACCTTGGTAGATTTTAAAACATAAAACTTTTTTCATCAGAGTCACACTGCTCGCAATGCCGAACGCATTCCCAGTCTTTGTTGTCAGGCCATCAACACGTACACCGGTCTGTTCACCCATTCAACCATGGAGTAGAAGCTGTGTGTGACCACCTGGAGCTGTATGACACGGCCTAGGAAGGATTTGGCGTGGAGGAGAATCAGCGAGGAGGTGGAAGTAGCAGGTAAAAGATCTCTCTGTAGCACTGAGCTAGGATAGCATTAGCCGCTAATTACACCGGCTTTTTTCACTGGTGGTTTATGTTTAAGAGAGGAAAAAAAGGAGCACAGCTCCTCGCTTCAGCAGGCAGTGAAACTCACCGAGTTGGATGTGTCGCTGGTGGGTGAACGCAGCATTAGCCAATCAGGACGCAGAACACAATGCGCGTTCATACGCTGCCAAAATTGCACCGTTCAAAAAATCCGCAAAACACAGAGGCCGCGAACTGCGTTATAGTGAGGGAGTACTGTATTCCTAAAAATACCAGGAACATTGTACAGAGGACGTATTTTAATGTTGCACTTTACAGGAAAAAGCAAATCAGACTTAAAAAATGCCGGTTGATGCATGATTGGGATGCCACCATCATCTATCTTACTACAGCTCCACGCATGCCTTCTCGCTGAACATGGAAGACACCTTAAACTGGTAAGTCTCCATTACCATGGGAATGATCAGACGCCTTTAAAACTCATTAAACCAGTGCAGTTACATGCATGGCACTGTTCCTTGAATAATCCCTACGTCACAGCGTGTCAAACATGTTGACATTCACAAGTATGTATTTAAAGCGCTTTTTCCTGCATCTTCAACTTCTAAATTGCCTCATATTCATACCAGTAAAGGTTACATATAATAGTCTATTGGTTGACCTGTCTTGATAGTTCAGGTTGAGTATCACTTTAAAGTCTCTATGAGCCTGGATGTAAGAACTGTGGCCATGCTGGGTGCTTCATCACTAAGGTGATCATACTTTACTTTATAATGAAGTGAAGTGGGTGTTTATTCACGCAAATGAACTGCGGTCAATGCAAGCAGGAATTGTGGTGAGTAGTGCACTTGATAGCAGCAAGTGCTCCACACAGTCCCACGGCCTGAAAGACGTGGGAGGTTGATTTCACTTCAAAACCTCCACACGGACTCACAGCCACCGTCTCAGGTCTGCGCTGACCACAGAGAAAGCCGTAGGTGCTGCTGCTCACTCTGACCTCATTGACCTCATAAAGAAGTGTAATAATCTGCGCAGGCTCCTCTGATTACTCCATTTGTGTTGGCGGGATATGATGACACTAAGACCTCTGTTTGGCTGCCTGCTTACAAGGATAAGAAGGAATAACAAACAGTTCTAATTTTTACCTTTGGCAACAGCACTGAGGAATCCACTAACCATCGCTGGTTTACTGTAATATATGTGTGGAATCTCTAAGGGTGATGTTTATCATTTTTATTGTACAAATACAACAACTGACCTTTACTTCACAATGTCACAGCTGAGAACTATTATTACCTTAAAATATGAGGGGAAAAAAAAAATCTATACCATGTGCCTGGAATGGGGTCAATTCTAACTGTAATCGTGTAATTGATCATTAATTACAGGCATAATTTTAGAAAAATGTGTTGCTGTCATAATCGTAATTAAATTGTAATTGAGTTTAGATAAATTACTTTGTAATTGTAATTGCCATGTAAACTCTATAAAAAAATGCAAACGCAAAACTTGAGAATCATGTGACAGTTCTACACACATGTAGTTGACAATTATTAAAATATGTTTCCAATCAAGCATTCCCACATTGCAGCCTTTAAAAAGAATTGAAATCCAGGACTATACTGACACAAAAAAGGCTCGGATGTCCACACCAAAAATAATAAAACCTATATTTTCATTGATTAAGAGGCGTAACAAGGAAACCAATCGAAAGAAAAGAAATTAGATGATAGATATTTGTTTTAGGAGTTTTTTCACAGTTGATTTAGGACTAGTTATCATAAATGATGCTAACTGAAAGCTAACACAACAGGAAGGTTAACTTTTATTAGGTTATTTATTTCAGGCTCAGTAATTGTGATTAATTGTGATTGAAATTTAGTAATTGAGAAAGTAATTGTGCTTTCTCAGGATAAAAAAAATAATCGGAAAAAAGTCCTGGTTACTGTAATCGAAATTGAATTGTAATTGAACATGGGTAATTAAAAACGTAATTGTAACTAAAAAATGTAATTGACCCCAACCCTGCCATGTTTCTCTCTGTCTAATCAGTGTACGTCAAACAATATGCAGTATTTTTTGAGCCAGGTAATGCTGGTGCTTTGGTTTCTTATGACCTCTGCATACGTGAGAATTGGCGGCAAAAGGTCACTAACAAAATTAATCTCACGGCACCATACTCACATTGTGCTAATAGCTGACAGTGAAGCTTTTTTTTTTAGTCCTTAAAGCGCCTTCAGTCAGTATTCCCCGCCCACATTGTGCCATTATGGACTCCACAAAAGGCACTTATGTACATTGGAAGTAGAAAAGTGATGGACATGACCGTAACTACAGTACTTCAAGATGAATTTCTTCTTCTTTTCACTTTCCAGAAACTGCTAACCCTCATTGTTTACAAAATTCTGCTGCACTTTCCAGCACTTGAAATCTTCAATGTGCATACTATACTTTTGATACCATAACCTTCCACCACATCTCACAATACAGTGCTGGGCTAAGATGATGGATTTGTCTATTGCAACACTTCTTGTTTCTTGGTGTCTGTGGAATAACTCAGGTTCCAACAGTTTAATGAACCTTTTCAAGCTCAATCTAAGGGATCGTGAGTCTTTTCCAGAGTGTCTAAAATATTAAATCTTTCCACCGAGCCTTGGTTTATGCTCTTTTTTCATTTGGTCATGCACGGTATTACTCCAAAGTAAGGCGACCAAAGGTCAGACTCAAGCTCATTTCAGTTTCATGTATTTAAAATCTAATTTTTCAGTTATGACCTAATGTGAGGGCAGATATACTAAAACCTTGACAAGGTGGTAAAGTCGCCAGTCTCTGTTAGCAGCCTTTTTCACAATCAAGCTTCCACACTTGCAAACACATAACCATCTTCGTATCTTAGTGTAAATTAGTCGACCATTCATGTTTGTAATATCAACAGACAATTCAATTCAATCGAGAGCGATTGATTAGCATTCTCCGTGACTAGTAAGAAGTAAAATGAACATTCTAAGCATGAGTTTTTCTGCTTTTCTGCTTTTTATTGAATATGAATTCAGGATTCTACGGGAAATTTAAAAGAGTGATGGTTGGGATCTAATTTATTTCAGCAAGTTAAGCTACTAATGCTACAGAGGAGTCGTACACACACAGCAGGCACTTTGCAATGCAAAGAACAAATAGTGAACAGTGTCGGAGGTTTGTTGTATTCAGGGACCTTCTGGATGGCCTAAAGCTACACAACACAGCTTTATGATGGCAATGATAATGAGAAGTCACAGCAGCCGCGTGGGCTCTTATTGCGATTAGAATAAAGCCAGAAAAAAACAGCAGATGATTGAACCTAAACTGGCCTTGAGTGTTTCAAAGCTCACCTGTGTTTGGCACCACCAATCGCCCCCCAGGGTGGCCGAACATCCCCGTGGTCCTCAGTTGCTCTCTGCTGGCGATGGTGGGACCATTGAGCGTGAGAAGGCCCTTCTTACGGCGGTCCACAGTGCCACAGTAGTCTCGGCTCAGGTCTCGTGGGAAGGTTTCGGCGGGTGCTTTGGCGTGGAACTCCGCACGCTCGGCCACACCGAGTGAAACCATGAAGGAGCTCTGAACTTTGACCTTGATGTCTGGCAGCGGGTCAAACAGTTCCTTGTCTGCACCGTCTTGAAAACAGAGCGGCGTGGTGTAGGTTCGTCCTACTGTTAGGTCGGGCTGTATGGACGAGTTCAGGAGCAGCGGGTTGCCTGTGGAAGAAGAAACACAGTCCATGGTTGCCTGAATGTCACGTTTTAATTAAAAGTAACTAAACCTCTGCTTTCTCCAGACCTGCCACTGGGAGGTACATTTAAAAAATGCCTTGATTATGGGCGGGGCCCCTGGAGTAGTTAAGACACGCCCAGTCTATACTATAAAATCTCCAATGAACAAACTATGCTATGTTAACTAGCTACTCATTACTCAATATACTGCTATATTCACTCTTCTCTCATTCCAACCTACTCACCACAGATTGTAGAACCCACAGGTGCTAGTTTAAAAAAAAGGGCGGGGCTAACCATGCTCTTTCTCATCCAATAACAAAAATCAGATGGAATAGCCGGGTTTCAACCCATAGAGGCCAGTCACTCTGACATTTTACAACAAAATATGCCAAAAGGAAATAATAAAATGTTGAGACCAAGATCAACCAACAACAGGTTTTATGGTTTAGTTACTCTTTAAAAGGTGGTTGATTTTTTTTTAATCTTACAGAATATATACTTAAAGTACATCTGTTAATACTAATCAAGGTGGCCAAATTAAATGCACATTATAAAGTCATTTTATACCAATGAGAGATGGGTTGAATTGTGGGACACAGGGATCCAAAATTAAAAAGAAGGTGCACCCAGAAGAAAACAGGAGTGAGACAAGAATTTGAAACAGAGAAGGTAATATAGTGATATCGAGGAGGAAATATCTCTGTGGCTGACAGCAGATCTTAATCAGCAAAGGTGCGCCACAAGCATCCTGTAAAGGCAGTAATATGACGCCAGTCGTGCTTCTTAGACGACCAAGTATTTTGTACGTATAAAGAAAGATACCCAACTAAATGTCTCGTATTACACATCTTTTGATAGAGATGATAGAGTTACAGTTACACTAGAAGTACCCTTTAAAAAATCAAAGTCCAGCCTCAGTTATTCTGAACAGGCTTTAAAATGCAACACATTATTATTATTATTATTATTATTATTATTATTTTGAACTGTAACACATATAGCTAGACATTTGATGGAATCGGCATCATTCCTTCAGGACGAGAGTGGACATTTCCATAATACCAAAATGAAGGACAATGACTCAGAGATATAAATACACGCTTCAGAGTGTATATATATATATATATATATATATAAATATAAATACAGAACAGTTAAGATCTGCACAATTGCTGTTGGTTTAAGAACGGAATATATGTATGTTTGTATTAAGTTTTTTTTTTTAACTCTAAATAAATAACAAAGCAAAACAGTCAGGGAAAAACAAAGATTTTTTTTTTTAATAAAAAAAAGTGAATGGAACCATGTCGGAAATAAACTGAATAAATAAATAAATGAAATAATCATTGTACTTTTCATTATACATTTGAAAAGGTTATAAAACCCCACTCCTTTTACATTAATCTTTCTCGCTATTTACATATGTACTGCATATGAATACTATATAATCACAAATAAACCCTATTTATATAAAATAAGCTTGGATATGTTAAAAAATAAAATTCATTTGCATTTCACATATTGCACCAACAGCACCCTAAAATGGTATTGACAAGCAGTTTTTGTTTTAACCTCCTATTTCATTTATATAAGCCATATTAGGGATGTCCTGATACAACTTTTTCATTTCCGATATGATGCCAATATTGCAGCCTTGCGTAACAACATATACCTATATTGATCCGATATCAGCATGAATCATACTTTTTTTAAATTTTAATTAATAAAAAATTAAAAATAATAATTACTTATTTTGTAGTGTGGAATGTTAGAAAAGGCTTGATCAAGTGATGCTCCTCAAACATAGAACAATAGTCAGCAACAGTAGGTATGAGAAAAAACTGACCCATTTATTATTAAACAATTGGTTACATACATTTTAACCTTCAACATAATATCTACAGTATTGTACAATTGAATAAAATAGATAAAAAAATGATTGCAAAAAAATGGATCGGTTGGGACACCCCTAAGCCATACAAATGATATACTTGTAATTGGTTTGTGTTGGTCATTTAAACCGTTCCAGTTTCACAGAACACAGAACATTTTAGTGGTTGTAATCACATGTTTTTCCCCACTTGATTTCCAAAGAGCATTAAATAAGCTATTTAACAAGTCTATGAAAGACCAGTTTTCTCTGTCTTTCTCCTGCTTATTTACCTTTTCATTCAACAATGTCTTATTATTTGAGGCTTCTTACCTAAAAAGATAGTCATTCCACCAATAAACTGTTGAAAATCAACAAAAATGTCACCTACACTGCCTAATGTGAAAACTCTCAACCCGAGCTGGCATCGTAGCTTCTGCTGACTCTCCTAATTGGTTAGGTGTAACTTACAGTGGATGCCTAACTTACTGTAACTCAGGATACGTTTAAGATACTGTAAGTGTAAGCAGGTGTAAATGACCGCTTATAACCCAATCGGCTTTCTTGGAACTGATGGCGTTTAAAAAGAAAGAGACTTTGCAGGCCTTTTGATTAAATTGGTTAAAAACTCCATGAGAGTTAAAGTTTTTGTTTTTCTCTGAGGGACTGGATTCCCTTCACCAGCTGCCGGGAGCGCTACATCTCTAATGTAATTCACCGCAGAGGGCACTGAGAATAATTCAACTGTAGTCGTCCCACAACAAAGGCGCTGCCAAGAAATAAAGCTTTTTGTGCACTTTGTTGGTTTTACAACCTAAGATACGTCCTCCATGAAACACAGTGAGTTACCGTGAGTCGAGCGCTCACTTTGTGCCATGCTTTATGCTTGTTTTTCTCCCAGGGTCATTGTGCTCCACTGGGGTTGCTTTGCATCGGAAAAAACAGAGGCGACAATGTTCGTAGAACATAGAATAACTATAACTACAGGAATTGTCATGAAAATAGACATTTTTTTTTTCATAACTTTACTTAAGGCACAACTCAAGGTGATGTGCATAAGTGAAAGATATACCTTAATTAAAAAAAATTAAATTTACAACCTAAAACACAGCAATTATTGGAATTTTAAGTGCGAAACTACATTTTAACAAGAGTACATAAGTACAAATATCTTCTTTGCCAGATATTGGCAGTTATCTGGATCAATGATCCTGATCATGGTACCAAAATCATTCACACTTTAAAGGCTTGGAAGACATTTCTATTACCATTGTTAACAATACAATAGGTCCCAATGTATAGGCAAATGTGCAATCCATGTTTGATCCGTTGGCGTAATAGAGAAACCACCCTATCATAACTGAGTTGAAACTTTTAAAGATCGATCAAAAAAGAACTGAGATATGAATGTTTGATATGGGTGTTCTTATTTTCAAAACTAATTCAGAATCTGTATATTGATCCAGATCCCCTTCAAATAAAATGGAATATCTTATAGTGTAAGGTTTATTATTGGTTAAAAATAATTGAGTACTTTAGACCTAACCACGTTAACAGGCAAACAAATAAACAGCAGTTGATTCATACATCTGAATATTACAGAATCCAAACACATTTTTGCACATAAGGCCCCGGGATCCAAACTTTGGATGCTTTATTGACTTAGCTTTAGTAGCATTCAGTCCCTGATAGTCTCACTCCATTATTCGTCTTTTGAATCTTTCTAATCTCTCAGACATTTTCCAGGACTTAACAGCTGTCAGCGAGTAACAGCTGTTACTGCTGCCCCATAAAAAATAAATAAAATAAAAACCCAAACAACACATGGATGAGATGAGTTTATTAAAAAAGATGTGAGCTGCAAACCAAACTGGTTGGACTGCCTGGGAGAGAACACACCATGAAATGTTTGCTTCTCCCATTTCAAGGTATTTCTACCCAACCAAAGCTGCAGGGATGAAAAAGAACCTCGACTTAAAAGATTACACACATACATTATAATAGAAATCCTTTCTAAATATCTAAAAAGCTTCATTTTTTCTTCCATGTGAATAAGGAATAAAAAGTTTGAAAATGTCTCATTAGGCATTTACGTTTTAGGCAACAATGTTCGTAGACATTGGCTACGTTTGGACAGCAGGTGTCAACGGACGCGGCGGCGCGTCCTCATTACACCATGACCAGTTAGAGACAACACAGTGGCAAAATGCGGTGTCACAGAGTGTCCATTGTCAAAAATCAGGACTTAAAACTATATACCAGTTTTTGAATAATCTTGATAGGCCACGTAAAACAATAGTTAAGATAAATTAACGCTGCACTATTCCGGTTCGCGCTCGGTGCAGCACGAAACGATAAAGACGAGCAAAGCAAAAGAGCTCACAAGCACACGTCTCATTATTGTTGGTGTAAATACACATCATCAACCAAACAACTATTATTTTTGAATGATAAATATTGAATGGGGTCAAATTGACCCCAAGGAAAATAGGAGGGGTTAGTCAATTGTACCCATCAAATTAGGAAATACCACAAAATATGAAGCAAAAAAATAATTAGTCAACTATTATTATTTGAATGATAAACATTGAATGGGGTCAAACTGACCCCAAGGATGATATAGGAGGGGTTAACGGATTGGATATAGGTCGCATGTACACAAAAAAAAAAAAATAAATCTGATTAGGGTTGCTTTAGCCTGCAGTCTGAACAGAGCCAAAGTTTAATAATGATCATCTTTCATTTCAACGCACATACACACATTTTGTCCTTTGCCTTCCTGCACAGCAGACCATGGAGCTCCATCCCCAGTATAAACACAGTGTCCTGGCAGGCCACCCACGCTCTGGGGGTAAGGGAGCACAACCTGGAGAGAAGGTGCAGGACTGGGGGCCACGGTCACAGCATCAGATTTAATTACCAAGCACACACAAAGCTTGATCTCCATAATTTATCTGCTGGAGTCACTTCTACTACGGACACCCATGCAAGGACACTGTCAGGGGTCTAGGTGACTGCTTTGTGTCTGTGTTTGGGACTTTATCGTTGGTCATTAGATGCGACGCAGACGCAGCCAAACAGAGCGAGAAGCGCCTGGCATTGATCAGGCAGATGTGGCGCCGCTGCCAAGATAGCGATGAAGTCACTGAGTCCTTGCTGCCCAGCTGTGGCCTGGTGAGGGGTGAGGAGTGGGAGGCTAATGTTGTTTTATTTTTAGGAAAGGTATTAATTACCATGTGTGTGTTCTCCTTATGTGGTAAGTATTCTGGTCTTGGCTGGCCTCGCACACATTTTTCACTCCTCAGGGTTTTCGGACATATTGGATATTTATTATAAGCAGCAGTATCTCATATTATCAGGTTGGCACTGCAGCAGGAATAGTCGGTTGGCCTGATCGATTATTGGCAACGTCACTTGTTTGTTATTCTTTTGATTAATCACCCAATCAACAAATGTACCAACATTTTACCCTGGAGCTTAAAAATACCTGTAGGAATGTGATCAATGTTAGAAAGGGTGGGAAAAAAAAAGGATTTTCGTTTTTTTATCTTACCAAAACAGCAAATACAGTACAAAGAAAATCGATTTACAAAATGACTAAGCAGCCATTTAAACCATTATAAACTTGCAGATTATCTTTTTTTTTTTTTTTTTTTACCCAAAATCTCTTAACTTTTGCCTGTGCTCATAGCTTTGATGGTTGCAGCCGAAAATATTAAAGGAATCCGAAGGTGGAAACGCAGTAGGTGGAAAAAAGTCTGTCAGAATGTGGGATCTGTTGACTGTTTACTTTTCATTTATTTCAGAGATGGGCAACTTTTATCACAGCAGGGCCACACAAATATGATCGTCTCTGATCCGAGACGTTCAGACAGTCTGAGCATTAATACAGGAAAGAACAAAACGTTTTATGCGTTTTTGTTTTTTGTTGCATTTTTACGTATTTTTTAAATAACATATTATTTTACCTTGTCTGCACATGCTTTCACAACAGCAATGCATGTTTTGTTATTGCAATTAAATAAATGAATTTATTTTATTGCATAATTGTCACCATAACCAGTCCTCCCTAATGAAGGGTAAGAAAAACAGGGCAGTGTTACACCTAGGTGAGGGGGAAGGGAACAGGGAAGAGGAAGTCAGGGTAGGAAAATGGAAAGGGTGGGGATGAGTCGACTGTTTTAAGGCAAGAATGCATAGTTTTTTTTAGTCGAATTGTGGTTGTTTGCAGTCAACTTCTTTGCGTTTATCATTTTCTTTTTTCTTTCATTTTCTTTTTGTGTGTGTTTGTGGTTGTTTTGTGCATTTTTTGAGTTATTTTTGGTAATTTTGTGGGTTTTTAGTATTTTTGGAGTCATTTTGTGTATTTAAGTTACCCAGGAGGAGCCAAAAAAGTAGAACGAGGACCCCCAGTAGCCCATGACTGACTTTATTTTAGTTTAGAGTTTGGTAACTACTGGCTGGTGTTGTTAATCTGTTTTGTTTATCTCTCACTATGTACATGGGTTTCAGTCCCTTCTTGTGTTTGGCACCCTGCAGCCTCCCTCTCTTGCCCCTGACAAATGCAAATCCCAGGCTTACTATGGACACCTGCGTTTAAATAATTTGTTAAAACAAAGAACGATGATAAAGCAATTAAAAAAACAAATACAAAAAATACAGTTAAGGGAGACAAATGATGTAAAATGATTTGATGGTGATTGGATTTCTAGATTTTATTTAATTTTTTTGATTGGGAAGGTATCATGTTGATATAGTCTATAATTTTAAATTCAAACAACCTTTAGCGGAGTTCATTTTGTATGATTCGATCAAGATGGTTATCAATTACAATTTGGCTGTAAACAATGACAGAAAATAAGATTAGTTTGGTTATGGTGGTATATTATTGAGCATTAACACAGACATTTTAAGTGATACAGAACCCAAAACATAATTTTCTTTTAACTTGTATATACGCACATAAATAATATAACATATGTATGTGAGGACCATTTAATGGTGAATTTGTTGCAAGAGGAATTAGTTCATGGAGCTGAACCAATCATATCTTTAAAAACGTCTGTTTCACTGAATACAACAGATACGTGTGCTGTGATTAAACCTGTAATGAAATAACTGAATTTACAAGGTGTTGGACACTCGTGGGACACATAATAGGAGGTCAATGAAAGTCTGCAGCATAAATCTCTATGTGTAAGACATGTCTTCTGCGTGATGTTCAAGTATGTTTATGTCATTTGACTTGCTTAACTTTTACCATCGACACGTTCAAGTCGATGTACAAACAATGAAATCACATCTCATAATCATGTTTAGTCTTATTTACTCTACAATGACAGTAAATAAGCTTGTATGTTATTCTTGTCTATACACTACCTGTGACTAGATGTAACCTGTGATATGTTGCGACTGTCGGAAGTCTATTTATTTATTTATTTATTTATTTATCAGAAGTACGTCACCACTATAACCGAAACAAAGTCATAGCTGTGGACTGTGAAGCAACCACGCTGAAGTCTGGCTACACAGATTGTTTAAAAAAAGCTTCTTAGAGTCATTAGTGAACAAAAAAAATCATGGACATAGCTTCTTTGTGTGTAAATTCAGGTTATTGCGGTCAAATATTAGCATAGAAACACTGCATTTCCCCTGCGATTAGAATAGTAAGCTGACAGCTGATCAGTAGCTGAGTGGTTATTGCAGCGAACGTACGGATTTAGTTTTTCTCATTGACGCAGGATTGATTCCCAGTGGAAGTGACTCAAATGGCTATTTCTTTTTATGAGACAGATCATATACGTGTTTATTGTTACATCACTTTATACAGACTGTAGATTTTGTGAAAATACAATAAAAACACATAGGTTTGACGAAGTGCGAGACACGTAACTTCTTGTTTACAACAGCCACGGTGAGTCCACTTTGCACCGAGAAGTCCGGTGTTAAACATGTGAATCATATATGAACACTTCAAACAGTGGCACAATGTAAATAAAAGCTACCCGGCATCAACAAGGGCAGCTTAGCACCCTGGTCCTCTTTGACCACATCTACCGTTGCTGCAGCAGCAACTTAAACCAGGGGTTCTTAACCTTTTTCATCTTGGGGCCCAACTTTCCAAGTTAAGAGGAGCCTGTGACCCATTAAAATAGTATATATATATTTTTTATCATTATTTAATGTGAATTCTTGATTTGTATTTAACTACGGTATATCTGATCTGCTTACAGTCTAACGCGCCTTAACCTTGTCAAATACAATAACATGAAACTATGTGCTAATCACAAATATATTTATTCATTAATTAAATATTAATCATCAAACAACAACATGCTGAACAAGCGAGTAATTCACTGAACAAGTCAAGCTTCAGAGAGAACAAGGTTCAAGTCGAGCTGATTTAAAAAAAAAATGATAAAAATAAATTGCATTCACTGCAATAATAAAGGCAAATATGGGGTGATTAAATAAATAAATTCAAAATAAATTAAATAGTTTTTTTTTTTTAATATATATATAACTGTCAATAAAATTGATGAAAAGTGCAAATATAAATTCAGCCAGTGAATGCTCTCGCAGCCCACAGACTTAAAACGGGGTCCTATGGTTAAGAATCAATGAGTTAAACTATAACACCGGTACTTCCACATTCATAACGCCGCGACCGGATATATCATTGCATCTTTACGCCAAACGCGGAAATGATACATACATACAGCCCATTGTATGGTGCATTTATTTTGTACAACTATAAACAATAAATCCTTACGGGACATTTTGTACGACTACAAATGGAAAGTAAAATATTTGCTTTGTTTTTTATATTACTTTAAATTGTGCTCGCCATTAATAAACGATTGTTAATAATGTACAAGCATAAACTCATGCATGCATTATTTGCATGAGTACACGCTGAAAGTTTGTCAAGTGATGTTTTAGATGCACGAGAAATGAGGGGTAAATTTTGAACTTCTTCCTGCTCCTTTTGAGCGCAATTGTTTCAGTTTTGTTATGATGTAAACATGTGATGCTCAAATGAATAAATAAATGAAATGGAATGAAAATACATGAATTATATTCTTGTCTACAACTTAAAAGAAGGTTGTTTTTTGAGTTTTGTTTGACTTCAAGCTTACTCCTTTTTTTTTTTTTTTTTTTTTTTTTTAAAAAAAAAAAAAAAAAAAAAAAGCTTACTCCTTTTTAAATGTTTATATAGTTTCTCCTGTTTAAATTCAACATCCGCCTTTGCAATAAATTAAGAAATAAATTAACAAAATACAGTATATGACTCCCCTATTACTGTACTAATGCATTTATTGATTGAAATTATGACAACAAAATCCCCCAAAACGTGTTTCTATTGTTGATATGAAAACACCTTAAAGTAGGTTTTAATAAATCTCTTTAAAGAAAGATTAGTATACGTTTGCAAAGAGAGTCCAGGTTTACATTACGTCTATCTTTTTTTTTTTTTTTTTAATCCCACTGTTCAAAAACAAGTATAATAGGTGAGGTTAGAGGTGATCGTTCATTTTGCTGCACTGGTTCACTACACTACAATACGCTACACTGCACACACACTGACACACACGTGCACGTTGAGCACTATGTGATATCCAGCAGAGCCTTGGGACACTAAAACAGGAGCAGAGGGAGAAGGAACGATGGAGGTAAAGCTGTCAGCTCATTGAGATCCATTCTTCTTCTAATCTACTCCTGCAACACGACCTCACATTGAACCGGCATTATAAATTATACAAAGTGTCAGCACACATGATACACACAACACTGCTTGGTAATTGCTGCTAAAGTGATGTTGCATAAAAAATGAATGAAAAGATGCATTTTTCATTTCCGGACCATTTCACAGAGACAAAGATACCCAGAGCGCTCCTTCTGGCACCGGCTCTGCGTCTGCTGGACGTTACCGTGCTGCTGACATTCGATCACTGAAATATCCTCTCCTACTGCGGTTGAGTGGACAATGATCTGATTATCGCCCGAGCGTGCATCGATGAGAATGATGTGGTGAAAATGGAATGGCAGCGGCAGGAGGAGAGCAGCTAATGAAATGTACCTCAGGTTGAATACCTTGAGGGATAGCTTTGGAATTGGGATTCGGATTAAAAATCACTCAGGAAGAGACGTAATGCAGAGAGACAAGGTTAGTTGGAAAGGTGTCTGCACCTTTTAGGAAACCTGTTAAAGCACATGTTTTAAACTCAAGGTCCAGGGTCCAAACCCAGCCCTTAAAAGCATCCAACTCGGCCCGCAGGAGAAAATAAAAATGACAGAGAAAACGTTTATCATTGTGTAAATTACCTACTAATTTAGTTCTAGATATATCGACCCCTCCAAATACACAAAATCAATGATGCTCCACAATATATTGTTCAAAGAATTCACAATATTGCAATTTTCCTCAATTTTTTACACACAATTCCCCACATAAAATTAAAACTAACATTTCGTGACGCATCCGGTGTGAACGCAGCATAAGCCCAACACCTCAGAGTAAATCGTATTATGAAGACTAACAGCAGGGGGGGCTGTGTTCACTGATCCAATAGGTTTTAAAGGGAAAATCTTATTTCAACTTTGACAATTAATCAATACCTTTTAAACCCTGGTCGGACTACATTTGAGGGACGAGTTATTAGACAAAAATCTGTTCTATCATAATAATAATAAAGTACATGGAAAACAATAGTGAGGATGTAGTAATTATCACTTATTAGTCCCAAAATACAGGCCATTTAAGTAAAGATCGTGAAGGGACTGACAGCTGCAATTTATTGCTAGCATACTTAACATATTATTTATACAAAGTGCTGAATTTGTATCATACGCGCTTGCGGGGGGCAGGGGGGCATCACCCCCCCCCCGTGGTCAAATGTTTCCATTACAGTTTTCCCAATTCTTAATATAATTTACATAATATACAAAAACACAGTGACTAGGAAATGAAAAAAAAAACAGTCATATAAAATTCAAAGGTTTACAAAATAAAACTAAGTAAAAAAGTTTTAGTGGACCACAGCAGAGCAATGACATTTGACCCTCCGGCTTCCCGTAGCATGGCGGACACCGCGGATTCTCCGTAGACTCAGAAATCTGTTGTTTGTAGTGATGCACCAAGAAAACAAGCAGCTAAAACGGTGAACGAGAAAACCCAGCGATCAGACGCGCTTGTCTAGACATAAAGCGATGAATGGAGCGCTGCTGTTCCAAGCTATTCCTCCCTTCCCGACAAAATCGACATCCCCTGGCCGCCACAGGAGTGCGCATTCATTCAGCGTTCAGCGAAGGCAGAGTAACGTTGTAGAGACTTTTAATGCCATAATCTACGTTGTTGGACCTTTAAATTAATAATCCTTATGCATCCCTTTATTCTATCCTACCTGTGTCTAACTTAGTGATTTACTGCCAGAAAGTCTGTCCCTCCATGTTACAGCACATGTATCGAATATTAAATATTGATCATAAATGCAGTGGTGGCCTAGTTATAAAGGATGCGGGCTATTAAAAAAATTTGTATATGTTTGAATTAGCTATAAATTAAAGTACCTATTTAATTAATTCATTTTTACACTGTATTTTTTTTAATAGATTTATATTTGAGGAAGTGATAATAAAGAATACAGTTGTTTGAGATAGTGTGTAATGTTTTAATTTGAGCAAGAATAATAATAAAAACAATTACAAAAATATAATTTCAATCAGTATTTTTTTTTTTTTTAATCAACTACTAGATATTTCAGGCGACCCCATTTGATGTCTCGAAAGGAGTTGGTTATTAAAATAATGATAAAACAAGTAGGCCAAATGGAAAACACCTCGATCATTCCTCCATGTGCTGTTGTTGTGCGCCATACTTCATGCAGCTCCTCATCCTGGCTGATAGAGCGATGGTGGCCGGCAGGGTGCACAGCATGCCGGCTGCTGGCCTATTTAAATAGGATTGATGACCCGCTGAATGTGGACCCAGCCTCCCTCCTTTCCTCACACCTTTCCAAATGTGGGGTGGGGGCCCGACCACCCCGTGAGGACCCGGGGCTCGTGGCGTGGACGGATCGCCTGTCTGCATTGTGCCGATCGCTCGCGCTAACCCAGAAGTGTCAGCGACTGGTAACACTGATGTTAGCTGGGATAGCGACCAGGGTTTGGGTCATTGACATTTTTCAGTTATAATAAAAAAAATTAATTACCCACGTTCAATTACAATTCAATTACAATTACAGAGACGAGCATTTTTTTCAAATACAATTAATTACAATTATTTTTTATCCTCAGAAAGTCAATTATAGTTATCTTTTCATTTACTAAAGTTCAATTACAATTAATCACAATTACTGAGCCTGAAATAAATAACCTAATACAAGTGAACCTTCCTCTTGTGTTAGCTTTCTGTTAGCATCTCTTATGATAACGGATCTTTATAATTAGTTAAAATTCACTAAAAACAAATATCTATCATCTAGAGTGTCAGACCTGTTTCTGTGAAATAACCCTGGAACTAAACATAACAACCCTGGATCGATCTGTCACTGTGAATGTTCATGTACATACTATTTAATTTAAATGCTCACCTGCACTACTGCACTATTATCTTATTATTATATTGCATAATTATTTTTCTTTTTTTTTTTTAAAATCATTATTATTATTATTATTATTATTATTATTATTATTATTATTATTATTATTATTATTATTATTATTATTTTATTTAGTTCTGCACATATTAGTCTAAATACTGTTTGTATTTATGTATATATTTATTTATTTTATTTTTTTCTAGTTGATTGTTTTTATTTAATGTTTACACTATTAGAGAAAGCACAGTTCACCAAGTCAAATTCCTCGTGTGTATAACATACATTACTTGGTCAGTAAAGTTGTTTCTGATTCTGATTCCTCTCCTGTCTATTAATTACCTTGTTAGGGTTCCTAATCAATGTAAATATAGACTTAATTATTTGTAGTGTGGCCTTCGGAGCCATTTTTTGTCGATTAAAATGGTAAAATGTGGAAAAGCTTGATATGAAACACATTTTAATAATCGTTAACTACATATGTATGTGTAAAACTGTTCCCCAGTTTTTCGTTACATTACACATACATTTTTATAGAACTTTTATGGCAATTACTTATTATTTGACCTCAATTACAATTTATTTATGATTACGACAGCGTCAGATTTTTTGAATTACAATTACGCCACGTTTGTAATTCATTATCAATTACACTTATAATTGACCCTGATGGCCACCCTCACATAAGCAACAGAACATACTGCTGCACACGACAGAAATTGAATTGATGCTCAGTGTTCCGTACCACTCACATTTATCCATCAGCGGCTCAGGCCGGGGTAATCTGATGGAGGAGATTGGGCTGCCTGACAATCCAACGTGTGGTCTGCAGGGAGGGCCATTTGGCGCGGCGCCCGCGCCTATCAGAGATTGATTATCTCCTGCTTGACTATAACAGAGAGGCAGGTCTGTCACAACAGAGGGAGTGGCCCTTTCACTGATCATAGAGGTATAAATCTTAAACAGATGGGGAGGCTGCATGTCAACATAAACAAAAGCCATCAATCACAGCAGGAGCCGTATCGTTCTACTTTCTGATGACACTGCCTTTTTGGCCTCGCGGTCACCCAGTCGTGACACCACGCAGCCCCCAGGGCGCGCCTCCCTTACCTTGCCTCGTGGTCTTGAAATTGAACGATTGGAAGCCCCCGGCGAGAGCAGAGGAGTCGATGACGTCCACGCCGTAATCGCTGTGATTCTTCCTGTACAGCATCACAGCCACCACCAGGATCGCCACGGCGACAATGCCGGCTCCGAGGCCAGAGTACAACGCTACGTCGGTGGAACTGTCCATACCTGGAGCACATGGGAATAAACAGGAAATGAATTACAACATGTTCACAGAATGACAGGTTAGAACAGGGATGGGCAACCCTATCACAGCGGGGGGCCACAAACTCAATTGTATCTGATCCGAGGGCCACATGATCATTATTCATGTTAGCATTAAAAATAATGACCAATTAGAGCATTAACACAGGGGGAAAAAGGGGATTTGTCTTTGTGATTTTTATGTTTTGTCAGTTTTTAGTCATTTTGTGTGTTTTTGGAGTAATTTTGATTTGTTTTTGGAGTCCTAATGTGTGTTTTTGTTATTTTTTGTGCTCTTTGTGTAATTTTGTATATTTTCCTGTCATTTTCTGCACTTTTGTTGTTGAATTGTGCATTTTTGGGGTCACTCATTCAGTTTTTTGTGTGTTTTTGTACTAATCTTGTTTGTTCAAGTGGTTGTTGTGTCTTTCTTCGTTGTTAGTAGTGTTGTGAGTAATTTTGTGTATTATGTTGGGCTTTATATTCCTTGCAGCTTCTTGAATTACAATTTTTGGAGATTTGCTTCGGGGGCCGCAAAAAAATAAGAGTCAGGGCCACATGTGGCCCCCGGGCCGCCAGTTGCCCATGTCTGGGTTAGAGACGCATTAGGCTGGTTTGGTTCAGCACACTAAGAAAACCTTGAGAAAAGATGGCTGAAGGGCACGCGGTACGCTTTCAACTCATTTTATTTGAAAATTTGAATCCATCAACTTTACTTTGGAATCAAAAAATAAAAGTTAAGGCGTTTCCAGTCTGTCAGTTTTACACTGATTGCTTTCTCTTTCGCCTGTGGCGCCTTTTAAACACACTTTCACTGCACAGCTGCTGCAATGCCTCCCTCTATGCTTTGATTCAGAACAAAGAGTGCACACCATCAAACAAGCTGGAGCCCAAATAAAACAACACTCCTTTACAATGCGGCCTGAATGCTGCAGGAGGGCACGTTTATTTTCTGAAATTATATGTTTTGCAGATAAAACTGCCTTCATTCGAAAAACAGCCAGTGTTTTTACCCAGAATGCAGTTCCCATAGAAAGACTTGAGATATTTTTTCTACAGTAACATAAACCAAAACTTTCCAAGAAATGACCTGAAAACAACAAGTTTCCATACATGCAGCATTGTTTTTCTTTCTTTTGTCATTTTAAAAGTTTTTTGTTGTTGTTGAAAATACAAAAACAAAACAGATGGTACATTTATCTTATTACTAAAGTATTTAACTCCTTCTCAAATGTTTAGCAAAAGGAGCAAATTACAATTAGTTTGGATTAAATATAATGTAAACTTAAAAAATAAATGGTAATGACTTTAAATAATCTAATCTAATAAAGAATACAACATACTGTAGATGTCCTAACTTTTTGATCTCTTCTACATGTGTGTTTTTTTTTTTAATGGGCAACATCTAAAACACGCACGTGAGATAGAGCTCTTTAAAAAAAAAAAAAAAAAAAACATATTATATATAATTAGAAGTGATTTCCTCAATCCGCCCCCTCTTCCCAACACGCACACACGCAAGCACGCACACACCCAAACAAATATCTGTACTAATTTACTAATTGCATATAGTAATTCAAGTATCCTCACTGTGTAATGTATTTTCTCGGTCCTGCTTGTTGCCAAGTAATAATGTTTTTTACGCCGGGCTACCGGATTCAAAACGCCACTCACTTTCTTCTTCTTCTTCTTCTTGTGTACACTAGTTAAAATCGCTACTCCTCTGTTATTCGTGAACGGATCGGGCTGAAATTTGGTAGGTATAATCTATGGATGTGTACGCATCGATGCTTGGAGCCCAATTTTAAATTTGGGGCCCCAAAACAAAAAGAAAATGAAAGTCGATTTCTCATTTATTTGCGAGTCAAATATTACGAAAGTTGGCGGTGCCAAATCATTGGCACATACCAATAAATAAATGGGGCGCCAGGGGGCCACTGCAGGCCCCATTTTTCAAATGACTACTGCTCCGTTAATCCTCATCAAATCGGGCTGTGATTTGACATGGATATTCTATGAGCGGATGTCAAGAGACGACTGAATTATTGGAAATGCGGTACATGCTATTCGGCACGGGAACATTCCGCAGGCCCGGCCGTAGTTCATCCAAACTTGTTAAGAAGTTCCTCCGTTAATATCAAAACTCATTCATTCATCTAGCGTTTTGGGCATTTTCCCTTTAAATGACAAAGCCATTCTTTAACAAAATGTGCTGTTTAAATATTGTCCAGTTATTGATCTAGTCTGTAAAAAAAAAACAAAAAAAAAAAAAAAAAAAAAAAAACAATTTTAACATCTCAAAATTTCATTCCCATAATCTGGGAATGAAAAAAAAAAAAAACTTGTGAAAAATTGGGATTGCGATCAAAGATGGTTTATCTGCAAACGAGGATGAAGAAAATGGCAAACCCATTGGAAGTATGATTACACATGATGGTTACATAGCTTCAGCTGTGTGGAGTGAAATGCCTGAAGGTATTTCTCCAACAACATTATCTGGAGATAAATCCTTGTCAAAACAGCGTGGACGACTTTTGACAAGCAGCGCATTAAACAGCCCCGTCCTTTGTTGCATAACACAGACACAGTGAAGAGGAAGTGAAGAAAAACAGTGATGAAAAAATATATAAATAAATAAATGCTGTCAGTGGCTTTAATTCCTCTTTAATTCAGGAAAAAAGGTCCAAATTAAATAAATCCTCTATCTTGTAAATGTTTAATTCAGCTTTAAGTTAATTCCGGTCATTCTGACGATGCTGTATTCATGAGGCTGGTGGCAGAGGGAAAGAAACAGTTTTTGTGTTCTGATGGACCGAGTCCTGGAGGTATACAGGTCCTGGTGGGAGGGCAGATTGCATCCAATGACCTTCTCTGCAGAGTGGATGATACGCTGCAGCTACAGCCAAGGACAAGGTCAGGCTACCAGATGGTGATGAAGGAGCAGAAGATGGACCGGATGATGGAGCTGTAGAAGTTCACCATCATCATTTAATAAGAGCTTTAGAAGACATGGACATAAGGAAAACAGTGGATGGATGGAAGCATAAACATGCCAACTTCCATGGGCATCGGCAAACGAAACAGACTTCATCGGACGGGTAGTACTAAAACCCGGAGATGGACTTATTGAAAATAGGAGTATGTAAATTCTGCCCCGTACTGCATTCACAAGCTGTAATATCACCAAGTTTATAATTATACTGGTTGTTAGAGCGACTATCTTTACCAGAGAGCAAATATTTATTCCTGGTTTTTGTTTTCTGGAGTTTTACTGGGATTTATTTACTGGTGATTAGTTCCCATCTCCTTCTCCTGCGCCGCTGACCAAAGTGAAACTATATGATATTGTCAAGCTGCTGTATTCAAAACTACAATCAAAATTAAAGTTAAAACAGTTCTCATGTAGTCTGCCAACAAAAAAAGGTTTGTTGTGTGTTTTTTCCGGATAGACATGACACATCACGTTCGCCCCCTGCCCAATCAGAACCCTTCCCAACCCCCACACCTAAAGCCAAAAAAAAACTGTTTTCCAGGTAAACCTCAATTCAGAATTACAATTTCCATATAAACACAAAGCAGAACACTTTCATTCTGAATGATTAAATTCTGAAATAAAAAAAACACCATGTAACCATGGCCACTGTGTGGTTATTCAATGACAGATGCGGCGCAGGCGGGAGTTAACGCCGTTATAACCAAGGATCCAGGATGGAAATGAAACAAGAAGGATGGAAAGTGGTCAAGATGGAGCCATCTGCCTTATTTCTTTATGCTACATTGTGCAGCACAGATAGAAATAAACATCCTGCCGTTCCTCTAAACGGCCACGTACCACACTCAAGCTGCTAACATGGAGGTTGATTACCATAACTGCCTGTAAAACCACTGGTCTATAACCAATAGCTATGATGGATCTCTTGGGGCGAGGAGCATTAGCAACGCTGCCTTGCTGCTGCTACTGACCAGTTGCCACAAAGACCAATCAGAGGCAAATTATTGAAGTATTTCTCACCGCATATCAGCCCGATCCACTCTTAGTCATTCAGGCTTTCCTTAACCTGCACATGCTGTAGCAGGCAGCTTTACCACTAAATTGTCCATTTATTGAAACCACTCCAGCTACAGTAACCCCCTGACTATCATTTAGCACAGCCAACTCCGGCAAGTGATTTAAAGCCACCTCAGGAATGGCGAGGACGGCTCCGTAAATTGGTCAAATAAGCTCATTTGCAGTGATTACGAGCCATTAATCCCCCGCAACATGGCACATGTTCACTTGTCACAACTAATGTGTCCTGGCTCAAATTAGATACACAGCTGTGATGTCACGGCTGTCATAGAAAGTCGGTCATTGAATAATGACAGGAATGCCTAATGAGCATTTGCAAGATTAGTGCAGGAGTCGCTTGGATCAAAGTCAACTAAATGGTGCTAATTTGTGATGTTTCTATTCCCAGAAACTGTAGAAGTGCTGTCGCTCCTCTCCTATATTTATATCTCTCCTTCCCCCCAATGAATTAAGGACATATCATATATTAACAGCAGGTGGGAGGGGGTGGAGAGGAGGAAAAATGATGAAAGAAATCCACAGAGGAAGACTCACTTTGAGGTTTAACGTCATGTAGCAGCTTTCGATCTGCAAAGACAGAGAGATAGAACGAGACAAAGAGGAGAGAAAGTGGAGATTAAAGTCCGAGCCTCTGTGAAAATCACTAAAAAGTGCGGTTTAAAAACCCGACACCTTGAGTGGAGTGGAGTGCTTCTGCTGACTGTGCTCACAGACGATGTACAGACCTGATAATGACCAGGAAGGAAGGATTGTTCACTTCAGCTTCCTACTGGTGTAGTTAAAGGTAGTGGAAGCACAATGATCAAAGGCCTAACTGAGAAGGCTAATGACGTCTGAAGAAAGGATTTTGATTATTCCTTCAGGGGTTGAACTCACCTCTGGCACTAAACGTGTAATACTGAGAGCAAAAGTACGATCATGGAAAATATCTACTCTACGGCTTCTTTTGATGTTAATAGGATCATTCAGATGAGCCTCCTTTAAAATCCAAGCTCATTAAAATATCAAACCAAAAGAATCTAAATCACGTGTTTATGTTAATCATTTCAGATTAAAACCAAATAAATTGATGTTTATCGACTATCAGAAGCTACAGTGTTGTGCAACCCTCTGTGTAACTAACCACCTGTTAAGGCATGCATGAGTTTGGTCAAAGAAAAATAACAAGACGGGGGGAAAAATGAATCGATCATGGATGAGTGAATATATGGAAAATTGGATGAGTAAATGAACTAACAATAGAAAAATTTGATTATTTGTTACACCCCCTAAAGAGTTTAGTTTTACCTAGCAACCACATGCGATTTGTAATAATTGCAGAGAATGTCTGTGATGTTAATCCCGTGTGAATCGGCCATGTCAGTAATTTGTAAAGTAAAAATTCCCCCACAAATTACCTAAAATATTTTGCTGAACTCCGAGGTCTACCCTAGGGTTACCCTAATAGCACACATACATCTCGCCAACGTAGGCACGGTGAATGAAATTGCATCGGCGAGCGTTTGCTCATTGGGCAGACGTAGCGGTGTTTAGCCGATTAAAGATTGGATTAAAGATGCTCAGCGCGGCCTCTCTACAGTTTATGTTAACCTTTATTTAGCTCGGATCATTCAATTAGTACAAATATCTCCATATCCATAGTCGAGTATTTACTTAAATCTGATAGGAATATGGCAATATCACAACAACAACAAGAAAAAAACCGATATACTACCACTAAATAGCTTTTTATGTGTGGACAAAATAAAGAGAGAGACAGTTCATGATCATGAATGCATTTTCAGCAGCATAGCCAAAAGAGCCCCAGCACAAAAACAGCTTCATGGAAGTGACATTTTACAGTTCTACAATTTTATAAGTGGTATCACTGATTTGGGGGGAAAGAGTAGAATGCCAACGCACGATCTGAGGCCGACATCGGCAGGACGTATGCGTGCTATCTGGGTACAAATCCAATGTTAATAGGCCTCTCTGTGATTTGGACAGAAATGGGCAGGGTCTGATGCGTGATTACGCGCTGTTTTGTTTCAGGTGTTACGGTCTGAATTTACCTCGTACTGAGATCCATTATGAGCATATACGCGTGCATGCAACCCTAACCTTAACCCTAACCCAAACCTAATCCAATAAACTAATAAAACACATGTCTGTTCACTTTGAAAACAAAAATAAACAAATACATTTTCCAGTAGTACGCAGATGCATATATGCTCATAATCGATCTCAGTACGAGGTAAACTCAGACCGTGACCGGGACGCATGTTTATTTACTTTTGCCGTAGAATGGAGGCTGCACTGGAGTGTTTAGAAAATCTTATATAACGTACGGCAACAAAAAGAGAAGGCTGAAGAGAAGGAGCAATATCAGAAGCAAATGGTAGATCACGTGCTTTGTTCGTAGCCTTCTATTTAATACAGCTGGCTAGCGCTAGCAGTACCACAGCACCTAGCTGTGGTCAAAAGCCTGCAAAGTTGTTTGAACTACAACTCACACACTGTTTCACATTTTCAGACGTTCGTGAATTTCAGCAGATCCTCAGGCTTCGGTTATCTCTTGCGAATGCGCCACATAAAAAGCAGACTTTGGGGGGTCATTTATTTATCACATGTGGTCCCTAGGTAAAACTAATCCCGTGTGAATAGGGCTGAAGAAGTTAAATTGATCCCGTATTTTTCTGTAAGATTTTGTCAAAAATCACAGGCAAGAAAATGTCATTACACTGTGCTAACCAGGTTTTTAAAGTATTACAAAACACAAATTACACACACAAATTAGAGCAATATTTTTCAAATTCAGGGCACGCCGTCTTGACAGTGGGGTTGCAAGAATGCCCCCCAACACCAAATGTTTTTTTTGTTTTATATGATTTATTATTACTGCTCTAAAACTTGTGATTGCACGTTTTATGCTATTGTACGTCTTTAAGAAGAATAGTTACACTTGTCACCTTTTTAATAAAGGTTCAGTTTTTTACCCACTTCGTTGAAATCGTGTTACACCCTATGAAGTGAAACCCCTCTAAGAAGTTAAATTGATCACTTCTGTCAAAAAAAAAAAATCACAGACGAGAAAATGTCACGACACTCTGCTAACCAGGTTTTCAAAGTATTACGACACACAAATTAAAGCAGTAGTATTTTTTTGTCTTTATTATTTATAATAATTTTACTAATAATTTACGATTGCACTTTTTATGTTGTTCGTATGAGTTTTTAAGACGAATAGTCACGTTTCTTACCTTTTTTGGTTACGGTTCCATTTTTTTTTACCCATTTTGTTGAAATCTGTTTACAGAACCACTGCAATAGAGAAAGGACAAATTGTCCCCTTAGAGGTCAATGAGCAGACTGCAGGGGACACTTTAAAATATGTCTTACTCAATTTTAAGATAATAGTAAAATGTTCCAAATTTCTTTTTTTTCCCTGATTTTACCATTGATTTTTAAACCTTGTTTATTGCTTTCCAAATGTTGCACTTTTCAGTAGGTGAAGCCCATTGAATTGCCTTGTGTATGTAATTCACTTTACAAATATGTTATGCCAGTTTTTGGACATTTAAAACAAAAAAACTGTGAGTTTCTGAAGAATTTTAAACTCCTCACTACTATTGCTCTATGCCAGAGCTAGTCCTTACACCAGGGTGTGTACTACTAACTTTTATTTATATAGTGCTCAAAAACAGCCCATATGTGACCAAATTGCTTTACTTATGATCTCATACAGTATTTATGTTGGTGTACTGTGTATCCTCTTCATTTATAGCCATTTATAGGATGATTGTGTGTGCTTTTGAGTTTGTACGTTAGTTAGGGATGTCCCCATACAACTTTTTCCCTTTCGATACGATACCAATGCTGCAGCCTTGAGTATTGGCCGATATCAATCTGATACAATACGATATCAGCATGAATCATAGATACTTTTATGACTTATTTTGTAGTGTGAAATGTTAAAAAAAAAAGGTTTGATCAAGTGATGTTAGTCAAACAGAGAACAAGTCAGCAACATTATGTCTGAGAAAAACTGACCCATTTATTATTATTAAACAATTGGTTACATACATTTTAACCTTCAACATAATATCTATAGTATTCTACAATTGAATGAATATCATATAAGATATATCGGAGATTGTAGATGCAGTCCGATAAAATCCAATAGTCGTTTTCTGGCTGATATCGGAGCAATATCCGATATCAATATCAGATCGGGACACCCCTAGTTATATTTTTAGCATCTTTACATTTACGTTTTAATGCATTGACTATAATGTCTTATGTAAAAGCCCAAATATGGACAAGAGATGGAATTTAGCAATAGCTATAAACTCTTTGCACAAAACAAAAGTTACATTCACAGTATTGTTAATCTCTGTACCGTCCCTATTTAAATAAATTCTATTATATCCTAACTCTAACCCACTAACCCCTAACTCTTCTAACCCTTACCACCTGTACGCGTGTGACGATTCACTCACGGTGGTAGGAAAACTGAATATGAAACATGTATTAATAATTGTTAACAACATGTGTGTAAGCCATAGACCTGTAACATGGTTTCCTCAGTTTTATGCCAATTCCAATTACAACTATCAACTATCTGAACGGCAAGAGAATTGAGAACTGTAATACATTTTCAATTATAATTTACCCGAAGCAGGAATGCCCCCCACCCATTTCCCCCAGCTGGCCCACATACCCTCACACACATCATCACGTTCATATACAACAAACTGTATACGCTGCGTTGGAGAAAACGCCTAAAAACATGACTCGCACTTTAAAAACTGATGGTTCTTTGGATGCAATTTAAGAAGAATCAGCACTCGCAAATGTCCACTTTTATTTTGGAGGACTCTCACACTGTACTGTACATACGTACGTTACAAATGTTACAGCCATGTGTTGCTAAGCCTACACGTGTCAAACATGTCTCGGCCAGGCTTGGATCGACAGTGTGACTCACCCTTAGCTCATAGTTAAGGACCTGATATTGTGCTGAGGAGCTTTTTGTGATGGCTCGTATCCATTTGCTTTGGCAAAAAAAAAAAAAAAAAGAAATAACCAACTTCCTCTACACAAAAGTTGCTAATAGAGAGATAAGGTAGCCTAAGGGGAATGTTTAATCTGAAAGTACAGTATGCTCGTACTACCCTGAAGAGTCAATGTATCACATGAAAAAGGTGTTTTGGAGAAAATACTGCAAATGACCATAGCTCCTTTTTAACTGTAGGTAAGACTGTAATATTTGAAATTATTATAAATGCTAGATTATAAACACCAATGTAATGTATGTATACATGTGTGTATAATGTAATACATCTGTGTGATGTCAAAATGTACTTAAGTGCTTTTTTCTTCTTTTCTCTTATTGATGTTGGTCTTTGTATGTTTTGTAATGATAATTGAATATAGGAAAGCTTTCTTGCTTCGGCCTACTCCTTCTGAGCACACATCGTCGTCTAATGATGTGTCTTTGAGTTTTGTAAAAAAAAAGAAAATGAATGTAAATAAACTAAACTAAAACAATTTAAATGACTCGATTTGATTTGTGTTATTGAGAAAACAGCATGAACCCACTTTCTCTACAACACGCTGGTACAAGGTCACGTTGATGATCTATTTGAAACCAGATGTACATTTATGTACATTTTCAAACTAATTAAGGTTCTACTTATGTCTGTCAAGATCAACAACATACATAATACTGTTTCCTTTCATCAAAACAATAAAAAGTTACACATACAGAGAGTACAGCTCTTCATTAGGTACTTGCATTAACTAACTGCCATTGAACACTATATATAAATGCATCTATGGTGAGACACTAGGGCTGGGTGATATGCACCAAAACTCATATCTCGATATTTTTTCTGAAAATGGTGATATACGATATTAATCACAATAGTTTTAATTCAAATGAAGTCTTACCAGAAAGACAATTATGGGTTAAATTTGCTGAAACAAAATGCCACACAGGCTCATTTATAAACACTGCACAATATGTGTCACTTTGAGCTTTTTCTTCTCTCAGGGACAAGCACGTGTGAGTGTAGTGTGGCTTGTTTAGTTGTAGATCTGGGTTACGTAGGACATAATCAACAATCCACCTAACTGTGCTTTTCATGCTGTTTTGAGAAGTTGAGAAAGTGGTGACTTGGAGTGTGACGACATCTCGATACGACGATACATCACAATATTTTTCCGCGCAATCTATTATTGATATGCTCGCGCTAAGTATCGATTTTTTTTTTTTTTTTTTCTTCAAAACCTTTTTTTTTGCTTTTTCACTAAAATGTGCAGGTAGGTCTTCACAAAAAAATTGTGTCACTGTTTGTTGAAGGAACCAATATATTGTTTACTGGAATATTGCACTATAATGGTATCACTGGTAAGAAAGACCCTATTTTGGAGATACTTATTCATTTACATTGGTATGTTGACACTTAGTTACAGAAATGTTGCACTAGAATATTGACACTGTTCATAGGACACTTTTTCAATCTATTGTCTTTCAGAAATATAAAATAAAAATTGTGTTTTTTCACTTAATCTTTTTTTTTCTTCTTGTTATATCATAGATTATTGTAGATTGATTTCTGACCAATATATCGATAATCGCAGTATCGTCATATCGTGAGATAATCGTTATCGTGAGCGGTGTATCGCGTATCGTATCATATCGTCAGGTACCCAGAGGTTCCCACCCCTAGTGGTGACTCCTAAAATAAGTCTTTTAATACAAAATAAGCAATAATATCTAAATATATATATATATATATATATTGGCGATATTGTAATTTTCTACATCACCAAAATAGAAAACTCAATATATCTTGAATCTCAATATATTGCCCAGCCCGATGAGACAACTGTTTTTGACATCTACTATATGTTTACAATAAATTAAAGGAGCATAGAGCAGGATCTAGAAATCGCAATTCATAGTGAAACCACGGTGGCTAGTGTAACTGTAGCCATCAGCCAAGTCGCAGCAGCAGCAGCAGCAGTAACAGCAGCAGCAGCAGCAGCGCATACGAGGGGAAATCGGACCCACAACAGCAGTACAAAATGTATCACACATCCGTTCAAGGCAATCGGGAGAAATGTGTGTGGGCTCATTCTCTTTGATTTTAAGCACTTCATCACCCATTAGCATTAAAATACTTAAAATTTATGTTTATTTTTTTTTACAAATCCTGCCCTATGCTCCTTTAAATCCTGTATCCTCTGAATTTACAAATGTTTATCATATGATATTCAGTCAAAAACCTTCTTTTTGGCTTTTTACTGCTTTTGTGTTTGCATCCTTGAACATGTCGAAGTCAATGCATGTGCATAACAAACAGTGCAATGACATTAGACGTCACACACACACAGTATCATTCAAGGGTGAATGCCTGCACTTCCTAATCTTGACTCGCCATGACATGCATTATGTCAAGAGAGCAGAGCACAGGAGAAAGAGAGCTGACGTTATCATGCACTGGCAATCTGTGCCCATCCACAGAGTCATTCATTTCCCCCCTCATCTCCTTCTCCCCTGTTAACACATGCTTGTGATATAATACCAAGTTGCAAAGAAAGGTGTACGGTACACATGGTGATGACTGCAATGAGAGAGAGTGATGATAATGGTGAGGCGTGTGTGCATGAGGGAGAGAGAGCCTTACTTTGGGTGCATAGTCCATCTGTGCAGTTTTCAGAGGCTTCTGCGTTCCCTTCACACATCTTGCCTCTGTGTCTTGGCGCTGGGGAGTTGCACTCCCGACTCCGCTGCCTTTCACACTGGTTGCTGCACACGGTCCATACGCTCCACTCATCCCAGCCGCCATCAACTGCAAAACCAAAGGAGATGGGGTTTTTTTTTTTAAAAGAATGACTCACGCAAAGAAATGTGACACATCTTTAGGTAGCATAGTGCACAAATGTGGAGAAGATTTGCAAACACCTCAGATAGAGGATGCTACCTTCACCAAAACCTCCTTTATTTAGCTGAGAAAAGGTCTCATCTTGTTTTGCACAACCTGTACAGTGTGTTGAAGGGTTTTCTATGTTTGCTAATTTTATTTTATTGACTTCTTTTTTTCTTTTTTTCAATTTTAGCTCCAATGAAAAGTCAGCAGAATAATGAATGCATGAATAACAGGAGCACTCTGCTTAGCGCCAAATATCAATACTGGTTTACATATAGCGCTTCGAGATGACTTTTGTTGTAATTTGCGCTATATAAATAAAGTTGAATTGAACTGAATATAACATTCAACACCACTTTTGGCTTTTTTTTACATTACACTGTGACTTCTTTTAGGGAAAGTCCCAGTTGGAGTTTTTAGCACACTCAGCAACCAAGTATAGGGCCCCTTTAAGACAGCCTGAGGGGCCAATTGAGAGGTGTGTAAACGACGCTGTGACACAGCAAAAAACAGAAATACAAGCAATGTTTCATTGACGTCTCTCAGACTTTTCAACACTCATAACTGAAAAAGTTAAACAGAAAATCCACACAGCTTATTTAACTACAAAAAATATATATATATTGTTTTAAGCGATGTAAAGGTGTTATTTTCTCTATAATCTCAAATAGAAAATGTGATATATTGCCAAACTCAATAAAAAGCCCAGGCCAGTTTTGGTGTGTAAAACGTTGTAAAATATAGCAATAAAGTCACTTAGAAACACTGCTACGAGAGCCAAAAGTACAGCAACCCACAGGGGACAAACAGCACAAAACCTCGACACCATATTATAGATTAAAGCTAATCATCTTTTTTAAAAAAGACAAATCTGAAGAAAAACACCACCAAAAGGATTAAACTATAGTTATCCTAATTATTGAGTGCCACTTTCTCACAATGGCTACTTCTGCTATGACGCAATGACATCAGGCATTGTGTACAACCTGCAGAACGCCACCACTTTCTAAACTGCTGCCCAACACTTAGGGACGCACCAACTGTCTTTTCTTTTCTTTTTTTAAGGAGGGGAATCTAATTACAGTCACCCAAGGATGAAGTGGGTGCAGATGATGGATGGATGCAAATTGCTGTTTGACAAACTCTTCCAAGCACACTTAGGTAAACAAAGGCAGTGCGGCAGTACGGTTTGAAAGACATTTCCTTCCCATTAACCCCCAGGCCTTTTTACATAATGCAGTTTAATGCAACACGACCGAACCCGGATGGTGCGCCGCAGGCTGGGACTCTTCAGCTATGCTCTATTATCCGATCACGGAAGAGCTCATCACACTTAGCTTACAAATACAGGGAAGACCATATGGCGCCAGAGGATTTTTGGCAGCAGCCGCCCGAAGAAGCCTTGTGGGTGGTGGAGAAGGTAATCGTTCCTTTGTTACGTTCTGCTGCCCAAAGCTAGACTGTCTTTGTGGCTTTTCCCTCTCAGCTGATTGAAATGCAGACGAGGCATTTATGCAACAGAAAACAGTGCCGACTGCATTTCTGCAATCATCTCTGTTGGTTGTCGACATGTCGTTTCTGTTTGCTCTCTTTGAATCAACTCGTTCATCTAAAGAGTAAATACAGTTTGACAAAACGCTAAATCTGCAAACCTTCAATTGTATCCAATTCCAGCGTTTTCAAGTCTTTGCTGCTCTCTGAAACGTGGGCTTCAAATTAGCAGCTGAACGATTTTTTATTTTTTTATTTGTTGTGGTGACACTTTTCTCTGCTGAGAATGAGCTTGCTCTTTCGGCAGAAATGTTCCTTTGTTAAAAATAAGCCTTCTTGTAAAATATCATTAGGTAAATGGGTAAACTTTTGGTTTTAGACTTCATTTACCAGTATTTTGAAAAATCAATAAATTGTTTATTATTTTCCTTTTTCATCCAGAAAATCGCACATTTTCATTCATTAGCAATTATTATTAATAATAATAATAATAATAATAATAATAATAATAATAATAATAATAATTCATCAATACAGAATAGCATTTTTTGTTACCTGGTTACACCCACTTTTGGATCAGTTTACAGAGGCAGTAATACACAACCCATCACATTATTGCACTTTAGATGATGGTACAGTACATACATAAAGACAATCAGGCTGATTTTTTCCCCTTCCCAACGGAGAATGACAAACTATACTATTAGATTATTCTGTGGTCTGAGGTGTGTTAAGAGTGAAATTGTCCTGATAATTTGCCCTGAGACAGGTCGAGGCTGATAATCACTGTTTAATATTTACAACCAAAACTCCTCGTGTGTGTGTGGGAACAGCTCACTACTCCCGACCCCGTGATTTGTGACGTGGAACAGAATGTTGGCAATCAAGAAACGAGCAGACTGAGAAACACGCAATGATGCATTCAAGGCAGGAGTTTGGAAAATCCCAGGTTCTGAGTTGCTTGGAACGCAGCCTTAGACAACGTTGTTGGATCTAGTTTGGTCACGCAAGATTTCTGGTTTGGAGGAAGATCGTAATGAGACAGAATCAAGTGTGTTGAGATTATCAGAGAACACAACACATGGTACAATCAACACTGCTCTATGCCTGATTGCTAGCTTCATGTGTGGGGTCTGTAACAGATAAAACATTTCTTCAGATTTAGAAAACCATTATGTACAGTATGTATCCCACTTTAGTTACATGTCATCCAGTTTCGTTGGACGTTATCATGTGATTCCTAAAAAGAACAGAAACGTTACGGTGGATGGATTTTCAATGTTGCACTGAAAATGCTAGTGGTCACAGCATTTGGATGCCACTATCATCTATCTTACTACAGATCTACACGTCTTCCATCTGACCAGGAAAACATCAAAATGTGGACAAAATTATGAGCAGCTCAGAAAAATAAAATAAAAAAACTTAGTCGCCGAAACTTTGCTCTTGTTCGCATCTCCATCCTCCCACAAAGACATGGAACAACATCCACTTTCTTTAACGGCTGTGTGAACTTCACTCCTCCTGTGGAGGCCTCTGAGCCACAGAGGAAAAGGTCTGTTTATCTCAACTTAAGAAGGAAGTTTTGGAAAGCTTAATTAATTCTTTTTTCGTGATTGAACTCCACAATGCATGAAACACTAATCCTCTTCAACCAGTTCTTTATTGCTGACAGCTTGAAATGTCAGTGAGACACATGTATCAGAAAGAAGTCCACTATTGTCATATTTTCACAAATTTGATGCCTCTAAAGGTCCAATTTTGAAAAGCTGAAGCAAAGTCCTGGCTTTTGATCACCAGACTTCATGAAGAAACTTTTCAGTGTCACCTTTAAGAAAAGCGTGTACGTTGTAATAACACTGTGGTTTCTAAGCTACATCGTCTGAGGATAAAAACACCCACTCACTGGTAAGAAGAAGAATTACTGATTTCATATGGGCTGTACAGAAACTTATTTCTGTACAGCCCATATACATATATATTTAGATATAGACACACATTTGCAAGTTATTTCTATATGGGTGCAATAACACACCAGTCCTCTGTAAATCTTGGAATTATCATTATAACTGTCAGTCACTTACATTTTTAGAACAAAATATGCCAAACTTAAATACTGTGACTTGTCCTGTTGGGCATTAATCAATCCACGATACTGCTTCATGTTCAAATACATTTGTTTTGTGGTTTAGTTAAAGGTATAGAAAAGAAATGCCCTCTGCACATGCGCAAAACTTGACCTGCTCAAGCGGGAATGCCTACATGTGCGAGAGAGCGTGCACGAGCCCAGTTTTCCTCGTGCACAGCTCTGTTTACAAGTGTGAGCAGGCATCGCTCATGCAGGCTTACCTTCCAAAAGAAGATTTCCCACTACTGTATGTCAGACTCGCCACCGGTAAGTGAAATTTTCAAAGTTACCGATGCGCACCGGACACAAGCATGTACGATAGCCTTACGTAAACATATCATCAGAATGATTGACAATTAGGAGGACCAATAGATATGATGATCCACCCTGAAGTTGAAGCCAAAATAACATTGTCCACAATACCTTTAAACTTGAACCATGAAATAGCTCCAGTGAGAATCATTTTGTCTGCTTTTTGAACAGTATGTTAAGTTGAGGTTTCATTTACAAGTTTTTCAGGAAATTTTTTATCTTTTGTCTTTGTCAGAATACTTAAACCATGACTCAGCATTAATATTTGTTTAGGGTGTGGTGTTTAGCTGCCCCAGGTGTACCAAAAATACCTCCCTGTGCTTAGTTAGCTGAGATGGAGGAAGAGTTTGAATTGGGTGTCTTGGTAACAGCATGGTCGCAGCTTTAGCGATGACTAATTTACTTGCTACAACCCCAGTCCACGGGGGCCACTTATTGTATCCAGCAGGTTTGAGATGTGCCCCTGCTCCAACACTCCTGGACCTAATAAGGTCTCATCAAGTAGCTCTGCAGACTGTCAGCAAACAGCCTCCTGGGTGTGTGTCTGTGTGATTGACACCTGTCCACTATGAGCAACAGTGCAATTTTTTACTCATGTGAAAAGGCAGTTCGTTTTTTTATATTTAAAGGTCAGGAGATAATATTTTGTCTTTTAGCATTCAGTTATTAGTTATAGTTATTTCCGTTACTGTGTTTGAACTTGTCTGTTTGGTTTACTTTGTGGTCCAAACAAGTGCTGCTCTCTGCATGGTTTCTAAACCCCCCAAAATGGCTGAAAACTCCAAGACATCTGCAGTATATGCAATTACTTCTTCAAGCTCATCAGGTGCCAAATCCCCGACACGATCGTCCATACTTGTATTTCATGGAATTTGTTATTTTAACTTAAAATCTGACCTTAAAATCAAATGATGACCAATTGAAATCAGTAATCATTCTACGTTAAAATGTCTACATTAAAGCAGTTTCTACCTAATTTAAATGACTTTTAAAAGCTTAGTTCATCCTCCACTCCCTTTAGTTATGCACCACGGTATTCATTGCATCACTGTAGGCAGTGCTTAATTTGTAAATCATCAGGTTATTGTGGTGTAGTGTAGAATAAACCTACCGTGAAAGTTTCCTACGGTAGACAGTGCGCATGCGCGTCCGTCATTTTGAAAAAAAGGTATTAATCTTTCCTTTAATTATTTAGGGGTTAGGGTTAGCGTTTGAATTTGGGTTTATCATAGTAGGAATATCAAGGTATCAAAATATTGTACGTATACGTGTAAATATTGACTACGCTATTAATGTGCATGCGCCTATAGGAGGCTTTCACGCGTAGGTTTATTCTACACTACACCGGCAGTAAGAGAGAGACAAGCATGTCACGGAATACATTTTTTTAAAGCGCCTTTTGCTAACTTAATGGGCCAATAAAATCAAGTAAACACAAACGACCAATTAACATAAATGTTAATTAAAAAAATTAAAAAAAAAAAGATGAATCACGTACCTCAGACTTAGCTTCACTTATTGGCTTAAAAAAGCTTTTTAAATCCAACTGCCATTTTTTTTAAGCCATTTTCCACCATCTTCCAAGCTTACAGAGAAACAATTTTCACAAAAAAAAAAAAAATCACACTTTTGACACAGCAAGGGGGCGTGGCTTGACTTTACTCTGTGTCTACATTCAATTTTGTGCTTACAATGGCATTTACTGTGATTTCAACTCAATAAAAGACAACTGTCCAAATATAATACTTCAATCAAAACGCATAAAAACAACAAAGGTGTAGGATTTGTTATTTATTTTTTAAATGAAGTGCTGGATCCAATCACATAAGTACCGGTCAAAATCTGGGAGGTGTTGGATCTTGCTCCAACAGGATGCGGCCAAAATTAAGCTCTGATTGTATGGCAGATGATATGGCCAAAAACTAATATCTTAGTATTTCTTCCTAAAATGGCAATATATAATATATGTAAAAAAAAAAAATTAATAAAAATTAGGATTGAAAATCAAGTTCTTTATAATGGCCAAGGATAAACAAAGCTTTAAAACTGGTTGAATAAAATGTCAGAAGATGGAAACAAAAAATCAGTTTTTTTCATATTGTGCAATCAGAATTTGCTATTTTCAAAGTAAGACCTTGTATAAGGACAGAGCGGTGTTTCTGGTAAGAGAAAATCTCACTTGTACCTGTGGTTTCCCTATTTCAGGCTAAAATGCCCTTTGAACCTTACTCTGAAGTGATTTTTGACATGGCAAAACAAGGTTTATCATCGATGGAAATATCTGCCAGCATATCACACCAAAGTGAGGATGGAAGAGGTTTTCCTGCAATCATGTCCTCTTCCCTGAGACACATTCTTTTATTGTTACACAGCAGCACCAAAATGATTTTTATCTCCTGCACAGCAACGTCCTCATACGCGCTCTTACTTTGAAAATGGCAAACTACGGTCACACAATATAAAGCAGAAAACTACAATTTTGAAAGTTGTGTCTATCCCTTTTTGAACATTATGAATCATATACCTTGAATTTATATGTGAATTTTAAAATGAAAATAAAATAAACGCAATTTTTTTTGTTTTTTATTGTCCTTTTCAGATTGGAAAATGCCACGACCAAATCATACACTTCCACCACAAATCTTGATATTATTTGTTTCTCAATAAACTTTAATATTCTTTTTTTTTATTTTAAGCTGTTGAATGTTTTGTGTTGCACTTTTTGATCATGTGAAGCACATTGACTTGCCTTGTGTATGAAATGCGCTATACAAATAGATTTGCCTTGCCTAAAGTTTTACTTGAAAGGGAATTCTGGTTCAAAGTCACTGGTGCAAAATGCAACATAGGCACATTATTAACAACTATTTGCACAATATCAACATGAGCCACTTTTGGCTTTTGGCTTTTTTTTTTTCTCACAAGGGAGAACATGGCCCAGGCCTACATCATAACATCTAAGACTTTTCCCAATCGGCCCAAAATGGTACGACCCACTACGAAAGAGTGCACAAACTTCAAATTAACGAACACTTCCTGAAAAATGAAACAATACTTTGGGACGTTATTGTGTGCACACAATGTGATGACTGACAGGTTGAGATTGGGAGACAGCATCTGCACAGAGGTGACAAGGCATGAAGCCATAACTGAGTTGGGGAATATTAGCATATGTTCTTTTAATAAGAGAAAACAATGAAAGGGGAGCCTGGAGACCACGTGAAACCAAGGCTGCTGATATCTCATGGAATTTCAACCTTTACCATCTGACAGGTCTTTAGCAGATCGGTTTATTAGAAAAATGCTCAAAGCCCGAAGAAGTAAAAGAACAATCTCACGATGAAGATTGAATTTCAAATCACTTCATTAAGATCTGGTCAGTGACAGCAAGGATGGGGGCGGGACATTTTAGTGAGTTCTTTGTATTAATTATCAGTTTACTGTTACAGTTGGATCATTTAATCCAGATCATGGACTCATGATGGCACAATGTACACATATGACAGTGTGGTGACACAGCGCTACTGGAGCTCAAACCTGCTGGATGATGATCAGTAGATCATCTTTAAATGGTGCAGACTGATTGACAGACTGTGTTGCTGTATCAACTCAGATCAATGGTGTCAACAGATCAATAGGACGGTTTGTGTCCAAATCTGCCTGTTTTTCATGGACTGATCAGAGCAAAGTTACAGGACCTGACGGAGCAGCCACATTAAATTAGGGGGAAAACGTATCATTAGGTTTTAAAGTCGTGGGTTTTTTTTGTTTTTGTTTGTTTGTTTATTTAGTTTTCTACATTATGAAATGTTTGTGTAGCAGACAGAAAAGTCCATCTGTCTCCAATTTAACTTCCTCAAATGTCATTTTGTGCTTCTGTGCACTCACGCCTCCACATTGAACAAGCAAAACGCTCATTTAAATAGGTCAGTCTCCACCACTTCTGCACGTGCACTAATCATTGCTGAAATCTTAGTGAATTCCTTGCAGCAGGTGAGGAAACTGGTTTACCACCCTTTATTTCAGATCTTGGTGAATCCGCCCCTCAGGGTGCAAAGCAAGTGCTACCTCCACAGGCTGCCGAGCTAACATAAAATACATGTTTTCGGTCCGTGGGAAGAAGTTGAAGTACCAAGCTTAATCCCACACAAATGAATTTACTTCAGTAACTTTTCACTGGACTGAACTTTTGATGACTAATTTGTTAATCACAAGTTCATCTGAGCTGACGAAAGAATTCATTCATTTCTATAAAGCCTGCAATTTGTTTCATTTATTTTGAAGACCCTGACTTTCAGGCTATCTGCAGCCTGACACTAAGCTTGACTGTGAATAACAAATAAAAACTCCTTTTGTCCCTGTATGCTTTTAAAGCGTCATATTTTTGATTCTGTCTTACATATATCTATTAGATACGTACATAAAGCAGGAAGAAATAAAGTGCTCAGCCAAGTTGATCATTATTGTGCTGAGCTAGAGGGCAGCTCTCTTCATGAGAAAACTTTTCTTCCAATAATGACTTTCACACACAATTGGTTCAAATTTTGTAATGAAGAACTCTAAAGGTGCAATGATTGCATTTCCTGCTCTTATCGCCATAAAGAGGAAGGATTTCGATTACACATTTTAGGCCCATTTAGAATATTAATGTCCACGTATGGGAGGCGACTTGTAGTGTAGAAGCAAATGCATGTGTGACTATTATGGGCTTGTTTAGGACAGGTTTGGGATATATAGTCGTTGAGAACCTCAGTCCTGCATGCTTTAGGTCAGTGGTTCCCAAACATTTCACAGTACCCGTACCCCTTCAGACCTTTAAGCTGACGCCATGTACCCCCTACTCCTGCACACTTCATTCGGGAAGTCGGGTTTACGTCACAGATGACGTTAGCGGTAGTGAATAAACGGGAGCAATCTTGAAATGGCAGAAAACAACTCGTCCGCCTCCTGTTTGTCCGATGACAAAAATGTCTTTATTTCAATACAGGAGTGATTTATATCCCGGTATGGCATACAACTATCAACAAACACTACCAGAAGAAGCCAGGGGACAATATACAGTAAAGCTAAGTTATCAGTACTAGAGATATCTGAGTGTCCACATAAAGGCCCAATTTCACCTATCCAGATATTTACAATTACCTAATAAATTACCCCGTGAGTAACCCACACAGTAAAAATCCTGTGGTAAAATCCTCACACGCCATTAATCAGTGTACACAACAGATATAAATACAACGTATTGCCATCTAGAATGAAAACTAAAGCTGCCGAGATACCCCTAAAATCCTCAATTCAGATCTTAACTGTTCACTTATGAAATGCAGAGAGCACAGGTAGGAATAGGACGTTTTTACCCATTTCCACCTTACCATTCTCAAGCATTTTGGATGGTCCTATGAAGGAAAGCCATTGTTTTGATGATATAAAAAATGATATCTGTATTATTTTTTACATTTGACAAACAGCCAAACACACAACAGCTGTTCGTCACGGTGAAACCTTTTCTGTTACAACGGAGTCAGTACGTTGTTAATGTTGTTTTACCCCCAAACAATTATGGTGACTGGTGTTGCTAGGCAAAAACGTCACAACTTACCCGGATGCCCGACTTCCTGAATAAGAACACAATAATGTAATGTCAACGTAGCCCTACAGTGAAAATGTCTACCTGAATTTTACCTATCCTGTTAGCGAACAATATATCATTGAAAAAAATTAATAATCTGTAAGCACACTAGAAAATATCTTATTCAGAATTATCACTTGTTTTTATTAAATAATTAGCCTACTGGCATTTTAAAGGTGCAGTCTGCAACTCTTAGAAAAGTGACTTTTTGTCATATTTGCAAAAGCTGTCACGAACTGACAGCTGTTGCTCACAGTCCCCGCACCTTTCCCGAGGCTGTAGCGCCGTCTTTTTTACAGTGTATGGTCTGGATGAGTAGAAGATGGAATTAGTAACTTTTCTGCTTGAAAGGTAATTACTGCTGCTTGATTTACATTATGTTTGATTTGTAATTGTTACACTAGAACTCTGTAGTGCATTTGTTGTTCAGCATCCATGTGAGCTGCTGTACGTGACACTGTGTTGTTGCTGCTGCTGCTGAGGTGTGTGCACATTGAGAGAGAGAAGTGTTGCAGTAATATGATTTTAACAGAGCATGTTATATCACTATGCCTCTGAGGGAGGGACTTTGGAAAGTTTGGAGGCAGGGCAAGAGAGCAGCGGGGAGGAAGGGGGAGAGAGGGATCTGAGAGTTGCGAACTGCACCTTTAAGTGAGAAATCAATCTCTTTTTTGGAAAAGGAATCTACCAAACATTTGTTGATTGAACATATAGCAGTAATAAAACATATTCATCACCCTGATACTGTGAAATACAACTTGCTACAATTGTGGCAATGCATGGAGGCTTCTGACTGCTGCTGGATTTATATTCTAGTTTCCAATGTTGTCACACTGTTTTCATTTCATGTTTACATACCCCCTATGACAATTTGCGTTCCCCACTTCGGGATCCTTAGGCTTTGGATGTCTCATTGCTTATTTGTTTTAAAGTGAGGAATTGTTTTCTCTTGTAATAACATTAAGTTCTGTGATACCTGGATGGATTTGAAATAGACATTTCTGGATATATTAGGTTATCTAATTTTATTTCTTTAAAGTATTTTTGGATCCCTCCTGATCAATACAGATGCTGACAAACGACCGACATGTGAATATCCATGACTGATAAATTAAAATACACCAGCTTTAAACTTTACCCACAAAGAATAAACCAAGCGAGTTCACTGAGTTTGTCTTTGAGATCTGACAGCATAAAAGCAGCCCGATGAGAGTCAATTATTGCAAGACTATTAGCACATAATTGGTTATATTACTGAAGGAAAAAAAACTGGCAGAAAGAAGATGACCTGAAAGTTTTTGCTCCCATTCAAATGCTGGCAACAGCAGATTGTTGAAACCAGCAGTGAGATTTGTAATTAGGAGTGTGCTCCCAGCTTGTAGACGAACAGGAAGTATGTCCAGCCAGCTTCATTAATTAATCGTATTAGGGATTGGAGCGGCATGTGGAAGGGACGGCTGGCCAAATCCTGAGTACACAGCATAACTTTAGGAGTTCCACTGTTTGATGAGTGAGTTTTCCTGAAGCCTGTGCGCCACTGAACCCAGTTGTTCCTATTGAATCCCCAACAAACAACATTTCCTACTCTAATGTATGACATTAGCACCTTAGCACAAACTCAGCAGAGAAACCAAAATCATTACAGATGATTTGGGACAAAAATTCAGACCTGGCATTTCCTGTCCAGACCATTACATTATCAGCGACACCACTTAGAAGCTGTTATTACGTCAGTAATGCTCAACATGTGGATTTTTATGTCTTAATTTTAATTATTACTCCCCCAAAAAAACTTAAAAGGGGGAACATTTTTAACTCTTTTTTTTTTTTTTTTTACATATTTCCTTTGACCATTTTGCAACTTCCTTTGTGCCATTTTTGCCTCTTTTCAAAAAGTTCAGACACTTTTTTTCAGACTTTAGCTACATTTTTTTTTTTTTTTTTAATAAATACCTCTTTTTTTTCCCCTATTTTTGTCCTTTATTAATTTTTCTTTGGCCACTTTTCATCCAAATAAGTTAATTTGTGCCTAATAAATACCACTTGTTTCCTCCCTACATTTTGCCTCTTTTTGTTCCACATTTTGCTCTTTTTCACTGTTTGCCACGTTTTGCTCATTAAAAGCTACCCTTCACCATTACATACCACCTGGTCCCTCTTTATTTGCCTATTTTTTGCCCACTCTTGACTGCTTTTGGCCTATTTTAGACACTACACTCATTTCTTGCCTGATTTTTGCCACTTTTAGACAATTTCTGGCCACGTCCAATCGCTCGTCTGGTCCCGACCCACTGGGACGTGCCCGGTATGCCAGATGACCCGTCCACCCCTGCTTCCACTTTACTTTATTGTATCTATTTTATTCTTAGACAATAATGCTTTCCTGGAAGGGTGCTGTCCATGTTCTAAGAAAACTGAGTTGAGTAAGTGGTTAAATACCAGGCTTTCAGCTTTCTTCATCATTTAATTTTCTGTCCCTAATGCAAGGTCTAGGGTGTTTGCTCATGCTCATCTCAGTTTATTTAATCAAGAGAGAAGTGAAAGTAAAATTAGAACCCTTTCAAAATAAAATCTTATCTTTTTTTTTCCTCATCCAAGGTCTGCAACCTACTCTTGCGTTACACTCACATGTTGAGAATAGACAACTTGTGAAAGTACCCATGACTTGTTGAACTGGTGATAATTGTCTGTTGTATTTATATTTGGTGGTCAGCGTTCAGTACAATTTGTCACATCTTGTTTTTGTCTTAAACAGGAAGCACTTGCTCAATAGTTTAAAAAAAAAAAAAAAAGGTACTGTTTTTACTTTATAACACCCAGGCCTTTAAAAAAGGTGACACAGATGTCCAACTCCATTCAAGCAGAGAGGTCTGCATGTCAGTGCTACCGCTCACCCTGTAAGACAACCTTTGCGTCTGTGGGAACAAGCCTTGTCGCTCTCTTCAGAGCAGAAAGGTCCTTCTCTGCTTCCTTCTAAAAGTTTTTTTTTTTTTATTTATTTTTTATTTCTGTGTACCTTAGCTCACCTCTTTTTTTCCCTGAAATACAAAGCATGCTGAGTCATATTCAGTTTTCCACCACAGGCAGTGGTGTAGTCTCAATAATTTAAATCATAAAGCTCTCTCCTTTATTCACTTCTATTTGTTTCCTTTCTCACTGCAGGATGTTGGCAGGTTACCTTGGTTTGGTCATAATAAGCTGTAATGCAAATAAAGAGCTTATTTTAGCATGTTGGAAGGAATGGGTCAATTATAATTATAATCGCCTAATTGATAAATATTTAGAACTACGGCGTAATTGCTTTAATTTGAAAAATCTGTTGCTGTCGTAATCATAACAAAATTGTAATCGAGTGTAAATAATTGACTTTGTAATTGTTATTTGCCATGAAAATCCGATAAAAATGATAATTTAACGCAAAACGGGGGAACCATGTTACAGTTCTATGTACAGTTCTACACACATTTAGTTAACAAATATTAAAATGTGTTTCATATCAAGCTTTTATCATTAAAAAAAAAGAAAGAAATCGACATAAAAGGCTCAGACGCCCATAACAAAAATATTAAAACCTATATTTTCATTGATCAGGAAGCCTAACAAAGCAACCAATAGATAGGAAATAAATTAGATGCTAGATATTTGTTTTTAGTGTATTTTACAGCTGATTTAAGACCCGTTATCATAAGAGATGCTAACTGAAAGCTAACACAAGAAGACGGTTAACTATTATTAGGTTATTTATTTCAGGCTCTGTGTTTGTGATGAACTGTAATTGAACTTTAGTAATTGAGAACATAATTGTAATTGACTTTCTGATGTTAAAAAAAAAAATTTAATTAATTGCAATTGGAAAAAATGCTGGTAACTGTAATAGTAACTGAATTGTAATTGAACATGGGTAATTGAAAACTTAATTGTAATTGGAAAAATGTAATTGACCCCAACCCTGTTGGAAAATGATAAAAGGTTGTGATCATTTATGGTGAAACATTGTGACACATGTAAAAATGCAGTAGAAAAACTGCAAATACTTAAATTAATAAGACACTAAGCTTTGTTTTTTTTTTTATTACGTGTACATTGCATACAGTCAAACAACAGTCAATAAAAGCATCTATTGATGAGAACGACGTACGTTCATCTTTAGAATGGGGCCAGATACATGGTTTTTGCATAGGATTTCTACATGATAAGGCAATATTATATTAAAGATCCCTGATTCTCTCTACAATACATTGACTCCCACTTGTAGCCTTCACAACAACAGTCCTGCACATCGGTTGAACACTTGTCACCAACAAATGACATAAACTTCTTTCTATTCTTCTAAAAAAAAAATAATAAGTTGCAGGGAAAAAGATGCAAAAAGGGAAGCTAAATGTATAGAAACTGACCAAGTGTTTAATACATCTAAGTAATTAACATCCCAATTGCTAGTGAAGACCTTGAGTGCCATGTGTTTATATCATTCCAATTCTCCACTAGAGCAGCTTGAACGTTCACTGCGACATCATCGCTGTTTGTAAGACTGCGCTCATCTGCTCAGAGATTAGATCTCAGAAGTTGTTTCGGAGCTCGACTGGAGCTCTTTCAGCATGTAATTGCCTTTGCACAATTTCTGTCGCTCTATTGCTTCCATGTTCTTCACTTTGTCCAAACATGTCTTTTTCCACGGGCCTCTTTCGACCACATGCCATCGAACCTCTCCCTTTGAATGACCCATATGGTGATAAAAGTAATGAGTACCTTTATCTATTGTCATTGAAAAAAAAAAAACCTGTACAACTAAAAGAGGAGGGTTGTGAGAGAAATTGGAACAGATCAAGTAGACTAGTGATTTTCAAACTTTTTTGGCTCAAGTACCCCTTTCTCTTACTGTGTGTAAGTATATAAGTACCCCCCTTATATCCGACTACTACATTTTGCTCAGAATTCTGAAACAGAATTTTAATGCCTCCTGAAGAGATTTTTTTCCTATACTTTTTTGTCATTTAGTGTCTGCTCTTTTTATTATTCCGTATATTTTTCTCCTATTTATTGTGTTTTTGTTGTCGATTTTGCGTGTTGTTGGCATTGATTAAATCATTCTCTCTCGGTGTGCGTGTTGACAGATATGTAAAACAAATGTGAACATGCAGAAACTTAAAGGTGACACTGACTTGGGCAGAGAGCGTTGCAGGTGATCTTCTGCACAGACATCCCCTCGCAGAAGGCACCGCCGTTAAGCGGCGCCGGGTTGGTGCATGTCCGTGAGCGCTTCTGGATCCCTCTGCCACATGGCACATTGCAGGCTGACCACTCCGTCCACAGGGACCAGCCGCCGTTCACTGGAACAAACAAACAATAGCACAGAGGGAGCATTAAACTCAGTGAAAACAAGGCTCATTACCTTTTGCACGACTCAGGCACGGTTAAATACTTAGTTGTTATTAATGATCATGCAAGCTTGGAGCTGCTGCAAGGCAACAATATATAACATTGGTAGCAAATTGAGCAGGGCACATTTATTGTGGTGGCATAACGGCTCTATTTTTCTATTTGCCAGTTCAATGTTTCCACGCTGTAGGATTAAAATGAAGGCACGGAATGATGTGAAGACAAAGACAACCTATCAAACCAAAATGACGCATTTACAGCATCAACAGCTTGAGGTTGTCCACTTAGCACTGTGAGAGACGCACTTTACTCTACGATGTCTCCATCTAACATCGCTGTGGAAATTGGATGTTTAGCAGTGCTATCAAAGCTGGGAAACTCACATTTTTTGCAAGGCCTCTGGCACATAAATACTTAATAAGCAACACTCCTTTTAAATGAGATTAAGACACAGTGTCTTGTTCCCTTTCATAAAATACACATTGATTACAAATGAGAGCCAGTAAATTGAGTCTCTGAATAATACATTCAAAGGGAATAAAAAGGAAACATTGCTCTTCAGTGGAAACAGAGACAGGTCTCTTAATCACGTGTTTTGGGCTAAGTGAAGTCAGACATATTGATGTGAAGTGACATGCAGACATTGTGTCTTTGTGCAAGTTTAGAAGCTAATAACCGCAGCTCCTCGGACGACTTACCAAAGACTATCACAGCGGCCGTGGCGCTGCGTCGCTTTGCCACGATGTTACTGGCCAGACAAGTGTAGTTGCCCGAGTCCGAGAGACGCGCCTCGTTGATGATGAGGTTGTGGTCGGCTCGGGTGTCAATGTTGTCGTCATTCATGGAATTTACCACCTCTTCGTTTCTTAACCACTGAACCTACGAAAAGAGATCAGATGATATACCTTTATTTATCTCACGGTCAGAATATTTGCTTTCTCACAGGAATATGAAGAGCACAAAAAGAGTAGAAATAATGATCATGTTATAAGAATATAGGGTAGTCATCAGAGGTGTAAAGAGTACTGATATATTCTACTCAAGTAGAAGTACTGTTACTTGATAGAAATTGTCATCAAGTACACATAAGTCATACATAAAATACTCCTGTACAATTAAAAAGTAGCTCAAATAAATATTACTAAAAGTAAAAGTTACTAGTTACTTTCACCCCCCATGTTTATTTTTAGTAATAAATCTTGCCACGGTTCCCTTGCATACAGTAAACATCTCGTGTATAAACTTACAAGGAAAAAAATTAAATATTGCACATTTGGAACTTAATTTATTTTCCACAAAAGCATCTGTGTAAAATAAAACGTCAAAACGTACAATTATTTTTCAAATAAAATAACACCAATAAATTCAATTCAAAATAAAAAAAAAATATCTCAGGTTCTGAGTATATATACATTTATGAACTCTATAACTGATAAAATAACCTCCATTCAATGCTGTTTTGGCGCCATGCATGACGTTTAATGTGATTGGTCGGCGATGATGTGATGCATTTGATTGTCATGGTCATTGATTGATGGTCATTCCATTTTTTGTAGTTTCCCAATGTCCGTTGATCATATTAAAACCAAAAAACAATGATTTACTCAGTAACTGTTGGGTGTAGAAATGTAATGAATGACTTCACAAGTAAAATTACTCATTTAAAAATATACTCAAAGTACCCATAAAAGCAACTCAATTAGAGTAATGTGAGTACTTGTAATCCATTACTTTCACCTGTGGTAGTTAACACAATAATAACACAATGACACGACAGCTGTTGATGTAACTGAGGACATCTTCTCTCTTACAGTCTAAAGCAGAGGTGTCAAACTCATTTTAATTGGGGGCCAAATACGAAGTAGCTTGATCTCAAGTGGGCGCAGATTTTAGGCGAGAAAATAAGCAATTTCAACATTAATGTCCCCAAGTTTGTACTTTACTCGATGTATAAATGATACATTAAGTATGTAAGGCGCCGACAATATACAGGTAATAAGTGACAGATATCAATCCCTGCAGGATGTTGTCTTTTCTAATTTGGGGAAATTATGTGAAATAATTTCAGGAAAATGGAGTTCTTACTTTGATTTAAAATGACTGCAGTCATGTGATAAAAGCATGTGAAAATTGTGGATTTTCTTTGAATTCGTTACATTATTACAATATTATTACAACTGCATTTTTTGGTAATTTAGACACATGTGATGACCCCACTATTGTGTTTATTTCTGTCTGAACACCTGATGCTGATTTGCTTGAAGACCCTTCCCTGATTTAAGTTGTTTCCTCAGCCCCTTCTTTCCGTCTCTCCCACAGCAGATGTTAGTATTGGCAAATAATAGTAACAACTGCGCCTTCATCGTTTAGTTTTTTTCTCCATTTTGTGTTGTGGCTTCAAGCTGGTCCTGACACACCAAAAATCCAGATTATTTGGTAGAGTAAGTGCTGCAGCTCTAGAAAACATCGATAGCATGCATTGGCAGTGCTGTAATAAAAAAAAAAGACATTGCATTATAGAGATGGAATTTATGGAAAATAAATCAGGATAAAGGTAAGCACTGAAGAGGCAAACCTAATAAACAAGTGTAACATATATTAACAAAGCATCCTGGTAACCCTGAAGGTACTCTTTTCGATTATTGGGTTAACTGGAGTCTTTTACTTGAACACCAGTGTATTAGTGTGGTTATACATGCAGGAATATGTTTAAATAAAATCCCAGTCGTAAGACTGAATCGTACGATATTACGGAATAACTACACGGACTGATCAGCTTATCGGATGTCAGATCTTTAAAGCGAACCAACAAACCAAGACTAACGACTCTTAATCAGCTGCCTTTATGCTCCACTGTAAGATTAACCACAACTTAAAAGGACAACCACCAATGCTAACACCATTAGCCACTTAGAAGAGCCACCATAAGCAATTACCAGCAGCAGAGACAGGAACTAATTATGAATTACAAACTTAGCAACGCATTGCTGCCTCCACTCTGGTAAAGTGAGCTGCATGGCTGCATTTGCAAATTACATTCATACCGTAGCGGAATGCGCCGGGCTGATGGATATATAGGAAGCACACAGGCAGCGTTGATAACAAACAGCACTCGAGCTGGATGCAAATAGGAAGTGCCTGTGGGCATGCAAACACCAGGAGTACAGAAATGACACACGGGTCAGGAGAATGATGGATTGCAGTTGTGTATTGACAAAAATAAAGTCATAATAGACATCATGCAATAATCATTTCTTAGAGTCGTGGTATTTTCCCACTCCTGTGAGAACTGGTTGTTCGAGTTGTGGCCTCACAACGCGATCTTACAGGGGGTTGTGAAACTGTCACATAAAGTAATCTATTGTTTTGTGTGCGCTAACATGGTTTCCTCATTTTTGTTGTGAATTTCAAACTGAAGTTATTTCCAGCTATCTGGAAAGGATTTCAAGTCCAGTTATGTTTTAAGGCCTAGGACTAGGTTTTATAGTTCCTGAGGTTATATGGGCAACAGGAATCATCACGATTATAATAAGAACAGTTAAAAGAGATCAGAGTAAGATAAAAAATAAATAAAATATAACACAAATTAAGAACCATTCCACGCATACTATTTAATGTGATGGTCTCCCATTCAAGTATACTAACCTAGTAGGCCCTGCTTAGCCTCCCAAATCTGGATAGGCTAGTTCCTGCACTAGGAAGGAAATTAAAAAAATTATTGATTATGGGCGTGGCTCCTGGAGCAGTTAAGATACGCCCAGTCTATACTATAAAATATCCAATGAACAATCTATGCTATGCTAACTAGCTACTCATTACTCAAAATACCTCTATATTCACTCATCTCTCAATCCAACCTACTGACCACAGGTACTAGTTTTCATAAAAAGGGGTTGGGCTAACATGCTTATTTGCAATGCAAGATGGTCCCAAAACATCACGTGATCTTGTTCTCATCCAATAGCAAAAATCGATTGCAATAGCCGGGTTTCAACGCATAGACGGCAGTCACTATGACATTTTACAATAAAATATGTCAAATTGAAATACTTTGACTAAAATGTTGAGAGTTGGACCAGGATCAATCTACAGCACTACTTCACACCCAAATACATTTGTATTCAGCAGAAAAAAGCTTTGGTTTAGTAACTTACTAGTCTTGAGATATTTCTCTTCCCCCACATACCTGATCAACTAACTTTCTTCCAAAACCCTGACGACAAAAGGCATTGACCCCAAACTGCAGCTACCCCCTTCTTTGACCTCCATATGAAAGGGCTAGCTACCCCCTGATCTACATCAAGAGATGTACAGTATGCTGCTGTGTAAAGCACACAGAACCTGCAGTGGAATAATCTAGCATGGCCTTTGCTTTACCAACTGAACTGACCAAGAGTTAACAATGCTTAACATTTATTACAAGATTTAAAGCAAAGTTCATCTTTATTACACATGCACTGTTTTATCTCACTATTTTAATCACAGAAATCTATGTCAGAAAATGAGACTTCCAAAGTTAGAAAGGTTATATTATGTGGCAATTTAATTATCCACCTTTCTGGTTTACAGTAACTCCAACATTCACTTGCTATAAAATATAGTTAACACCTATCAACACCTATCCATCACACATAACGTCAATCGACATCCCACATTTAGATAATGTACGCACGCACACACACATTCTTACACCTCTCTTGATCTTCCTTTGTTGTTTTCCTATTTTTATTTTTCTCACCTTCAATAAGCTCACTTCTCTACTTTTATTTTACTCGAGTATGTTCATAATTAATTAGCATTAGTTTAGTGAGCATAACGGTCTGTACAAGTTAACCTTTCGATAATAAATACTAATGCTTAATTCTTTGTCAATGATTAATGCGATCAATATTGTCTGTAAGCTATTAAAGAGTACAGTTGGAACACACCCTGAGTTATTAGGAGTTCATAATAGCATTTAACTGAATTTGCTTTAATCAGGGGATAGTTAGGAGTTAGGATTTAGGCTCAAGTTTAGGTAGTGATGAGTAGTAACATGTTACATTTACTCTGTTACATGTAAATGAGTATTTTCTTTTATTAATTGTACTTTTAGAAGTAGTTATTTTGTAGAATGCATGCATGTCGTTACATGAATTTATCTATAAATAAATTCAGACGACCTCAGACGCAGCTCTGCGTAGTGGTAATTGTAGTAATAATAATAATAATAATAAAATAAAATAAATTACTGATTAAAATTATATGTCTTTTAATTGGCTTTTTTTATTTTTATTGATCTATTTTGCATAATTAAAAAAATCAATACATCATATCACAGAAATAGCTCGACAGTGCAGGAAGTGGCAGAAAGTGCAAAAATCTTCAATATGTATTATTCTTTTTCAAATTAAAACACCACACACAGACTCAAACAACTGTATTCTATTTCACGTTCTCTAATATAAATATAGTACAAATAAAATTCAGTATAAAAAATAACTGGCGCATATTGTCACTGTGCACTAAACCTTACTACGCTGTATTTGTAACACAGTAAAACAAACATGATCAAAAAACTAAAGTTGGAAAAAAAAAGTCTCTGGGGTCGCAAGAAATTTGTGATATAAAAATGGGGTTATGACCTGAAAAAAGATTGGGAACCACTGATATACAGAGTTTTTTATGCATTTTTTGTGATGGTTTGTTTTGGAAGTAATAAATTACATCTGAAGTTACTCACTATTTGAATAGTTGTTTTTTTTTTACGAGGCACTTTCTGACTCTTATTCAAGTACTTACTGTATGAGTACTTTTACCTCTGTTTGGGTAATTCTATTTTGAAGTAACAGTACTTCTACTTGAGTACCGTTGTTGTTAGCTCTACCCACCTCTGGCTTTAGGGTTCAGTTTTTGTTGGTTAGGTTTAGGGTTTAGGATCAACTTTTATGCCTCTAAGGTTAGGTAAGGGAATATTCGTGTAGGATTAGGGATTTTAAAGTTAGGGTTAAGATTAAGGTCATTTGAAATTGAAAAATTGAACATCGTGTTGCCACTTTTCAAACAATGAAATAATTTAGGAGACAGTTTTGCCATCCCCCATGACACTGGGTTGTCACAGGACTGGAAAAGAGTTTAATTGCAGTTACTGAAGAAAACTTTGAAGCTAATCTTCAAAGTCGACCAGATTCTACACCCCCATTAAAAGTGGCCTGGATTGTGCTAAATCTTACCCGAGGTTAAGTGCCTGGCATCGATTTGATTGATAATATAAAAAGGAGCCTAAGGAGCGGGTGACAGTCTAATTTTTCACGATTAAAGTCATCCGTCACTGAATAGACGAAGGGAATGGTGGCAACTCTTCTCTTTCCTTTCACCATACATCTTTCCCTCTCACTTTTTTATGTATTTATTTCATTTCTGTCCTGGGAAATCTGTGACTTGAAAGAGGCAATTAAACAGTGCCAAGAGTGTGTGGGGCCTACACTGCACATTAACTGTCTGCAGCAACCAGCTCTTGGGTAATGATGAAAAAATGTCAGAAGATAGAGAGAGAGATACACAAAGAGAGCGGTGAGAAGGGGACGATGAAGGGACACATACAAATTAGCTCAGCAAGTGTGTGGCTGTAGATGTGAAAAATGAAATTCCTAATTGCCACATTTGTTTCCATTAGGCTCCGGTCATCAGTGTCAGCCTTGACAGAAGGGCTTCTAGGTATTTGTCCTCCCTCTGATTTCATTACCTAGACCTTTCCTGAAGGTCACCTCCTCCACCCCTGCTAGACGGCCAGGTCTGCTCATCGACACACATACACACACACGCGACTCATTCAGACAACATTTGGTGATTGGGTCTTGAGAAATGTGGCAGCTGAGTGACAATTAGAGGACAGAAGGGGCAATGTAAATGGCCGACACCCGGGCCATCTTGGAGATTTATGAGTAGAGGGCAGATCGAGACTTATGTACGCTCATGTACGCTCTACCGTACGCTCGACTCAGTGCTTGGTTTGATGGTCCTTTGATATCAAGGTGAACATAAAACCTGCTTACTGCAAAGTAATACAATTCTGTCTGCTGAGTCATGCATGTGTGTCACAATATTTGTGTAACTGCATCCCAAAGGATCTAGAAATGGAAGGTTTTGCACACAAAAAGCGTGAATCTTAGACATAAGCAAACAGAGTTCAGCATTTAGACTGTGGAAAAATAGCAAAAACTTGCATAACCCATCACACTGCTCACACTGCTTCACACCATTTACACTGATGTCCACCCCATATATAATTACATGTGACCAGTACGAGACAAAACCTTGTCTGTTGTGGTAGCATTTCAGACCATGGAGGATGCAGCAAGACATTTAATGTTAACCTAACCAATAGTAACGAGTATATCATTATGTATCATGTTTCTCCTGCAGTCTGTGCCTTCTCCTCGCCCTCCGCTCTTTTTTCTGTTTCAGGTGTCTTGATACTGGTGCTGGTGGTTCCTGATCAATGGCTCACGGCTCAACTATTCTGGGACACTCGCTTGGACTATCCTTCTATCCTATTCTGTTTGCCCTTCTGTTCACTAACCCAACCATTTGAAGCAGATCACTGCCACCTCTGAACCTGGTTCCGCAGGAGATTTTTTCCTATAAAAAAGATGGACATTTTTCTTCCCACTCTCACCAAATGCTTGTTCATGTGGATCTTGTTGGGTTCTGTCTTTCTTACTATGGACTTTATATTTCGTTCAGCACTTTGAGATGACTTTGTTGTATTTTGTGCTACATAAATAAAGTTGAATTGAATTGTTCAAATGTACTTGAGTGAAATGCCACCTAGTAACCCTCTGCAGGCCCCAAGTTGCTCTACTTATTATTCTTTCTATAAAAAGATACAAATTTTACTTGTGTACCAAATAAACTGAAGTCCATGGTCCGGTTCTCACCAGCGAAACCAAGCTCACCGTTACCACTCTCGGATTTCTTTCCCCTGCTTGTTGTGGATGCTTAACTGGAGTTGGGAAAAGATCAAAGAAGCGGACTTTATTCTGGATGAAAACGGGGTTTTCAAGCAATGCAGGTTTTAATAGCGCTTGCAATTAGAATTGATACAATTAGCCTTTAACGTGAAATGGCTGTTTGAGGTGGAGATCTTTGAATGCCTAGTGTTGACCATCCAAAGAAACAAACACAGTACTAAGGAGGTTGAGAAGGAAATGCAGGCAGGGTGGAGAAGATATTTCATTACTACCAAAATAGTCCCAAAGCGCTTTATAATATCAGCTCATTCGCCCTTTCACACATCAGTAGGACAGAGCTGCTATACAAGGTGCAAGTTCACCATTGGGAGCAACTTAGGGTTCAATGTCTTGCCTAAGGACTCTTCGACACATAGACAGGTACGGCCCAGAGATCTAATCCCCAACCCGGCCATGCATTGAAGTCAGAAATCAAAGTTATCAACTCACAGATGCTCGTTCCGATTTGCCTGGAAGGCAGCATAAGGGGGCAGTTATGAGGATACATAGGCTTTCTTTTGGGGGGAGACTAGGAGTGGCAGGATTAGAAAGATGAACATTAGTGAAAAGCTAAGATAGGGCAGGTGGAAGAGTAGGTAGATAAGACAAAGAGAACATTTCTTAGACGTAGATTCTAAATAATCTTAAATACTTCTTATACAATCGACATAAAGTCAAGGTAAAAGAGGCTGAACCCAAAAACTGCGGTGAACAAACTTCATCTGCACATCAACCTTGAACTGAATACCTCTGCATATGTAAAACTGATGTTGGAAGCTGATTAGCAGAAAGTACAGAAGGCTCAGTTAATGATGTTGCTGCGTCCACATCCAACTTAGCGGGGGCCGAAACCTATCACAATGCATAACAGTCAGTCAGAAGTGAAAACCAAAAACACACACATCAGTGGACATAACACCTTGATAACACTTTGAACTCAGCACCTCTGACAGGCAGAGTAGCGGGTACCTGCAGCTCAGCTGTTCTCTGAGCTAATCAGACCAGATACGGGGGAGAACACAAAGAGGGCCGTCATCGCACCTTTACCTCCCTTGTTGCTTCTCAAATGTCACCGAGCTACCACTTTGAGCTCTGAGGCACAGCATTACTGTTCCACCTCCATCCGTCTTATCTCAACAGAATAAATAACAGTTACCAGCTCCGGCACTGACTGGGAGGGTAATAATGAAGCATCATCCCTTCTTTGGTAGAGTTGAACTAAAACAATAGCGTGGATAAAGAAACAAGGAAAACAGAGAAATACAAGATGGTGAAAGTGAAATCCCAACTTGTTTTTGAAATAGCAATGCGTTGGTGAGGTTCAACAGAGAACATCTTGTATCAGAGAGCAGAAGTATTTAGTTGATTCCTCTTTGTGCCGTCTCCCGGCCTGTCTACCTGAGCTACTATAGATCAAGGGGATTCATCTCGGATTAAAGGCTTTCATCCAGGGAAGTTGAAACTGGCTTCCAGTTGGGCTGTTCATTTCACACTTTCTTTCAGACTAACCTCTCAAAAGAAACTCATTATACAGGGTTCTCATCGACTCCCTTTTCTCTGACTTAAAAAGATGTGCTTTGCATTCACAGCCGCTGATACCTGTAAACTCAAAGGAAGAGATTGGTTTTGGGCCGGGAGCAGTGAAACTAATTTGTAAATAAGCTCCTCCTATGTGTTGTTATCTGTCGGCAAAACCCAGCATTTTGTCTTTTGATAGTAAACATAAAACACCTTTTTTAAGGGAAAACTATTTCAGAGTTTAAATATTATACATGCACTTTTTACTTGATTTACTGTTGTGTGGATATCTGGAGATAACTGGGTTTTCTTTGCCAAAAAAAAAAAAAAAACATTTTTGAAAGGCTGAAAACTATTGATTTGGAGGAAATCTGAGCAATGAATTTAGGTTTCAGATTTCCACACTTAAGCAAATAATGCATTCTAAGGTCAAATATCTAACAATTTAGTGAAATGAGGTTAGCAAGCAATCTTTCTCCTCAAATACCTTTCAGAGTTAAAGCTGCAGATCTGAAGAAGCTTTCTGTAGAGACTCCAATTTCTCCTGACATAAAAAAAAAAACATTAACATAGAAATTGGTGTAATGTTAATGCGTTACTTTTCACAGAAAAATCAACCTGCAAATGAGACACATGCTTTTTCAGTTCCGTTTACTTAGTTTTTTTTTCTTCCATTGTCAGTCAGCTCTTTGTAGCTTAATGGGGATCCAATGCAAGATGCTGGTCGGGCCCCCAGTTTATCAAACTACATGGAGATATTTCTAATTCAAGACGCTGTCCAAAAAGGAATCATTCCAACGACTTTCATTTAATTATACCTTAAAACACAAGCCATAACATATAATGGCAGTTTATAGTATTCTTACATGCTACATACATTTTAAAACATATTAGACGAGTTAATGTCAGTTTCCTCAAATGAGTGTGAGGGCCCCGAATAGCTCAGGGGCCGAATGCAATTGCAGTCTGCCTATAGCCAGAAACGCTAATGAGTTTGAGTTTCAGAAACGCATGTCCACGTTTACTGAAAACACAGATAATTAAAGGATAAAATAAGAAATAAACAGTAAAAGTAGTGACTTAATAAAGATGAGGTGTTTGTATTGACTCATCGAAAGTTTCACACACATTGGCCACGGTTTCAGGATGTTTTTTAATTCAGAATTAATTATTTAAAATAAAATTTAAAGCGGAATTAGACGTATACAAGATCAAGGAATTATTGCATTCAGAATCAAAATCAAAATAAACCACATAATTCAAATTTAAGTTTGGTCATTTTCATTCGGAATTAGGTATTTACAAGGTGATTTTTAATCTTCTTAAAGAGGATTTGATTTTTTTAACAGGGGATTTAAAGCTCTCATGTAAACGTAGGTATTCTTATTTACTCCTAACATGGCTTGAAGGAATCTCATTCATGTCAAAGCTAGGTTAGCAAAGAGGTAAAGGCTTCAAGATCAATAGGAAAGGTAAAGCAATGTTTGTGATTTGTTTCCATCACATTAGCTCACAAATCCTCTCCAAAGAAGCCTTATATCTTATTAATTGATTTGATCAGTGTAGATAAAAAAACCATCCATGCTTGGAGCAGAATGCAAACGGATTACATATTCCTTTTTTTTTTTTTTTTTTTTAGTAATCAAGAACAATAACTGATGTGTCACATTAAGCAACATTGATTCTCTGCCTAAATTGATGGCGTCCTGCTTTTACTGTGCTACTTTGAAAGGAGACTAGAACATTTTCTTTTATTTTTTCAATTCCTCATTCAGTTATTTAACAGTGAACAATAAAAACCAAACAGGAGTGCCGCAGTGAGAGGGAGAGGAATGAAAGTATCCAAATAGAATAGAGTTAATGAGATTAAAAAGGTAGAACACATATTTATAGAAACTTTTGCCTGCAGAGACAAAATCCAATAAAGTTCCTCTCTCTGGAGCCTGGACTGTTTTTCTTAACATTTTTGGAATCATTTGTTTGTGCTAACTGATCTACACTTGTTCTTATATGTCTATGTTCTCAGTCTTTGATGAAAAAACCCCCAACTATATTAATAAGAAGCCACGCTTCCAGGAAGCTCTCTGCCGTGATTGACATGTAAACAGACACGCCCACAAAGGTGAGCATGGCAGCATCCTTCGCACAGTGCTATGTATGTATTTTCTACAGTCTATGTATGTACCGGTGAACGCCCCGCCCCCACGCTCTGTCTCGTGTTTATGAAGCAGCATGAGCTCGGCTACGGAGTGGATGGGAAGAGGGCGGGCCGTCCTGTGGTCCTACATCACCGTGCGGGGAGGATGAAGTCAGTGCCTCGTCTATAGACACGCCCACTCATGAATATGCATAAGTAGGCCACAAATCAGCCTGTTTATGTAGAGTTGCTCAGAAAGTGACTTTTCAGAGGCTAAAACTCTGGAAAACAGGTGAATATGGAAAAATAAACCTCAAATACTATGTTTTTGGGGTTCTTAGAACAAATGGAGATGGGTGAAAAATAGCATAATATGGGACCTTTAAATAGCTTTGTGTGAGTGAGGACATTTTTGTGATGTTTCTAACTGTAATTCTCCTGTATCGTGTGCAGATGGACAAACTCACTGACAAAAAACATATGGGGTTCTCTTCACGTTCAACATTTTTGGTCTATGAATGCAATTTCTTCATCTCAGTGATGTTTATAACGATAACTCTGTCACCTCAGCTTGAGAATATCCTGTTTTGTGCTTCACACACAGCGGTTTTTTATGCGCTCACACTTTTGCTTCAGTTGTCATAGCACCCGGTGCAGAAAGTGATTTGGTAACCTGTGATGGAAGGATTCTGTAAGGAAACAACCCCAGACGTGTGCTCACATCCACTGCTGAGTGCAGCTATACCTGCCTTTACATCGGCCATGCAAAGAGTCTTACAATTCTCTGCACAGGGCAGGGAGTTATTATTATTATTATTATTATTATTATTATTATTATTATTGGATGTTGGTTTTTCAGTAGCCCTTTGTTAAAATTCTACCATGTGACTTTGAAAACTAGATCTAGCCATTTTTGTTTACAACAAAAGAGAATATCCATCCATCCATCAAAGCATGCATAAATGCATCCATTTATTTATCCATTCATTTATCCATCCATCCATCCATCCATCCATCAAAGCATGCATGGATGCATCCATTAATTAATTATAAATCAAAGCATGTATAAATGCATCCATCCATTTATCCCAGCATACATAAATGCATCCATCCTTCCATCCATCAAAGCATGCATTGATGCATCCATTATTTCATAATAAATCAAAGCATGCATAAATGCATCCATCCATCCATCCATAACTACATCCATCATCCATCCATGCATGCATAACTGCATCCATCCATCCATCCATCAAAGCATGCATTGATGCATCCATTATTTCATTATAAATCAAAGCATGCATAAATGCATCCATCCATCCATCCATCATCCATCCATGCATAACATTATTCATCCATAAAAGCATGCATAATTCCATCAGTTCATTCATCCACCCATTTATCCATTAATGCATCCATGAATGCAGGCATAAATGCATGGCTCCATATTTCCATCAATCGAGCCATCAATCTATGAGTCCATCCATCCATCTATGCATCCTCTCATCCATCCATCAATGCATGCAGAAGCCATTCGTGCATCCATCTATCTATCCATAAATCCCTGTGTTTTGGGTCACCAAACAGATGAAACACAATCATAATCAATGCACACTGAAACACCACTTCAGACATCACACAGATACTACAGTCAACAATCCTACCAAGAGACCCACACAGAACCATTTATCACACTTATTAAACATGCTAACTCAGGAAAAGTAGAGCTATCTGAAGTGTTTCCAACATCTAAGCACTACAGCGTACATAAAGTGGGGATTAGGGATTCCCTAGTCCGGTCCTGGAGAGCTCCTATCCTAAGGCGGACATTACCTGACGACACCTCTACGTTTTAAAGTTGTTTATTTGATTAAAATGGAAAGTTTCTTCAGTCCATCAAGAAGTGTGACTCCCAAACTGATAATGTTTCTGACAAAACTGAAGCTGAAAAACTGATACCGAGTGATCCGTCTACATAATGAATGCAAGTGGAAAAGCTGAGTTACAGATCTCCTGCTGTCACACTGCCACAGCGGCGTAGACATTTCTGCTCAGTGTCTCAGACTCCTGGTTAAATAAAACTGTTGGGACCACATGGAACAAAATGATTCCTTGGTGAGTGACTGGAGACTCATTAGCTCACTTTGACATCCCTGCTGACGAGGGTTATTTCTAAACAGTGTAACCGCAGCCTCACACTACTGGGCTGTGCATCCGTTCAGCAGCTGCTCACTGAAATCTCACACTCACAGACGCCATCTCAATATTTCATGGGCGAGGTGTGCTGAAATTGACTGGGTTGACGATATCTGCACCCATCCTCTCTCCATTATTCACTCCCTGTACGGTGGCTGGGCTCATTTGTGTTGACAAAGAACCAGATGGGAGATTGCAATCCGCTTCGTAGCGCTCGAATTCAACTATTTTCATTCCTTCTGTGGAATGACATCCCTCCTGCTTTTTATGTTGAATCATTTATCTGGAGCCTGGCTGAAGGTTGACCTCCACCTAAATCTGTCCCTCGCTCACATTCTTTTCCATTGCTCAGGATGACCTCAGTGACTGCTCCAAATAAAGAATGACAAAGTTCTGCATTCGAAAAGGGGAACAACTTTTAAATCTTCATTTGCAAGTTCAGGTCAAACATCTGTGTAATAGATTTTCAAGCAAGCACATAAATAAATAAAAGTGAGCACAACAAAAGCTGACATATGAATACAAAACAAGGAATCCAATATACAATATTAAAGCAATACGCTACCCATCACATGAATGCACTTTAGATGATAGCTCTAACACTGAATAATGAAACTTTGTGACCAATTTGTGTCAGAAATTTCTTTGCAGTCATTTCTATCAACTTTAACACATCTCTTTATATACAGACATCGCTATAAAGGAGATTTAAGCCCATCAGTGTTCAAATATCACATCATCATGTTGGGACAACTCTTCTTTCAGAAAATCAGGGGTTAACACCACCCGTTTATCCATATCTTATACCAGTGTTTCTCAAATAGGGGTACATGTAACAAATGGAAACTTTAAAATATGGGGTTGTATAATGTTTATTTTTAGTTAAACCATAATAATTATGATGGAAATTATCTTGATTAGAACATGAACTGAAAATACAAGGGTCAGTCTTGGTCCCACACCAGGTGGGAGAATACCAGAAACAATAAAAACTATAGAAAGAAATATATTCAGGGGTCATTAAACACTGTTTCATTCTACTTATTTGCAATGGGATTCTTTCAAATGTGTGTCATAACTCATTCATTCCATCATTATGCTCTATAGTTGTTTTTTCATAGAATTCTGAGCAATCAGACGATCGGACAAAGGGGATACTGTAGATTCAGAAATAAGAGAAAGGGGGTCGTTGGGCTAAAAAAGTTGAAGAACCACTGTCTTGTACAATTGTGGATACAATTCCATATTCTGAACCTCCTTCGTCTGAAGGTTGGGACCTAGAGAAGTTTTGTTTCTTTGTGTTTTTGTGAAATTACTGCTGATAACTGAACTGGACTACATAAATTGGCTAAAGGTCAGTTAGAGCATTGCTGAGGGAAGCATAGACTGAATGTCACACAGAATAAAGATGGCCGCTCTTTTCTGCTCTGCGGGGGTGAAAGCCTCTGCTCATTCAGCAGAGCAGGAGAGCGCGCGCTGAGGAGCGACGGCCTTACCTCTGCCACAGGCACTCCCTCCGGAGGGCGACAGTGAAGAACGATCATCCCATTGATTGGCACCTCCTTTCCCTGGGGGTCTTGGTCAAAGTTTTTCCTCAGGTCTGTGCGGGGAGATAAGAGGCAGTTGTCAGGTGTCAAGTGTCACGGTCAGCCTGGATTCAATCCTCTCCGTGCAGCTAACATTCACTTTGCACGCTACGTCCTTCAAAGCCCCGCTGCCTGGTTGCAGGAATGGGGGATCCAATAGCTCTGTGCTGGGGAATCAGTTGGCAAGGTGGTTTGGAGGATACATTGGGTGGATGGAGGACCTTGGATTGCTCCCATAATCCGGGTCATACATGTGCATACAGCAATGATTTGGAATCAAATATAATTGTAATTGGGTAATTGATAATTAATTACAATTATGGCATAATTCTAATTGTAATTGAAAGAATCTGTTGCTGTTGTAATAATAATTGAATAGTAATTTAGTTCAGATAGTTGACTTTGTAATTGTAATTGACTCATAAAAACTGTAAATTACAATGTCATTAATGTTATTAAACACAAACCTGTTGAACCATGTCACAGTTATGGCTTACACATACATAGTTAACAAATATTTTAATATGTTTCATGTCAAAACTGACTCTGTATCATTATGGATGCTAAGACAAGGGAAGGGTTAAGTTTTAGGTGGTTAGTTATTTCAGGCTTAGCAATTGTCATTAATTGAAATTGAACTTTAGGAATTGAAAAGATAATTGTATTTGACTTTCAAAACAACAATTGTAAATAGAAAAAATGCTGTTCACCTTAACCATAACTGAACATAGATATTTAAAGATGCAATTGTAATTTAAAAATGGAATTGACTCCAACCTTTTCATTTGCAGATATTTGCTCAAAACCATAGCTATTGCCTTTTTTAGAGGGGAAGTATAAATGAACTGTGCAATTTCAGAAATTAAATGTTTCATACGCCCAATGTGCAAGAACTAGCTTTAGACCGCTAGCTCTAAATGCGTGTTTGCACGCACACACACAAATATATGCAAACATGCCAGTTTTTACACTTTAACATACTTTTAAAAATGAGGAATGCATTGGATTATTTACTTCTTTCACAAACACTAGGTTCCTTGCACAGGAGCACTTTTCAGATGCCCTTAAATACGCCCTAGATGCACCATCGATTTCCAACACAAGTGGCTGTAAATGGTTCATCGTGTCTACCTTGATTATGAAGCATCGGCTGAAGGGAATTGATTGTTTTATACCCAATAATTCAGATTCACCCTCAGCTGAGATAACATTGGCCTGCCGCCCTGACACAAAGGAGTTCAAATCAACCCAAGAAAGAAAGAGACAACTCGTATAGAGACACATGGTAAATCTGTTGATGGCCTGTCATTTTTTTTAGTACACACATCTCCAGGGAGGATTAGGATCTTCCTCGTGACTCTTCACGATCTATTTTAACTATGTGTCAGCATTTTTTTTTCTCACTGATAACTTGTCAAGCATCTATTGAATATGATTATCATTCATCACCTTGAAATTAGGGTGCCACCACACTCAGTGGGTGCGCTTTAATCAAAGCCTATGGTGTAATGAGGGCTCATGTTTATGGATGGAGGCTTTTGCACCCGGCAGGAAATTCGAGCAAACTGAGCTGCAAAAGTTGTAAAAAAAAAAAGTGTTTTCTTCCAGTTTTACGTCAAAACAAATCCATCCTGTACAGCGAGGGTGTCAGACTCACTTTCACAGAGAGCCACGTCAGCATTACGGAGGCTCTCAAACAGCCTATCACGACTCTGAGACTGAATAAATATTAGGGATGAGGAATCATTCAGTGGAATCATTGGGGATGCAGCTGTCTGTTGTTCTGCATTGATTCAGTACCAAAGATTACAACCTCCCGTTACTACCACAGAAGGAAAGTTTCTTTTTTTGACGACGGCTCTGCTGTTTAACCATCAGTAACTTTGCATGAACCCCATTCACAGTGAAGAAAAGTGTGACGTGATTCAAATGCTTTAATTTAAAACTACATAAAAATCACATAGGCATAGTTTGAGTTTCTTGCCAGGTGGGGCAAAAGATTCTCAAAATTTGCACCAACCGCGATGTGTGTAACATATGCAATAATGCAAAAATGATTAGTAACATAAATGCTAATGTTGACTACAAAAATTTGTGTCGACGTGTCATTTAATGTTGTCAATTCATGACAAACTTCACATATAAAAACCCAAACTTAATTGTGTCCCATTTGATTATCATTCAGTTGTGGTGAAAGTTGAAGGTGAAGTTGAGTCAGAAAATACCTTTATAAAATAAAATCAACATGGAGATTGAGTGGTGAGGTTTATGCTCAATGTGAGCTTAAAGGAATAGTAAAGATATTAAATGGACTTGATTTATAAAGACCTTTAACTCCTACTAAACTCATCCCAAAGCTTTATCAGCTACATTTATTACATCCACACACCAATGGAACATAGCATGGAAGGTGCTTATCTCTTACTAGGAACAACTTAGGGTTCAGTGTCTGGCCCAAGGACACTTTGACACACATTGGAATCAAACCCCCAACATCTCTTAATTTGATTTTGATTGTGCTAATTTATGTTTTTTTTTTAGCGCTGGGACTTTATCGCGTTAATTGTGATGAATTAATTACAGAAAAATCTTTGTTTTTATACTCAAAACAGGGCACAAGTTCCCAGCACAAGTTCCCAGTATACCCATAATACTGATATCAATGTATGAACTGCTCCACAAAAATTCATCAGCTTCATATGTTGCTCTGTTTATTTCATGCCACAGGTATTCTAACTAGTTTGCACTGTTCAGTTTCCACTTCTCTGGAATGTTCTGTACCAAATGCTGTTTTTCATTTTAATGCACAAAAACAAATGTTTTAGAAAGGTTACAAAAAATCCGGAAAAGCATGGTTAAAAGCTTAGTTCAATATAAGTTTGTGCTTTGCGAACAATGCAATCATAATATTGCTTATTCATATTGCATATTATGTTAGCACTCAGTGATGGAAATAAATAATAAACACAATTTTGTTGTTCAAGTTCATTTATTGTTTTCATGTATTCAATCATATACAAAAAACATTTAAATTGGAAAATATTGTTTGGCGATTAATTGAGATTAATTAATTACAAAGTCTGAAATTAATTAGATAAATGTTTTCCCCACCACCATTTTTTTTTAATTTATTTAAGCTTTTTTGTAACCAGGCAAGGACAGATTAAGAAGAACACAGTTATTATTTTCAACTGTGACCGAACAAAAGACACAATTACTCATATCAGCTCGCTTGTGTTCATCATTTCTGAAGCAGAACTACCCTGTATCTTCTTTTACCATGAATCTAGTTTTTTTTTTTTTTTTAAACCTCTGGAATATCGAGCCCATTGTGTAATTTAATTATCTCTAGTTTCTCTTTTCACACATTTTTTCACACTGGTCTTTGCTGGAGGATCATGGATTATGAAGGATAGCTATTCATGGCTGGTGGCCTTTAGAAGCATCAAACCGCTCCTCACTGATAGCACACCTCTGGTGTGTGTGATACACTAACACAAAGACATGAAACCAAGGCGCAGAACAAATGAGGGTGTGAGCGTTGTTCTCTTTTTGCTTTAGTGCACGCATCAGCCATAATGCAGACCTTCCTGTTTTGTTAGGATTGGAGCACTCTTCATTGGCATGCCTCCCGTCTCAAACACACTCCAAATATCATCACATTTTTCACAACTTTTCACCTCCCACTAGAAACATAAAACCCTTTACCACTTTCTCTGTACATTCTGGCATAATCTTTTACACCTGAAAACACAAGTTTGTCCATAGAATATATGTAGAAAATCTCAGTTATACCATCTTTAGTAACTATATGACCATGAAGCTCCACTGTGGGCTGGGAGCCACTTCAGGGATATGACTTGGGGGTAAATAGATATTATGAAGGCCAAAACCCATTTTAAATGCACTGGGAAACTGGGTTTAGTCTTCACCTTGGAAGTAAGACTAAGATCTTCATCTTATCTCATTTATTTTATTTTGTATTTTCTAAACTATATTTAAAAAAAAAAAAAAAAAAAAAAATCATGATCTGTTTTTAACTCACAGGCAATGCGAACTGTAGCCTTCCGACTCTTGGAGGTGCCCAGATGGCTCCAGGCCACACAGAGGCACCAGTAGTCCTCCGGCCCATGGAAATCCTCCACCTGTTGGCGGGACACATTGATCATCACCTCTCGCACCTTCAGCCCTGGAAAAAAACAGAACACCACAAGCATGGATTAAGTGACTTATTAACCAAAGCACAGCATCCAGCAAACAATCAGAGTTTTATCGGCATTGCTGCAAAACACAGGAAACGGGCAGTGGTGGCGTAACTGGCTTGTAATCGGAGGGTCAACAGTTCCAACCTGGGTCATCACTGTGGGATGTTTAGTAATTCCTTTAACCCTAAGTGCTCATGTTGTACGTCACTTTAGATGATAAGCGTCTGCTAAATGAAAATGTAATTGCAATGTACATTTGACAATGGCATTTAAAGTAACAGTAAATGTTCCCAAATCTACTCAAACCATAATAAACTAATGGGTAACACTTTACTTGAAGTTTAATTTATATTTTATATTACACACACTGCACACACTCTGTACTGAGACACTTACGGTGAAACCCCAGTGACATGTGTTGGCCCGTGCCTTGCCTTTGATTCCCTATTCCAAACTGGATGGATTCTAGGACCATTCAGGGGGTTTCATCCTGTCCCATAACCAATGCACCTAACCACTAACCCTACCCAACACCACAAGATCCCTCCACCGAACCAAATCAATGCCAACATAGCTCCAAAGGTGTCATACTTTAGCGAAAGGTGTCATAATTTAGTGAACAACACTTAATGACAGCCTTCATGACACCTTTATCATGCTAATGACAGCGTAATGTCAGCCTTAAGTATACAACTTTAAGTAAAGTATTGACAAATTGTATTATTCCATCATATCAGTGCAACTTAACAAGCTGCTCAAATTAAGTTGTCACTCAATATGCATTGAATGTGCAACTGTCAGGAAAGGGGTGTATGCCATGATCTGTTGATGGACCAGAGCTTAGTGAACTCATATGAATGCTGAGCCACATGTGGGCACTTATTCTATGAACTATGTTTCTGTCATTTCATAGGTCTTTAGTGTCATTTTGTGTGTTTTTGTTGTCAATACATGTATTCTTTGAGAGTCGTTTTGGGGGCCATCTAGGGCCGCATGTGGCCACCAATTTCCGTTGTCTGCTATACATTGTGGTTTGCGATGAGCTAGCGGTGAGGTTAAGGCAGGGCAGATCTTTACTGATACAACCAGAGGGCGGATTCAGGTCAGTTTTACACACGCGGCAATCACCAGGGATGAAGAAAACTGACACTGAAGGCTGTGTATGCTAAATCAGGCTCCTTCAAGAGTTCTTGATCAATACCTCAATGCCTCTAAAGGCCTGCACCAGTGATCAATGGATCTTGCAGGATTAGTTATGCATAAGTTCTTAGGAAGGGCTGACACACTTCCTAAATCCCTGCTCCCCCCCAACAGTCCCCCTCCCTCCCCGCTCTGTAAAGCTCTAAAAGCATCACCGAGGAAATTGGCAGGAATAACGCCCCGCCGGGGATCCTGCTGTATGTTTTCAGAGCTGATTGCTGCTAACAAGAGGAGAGCTAAATCAGCGCTAGCAGAATTAGCATTAATAATGTGGACTACTACACTTAACAAGGCACAGGCTCTGTTTGCAGTCAATATCAAGGCATTGATGAGCATTAATGCAACAAAAACTCAAACTTACATTATAGTAAATGCAGATCAATGGAAAGATCATTTAGCTAAAGTTGATTTTAGGCTAATAGCTTCAAAAGGAGCTGCAATACTCAATATTAGCCAAAGGGCTTGTAATGTGTATTCTTTGGGCATTTTGCTCAGCCCCAGGTAGCTTTTAGCTACGTTGCTTCAGAGGTAAGGTGAGTGCATATCTCACTTCACTCTCCATGATTCTGTGTCACATATATATAACGCTTTAATATGCTTTTGCTCAAGTCAAACAGCCTCATCTTGTAGCTTTGCACAGCTTGTGCAAAGCCGAGCAGACTTTCAAATGAATACCAATTAAACTTGTGTGAATGGCAGTGAGACGGTGGCAGCGACTCCATGCTGGTGTTGGAAGTAAAATTAAGAGCGTTTCCTGGCAGGCGGTCTCCACTGTGACCTGGGGTTTCAGTGACAACCACAGAAAAGTCGGCGTCTTCCTTTTTTTTTTCACGGCAAACTGAGCTGACACGTTTGGAAAACGCCGCAACAAATTAGTCGGTTTGTCTCCGCGCTGCACATCTGCTCTCCTGCTTGGTTTAAAATCGTGATTGACAGAGTTGGACGGGTGAAAACAGGGCTGCTTTTAAGAACGGTGATAAACAAAGCAGCTGCTCTATGGTAGCAGGCAGCTAGGCCTTGTTGAGAATGAGACAGGAGAATAATTTGGTATTTCTCCAGCAGGCATCAGAGCTGACACGTGATGGCGAGAGTGTGGAAAGAGAGACAGCAGAGAAAGTAATGACTAATGGTTATCCATGATGCCTTAAAAAGTGAGCATGGGCTTTAAATAGGAGGATGACAACAGAGGCATCTGATGGGCCAGGCGCCAGGAAGCCTTGATGAAGCCTCAACAGTCGTCGACAGGTGGTATAGACAGAGACAGCCATATTTGTTTACAGTCAGACAGGTTGTTGATGCTGCTCTTTAGTGTAAACCTCTATAAGTATTCTCCTCCCTCGACCTCCTCCTCGCTCCTTGTCATTTCCTGAGTCACTTGATGAATCCTTTCAAAACAGCTGAATCACTCAGAGGAAAACTGGGCAAGACGACCCGAGCGTGAAGTGCTTCTGGTTTCCCCGAGACTCCTTGAAGAAATATCAGCCCCGTGTGGAGCTTATTAATGGAATGACAAAATACTCCTTAACTTCTGCATCAGGATCAATTCAGATCAAAAATCCTATCTCAATATTTAAAACACGGCACACACTTAGAATTAAATATGGTTTGAACACATCACGTCACACTAGGGCTGCTCGATTATAGAAAAAATGATAATCGTGATTATTTTAGTCATAATTGAAATCATGATTATTCAAACTATTATTTGTCAACCAAAAAAGTTATTTTTGTTACAAAAAAACAAAATATATTCTTTAAACATAAATAAAATCCTTCAAACACTAAAATCAAGTATGTTCACCTTTGCACAAAACAAAACACTTCTTGCACGTGATATGTCTTTGCTTTAGGTCGTCATCATCAAACCCAAAGGGTTCCCACAGAAGAGAATTTGACTTGTTTACCAAGTGTTGTTGCTGTGTTTCTCCTGCCATGTTTCAAGAGCACTAGCAACAACTAGCACTGGCTTTGAGAGAGGCAGGGCGGGGCGGAGGGGCGGAGCTTGCATGTGCGTGGATTAAACAACTCAAAATTTGTATTAATGTGTGCCAAGTTTTATTATTTGTAGATGTCCGAAATACTAGGTTTGTTTTATTTAGCAAATAAAAAATTCATAATCGTTTTTCTCGTATATTTTTTTTTTGTAATCGTTGGGTGTAAGAATCAAAATCGTAAGCGAAATTTGATTAATTGAGGAGCCCTACGTCACATCCACCGTTGCAAGTCACATTAGCCACTGATACATGATAGGGTGAAGAGCAGGGATCTCACCATCAAGGCGGGACCAAGTAGAAAAAGCTGAAAAAGCTTCCATAACTCATGGAGAAGGAACGCAGGAGCTAGCGCTGTATAGTCACGTCCTCACTTGTAAAAACGTCTTTGTAATAAATAGCGTTGACTCTATTCCTCAACTTAGTTTCATTATAAATGTAAGTCCTCCTCTAGCATTAAAGAACCAGGCGGTCAGCTGGGTAGACCTTCGGAACCAAACCGAAATCACGTCTTACTAAAAAAACATTTCTGGGTCCAACTCACTGAGGCGAAATGCAAAGCAGACACTTTTAATAACAATTAGCCAACAGCACATTATCAACATGTTGCATCACTTTGGGATTTCTCTGTAGTGTGGCTTGTTTAAGGGCAGGTCTGGGCTACAGCACACAACCCATAGCAATCAATGCATCTCCTCTTCCTCTCTCGCCGGCACATCTGAGGAATAGAATCCAAACCATCCCAAAATAACTGAGCCATTGTGCTTTTTCTTGCTAACCAGTTCATCCTTATGAAACTCTGTGCAGTCTGTGTCCTTGCTCATATTGCTTCTGTACTTTGAGAGTGAGTCAGTGAGGGCAGGCAGGAAGCTTGTGCTCAAATAGGTGAGTTTGTGAGAGAGACAGAAACAAATACCAAAAACAGTGACTCTTAAAAATATTAGTTTAATGCAAATTAAGATATAAAATAAAATTTTATCGAGAGTCAGATTTTCAGTTTCAAAATTTTTCCAATTCCGTGACAGTCAACTCATTTTTAATACAGTTTAATGCAGTTAATTGAGTATTTCTAGCACGCAGTGAAATTGTGTGACAGTACATAGCACAAAATCTGTGCCTTTTTCTTTGCTGTACTTGAAAGACATTAGACCACACTTTTGACAACGAAAAAATATTGGGATAGTGTCCCCAAACGTGCATGTGTGGATATATTTCATGCTATATTGCAATTTCCACCATATTGGGTTTGAAAAAAAGAAAACATTTGAATCAGTAATAGATTATATTATATATTAATATTGATATAATTAATTAAATATTGCCAAATTTGTTTTAGGGAGGAAATTCTAGAATTTTCATTGGTTTTTGACAATCACAAAAACCAGGAGGCTTACAACAGTACAGTAGTCAGTCCCTCACTATAACGCAGTTCACCTTTCGCGGCCTTGGTGTTTCGCTGACTTTTTTTTTAACAGTGCAATTATGGATGCACTGTGTTCTGAATCTTGATTGGCTAATGCTGCGTTCACCCACCAGCGACACATCCAACTCGGTGAGTTTCACTGCCTGCTGAAGCAAGGAGCTGCACTCCTTTTTCTCCTCTCATAAACATAAACCACCCGTGAAAAAAGTCGGTGTGATTAGTGGCTAATGCTATCCTAGCTCAGTGCTACAGAGAGAACTTTTACCTTCTGCTACCACCTCCTCGCTGATTCTCCTCCACGCCAAATCCTTCCTAGTCCGGTCCCGGTTATAAAGGCCGTATCATACAGCTCCAGGTGATCACACAGCTTCTACTCCATGGTTGAAAGGGTGAACAGACCGGTGTCCGTGTTGACGGTCTGACGTCATCATCAACAAATACTCTGAATGAGTTTTTTTTTTTTTTTTTTACACCTTGAATATTCCAATCTTATTTTATTGTAAAACATTGAAGAATACCTGTGAAACAATACAAACGTGTTGTTTTAACTGCACATGAGGTAGTTATCTCAAATATGAAATAAAAGTTTAGGACATTGCTGTCCAAAATACTAAATTATATCACTTCCTTTAGTCTTTCATTTTTCACATTTAAAAAAACTAAATAAATGTGACCAACAGGTTACACTGCAGACCTGTTTTCCGCTCTTTGTCAAAAATAAAGTGCACAGCAGTATTTTGGTTTGACAAATAAAGAAAATCACAGGGTTTGAGGTCGGTGATATAATTATAATCTACAGGACAAATTAACAAAACATCTTAAACCACCAATAAAATGTCATGAGTTTTTAGTTTCCTTGTAGAGAAAAAATAAAAAATGTCCAAATGCAGCAGCTTTGTGGATATTTAAATGTAAAAATTTAAATTTTAAAATAACTTGCAACAGCTTACAGTGTAAAAGCTCCTAAAAGTCAAATATTCTACAGAAACAATAAAGTGCATCATGTGTAACATTTTCATGTCAACAGGTAATGGCAGAAGGAAAATGGCACATGTCAGTTTTTCTGAACTCTATCATTTTCCCTGTAGTAGTTTTGCTCTTTTAACTGATTAGCGCTCTCAGTGGACCACTGGCTGTCTGCTCCACCAGCTTTAGCTTTAGCATTAGCTTGATTGCTACCTTCAAATGCTCCACACTCAGTGATGTGGTGGTGTCTTATAGTGAATGAGGTAGCGTTTTGTTTGCAGCTCCACCAGGACTTATTTCCGCGTTACAGGAATTACAAATTGCGATTTGTTCTCTTTTTTTGTGTAATATTGCTGAACTGTTGACATGCTAAGCTAACCGTGCTTCGGGTGACTGTTGTTGTTGTTGTTATCCTGTGTAGCAGAGGCTTGTGCACGTACGCACATGCACACATGACCTGGTGGGTGGGCCGGTCTGTCACTTCACAGCAGAAGACCCACTTTAAGACCTTTGCGGTGGTAAAAAAGATCGGCCTAAAAGATCGGTTTCATAATGCAAGCCGATCGCTGATCCCCCAAAACAGGGGAAATCGACACCGATTGATCGGCTGTGCATCCTTACCCCTTATCGTTTACAGAAACATTGTAATGTCTCATCCTCGAGTCTGCAGTTCTGCATCTTTTCAATGACTTCCTGCTTCCACAAACCGGTTATCAACGATGATGTCATCATACAGCTCAGAAGGAGATCTGATAAAACGGTACTTTTAAGATGAAGTGTGTGTGGAGTGCAGAGACAAATCAAAACATGCAGGATAACAACCCCTGAGGACTGGGACTGCCAACCCTTGCTTTACAGGTTCTGGGTCTGTTCTAGGTCTGTTGGATGTATTGGTCAGTGCACACGATTGTGGTAAAAAACAAAACAAAAAAAAAACAATACAATACGCCGACATAGATGATTTTAACTCACATGGTGGATGTTTCCAGCAGCGGCTCATGGTGATTTATTCAGCAGACAGTCACATTGTGTCGTATTGCACAAATTTTGCCTTGATGTTAAAATCAAACACAATTTCCATCTTTCCCTTCTCGCTAACTTCAAAGACTTCATCAGCACTGCACAGGATTGTCATCACTACGCTGCTGTGTCACCACTTCATCTCTGTTCCATTATATTTATCTCGTCCCAGTCCTGGAGTTGAGCTTTAACTGTTGCCGTTGTGCCTCTTGGTTGCAAAAGGTTAACAAAAAACCACCAGCAGAGCTGTGAGTGGGTGGTGATTCGGACATGTTTTTACCTTCGATTACAGCCTTTTTTGCTTCTCTGTGTTGTTTATGGCGAAACCTTTAGATTTGTGCAGCCATGATTTAAATGGACAGACCTGCTATCAGCCGTCAAATCACATTGCACGCCCGTGTGTCGACGAGCTTCTTATCAGCCTGTTTCTTTGATAAACACCAACTCTGTGTCATGTCCTCTGTGATTGGCTTTTCGGGTCAGAGCAGACCTCTGTTACTAAAGCCCAGGAGACACATCAATGGTGGGCTTTTACCCACACAGGTTACAGGCGGCTGCTGCATGACAATAAGGGCCAATAATGTGAGAACACATCCTCTTTATTCACCAAGTGTTTAACATGTTGCCTGGAGTTACATTATCTGCTCATACAGCTGATGTCTTCATATCCCTACATAATGGAATGTGGGCTCTTTATCACTGGCACTCATTCTCTGCATAATCTATAATTAATACACGTAGCTCGCAAATATTCAGTCCGCTAATTTCTTCTTGGCATAAATTTCAGTGTGTGTATTGTAAAAGAAGCCAAAAGAGACGGAGCATTTATACCGCAGCTGGAAAGCAGTCACGACTGCAATCTGCAGCTTAACAACAACGTAAAAGCCATCAAAAAGCTAATTATAAAAAAAAAGCAATGTAAGCGTGTCAAGTGGTAACAACAGCACACAATTACAACAGTTTTTTCCCGTAACGCACTTTACAAAAGCTGATTTCCAACAATGAAATGACACTTAAAGCCAAACCACTGCACCTGATTCAGGAGAAGTGTCATTGTTAATGAAGGTATTTTTGTAGTAGGGCTGGGAAATTTGAAATTATATTTGATCCACTTGGTAGTGCAACTGTTGCCATAGCTAGAGATTGTTAGTTTTAGATCAAATGGCCCTGGTTTCTCAGTGCCCAGCATGGCTGGGCTTATTCCTGGTACCTTCTGGTTTCTTCATTGCCCACTGAATCCGTGTGTGTAACTGTATGTTAATGAAACTGTCTCCTCGTGCTGTGATTCAGCAGGAATATACCCTAAAACCGCACGCTTCCATGTATAGCTGGGAACTTCAACTGGTAGACAGCAGCTCAAGAGAGACCATAAAACTAAAGAATCAAACATGAAAAAAATAATAAACTGAATACAAAATAAAAACAATCAGTGGTTGTTGTTGTTTCTTTCTATATGGGGACATTCAACTATAGTTGCCAACCTCTGTCCTCATTGAAAACCATGAAAGAAATGGGGGGGGAAAAAAATCTGGAATTTCCAATATTGAAGGAACAAATACACTAAGTTAGCTGCAGCAATGCATATTATTAATGGCTGATTTTGTCAAGGTTTGCGTTCTCTTCATTTTCTCTGCCATAACAGGCAGGTGTTAACTGTCACAGCTTTACCCACAGATGGCTGCAGTTACTGTTGGAGAAGACATAGGCAGAACAAAAGAAAACAGTGAGAACAGATCTTTTTCTGTTCAAATTAAAATTCCATGGAATGGATGTATCAAAAATAATGTAAACATTCCTATGAGCTATTTGTTTCCCTTTGTTCTTCTTTTATCTGTCTATCTTTTCTTGACTTCATCTGCCGTCTTCAAACACACAGCCTCCTATATGGTGTTTCTCCTCATTAGATTCACACTTGTTTACTGGGATTAAACAATGTGTTGTTTCACCTCTTACACTAACACCTCCAACATTTTGCACTTTGGCATCTCTTCCCACTTGAGAAATTGCAAGTACAGAACCCTTATTTAATTAATGCTTTCTCCACCACATTTGAGCCTGATATCTATTACGTAGGCAATGGGAATGAATCCCAGGCAACAGTTGAATGACCAAAGTTAGCACTCCTTCTTTGGGATCTTGGTAAATCAAACCTTAAGTGAAGCTGCAACTATCCTCTACTTAAACTTAAAACCCTGAGGCCAAATCTGGACATTTGATGCATCCAATTCGGCTCACAGGATAATGGATAATTGATTGAAAAAAACCAAAAACCATTAATTGTTTTGTAAATTACTAATTCAGTTGTAGATATCTCAGCCACCCCAGATACACTCATTCAATGAAACTCCACATTATTTGCCAGGGCTCACAATTTTCCCATAGTGATTTTTAGTCTCAGATTGTTGAAAGAAGTGTTCATTTCTTCCATAATCCTGCTATTTCAAATGATTCCACAACATGTTCCTAAATTTGATAAAATTAGATAGGACATCAACAATGCTGCTGTGGAGAGGGTGAGCAGCACCAAGTTCCTGGGTGAGCACATCACGGAGGACCTCTCCTGGACCACCGACACCACCTCACTAGCCAAGAAAGCTAACAGCGCCTTGACTTCCCCCGCAATTGAGAAGAGCCACAGCCAGAGCCCACATCATGTGCACCTTCTACAGAGGAACCATCGAGAGCATCCTTTCCAGCTGCATCACTGTGTGGTGCGGTGTCTGCACCGCGCAACCTTTTCAGTCTGCTGCCATCTGGGAGGAGGCTGCAGAGTTTCCGGGCCAGGACCAGCTGACTGAGAGACAGCAGTAAGAAATCTCAACTTCCTCCGCAGAGGGGGCGAAAGGGGGCAGTTTGTAAATGTGTGTGGCGGAGAGAAGAGTAATTTTTAATCTCTACATGTCTTGTACATACAGTGGATTTGACAATAAAGATGACTTTGACTTTGAAATTGGTTCTAAAATGAAAGGGAAGATCCTGAAAGGGATCTGCTATCTGTCACTTATTGCTTGGATACTGTCTGTGCCTTATATATTGTATTCATTATTTATATGTGGAAATGCAAATTAGGGCACAATAATTTGAAATGACATGCTGTCATAGGTAGGCCGTTTCATTTAAGCGGTTGGAGGAACAGAGTCGAGCTAAGGCCATGTTTCCAGGTGCAGACCAAAGTGTATTTATTAATGACTTCCAAGTAGAAGAGTATTTACAAAGAAATAGGCAAAAACAAGGTTAAAACATGTGCAGCGCTCCAAACATAGCTCACATCATGCAGCACTCTTCCCCAACAATGCAGCTGAGCAGCTTTTATAGGCCGACAGATGATTAAGTCTCAGCCTATTCTGCAGCACAGGAAAGTTCTTAAAAACAACAATTTTATTCTTCCACACTATACATTACAAATCTAACAATGTAAAAACATTTCATTACCTCTACCAAATTTATATGTTTTATTAAGTTAATGATATCTATATTAAAACAAACATCTAATTTAGCACAACATTTAAATCAAACACCCCTCCTGCTCCTCACACAATGGTCCCTCCTGGAACCTTCTTAAGGTGCTCCGGCTCTCTGATGAAACTTTTAGCCGGAACACCTGGGACCAGACCAGAGATACAAAGTAAGTTCATTTGTCAGACAATTATACATTTTATATTTAGTTTCACTCATACTTTACTCTCTGTTGCAGGTCCACAACCATGGGAAAAGACAATCAATAAACATCTGTTTTACAAAGATAATATGCATGCGTCTTTTGTAAACAAGTAATGGACTTGCGTCATTACACATGCTAAAATCTGCGGCCCACTTGAGGTAAAAATGGTCTGTATTCAGCCCACGAGTTGAACACCCTTGCATGCCTGAGCTCCTCACAGTTTGTGAGCCAACATTTGTGCCAACAATTAGTCCGTGCACTTCAGTAAGCGTACCAATAGCACCGGGGGTTGTCCGAACGGCAAGCGTACGGATAGACACTTTCTATTTTAAATGACCTGAATGGTTGTGTTCAGCTGGTGAATGCTTTCAAACATAGCCTTTAGGAAAAAGTCGTGCCTGCACAAAAACAAGCACGCAGTCGTAATTTTTGTAAAATGTTATTTCTTTAACGCGTGTTGAAAATCAATTGAAACAAGTACCAGTCACTGTCCTGCTAATGTTCATCCATTCATTTTACTACACAAAGCCTCCACTCATCACCAGCGTGGAGTAAACAAAGTCCTCAACCACCAAAAGAGCAACATCACTTTGAAAACAGTCGCCATTGTTTAAAACACCACAAAGGGCAGATGAAGAGAAGTCATTTGCTTTCATCTGAATCCTGTTTGTTCATCACATAAACATGAATTAAGGCAGTTAGAACATTAGCATAAGCAATGACAGTTGGGACATAAATTGCACTAGCGATGTATGCTAAATAAACACAGATGCTACCTTGATGAATCTCTTGTGGAAATGTAGCATTTAATGTGGCCTTCGTAGGTTCGCAGTACTTTAATCCAAGTGTCTGACATGACAGCGATGACTTACTTTCTTTTTACTCAAGGAAAAAAAAATAATAAATAAATAAATAAAAAAAATGTGTTAATTTGCACGATTTCTAATTTGTAACGGCCTTTTATTTCAGTCAGTATTACATCTTCCCTATTAGTTAACTTTCTCACATTTTGCAGTGCAGCGGCATTTCTCTAATGAGAAGCATGAATAACCATGCAATAGATGAGGTTGTACATAAACCAAGGGTTTAGTCGGATCAAGACAAATGCAAATGCTTTGGAAATTAAAGATGCCAATTAGCTCAGCTAAAAAGTCTTCGCTTTAGAAGTAAACTCAAGATTTGCCCATTTATTAAAAGGCTGACATTTGGAGGTTTGGCATCTAGTTTCATAAATATATTGATAGAATCAAAATCAGAAAAAATAAAAACGTTTTTATTCCCAGAGGAGTAATTAGAATGGCAAAGAGCAGCATATTAAAAAAAAAACAACACTAATAATAACAATTATACACAAAGAAAATGGGCAAATGAAAGAAAAGGTGCAAAAATATAAAAAAAATAATACAACACAAATGCAAATAATAATAATGAATACAAATACATACAATTATATATACATATGTAATATTTTTTTCTGCACGTTTAATGGTGACATCTAATTCTTGCAATATTTATTCACGAAAAAATGTTGAGTGAGTCAAGGTTGAAAAAGAAATAAATCCTTAATTGCGGTTTATCTACGAACCAGGCACAACGAGGAATGCGCCAGTCAAAATAACATGATTAATCAATTCATTCAGTGAATAATCTATTCAGCCTCTAATGAATATGTAGTATGGGCGTCCCTGCCAAAACACAATATTGTGAGCAGGAGATGCAAAAAGAACCTGGAAGCGATGGTGGTGGCTTTTTGTCTGTATTTATTTTAGCAAGTTTGACAGGTCGGTCTCAACTGTCACAGCTTTACTCACAGATGGCTGCGGTTAATGTTTGAGGAGGACACAGAGGCAGAATGTAAAAAATAATGTAAACAATTCTTATGAGCTCTTTTTTCTTTTATCTGTTCATTTCTTCTTGGCTTTATCTCTTGTCCTCCTTGTTTTCCCCAAAGCATCGTCTTTTTCAGAGACAGCGTGAGTCAGTTTAGGAAGCGGTGCAAACAAATGGTTTTTAAAAAGGGTGTTGACATTCCGTGGTGGTTTTAACATATTGTTTTTCTTTTTTATGTACATGCAACCATCTTTATTTATTTCCTGTTTATATATGAATAGTAAGTAAACTTATGCTCAGGCTTCTGAATATGTTGTTTTCAAACTTTTGATTTGTATGGCCTGTGATACATCTTGTTGTACATGTTTGAAAGAAACTTTCATTCATTTATTCACTTCTATGGTGTTTGCAGTGAATCAACAATATGTTTTTTCTCCTTCTCCCACTAACATTTCATTCTGAGCTTGTAGCCACTCGCTCCCACATGAGAGCTTGCTAGTGCAAAATGCTAAATGAGCTAGTTTCCACCACTTTTGTGCATAATATAATTTGCATTGCCAATTTCAATAAATAACTCCCAACAGGCAAACCCAGAGGCCGTCCAATTTCTTTGCATAGGCACCTAATTGAGTGCTCTTTATTTGGGATCAAAATAAATCAGGCCCATTGTGGAGAATACTAGGACGTTCCAACACAAGCAGAGAACATGCTACGTGCAGAAAAAAGGTTCCATTTGCTGTGAGGCCAAAGTGCTGACTAGATAGAGTTAAAGCATAAAGGTGATTTTTATTTTTTATTTTTTTTTTTGGCTCATAGAACAAGAAAAGTAAAGGTCGCAGTAGGTCAAGTTTAAACCATGACAATCAGGTGTCCTTTTAGATTTGTTCAGCCTTGACTAATGCTTTGATGGCACATGGGCAACGCAAGTACACACAGAAATGTCCCAGAACCCAGAAAAGCCACCTTTGTACAACACAATCTATTTATTAAAATGATTTTGGTAACACTTTATATTAAATTACACCCATTAACCATTAATTAACCATTAAATTTGTAACATATTGGCTTCCCCCCCAAAGGTGTAACACATCACTTGTTCATTTCAGTAGTTGTGTTATAATACATTACCTTAGTGTGGAAAGGAGGCAACTTTAGATTAGGGAGCATGTGTTGGTTAATAAATGTACAACTACTAGTGAACTAGTAATGATCACTTTAGTATGGGGAACATATTCTAAGTCAGCTGTACTCAATCTTTAACAACTGGATTTCTATACTTCTATAAATGTTGTGTGTTGTTTTAATTTTAAAAAAAAAAGAAAGAATAATAATTCAAAAAATTAAAAAATCTTATCTTTCAGAAAATTCAGGCGACCCCACAGTTGAAAAACACTGATTTTGTAGCTCCTGAATAGATTTATTTCTATAGTTTGTATGATTTCCGGTCATCTCACGCCTTATTTGTTAATTTCCCTCTCCCCCTCTCTCTCTCCTGCCCCCTGTAGTACCATCGTGTACGGGTGCACGTACCCCCATTTGAGAAACACTATTCTAAGTAACAAAGGCTTAAGTCAGCATTATTTGGATACTATTAACACTTGTGGTTTTGTGTTTTGTTATGAAAGAACATACTATACTCACTAAGTCTTATTTCGGGACAATAACTATTCTTGTGGTACTACCGCCTTACATAGCAGCCCATACTAAGTAAAACAGTAATATTTATTTGTACAGCAACTTTTGTAGACAAAAAAGCCACAAAGTGCTTCACAACACAGCTTCAAATGAAAAAAATACACTAAAATACATAGTTTAGAATCAAAACTGTACACACGTTATAAAAAGGCCAGGACAACATGAAATCCTAGCAGCCCATACGTAGCTAGTCAAAAGTTTGTACAAATAAATGAGTCTAAAGGTGGCTTTTGAAGGTGTCAACAGAGACAATGGAACGCAGAGAGAGCGGAAGATCGTTCCAAAGCCTGGGAGCAAAGCATATTAAGATAGTCACTCATGTACAACAAATTCCTTTTTCTTTTCTTTTTTACTAGTAATAAGTAATAATTCTGAGGTTATTAAGGGAAAACTCTTAGTTAATGCCTTACTGGTTGTATAATAAGCTTGTGCTCAATAAGGCATTAACAGGTACCTAATAATGACTAATTAAAAGCCAATATGTTACTAATTTGCATGTGAATAAGCAACTACTTAATGGTTAATATAAAGTATTATCAAGATGATTTCTTAAAACTTAACTTTTTGACTTGTAGAAAATGTCTTAACACCAGTGCTCAGAGTAAAGGTTTTAATAATCACTCCGTTTGATCTCAGCCTGTTTCCCGCCCACATGCTGTAAGAGCCACAGCTTAATCCTTGGAGTGGAGCCGAGGACACCACACAACAGCATCAGTACAATAGTGTCCATCAGGGTCTCATTATACATGCTTCAGCTGGCCAACCGCAGGGAAGGTTTTCCACACCTGGACAGAAGACGGACAGAATGTTCCGGCATGCGCTGTCCTAAAAACTCTCCCCGCTGTTCACTATAGAGCACTTCAAAGACGAAGGCTTATTAAAAATAAATCTGACAACATCAGCCACTGCCTCCCTCCACCCATAATTATATTCTGTACCTGCAAGATGTCTACACACATGCACGGGAACTGAGACATCGCTCAGTTCCACCAGTTTTGTTATTTGATAGATCTTTATATTTCATCTCCCGCCGCCCCAAAAAAAGTGAAACTTTTATCTCCGAACTCCATTAGGCTGCGTGCCCACTCCTGAGCATCGTAACCAGAGACGATCCCAATCCACAGCTGCGTCCCCTTGAACCAACTCCCAAATTCAAGCCTGCAAAACGTGAAATCAAGCCTGACGAGCACACAACATAAACACCGTGCACACATTGCAGGGCTATAACAAGGTAGTGACACAACACTTTGAGTAAATATCCAGCAGCTTGAATAGAAAGAGGGAGGCAAAGTTGCTGTGGATGTCTGTTTGTGTCAGCATGGGCAGCCAAATGCAGATTGATGCATCAAATCAAGCCGCTGAAGTGAGAAGCAGCTGCGAACCAGCAGTGTTTAACATCCGTCTGTGTCTGCATACTATGTTTGTGTCTCCGCGCCCAGGTAACAAGCTTTACAACACCATATTCAGCACATCAATTCTGATTATGTAAAACAATTCTTGGCATTTAGCCATTTCTTTTGTCTAAAATACAACATTATGAGCTGCATTTCTCTGCAAGTGTAAGTGATCTCTCTATCTTTGGAAAACAAAAGCTAATTCTGTAATGAAGTAATGAGATTTGCACAAACTATCAAGGAAGGAAACATTAGACTTTGAAGTTGTGATATCTGCACTCTGAATTAAATGAGTTAATAAAACCAAACCACTGTATAACCACTGAGCGTTTAAAAAATCAGTTGAAATTATGGGTAACACTTTACTTGAAATAACACAAGGTATACATAAGGCTGATATTACACTGTCATAAGCATGAACAAGGTGTCATGAAGGCTGTCATTAAGTGTTGTTCGTTACTCTAACCCCTAACCGTTAGTTACCTTAACCCCTAACTCTAACCATATACTTAACCCCACTAGATCCCTCCACTTAACCAAAAAAAAACCACCAACATAGCTCCAAAGATGTTGTAATTTAACAAACAACACTTAATGACACCTTATTCATGCTAATTAAGCAATATAACATGAGAGGTCGTGCTGTTGTGTGAAATATCAGCACTGCTGTGATTATCTACGACACTCGACCTTTGGCCTAGTGCCTTCAACCTATTCACACCAGTGCTGATATTTTACACAACAGCACGACCTTAAGTGTAATATTGCTTTTTTACAACAGTTCTACAAGCACATTTTATTAGTTAACAGTAAAAAGTGACAAGAGATTATGATTTGCGCACACAATGGGACCTGAAATCCAATCTTTTTGCCCATATGCGACCTGTATCCGATCTGTTAAAGACAGTTTGAACAGCACAATTCCAATTTTAATACTACTCCGCATCATTTGAGCCACTGACATCCCTATCCCACCACTGTTAACTCCGACACCGCATCCAAACAGTCCACTGTAAAGATATGGCAGTCATCACTGCAAACGGCTAGAGCGATAAACCTGGTTCCCTCCTTAAAGTTATGAAGTGCTGACTTCTGTTGCAAATGACATTTCTCAAAAATACCAATAATAATAATAATAATAATAATAATTCATTTTATTTAAAAGCCCCTTTCAGGCCACCCAAGGACACTTTACAATAAACAGAGTAATAAAACAGAAGAATAAAAACAGTGCAATACATTAAGACAGTATAATACAGAGAAAAGAAAAGCAATGAATGTGAAATTAGAGATGAGAATTTACAGAAGGGATGGGTTTTCAGCCTGGATTTAAAGAGTGGTTAGGTGTTAATGTTTCTGATGTCTGGGGGGGGGAGTTCCAGAGTTTGGGAGGAGAGTGACTGAAAGCTCTGCTCCCCATGGTACTGAGGCGGGCAGTGGGAACAGTGAGGTGGATGGAAGATGAAGACCTGAGGGAGCGAGAGGGAGTGATATTATGAAGGAGGTCAGACAGGTGGGGGGGGCGAGGTAGTGGATGGCCTTGAAAGTTTATTCTGAATTTGGTGAGGAGCCTGTGGAGCTGCTGAAGGACAGGGGACCTGTGGTCAGAGGAGGGGGTTCCGGTGATGACACGGGCTGCAGAGTTCTGGACCAGTTGGGGTTTATGAAGGGATTTGTGTGTGACACCGAAAAGGAGTGAGTTAAAAAATCGATCCGGGAAGTGACGAGGCTGTGAACCAGGATGGCAGTGGAGTGACGAGTGAGAGAGGCCGGAGATGAGAGAGGAGCGGAGACGGTTGATGTTGGGTAAGTGGAAGTATGCAGACTGGGTTATGTTATTGATGTGGGAGTGAAATGATAGGTAGCTGTAGAGGATGACACCCAGACTCTTAACCTGATGGGTGGGGGACACAGGGGAGCTGTCAATGGTGAGGGAGAAAGTGTATGTTTTGGAGAGGATGGATTTGGTGCCAATGAGGAGAAGTTCTGTTTTATTGGAATTAAGTTAGAGGAAGTTGGAGGTGAACCAGTTTTTAATTTCTGAAAGGCATTGGGTAAGGGAGGGGGGGGGAGAGTGAGGTCAGGTTTACTGGACAGATAGAGCTGGGTGTTATCCGCAAAGCAGTGAAAATCAATGCCAAATTTTATGAAAATATTGCTGAGTGGAATGAGATTGATGTTAAAGAGAAGGGGGGCCAGGACGGAGCCCTGGGGAACACCAAAAGTGATGGGTGAGTGCTGGGAAGTGAAGGTTTTGAGTTGGATGAACTGAGTGCGACCTGAAAGGTAGGAGTGGAACCAGTGGAGGGGGTGTGAGTGACGCCAATTGAGGAGAGTCTATTGTAGAGAATGGGGTGAGAAATGGTGTCAAAGGCGGAACTCAGATCAAGGAGGATGAGGATAGAGATTAAACCGGAATCTGCTGCCATGAGGAGGTCATTGGTGATTTTGAAGAGTGCAGTTTCAGGGCTGTGGAGGGGATGGAAACTGGATTGGAATCATTCATAGAGGCTGTTTTGGGCGAGGTGGGAGTGGAGTTGAGAGGCGACAATTTTTTCTAAGAGTTTTGAAATGAAGGGAAGGTGGGAAATGAGGCGGATGTTATTGAAGTCATTGGGGTCTGTACCAGGTTTTTTTCAGAAGGGGGGTGATGACTGCTGATTTAGAGAGAGAGTGGACGATTCCAGTGGACAGGGAGAAGTGCATGATGGCTGATATGAAGGGAAGCAGAGAAGAGAGGCAGGACTTGACCAGGACTGTGGGGATGGGATTGAGCTGACATGAAGAGGGCTTGGATTTTTTTTTTAATAAGGTTTAAAATTTCTGACGGGGGAAACGAAGGAAAAGTGTTGAAAGGGCTGAAGAGGTTCAGGGGAGGTCATGGGTGATAAGAGCTGGTGGATGATATTAACTTTATCAATGAAGAAACGGTGGAGGGAGTTACAGGTATCAGAGGAGTAGAAGTGCGAGGGAAAGGGGTCAATTTTTAATAGTGATGCTATTAAAAACTGATATTGTCAGTGTTTGAACATATGAGACCAGAGTAATACTGAGATTTAGCATAAGAGATGGAATCCTTGTAATGAGAAAAATGAGCTGTATAAAAGTCTTTGTGGACAGTGAGACCGGATTTCCTTTAAAGCCTCTCAAACTGACGACCTTTAGATTTCAGGGTGTGTAATTAACCAAGCGGAGGAAAGGGTCAAGAAAACATTACGTGATTTGACAAGGACAAGTGAGTTCAGAATGCAGGTGAGGCCATTATTGTACTGTGAGACAAGTTCATTAGGGGAGGAAATATGACCCATCTTTTATTGTTACAAAAACAAACTGGATCAAGTCCAAATATGTGACCATAAGGTTCAGTAATGGAAACCAAGTAAGAGCCTGTAAAGTTTCCATATCAGCAAAATAGCTTTTCCTTATTTAAGACAACAATCAGCTTTAGCCTTCAAGTTAGAAATGATCATTATCATATTATATGATTATAGAACTGTCGCAGGCTGCTCCAAGCTTTCAAGTTCTGGTAAAGGTTGAAGAACGAGGTTGAAGCAGAAGAACTTATAAGGACCCCTGCACACTTCCATTCTTTTATTTTTTTAAATAACCAGAACTTTTTTCTTAGTTTTAATTCCATTTTGACCAATGGTTAAATTCAGTGGGAACTTATACTTAGTCAGCATTGTTCTGACAATACCATGAAGACAATGCCAGTTTCTGAGTTGATGAAAAAGAAAAAAAACAACATGTTTGAAGATAAAGAATGCATACTTATAGTCACCATGCGTGATTGATCAGGAGAGAGCGCACTAAGTGAGATTTACATGTTGGTGATGCTTAGACTGGTAATCCTGTCAATTAGTGGCAAAGCTTTCAGGCTGTCTCTCGTCGCAGTGTTCTAAAATTACTCTGAAGTGTTACCAGCAAAAAACAAAACAACAACACAAACTATTTCCAAAAGAAGCTACAGATATATTTCTCTTTCCCAACCACCTGTCTCCCTGGATAATACACGTTTGTGATCATATTGACACACCTGCCAAACAAAGCACTGCAAAGCAACTCTGTGTGATGTGTGAGCATGTTTATGTCAGCCAAATTTGGGAGAAATGTTCATTTTTCTTGAAGAATCAGCAGATCTCAACAATAAAACAACAACAAAAAAAACTGTTAAAGGGATGCTCAACCCAAATAACAAAGACAGTTGAAATGAAAGATACGGAGCCCCAGACATGACACGGTAAAAAGTTGAAAAATGCTACTTTGTGGCCACGAAATACTGATTAATAATATTAACATAATTCCCAATACTGTGTTGTTTTATTTGTGTTGTAAAACCAATAAAAAGTGTGCGTTCAGCTCTGTGTGTACAGACGGGTCACATGCATAACACTGGCCTTTTCGGTGCAAAGTGGACTCACCGCGGCTGTTGTAAACAGGAAGTTACCTGTTTTTGCACGTTTATTTGTATTTTTTTGTATTTTAGTAATTAATTAAATCTGTATAATGTGATGAAACAATGAACATGTGTACAATATGTATCATTAAAAAAACAAAACACTAAGTGGCTTCAACGGGGTATCGATCCTACGCCATGAGAAAGAAAATGTAACAATATCAACTGCATTAACCAGTATATAATATGTACAGTTTAACATAGAGCTCTATAGAAATGATATGCAAATGCTGATTGGCTGAAATTTCCAAAACGCCATTGCCCACATAGTGTTTAAATGCTAAAAGTTAATAAAAATGACTCCAAAGACAGTTCTGACACAAATTAGTAAGTTCTGTTATTCAGCTTTGAACCTACTAATTAAAATGCATTCATGTGATGGGTTTGGGTGTCTGTTTGAAGTTTGACTTCATATTTTGGTATGCGTGTGTGAACCTGTGTTGATTGGATGATGGAAGTGTTTGCTTGAGCTAAAAAAAAAAATGCAGGTGAAAATGTTCCGCTCAGAATGGGGGAGTAACTGTGCTCTGTATATTCTCCTGAGAACCAGAGATAAAAGTTAAAACAACTCAACATTTATCACTTATTAAAATGTTTTCATCTTTTAACATCTTTCCCACAGTGTACAACCAATAGGTTTCTCTAAAGTACTGCCAAATTATCTCAAGTCTCCTGTGATTACAAAATAAATAAATAAATTAGTTCATAAATAAGTAAACAATGTTTAGAAATCATATTGTTATATCACGTGTCAAACTTAAGGCCTGGGGGCCAAATCCGGCCCTTCAGAGCATCCAACTCGGCCTGCAGCAGACAGTAAAAATGACAGAGAAAACATAAAATATTGTATAAATTACCAAAATATTCAGTTGTAGATATCTCAAATTCACCAATTTAATGAAACGCTTCAATGTTTCAAAGGGCTTGCCGTTTTTCTTTTGTTTATATATCATGCGTGCAGTCATTTTTTATTGCAAATTGTAGAAACAAATTTTCCACAAATCTTGCAATTTCTCAAAAATAATCCCACAAAATTCCTCTAAATTACACAAAAATTGGTTAAAAACATATAAAAACACCAACACATGCATCAATACTACTGTGACTATCCAGGTATTAAAATCTAAATCCGCTGAGCCATCAGCTGGAGGGAAGGACTCCTTTGATTCTCATAAAAGGGAGGGGGGGGGGGGGGGGGGGGAGTCCTTTACAGCCCAGAACCTCAGGTCTGGCAGAGAACATGTAGTAAGGGTAAAAATCATCCTGAGGAAAAATGGAAGTTATAACCCCCTCCATCCCTCAGGACCCTATAGACGTGCGAACAGGGGGAGTGTGTGTGTACATATATACTGTGTACATATATATATATAAATGTGTGTATGTACTAGGTGTACTGTCAGAGCCACATCTGGTTAACAACCCCATTAACCGGCTCACAAAGTAACCCTAGGGCAACAATAGCATCAATCCCGACTTTAGAGGCCATTACATTTCAGCTAGAGATATACGCAGCGCCCTGGAACAGCGAGGTGAGGCTGTGGTAGCCGCATGGCCAAAAGGCTGGTGAGGCATCACGGCCCGTTTGTCAAACCCAACCCTCCATCCAGGCGGGGGAAGCTCATCCTGACCTCCCACACACACACGTACGCCCAAGGGCTGCTTGTCAGGTAAGGCTGTTTATCAGCTTTACTCAGGCCTTTACGCCACACGCGCACACACACACAACAGCTCAAATACTCACACATACAGTATGCTCCCTCTGAGCTATGCAAAAGTACAAGCTGTGAATAAAAGACAAACATTGGCATATGCACAAACACAAATGTATATACATACAAACACAACCCTCCCCCTGTCAGCTTCTCACTTCCTCATTTTGACACAAACACACACACATGTACAATCCCATACAGAAAATAGTCCTATTGTGCGCTTATGCAATGCATGTACATACTCAGTAAATGGCAAATCACTTCAATTCCCCAGATGGAAAAGCTGTTGTACGCAAATGACACATTAGCACAACATGCCACTACAGGCAATAAATACAAAAACATACGAAAGGGTAAATGCGTACTCGCATGTTTGTGCACACATGCTGCTCCCCATTTATAAATCATTGCAGAGAAAGGCCGAGGGTGTTTCTAACCCTTCTTCGCTCCCTCTGCACTCAGGCGTCACAAAGGAATGATGGAAACCTTTACAGGATCCATATGTGTGCAAAACGTGATGCTTAACAGCTAAGATTTCCCTCAGGAAGGCCCAACTACTTAAAAGGGACATATTATGAAGAAAAAAAAAATCACCTTTTAAAACAGTTTCCTGTGGACTAAATGACATACCTGTATCTATGCTGGTGTTTGGTCAAAACATAACGTGAATTAAGCAACAGAAGAGGTTTAATACCCTGTATTATCGAGTTCTGTGGCAGCTGCCCAGTTTTGGGGGGTGTGTCCCTGGATTTGCATAGACCTCCCCCTTCCCTGCCCCACCCACTGTGTGTAGAGTAAGCCGAGACAGCAGCCTGTCCCTACCGCTCCGCTATAGTGACACAGCTGCACGTAACTGCAACTTACCGGGGTAAAATTAAAGCGGTTAATTTCTTGAATAAGCCTACATTCTGAGTGAACTCCGTAAATTGATCATTTGCGCCGTAAAAGCGGTACTGTTAATGATAAGTGCTTAAAATCACATTATGAGCATTAGAGCTGGGTAACATGGCCAATTTCCTGAATCCATTTTGAATTAATAAGGTTTTGAATGAATTCATCAATTGAAATTGATTCAGTATTGATATTTCAAATTTTACTTGGATATTTATAAAATGGTTTCAAACTTCTGACTTAAGTTGGGCCGGCTTTAGGGGAGCATTGCCATGAATCTGACGATACAATACAATTCGCGATTTGCATGTCACAATACGATACATCCCAATATATACCGATACTAATTAATACAATAATCATGATATCAAAAATGACAAATTTCACCTTTACAAGTACAAAACGCAAATGAAATGCAATTGATTTCATTTTTTTTCTAAACTTGCCAGAACAACTAAATGGTCATTAATTGTAATTGAAGTACAAATATCAAAAATAAGTGGTATGTTCATCAAACTGTCAAATATTCTTTTTCAAAAAAGGTCAACTTTTACAAAAATAAAGTGCAATCAACTTTTAAGCTAAATTGCATTGAGGAGTGAGGTAGTTTAACAAGGTCTGATGTGGTTCACTGAAACCTAGTCACTGGGCGTTTACGTGCTAGTGCAATTTAATGTGTTTTCTATTATAAAAAAACAATTAAAAAGACAAATCTGGAAATTTTTTTGATACAATAATCGTGCGGTGAAATATTGCGATATATCACCGAATCAATTTTTTCTTACACCCTTAGGTGGCTTACCCAGCGGAGCTTCGTCTGCCATGTTTGCACTGAAATGAATGCACTCTCGCTTTGAGCAGACGCTGTAGTCGTCTTTGCTAACACCAGACTATAGCTTGAGAGATCGATTTCAGCACCTGTGAATCAATTTTGTAAAATTTCAATGAAATCGATTCAAGATTGAATAGATCGTTTTTTTGCACTCAGCTCTAATAAACATGTCTGAACTTTTAGCACAATCAAAGATAAAGAGTCTCCCTCTGATAGAGCCAGCTTTGTGCTGTTTCCCTCTCAGACTCCCAGCCAGGTTGGAGGCAGTAATCGCAATTAAGGAAGTGGCAGGACAGGTGATGCAGATGACAAATGGTCATCTTAGCCACTGTATTGTGGGATCGGGTCAAAGGTTACGCTGATCATACATGCAGAAAAAATGATCGACGCTAAAGAAATTAATACATGGACACGAGAGATTGAGGGACGATTACAAAGAAGATAAACATGTACATTTAACTGTAAGGGTATATTCTTTTTATCTTGAAATACCGCAATTATAGCTGTGTACATTGTATTCCTTTCGAAGCCATTTCCCAAGTGCATAAGTGCCGTTTATGCAGTCCTTACAGGCACAATGTGGGGCAGACATAATGACTTATGGTGCTTTAAGGTCTAAGAAAATGCTTCACCATATGCTATTATCACCATGTAAGATACCTCTGCCTGCCAATTCCTGCATATGTGAAGTGCAAATGTAAATTCGGTCTATACCTGACATACTGGTGGGAGGGGTCTATCATAACCCCCTCATCTGATGGTCTCACGTCAGTGTCACCCAACGACAAATATTGTTATGGAAACTCTGAAGGAAAATGCTGGAAATGGCTTCAGAAAGAGAAACGGGACCGAGTTAACTTCAGGCGATATTTTACACCCATTACTGTTGTTGTCAGTGAGGTACTGAAGCGTTGAAATAACAATAATCTTGGTAATAACGGTAAGACTGATTACAATGAAGTCTACTTAAAAACATAAAAGGCTTTGGTTCATCATCTACCAACCAACTTCAGGAAAGATGAGCAACAAAGATAGGAGTTCCTTTCCAAGTGAATACATTTCTGTTGGGAGTTATTTTCAGTATATTTAAGGTTTTTCCAGAGATATATGTAGGTGATTTGTAGTCAACGTCGAACTGGATGTGCACAACACAGCACAATATTGCCCCAACTTTTTTGTAAATAAAATGTACCATAACCACTTGATCTGGACGCCCCAATAGAGATGAATTGCCAAGAACAGCAACTTTTTTTATTCTCTGCTCTTCATCAGGATATTAAAAGTACCGGTAAATACAAAACATCAATAAAGTTGAAAAACAATCTACGTTCCCATCTGCTAAACAGTTTGTTTGATTAGTGAAAAAAAGCTGTTGCATCTTTTATACAACTATACCATATGCTTTTATTTATTTAGTAGTTATAATGGATGACTATACGTATTAATAACTTATAGATCGTCTTGCAAGAATTCCTCCTCGTGTTCATCATGTCCTCATTCAACAGCAGTCGTCTGAGAAGCAGAGCCTGCAGCTTCTTATAGAGGCTGAATTCACCGTAGCTTTTAAAGACTGAGACCTCAAACACTATCGAGTCAAATCCTAATCCCATAATGGTCTAGGAAGCGGTAATATTCTTTCATGCAGCTCCGTTCATTCCTCGCTCCCCTTTTTCTCTCTGTCTCTCTCTCTCTTTCTCTCAGAGACACAGCTGTGATAGAGATTAGAAAGTATGAAAGATATAAAAACTGCACAGCTGCAGAAACTTCTTCTCCAAACGGCAACAGACGCTAATTACAAGTCCAACCGGCGCTGTGATAAAGTGACTGTTATCACACAGATCATTAATAGTATATGACTTCAATAAGCAGATGTCAGTGTTTTGCACAGGCTTAAGGAAAGCGCTATCCAACCCGTCCCATGAATGCACTTCTGATGATAGGTCTAAAGCTGAATAATACAACTTTGTCACTGATTTGTGTTAGAAATGACATTTGGAGGTATTTATATCAACATTTAGCTTCAAACACATCTAAGATCACTTCAAGACTACTCGTCATAATTCCACCATCTACCATAGAAAGTGAATAGTTTTAGCGCCTCGTTAAATGTCATCCAGTTTTGTGGACATTGACACATATAAAACACACACAAACAGCAACATCTTATACTTTTTTAAGACATACCGTTTAGCCACAAATTCCCTGTATTATTGATAGTGCTAATCATTAAGTAACAAAATAATAAATAAAAATTACGTATAAACTATCAACCTAAACGTATTTCTGCTTTTATTCAGTTTTACTGTGCAAGCTTTTATCATATTAAGGTTTTAAAAGTTGTATATTATGTATGCATATTGTTTTTAATTTTTTTTTTTTATGTTATAAACTGATTTAGATTATTATTATTGTATGTATACTGCAATAGTCCAAAATTTGACTTTTTATTTTATACAGATGCCTTTGTGGAAAATATAAAAAAATTAAAATTGTGCAAGATTTTGTCTCTTCCTTTATAAGTTTATACATGAGATGTTTACTGTATGCAAGGGAACCGTGGCAAGATTTATAACCAAAAATAAACCATGGGGGGGTGAAAGTTACTAGTTACTTTTACTTTGAGTACTATTTATTTCAGCTACTTTTTTTACCATTGTCTCTAATTTTAGATGCATGGGTAGAAAGTTCCATCGTTTTGCTCCTATGACTTACTTGTTCTTGTACTTGAGTATTTTATGTATGCTTAGGGCCCCCTGGCCACTAGAGGGCTCCCGACCTGGCAACTCCACTTGCATGATACTGGTACTGCTGTGCATTGCGTGCATCAAAACTGCAGGGAACATTTCCAGTAATCTATCCAGCCATGCATTTGTTTGTAATTTCAAACTGGCAACCGAGAGAGTGACGTTGGACCTGACCTTGCCACGATTGGTCAGCTCATTGTAAGCAAGTAGCGTAGAAGAAAATACCTGAAACAAACAGTACTCGTCATGTCGAAGAGATTTTATCTGTCCAGAAGCGTAGGCGGCGGGCGGAATCGCCAACTACTCTTACATGTTCATAAATGATTCCTTACCCTTTTAGCACCGAAATAATACCTGTAATATTATGTGAATATCTGTGAAAGTTAAGTTTTTCTATTAGCTCTGTGTGCTAGCATAGCATCTCTTCTTCACTGCTAGAATAGCTGCATGCCAACCGATTACTGGGTTACTGTTGTAAATACAGTACACAGACTAAAATGGAATATCAATTATGAAATAACTAATAGCTTTCATATTTTTCATGCTGTTGGCTTGTCAATCACTAAAGCGTCTGAGTTTCCTCCTTTTACCCCATGGCCATGTTTACACTTTTTTATTCATGCATATTTAGTTTACTTTTAAAGATGACCAGCAATGGCTTGTTTTAAGATTCACCAGAATCTAACTTAAGTGAAAACAATTGATATTATTTATTTTAATTGTAATTTTTTGTGTGTGTTTAAAACCATATTTCAAGATTGTACCTTTTTGTAAGACTCTACGTTTAAGTATAGTTAATACATGGCTTATACAGTAATAACACATAATAGTCTTTTTTTTTTTTTTTTTTTTTTTTACAAAAACACGGTGGGCTTCTCTACCACCAGGCTTAGCAAGTTTTCTGGGGGAAAACCTGGATAATAATAATACCATAATGTTTTTTTTTTTTTCCCCCAAAAAAATGATTTGCACGTGCACTATGGGCCCCATATACTGATTTTGCTTAGGGCCCCAAAATGACCTGGCCCTGGACTTACTTGTTATTGAGTATAATTTCAATCATGTAACAGTACTTCTACTTGAGTAGGATATATCAGTACTCTTTATACCTCTGCTAGTTGCTTACACATACAGTAGCAGGCAGTATACACTGTACATGGTGGGAATGACATTATTTAGGTGATATTCAAATGACCTCACTAAAATTTAATCTGTAGAGGGCCTCTGACAGCATTATTTTACAGATGGCGAGTAGGGAAAAAAAAAAAAAAAATCTATAAAAAATGCAATCAATACTCATACACACACTTTGCCAGATTGCTTGTCTTCAGGTGTTATCCCGCACACGTTGTAGATACACACAGTCCTCTGTTGGCGTCAGCTACTGGAGAACTCAAGGGCATTGTTAGCTTTATCAGCGTCTGGTGATTCATCAGCCTGGTTGGTAAATAAGAGATGCTATCAGGTGCTCCTGGTGGCATTGAGGGCTGATGTCCTAATCAATAACATTCCAATTCTTTAGTGATGTTCTCTTCTGATTAGCTGGGACTCATTCAATACACAGTGTTGCTGTTTATTACGGTACCAGGACAAAGCCTGACCATTAAGTCCGTCCTTATCTATGGCTTTTGCATGTTACACAAGCTGATGCTACAGGCTGGAGCGAGGGCATCCTCCAGTTCTTCTAATTGCTAATCCACCTGGGTCAGCAGATAGCAAGGAGAACCCACTCAGCCCTGCAGCCGCACAGCCGGGTAAATGCATCAATTGAGGTGGGAGGTAACCAATGAGTGTGGCGAAGGTTGCGGTAAACCAGTTAGTAATTTTCCAGTATCTTTGGAGGCGGTAAAGCGTCACAGATAATGACAGAGGTGAGGACAATTACCGACGACGGAATCCCAATGAACAAGCAAAGTCTAATTTTAGCTAATGAAGATATAATATGTTCCAATTTTCCTTTTCAAAATGATCGGCAATGAACAGAAGAGACAAAAGTGAAAATGGACATTAAATGTTTAGCATCTATAGATTTATTGCACACATATTAGTTCATAGACCTCAATGGAACAGCACATTACTTGAGGAGGGGTAATGACATATTTGTGATATCCCACAAAAAAGGACATTTTGCCAATTTGTGAATATTTATCTGAATACAGTTTTAATATGATGACAACTGAGCAAAGTGATATGGCAAAAACAAAGTGGACAAATACAACACTGACCTGAATTGATGCAGAATTGCAAATTGATTACTTTTTAAAGTAATTAGTTATTAATTAAAGTAATGTGTTTCAAGTAAAATGTTGAGATCTGGACCAGGATCAATCAACAGCACTACTTCACACCCAAATACATTTGTATTCAGCAGAAAAATGTTGTTATTCCAAACAATAATGGCTTTTTCTACATTCTACACAAGTGAAACCTTGATATAGCACCCTACTTATTAGCGATGGTATTTTATAAACACCTGATAAAGGATGACCAGTATTGAGGTAATCACCAACAAGTTAATCAAACTTAATCTGTGGAAACCATTCACACTCCTAATATAAACATCAATTAGTCAGAATAACCAGTGTCGGATAAAGATAAAAAGTCAATTGTGCTCAATATTTATTTTTTTCCCAACTCCAGATCTAATGTGCCTGTGTAAAGCTGCCAGACACAGATGATGATTTTCCACTACTGTTTGGAATTTTCATATTAAAAAAGTCCAAATGGTAGTCAACACAGCCCAATGGGAAGGAAACTGCCAAGTCTGATCCCACTGGCTTCAAGGAAACGCTGCGTGAGCATTGGTGGGAACGAGTGACAAACAGCTAATGTAGAGCCCTATTGTTCACATAACCAAAACGGTCTCATCTCACAGGTGGCGAAAAGAAATTAACCACAGTTAATGTTATCAAATGACAAGCAGGAAGACATAGATATGCAATTTATTACAGACAGTTAGAACAGATAGATACTAATTCATTCATATTGTTCAGTCTTTTACGAGACGGATGCATTGACAGTGTCTGCAGTGAATATTTATTTTGGCTGGAAGATGAAACACTGAAACTATAATGAACCTGATGCAACCTGAGGTCATTCTGTGTTGGTAAGGGCTGTGAAACAATCATGCACTCAGGACCTACAGTTGTAATAAAAATATCTCACTGGGTTTTGTTGTTTTCTGATTCTTTTTCATCTTCAGATGTTACATTATTTAGTGATCGCTCTTTTCATCACCGACTCCTGTTGTCCAATTGATTTCTGTCTGACATGATGAGAATTTGGGATGTTGGTTGAATTATTTGTGTCGGGGTAAGCTGGCAGCAAATGGACAATCTTTGGATCGATACAGTTGTTTGTGATTCTGATGATACGATAAGGTATGGTACAAAGTTAAGGTAAGTTAAAGAAGGTTCCGTAAGTTATGGTAGCTTACATTACATCCCTCTTCATTTAGGTCATCTTCTACTTCAACATATTAACTCCCTGGCAAACATATAATAGTGTGTACTTGTCTGAAAGGAAACTGCATTCTTATATCTTTATTTTTTAGTGTTAAAAATATATAAGTTTTTTGCGCTAAATCACCATGGTAACTTAGGCTGAACGGCTAACCTGGTCGGGACCAGGTGTTGTGCTGGCTAGGATCTGAGCGAGTACTAAAGTCCCGCAGAATCAGAGCCACAGACAAGGTAAAAGGTGAAAGTGAAATGAAACTGATCAGAGTGTCTGTTTATTCTCCGTTTATAATCTCACTAATTTAAGTTTAACATGCATCATTTCCTGCCATTCATTCCTTGCTGCTTTTACTGCAACAACAATGTTATTTTTGGTCAGAATTATGGACTTTATTTCTTCATATTTTTAAAGAATTTTTCCTCAATTGTGACTTAAATTGCTCTCCAGTTTCTCTTTGACTATGATTCGTTTGACGCTGTAATCTCCTACCCTATCACAAGAGTGTGCACGTAGCCAGGCTGAAATCAACACGCTTAACCTAGCGAGTTGTAATCAAGATTCATAGGACAGCGACTGTCTGACTGAAAATGTTTGGATATGTGAAGCCCGCTAACAGAGATATATCCAAGATATAATTATCTTGCTTCGTAGTATAGACCCTAGATGATCAGTATGAAGCTGAATACTAACATTTTGTTAATAAATATGTGCCAAAACTGTATTTGGAGTCATTTACATACTGTATTACATTTGGCCAACAAATACACATAATATCCCTTGCCATATTGAGCCTTTGCATAACATGTTCACGAGGCGTACTCCACCCAACTCTGCTCCCATAGAAGTTGTTAGGGGAAATAGAATTTAAATTTGATGTTTTAAAAGCTTTATTATGTCTTATCCAGTTCCTTGGACGTTATGACGTTATTCGTAACACGACCAGGAACAATACGGTTCAAGGATTTTGACGTTGCACTTACCAAATGTGTCTTATAATCTTTATGCTAATGGTATCCAGTTGTATTGCTTCTTTAATGACTCAGAGTTTCACTTTTTTATCTGAGTTCTTAGATAGTGTATCTGGTATCAAAAACTGGTTGTCATAAAATTACCTCCAGATAAATTGTAACAAAACAGAAACTGTGATCATCGCTCCTGATAAAAAGATCCCTCTGATTAGGAACTCTCTTGGTGATCTGGGCTCATCTGTCAGAAACCTTGGGGTTGTGTTTGACTAGTCAATGTCGTTGGAGGGTCACTGTCGTTTACTGACCAAAAACAGTTTTTATCACCTGAGAAATATCTCTAAAGTGAGGAAGTTGTTATCAAAATCAGATCTCGAATTGATCATCCACGCGTTCATATCATATCATATCGCAATTCTGTTTTCACTTGTTTTAATAACTCGACCCTAAACAGAATCCAGATCGTACAGAATGCTGCTGCCATACTTTTGACTGGTGCTCCCAGAACATCTCTCATTACCCCCATTATTTTTACTCTTCTAATTTCGCATAAAGAATTTTAGTTCTGACTTTCCGAGCGTTACATGGCCAGGCCCCTCAATATAGCGTATCATTGACTTGTTGTGCAACTACACTTCAGGGTGCACTGTTCGGTCTTCAGGCCAGGGTCTCCTAAAGATCCCAAAAACTAATTTGAAAACCAGAGGAGACTTGGCGTTCCAGTGTGTTGCCCCCAGACTCTGGAATAACCTGCACCAGTCTCTCCTGGAGCTTCACTGTGTGGACTCTTAAAGCTGATATCCGGAGTTTCTGAGAAACGTCTCAATGTCCCGCCCTAACCAGCTTCACTTCCTCCCACTTCTTCTCCCAATCTACCAGAAGCCACGCCTCTACTTTTTTGCACACACATCGTGGAACATAACACGGTTGCATTGGGTCGTGTTGATATAGGTCTATGGGTCAGGTAAGAGCCAAAATCATATTGACCCGTTTGCTGCTGTGATGCGTGACCTTGTTTTCGTGCACAGTTCTACATTCACTTTGATTGACAGTCTCAAAAACAGGAAGTCAAAGCCTATTGGCTGGGCGCACAAGGCAATCGTTTCCATTTGTATAGGGGTCTATAGGTCAAAGGAGGGACTTACTGTATATACATTAATATATATGAATGACCACCGGCAGTAGACCATAGTAAAAGACTAGTTGGGTATTTTTTTCGAATTTCAAAAAAATAAACAGATTTCTCAGAAACTCCGGATATCAGCTTTAAGAAACATTTGAAGACTTTGCTCTTCAGAAAAGCTTTGAGTTAAATGCAATTTAATTTGTATTATTATTTTATGATGTTGCTCCTGTTTTAATTTCTCCTCTGCTCTGTACAGCCCTCTGTGATTTTATCTGCAAAAGGCACTTTATAAATTAATTACCTACTTACTTAATTCCCAGAAAATGAGAACTTACACTGGTGGGTGCAGCATTTGGTTGCCACCATCAGCCATGTCACTACAGATCTACGCATTCCTTTCAGCTGTTACGTAAATGGAACATTTTAATCACAGTTTGCAAAACATGTCGACCGCCACAAGTTTTTTTTTTTTTTTTTTTATTGTAAATGCAGCTTCTAAATCACCTCTCATTCCCACTAGTAATTTGAAGCAATATAAGAACCACATTAAGATGAGATACTTTAATCGAGTAATGCAGTCTTGATTTATTGATGGAAATGTGATGTTAGAATTAGTCATGCACCTTCGGGTTAACCATGGTTACAGAGAAAATGTACCTCATTTCACATTACGCCGCATACTTCCTAATGACATTAGCTCGACGACACAAGCCTACGATGCAGAACCTGTCACTCACATGTTAGCTACATGCCCTGCCTGGGGTTAAACGTGCAGTGAATGTGCATCATTCTGTTACTGCCGTGGTTCTTTGGAAACTTCTCTCTTTACCAGAATATGTTTTTATGTTCAAGTTATTACCTATAAATTCATATTGAGAGAAAGATGTGATTAATTACTTCTGAGTGTTTATTGTTTTCCGTTCAATGTGCTGCATTGTTGCATACCATTCAAAATCAAAACAGTTTTACCTCAATAGATTTCCCTATTCGATATTAGGCTTTAAGAGCCAGCCATTGTCAGCGCAGAGAAGACACAGGCATTTAATTAGTGCTGGGAGATATATCAAGTTTTCTATTTTGGCAATATAGAAAATTTTAATATCGGCTATATCATTATATAAATATATATGTAAGCCACATTACAGACAAGCCACATTACAGAACTCACTCACACGTGCTGTCTCTTGAGAAGTAAAAGACTAAAGTGGAACATATTGTGAAGCTGTTTATTAATAAATGTTCCTGTGTGGCATTTTGTATAATAAAACCCTAACCCTAAACTGTGTTTCTGGTAAGATTTTATTTTAATTCAAATTATCCAGAGTTATATCATATATTGCCATTTTGAAAAAAAAAAAAAAAAGTATCGAGATATGAGTTTTGGTTCATATCGCTCAGCTCCACAAATAATAAGTAATAGTTCACACAAATTCATCATTAAGATATATTATCTTTACATGGACATGGGAATGTATTTAATGTGCAGCGCAGCATCAGGCTAAGTGTAAAAAAAATAAAAAATGAAAATAAAAGAAAACTCTGAAATCTGTGTTCCAGGACTGACTTAAGTTTGCTAATAAAACCTCACAAGAGACTCCTCGTCTTTGGCTCCGAGTTCGTCTCTACAAAATTCAACAACACTGCCAATAAATAATCATTTGAAATGTATTTTATTACATCTGTGCTATCTCTTGGGTGTGTTTATCCTAGTGCTAGAGAATTACTAGTTTTTGTCTTATTTGTTGCCTTGTAACTCACATGCTGCCTCGTGTATATAGCACAGCTCAGGGTCAATACGGAGAGACTGTTTTCTGCCCTTATGGGTGAAAATGCTTGAAGTGTAACTTTGTCACATGTTATCACTGTAGCACTGCTAAAAGGAGGCCCAGTACGGTGGCTGAGAAGGGCAAAACACAACAAATTTACAATTTTGAAAACACATAATTAGCTAAAAAATATTACAATAGCAAAACACTTTTACAAATATCACAACAAATTGACATTTTTAAAAACAAATACACATAATTATCTATAAAACAAACAAACCAAAAAAACAAAAAACAAATACCAAAACACTTACAAATGCCACACCAAATTTATAATTTTGAAAACAAATGCACAATTTTGAAAACAAATACACATAATTATCTAAAAAACAAACAAACAAAAAAAAAAACAGAAATACCAAAACACAAATGCCACACCAAATTTGTAGTTTTGAAAACAAATGTACAATTTTGAAAACAAATACACAATTAGCTAAAAAATATGTTACAATCGGAAAACACTTTTACAAATACAACAAATTAAAATTTTTGAAAACAAATACACAATTATCAAAAAAAAACAATTACCAAAACACCTACAAATGTCACACCAAAATTATAATTTTGAAAACAAATGTATATAATTAGCAAAAAAAAATGACAATAATAAAACCCAAATGTTGAAACAGATTTACAATGGCAAATGTACAGCTTGTCGTCTACTTCGGACCCTTCCTTTCTGTACGCAACAAATTAACAAATGACCGCAACACTTTTACAAAAGGTCAAAACAAATGAACAAATATGGAAACACTTGAATGTGCCATTGTAAATCTGTAACAACACTTGTAAAGGTGTTTTGTTATTTGTATTTGCAAATTATTATTAATATTTGTTCTCAAAAATGTTAATTTGTTGTGGAGTTTGTAAAAGTGTTTGGCACTTCTCAGCCACCGTATACCGGGGATGGGGTTGAAAACAGGAGGAAAACGCTGCTATCACAATAGAAAGTCTCTGTACCTTGGAAACATGAAGGACGGACACTTTAGTAGACTTATTATTGGATGTAATCAGAGGATTATGTGCAATTTCTCTTTTTTTTGTCGTTACCATGTAAACATCAGAGAGATTAATTTGACTGTCTGCTGGTTTCAGAGCGAGAAGCATAAATTACAATCTAGTGCTGACTCTGGCACAGTGTGAGCACATTATACCAACAAAAACTGAGAAGTAAGGCTCTGATATGGACAGGAATAAGCTCCGTTACCTCGGTGACCCTGATCAGGATAAGTGGGTTTGGATAGATGGACCTCAGTCCTTCTGTAATCCTGGTTGTAGAAGTGATTTATGTTATTTTGGGCATTAACACAGCACTGCTGCAGCTTTATGGAGGGAGTCTTGTTCTTATCAGTCCAACACACTGATTACCTTCCATCCCGCTGGATGCTGGATGTTAAATATGAAGTGAACTTGCCCTTGTACTTCTCTCTCTGCACACTAAACCACAAACAATCAAAGCTCCAAGTTTAATTTCGCCATTATCAACCTTGCTACAATTTCACAGCACAGCAATCACACCATAATGAACTTCCTGAAGCAATTAAAGCCTCCTTCCTGTGGAGGGATCATCATGAATACAAGAACGACGGCTTTCTCGCTGCCTCTAATCACTGAGCGTTCCAGCAGAGGTGTCACATCGGCTTCTGTGTTTGCCAGAAATCCCTTCAGGAGGCCTTAGTCGAGTCTTCTAATCAACAAGGCTCCACCTGACAAAACTAATGGGACGTGATTGGTGGGGTACGCAACTGCACATTTGAAAGTCTTGGGCGATAATGATCATGTCCTAACAGCCATGCATCTTTAAAGAGGAAAAAGCTCTGAGGAGAATCAAGCTGATCGAGCGTGGGGGCCAACTTTGCATTGATTATCCAGACAATTGTTGTACAACCTCCTCTGTTTCACTCCTGAAAATGAAAGCGAAGCGCTGGAGATGGAGCCCATGAATCAAGAATTATAACGAAAAGGTGAACTTTTCCATCTAAAACTATTTCAAAGAAATGGAGCCATCTCATGAGATAATGAGGTTTAAAGGAGCCTCTAGAACTAAATTATCTTCGCTCATAATGCCAACAACGGGCCAATAAAGCAAAACAAATACGGACATAAAAGGTCAGGCATTAGAATTGGCATATATATATTTATATATATATATATATATATATATATATCCACAGAAGGCACAAATCAAAGGAACAACATTAAAGCCACAGAGTACTTTGTTTCAAGAAACTATTGGATGCAATGATAAATCAGTGTTCCCCAAACTTTCCACAGTCCCGTACCCCTTCAGACATTTAACCTAAAGCCAAGTACCCCCTACATGTACCTTCATTGCTTTTCTTTTCTCTGTATTTACTGTTTTTAATGTATTGCACTGTTTTTATTATTCTGTTTTATTATACTGTTTTTATTACTTTGTTTTTATTGTGAAGCGTCCTTGGGTGGCCCGAAAGGCACTTTTAAATAAAATGAAGTATTATTATTATCATTATTACCCCTGCACACATTAAAAACATAATGATGTAATGCAGGTTTTTCAACCTTGGGGTCGTGACCCTATGTGTGGTCACCTGGAATTCAAATGTGGTCCCCTGAAATATGTAATATTTTATAATGGAAACAAATGGTGATAAAAAAAATGTATATTGAACATGTTTAAATTATTATTCTTTTTCAAATGATAACACAACACAAAACAATCTTAAACAACCTGTTATTCTACACTTTCCTTTTCTAAAAATATACATTTAGTTCGAATAAAATGCAGTTGGAGCATCTTGACACTTTGTGCACTTTGAAATTGCTGCTTGAAAGTTCGTTTTCATCTCCATCCGTCGTTTATTAAACAGCATTCCCTTTTAAAGCTACTTTTGGCCTTGCTGCAGATGTCAAACAGTTGATAAAACTATAGAAAATAAGTAAACAAAAAATAATCAGCACTCCCCAAAAAAATAAAACCTGATTGTAATGCTTTCTGGGGGCAGAAAGCTACTTTACCACAAAGTATGTTATTGTAAAAGGATACAATAAAAAAAAGAGCTGTTGAATTTGTTCCCAGGGAGAAAATTAGGCCAATTATGGTTTTAGTGGCAATTTCCTTCAAAATGATTTTGTTGTGAACTGGAACTTTCATTGCTTATATTTGTCCATGAATATTTAATGATCAGAAGAGACATGCCACTTTAGACAATGCGCTTTCAGGCAGGATGAGCACAAATTGCATTTTGACTTTCGAGGTCAACCAAAGCGAGCTTTCATTTTTTTTTTCCAAACTATGAGTTTTAGTCCAATGTGTCAGCACAGTTGTATTTTTAATTACATTTTCATGCCAAACTGAAGTGATTTGCCTGTTTACTGAGAGAACTTTCTCCGCCCACACTGATGAAACTCTGTCAGGCCGAGCTTTTCCCTGCCAAGATCACCTTTTGACATGGATTCTAGAAACTTACACAACACCTTTTCTCAAAAAAAAAAAATACTTAAAATGAGTTTATTTTGAAGAAAATAAAACTAAAAAACAATTTAACAATCAAGTAGAGCAAGTCTGCTCGACTCCATGTGTGGGATCGTACTGAAAAGCTATTGAAAATCTGTGCCTTTCATTTGTGTTGTAAATTGTGCTGACACAGTGCACAGTGCACACTATAGGGGCTCCTTTAAAGGAGCTCAGATTAGGCACACACTGCACAGCGTGCTTACCCCGGCTATGATTACTGAAGCTGCTCAGCTTTTGTTGGGTTTTAGGCTGCAAACCATCCAAGGATAATCTGATATTCTTCTTTTTCTGAGCGTGTTTAAGTAGCTGTGGTCGTGACCTAAGGATTTTTCCGTGCTGAGATAAAAGATACACATTAAAAACAACATCTGTACTAAATTCGTAGCATAAATACTGTTTACTGGAACTTTGTGGGAAGACCGAGCCATAATGTTATACATTGCTCCTTTACATGGCAGACGATGCACCACAAACGTTCCTTTTGATTAAATGTGCATAAAAGGACATTAGTCTATTTATTATTGACTTTTCATTTCTAAAGCTTGATTATTTCCCCTTTTAATATCGTAACATTTATAAGCAACATGCATTTGTATGATAAGCAGCAGAGCTGAGTCTGTGGGTTGAACCTGTGAAATTGGAAAAATCTGCCAATCAGCATTTCAATACCATTTACTCTTGTTTGGTGTTGGTTTGGGACGATGAATGAATTCTCTAAAAATATGACATATTGGGAATTTAACCACGGCTTCACTGATTTAACACACAGGAGCCTCAATAGTATGTGGAATTACCGTAAAGTTTGGCATCAGACAGCAGTGGAATGGCTTCACGTTTGTTAAGTAGAGTGTGTCGGAAGTCAAATTCAATAGATCAAGGCAGTGGTTTTAAGTCAACCATTTTTTTTACAAATATATTTTTTAAGAAAAATGTTCCAGGACCTAGCGGGTCTAGCATTATGGCAAGCATTGTTCTACGTACATAATGTAACATAAAGCGTGATTTCAGTGTAACTACCTAAAATCTCTGAAGCATATAAAATGTAAAAATAATACCAGTAGCTGACTATTAACTCTATTTAACATGTTTGGTATGATTCAGGGAAGTTTAATAGCCAGTAAAGTCATCTACACAGAAAAATAGACAGAAACGTTTAAAGTGAAGCTAACGAGACGCTAAAATAGGTAAACCCTGAAACTGAATTTGGAAAATTTTACTTTTGTGCACAATTTATAAATGATCCCAGTTTTAAATGCATGAGCACAACTGTATCTAAATCAGGGAACAGGCCCACCCACGGACAATTCAATCCACACTACTAAAGGACATATACAGTACAGTGTGTATTCAGAACTGAACTAATATAGGTAACCATATAGTTCCTAAACCGACTTATTTATCTCTCAGATTATGTTGGAATCTCACCGACCTCGTTTCCCAATCACTCCAACACGTGGCAGTATGTCAGCACTACATACTGCTCTCCGGTAGCCACCATGAGTATTTTAATGACTGTCAGCCAAAACATGCCCAATAACACAATTTTTTTGCTGTCTCAATATTTTTTGGGCCAATTAATTGAAACTGAATAATTTCCCAAGGGACAGCTGACAACCTCTCATAGCACAGTGGTTGGAAAACACAGGATAACCTCTTCAACCCCGACAGCAGCTCCAGTCTCCGTGACTCTCTCTAAATGTTGTAAAGAATGAATTAAATCACACATTCTATACCTCTCCTTAATTTTAAGAAACTCAGCTAAAACTGTAGCGAACCCACATTCAGAACAAAAGACCACAGCACACACACCAGGCCATTATGTTCAAAGAGGGAAAAGTTGACCACTCGGCAAACTTGGCCTTTTTCCACTGCTCTGAGTCACAAAATAAACACAGAGCTCTATAACAGCCTACGTGAAACTACAGGATGAGCTCAATCAATTGATATACAGGTTGGGTATGTTACGTACCAAAACATAAAATCAGAAAATACACCACGGAAACAGTTATTGTGTCTTTCCTTTGTTGTTTCTTATCAAAAGTTGCTCCAATGTGCATAGAACTCCATATTTTGAAAAATATAAATTGTGTAGTCAGACAGATACACACATCTGAGCACTTCTCAGCTGAGAAATTCGTCCAATGAGGCGCATAGCGCTCGTGCATAAAATGGCCGATCCCTCCTTCACCCAGCTCTGATTGGCAAGGGCTAAAGCCCCTTAGGGTTTGATATTACCAATTTCTACAGGCTCTCAGCTTTGCAACGCTGTGCCAAACATTCTGATTGCTGAATAAGAGCCACGCGTAACGGCACCAAAGAGTGGAACCAAAAATAGCATTACGTATGGCCTATGTGTTTATTTCAAGCCAAATCAACACCTAGTGGTCAAACATAAGAATAACAATGATTTCAGTCAATTTGACTGACATATTACAGTTACAAATGTGTTTCCAAAGTTGTGTAAAACTTTGGCACAGTTGTGGCAAAGTGAGCTTCCGCCTTAACATTTTTGTACAAATTCTTGTGTATCTTTGGCCTGATGTTTATTAATATAATCAAACTTGCTGCAGTTGATGTCCATCTATTAGTTCAATTATTTCTGCTTTTACAGCTTTTGTTAATGAGAATTGGCTTCATATTATGTAAATCTCCAGTTTTTTTTTTGGGGCATCAACAGATTTCTGTATTTAAAACATGATTTATTGTCACTGAGTATCAAATATGTACTTCCAAAATTTCACATAATCTGTAACCGCTAAGGGTCCTACTTTAATCTGGAAAAACAAAAAGCCATTTAGGTCCTGTAGAAGCTTACAAAAATGTTATTTGTTTTGGGTATGTGACTTTGGGAGAAAAGTGGCTGGGGCTTAAGAGGATAAGAGATAATTTAGGTCAAACTTATACCAATGCTATTTCATTGGTATTTTCCGCACAGATTATAGTCATTCAACATTATAAATGAGTTCTGTTGCTCTTCTTGAATGTTTCTCATTTTACTCTGAAACCAGACGGTAACTAATTAGGAAGTTAAAAGGTTGACTTCCTCATCTTACCAATTTCATTTACATTATCAGACCACAGACATTTGAAAAAACTTAGACGGAAACACATTTTAACCCCAGCTGGCCTCCTACTGCACTCATCTGATTAAATTACGTGATGTGATTTATTTTCCTTGAGCTTCTCTTTCTGAATCCATGTGACAGATATTAGCCGTGACATTTGTGTTGGTCAGAGATAAGGATGGGAATTTATAAGAATTTAGCAATTCCGATTCCATTATCAATACTGCTTATCGATTCAATTCCTTAAAAATGTATGATCTTATCTTTGCCTCTTTAATTTCCTGCAGGGATATCAACTCTCATTTATTCCACCAGGTAAGGCAGGTATGTCCACTTGCGGCGATGATGCGCTGGTGACAACATAATCCAAGATGGCGGTGGCCCGGACTACAGCCAACACTATTTAATAAGAGCCTTAAAAGACATGGATATAATGAAAAGAGTGGATGGACGGAAGCATAAACATGCGGACATTCACACGGACACACACAGACTTATTCAACACACGGACCTTGGTAAACACAGTAAACGGAACAGGTTGCACCGGATGGTTGGCACTAGCACCCGGAGGCAGAGTAAACACGTCCCCGTACTGCGTGCACAGGCTGTAATATCACCAGTTTATCATTTTACCAGTTGTTAGAGCTACTGTCTTTACTATGGAGCAACTATTTATTCCTGGTGATTGTTTTCCTGAGTTTTATCAATGATTAGTTCCTATCTCCCTATCTCCCTCCCTTCCAAACTGAAACCGTAGCCAGACACACACACAGACTGCAGTCGCGTTCTGAATGCACCATATACAAACCCCGCGGAAACAAAAGAATCGAAAGGCAAACATCTTCATAACGGTTCCGGATGCCCAACCCTACTCCTCAGCCTCCCCAAAGGTGTGCACATTCAGCGCACACAGGACACACCCTTGTCAGTGCACATTGCCTCACACACACATTCAAACCTACACAATCCTGAACTCATCTTACTCACAAGAAGTTCCACAAGTGAACACATCAAATCAATCAAATCAAATCAAAACGAATCAAATCAAATTTATTTTTCCATGTAATTCTGTTCACAATATCAGCATTATAATTGACAGTCTGTACTTTTCACATGTCAGAATAGGAGCATGTTGAAGACCGAGTGTTATTACACACAACACACAAGCTGCAGCGCACAAAACACACTCAAATGAGCAAAACACTCACCGATGGGAGGGTGGGGAGAGAGAGTCCGGGGCCGTTGCTCCGTTTTGGAACGCCTTTTTTTTTCTTGTTGGAGTGATACAAATATGCGCTCCTGGCAAATACATAAGGTTTGGCAGCTGTTTTATCCTGCCCCCTTGCTTTAATTTTTTACATTTTTTTATTTATTGTGTTCTTGCTTCTGAAGTTGTAATAAGTTGAGTTACTATACTCATCGAGTGTTCGTGATTTTGAAATTGTTCAATTAAAAAAAAAATGTAATTAATTAATAAAAAATAGCAGCTATGTTTTTACCACTTTCATCTCGTGCGCCAATGTAAACAACGCACTTCCGTGCCACTCTCGCGATGCATCTTCTTTGTTGGTCTTTTAGAACGTTGGCTCCGCAGTCAGGAAGCGGCAGCGGGGAATTACCGGTCGCCAGACCACGGCCGCATAGTTCCGTGCTCGTGTGTACAAATTAGGGTGGCAGCAGGGGGTGGCAAGGCTTTGTTGTAGGGTGACATTTGCCACCCTATGCCACCCCGGTAGATCCGCCTCTGCACACCAACAAAACAAAACCATTGCTTGAACAGAGATGATGCCCACACTTCATTTGTGAGTGAGAGAAAAATGTACTTTCCCAACTCTTTGTAACAACAAGCAAACTGTTTGTATCTCAAGGGAATAAGGAATAGTGGATGTTTCTTATTTCTAAACACACATTTTCCAATATTTTATGACCTGAAAAAAAAAAAGAAGAACAAAATATTTTGCCTCACCGGTGTTGAGATCTTTATATTCATGGGAGAAGTGCTCATTCTGGTGCACCCATTCCCCGTTGCATTTGAAGAAGATCTGTAAGGCAGGTGCGGCTCGGCAGCGTAGCTTGATTGGGTTGCTTTTGATGATGTAGGCATCCTCCGGCTCCTGAATAAAGTGCGGCAGGGTGCTCTGCACGGAGGGAGCTGCATCAGCCGGAGTGTTCCCATTGGCACCTGAAAAACCAAACCAAACCAAACCCCGGTTACTGCAATATCTAGCATGTTAGTTTTAGTAAAACCGCTTATAAATGACTGTTAGGGACCAAGCTCCACAACAGGGTTGGGGTCAATTATAATTGTAATCGTGTAATTGATAATGAATTACAATGATTGCATAATTATAAGTGTAATTTTAAAAATCTGTCATAATCGCAATTAAATTGTAATTGCCTTCAGATAATTGACTTTGTAATTGTAGTTGCTACGTACATAGTTACGTAATTTTGCTCATGGGGCGATGGCGCCCCCTACGCTTCGTTTTCAGCAACGTAGAGGGGATTTTCTGTTATTTTTTCCTTTTTTATTCGGTACCGTCGTAGTGATTGTTGCACACTTGGACACAAAAGAGAAGCACGAGTTGTTTTACCTCTCTTTTTAATCTGAATAACCCAAGAACACATACATCAGCCGCATTGTCTATTTAATACAGGTGATTCGCTCGGATACTCCTGTCTTCACCTGAGGACACCTGCTGCCACTTAGCTGCCCCCAATGCTGCCTGTGGGCATTCTCCGCGTAATCACCGTCCAATATAAACAGAGCTTTAACCGGGGTGTAGTGTGTAGCGACACATGAAGCTGCGTGTCCTCCGTGCGCCTGTGTGCACAGTATGTTTGTTCCATTATTACTGCAGGTCCCACATAATACCTTATTTAAATTTGAAAAGCATGTCTTTGGATCAGTCTTTTGAATAAAATGTTATTTCATGTCTTACTGAGAGGTTGGGGGTTCGATCCCAGTACCTGACTACGTGTCGAAGTGTCCTTGGGCAAGACACTGAACCCTAAGTTGCTCCCAGTGGTCAACTAGCGCCTTGCATGGCAGTCCTGTCCCACTGGAGTGTGAATGTGACAGTGAATGGGTGAATGAGCTGACATGTAAAGCGCTTTGAGACTGCGTCAGTGTGGTGATAAAGCGCTATATAAAATCAAGTCCATTTACCAAAATCAAGTCCATTTCTATTCAGTGTGCGTGAGTATTTATTAGTGGAGGACCTACACCGAGCATGAGTAACTCCAACTACATTCATCATGACCCTTCACCAATTCAACAAATAACTTTTAGTTTTAAAGTATGGCTGGAACAAAGATTAAAAAAAAAAAAAAATAAACGAAAAAATAAAAATAAAACAACTTTAGCTTTACTTCACTAAATTTGGCCCTCAGATAGTTGTAAATGTCAGTATTTTCCGCACCACACTGTGATCCCCTGTGCTGTGAAAAATTCCTGGTGAGAACCCTGTATGTAATTGACCCCAACCCTGCTACACAATGTGTTTTTCTACTAACAGGCTCACACCTATCTACTGTTTGCAAAGTGTTCAAAGATTGCTTCATGGACAAGGGCTTGAATTCATCAGCACCACAAGGAATAAAGTCTGAAAAAAAAAAAAATGCAGAGAAACGTTTGTTTCTCGTTCAGGGAAAAAACTGCTCTCTTTGGTTTGTTTCAGATGCACACAAATGCAGCAGAAAACTCAAGAGGCCTCAGGAGGGAACCCATTACTTAAAATGTGTTTGTTAAGTCAGTGTGTTCATATTTGGGTTGTGCTGAAGCCATAATGCCACCAACACAAGCTACTCACTGAATTGTTCATGTAGGAGTTTTTCTCCTCAAGTGCAGTTCTAAGAAAACTAAAAAAGAAGTAAGAGAGGCAGAAACTTTGGATAACATGTCCTGCTTGTTCTGTCTTCTCTGTTTAAAGCACATAGCGCTCCACCGGCCAGGACAACAAGAACAGGATGTTTGTGCCTTTGCCATCACCAGGATCTTTTCTCAGAATTACACCTCGGTTCCATCAAAGCAGCTCCAGCTAAGCTATTCAGTGCCGTAAAAGCCCATGAAAGCCATTATGCTCTCACCAGCAAATCCAATTGTGCACCTTGAAATCGAATCATCCCTGCACCCTCCTCCCTCAATCAATTTTGTCCTTGTTAAATGGGTCAATGAGTGGATGCAGGTGTAAGGATGGGGGTACCGGGGGCACCCATAAAACAAAGAGGCAGGGGACGTAAATGAATAGAAATATTATGCTGACACGAGCAACAACGAGTATGTGTATGTGTCTCCATCCTTGGCCATTGTGTCTAGTTTTCTTTGTTGGGCACCGCCTGAAATGATGACCACCAATTACTCACATGTGCTGTAGAGTTATGGATGATATGTGAATGGAATACTCCAATAGGTTGGTGTATGCAGCGTTGCCAGGTAATGCATGATGTGACATTTTTTTTAAACAAAGTTTGTCTCCCGACACAAACGTCATCATTTTTGTTGGCGTTTACAGCAGAACGATGACGATCGAGCACTAATATCTAATGAATATTACATTTTTGGCTCTATTTTAAGAATAATTAACATTCACAAATGACTAGGGATGGAAAAATATCGGTTTATGACCTATCGCTCTGCCATCAGACTCCTTAACAGCTGATAGAACTGAACATGCTTCACCTTCAGCTCAATTCATTCTCCCACTGCATAATACACTTTATATTTGATTTTTCTACATTTTCTACCTAGCATTAGGGGTGCACCAATTGCAATTTTCTGGCCGATCACTGATTTTTTTTAAAAGCATGACCAGTCAGTTTAATTTTTTTTTTTTATTTAAGAGCATACATCTCAAATATTCCAATCTTATTTTATTGTAAAACATTGAATAATATCCACGAAACAATAGAAACATGTTGTTTTAACTGCATATGAGCTAGTTATCTCAAATATGCAGTAAATTAAAAATTGGAACATTGCTCTCCAAATTACTAAATTATATCACTTTTTTTTAGTCTTTAATTTTTCACATTTTTATTTAATTTTGTTTATTTATTCAATTTATTTCCGACATGGTTGCATTCACAGAAGTTTTGTTATTCTTTTTTTTTTTTTTTTTGTACATGCCGAAAAAGGAGACGAGAGAAGCAGTTTTTTTTAAAAACAAACTAAACTTGTCCATCGGGTTACACTGCAGAACTGTTTTCCGCTCTTTGCCAAAAAATAAAATGCACAGCAGTATTTTGGTTTAACAAATAAAGAAAATCACAGGGTTTGGGGTAGATGATATGATAATAATATACAGGACAAACTAAAAAAAATCATCTTAAACCATCAATAAAGTGTCCTGAGTTTTAAGTTTCCTTTCAGAGCAAAAATTTTAAATAAATGTCCAAATGCAGCAGCTTTCTGGATATTTAAATGTAAAAACATTATTCTAAAAATAATCTGCAACAGTTTACAAGATAAAAGCTCCTAAAAGTCAAACATTCTAAAAAAAAAAAAAAAAACACAATAAAGTGCATCATGTGTAACATAAGCACTAACAGCAGCCCACTCACTGGCTCTTTGCTCTGCTAGCTTTAGCTTTAGCATTAGCTTGATTGCTAGCTCTACACTCAGCGGTGTGGTGGTATCTTAAATGGTGAATGAAGTAGCGTTTTTGTTTGCAGCTCCGCCAGGACTTGTTTCCGTGTTACATGAAATATAAATTGCGATCCTTTCGCTCTCTCTTTTTTTGTGTACTACTGCGGACATGCTAAGCTAACCGTGCCTCCGTGACTGTTGTTATTATCCTCTGTAGCAGAGGCATGCGCAGCACACACATGCTGCACACATGACCGGGTGGGTGGGCCTGTCAGTCATCTCACAGCAGAAGAAGACAGTGGCTGAATTTATGACGGACTTTAAGATGTTTGCGGAGGTACAAAAGATTGGCGGAAAAAATCGGTTTCATATGCATCGATCGGCCGATCCCCGATCCACAAAAAATAAGGGAAATCGGCACCGATCGATTGGCCGGCCGATCAATCGGTGCATCCTTACCTGGTACATATATATCTTTACTATTTTTAAAATTATTTTAATTATTCTTACGATTTTTTTAACATGTTTGAGAATGTGAAATGGCTGCTCGATTATATTAAAAATAATAATTATTCTAGTCATAATTGAAATCCCGATTATTCAAACAATTATTTGTCCAAAAAGTTATTTATTTTTTGTACAAAAAAAATATTAAATATATTCTTTAAACATAAAAAAAATCCTTCAAACACTAAAATCAAGTATGTTCTTTTGCATAAAACAAAACACTTGTTGCACGTGATGTGTCTTTGCTCTAGGTCAAACCCAGTGTTCCCGTAGAAGAGAATTTGACTTGCCACTTGTTTACCAAGTGTTTTTGCTGCGTTTTTTATGGACTATTGCGATTCAATAGTCCATAAATCAGAATCGCAATATATATCAAATAGGTACCTAAGTATTGTGAAAAAACAAAACAAAAACATATTATCCCAGCCCTAAAAGAGACATATTTATTATCATACATACCGGGACATCCCATGTTTTGCGAATGAAACCTCATTTTCAGCATCCTTTGCAGATTGTATTTTTCTGCTGAACAATGGTGATTAAAACCAAAAACATCTCTAAAAACTAAACTGTTGTATTATTTCCTGTATCCATAGCATCGTTGCCTCTAGCGTTTGTGAGTGAGGAGAGGGCAGGGCGTTTGTGGAGGAGAATGTCAGAACAGAGCAGGCATGAGAGGAGTAGAAACCAGCGCCTCGTAAAATATCACTTTTAGGCAAAATAATGCTTCAAAATAAAGCTACATCATTAAAAACTATATTATCTTAAAAGAATTGTAAATCTCAATGTATCGTCAAGTTGTATTGGGAAAGTGGCCTTTAAAACATAATGGGGGGGCAATTTCACTCATTTCCACACACACACACACACATATACACAGACACCTCCTGCAGTATTTTATTATTAATTGCCATGCAGTTTTTAAATCAATAGAAGGTTCTTCAGGCAGTTTCAGAAGCACACATGATCATTTTAAAATGTACGCGCTGTATACAAAAGCTGGCTGAAAAAGATCAATCTAGTGCAGGTGAGCAAAACTTCAACACATGCCCGACAGCCTCAAACTCTGTGTGAAAAACTCCCAGTAAGGAGATCTAACACAAAGACGAGTTCGAATGATATCTAACGCCCTCAAGACAAAATTAAATGTTACATTTCTCATCTCGTCTCATTTAAGTTGCCTTTTTCAAAAAAATCCCATATATATATATATATATATATATATATATATATATATATATATATATATATATATATATATATATATATATATATACACACACACAACATTTAACAAAGAACACAAACATATTTCTACTGCTTCACATAACTCTAAAATATATTGTGACATTTTCTTTTTGAAAATAGTTTTTCACTCATTTTTAATTTCTTTATCAACATTATTTCACAATGTAGACATCTAACAGAGATCTAGACATTCTAATCTTGCTTTTGGTAAAATAAACATAAATTGATCTTATAGGCTGTATTTACTGGTCTGTAATGATTATTTTTATTGCCTTCTGTTCTGGAAGTGTATTTATTTTTGCTTTGAACATTACCTGTATTTTTTTTTTGCAATAAAACAATATACTGTAATTTATGGTCTTAAAAGTGGTTCCCCAGAGTGCTACGCAGAATGTCATATATGGGAGTATTAAAGTACAATAAATTGTAATTATGTAAATATTTTGATTTATATAACACACCAAGTGTTTTTGAGATTTTTGTCTTTATATAATGTACTGGTATGTGTTGCCTTCAAGATCATTTAGAGTCAATTATGACTCCCAAGAAGTTCGAAAAATTGAGTTTTTGCAATATTAAGGGATAGAGCTGTGCAAAAAAATAAATAAATTTAATCGATTCATCAAATTTGTAGATAAAAAACGATTTTTATTTTCCAAATTCAAGTTTAAAAAAAAATATATATATATATATATATATTGAAACTGACGACAATCACAGCAATAAAGTTGCACTTTTGACAATATATCTTATGTCTGCAGTCATTTTTAAGTGCATTTAAAAAAATGAAATCAAAAAACAAATAGAAACTCAAATTTTTCTTTGAAAAAAAAATCAGAGATATTTTGATCATATCAAACCACAGCTTTTAAGCACTGTAATTTATTTTTCTATTTTTTTTTTTTTTTAATTTTTTTCCAAAACAAAATCATCTGCAAACATGAAAAATGTGAGGTTCAATACATCACAAAGATCTTTAATAAAAATAGTAAATAGTTTAGGATTAATCACAGAACCCTGTGGTATTCAACAAACTATATTTTTAAATCCAGCTATTGTATTATATTGTATTTTCTAGTTGGAACATATTGTTGTCTGTTTTCTTTCCTCTGCTTTAATCTAACACTTTGTGCTTGTATATAGATGTTTGTCCTGCAGGGTGAACTGACAGTTTGCTTCATTAATGAATTAATTAACTTACTGCTTTATGTTGTTGTTGTTGTTTTAGCTCTTTAAATAGCTTGTTTCTCATTTGTACGAAAAGAGGACGAGCAGTCGAGCAATTTCCCACATCACAAGGTTTTACTGTAGTTTACTTCAGTGAGATAATTTGAGTGTGATCAAACATGATGGAGCACATACTAAGATAAAAATACTAGATAAAAATAATAAAAAAAAAGCCTAATTGATTCTCAGGGGAAACTCACAAGTGATTAAAATGTGCCTCTCATTACATGTATAGCTGCCGCACAGCATGTACTGTACTGTAGTATCAAATATTAGAACACACTCATGAACAGAACTCTTATGTAAAGGACTAAATAAAGATACTCCTAAATTACTCTTAGTTAAAGCCATGGCTTTTGATTAAAAGTAGATCAGGTTTAAAACTAAAGAACAACAATATTTCTGTTTCAACACCATCGTTGGCCAATTTCTGACCGTTTAAAATGTCTTGCATCGGTTTTAATTTTTGTTTTTTTAATTTAACCAAATGATTCCATCTTCTCGCTTCAGCTCTTTAAAGTCCGTGTATTCATGTGGTAGATAGAGAGAAAGGCCAAGCTGCAGACACAGAGCGACATGAATGCACCAATAAGAAAAAACAGCACAAATCATTCAGTTTGGAATCGTAACGAGAAACATGAAAGAATCAACAGCAGCACAATCACCAAACGACAGGATGAAAATGGTGCGGGACCGTTTTCAGATGCCGATTAGATTATATCTTTGTGCAATATGCCGCTGGTTGACAGGCTGGGAGATGAGTTTGGGGACTGTATACAGTAGAAAATCAATTTGTTGTGATCATTTCTATCAGTGAAGAGAAACTCGGCTGAGTGAACGCAAACGGGCTCCTGATGGGTTTTAAATTCCTTTTCAAACCTGCTTTCACGGATGTTAAAAATTAATGTATTTGGATACAAGCAGCGTACACTGAAATAAAGGCAAAGGAGCTTCCTGATAACAAAAGGCAGCACATAAGTCTACCTGATTTCTAAACCACTACATACTGTATATGCTGTGCTATTGCTGGGCGATATACATATTAGGAATGGGTATCGCCATGTACCTCGCGATACGATATATCGTGATATTTTTGCCCAAGATAACAATATTATCACAATACGGCGATAATCAATATATCGCGGAAAAATAAATCCACGATACATTATAATATCTGTCACTGAAGAAATTCAGAATTTATTGACTGCACTGAAATTACACAGGAATTACGCATGCGCACGCACTCCTCACCTATTGTCTCATTGTACTGTGTATGTATATATATATATATATATATATATTTCATAGCTGAGCAATCAGATTAAATGTAATGCACCGCACGCCAAAACACCTTTAAATGGAGGTTATTTTCTCAGTTTCAGAGTTCATAAATGTAGCTATACTTAAAGCTTGATGTTTTTTTTTTTTTTTTAATTTTATTTTATAGAATTTAATTGAACTCATTGGTGTTATTTTTTTTTTTTTTTAATGTACATTTTGACAAACCCTTTATTTTATACAGATGCCTTTGTGGAAAATAAATTAAGTTCCAATTGTGCAAGATTTGGTCTCTTCCTTTTTAGGTTTATACATGAGATGTTTACAGTATGCAAGAGAATGTGGCAAGATTTAATACCAACAAGAAGACAGTCTTTAACATCCCCCGCCAGATTGGTTCTCATTATAACTCAGAACCTTTTCCTAAATGTCCTAAATCTAAGAACTTAGAAAATATATTGGTATGTGTCAATGATTTGGGACCACCAACTGTCGCAATATTTGACTCACAACTAAATGAGAAAACAACTTCAATGGAAATTAGCGGAAAAAGGACACCTAACTGAATTGTGCGAGGCATAACCGTAATCTATGTTGAATTACCTTTAAAACAATATATCACATGACTATGTTCCCATAAATTCAGAAATGACCGGAAATGGGGGAGAGGCCCCAGGGCCCCATTTAAAAAAAAGGGCTCATCATATTCATTCATAGATTATTCATACCAAACTGCATTCCGATCTAAGGAGAACTAACAGAAGTTATTTGAAAAAATGGGGCCCCGTGGTGCCCCCGTGATATGTACGGGGTAATGGGCCCCATTTATATATTTGAATGTGCCAATGATTCAATACCACCAACCGTCGTAATATTTGACTGGCAAATAAATGAGAAATCACCTTCATTTTTTTTTTTCTTCTTTTTTATGCGCTTCTGATTTTCGAACTCCATCAAGGTATTGATACCCTGAAGCCACACACCAAATTTGGTTATCCTATTTTAAACAGTTTCTGAAAAAAGCTGTCCCCTTTAACTCGGACGGATGGACGGTCGGAGCTCAAACCTATATCCCCCTTCCACTTTATGGTGGGGGATAAACATAAACATGGGGGGGGGGTACTGTTTAATTGAGCTACTTTTTACTTGTACTTGAATATTTTATGTATGACTTACTTGTACTTGTGTACAATTTCAATCAAGTAACAGTACGTCTACCTGAGTAGAATATATCAGTACTCTTGCTACACAGACAGTCTTCCTATGTATAAACTAAGACAGTTAATAAGTCTCTTCACATCTTTGGTATTGTGTGGTAACGTGTCTGTGATGTTAAAGCTGGTATGAGCAGAGCCACTCCTACGTCCTTCGGTTCATGCGGACACTGCTGCTTTCCATGTATTCACTCTCACCTCGCCCACATATCCCTAAAGTTTCTCAGGCAGAATGCAAGGTAATGAGTAAACAGGTATTCAGCCACACACGCTGCTCGTGCATCATTTTTCATCCACAGATGTTGATGTCACCACCGCAACAGCAGACCAAAAATTCAAATTGCACGATATAAATAAATGAGTGCCGCGCAGAGCCAGTGGTGTGGATAACAAATGGCTACCATTAACTTTAATGTAATTTCGATGAAACAATGAGCGTTAAATCTACTTTTAAATAACCCTGTAAACAGAAAGGCGGATCATTTAGAACGGTTGATTACTGCAGCAGCTGGCAAATGTGTGTCCACACAATTCTTCCTGTCGCTATGTTTGAAATTACATTTATTTACAAGGCACTGAACTCAGCTAGAAGTTTAGGTTTAGTTCCCTCCCCAAATCAGAAATACAATGTTTATAATGAATTAACGTGTCATTGGATTTGTCTCCTAGGATGTTTTGAAAGAAGATTTTTGGGGATAATTTCTTCTTATTTGCTGATTAAGACAAAAGCTAAAGCCTTAGTTGCATTTTTTGTTGTTTTGGCTTTCAATGAACTGTTAGGCTTGTAAAAACAACCAGAAAAATCAAACCTTAACACTGATATCTGGAGTTTCTGAGAAATCTATGTTTATGTATCATTGTTGTGAAATGCGAAAAAATATCTAACTAGTCTTTTACTATGGTCTACTGCCGGTGGTCATTCATATACATTAATGTATAGAAGTCCCTCCTTCGTCCTTTAGACCCCGATACAAATGGAAACCATCTCCGAGTGTGCCCAGCCAATTAGACTTCGACTTCCCGTTTTTGAGACTGTCAATCAAAGTAAATGCGGAACTGCGCAAGAAAACAAGGTCGCGCGTCACAACAGCAAACAGGTAAATATGATTTTGGCTCTTACCTGACCCATAGACCTTAATCAATGCGACCTTGTTATGCTCCGCGATGCGCATGCAGAAAAGTAGAGGCGTGGCTTCTGGCAGATTGGCAGGGGAGGAAGTGAGGCTGTTTAGGACGGGACATTGAGACGTTTCTCAGAAACTCTGGATATCAGCTTTAATTCATTTTAATGCTGTTCTCAAATGTTTCATATCACCATAAAGACGGCACTATATTTTTAGTGTAGTCAAACATTTGGTATCTTTAAAGCTGCTAGACACAATCATTTCTTATCAGATAAATCCAGAGGTGACAACTAACAAAGTACAAATACTTTGCTGATATACTTAAGTAGTTTTTTTTTCTGATATCTGTATTTTACTTGAGTTTTTTTTTTTTTTTTTACTTTTTACTTCTTACTTTTTAAACAAATGTCTCTACTTTCCACTCCTTGCATTTTAAAAATGAGCTCGTTACTTTTAAGACCTTCAAAGATGACGTCACAATGTAAAAAGACGCAAACCAACAACCGCAAAGCTAGAGGAGAAGCTAGTGCTAGTGCTGGTGGATGTAGTGCGTTGTTGGCAAGCAGAAAAATCATGAGATTCTGGCATTCAAGAACTGTCCAAATCTCAACATTTTATCTACATATTGTATCTATAATGAGTGTTAAATTCTACAGGTGTTCAAAGATAACATATTTAATTTGTCTCCATGTACCAGTTTTCTAAAAGATGTGAAATGTGCTGGTTTAAAAAACCCTGTCTTACTGAAGGGACATTTCTTTTACTTTTTACTTAAGTACATTTAGTAGCATCTACTTTCTTACTTTTACTCAAGTAAGGGAGCAACTTCAATACTTTTACTTTTACCAGAGTCATTGTTTATACAAGTATCTATCTTTACTTTCACTTGAGTACTGAAGACTAGTAGTTTGCCACATCTGAATGAATCCATTACATCACTTTAACCTCTACAAACTTGTCACCAAACTGATTCAGTAGATTACAGCCCACAACACAATATCCAGAATAGTAGCGTCACATTATACCTTCTGTACAACCAAAATACCTTAGAGTCAATCGCTTCTAATATCCCACCCTAACTCTCTCTTCCCTGTTCCTTTCCCCCTCACCAGGGTGTAACCATGCTCTCTCTTTTTTTAACAAGTGACGCTTGATGACAGATTATTTTTACAGGTGTGTTTTGGAGCCCTACAAAGTGTCCATTTAAAGATTCCAAACAACCAATAAGAATTAGAGAATTTAAAAAAAACATTTTTTAAAAATTAAAAAAATTCTGAAGCCAGACATGTTGAGAACCAATAATCTGAAGCAGAAAATGGAGGCTGGAGGAAAATAAAAAAAACAATGCATTTCAGTCTTGCAAAAACACATTTTTAAAGGAGAAAAAGCTCATTTGCAAGCTTAAAAGCACTTAAGCATTAATAAGGATACACAGAGTAGGAGTGTGCAGCTCCCACATTACAGTGTCACCATTAATTACAAGATTAAGCAACGAGAGGCCTGTCACAGCACGGACATTATTCTTGTTTACAGGCAAACACAACAGTTTAAGTCGTCAACCTTAGAAGTTTCTTCAAACTTTGGGGAAGTTCAACAAATGCAGCCACGAACCACATTAATGAGTCTCCAATAATGTTGGTATAAATAGGATATCCAGCTGAATAGACTTGCAGTTTGAGAAATAACCTGTACCACAGCTCTGCTTTTATTGGTCTGCTCTTTAATTTAGCTGGATGTCAGAGGCTCTGTGCATGGGCTTTGGAAAGAAGGTTTCAATAAATTCGATACTAGAGAGAAAATATAGTGAGTATGAATTAGAAGAGCAATTTTTCTTCCTGATAACAGGTCATTTTGGTTTCTGAGGGGCTGAAAAGGACAACAGGATATTTTAAAGTAGATGCCAATATTTGACAACATTCATGTCCCAACAGTGCACTATAAAAACTGTATTACTAAACATGATGAGTCTAGCATGAAAACTGCACACAGTGTGACTGGTAATGCACATTATCTATGACTTGGACATCAGCTGTAAACATCACTGACATGCGGTCGATACAAACGTGTGACACAGTTAATCAAGAGTTTAATGTTCCTTCACTGGAATAACAGTGTCACTGCTGGTGTAGTTGGTAAAGTCCATCAACCCAGTGACAACCCAATAGAACCTCCCACTGGAGCGAGGGAGGTGAATGAGGCGCGGGAGGCATGAACGTGGACAACCAATAAAAACACAGACCCCCATCAGGCTCAGTTCAACCAAAAGCAAAGGGGTTGTCTATCAAATCTACCATCTCATCATTCCCCCACTTACTCTATGGAGCAGACTGACCTAGTCATTGCGGGCTAGCTGCTTGTCTAAAGCTAATGATAAATATCCACGTGGACTTTGTCAATGTGGACAACCAGAAACAGTGAAATATGTGCGTTTATTCTGCAAAGTCTACTTCAAAACGGGAGGGCATGTTTAGCAAGCTTACAAATTTGAGGTTAGAAAAATGATCTGTTGCATCTATTTTTTCTAGATCTGGCAACTCGAACTTGAACTTGTCCATTGACAACTAATTAATAATTAAGTCCCTACTCTCCACCTGTCTCTATTCAAGAATGTAAAGAGTAACTAAACCCCAAACCCACTTTTTTTCTGTTGAATACATACTGTATATATTTAGGTATTAAGTAGTGCTGTTTATTAATCCCAGTCCCACTCTTCGCAAGTATTTTCATTTTGTGTATTTAGCTGTTAAACGTCAGAGTTACTGGCCTCTAAGGGTTGAATGCCAGCTATTACAAGTGATTTCTGCTATTGGCTGAAACTGATTCTTTAAGATTCCCCTGCGTCATCAGTTTCACTGTTGGCCTCACCCCTCTCTTAAAAGCTGGGAGGAGGGTTTCCTCCAATCACAGCCCTTAGTGAGCATTGATTGACAGTTCTAATGAAGAACCGATCTCTTCAGCGGTGAAGTGCTTTACTCTGTGATTAGTGCAGATTCGGCACTAATCAGAAGGTTTATCAAACTATCTGTATTTACAGACACATCCTGTGTGTATTCCTGTCTGTCTCTCCGTGTGTGCGGACGTTCTTGTTGCATGTGTGCATCTTTCTATGTGTGTGTAAGCAGCGTTCCAGCCTCTGCTGAGCCATGAACAAAGGCTGGAATGCCAGTGATGGTGTGTGTAGTGTTGTGTGTGTGAGTAAGTGTAGCTTCACGTGGGGGTTTTGTGTGTGTGAGATTGTAGTATTTGATCACAAATGTTACTGTGCGCTGAGTGGGCGTGTCTTTCTGTGTCACAAGTAACGCCCATAATCAAGGCAGTTTTTGAATTTTCCCCTTAGTGGCAGGTCAACAGAAAGCAGGAGTTTAGTTACTCTTTAAACGTGCTAGGTAAGTAAACAACCGGAAACAATTAAAAGAAGAAGAAGAAGAAGAAGACCTAGTCAATGAGACATTTGCAGAATTTCTTAAGAAATTTGTCAATATGTGGCCTGTTCATAGCTTAGTTGAGATCAAATGTTTCAAACTCGGAGCTGGTCATATTCTGGCCCACATAAAGATTTTGTAAAGAGTGAAAATTGCAGGTAAAACTGTCATTGCAAAATAAAACAGTATACAATTAATATACTGTGTTTCCAGAATGTCCTTCCAAGCGCTGGTATCAGGGATGAGCAAGAACTTTTCACTGAAAAGCTGGTAGAAATGTTCAGAAACAGGGCTTTCCTTTGACCTACCACTGTTGCCGTAGTAGTCGGAAGTCGCCATCTTGAAAGCCCATGGCCTACTGGTCTCAACTAACTAAGCTCTTGTATTTTTGGCTTGAAAAACATATGCTTGTGAGTACATCTAAGAGTACTGTTTAACACCCTTAAGACTGTTTTTGTAAAAGTTAAGCATAAACGGTGTGTTACATAAATCACTGCCGATCGTGGTAAATGTTAGCATGAGCATATACATGGATTTTCCCATAGCCGTTAGCATGAAGCTAGCAGACTTTCTGTATCGCGGTATTTTTTTATCCCCCGCCACAAAGTGTGAAAGGGGGATATAGGTTTGAGCTGCGTCTGTCCGTCCGAGTTAAAGGGGACAGATTTTCTCAGAAACTGCTTAAGATAGGATAACTGTTAGGTCTAAATACGTTAAGACCGTTGCTCAATCACAACTCGGGGAGAAAAACACTATCTGACTTAAAAGGCGACCAGAGGCAGAGGGGTGCGAGCTGCAGCTCGGAGAAAAACCCAACAAAAAGACACAGAAGTCCGATATAAGTTGAGTTGCTCTGAGGTGATGCCTCAGAACGAGGTATTTATTAGGAAAACATAGACCACACCCAGATGGGCTGTGCAACAACGCTCTGGGTGCAGTTTTAATATCATATATGGAAACACAAAAACTTTGGGGAGAAAACAGCTCATATGTCCATGCAGTGAGTCACGTACACCCACACTGGCCCAAACTAGTTTAAACCAGCTGTGGTGGACAATGGATATGTTTTGCAAACACACACACAATTAATCATGGATAATTTCATATTCTAACTATCGTTTAATCATTTCATTATAACTAATAAAGTAGTAAAAAACACACACACACTATAGCATATCTTACAATAACAAATTTGGTGTGTGGCTTCAGGGTATCAAAACTCTGATTGAGTTCGAAAGTGAGAAGCGCGCAATTATTTTTTCCAGAGTTATTGCACTTGTTCTGTTTTTTTTTTTTTTTTTTTGGCTAGGAATGTTGATGACAATGTCTTCTTGTTTTATTTAATCTAATTTACTAGGTAAGGTCAGTTGAGAACCAGTTCTCATTTACAATTATGACCTGTTGTCATAATTTTAAATGAGGCCTTGCTGGTGAAACCCCAATGAACAACACTCAATACAAAGTTAAATGTGTTGAGTAAAGTCCCTAATATGCATGTTTTGATGGTCGTGGCCCTTTGCTTCTCCAACTTTGTTGGTAGTTCTGCATATTGAACCCACGACCTTACAGTATTAGCATCACGTTATATGCATCCAAGCTAAGTAGCGCATCATATGTGGCCCCATAAATAAAATGAGATTCAGATTGTGTTTTAATGTGCAGTCACTTCTAATGTTTACTACAATGTGTCTAAATGAAAACATGGTAGTTAAGATGCACTTGAGAAAATGGAACGTTTGAAGCACTAACCCAACCTTCCCTAACCATCCAACACCGCATCATTTTCTCATGTTATTAAAAACATTCAGCGCATTTAAAGGTAGCAGATAATTGAAACAAGATGGACAATTCATGCTCCATAAACCCTGCGTCGTCCACCACGTCCGCCACGAACGCTCATAACTATCAGTCCTAATGAAGGAAATGACTGCTGCAACGACACATCACTTATTTTCTCATTACACCAGTTAATTTTAACACTGCCTTTAAATGCTCACTCACCCTATTTGCAGCTAGTCAGAGGTTTCCACCTGACTTAACGTGACACTGAGCAGCAGAGCAGCAGACCTGAGACAGATAAATGGCCTGGGTATTAATCAGCATGCAGAGCTAATGAGGCCCCAGAGCAAGTGCACCATGCTGAAGAAAAACAGATCCTGATCAATAAACTTTTATGTATGCCAGGGTAATACGAGCTACACAATGTGGATGGATATGCAAAGCAAGGCTGAGAAAGAGTCATCCTAGTTTGAAAAAAATCCTTTTTTAATTATAAATTACAGGCAGACAACTTTTTCACGAACATTGTCAAAGCGACTATTACGACGGAGCGACCTATACATTAATTTTTTGGACAGACACCACAGCACCATCTACCAAGTAAAAGTGTGAACTTTAAAATGTGAGTCACTGTGTGAAATTGAAAGCATATTGAGGTTTTACTCAGCTGGGAACCCGATGAAAGCATGTTTATATTAAGTTTCTGAAAAAAAAATACGGTAACAAACACTAAGTATCCAAAACACCACAATAAGTTTGTTCAAGTCAGATTGCGTTCTGTGGTGGAATGAAAAACCTGTTTCTGTCTGGTAAAGTAGAGCTGATGATCAATGCAGTGAACTTCCATTTATTACAGAGAATATGACCAGAAACAGAGCCCGTCTCCAGGTATGCTCTGATTGGCTGAGTGAGAACAGATAGCATGCCTCATGCTTTGTGAAAGCCACTTCTTTGTTTCCATGAGACAGAACACTTCATTTGTACTGTTTTTGTTCATGCCAGGTCTTTGGAACAAACTCCACAACATATCTTTTGGTCCATTTTCACTTGTTTCATCAGACATACTGGCACAATATTAGCTAAAAAAATGTGCCAATCTGCATTTCACTTTGCCAATCAGAAGCAGCAATGCAGTTGCATATTTGATGACTTAATGGAAAGGGCAACTTATCTTGGCATTTTTCCAGGGGAATAGTAAGTTTTATTAATCTTCTCAAAAAGCACCCCATATACTGGTGTGGAAAATACAGCTAATTCAATCCCTCTCCCATTTAGTTATGTTCTTAATCTATAATTTCAGTCTAGATCAGTAGGCCATGGTAACAGGCTTTATCTGTGTGTACCTATGGGTCATATTTGCGCTACCATGGTGCATTGGCTTCTCTGTGTCACAGAGATCAAACCAGTGTCAGAAATGTCAGACTTAAGGTTGTAATTACACACACACATCAGCAAATGAAACAGGCTTTATCAGGGACTGGAAGCCTTGCACCAGACCCACAGAGCTTCACAATGACGCGCAGATGATCATAAAGTTCTCCTTTAGTACTCAGCGTCCTGTAGAGTGGAGGTAGAACAGCCGTTGCACTGACCGCTGGCTTTGATTGGCCAAAGTACGTCTTCTGCCTCCCTTTTCCATTTCTCTGTCTCCCTTCTACTGCTCAGTGATACGTCACGTTCGCCCACTGTCTGATCAGAACCCTTCCCAACCCCCAGAACTAAAGCCGAATAAATCGGTGTTCCATGTAAACCTCCATTCCAAATTACTATGTCCATGTAAACACAAAGCAGAACACAGTCATTCGGAATGAATCATTCAGACTTAACATCATGTAACCATGGTCAATGTGTGTTCAAACCTTTGACAAGGCGGTGTGTGCTTATAGAGATCATATGCTCATAAACAACCTGGTATGAGTTTTGACGATGGTTTTTAAATGATTTGAACAAAATGGCAAGTAGTCACAAATGTGAACCAAACGTTGTCCTCATGAGTGACAAGCATGACAATAATAAAGATTGAATAATAACACATATCATTTTTCAAAGATGTGACGACCAACTATAAAAGGAAAGGAACAGAAGTATGTCTGAGATATGAAAAGCTGCAATCTAATATTTCAAATGACTGTATAGCCATTACAAAAACCAGCCAGTAGCTTAACTTTTTCTTTTCAAATAAAAAAAATAAAATAAATAAAAGCACCAGCTTGTGTGAGAGCTGCACTCCAGCGACGGCCAGCCTCAGCATAAATTCCCAGTAAAGGTAACTGAAATGGACGAGGAGGAGACAAGTTCCTGAAAGATGGAGCTGACAGCACTTGATGCGCTTCCTCGTGAATGAAAGAGGCATTACTATTTAACACAGCAGCTCCACATCCAAAGTCCTCTAAAACCACAAGCCCTTCCTCTTCCATGAAATCACCGAGGGACTGGGCATGGATTTTTCTTCAGGCACCAATATAGACAAAGGCCAAGGATGAGGAACGTCAGCAATGTGAGTATCGGCTTTACAGTGAGCACCTTCCCTCCTCATCTAAAAGGCAGGGAGTCGGGAGATGTCAATCCTCGATGCTAAAGGAAGAAGAGTTGCTGAACACGGATGTAGCCAAAGACTGCAGGACGGAGAGACCTCTGAGTGAACTCAGACACACAGGTGCTCGAGACACTGAGAGGAAAGCCGTGCAGCTCATTAACACAAAGACGGACACACACACTTTCATTTGTGATGCTCGTCTGTGAACGAACCGACACTTCCTGTCGCGCTTAACCTCAACGTGAACCCAAAGCCACATCTGACACCAGGCTAGCATGGCGGCTAATTTAGCCTTCAGAGCTGAGAGAGCTTTACAAAGTGTGGTTCTTTCAAAAATATGCAACACAGTTTTTAATGCTATTCCTGACAAAATGTAACATATTTTCAAATAAGCCTTGCAAGCCAGCTGCAACAACTGCAAATATGCATATACTCTTTTCAGTGAAGGCCAGAAAACCATTGATTTGATTTGATTTTTAAAGAAATGTTGGGAACACTTGAAGTTTCAAACATAAAGCAGACATTACGCTGTCATTATTATGATATGACACATGTCATTAGCATGAATAAGGCGTAATGAAGGCTGTCATTAAGTGTTGTTTGTTACCCTAACCTTTCGTTACCCTAAACCTTTGTTACCCTAACCCCAACCCAGTGACGTGCAGTCAGGGTAGGCAAGGTAGGCAGTGCCTACCCAAGGGTGAATTGATGTTTTGATTATTTATTTGAATTATAATATAATTATAAATGACTTATTTTTCAATTTCTTGCAGCAGAAACATATGAAATTGTCATTGGTGATCTCGATTTGCAACGTGCCTACCCAATCCGAGTGGTCACGGCACGTCACTGCCGCAACCCTAACCTCAACCTTGACCCTAACCCTACTAGATCCCTCCACCGAACCCAAAAAATGCCAACATATCTCCATAGGTCATAAATTAGCAAACAACACTTAATGACAGCCTTCATGACACCTTATCAATCCAAAAGACAAATAATGACAGCGTAATGTCAGCCTTACGTATAAAACTTCTAGGCAAAGTTACCAAAATTTGTGTCAACATTTTAGTGACAAATCATCATTATCAGCCACATGCACATCTTCACACAAACTTACACACTAATAAAGCAGCAGGACAAGTACAGCCTTGAAATCAATTCCACAACCTCTTAATTTAAAAGCCAACCCCTTAAAAAGCCTTTATTGTGAAATGTAATGTATTTTTTATTTTTTATCTTGAATCTTAAAATATTTTGAATATAGGAATTTTTGCTGAGGCTAAATTCAATTATTGGTTTGCCAAACAGGGTTTTCCTATAGTGTGATTCTCCTCTCGGATCATCACGAGCCTTTAAATGACATCTAAATCATTCCATGTGACAGAAAGGCAATGCTTTATCTTGAAAAGCTCCTTTGATGCAAACAATGCTGATTAAGCGTAGGCTTTAATTATCTATCCAGTTTAAAAAATATATATAAAATAAATAAATAATCAAAATTCTCAAAGAGCGTGTGAAGTTGTCAGGTTAATTATCATTAACAAATGATTATAATGGAGGCTACTGATTGTAATTTTCCTCGACCATATAAACAAGCCTTGATTTAAATATTGATGTACCCTTTCATCATCTCATATAAGTGAATAGAAGGCAGACCTAAATAGCTAAACAAAAGAACACAAGCACACACAAAACAGGTAAGCACTAGTAATATGTGTGCGAATGATGCACAAGGTCAGACTGTATGTAGACTAGACCGTAGCCAAAGAGCCGCTTCAGGTAAATCCATGAGAAGAAAATCACTCTTCTGAGATCCTTCATCTTCACCCGTGCGCTACGTTGGCTGTCAAGCAGGTCCGGGGGGATTAGCCCCCTTTGTGGGTGATGGCTCAATGTGTACAAATGCACTGCGTGTAATAGAAGCGGGCCACAATGTTTACAGATAAACATTCTGTAGCGTGACGGTGTTGACAATCATCCCCACTCCAATCCGACCAGTGCGCTTCTCACTAAAGCTTCTTACATGGCCTGTAATCAATTTTAAAAAAGGTTGAATGGTATGAAAAAGCAATTACACGGCGCATGTGTCCACTGTCAGCCAGCGAGCGCAGCTGCAGTTTGAGGGGTGGGCTCCCCTGTGATTACAGAGCATAGATCTGGAGTTGTGTCAGCTATAAGTTGTTTCTGTTAGATCCTCCAGTTACACCAGAGGAGCCCGGGGAGCCTTGTGGGCCCGATTGACTGAGGCAGACTCTGACAGTTATTGACAGGCTGCCGTATTTCCCAGAAAGGGCAACAGTAAGAGAGAGAGTGAGACAGACCCCACAGTAAGTCTTCCCATATACTCAGCTTCTCCTAAAGCTCCAAGCAGGATTTTTTTCTTTAATATATATATTTTTTTCATGCTGTTTTGGGTGGAATATAGGTCAATATTGAGTGTTTATTCATCATCAAATATCTGCCAATCATCATTTTATCCAGTGATTCCTCAATCATTCTGCAAATCAACAACCTTCTCTCACATTCCAGCTCCTCTAGTTCCCTTTGTTGTAGTTTTCATACACATTAAACACACACATATAAAGACACACAGCAACAACAACAACAACACATTATCGTTTCAACGGGAATGAATAGCAACTTACTAGCAATTTTCCTGAAGTTTGAAAATGGATGCTTACCTGATTAGCGACAACAGAGAGGAAATAGACAACAGCTATGAAGAGAAATTGGCCAATGATTCACCTTGTTGGAAATGTGAGAACTATCACGCATGACAGTCACACAGTCAGGGTGGAAAGTAAACGAAAACTAAAAACTTGCAATAGTTTGAAATCTGAAAGATGGAGAAGACAAAGCCAGGGCTATTTATTTGGTGGCACGTCCGATGATTTTTCAGATGTTTTAATATACATTAGAAATATAAGATCATAATACATCATAATTGCAATGGTAACCCAGATGTATTGTTTTGAGTGTGTTAGCGCAATTTACAACACCAGTCCACAGGAGGCTTTTAAAAAAATAAAAAGAAACAGAAATAATAAAAAAAAAAAGTAAGGAGGAAATATGCACTGGACAAAACAATACAAAAAAAAAAGAAGAAAGAAATGTGTTAAATCAGTGCATTTTAAAAATGCAATGTGTGTTCCTGGAATTTTAATGTGAAAAATTGCCACTTTTTCATTTGTGCATCACTTCCGCACTTGGCTATAACTTGATTTGGTCTCAGTGTGGAAGTACGAACAAAAGGTGCAAGACATTCATCAACACAACTCATACTCTAAGTCTATGGGGATGACTTAGTTCAACAGGTCCAAAATGTTAAATAAAAAACTCCATTTACCCAGAGGTGTAGAGTACTAATATATCCTACTCAAGTAGAAGTACTGTTACTTGATCGAAATTGTATTCGGGTACAAGTACATGTAAGTCATACATAATGTACTCAAGTACAAGTAAAAAGTATATCTATTAATTACTACTCAAAATAAAAAAATACTAGTTTTCAAATTCAAAATTCATAGTCATACTGTATCATAAAGTGCTGAATCAGCAATACAAAAGCTGCTGTAACATGAATATTTGTACTTCAACTAAAATCTTGCCATTGCTTTGTGGCGTACATCTCTTCGGAGGGTTAAAAAGTGCTAACAAGAAAAATAGCTGGACAAAATCTCCATTTTATCGACACACACAATGTTCCGTTACTTCAGAATTAAGGAAAAATAATGTCCGTTATTAGCATTCCTGAGTAGCAGCATTAGCGTTGTTAGCATTCACAACTGATTCTGCTGCTTGAGCCAGTGAGCTGTGGTCTCATCAGAGATAGATTTGAGCCTCATGCATAAACAAGTGGCATCTGCTGCCCTAATCCCCTTAATACTGCTGAATCAATCAGCCCTTTATTAGACTAAAATCCACAGTGAAATATCGTCTTCGGAAATGCTGATGACACTCATTGACAAATAACCACAAACTCTTTTGGCGTCTTGAATCGTCAAGAAGCCAAACAATCTGTGCTTTCATGTTCCAGGAGATCAGAAGATTAAACTTTAATCCTGAGGCAAAGGACAGGAATAGACGGGCGAGACGGGTGAGACGTCATGCAGTTTGAGTCAACACAAGCAGTGCATGGTGCGTTGAAGAAGGTTATCGTTATGTAAATTATCTAAAACAAGTTCAATTAATCTTATACTCCAACATCCTATGTGGTGCCGGAGGGGCCCATTGTAGCTAAATATGTTTGGTTTTATGTCATTCTAGAGCGATGATAATGAACAACTTCAAAAAATTTGCTTCAGTGGAGGTTTTGCTTAATCTACAAAGACTGCTGCTGTTGGTTTAAATCATAAAATGCTGTTGCTGATCCTCTGCCACATTCAGAAATCAGGTCAACAATGTAAAAACTAAAAAACCTCTTAATATGTTGTCATTCACTCTTGGTATTCCTGTGATAATCTAAGGCTTTGGCTCTTAACTGGCCTGGCCTGGGAAATCCTAAAAAAGATTGAAATTGGTATTAAACTGATTATGTGTTTTCTCCTCTTTAATATTAAATAATAAGTTGGGTATTTCACCATAAGAAAATGATACTGTATCTCAGAACTTAATTTGGGCCGCATCTTGCCGGAGCAAGATCCAGCACCTCCCAGATTTTGACCGGCACTTATTTGAGTGGATCCAGCACCTCATTAAAAAAAACCAAAAAAAAAAAACCAAAAAAAAAAACCCACTTTTTTTATTTTAGGGTGTTTTGATTACATTTTTAAGTATTATAGTTGCAATCGCTGGAAATTTCATTGTCAACACAAAATTGAATGTAGACACAGCGCGAGGGAGAACGAGAGAGGAAAGTCAAGCCACGCCCCCACGCTACATCAAAAGTGTGATTATGTGCAAAAATTGTTTCTCTGTAAGCCTGGAAGGAAAAAAATAAGGCATTTGGATTTGAAGAGCTTTTTTAAGCCAATACGTGAAGCTAAGTCTGAGGTAAATAAATCCAAGGTTGTTTCTGTGGAAATCGCGAAAGAGCAGCTGCACAGTAGCAGTTAGCATAGCAAGTAGCAGCACCTGTAGTGATGATGCTAATGCAGGAGAACTATCCAAGGGACATGAGGAGGACTCAGGGTGGACTCGAGATGAGCTGCTACTCTTGGGTTATGAAAGACAAGACAGGCCTCGGCTGTGAAATATGTTAAAAAAAAAGTTGTGAGGATACAAAGTTCTTCGAGGCTGTTTTGACAAATAAAAAGGAAGCACGCATTATATTTTCATTTTCTGTTGTGCTGCTGATTTATTAGAGGTGTTTTTGACCTTATGTTATGAGTGAAAAAGTTTGTAAATATTTTGTATTTGTGGGTTTTTTTGTGTTCTGAAAGTTTAGTGACCTTTGTGGCTAAATTGGCGGTGAAAAAGAGACGGATGCGTTCCGTAACGATTGTCCGTGCTTCTTTAACGCTGATTCATCATTCTTTTATTAAACATGTGTTTGAGTTCATGTGATATTATTGGCCCATTCAGTTAGCAAAAAAAATTATTCCATGACATGCTTGTCACTCTCTTACTGCCGGTGTAGTGTAGAATAAACCTACCGTGAAAGTTTCCTATGGTACACAATGGGCATGCGCACCTGGCGGACTGCGAATGCGCATTCGCCATCTTGAAAAAAGGTAATAATCTTTCCTTTCATTTTTAGGGTTAGGGTTCGAATTAGGGTTTCTCATAGTAGGAAAATTTAAGGTAGCAAAATATTGTACGTATAAGTGTAAATATTTACTACGCTATTAGTGCGTATGAGCCTGTATGAGTATTTCACGCATAGGGTTATTCTACACTACACCGGAACAACACCCAGCGTTTGTTCGAGGACCTGATGATTTATAAATTAAACACTGCTGTATCTGCTTCCTACTCATAGATTAAAGAATAAACCTGGGCTTTCGTCTTTATTGGTCATATACTGTAGGTTATTACAAATATGAAATTTGTCCTGGGGACCAGTTAGGGGTTAAGGGACTTGCTCAACATCCCACAGTGATGACCGGGTGAGATTCAAACCGGCAACCCTCCAATTACAAGCTCAGCATCGTTAACCACCACTACCTGAATAGATCCTGATCCATAAGTTGAAAAACACTGCTGGGTTTGTAAACGCTGTGACCGACTTGGCGTGTGCCCATCATGCAACTTCATTTGTTTTAAGACTGGTACAGTTAACTATGTCTCAGAGAGTGGATGACTTACTACTAGTGTCACTACTTATTTGCTACTAAAGCCCAGGGCGTATCCATGTAAAGTGTCCCTGAAAAGTTTCAAGGTGTAGGGTTTGGTTTTTCTTCCATTGGATTTTACATTTCTCAAGTTTTGGTTTTTGTGTGTGCAAGATATGGGTCTGTAACACAGACATAAACTACGGTTAGCCTAGCAGCTAGCCTACGCTCACTGTACGTCCTCACCAACCAAATTATGACTGCCAACACACCAGCCTTTTATGAAGAAAATGTGGTCTGAAGTTTTTCATTTCTTTTTTGACAAAATACTAAATATCAAAACAAAATATGAAGTCGATTGATTTGTTGACAACCTTTTAATGTTGTGTAAAAATGTCTTTAAAAAAATAAATCTGATAATGCTTGACAAATTGGATGACTTTTGTAACAATGAGATGTACAATTATGACTAAAATTATGACTTTTTGGCAACTAAATGTAGACTCTTGGAATCTTAAGGAGAAAAACAACTAAAATATAACAATAACCCAAATACAATTTTGTCTTCAGACTAAAACTATGACTAAAAGCATATAATAATATGTAATACATACCAAATAAATAATAAATAAGTAGCAAGATGATATTAAATTCTTATCGGTAAATGGCTCAAAATGTTCCTTACACTGCTGCTTTTATCCCAATGATCACTTCCTAATTGATAGTGGTGCTCTGCTGGTGGCCTCTGCTAATACTTCACTTGACCTCTCATCAAAGTAAAGCCGATCGTGTATGATACACACATTTTCTGAGTGTGAAAGACTGAGAAATGTGAAATGAAGCCAGTGCACTTTCCTTTTCAAGCCTGCGGACACAACAGGCAAAGATAGGCTGACGTGCAAAGATTTTCCTCCGAGCAAATGAGCAAGAAGCTTTGGATTTTTACAACATCATAGAAACAACAAACTCTCATGCATCTAATATTAATGAGCCCATTATATGGTTATGTAAGGGTGATATATGACCATTGGCAAACAATGCGCTCATACAATATTCAAGCATAATATCCAAATAATGTGTTTCTATACAAATTAAAGTATTGAGTCTTCATTAGCAGCCATAATAATCAGTGTATACTTTGCTCTTTGGTTATTCCGTTTGAAAACCGAATCAAAACAACAAATAAAAAGTTTGCTTATTTTGTTTTACTGACTTAAAACCAAAACAGAAATACAGAAACCCCAAAAACCAGAAAAGCAGCGTTTTTCTGGTTTAAAATTAAATCTTGTTCTGTTTGTGTGATATTTGGATATTTAGAGGGAAACTAAAGCGAGAGCGTGTTACAGTACTAAGGTCCAATTAGTATCTAAATAAGCTGGTGACTGACTATCGACTGTGAGGCTGGTGTAAGGAAAAATAGATGTTTGAACTTCTACAATTTGACTTTGCAAAAACAATTACAACTTTTTTGAGGACAGTAAATATATTTATTTTGCATGTTTTAATACTTCTAGCCACAAACAGCAGCCGTCAACACACACGGAAGTTGATCACAAGAAACAAGGAGCACCAGTAGATTCATTACACCACCTCTGGTTCCTTTAATCACATATCGTGTGTGCTTTTTGTAACAACCATTTTTAGTTTGTATTTATTTATGTTTTAATAATGTTTCTATCCATCAGTTCATCAGTAAGGAGACATATGCGTTGCTCCTTTTTTTGTCTGGTAGTAAAAGTCAGCCCCCGTCTGTGGGTCCCCTCTGTGTGGTGAGCTTAAAACATGAAGCTCTTGTCCTAGTTTCCCGTAAATATCCAAATATCTCACAAACAAAACAAGATTTAATTTTAAAACAGAAAAACGCTGCTCATCGGGTTTTTGACTTTTCTGTATTTCTGTTTTGGTTTTTAGTGAGTAAAACACAATAGCCACACTGTTTATTTGTTATTTTGATTTGGTTTTAAAACAGAATAACCAAAAAATAAAGGGTACACAGATTCATAATGGGCTGTTTGTTCTTTGATTTTGTATCAGGTTATATTATGAATAGGCAGGACTAGGGGGCGATCCCATACCCCTGTGATGAGGAGTCCCCTCCCACAGCGAGGATGGGAAGGTTACAAGCACGTGGATTATCTCCGCTAACACCCACTGTGGAGCTGACACTCTCCACAGAGACACGGTCTGGGAAGCATTGCTAGGATATGTTCAGTGAAGGGTTTCCTCAATCTTTGGACACCACGGCTGCTGCTGCTGATGGCAGCTTCAAATCAGAACTATGAGCAGAACACAACCGGGGATTTAATTAAAACTCAAAGAGGGTAGGACTGACACTGCAGACAGGGTGGTGGAGAGGAAATCAATTGTACATTGCAAATGAGTTTTAAATCCCTTTTTCCATTTTTTTTTATTTATCTTTAGCCCCGACTGTGCTGCTTCTTAACTGGGGGCACTTGTCTATCTTTACTCAGCAGTTAAAGATAAGCAAATGTTTTATGCTCATTAGTGTAATGTGTGGCATTACACTTGGATTGCCTTACTGTTTTTCAAGCCACTTGCCAAATATGCAATTATTGCCGAAAACAATAGGAGATTTTATAACAAATCTCTGTTTTAAATTAGTCTCCTCTGCTTTGGCTTTGTTGGATTTCAGCCAAATGTAATGAGACGTCCTTTTGACAAGAAAACATATTTTCTCCAGTATAAAACTTCAAACATCCAACTTTGATCACACTCTGCCATAATAATAAAATAAATCACTACTTTTCACTGAAGGAAAGAGAAAAACATTTCAAATTATTATTACTTTTTTTTTTAAACACAATTATCTGTTTGTTCAAAAAGGTCATTCTTTCATACCTTCTACTTTCTCCTATCTGAAAACCACAAAATGATAATGAGTGAGAGAAGCCAGCCAAAGAAAAGTAAGCAAACCAAAAAAATAAAAAATAAAGCAAGTGATAAGTTGCCTGGCAACGCAGAATTGCAATTTTTTTTCTTTATTTAATGTAGTTTGCCGAGAACGAATAGGAGGAATACTGGTGGCAAAAGACGGAGAATCAGCCCCATGGAGAAGAAGAAAGGATAAACGTTGCTTCACCCTGTCCTGTGTTTAATATGACAGCCAATTTAAAGTTCGTCGTAGGTTTTTTTTAAAAAATACTTTAAGATCCTTTGAATAAAATGTCATCAAAGCGTAAACACCTCAGTTGCCATGGTGATGAATCCTGTGTCGCAGCAGGGTTGGTTTACCTGCTGTTGATTCTGCGGATGCACTCAAATTAAACTGTGTCATCATTTAGAACGATCTAAATTTCTGGTGCTTTGAAACACTCAAAGAAAATGTGTCATTTCCTCACAATATACGGCTTTAATGTATTTTTTTTTTTTTAAAGTAAATTGAACAGAATATCACAATAAATGCTTGAATTTGATTTTAAATTGATACAAATGATTACAGAATCATTGTCTTATTACTTGTATACCCGTTTAATGCAGTGTACTTTTTCATTACATTGTCACAGTCTCCTATGTGTCAGTAGTTAATTTCCGTATGTTAGGATATCTGTGTATTCATCACCTACGTTTTCCACAGAGATGCATTCACTGAGGATGCAGCAATCCATGATGAGAAAGCTATTATGTTCCTATCTCCTTTCCTATCCACTTTTCTTTAACCCCTTGGATGACGTCAGAGGTTTAAGGAAAGGTGTTAGGAGACTTCCTAAAGAAGTTAAGAAAAGGCCATCACAATTGTTTTGACAATCAGATGCACTTCCACTAGGTGATGTAATAATCGTCTGCCGTGGTCAAAAACTACAAATTTCCAAAAAATGGACCACTAAAAGTGCATTTCTAACAAATTTCCCTGTGCCTCTAACCACTGATATAATCTCAAATATCACAAGGTTTGAATGTAAATCACAGGAAAAGACAATACCAGGCTACGAGGAATAAAAGTGAAACGAAAAGAACGACACATTGAGAATGGTTGCTTACACTCTATCACCTATTATTAATCCATAATGAGTATGATTTTATGAAATTGTTACATTTATGCAAGATATAAGCCTATATAACGCTCTAGACATACCCATGTACAACCGCACAAAGCATTCCTAGGTTACTGAAATATGTCGAATCAAACATAATGTGGCTAAAAATGTCTCTGATCCCTTTTTCTTAAAGGGCCCATGTTAAGCTAAATCGACTTTTCTGTGCTTTAAACATCATAAAGGCTTCATACACATGACCAAAGTGTTTTTTTCAGTGATGGCTGCTACTTTACCACTTCAGAGGGTTAAGGAAAAGTGGATAGAAAAGGAGATAGGAGGGACTATTCAGACGCAGCCTTATTTTACGGAGAGCTCTGTAAAGGGAGAGGGTGTTGAGGAACAGGGCAGACCCCTAAAGCTCCCGTGTCAACGGTATTGCGTTTCCAGGAAAGCTGCTTACTTGTGCGCTCTGAAGCCACGTCACATCCAAAACCTCAGCCGTCCACTCTCTGCATTTAAATTTGATGTTTAGTGAGGAATTTGATCAAAACACAAGTCTTATAAATTAAATATTTTTTAATTGTGATTTTAAAAATCCTCATTCTTTTTAACGCTGAAAGGTTTAAAAGTAAAGTAACTTCTCAGCAAACTCAACATATCATACAGGCTTCAGTTGATAAATTGACTAAATAACACTAATTTTAACCGTTTACTACTTTTTTTTTCCTCTTATTGCTGCTCAGTAACATTTATTGTCTGGTCATCTTTGTCACTGCATTGGTTTGCATTGGTTCATTCATAATAACATCAGTGCTCGCGTTCTCGCGTCTCTGATCAGTAACTCTGTGATCAACCTTGTGGGTCTGATGAAGAAATCATGGACACGCAACTAAAACAGTAATAGCTAGCTGGGCAGAACAGCTGATCTTAAAGCTAAGAAGAGTTCAATGAAATGGTAAATGCCAGCATGGTCAGAGGTGGCTTAGTTAAACCAGGCTTTAGCTTGTAAGCCTGGTTTATTTCCGAGCACTTTGATGAAATACCCTGCTGGTATCTGATAAAAGCCTGTTTACAGTATATAACATGTATTAAAACTGTGATATTTTATAATGGTTTTGTTTCAGTGATATACAGTACATCAATTTAACCTCATTCAGTGGGCCAAAGTTGACAAAATTCTGTTTCCTCCCTCCCTTGTTTTTCCACATTTTGTAAAAAGTCAGCTCCAAACGGGCAAGTTGGATTTTTCTCGCTACATGACGTCACCTAGTGGAAACTCCTCCTCCTGAAAATCCTGGCCATTCCTCCATTATATAAGAATGTGAGCTCCTCCCTCTCAAACTATCTCACAGGTAAAACAAACACTGTGGTTTAATATAGAATATACATTATACTTTATTGTCATATATGTAAAAACTACATGTGCATTTAACCACTCCCTGAGGAGCAGTGGGCAGCCCAGGGAGCAGTTACAATCAGTTCCATTTTTTGTAACCGTGATACTGCCTTGTTTAACCTTTGAGATGATCTGACGTGTTTGTGACCCAATGCGACGCAGCGGTTGGACAAAACAGTGGACTATCACCTTGCATGGACTATTCTTGTAATAATTAGTGGAGAGGAGAAGAAGAAAATGACGTAGCAGCTCCGGTGAGTGTTTGAAGCGGCTGACTCAGCTGATTGACTCCGCTGCTGCTGCCACACACACCTTGAAACAGTGTTTGTCTGACTCACAATCACAATAGCCGCTTAAACAGCCATGTATTTTACTGTAATGTGCAATTTTTTTTTGGATGAAAACAATAACAAGTGTGTGGATAGCAAAAGAACATCGCTAGTGATCAGTTGTTGTATGGAGTCAGCGTCTATAAACACGTCTACTCATGAATATGCATAAGTAGGCCCCAAAACAGCCTGTTTATAGAGCTAAAACTCTGGAAAACAGGCGAGTTTTGGAAAATGAACCTCAAATACTATGTTGTTGGAGTTATTAGAACAAATGGAGATGGGTAAAAAATAGAATAATACCGTCCCTTTAAATGTACCCAAACCATCACATTAGAGTGTTTAAGAAAAATAAAATGTGCTCTGGGAAAAAAAAACAAGAACTCTATTTTCTAACTAGTAATGTAGAGCTGTTAGATAGCTAGCAGTAGCGCAGTAATACTAAACAATGACTAAAAAGCTTTACATGGACTGATATGCATAAGGGGGAGCTTCCCAGGTGAAATTGTAAATTGTTTGGTAACCAACTTGTATATTTTGCAGAAAATGCAGTGTAAAATTTCGGATTTACCTGTTTAACACAATCTCTCATCCCATCATTGTTTTCGTCTCGTAAAGCCTTTTGTGTGTTTTTCCTTTCTGATTCACAGCTTGGCCTTCCACCTAAGCCCTTAAATATTACATGAATGAACTCCTCTAACTTGTCCAGCTATAGTGCAATGTTTAGCTTCTGTCCCTAAACTTGAAACTTAAACCATCCGACTGACAAGCTGTTAAGCTTGTTCTGTTTTGCACTCTTTCCTTTTCTATACACAACAGAAGGCTTCAGCATTGTTTACCAGCCAGCAACAGTCGTCCATCTGAGGCAGCCTCTGCAGCTTAAAAAGGGTTGATCAACTTTAGATTCAAAGTGTGACATAACATCTAACCCCACTGGGTTTTCAAAGCACTTCTCTTACTTTGATAAATTAGAAAAAAATAGGGAGGAAATCTTTTACTACAGAATGATTGTTTCATATGTTAATATTTAGACAACGCAGAAGATTGAAAGCTTTCTTCATGTCGCCTGCAGTCAGAGTGAAAATGGAAAAAATAATGCAATGAATAAATTTACAGAAAAATGAACGTGAACCTGAGTGGCATATTTAAACATATGTCATATCGAGGCACATTACATTTTTCAATTTGCCAACACACCCACACACACACAAATCAATACTCTTATTTTGATTAAAAAAAAGCACCCACTTGATGATGGTCAACAGACTATTCTAATAACTCAATCAAACTAAACTTCAAAAAGTACAAACTTAACATCCAGCAAGTTCAAAAATAAAAAAGTACTCACTGGTATAATACAAACTAAAATGCACTCAAAGAAACAGACCATCATGGCAGGAAACCACAGACAGGAAAAAAAGGGAAACACATTCATGACAGCAGCACTCACCCAGTGTGCAACCACACTTTAAATATGCAGTAAAGGCAGTCAGGAGTTATGGAACACCTGAGTGGAGACAGGAGGAACTACTCAAGTTTTCACATGCATATTCTGACAAGACTGGGTGTGAAGACAAAAACAGGAATCTTAACTGAAAGACAAAACCAAGAACTAACTGAACATATTACAGACAATTATTCCCATTTTTCACCTTTTAAAACTGTTCCCTGTGGTCTAAATGACAAATCTGTGCTGGGATTTGGTCAAAACCTAACATGAATCAAAAAGAGGGAGGTTTAGGACTCAGTATAAAACAGCTCTTTCAGAGCGCTCCTTTTTCTCCCACCCCCCACTCCTCTTTTCCGCGGGGTGTCCTGAAACGGGGTATGAGGTTATGGAAATGGGGGTGAAGTGATTGGCCCACACTAACAAGTATTTTCCAACTACGGAGGAGACATTGCCATTAAAAATGAAATCCAGCCACTTCCTTCTTGTGTCTTCGACAGCTGGAGTTGCAAAGACCGATTCAACTTGTGACGTCACAAACTCAAAAAATTTGAAACGGAGCACTTTTCTCTGTTTTATAAGACTTACACAGACCACAAACAAAGGACTGGATGGATTTATTTCACATTTTGTGTCGATGAACACAGCAAAAGTGGATTTTTCATAACATGTCCCCTTTAAGACATGACTAACAGAAACCAAACAAAAAAGGGACCAAACTGGGAATAAACCTGCCAATTTGATTTTTTTTTTCAAACAAATGAATTAATATGAAAAACTAGAAAAAAATTGCATGTCCTGAAGAAAAGGTAAGTGAAAAAGCATTATTCTGAAATGCTCTGAAAAACACTTCCTGAAATAATACATTGAAAAAAAAAAAAAAACATTTAAAATTTGCAAAGAAAAGGTTGAAATAAGTCTAAAAAATTTGAAATATATAAAATATGTAGATGCAGGCTTAACTGATTACACAACACAATAAGCAAAACTCTAACATTAGATATCATTATCACCTTAAAACAGATGACTCTTCCCCTTTCCTCCTTACATTGTCCTACCCTGACTCCCTCTTCCCTGTTCCCTTCCCCCTCACCTAGGTGTAACACTGCCCTCTCTTTTTATATTCTCTCTTTAATAAAGTTTTTCTTACACTTCTTTAGGGAGGGCTGGTGATGTCACAATTATGCAAGAAAATAAATGAATTTATTTAACTGCATTAACAAAACATGCATTGCTGTCATAAAAAAGATTGCACTACATGTAGTGTTGACCTTTGGCAGCATGTGCAGACGAGGTAAAAAAAAAAAAAAAAAAAATGCAAGTTCAAATAAGTCAAAAAGTTCAAACGGTTTTAAAACTCTGGAATACGATAAAAATACAAAGCTGTACATTTTTCAAAGTAATTTCAGAAGAAAGAGTTAAATCAAAAGTCTTATGATACCTTAATTGGTAAAGTCCATTGAAAAAAATATGGGAATAATTCAAATCTGACCAAAGAAGTGAAATAATAATAATAAAATACCTGTGAAAAAACATTTTTTTTTAAGCCAAAACATTTTAAAAGAATCATAGGCAACAGTGTGTCATTATTAATAATTGTTGGCCAGCAGCATCTACTACAGACCCATTACCAATGACTGTAATGTACAATGCTTATTCTGAGTGTTTGTTTTTGTTGTCCTGTGCCACTGAGCACTTGTGCGTCTGACCTTGCTAGACTCCCAGCTACTTCAAAACCTGCTGCGGTTGGATATGCTGTTACGCAGAAGAACAGGCAGGTGGTGGTGGGAGGGGGACGGTTTGGGATTGCAGCCTCAACTTGCTTTACCGTTTCCTGCCTCACAGGCAAAAGTGAGAGAGAAAAGCTGACACAGAGAAAAGAGCTGATCTCTCCCATGGATCTGTTGATGTCTCCACTCTCCAAGGATGGAGTGCAGAGTCAGCAGAGAGCTGAATGACAAACGCGGAGACGGAGTGAAATCTGGCAACGAGTGTCTGGCATCGCATCTCAAGGAAAACAAAGCAGGAGGTTTTTTTTTTTTTTTTTTACTTTCACTCTCGCTCTCTCTGCAAAATGATGGCGTTGCTGTCAAGGACTTGATATGAGAAGAACACGATTCCACTGACCTCTCATTTGGAGCAGCAGGAGATAAGAGCGACTCCAAATAATGCTGGTGCAACCATGAAATATGGAAAAAATCGCAAGAATTCATTGTCTCATCTGTGCTGTCGAATCAGTTTACATGCTTCACTCGAACGGATGTTTTCTGTCTTCAGCAAACAAACAAACCTTTAGGTCCCTTCAGTGGCTTGACATTATATTTATGATATACTGTTTTATTTCAAGCAAATGCAATAATACAAAAAATAAAAAATAAACAATATTACAATAGACAAAATATTTGAAGCAGAAAAACACTAAACAAAAACAAAACAATGGCATATATTACTGCATACACATGCTTTTTGTGTTCAAAAGGGAATGGGTGGAAGTATGAACTTATTAGTCCCACCCCTTTTCCTCCATTACAGTTACAAATAATAATACGTTTTCAGCATCCAGTTTTCTAGTCATTGCTGCTGTTAATACGTTTTGTTATCTTTTTATGATTTTAATTCAATACACATTTTCTTTCAAATTTGTTGATATCTGTACGCTCTTTGATTTCCAAGGGCAAACTGCTCCAGGATCTTATTCCACACACTGATACACAAAAGCTTTTCTTAGTTGTCCGCACACTCACAGACCTAAAATTTATTTTATTTTATTTCAGGTAATTATTTATTCTTGGCCTTAACTACAACTTCAAGTGTTTGAAAAACAACTAAATCTGCAAATTTGATTAATTTTGACTTATGAAACAATTGGGTTTGTATGATCTAAATATCTGGCATTATGTATGTAGAGTATTGCTCTATTGATTGTAAAAAAAAAAAAATCTAATGAATTACCCAAAACTTCTGTGAAGTATGTGACATATGGCAGTACCAGTGAACAGTAAATAATATACATAATATATATTAGATTTGAAGATCCACTACAAACTGATGGTGTTTACCTGAAGATGACTACTCTCTAAATTACATTACATTACCTATTTTGAAAAGGGTTATTTAACAATGTCAAGAGAAGCTTGACAGCGGAATAATAGAACTGTTAGTAATTTGTATCAGATACACATGCGGGCATCCCCATTTTGGAGATTTCAGCCAATCAGCGGTCACATAACAATGTTCTTGTTATGTTAAAAAGTTGTAAAAATTGTGTTGATTGTAACACAAACCTGTTATAAAATCAATGTATCTGATAAAAGTTGAGGTCATTTACCAGATTCTTCCATAAGTGTCACCTTCCCTTATTTAATTTCAACTGAAAAACCCTTCAGTGCCTTAACATTTCCACAGGAAACATTGACCATTTTAAACAAAACGCCCACGTACCCCTTGTCATCCTTGACCTTCATGCCAGGCCAGTTGAATTCTTAATGTCACGGAGAGCGACATCTGCACTTTGCTGAACAATGCGAGTCCGTAGATGTCTTTTAAAGGCACTTTAAAAGATGAGCAGGATCCCTTCAGCCCCGTCACACAAAGATGTTCTTCAGACGAGGCTTTAAAAGGTCCTGATAAATATAAGCCCATGTCCTGTCGGCGCGGACAGCTCTGATGAAGGCTTTACTGAAATTCAGAGTAGATAATTCAACCTATCCCCTGTTACATCTCCAGTAACTATCTCATTAAAGGTGTTGAGTGTCGGCTGAAAAGCTCAGTAGAAAGAGCAAACTAAAATTGTTGAGTTGAAAATATAAAAAGCTGCCACACCATTAGCCAGATTTGAATTTATCAATATCAATTGCGGAGGGTAAGAACTTTCACATTTTTCTGTTATGTAATAAGAAGCGTGAGTGAAAGTGAGCGTTAGCACTTGGGATACAAAGCAGTTTTTATGGCTGAGGTTGTTGTGCAATCTTCGACAGAGGGTGAAGACTTTGCCTCAGGGGGAGGTCAAAGATCTCGGGCTCTTGTTTATGAGTGATGAAACTGGAAAGATGAAGAGTTAAGAGATGGTAGTGAAGTCAGGGCTGAGGTGAGGGGAAAAGCTCTCACTTTACTGCTCCATCCGTCTTTATCCTCACTTGTGAATTTTGACCCATAACCAAGAGAAAGAGAACCAGGACAATAGCGGCTGAATGGAGCTTCACCTATAAGGTGCCAACCTGAGCCTTCGACATCAAGTAGGACCTTAAGCACCTGCTGTAATTTAACTTCAAGAGAATCCATTCACAATGTGACAGCAAAACGGAGGCACAAGTAACTGTGCTCCCTTAACCGGTACGAGACCCCAGTGTCAACCTTGGACATGCTGAAGGCTTCTTTAAAGTCGGGGTACCAGGACGTCTGAGCATATCTTCAATGCAACCATATGTCATGATCTTAGGTTCGTGTCAATCTTTTCATTTGTAGGTTTTTGGTTCGAGTCCCTGCAACGGACTGGGGCTCTGTCCAGGGTATACCCCTGCCTAACGCCCATTGTGAGCCGGAGATGGGCACCGGCAGACCCATGCGACCCTGAAATAGGACATAGCGGGTCTGAAAACAGATGGATGGATGGTTCGAGTCCTGGTGGGGTTTCTCAGTTGGGTAATGTTTTTTTTAAATACTATTTTGTTTCTTGGCAATACATTGATTTGTACTTTGTCTAGTTATTTTTCAATTTGTACTTTCAGAATTATCTTTGTACTTTGCAGCTTGAATTAAATTAAAAGACATGTCTATATAAAATAAGCAGGTATGAAGATGGATGGATAAAGTCTGGATTAAAGATACCAGAATGCTTATGTGTAATGTATAAAATTGAGGCATGCTACATCTATCTATAAAAGCAAGGAATCTCTGTCTGTCTGTGTGTGCATCAAATATCTCTGGTGTTCAGGGACAGACAGAGCTCATAACTGCTGCATAGCTGCAGCTTGGTTCGAAGCTGTGCATTTGTTTGCAACGTAATGCTACAATTAATGAAAAAATTTCATGAAATTGTCCACCGCGAGCAAAGCAGAGCCCCTAGAGTCACGTGCGCAGCCAGAGCCAATCGCTGAGGAGCTTAAGTAACTACGTGAGCATGCACCAGACGTGCGCGCACACAACCAAGCAGACACGGACCACTGATGTACTGTAGATGCTCCCATTGCATTGTTTTATCATCTCATTTACGCCGAAGAGTTGTTTGCTTGAGTGACACGGCTTTATTTCACTCACATCTGTGCACAAACGTAAAAACCTATGTGCGAATGGAAAAAATGTCGATCAATTGGAGCGAAGCGGCTGAGCGCCAACTTCTTCCTGTGTGTGCTGTTAGTTTCTATGTGTGTGTGTGTGTACGTGTGCGTGCATGTTTTGATTATTCACGTTAAAAGAGAGAGTCCTAGAGCGGAGCGATGCACTCCTGTTTACTTTCGCTTTCACAGCGGACACTTCTGTCCGTTTCATGTGTGTGTACACCCCACCTCCACTGTTCACCTGTCAATATGGACTATAACGTTAATTTTGCCAATCATTCAAAACAGCATACAGCGTATAATCAATCTGCTCCAACACACACACACACACGATAATCCGCCTGCACTGTTAAATGGAAAATAAATAACTTTATTTGTACAAATTGATGTCTTTTATCAGATTCTACCTAAACCACCGCATTGGTACAAACTTTATTTATTAATTTTTCATGCGCATGTCCAATAGAATTAAACCAGGGAAATTGCACACGCTAATTTAGTTTGCACCTGCAAATAAACCCCTTTATAAAACTACAGAGTGCAGAGTATGTGCACCTCTTTGTACATCCAACCTTCAAACATATAGTAATTTGGTCATAATTGCCAACTCTACTTAAGCTCCCACATGAATACATACTACCGACGGGCACTGTACTAGTTAAATAAATACACAAAAACTTGCATCAGGTACTCCTAGAAATCTTCCACATTGAAATACTTTTTAAAAAATTGTGAAACACATTTCAAATATAAGAGATATATCTGTAATTTTATTATAAATATTATCTTTATAGAAGTCACAAGAACACATGTATTTAGTCTAGAACTTTTGGTTATTTCAGGTTTGGTCTTTGACTTATGTTCTGACATCAACAATTATGTGTTAGGGTATTTCTCATCCGTGTGTTTCGTCTCAGCCATGGATGCGCCGTTAATAATGCCAAGTAAAACCACCTCAAATGGAGTGCTCTGTGACCCACATTCACACGTCTTGGAAGTGCTGCCGGTTGCAAACTTTAACAGAGGGTAAAAGTAGACAGAGACCACATTTTTTTCTTCTCTGTAACTCGTCCTGTGCAGCCAGTCGGAAAAAACACAGCACACCTGCATGTTTTATGAAGGGCAGGAAATGAACGATGAGGTTTTTAAATACGTCAATCTTTCTTAAGGGTAGGAATATGTAGCTCCTTTGTGCTCTCGCTGATAACTTTGACCTTTAAGGTTCATTTAATCAGATTTCTAAAGACAAGCACAGCTAAAAATACTAGTCATGGAACTTTCTACTTGTATTCCCACTCCCTCACTCATTAATACGCTTTTTTTTTTTAATCATTTATGCCTCCTCTTAGGAGGAAGTTTAAAATCAGCGCTTTGATGTGCACCCAATAACATTTTATCATCAATGTTGCACCAGTAATCGTCTTGTATTTGATCTTGTGTTGGGATCCTTGTCATAGCCTGGAAGCTGCTAATGCCAGCATTAGATTGGGAAAAAATGTGTAATCAGCAATGGTTTTGCAACTTCTGCAGAAACCTGTGTTTAATTTAAAGGAGCATAGGGCAAGATTTAGAAAACAGACTCCATAGTGATACCATGGAGGTTAGTGTAACTGCAGCCATCAGCCCAGCCACCGCAGGGGCCGCATTAACTGTTCAGAGTTATCACAAAGCACAGCTGATACTAGAGGATAGAGTCCATCCGATGGATACCCGACTGAACCCTGACGAGATCCGACGGCACCGAACGGGTCGGGTTCGGACAGATTTTTAGAACTGGTGTTTGGGTTCGGTCACATAGTGTTGTTTGCGCTGCAGCATTCTTCTTTGGAGCAGAGGACAATTTTAAAGGAATACACAGTTTTTACTGCACAATAACATGGAATATCTTTATCTTTGATACACGGAATATGTAAATAGATTAATGGGTGCACACAAGAGACCCATCATGGGTCTCTTGTGTGCGCTGTGCCCCTGTTTGTGTTTCACTTTTGCTATATAGCCGTGCGCTGATCTGATGTTGACAATAATAGTTGTTTGTTAATAAAATCGGTGCTTACCACTAAAATAAACGTACATATGTCATTTCTTTGAGAAAAAAAAAAGAGTTTTTCACTCTTGGGTCGGACTCGGACAACAAAATGGCTCTCTAAGCAGTCATGAACGCGCCCCAGTTCGCCATCAGCGTCATTTGACTCCACGCCCACAGAACTGAGTGGGTAAATAAGACTCCAAAAAGCAGTACAAAATGTATCACACAATCTTTTCAAGGCAATAAGTGAACTCATTCTCTTAGCTTCATCACCCAATAGCATTAAAAAAAACTTAAAATTAGTTTATTTTTTCTCAAACCCTGCCCTATGCTCCTTTAAGGGTAGCAAAGCGACGACTATGGAGTTATGGCTCAGGTTCAAACTCTTCTGACACGTTGCCTTCTAGCTCCACCAAAGGTAGGATGTCTTACAGTTAAAGTCATACTTAGAGTTATTTAGAGGTTATGATCTACCAATTACAGTTTTTGGCCCCAGATCCCATATTCAGGTTTATTAGGTAAGACTCCCAATTGTATATTGCACATTGTAAGTTACAATTTACAGTTTTTAATAATAGGTTGAGGTACCTATGTCATTATATTTCATGTCAATGCCCGTTCTGAACAAGCCGTTGGCAGAATTTCAACCAGGAAAGATACTTAGGTCCTTGGGCTGCGTAGGTCATCAGGGCAGTACACTAAATGGGCGGGCGTGTTACCAGGGCTCCTCCCGCCGGACCCTACTGCGCAGACTCTGGCTCCAAATGATGTCAAATTTGCAAGATGGAAGCGCCCCTAAGCGCTGTATTTGTGCTTCAAGAACATAGGGTGGGAACAGCTACAGTGTGTGCCCGCTGGTTCATATAGATATGGTTGAAAGACTCCCTCAAGCAGAATATCTATGACTAACTCATGCTCAGATTCACCAGCATCAAAGCATTAAAGGTGAACATGTTAGAAAGGTGTTTATTGAGTTGAGCCCAATTCTGTGAGTTTACCTTGTTGCCTAATACATTGCTACAGCCATGAATACGGAGAGGGAGCATATTCTATGACAAGCAAAGCAAAAAACTATAGGACTGTTTCTTCACAAATACTCGCAAGCTGTTTAGTTTGGCTTTTTTTCTTACTGTATATTTGCATGATTTGTTTCATAGAATAAGATGATTACATGGTTAATGGGCTCGATTTAAATAGAAGTGATTGGTCGCCATAGTCAACATAGGGATATGTCATATTCATACTTCTCAAGGTACATGCAACCCATTTTGTTAAAAAACATCACACACTATATACCCCCCCCATACACAAACGCACACACACACACACATTTCTATACAAATAAGAATAAATTAATTAATAATAATAAAAAATAAACTGTATACATATATATGAACACACATGTACACAAAAATGATAAAATAATAAAATTAACAAAACAACAAAGTTGTATCACACAAACTGGTATACAAAGATAAAATAAAACCAGTGTAAAAACATAAAATATAAATAAAAATGTAGATGTACAAAGGAATTGCGGTGTGTTCCAGGTTGGTCGGTACAACTCATTAATGATACACAGAACTGTCAAATATACATTATACTATTGACTAATGAGAAAAAACTGTGCTTGTCTAAGACTTACATCATGATCATCATATAACCACCATAATAAATTGTACATTACACCACTTTTGGTGGTGCCAAAAAAAAAAGCAGAGCAATGTAATGAGAAACACATTTGTCAACATCAAAGAAAATAAATAAAGAATGAATCTGTTCATGTGATGAAAATAAGTCATAGTTCCTCAACAAAGTTTTGAGTAGAAGACGGAGTTGTCTCTCACCAAAGAAGGTCACGGTGTCACCTAAACAACTGTCGTGTTTGTTGCTGAGTGACGGAATTAATCCAGCTCTAGTTTTCCTCCTCCCTACATCTGAAGCCAATGCTGGCTGGCAGAAGTGAATTAATTACACACTCACAGATACACAGTACTGACTGCAAATACAATGAGTTCAACACAAACAAACACTGGTCAACATTCATTGGTGCAGATGAATGAAATAACACCAATCATTATCTACGCCGCGCATCGCACTCCGTTTGCCTGAAATGCTCCACTTCACCACAAATATGTCGACAGCCTTGATCGTGCAGTTCAATACTGGAAAGTAACGTGCAATGGAGTTTCCTTTTTTTTTTTTACATTTCCACAGCTACAAGATGGATAAAGAATAAATATATGATACTTTTTAAAATAATCCTTTATTGTAATGAGATACATTTTCATTCTCAAGACCTGAGATTGAAACTAAGTGGCCCATTTATTTTTGGTTTGGGTTTTTTTCAATGCTTTTAAAGCGCGCAAAAATTTGCAATGCCTTTGTGTTAATCTGAAACACTGTACCTCATGCAGCTTTAAAAAAAACAACAAAAAAAAAACAGTTTCAAGTGCGCAACATAATTTTTTTAAGAAAAACAATATTTTTTTTAGTATTAATCAAGGTAACGTGCTAGATTGACTTTGGTACAATCAGCAAGAACTTCACCTTGGGGCAGCCAAGGCATGGATTATTAAAGTAGACGTAGCCAATAAGTTGATCGCAGAAGCTTTGGGTGTTGATCATGGCCCTGTGCTGGCACCACGTAAGCAAATTATGAGTCCTTTTATTCATGAAATCAGATATATTTACAACTCCAGTTACCAATAACAGCTTCCTAACATCCACACCGGGACAGCACGGATAATTTAATTTCAGTGTGCCCGTGTCTGCTTCACAAGGACTTATGAATAATGAATATTGCATGCTCAAATAACAAACTTTACACCAGGGGTAACCAACATGGTGCCCACGGGCACCAGGTAGCCCGCAAGGACCATGTGAGGTGCCCTCAGGCCTGTTCCATCTCAAATTTTAATTACTTGAATTACATAATGCTGCACTTTATTGGTTAGAATTTGTATTCAATGAACCTTATTTAAATGTTTATTTTCAGTAAAACATTGTGTTTTATGATTATTTAAGGTTGTTAATGAAATAAGAAAATGAGGATTTTCTGTGAAACGTAATGAAAATGAAACAATTGGATAAATTAGGAGAAATAAAGTGAAAATATGAAAATTTAGTATTTACTAAGTGCTTTTTAAACTGGTAGCCCTTCGGACTATTCACTAGCTTTGAAGTAGCACGCAGTTTCACAAAGGTTGGCGACACCTGCTTTACACACAAAAAATCTCCTTAAAAGCATTGAGTACTTACTTATTGGAATACACATTGACACAGACATGAAGATTTTAAATAAGTAATTCAGTAGTTTTTCATACAGCAATTAATTGCGAAAAAAAACTGTTAGACAAGGTATGTTATTAGTTTGCTATTCCCTCTGGATGTACTGCCAGGAAAGTGAAGACAGAGCAGAATTGAAGACAGTGTTTTTGTGTTTTCCCTGCAGAGCAGAGGCTGTGATCCTTAAGTTGAAGAAGCTTTTCTCTCCCTGGACATGCTCCCTGCTCACGCAGCAATCCTCGGGAACTCAAGCCTGATTGGAGAGGACAGCCATTTTTTTTTTTTTTTTCTTGCCGATGGAGTGTTCATGATTCGGCACACACGACAGGGTCCTGGCATACACATCAGTCCACTGGGCTCTGAATGGCAGCAGAAGCCAGCATGATTCATCGGCAGCACACCTGATAACAAGGAGGCTCCGCCAGATAGGGGCCGACTTCATGCTACCCACATGACGGGCAGCCATAATCATTCTTCGCAGAGTGCTGCCTTTACCCAGGGTGTGCCTACACTTCCCTCTCAGCTCAGTGCACTGATGGACAGCCGAGCCGCGAGGTGAGCGAGGTGGACGGAGGGCTCTCGCTGGTTTCGCTCCTACACTGCTGAGCACTTATGTCAAAAGCAGAGCTTGACACTGTGGCTTTGAAGTCTAATGGCATTAGGGCTGTTTGCAGACAGCTGGTTAGAGCGGGGCGCACAGAGCCTAGAGTGCATTATTAAGTGCAATGAATGTCAGCATGTCGAGCTTATCCGACACATCAGGTGCCAATTACAGAGGTGTGCCCTGATTTGGTTGGAAACTCTATGCACCGAGGAGGAGCTCCTTTGGCCTAACTGACATCTGCCTCATTAAGTTGGAGAAACGGGAGGAGAAGCCCAGCCACCGTCCTCGCCTGAAGGCCTCCAAGGGCCCTCGCCAGGGCAAGGGGACATACATCTACTGCGATCGCTCCTTACCCATTATTGATGAGGCAGAGGGCGGTTAGAATATAAATAGGTGACAGTCGTAGTGACATTTGCAGGTGATTAGTTTCACAAATTATAAAGTCATGTGCGTGCTAAGACAAACAGCAACTTTTTTGTAACATTTAGCAATAAACCATGTTTCAAAAAAAAAAAAATCGTAAAAATATAGCATCAATGTGAATTTGAAATGTTTAATCTAAATTTAAATGTTAAATAATAAATCTAAACGTTAAATCTAAATATAACATTTAAATATAAATGTGAAATCTCAACATACATGCTAAATGTTGTATCTAAATCTAAATGTTATATGTTAAATGATAAATCTAAATGGCACGGGTGAAGCTAAATATTTAGCTGATATGCAAATTCACCGTAAGTTTTAGATTCAACATTTAGCATTTTGATTTAGCAGTAATATTTAAATGTAACATTTATATTTAAAATTAATATTTAACATTTAGGTTTAGATGAAATATTTAGATTTAACACATTGACATATTTTAACGAGCGAAAAAAATCACAAATTTTTGAACATGGTTTGTTGCTAAATGTTGCAAAACAGTTGCTGTTTATTTTAGCATGTGCAATTTTACAATCAGCTCCCCATACACGTGCACCATTTCTGGAGTATTTGGCCAGGGCAGTGAATTCATTTATTAAACAATCAGCAGCACTTCAAATCTTCATGCATAACAAGGTAAATAAAATGGATATCAGTGCCTTAGGCAGCCAAAGCTCCCATTGATTATTCTGGAGTTCTGTAAAAATAATAGTCACGGGTGTGTCAAGACATTTATCAAAGCGTCTCTAGGAGCCAAATCCTCAATGCAGCGAAAAGCTGATACACTCTCTGCTCTCAGAGTCAATGGAAATTAGGTCCAGTGCTGAGAGCATCAGTTTATTTTCTTTGTACTACACACTCCTGAACAAAATATTTCCTACACACACAATTTAAACTATTTGGAAAAATAACTAGCAATTAGAATGTCAAATCCAAAACATAAAACTTTTTCTGTTTGGTTTATTATTATGAGTTATTATGAGTATAATCTCATGCTTCGTGAGCATAGGACTGTCCCCTTTAATGGGTGGCCCCGGTGTCGGGGGAGAGTGCTTCCCAAATAGGCTTCGACTTCCTGTTTTTGAGACCGTCAATCAAGTGAATGCAGAACTGTGCACGGAAACAAGGTCACAACAGCAAACAGGTAAATATGACTTTGGCTCTTACCTGACCCATAGACCTATAACAATGGGACCTTGTTATGTTCAGCGATGCACGTGCAGAAAAGTAGGGGTGTGGCTTCTGGTAGATTGGGAAAGGCAGTGGGAGGAAGTGACCGGTTTAGGGCGGGACATCGAGACGTTTCTCAGAACCTCTGAATATCAGCTTTAAGTAGCCATGTGTTCCAATTCAAAATGCAGCTTATTGGCCAAAACTAAAAACAAAAGCATATGAAGAACCAAAGAAAGCAGATATGTTCATAAGCTATAATAATAAATTATCTGCACTACATGTATATTTCATCCCCTTTCTTTTTTCTTAATTCTCTATATGTATTATTATTCCAGTTTTCCTTTGATCGCTAATTTGAGCCCCTAAGCACGCCCGAATACTCACAAAAATTGGCGAAATTACAAAATTATGGCTCAGAAAATGCGACAAAACCACACGACCAACAGGTTTGACCGATACATACATATGACCACACCGGAAACCAAACAGGTAGTCAGCCATCTTGGGTCAAAGGTCATACATGGCCAACTATTTACTTATTATTATTATAAAACTGGATGGAACGCTACAGAGTATATACTAAAAACCCTGGTATACAGTTCCTGGAACCAGGTACGTTAACCTAATGTAAACCAAGTAGAGTTGAACAGTGGTGTATAGGCGGATATACCAATAGTGAACAACCACTGTAATTATCATAAATCAATAATGACCACACTATTGGCCAGTTGTCCAAATGACACTAAGCTAAACTGTGAACATTCTTACAAAGCTAAAAAAACTATCATCAAAGGACAAAAACTTCCTGGAAAGTCTTCACATTAAAAAAAATCATTAACGTGACCCAAGAATGAGAATGGATCGACCTCGTCCTTCACGGATAGAATCTAATTTACTAAAACTATGGAAGACCTTATTTATTGGCTCTGATTTCCAAATAAAAGTAGTTGTTTTGCCTCACCGAGAAATGAATATGCATAAATGCGGGACAAAATGGATAAACAAAAACCTTAATGAAAACAGGCATTATAATTTCACCTTAGCTGTACAGAGAAGATTGGAAAGCACAGAAGGAGGGTTTAGAGGAAAGGAAAGGCTGTTAATTTTAAATTGGGATTCAACTTCCAAAGTCACATTTGGTAATGGATATTAAATCCATGTGGACTCTTCAACCTTCACTCACTTTTTGTAGCCTTTTCCTAGCCACAGTTAACATCTAAACAATAGAAATGACAAAAACTGAAGATGCTCCCTGACAACTCATGTATATGATGGTACGTCATATTAGGCTCTTTCGGGGTCACAGTAAGAAAAGTGGCACCAGTGGATGTCCTAAAAGTGGCTAGCGCTTGCTACATGGCATAATTGCCCAATTTAAATAATAGATTTGCTTGTCGCTCACTTATATAATCTTAGCCTACTCTTTAGCTTACACTTTCATTCCATGCACTACAGTCGAGTTATTTATTTGTCTTTGAACAATCTAACTCCAAAACTATGATGGATTTGGATAACATTTTCAGGATTTTGGGGATGATCCGGATCAATATTCTGAATCTGGATCACTTTTTAAAAATCGCAAAAACACAATATTCAGATGTTTGAGCTGATTCTACATTGGGTGACTTTGTGCATTACATACTCTAGTCATAAGTTATTTTTCACTTTATGGTTTGAGCATATAAGAGCACAGCCACTGGCTAGAAATGTCCTCAAGTCTTTAAAGCATGAATGATCAAAGTACCATGAACAGGATCACTGATCTCTATAACTACCAATATCTGGCAAAAAGGATATTTGGTGCGTAGTGGAGGTTAGCACACTGAGTGGTCTTGTTTGAAAGATTTTCCAACTTTCAAGATAGCTAAGCATGGGGTTAAAGTGTTTGTGATCATTGCTATCACCCCAAATATCTCGCTGAAGCACAATAAAAAAAATCTGGCACTTTTGGCACGTAATGACTGGGAGTGCTTTGGGCCTGGGACTCACGACAAAGTCCTCAATCTCAAAAAGTCTCCAAAATATCCAGAAAACGCCACAAGTGACTGCTTTGGCAAAACTGTGCTGTTTGTCAGGTTTAGAAGTTAATAATCAGATTTTTGGTAATGGAATAGTTCATTTTTGTAGACTTTTTCTCATAAGAAAGTATGCTTATCATAGAGTTGCTATGCCCCAAACATGCACATTTATTGGTAAACTTGATTCCTAAATTCAGGACCCCCACACACGTTTTAACCCTAAAATTTTCCACTGTGATAAAAGAACCCAGTAAGTCATTTTTTGGGACATGTTTGAGTTATAGAGTGTCTGGTTAATGCTACATTGGATTTTATTGTAGTCTTGTCAACATTGAGAGCATACTAGACCAATACAACAGATTTACATGTCTACTTAGATAAAGCTGCTAACCTCAATGTGCAAATTGTCTCTTCTTTCAATAACTGCTTGTGTACTTTCCACCATAAAGCAATGCCAGCTGTCTCTGAGTATACGAATGGTCCATGTGGTGGCATTCAGTAGTAGGCCGATAAATCACAGCGAAAAACAACAACATGGAGTCTGAGATTCATTAGAATAATCATAGTAGGTCCACTGTAAGGTGACCACAACATTTGACCCCATGTAGCCATGAGGGAATACGCTCAGCCGACTGTTTCTGTGCTGAAGTGGTTACGTAAACACAGCTTCTGATAAACAAATAGACGCCCATCAGACCGGAAAAGATGAGGCGCAGCGAGACAGACACAGGTATTTTTATAAAGACGATTACTCACAAGTCTGGGGGGTTTCTGCTCTTATATAGCATGCAGCAACAACAGTGAACGACTGACAGATGACTCAAATCTGTAGCTCCTATAAAGGTCAACTCAGACTTTTTCTATGAGACTTTTATTTTATGTGAAGATTGAAAGCGCAACACCACAAATACAACTACACTTTGAGGACTATTGAAAAGTTAAGCAACAGAAAATACTTAAATAGTTGAAAAAAAATGAACAGTTACATACCTGATTGAGAACATTACGTCCAAAGGATGTCAATGAGTTCCCACCACATAGAAAAAAGAAACAAGGACATTTGTGGCATTAGCAACAAAGGAATACAAATGTATATGCAGTACCAACTTGTGAATAGAGTGAAAGGCGGCAATAGTACCTGCCATCCAAAAAACGCACAAGACATGATATATATATATATATGGTATAATATATCAAGAGATTATTACACCACACCTGAGATGCTGAGTACTCACTTTGTTCCTGGCCAGTAGACTGAGAGCACCTGTTTGTGAATAGCCGTGATTATTAAATAAACTACTATTCAAACTGGTCAAACTGTCTGGTCTCCACTCTCCTCCTTAAAATGTTTTTTTGTGACAAAGTGGGGCCTTATCTGGGATACTCAGGAATACAGGTCAAGACTAGCTTCAAAATGATTTGATTTGTGTTGGGTGGAAGTCTGGAACATTTGGGCAGATTGTATATTTGTCTCTTTAACTCTAATGAGATCTATTCATGACCATTTCCTGCACATAACTTTTGAGGCAATAAATGTTGTGCTATGATTGAATTCAGACTTCTGTTTAAATCAGATAAAAACAAAGACCAGAAGAGCTTGTCATGTTGTGCCTTTTGCAGCAAACCCTTTTTTATTTGATTTATTAGCATTTGATGAGCCAAAACAGTCACAACTGCATTTAAATCCAACCAAGAAGGGCTGTCACCTTGCATATCTCAAAAGTGCTCATGCTATTATTGGTTTATGGTTTGTGTAGCGAAATTGTAGCAAAAATTGATTGAATGATTGAAGCATTTTTCTGCTTTTTGTCATGTAGAATTAAAGATAAATAGAAGTTTTCCTGAGAGGCAACCACTTAAAAGCTCCCCTTCGACCCTCTTGCTTTAATTACTGTTACATTCACAAACACTGGACCATCACTGTACTGCAAACTTTATGGCTTTGCCTGTCTTGTTTTAATCTTTTAACCACCACATTCACGTCAGCCAACAGACTAAGTCTCACAGAAAAATATCTGACTCCCGGTCTGTTACTTACACACAAAAGGTAAAAACTTCAAGTCAGAAACCCAGCGAGTGCTTTTTATGAAATGCAAATGTGGACAAAAGAAAAAAGAATGGAGAAGACAGTTGATGGAAAATACTCATCAATCAACTGAGGGGCAAAGATGTGAACACGTGTTTTTTCACTTTAAAATACATCTCATAAAACCAGTCAAGAAACACTTCTAGGCAGCAGGTACAGCTTTCCCACTGAGACATTCATAGACATTTATTGAGGTTGTGAGGAGAGCTTCATTTGATTGAGGGATTTGGGTTAGGGTCTCGGGTCATGACTCGGCAGCGGGAGCTCTCTCCCAGGGGTCTGCTGGACAGTCGTGGCCGGTGACACATTGATGTATGAGCCTCAGTTTTTGCTCCTTCTCCCTCTCAGCACAGAGAAGCAGGTGTGCTGATCAGCGCCACTTGATCTGTCAGTCGGAGGGATAAAAATAGCTTTGGAGATTGAGCTGGGAGCTGGACCCGGAACTCTTTGGCGGAAACTGAAGTGACTTTGAAAGCTTTCCAGAATGTTCTTGACCACTGTAGTGGAGCCAAAGTCTTTTCAAGGTCTACCGTCTTAAAAGTAACTGATTATTTCTATGAAAAAAGTTAGTTCCACTGTTTGTTTGGTTACTTTGGAGAGGATGGTAGATGATCAAGTTTATTCTGAGAATGCAGTCTTGGTGTGGAGTGAGGGTAGATTAGACTGCAGTACAGTGCATTATATACAGTTACATTGTTATATGCCAGGCAAGGCCTGCATATAATGTTTGTTCATCTTTCCTTCAGAATTTTAGTAATAGTTCCCCTAGCAAACCAGAATCTGGTCCTTAAGTTGAGGGCGTGGACTGTTAAGCTGCTCAAAGAAATGGAAAAGGTCAGAAACCCACCGCTGATGCAGTGTCTGCTCCAAGGAAAGTCTTCCAGTGCTTCTGGACTCATGTGTTTTCTGGCTAAAAAGGTGCATCACGAAATGTCCGTGCGTCCAGATTCCAGAAAAAGTCAATGGATAGATGCGTCCCAGATGCGAAATCTTTCCTGTGCGGCCCGATCAGCATGTCAAGAGCATTGGCCATGCAAGCGCGCTCCCGATTTTACGCATATCCGCACATTCACAAGGGTTGAAAATATTGAACTCCTGCATCTATTTCGCATGAAGAAAGCCAATCAGAGTCTTCTGTCAACAAGGACACCGGTCTGTTCACCCATTCAACCATGGAGTAGAAGCTGTGTGTGAACACCTGGAGCTGTATGACATGGCCTTTATAACCAGGACCGGACAAGGAAGGATTTGGAGTAGAGTAGAATCAGCAAGGAGGTGGTAGTAGCAGGTAAACGTTCTCTCTGTAGTTTTCATCTTTGAAAGTCGGCACTGAGCAAGGATAGCATTAGCCGCTAATCTAACCGGCTTTTTTCACGGGTGGTTTATGTTTTTGAGAGGAGAAAAAGGAGAGCAGCTCCTCGCTTCAGCAGGCAGTGAAACTCACCGAGTTGGATGTGTCGCTGGTGGGCGGTGCTTCGTTTCAAACGTGCATATGAAGCAAATGGGGACATTTTTTTTATCCTGCGACACATGCGGAATCTTTCGTGCGGTAGATGCGTCCGGTGCCGCAGAAGATGCATTCGGTGTGAACTCAGCATTATACTTCTTCACAAACTAATGATTCCAGGTAATTATGGTAGTTGGTGCCCTCTTTGTATGTTTTCAAGGTTACCCTGTTGAGGAGTTTAGTCAGGTTCCTTAGTTTTATTGAAAATTGAGCCAGCAAAGTGGGCAATAGCTATCTTATTTGATTCAGTTTGTTTGGGTTTGTGAAAATTAATAATTTTTTTAAAGCAGGGAAACATGATGCAGAAAACAGAAACTATGTAAACAGAACAGTAGGGATGGGTTGTATCACATCCCCTTTTGTCTTATTGGTTTGACACTATACATCTTGCAAGCAAGTCTCATATCTGAGTTGTACAAGCATTAGGTATTCCTTCAAATGTGTTTTATCCAGCCCTCTCTGGTCATTTACTGTCATTTCATCAGGAAATCCAAGGCCATCTTTTTCTTCTGTAGGAAAGCTTTTTTTCTCTGAAGTTTCTTGATCAAGAGGGATTGAAGACAGAGACTGTGATGGGAGCAAAGCTGCAGCATCAGCATGCTTTCATTGTGGGGATGCTGAAGAAGCTTTGCTAGTTATTTGAACAGCAGGCTGCTATTATACCACATGGATGCTGCGAGTAATTAAATGTGCTCCTTCATGCTCTTTCCTCCATTTTTCTCCTTAAAGCCTGAAATCTGCTCAGATAGGTTTAGAAAGGCACGAGTGCCATTTGCTCTACGCTCCTGCTACAGAAGATTAAAAAAAACAAAAAAAAAAGAGTTTAGCTTTCTTCAGTTACAGTAAGGGAAAATAAAAAATACTTCAGCACTATTCGTAGACACATCTCCATTGGGTGCTTAGGTTAAAATTGTTGATGCCGTGCCTCTGTTTCTATGTGACTAGCTTCACGTTTAATAAGTGATTCTCCATTTCATTTCCACTTGACACGGTCCTCTCTTACATTGTCAAAGGTACAAAATGAAGTGCTGAGAGGAGGCTTGTCTAATTAGCTCACCACTTGTGGCGGCCCCGACGGCAACTGCCATTTCAAATATTGAAGTTGTCGTCATAATCACCCTCGCCGTTAACATAAAGGCAAAGCAATGGGGCATTAAATGCAGCTCCCGAAGTAAACACCTTACCCCAATTACAGGGAGAAGCAGGCACAGCAGGCGGCTCAGATCACTGGATGATAAAAATTAGATACCTGTCGGGCTAATGTTGAGCTGATAATGAGAGCACCAGTAATCACAGTCACTATTCTACAGAGACATCCCACTAAATCTGACGTTAAGCGTCTCAAACTTTTAAGTGCTGATACTGTAAGTCTTCTGAGTATTTAAGTCAGAACCGAAAAGGCCAAAGGAGCCCTTCAGCTGCAAAAAAAGACAAATATGCTCGTACTCCTCCCAAGTGGGAGATTAAACACATTAGCAATAAACTTAAAATGAGTACAGTGCAGACATTGGACTTCGTAAGAGATGTGCGACACCTTTAGATAATTAGAAGATAGAGGAGAAGACCAGAAAAACCAGGTAGTGAATATTTCAACAGAGGTAGAAAATATATGAGTAAATAATTCAAACTGAGGAGTAGAAAAGGATGAAGCTAAAAGCCACACTATTACTGCGAGTGAGAAAGGCCTTTCCTCTGTTCAACAATACATGACAGGAAGGATTGAAGAGGGCAATGAAAAGGAAGGCACTTAATCTTGGAAGTGCGCCGAATGAAGCTGTGGCTTTTGTCATTGGCTCCTTGGCAAGAGGCGATGTAAATCACATTCAATAGCCTGCAAGTCCTGCAAACTACCTTTCATCAACTTGTTCAGCCTATGCAAAATAATCTTAACTCTGCGGCTGGTTCGGTTACAATGGTGCCAAAAATGGATAGAGGGAGATACTTTACATGCATCATCTAAATTATTGTCAGGGGAGTCAGTCGGGAAAACAGAGAAACCAGAAGGATGCTTTCTAAATCTCGGCAGAAAATAAATAAAACCAGACGCGGCCATCTAATTGTTGCCTCCAACCTGATCTCAAGTTTTCTTTGGGGAGCTGAACTGCTGCAGAGCTGGAAGGCCATGAAAGACAAACAAAATAAAAGAAAGAACGGGAGGCAGTGGTCACAGAGACACAGAAAAGCAGCCTCGGCAGAGCACAGCTCTGTTTCACAAAGTGGATTAAGCAAAAACATTTGATTTGCTGGGGGGGAAATTGAGGAAACTGAGTTTTCCATTCCTGGAAAATGAATTAAATCTACTCTGGGGGCCAGGTTTGTAAATCTAACCTACTTAAATGAAGGTTTACTTTAAGGAACCTAGAGTTTGACACCATCCTGGGTTTTACTTCAAAGTTTACAGAGACTAATACTCAAAGCTGGATGTTTTCAGATAGTGATCGACTGTTGTAGTCGTCAAGCTTGAACTAAAACGGTTTTTATACTGCAAATGGCTAATAAACTGCACTGAAACACTAAACTACAAGAAAAATGATCTCGATAGACCAAATGATCAATATTAGGAGGTTTCCAACTGTTGTGGCTGTGGGAGCTACCATCACTTCTAGATAACAAGCAGCGACCCATACAACAGAAGAAAAATGTTGCCATTTGATTTTGTATTAATCCATACTACATCACCGAACTACAAAAACAAAAAGTCTATTTATATCACGAGTGAATAAAGGACAGTTCAACTGCTTAAAAGTTGCATCTAATAATGGCATCACTAGGTAAATACTAAAAGAGTTTGATAGTCACTGAACTTGGTAATTATTTTGCTTCTAAACATTAATAAATTCATCTTCAAACTAAAACTCTTAAGATCCAGTTATTTTTAGCTCGGCAATTACCTGTGAACCACTTATTTGTCCTACTTGTTTCTAGGTACAAATTACAGATCTTATTTACCAACTGCAGGAATCCCTGTGAGACTTATCCAAACACTTACTCACATTTGACAAATCTTTGAACAATGTCCAATTTCACCAATTTTGCACGATCACAGAAAACAGACAAAAATCACCAAGTTAACTTGTTCACCGTTTTATCTCATCTGCACATTTGCTACTCAATCAACCAGACATAAATGTCAAAAGTCCTGCAAAATATATAGCTAATCTCACGAACTGCATGCTTGTGATCAATCTCGCAAGATTTTGCATGATCTAATCATTCAGTTTAGTGCCACACTTAGTATATACTGTAAGTATATACTTTGAGTTAAGAAAAACAAAAGTTAAATAATTAAACAGTTGTGGCAATATTTTCGTTTGTCAGTAATGACATAAAATTAGAGAAAGCCAAAAAAACAGAATTGGTTATGCTCTGAAAATGCATTTCTAAAACAAAATTAAACATTAAATTGGAAGCCTATCTGATAAGCATGTTTTAATGATAAGGGAAAGCAGCACTAAGAGGGCACATACACGAGCGTAGGGAAAACACGCAAACCTAGAAAGATCCCACATCTGACTGGGAATTAAACCTAGAAAAGGTCAATGAGTTCCGTTTTAGTCGTCAAGCTTGAACTAAAATAAAATGATAGATTCTTACAAAAAAAATCTCATCTTTTGCATCATTACTACCTTTTTCTAGGGCCTCCAATCATCCGTCATCACAGAAGCAATGCAAATCCCAAAATTCACTTCCTGAATTGGAAATGGCAACACTCTTATTCAAAGAAAATCTATTGCAAATGCTAATTACACACTAAAGTACCATCACATGCATGTTTCGGAATAGTGTGACTCATTGCAATGCTATTTTTTTCCTTGTGAGTGGTTAAACGCGTAGCAAAGACAAAAATGTCAAACATCGAGCAAAATCTTGCACACAGAATGCTTTCACCTCCTGACAAAGAAGTGGGTACATGACAAGGATGAAACCCTTACCTACATAAAAATATCACAGATGTCCTTATTATTTCCTCCGTAAATCACCTTGGTTGGTTTAATGTCTAGCTAAATGTGACATCCCAGTGATTTCAGCCCAACATTCCCATGGCACATCTGAAATACTCAACTAACCCATGTTTGGGATGATTTTGAAAAGTGCAACAACCAGTAATGACACCATCTTTTTTTGGAAAGCCAATAGAATTGGAGAAAAGTTAAATGGAACAATTTGGAGGCTCTACTTTTCCGTCACCTCAATAATGTGATTTTTCCAACTTAAGATCTGTTAATAGTCACAGAACCTTTTTATGAAAAAAACATAGCTCATTTTAAGTTTCCAGCTGAAACTTGAGGGAATCCTAGCTCTTATTTTACCTCCATGTGTCACAGAGAGCTTTCATTTATGCTCCAGATTGAGCGAGATCACAAGAGCTCAACACTTTGATAAAAGACTGATGTTGCAGCTCACACTGACCCTCTGCGGAGGACGTTAAATGAAGCGATAACAGATGAAATATTGATTCAGTGCGGATCGCAGCGCCACAGATTAATGTCAAAATATTGTCACAGTCTCATTCTTCATTGTATTATCACCACAAGCTCGAAGAGAACAGCCAATGACCAATTAATTCCACTAGAAGGAATCCAGAGTTTTCCTGCAAAGGTTAGCCGAAGTGACTTCACTGTAGATGATGATGGAGTCAGCATCTAATTCAATTACCTCGGAGTGTGAGCAAAGCAACACAGCCCCGTAAAATTGAGAACCCTCTGTTAAAAATGTAGAAGCACTCTGCTTGTCCTGCAGAGACTTCTATAAAAGATCCATCTATAGGGCACTCTTTATTATATCAAGTCAAATCCTGCAGTGCCATAAATACACACAGATATTGGGAGAAGTCTTTTTTTATGTATTATATATGTATATATGCTTTCTTCTCTGTAAAATGTTCCATAGCTCTGCTGTGCTACTTTCTGTTTGCAAGAAATACGAGTGTGAATTATAAACCCGGGTCCCTCTGGAAAAATATGCAATATAGCTCAAGGTCTACGCTTCATGCAGAAAAAAAACTGGTTCACTATTTCATGAACAGAAGACCAGCACTAACCCAATAATAGGATCTGATATTTAGATATGTGATACTAATTGGAGAAAGGAAAGATAAAGAAGGCCAAAGAACATAAAACTATTATGAAACTGTATCTAACAAACCGATAGATATTTATAATGTGCTTTATTGTTGAAATGAGAACCGAACTCATCTGTTAAGGTCAGATTCACATAACATAAAAATAAAACCCATCAGTTGGTTTCAAAAAGACAAAATGTATTTTCCACATTTCCAATACAGATAAAACTGACATCCATTACTCAATTAAAAGACCGTAATTGTTTTTTTAAATTTATTTAAAATTAAGAATGCAATTTATATGGCAACGCCTACAGTGCGACCTATTAATGGATGTTTCATCTGGTTGAAAGCACCATCTAATGAGTGAATGAGAATTGCGAGACATTTTCGACAGTAATATGGTAGCTGGCTCTGGTTGCTAGCCAGTAAAGTAGAGCTAAAGAACAGTTAGCGTAGCAGGCTAGCAGCAGCCCGAGTACAGTAAACTAAAAATAAAAAAGCTCTATATTTTGTGGGCCGTTGTTATAAAACGTTGGCGGCTACATTAAGCTAAGATGTTGATGAAGGGACAAAGAACACTTTACGTTTCATAAATAAGGCTGACATTTTGCTGTCTTTAGCATGAACACATGAAGGCTATCATTAAGTGTTGTTCAGTAAATGATGACACCTTTGGAGCTATGTTGGCATTTTTTGGATTAGGTGGAGGGATCTATTGGGGTTAGGGGAACTAAGGGTCATTATTAATGTAAAAAAACAACACTTAATGGCAGCCTCGTGATGCCTTATTCCTTCTAATGACAGGTGTCATGTCATAATATTAGCCTTATGTATAAAACTTCAATTAAAGTGTTACCATAAGATCTGCATTCTACAAAAGGCAATAACATTATCCAAGCCTTACATGTTATTCATTGCTTTGATCATCTCTAAATGTGTTCAGTCAGTGACCATCTGTGGTCTTTGTATGATGACCACCCTCCACATCAGGGAAAACATAGTGTTGTGCAAACATTTAAATCCTTAAAATGATTTGAAAAATCAAGGCTCTTGGGTTTGCCGTGTTGGTTCAGCAGTAATAAAGTGTAATATCAGTCAGTGTTCCAATAGAAATGTTACATATCAGTAAAGGGTGGAATAAATCTGCATGTGTATGTGACAAAGGTAGCCTAAATTTGCAGCAAGGAAGACGTCAAGGTTTTAGGACGTTTACTGTGTAATAAATGACTAGTGGTGTAAAAATATATCAATCAATTAATGAACGATCCAATTACATCAATGCACAATAAAAACATCAATAAACATTGTCATCTTTAAGATACGCTTTTATTTTGAAATTCACATAGCACGTCTGTTCCTCCCTGCCACCATTTCCTGCGCGGGGATGGTGGCATAACGTGGCAAATGCCACGCGACAACAAAGCCTTGCAACCCCTGCTGCCACCCCAATTTGTACACAGCGCTATGCAGCCGCTGACCGCTAATGCCCCGCTGCCGCTTCCTGAATGTGGAGCCAATCGTTATAAAACACCAACGAAGAAGACAGGGAAGTAACCCGAGAGGAGGAGTCAAGGAGAGAAAGCCACGCAAGGGGTTAAAATGATGAACTACATATCAGGTAATGCAATAATAATGAAAGCACAGCGCTATAGTAGTTACGCTGATTTTAAGACGATAAGAATTGGGTTGAAGAAGGTTGTTTTGCTCGGGTTTAGCGCGCACGTGAGTGCACAGGCACACAAACTAAGTATTAGGTCAGTGCTCGTAAATGGGTTGATTTATACTAACTCCTCACAACAAACAGCGTCTATTCATGTAAATAAACAGGACTACTGAATAACAAGTGTCTGGAAGTTCACTTGAGATATTTATTTATTATTAAAGAAGAAAAGATTGTATCAAAACCATATATGTAGCATTATTATCCATGTAAACTTCGTTCTTTGGTTATTCCGTTTTAAAACCAAATCAAAACAAATATACCATGTGGTTATTTTTAACACAAATTCATCATATGCCCTTTAAAATATGTTTTTATACTTAGTTATATAACAATGTGGCATCATTAACATGTTAATGTTAAAAAAATAACAGGCCAGTGACACTTTCCTCCATCTGGTTACAGTTTGTGACAGTGAAATCAACGGTTTTTAAAGCCATATTTTTGTATTTTGCACTGTAGTAATTTAAATAAAACTACTAGATACTTTTTATCACTCACACAATTCAAAGTCTAACACTTTGTTAAATGTTCGAGAATGGTGTTTACACTGTTTATTTAATGCCTGATCGACACTGTATCGTATCGTGATGAAGCTGGTGATTTACACCCCTATAAATGACCGGACTCTGAAAGCCATTTTAAAAACTTATCTTAAAGACAAATGAGTAGCAAGAAATGCTAAGAAGCTAAAAATAAAAATAAATAAATAACTCAAAACCTTTCAAATGTATTTCTAGCAAAGACAGAGAAAAAAAAACCCATTGAATATAACGGTGAATATGTTCTCTAAAGAGCTTTCAAAGACACATTAGATGTTGGTTAGAGAAAAGAAAGGCTTTTAATAGCTCGCTGCCTCCTTCACATTTCTTGGCCTAACCAGCAGTAAGGAGCTGCTTGCTCTGTGGGATCCACAGGAAGCCATGTTAATAAAGGGGCGAACATCTTGTTTTACTGCTTGGATCTGGCCTTAGTGAGAAAAATAATGAAATACAAAAATTAGAGAAATAAAGATTGTGTATAAAATACTAGGTAACACATCATTTGTCATAACAATTTACAGTATTTGTGTGTTTGAATATGACTGCATGACAATGTGCTTCTATTGCGGATTAACGGGCAAAACAGAAGCCAATATAGGTTCAATTCCTACGGTGGACCTACAGACCTTTCTGCATGGAGTTTGCACTTAGCTTAGAGAATGATTACAAGAAGTTCTGTAACAATGTTGCACTATAACTGTGTACAAGATCATTAAACAAATTAGAAAAGCACCACTCAGGATAACAACAGCACATGCTGCTGAGTGGATAAAAGGTAAATGGAGCTATTCTGTAATTGTTGTTAGGAGAAAGTATTTACCTATTTCGCCAATCAAGTCATTGAAATGTCACAGAGTTGATGAGAACACTTGAGATCAACATCATACCAGTGTTCATTTTAGCAGCCATTCTAGATTTAGCCGTAATTTTAGTCTTAAAACAAAATGACCTGTTGCTTTTAGTCAAATTTTGTCAATTTTATCCTTCATAGTTTTAGTGGAATTGTGCAATGAATGTAAAAAAATATTAATCAAAATATCAAATAATGGCCGGTTCAAGGTATGGGTGTAGTTTGCGGATTATGTGCTCGAGTCCAAATCCGAAATTGTGCTCCAGTGTATTTTACTTTTTGCATTATCGAAGATCTCGTATTAGCGTCTCATCATCTTGTCTGCATTATAAAATAAAATGTTGATGTGTATCTGTCTGCGGGGTGAAGCTATGGAATGCGTTACCAAATGAATTGAAATATAGTAGGAATGTGTTGATATATTTTTTTTTAAAAAGGTACAAAAAATATGTGATGGGAAAAGTGTATGAAAGGGAGTAGTAAAGTGTATTTTCTAGAAATTTTTTGTGATTTTTTTTTTTCTCTTCCAAAAACATTATTCTGTGTCAGTATCAAGAATATGTATGTATGTATGTGTGTATATACTTATGCTTTGATGATCAATTAGTATTGTATACAAATATAATTTTGCTTTGATTATCGATTAATATTGTATTTTGTAATATTAATAGTATTTTGTAATAGATGTCAAGTGTGTGTGTGTGTGTGTGTGTGTGTGTGTGTGTGTGTGTGTGTGTGTGTGTGTGTGTGTGAATGAACATATTTTGGCACCATAGCCATGACTTTTTGGAACCAAACATTTTAACAGTACACATCATTGTCAGCTGGTCACAGTCACTACTAAAGCCACATGAATGGTTAGTGACCTTCATGAAATAGGACAGGGGCTCTTTTGTATTTTTTTTTTTTTTTTTTTTTTCACGTTTTCATTCACTACACAAAGTGTGGGTTTTATTCATGACTTTAATTAAATACAGCTCTGGGACCTGCTTACTCCACGTGCAGCCAGGCTGTTATAAATGGCCGTGTTGAACTTGCTGCCACCATTGTCTCCTGCTCCGGCTCCTGCACACCCTCCTCAGCCTCTCCTGTGCTCCATCAAGTATGGCAGCGGCTGCACAAAGCAGATCTAACGCTAATTAAGCTCCAACAATTAGATTCAGCCCGCTATGGTCCTGGCAACTTATTAGTATAGACAATTATCTGAAATTAATATGATGGATGTTATTGTCTTCTATTGCTCAGCTCAACCACATCTTGGCAGCACTTCAGGTTATTAATGCAGCGCAGGCATCCTCAGCATTAGCTGGAGTAATGGGACCTTTCCAGCTGTTGATGCTTTATCACAGAATCTGTGAATATTTAAAACTATTGTTTGCTGGAATTTGGCATTATTTGCTACATGTAACTAAATAACTGTAGGTATATATCAGAGTTGGGGTCAATTACATATTTCAGTTACAATTGCGTCTTCAATTATCCATGTTCAATTACAACTAAATTACAATTAGAGTGACCAGCATTTTTTCCGATTACAATTCAATACATTTTTTTTAATTCTAAAAAAGTTAATTACAATTATGTTTTCAATTACTAAAGCTCAATTACAAATAAAGCCGCAAGCGGCGTTGTAGGGTCCAAAGAAGTGCCAGGGGTCGGTAGCCCAAGGTCACATTTTTTACTGATTTTTTTCATTGCGCCAAATTATAATTTTTTCAAAAAATTAGTAATAATCTAGCAATAACATTAGCCTAGAATTAGCATTGAGCTAACATTAGCCTAGCATTAACATGAACCTTGCAGTAGCATTATCCTAGCAATAGCATTAACCGAGCATTAGCTTTAACCTAGCAATAGCATTCAAGGTGCAATAGCAAAAAGGTGGAAATGTTATAATTAAAACAGAGAAAAAGAAAGACTTTTCTAAGTGTACTTTTACATAATGCATTTTTTCTTCCTAGGAGGAAACTTGAGGATTTACTAAGCACAAGCACAGCTTCTCCAAGCACCTCAAATCTCCGAGTCAAACCCTGCAACCGATGTGCCTCTAATACATTCAGGTTCAAATTAGTCGAGCAATTTGTCCAACACAGCTCAGCGTCTTTCCTTTAGCTTCAGCTTTGACACCTGTTGTCAAACTGTGGTTTTACCATCTGGCACCCGGTGACATCCTAACAGCCATTCCTTGAGGAGGGCATCAAAGAGACACTGTGGGGACCTCCAGTCGTAACTGGCAGGGTCCTATGATGAGCACCGTAAGGGATTCATGGCTTTGGACTCGGGTGCCCTGATCTGTGGCAGGTCACCGTCGAGTTCATATCAATAATTCATCCTGCGGCTTGACTAGCCTTCCTCTTATAAAACAAACCTTGTTAGGAAGTCTCCTCGACACAGCAGTTGCACGCCTATCCAACTTTATTTCTAACTCTGTCTATACCTGCACAGAGTAATAATACACAAGCAGAAGAAAATTCAATTTAATGACTTCATGGGTCAACGACCTACAGCACCTCGACAATGGGATGCCTGACAGCATTAAAACCACCAACAATTGAGAATTGTGTGTTAACTTCTTGCACTTATAGATTTTTAATTCAACTTCAAGCTTAATTTTACTATAGCCTTCACACTTAGTGTTGGCAAACCATCTTTTGCTCTACAATGCTCATGGCTCCTCTAACAATAAATCACTCTGCTGCAGTTTATTCCTTCCACTGTATGTTTCTGTGTTTGGGCAGTGGTCATCAAAACAATGGCAAAATTATTCTTTTGTTGTTTTTATCTTGAAACAGCTGGTTTTTTTCTGGTCCAGCCCACTTGAAATGAAACTTGGTTGAATTTGGCCCAGAGGTTCACAACCCTGCTGTAGCCCAAAGGTATTAGTTTTTTCTGAAAAACCCAAATGCTATTGATGTTTACCTGCTTGGATATACTCTTCAGAGTTGTGACACACTTGGGCCTATGACAGCTTAGTTTGTGCACAAGGCAGGGTCACCGCTGTACATCAGGACCAACAGAAACAATCATATACAAATGTTCACTCTTACATTCAAATTAATGACTACATCAAACCAGAATTGTTTATGATAAATGAGTGCAGATATGCATGGCAGCTCCATTACCATTGATGGGTGCAGGTACTCACAGATAATCACCGAAAAAGATTTGAGGTAAAAAAAATAATTCAATTCTCCCAAGCAAGTAGACTGATATAGGTGCTAAAATTGTCAGTAATAGCAAGGACTGACCAATATATATCAATCAATCTTTTATTTGTATAGCGCCAAATCATAACCAATGGTATCTCAAGACACTTTACAGTACAGCAGTCTTAAGGATGGACTCTTCATTTTATGGATACACACATATGCATATATACGTATATACACATACATATGTATCCCACACCCAACATGAATCCATCATGGCGGCAAGGAAAACCTTCTGTTACGCAGCAGGAACCTTGTGTGGATCCCATTCCTATGATGAACAGCCATCCACGTTATGCTGTGTGCATATATATATATATTTTTTTTTTAGTACCGATACAGATTACTAGTAGGCATGGAAACCAATTACTGATGTTTAGAATCAATATGTAAAAATTTTAATTTTGGTGTCAAAATAAAGTTGTGGTGTACCCGATAGTACTGGCTACTACCTGCAATAGGTAGCAGCAGTGCAGAGTAGGTACTGCCAAAAAGTACCATTAAAATAGATCTGGGGGTTTGGGGGGTGAAATCGCTAAGCTGTGTACACCTGACCACCTTTAACTTTAACAATGAAGTCTTTCTTTTCTATTGAATACCTACAAGCTACCAACTATCTTCAAGAAGAGGGGAAGCACTCAACTCGCCAATTTATAGTTGGCGTAGTTGTTGCTATTTTTCAACAGATGTTCATGTAAACTTGTTGAATGAATTTGCACAAACAAGTGAATAGGAAAAACTAGAAGTAATGCATTATAATAGAAATTCATGTGAAATCAATTGGATTTATCCAAATTATACAACCATCTATTTTGATCAGGGAAAAAACACTAGTGCACTCTAAAACAGATAATACAGATCAACTGTTCAGAGGGACCAGATGGATCTGTTGAGGGTAAAGCCTTGGTTCGCAAACTGTTACTGATTAAAGCTACATTCAGAAGAAAAGGACACAGCTGCGGAGTTTGGAATTACTGCTGTTAAGGTTGTTCAACCCTACATAAAACATTTAATTGGAAAAGCTTGAATCTAGTGTGTGATCTGGAGGATGGTGTCCCCTCCCTGTGGCACTCATCTCCTCTGCAGACGTGAATTGGTAAGTTCCACAGTATGGTTCCTATAGGGCCTTCCTCTGCTTTACTGTGAAACAAGCAGGAGCTGTCAGAGGCTCAGAGGAGATCCGGATAGTGGAGGGCAGGGAAGTGGAACACCATACTGCATGGGGCTGCACTGATAGCATCAAGGGAGTCTCCTTTCCTTTTCTTCCATCCTTCCAACAGTTGTTAGCAAGCAACGGTAACCTTTAGCTTCAATGGCAGTTGCTAAAAGCAGCAAAGGGATTTGGAGGCATTATGTTTGCTGTCTTTCAAATTAGCACCATTTCGTAGTTGTTGTCTTCTGGCGCTACTCATCAAGGTGGGCAATTCACTGTGAATAATTACACACCTGGGGATAGCGAGTATGTGATCAGCACTCTGTAAACACGATGCAGAACGCTCAGGTACTTGTAAGAAAGGAAGAAAAAAAACCTCAAAAACAAGTTTATTAAAGAAGAAATCAAGTGCACCACTTGACTCCTAACAAGACACTTCAAACATTCCTAACCTTCAACGCTCACTCTGGTTTAAACAAGATCCATCCACAAGAGTCAAAGAGGTCTAACAGTTCCCCCTATATTAGCGTGCTAATGAGGTCCCAGTGTGATACTTTTTAATGAAACCATCCAGGAGGCCAATTGTCCATAACTAATTATCATATGCTAATTGGCACACCAAAGCTCTATGAGGACTGCATTTGTTTGTCTGCACCTTTCATTTTTTCCACCTGTGCATGCGTGCACTGCATTAAAATACAACAAAAATGATTGCCAGTAGATCCAAAGAAGAGTAAAACTCTCTTCTATCATAGGACAGTACATCTCTTTTCACAATTAGCGTTAAATGTTATATAAAACACAAGGAGAAAGTGGTTTCTTGACATTGAAATGCTAAAATACGATATAATGCTGTACTGACCTTGAGGTTAAACCTTAAATAAGACAATAACAAACTGTTTTCCAGGTAAACTGCACCGTGATTAGTATTTCCAACACAGCATCTTGCTCCATCTGGCGTGGTCTTGATAAGCCAGGTGTAACAAATTCCTCTAGCAATATTTCCCATTATCCTCATTTGCCACCCCTGACACATTGAGGTATGAAATAAAGCAAAGAAGGAATCTCTGATGGATCCGACTGATCTGGATAAGAATAAATCCGGATGAATGGCACAGCGCAGAATCACATTTAGGTAAAAGAAAACATTGGGCTGCTGCCACTGGCTTTGAACCATATTGGTTCAGTTCTGGTTCAGTGTGCCAGAAAATGGGACAGGGGCCACAGACAAATACAAATACCTGCTATTGCTTTAGAATTTGTGGTTGACCAACTCTGCAAACTGAATATAGCAACAGGCTCTGGTCCAGTGCTCAGCACAAAGGTGATATCTATCAAGGAAAGGAGATTGTCCTCAACATCTGAACAATTTGTATGTAATAAACTTTTTAAATAGCAAATTATTGCATGAGTAGTGATTTGGTACTTGCAAAAATAAAATACTGGTGAGCAATACATGTAACTCCAAATGGTTTTATGAGGTTAAAGACATCCAATGGTTCCCATGGTAGCATAGATTTAACTGTTTTAAGGTGTCTTCCTTTCTGGAAGTCATGCAAGAATTTGTACTAAGATTGCCGATAGTGGCATCCAAATGCTCCGTCGACTAGCATTTTTCAAAGTTCCATTTCTCGTTTCCTGTTAAGTGCTACGCCAAAATGAAGTCATAACGTCGAAGAAACTGGATGATACGCAAGTAAGATCTAGAAGTTGGATTGAAATGCTATTTCCCTATACATCCTCTATGGGAGCGGAAATCCTGATGTGGCAAGGACGAACACTGATTGGCTGAAATCTAATAATCTCCTTAAATGCTGATGCCCGCATATAAGGGATATTACTTGCATTTAATGCTACAAGTTGAGATAATTGACATGAAATAGTAACAAAAATAATATTTGGTCATCCAAAGTCAAAATGTGCAAAATAATAGAAAGTGAAAGTGGTAGCGTAACTAGATGACAATATTGGCAAAATGCTGCCTCCAAAGTCATGTAGACTTATGGAAGTTCACGTATATCAAAGTAACTCACAAAGTAACTGCAAAGTAGCGGCAGTGGGGGTTTTAGTTGTAGGTTAAAGGACCCATGTTAAGCTAAATTGACTTTTCTGTGCTTTAAACATCATACAGCGCTACATGGGCTTCATACACATGCCCAAAGTGTTTTTTTCATTGATTCCCTCAATCGTTAGTTAGAGGATGATTTGCTCCTTTCTTACTGCAGGGTGAGCCCAATCACCTCGCTCCGATTTGATGACGCGTTCCCACTTTGATGACGAATTTAACGCGGCACTGAGCTGGAGAAGCTGCGCCTCCCGGAAGTTCTTTGCCGTGATTGTAAACAGACACGCCCATGAAGGTGAGCATTTCAGCGTCCTTCGTGCAGTGCTATGTACTGTATGTATTTTCTACAGTCTGTGTATGTACCAGCGAACGCCCCGCCCCCACGCTCTATCTTGTGTTTATAAAGCAGCATGAGCTCGGCTACGGAGTGGGAGGGAGGAGGTCGGGCCGTCACCGTGCTGGGAGGAGGAAGTCAGTGTCCCGCCTATAGACACGCCCACTCATGACTATGCATAAGTAGGCTGCAAATCAGCCTGTTGAGTTGCTCAGAAAGTGACTTTTCAGAGGCTAAAACTCTAAAAAAACAGGCGAGTTTGGGAAAATAAACCTCCAATACTATGTTTTTTGAGTTCTTAGAACAAATGGAGATGGGTGAAAAATAGCATGACATGGGACCTTTAAACTCCCTGTAGGGGCTATTTTAAGATATGTTTGACTTTGCTTCTGTGAGAGAGAGAGAGAGAGAGAGAGAGAGAGAGAGAGAGAGAGAGAGAGAGAGAGAGAGAGAGAGAGAGAGAGAGAGAGAGAGAGAGAGAGGTCTCCTTTCTGTTTTCGCAGGTGAGTACCATACCTTGTATTTATAATGTGATCAGAGATGTATTATTGACTATTTTCATCCTTAAAAGGCTAATGCAACACCGGGATAATCTGTAATATCTCTGAAATAATATAAGGGAGCTGTTAGGGCGGTAAATTATATAACTAACTACAGTCTTTGTCAAAATACTAAAACTAAGAGTAGCCCTTCATCAAAAGTAGATGTCAAAATCAACACAGATACACAACAAACATTTGTGACTGAAGCAAATCCTAGACTTCATCTTGCCAGCTTAGCAACATCCTGCTGGATTCCAATGAGCTCTTTTGAATATAGGGTCATTATAGCAGAAGTGCAACAGGAGCTTCACTGGTCATGTGATGCTTGGTGCTCCTCATTATATGTGGATTGTGGTCGACCGCATTGGCTGCCAGGCTTTTCAGTGATGCTTCAATGTTAATGATTCAAGTGCAAGAGCAACTCCCACGAAAAAAACCCTTTTGCCATGCAATGCTTGCTGATGTTTTACTCATCTCCAAAGAGCAATATCCTACTGAGTCCAGACAATTAAAGGGTTGCTTCCTCAGGTGGTGAACGATGCAAAGTCACAGGCTCATGCTACGGATAGAAACTAAGGGCCATGTGTGATTTGAAGCCTTTATGTGGAAAGCTGAGGAGATTCTTGATGCATCTTTATAGGCGCTGACAGCTCATTAAATCAGAAGAGTAAACATGCACTACATCACTGCTCAATTACATTACCAGACTCGTGTGGGTGTGTGTGCGATTGTGTGTGGACATCGTGCATTGTTGCAAAGTGTCTCAGCTAAAAATAGACCAGGGGACTCGGGAACGCGTGTTGGAGATTTGGGGAACCTAATGATCCATGCTGCCACCAGTGAGCATGCTCATTTAACCTCTGAGAAGAAAAAAAATGCCTGTGTACTTGCTCCCTACAGCAACACAGGCTTGTATGGTGCTGATGGATGGCAATTCTTTATTGGTAATCCATCATGTCTTGTCAATACAATCCAGGAGAAAAAATATGTTTATGTTCAGGCTTGCTATGTGTAATGGAGTTGTTCATGGAGAGAACATTGTGGTGTCTGTTGGGAAATGGGTTGGTAATGAGTTTGTCATCTCTGTAACCTCAGGAAAACTAGGTTGGTCTGATTTTCTTTTCCCTTGGGTGGTATTATACAATGTTCACATTCAGAAAAAACATACTGACCAACCAATCTGTGTGAAAACAGGCAGAATTTCAAAGAGGTTCATGAAAACCAGAGGCTAGAAATCATCCATCACCCTTGGCTGCTTCAAATGTGCACATCAGAAAAGCTACCGAATGGATTGATCTTGGTGATCACATAATGGATTTCACCAGTGCAGGACTGACGGCTGTAATGGTTTCTGCACTGGCTGCCAATCGGAAGTCTGTCAGTTGCACCTGCCGGCTCTTAATGGAGCGCTCTGTACATTTGCCGATGGCTTTTCATACCAGCTGTATCAGGACCATACACGAAATTGACTTCAGCAGAAAGATACGCGTGCAACTCCTTTGAACAAAATCTACCACGTGTCCATCTTTGTGCTATTTCTGTTTTGATATGTACAGACCTTTTTTCCTCCCACAGTGGGAAAAGCACAGCAGGAATTAGTGTTTTGAGTTCGACATTTACAAAAGATGCTCAACTCCAGAGAATGACCATGGTTAATAATGCACTTCTAATTTGGTTGAAAATATTCACTGAGTCAACAGCAGATTGCTGCAGGCTGTTTTGCATTCCAATGAATTAGTTACATGCGAATCAAATTAAGCAAATGGAGCACATGACAGAATTATGTGAACAGCGTTCTTCAGATGGAACAATTTCCTTTTGCAACGCTGATGACTGATTTTCCAGTTAAGTGAACGCCTGGTGCATTTGTCCCATTCATTGATAGTAACCCGTCATTTGCGGCACTTAATCTTGCCGACGACAGAGCGCAGCTTTCAATTACCTCGTCAAACGAACCCAGTGACATATCCATCATGTGCTGGGCTGCAGCATTCTGTGTTTTCAAGCTGTAAATTATGTTTCAGAAGCACAGCATCACCGCCACGTGTGTAAGACGGGGAATAGAAAGGTTGTCTCATTATTATGACTGTAAGACTTTTACAAACATTTAGCAGCACCAACTGGCTTAAAACGTTAAACTGCATTGTGGAACGTGCTGTTCAACTTGATATTTTCAGCATCTACAACACTTTCATTCAAAATTGAGTAAGCGGCTTATATGGTGGAGCGCCCTGTCTGCAACACCATCTAGTGGTTCAAATTGTGAAATGCAAGTCATTTATGAACGCTGTTTAGAATAATGGCGTTTAAAATAACGGCATTAGGTAATGGCTTTTTTATTTATTTATTTATTTTTCAGTAAGGGGGTAATCTAACTAATTACTTTTTACGCCATTACAACACCGTTAACGTTGCTGAACGTTAAATGCGGTGCGTTACATGCATTGATTGAATAAACTGTTATCCGAAAGCACCCCTGGCTTCATAGTGAGGAGGTGGGATAAAAACAAGTTGAGCGATTATGATTGGCTAAGGTGGCGTCGTGTTTCATGGTAGCCAATCAAAGCCAGTTTTTTTACACGTGCCACACACACACACAATTCTTTGACATATAGCAACTTTTTTTTTTTTTTTTTTTTTTTTTAATAGTAACGCAAATAGTTACTTTCCTTGGTAATGAGTTACTTTTATTATAGAGTAATTCAATTACTAACTCAGTTTTTTTAGTAACTATAACTAATTACTTTTTTTAAAGTAACTTTCCCAACACTGCTTATGAATGTGAATCTGTGTGCATAGAAGATAGAACTGATATACAATTTGCATAGCAGGCTAGCAACAGACTGATTACACCCAAAGGTTTTAAAATAGCAAATATATATTTAATTTGCTGAGTCAGTTGATGATTGACAATTTTTTCAGATAATAGCATATTTCAAAATGAATGAGGTACATATTGGCTTAAAAAAAGGTGTCAATCAGTAATGCGTTGAGCCACTTTGAAGTAGCCTAAAACCTGGGAACGCAACATAAAACATGGAGTGACTTATCTGTGATTTTTTTTTTTTTTTTATCTTTTTGTGTCACTACCGCCTCTTAAAGGCAGTAACATGATGCAGACCGTTCCGTTTTTGATCTCTTGCAATTAAAGTTGACTACAGGTACACTTTATTGCACACTTGACATCCTGAGAACAGAGAATATTACCTTTTCAAATTGCAAAAATTACATCCGTAATACAGGTTCATTACTAAAATAATCGATCTAATGTTTCCCACCTATTCCAATTAAAATTTTAATTTAAAACAATAAATACAATAAAATCTAATCATATTGTGCATTTTGTGCATGCAGCACAATCAGCAACCTCTTGTGGGTGTAATCTGCAAATAATAATAATACTATCACATCAAAGATTACATCTATCTGTAATAACTGTTTGTGTGTTCACCCGTATTGTTTAAAATGGAGAGCAAGGCCAGCCACAAGCCTTGTTCTCTGCTGCATGATTCCATTGAACAACCTAAAAGTAGCTGTAAAGCATCAGTTGAAATCTTCAGGATAATGTATAGCAGTATTTCGACTGTATCTATAACTTTGTACATTTTTTGATAAAGCTTGATAGTTTTTATAGTGGGATAAGCACATTCTGTTGATAATGAAAACAATGTGGTCAGCAACAATACTCCCCTCTAATACCACCACCAGAAGCTTCAACTGTTGACACAAGAAGGGATGAAGGGATCCACTATTTCATCTTGTTTACACCAAAAAGAACTGTAGCTCACTGGATATTCTCTCCTTTCCAGATATTTCTCTGTAAATCCTTAAGATGGTTGTGTGTCAAATCCCACTGCACAGAAAAACCTTTGTACACATGTCGGATACACAAAGCCTGAGCTCAGACTAGCTGAGTTTCCATTACAGATTTTCACAAAATAAAAGCGATATTTCTAAATGTCGACAAAGTATAAATGCGCTTTGAACGCGTTTCCATTGAAGGTTGTTTAGGGCAGGAGCATCGTAACTCGCGTGAAATCTCATCCCGCAAGACTTTGCTGCAGGAAGACGGACGCTACAAACCTCCTCATAACAACTTTGTCTATTGTCTTTGTCACGTGGCAGTAATAATTTTTAATTATAATGCGTAAACAATGTCCCAGTCTCCTTTTCTGTTTACACATACCGTGCCATGTTTTCTAGAAGAGAAGTAGTTATGTGACCAAGTACGTCACGTTCTGTGAAGTGGATTTGCGGAAAAAGTGTTTCCATTGCGCTTTTGTGACACATTTAAATATTTAGCAATATTTGGGTGTCGAAATTTCCATTTAGAAGTTTCAATTACCAGTTATTAATGGGCTATTTAGATTTTGCGCATTTCCAAGGGTAATGGAAATGCGCAAAATCTGAGAGGGGACGCTCAAATCACTATGAAAAGTAAGTCAGTCTAAAGCCACACCTTCACCCTTTAGCCTGGACTCGACCCATAAATATGAACTTTAATTCAACCTTCTCCCTGGTCGTAAAACGGTGGCTGAATTTGAGAAAGCCATCCTAGGAGCTATTACACTCCTGCAGATTTCATTACATTGGATAGTTTTCCTCTGCGTTTAATTACATCAATCATGTTCATCATCATGCATCAATCATGTACCTGCACAAGGCGGCCCATTGAATTCCCAACGCTGCTGAGTATGGCATTCAGGGAACAGCAGAAGTCTCTGCTTAGGGCAGTTGGAGTGTGAAGCTCCACAAGCATCACCTCCTGTCATAGCCACCTCACATGCTCCTCTGTCAACCAATCAGACTGACCTTGGCTTGAAAGGGGCCTATATCTCTCGCCTTGGGATGGATAACAAAAAATCCACAGATGTCCTCAGCACCCACATATGAGGGAAGCCTTTGGAACAGCCCCGGTGCCAGGTTGTCAAGGCTGCATAATGCTGTATTTGTCAGCTGTGGTCATATTTAGCTGCTGGGAGGGAGAGAGTGAGCAACAAGGTCCTACCCCATGGCTTATGATACACAATGAACTAAAAAAAAAAGATGAACTATTGAGAAATTAAAATAGCCAGGAGTATTTGCAGTAGGTTACACAGTTAACTAGCACCTGGTGTTTTTATAGCATTGAGAAACGTACTTCCTCACAAAGGTTTGTATAACCTTTGCCCACGGTTGGCTTGCTCCAGAACAGGCAACATGAGTAATTAAACACTGAAGTCTAAAAAATATCATAATCAAAAGAAGGAAAAACAAATCAACACTTAATTATTTGTTTGCATAAAATTATTTTTATTTTTCTTAATTTGTTTTTCAACCTTGGGGTCACCTGAAATGTCTAGTAATTGGTAAAAAAAACAACTTATAATTACATTTTTAAAAAATTATTATTATTATTTTTTTCAAACACACCATCAATATAAAATAACAGTTTTATACAGACTAAACCCCTAACCCACTTTTTCTGCTAAATACATATGTATTTGGGTATTAAGTAGTGCTATTGATTGATCCTCATTAAACTTTTAACATTTCAGTAAAACTATTTTAATTTTACCTTTTTAGTTGTAAAATGCCAGCGTGACTGCCCTCTAAGGGTTGACCAGCAGCTATTACAATTTAATTTTGCTTTTGGCTGAGGTCAGCAGAATGCAGGGGTTTCGTTACTCTTTAAACATTCTCAAATATAAATCTATTTCAAATTAAATGCACCACGAATAAAGTATCTGTGGTGGTGCACTTGTCACTTTGTGCATTAATCCGAGCTACTCTGTGTTTGTAGCACACATAAATAAACATGATTAAAAAAACTAATTCTAGGAAAAATAAAAATGTCTCTGGGGTCGCTGAACATTTGTGATATCAAAATGGTGTCATGACCCGAAAAAGGTTGAGAACCTCTGCACTAGAGTCTGCTAGAGAAGTTCTAGCCCTCTGACAAATAGAGTTGAGCCCCAAGTTAAGCATCTTTAGTAAACTCTGTAAAACAGGTAGATTCTGTAGTACTAACGAGCAAGGTGACGTCCACATTGCATTCCTTCTAGCCCATTCAAGGGTAAGCCCCAAGAAATCCTTCTCTATGCCTCAGCTCGAGCACAGCGCAGCACTAACTGGTGCACAACTTGTAAAGCTGATTGAGTCGGAAAGCACCATCCTGATCTATCAAGTCATATGCTGGTCCGATTACAACTGTACTTAATTGGATGCAATTTGAGTCATGCCGGTACAAGGTTTTTGTTGGCACGCAAGTAGCAGATATCCAGACACTGACCGACTCACCTCGCAGTCCTGCATATCATATTACCAGGGGAGCTGGAGCTGATGGGTCATCGACAGTGGAGATCTGGTCCTTCCTTCTTATCCGAAACTCCAGACCAGTGGTCGACTATGACCAGTGCTGCAGCAGAACCTGATAAGAATGAGCTCAAAAAGAGTGCCTTCATAGGAGTTGTTCATGCACCATCTGCCTCCCAACTACCTGAAGCCAGTCAGTTCCATACATGGACAGAACTTGTTTGAGCCGCTTTGCAGTCCCATCACCGGGCGGCTACCCCTGATGCTTCAGACTTCACCGCTGCTGAAAGAGCTGTGCTAGTCCAAGCCCAGGCTGAATCATTTTCTGCAGAAGTTAAAGCATTAAGGACACTCCGTCCAGTCCCTTCTTGCAGCAGGCTCGGTTCCCTCGCTTGGCCTCATCCATGTGGGGGGCAGGCTTCAGCGGGCAGTTGATCTCAAAGCTAAAACCATCCACCCAATTGTTCTTGATTCTAGACTTCTTACCACTAAACGGCTTATTAAGGACTGCAACAAAAGGTTCCAGCATCCAGGCCAGAGTTTATCCTTGCAGAATTACGTCAGTATTGGATCCTGAGGGGACGTGAGACACCTATACAGCTGCAGTGAGTGCCAGTTTTGACATGCTAAGCCTCAAAGTCCAAGGATGGCAGATCTCACACATGCTAGACTGCGGCTGTACAAACATTCATTCTACTCTGCTGGAGTGGACTGCTTTAGCCCATTCCTGCTGAAGCTAGGTTGTCGCCAAGAAAAGAGGTGGGGCATTCTATTCAAATGCATGACAATGAGATGCTTGCACATCAACCTCCTCAAAACGTCGTCTTCCTGCTTCGACGCTTTATAGCATGTCGTGGCAAACCATTCGATATACTTTGCGACAATGGGCCTAAATTCACCGGTGGTTGTCATCAGGTACAAGAAGCCTTTCAAGTCCTCAACTCCAAGAACAGACTCCAAGACTCTAGGCAGTCTTCCCAGGGCGGCTATGTTGGGAAAACTGGGGGGGACTAATGCTTTGTTCCATGTTTCTACACGTGCCCTTTTAAGTGTTAAACATCGTTCCATGTCCCACTCTGACAGCGCTATTGTGTTGTGCGTCATCTGTTCTAAAACCTGACATACTACTACTACTAAGGTAGTCCGTCGGTATCGACAAAGACGTCATTGTGGCGCTATTTTTTTTTTTAACTTTTTTTCTTCTTTTCTTCAAATATGGCTCAATGAGCAAAGTGCAGTGCCTGCTGCAGGTGGGACACTCAAAATCGGTTCCTGTGGGGCCCGCAGCCTGCTGGTGCCGATGGAGTCAGCGCTGCTTTGCATTGGCGTTGTAGGCCTCGTCGAAGTGCTGCACGCTGGCATCACAAATGCTTCGCCAGATAGGTCTGTCAGCAGTGGTGGTTTTGAGGCCGGCAGGTGGGATTACGCATTTTTTGAGCGTGGTCTTTTTTTGGCTTTTTCTGTCCACCAGCCCTTCTCTTGCCCTTGCTGACCTCTCAGTAAAGGACTCGCTGAGGAAGACGCTGTCATTCTGGAAGAGTCAGCTTTAATCAATAAAGAAGCATACTTAAATCATCAAGTCCTCCTGATTCTCTGACCAAAATCTCCAGTCCATCCTGGCCGCAACCAGCGTTATTTAATGAACTAATGTCAAAAATACTACACTAATCATCCCTGAAGGGCAAATGTGTTGGAACCTAACTAATTACACAAAACAGGTGCATCCACATGACCAATTATTTTATTAATCAGCAGTCTGTAATAGCAGTAAAGTGCCCTATAAATAAGCGTTTAATAAGAACAAGCCCCCCATTTATGTGTAGCTGTCTTTATGTTAACTTGGCTGTTTTAACTACAACAGTGCCTGTTGCCCTGCTTAACAAACGATGTAGGAAGCAGTCTTGCAACACAAGTCTGCATTGAGAAAATGTGTGGCACATTCTCACTTTCTGTTCAGATATAACAAAGCTAATATAGGCCAACAATCCCTAGCAAAGCCCAGGCTGTGACAGAAGTATGTGTAGTGCATCACAAATGACCGTCTGAGTGAAGTACAGCATGGTGAGGAGTGAAACTTGCATTAATATGAGACAGCTTCAGCTGCGAACCAGCCTTCTGCTTTGTTTTCCTCAGTAAATAAACCATTGAGACTTTCTGCACTTTAGTTTGAAATGTTTTCAAACTTTGTAGAAACAAACTACACACAGTGTTGTGCTTGTGTTTTTGTGACATTTTGCCAAGCTGCTTAAGCTTAACATCTGGGGTTTTAACTGAATTCAAACATGCAATTGCACAGCCTCTGGTGACTCACTCAAGTCAGAGGCAAAAAGTGGTTTCATGTCGGCACCTTCGTGGATCAATAGTTAGAGTAACAAACACAAATCAGTTAGTATCACAGTGAGTGCAGATAGAGAGACGAGAGCCTGGCAGAAGGGTTCAAATGGTGAACGCTTCACAAGTTTGTAATGAGATGCTGTCAAGTTAGGTTTTCACAAGTAGGACACATATTTTCAGAATCTGTATCATTTTTCTTTACCATTCAACACATCTATTTGGAACACCACTGTGCAGCTACTCTGCAGGACCTAGGGGGCATTTTTGGGCAATGAGGTCCTTGCCTCAAGGCTTACAGTGGTAATATTAGTGTTTGTGTGCAGGAAGTGACTTTCACCTCATTCTCTTTGCTGGTGAAGCAATGCAAACCAAAGACCCATATTTATATTATAATTGTATACATCATATACCTACTTGTGTATAAAATTATGAGACATGAGAAATCTCAATCTCCTGTCATCAATTACGGTAAACAAAGCAAAGCTAAGGTGAATAAACCAAGCTAAAGGTAAAAAAAAAGAATATCAAATTTGTATTTCCACAATGGGTCTGTATTACAGATTGTCCGTAACAGTTCTGTCATCTTGGGTAGGACTGGGAAATATTCAATGGAGTATTCAAGATATATCCAGTTTTCTATTTTGGCGATACAGAAAATGACAATATTGCCTATATCGAGATCAGTGGCGGCTGCTGGTCTTTCATGCAGGGGAAGCTCATTTTCTGCCTACTTCAGAAAATGTATCTGTTTATTTAAATGTGAATTCTAGTAGAATTCACATTTTGTTGTCAACAACTATTTGTAGATTATCACACACGCACGTGCGTAGCTGCTGCGCGCTGGAGTGTGAGTGTTTGGTCAAAAGTCTCACAACACAAGCAGTAACAGTCTCCACAAACACCAAAAACAGACACTAGGTTTGTCAGAAGTTAATTCGCTATGAGAGGATCAGCAAAGTCTCCGTGTCAACACAGAGCAACGGACTGAAATATTTGAAAAACCCGCCTGTGTGCTTACAACGTCATACTCTCTGATTGGCTCATTTCGCTGTCAATCAAAATTGAATTAGCCTGAGACAGATCATCCAATCATCATCCATTATTCCAGCGTCCGGAACAGACAGATCCAGCCCACTGCTCCATAGACCTCCTGTGAAGCCCGGCGTCCGATGGGCGGGACTAAGTGCGTCATAACCGAGTATTTATCCAATGAGCGTCTAGTTTGACTGCAGTGGATCAACCCCTAAATCCTCTCCCATTGAAGTCAATTGAAGCTGAACTTCACCACTGTTTATTAACACTGTGACGCTGCGGTAATGAATGAAGAACGTCACGCTGTCACTGTCAGTTTCCTGTTATAAGAAGCTGATTCTGAACTAAACATACATGTGTTCTGTCATATATTTAGTCAATGAAATGTACACACAACACTACATATTTGACCACTGATTTTAGGGGAAGCTGAGGTTCCCTTGTAGTCTTAAAGCATCCGCCACTGATCGAGATATATATCGAGATATATTTATTTTTTTACTTTTTTTTAATTTATATAATCACACAGTACAAATCAGCGTCATACAAGTTTTTAATATTATTCACAGAGTACAGAGTACAGTGTTCTTTATATTTTTTTTCCATATTTCCGAGATATATATTTCATTGCTTGTTTTGTTTTAAAATACTCGTTTTAGGAGTCGCTGTTTTTGTTACTTTTCAGAACCGCATGAAAAGCACAGTTACTTTTAAAGAAGTCATTTGCCTGAACTAAGATACTGAATCATACAAACAGATTATAAAACAATAAAAAAAAAAATTCATATAGCCTACTTTTAATGCCAAAACATTGAGTACTATATCAAGTAAATCTTGACACAAATATCTTCAGGTCAATATTAGGCTACGATTTGAGTTTTCTGTTTGAGGAAACTGTAAATTTGTTTCATCCCGAATGCACAAAAATGAAGTTTCACCCAAAAAGAAATAAAAGTTAGTTTTTCCAACCGTTTAAATCACACACTCAGGAGTCTCTTTTCTAAAATGCCTCGTGAAAATCCATTTCCCAGCAAAGTTATTCCAGCCACCGCTATGCTTATAAGACTTGATTTATTTGTAACTGTATTACCAAGTAGGAGAAGTGGCTGTGTAATACTGCAGCATAAGCTTGCTGTGTACACTGCACACAGAGACCGGTGGCGCATTGTGCCTACGGCCACTTAAGTTAATCAGGCTTTGTCTATATTTATGCTAACTTGTGTGTAATTAGATCAATTCAGGAAAAGGCTTTTCCTCAAGGCAACTGAGGTAATATTGATGAATCCATCTTGCTTCATCATTACATCCGTCAAAACAGAGGTGGATGACCAGGTGACTCGAGCCTGGCTGACATATCTGCAAACACATCAGTCCAACACCGGGAGGAAGAACTCATCTAGAGAAACAGCACTTCATCTACATATATTCAGTGTCAGTTTGAATCACTCTGTTAGCACAGAAATCATATGAGGTGGAGGAGTTCAGACAATTCCTGAAGGACATCGAGGTGCACAGCATTGTCAAAAGTACAAATACAAACTCAGTTTGGCCTGACAATGGCTGACAGATGACTTTTTAGCTGACACCAACAGCTATTGAAGATATTAGAGGAGTAAGCTCCTAATGCAGGACTTTCTGGAGCTTGTGACACCTCCTTTACCTCATTATCTCCTCACTCATTCTCTCTGGTGGTGGTCCACAGGGTTCGTATCCTACTCGTTAAATTAGGAGGCATGGGATATCTCTTCAAGCCAATAAGGCTTTGATGTTTCACAGTAAAAAAAAAAAAAAAAAAAGAGCTAAAGTGAAAGTGACATCCCAGTGGAAAATATTATGTTAATCTAGCAAATGTTAATTAGGCCCAAAGGGTTAATTTCCTGAGCTTTATCAGGTCCATACTTTAATCTGCCTCGGAGTTAAAATGCTTAGGCTGAAGCGTTAAAAATTTCAAAACATAGCTTCCCCTTGCTTTTTTAAAGTTTTCCTAATCCCCGTTATTTGAAATGTAATTGGTACAAACTCAAACTAAGGAGCTCACTCATGAAGTCACAAAATCCCTTAATCCTCTTCAAGCAATTCTGAGATTTTAGGAACATATTCAGCATATCTTGCATTGACGCAGAAGATGGATAGTTCAAGAGATTAGTCAAAAGTACAAACAGTCTGATATCTCACAGAGAAACAAAAAGAGCTTGCCGACACCGACATCTAACCCATGTCCCTTGAACTGCTTTTATTTTGAAAACCTTTCGTTTTCCGCCTTCAAGATGGGGTCATAGTTGTTTTAAGTTCCCAAATTAAATCAATGAATTGACGCTGAATAAGCAACAGTTAACTGGATTCAACGCGGAGGTGCTAAGAGACGACTTTACACAATACTTCTCAACAAAGTTACATCAAGGTCAGGTTTTTTTATCTGCATACAAAAAAAAACATCAACCTACGTGACCCAAACCAGCAGATGAGCTACCCATTCTCAACCGCATCCTGGTAGGAATCAAGCTCTTATATTTTTTTCTGCTAGATCCTGGAAACTTTACTTTAAAAACCAAAGGAGCCTCAACTCATTGCATGAACTGAGTCTTTTTTTTGTTTTCTCCTCCCCTCTTTTTCCCCTTTCCCCCCAAAAACAATGTCTAATATATAGATTCATCATTGAATATCTGCCTATATATCTGTACATAATCTTCAAAAATTATAATATATACTGGTTTGCAAACAATTATTTATTTTTGCCTGTTTTCATTCACACACATCAGACTCTTCGTTAGAATAATCTTTTTTCTAATCCGGTGTGCTAATAATTGTGTGGCCTGCTACAGTCAGTCCCTCTAGCCTAACTAGCGTTACAGACAGCATTGTTTGATTTGCTGCACTGAACTCTCCTCTAAAATGTCAAACAAAGAAAAGCTAAATGATTGGTAATTGCCTAAATACCAAGGGTGCTTTTCTTATCGTACTAATTTTCTCAGAACACATAAAAACAGGGTACGCGGGTACATGCCGGCTTTGTGGACAACAAACACACGAGTACCTGCAAAGGCGATATGTGTGAACCGCCTGATTTAAAAATACAATGCTGTGAGCACATGAGGGCAACTTTGGCTCGCAGCCTGTCTCAGAAATTCCAAGGAGAGTTATCAGAAAAAGGGGCTTTGTTCTCTACAGGCTTCACAACATAATTGGTGCCTTAGCTGTAGCCTTTGATTGGTAATTAATGAAGTCCCCTGAAGTACAAAGACTCCCTGTATGCGTTTTTTCCTTTAAGAATCGAGGCGGAACGCAAGTACAGCTCTCAGCCCGCACACTGAGTGATGAAGAGTGTCCTGACATGGCAGGAAACAGTTATGCATGGCTCTTCTTCCAGTATGTGACACGGTGAAATGATAGGCGTAACAGAGGCCGGTGATGGATTCGGATGTGCAGCGGCAGCGGCAGCAGCTGCTTGCATGCTGAGGTTGTGTTGGTGCAAGAACTCATCTCAAGGTTGCTAGAAAAGTGAAATGAACGCGTGCGGAGCTTGACTGTTTCAAGGTTGTGATCGCGTTGATTCATTGCAGTCTTAAGCCATGTTGTGCAGTATCGTCTACAGACCAGTTAAAAATCAAAACACTAAACAAAATATGGGTTTATAATGTGTAGTTTTAGTTAAAAATGATAATCATACTAAATATTACCAGCAGCTCACAAAACAAAAAGAAAATACACAAAACAAGATGATGAATGAATAATGAATTGTAAAAAGAACAGAAACACAACAACAAAATACACAAAATGACACCAAAAACACCAAGAGATGACAATACTTACAACAAAAACACACAAAATGAGAGAAAAATACACAACATTACTACAAAATACACAAAAATAACAGAGAAATATACAATTGACACCAAAAACACACACACACAGATAATTTAAATAACACCAACAACACACAAAGAAACAACAAAAACACACAAAATAAGATAAAAATATAGTGAATAATCAAAAGAACAGAAACACAACATCAAAATACACAAAATGACACCAAAAATACACAAATTGACAAAAAAAACAAAAACAAAATGATAGAAATTATTTGATTAGAACAAATTGATTAAAAACAAATATATATAATCTGATTTCTTTCCTATCTATTGGTTACCTTGTTTGGCTTCCTAATCAATGAAAATATAGGTTTTAATTTTTTTTGTGTTGATTTCATTTTTTTAATTGTTAAAATAATTATTGTTTAATAATTATTAACTACATATGTGTAGAATGGTACTGTACAAAGAACTAATATGATTCCCCAGTTTTGCGTTAAATCACAATTGACAATTGTTATTGAATTTTCATGGCAATTACAACTACAAAGTCACTTATTTAAACTCAATTACAATTTCATTATCTGACATCTAGGGTTGGGTATCGGTTGGGTTTTATCCGATTTTCAGGGCCAAATTTAACAAATTATTACCTTAAATAATATATATATACAAGTAACATATGGAAATAATAAAGAAAAACATTTAAATAATATCAAATAAAACTATATTATATTAAACTATATAATACTGGAGATGAATATTGTTATCATGATTTTATTTGTCAATAATCATTAATAGCCTTTGTAAAAACATTTTTTTTTTAAGCTATAGGGAGCCATTGCAAAGAGTCAAAGAGCCACATGTGGCTCCTGAGCCGCAGGTTGCAGTAAACCCCTGAGCTAGCCAATCTGTTGCATTCCTTAGTAAATGCATAACTGTGCCTTTTAAATCTGGTGTTAAAGCTTTGGTTCAACATTTTACCTACAAACACGACTTGTTATGAGCTTAACATCAAACAGAAAGTCAGCGGATGCTCAGTTGAAGTATAGACATAGCTCATATTTTGTTGTCACACATGAAATGGCAATGGTGTTTGCTAAGAGGAAATGCTGCTGTCATCAGCGGTGATGATGTCCGTCACACTAACAGCGCTGGTAGTGGGACTCACTTTCATTTGTCCGGGGAGGACGACACTGGCTGCTGCTGTTGTTGACGTGCTTGGCTCCGGGTCACATAGGTTATCAAACACGGTGCATTGTTCGGCTTTTAAGTAAACTGCATGTAGTCTTTTATCCTCTCACCATCAACGGGTGTGCTGAATCTGATGTCACAATCAACAACCGGGCGGCTGGGGCATAACCTGTGCCATATCGGTACCGCATTTCGGGACCCAACCCTACTGACAGCAACACTGCCACCTTTTCCCCACTCTTGTTTTCCTGAAAGAACCAGGCTCACCAGCATACCCACTTGGTTGACTTAAAAGCCATTATACCTACTAAAGAATACACCTGCATACACAAGGAAAGACATATTTTTGCCTCATTTCGAAGACTAGCGGGTGTAATAAAGAAGAACAACAGACTTCAACGGCCTTATTTGTGCACCAATAAAAGAAAAGGTCAATTGCATTCCGATGCCTAAATATTTCTCACAGCTAATGAAAACAAAGCTTTCAGCTTTATTAGGTTGAAATGAATCGCAGGCGCACAGTGGCACATGCAGCAGAAATGTATGACCATCTATTAAGAAGTTTTGATATAAGAACAAAAAGAAAAGTCGGTGTCGAAGCTCTAACCGGGAGAATTTGAGCTGCTTTTGTCCGTCACACAGGCCATTATGAGTAAAACAGAGGTGACTTGAATGCCGGCTGACCGAACACACCTCTCCCGCTTCTAAATCCAGAAATGGAGTGCGTTTTCATCTATTAAAAATGATGACTGAAAGAACCAAATAGCCCCTTTTTTCAATGAACGCTGCCTAACACTATAATACAGTTAAGTGGACATAATTTGCACCTGTCTCTTCCTGTCAGTTTTCAAAGGAGAATGGAGCCGCACTCGCACAGGAAGGAGCTCGGTCCGTAGCACTCAGCCGAGGGGCAAGAAAAGGGAGAACATTGTTCTGCAAATGCTGCAGAAATGCTCCTCTGTACTCTGCACTTTTCAGGATAATTGCTTGACTTGGCCAATTTCTGACAGAATTCTACTCAAGGTCCAAGAAAAAAATGCCTATTCAGACCTCATAAGTGAGAAAGTAATGCTAACTTTTCATACCTGTGTGCTAATTGTTGATTTGAATGATAGCAGAGATGATACACATTCACTGTCAGGGATCAGAATTGAGCGTCTCTCTGCTTCTTCTACATCCATCCTGCTAACTGGTTCTTTGGCAGCAGAAAGAGTAGACCACACAAAGAGAGACAGTCATGGTATTTGGGAGTAAATGTTCTTGGATTAGTGATTAAAGCCAAGGAATTATTTAGGAGACATGTAAAAGCTATTCACTACCAGGACAATCTATTAACTACCAAAGGCAACATTGGAGAATAAACCAGATGTTACACAAAAAAAGCCTTATTGAAACCTTTCTGTCTGTTGTAGTAATGCTCAGAAGGCTCTACGTTTGAGTTCAAGCTCCATGACTGTGTGCTGTCAGACTTGTCAAGCATGGCAAAGTTATACTCGTTAAAATAGGCCAGATTATTTATACCCAAATAATCTGGACTTCAGGTGTCAAACGTCCTTAAGTTTAGCAACCAAAAAACATGCTGGAGAATGAAACTCACTTAAACAACAAAGGTTAAAGAGTAACTAAACCCTTAAGTTTTTGCTGTGGTTTGTCTAGGCTGGAAATCCCCCAAAAAATTTCTTGATTAGGGGCGGAGCTCCTGGAGCAGTTCAGACACAGCCAGTTGAAAGTAGAAAATCTCCATGGAAGAATCTATGCTTTGTTAACTAGCTACTCAACACAATATGACTATGTTTGAAATGGCGTACTCCGTACTATGCACTACAAACTGAATTAATTTATACAGTCTACTACAAACTATAAGTATGAGTAGGATAATGACCATTCCCACTGAAGTATACTTCCAAGTTTCCCAAAATGCAAATCCCACGACATAAACTTGAAGCACACTGAGACTAAATATCTCAGTTGATTCACCACCTTTGAAAGTTCTGAAAGCATTTCAAGCAAGAAAGTGACCAAGTAGAACATCATCATGTGGCCATTTGATCCATAAAACTCGTGAAAACACATTTCATGCCGACGCTTCGGAGATTATTCGGAGACCCGCCATTGTGCTACTGACAAAACTTATGGTTAACTTCATAACAAGAGTCCTATTTACAAAAGTGTTAAAAAAAAACTGATGGAAAACAAAAATAAATGATTCGGTTATGAAAAGGGGATGTTTCACTTTTAGCTTGAAGCCGGTCAGAGGACGATTATACCTTCAGCTTGCAATGTATCACGGAGCGGTAAAGTATGACTAGTGTGCCAACCATGCATAAATAAAAAATATAATATACATCTGGCTATTTCTTGATTACTCAATCTTTCTATACTAGCTAATGTAAGTATGAATAGTACATTAGAATGCCATTTTGAACACAGCCTTGATCTCTCAAATTCACAATCCTCTCAATCCAACCGACTCACCTCATATGCAGGAAACAGGCGCTAGTGTTTTTATAGGAGGGGTGGGGCCAACAGTGGTGGTTCATGAAGTAAGAGGCCACCAAAATGTCCCAAAATGTGATCGTAATAGTTGGAATTCAAAAATAGCAAGGAGACATGCACATTCTGAGTCTAACACAGCGTGCTGGATCACAAATTGCTAGGGATGTAACGATTCACTCAACTCCTGATACGATTCGATTCACGATACTGGGTTCACGATACGATTCTTTCACGATTTATTTTACAAAATGGGACTGTAGACAAATTTTTTTTTTGGGAAAAAAACTAGAAAATACTGTATTATTTTCCTTTTATATTTCATTGTCAAAAGAATCCCTTGATAAACTATTCAAAACAATGCAATTTAACTAAAAATAAATCTTGAATGAAATAAATAAAGGAATAAAACAAATGAAAATGAAGCCTATTAATTTAAATTCTGGTTCTATAATAAACAATGCAAAACTGCATAATAGTTCTTTTTCTTTTTAAAAGTGCAACTGAAAATGTATTTTGTGCCTTAACAATTGGACTTTAAAAAAAAAAAAAAACCGTGATTACACTGATTTACGCGATATTTGTTTGGACCAGCAGAGGGCGCTGGTAACACAGTGGTCGGTTGGCATGCAGATATTCTTGCAGTGAAGAAGAGGAGCTATGCTAGCAGACAGAGCTATTAGAAAAACGTGACTTTTACAGATATTCAAGTAATATTACAGATATTCTTTTGGTGCTAAAGGGGCAATGAATCATTTATTAACATATTTAAGAGTAGAAGGCAGCCAGAAAGAAAGTATTAGCAGACTCCGCCCGCCGCCTACACTTGTGGATAGCGCCCTCTGCTGGTTAAAAAAAGTACTGCGATTCAATTTTCAGCAAATCGATATCAACCGTGATACCTATGAATCGATTTTTAACTGCCTTACGATTAATCGTTACATCTCTACAAATTGCACATAGAAAAAGCATCAAAGGTCCACACAGGCTGCTGCAATTGCTCACCAGTTTAATGGCCCCACAGTGACGTTGAAGGACGTTAGCCCTTCATCAAATGGGATTCAACCATAGATTACTCTTATATTTTTACCATTAAACATGCCAAAATTATTAAAATGCCAAGAGTTTGACAAAAATCTCAAGATTCAATTCAAGATTCAAGGTTCTTTATTGTCAAATATGCCCCATGTTAAACATACAGCACAGATGAAATTGCAATCCCCCCCCCAACCCCCAGTGCAAACCTGCAGTGCATAAAATCTATCAATAACACTAGTTCACACCCAAATACATTTGTTTTCAGCAGATATAATTGGGTGTTACGCTTTAAGGACTTACTTAACGAAGAGATTACTCAAAATCTAATTTGTTAAAAGTTTGTACTGTTTTAACTGAATAACCAAAATTTGTGATGGCTTTCAAATCCTCACACATGGTATGACCACAAACAACAAAGTAACAGTTCACGTTTTTAATGGTTCAACCATACTGTCGTTTAGCTTTTTAAACTGAATCAGCATTAACACTATGACTACTAGGGCTGCTCACGATTGAGACTATTACACCCAATGATTACAACATATGTTTTATTCACGAAATAAAACAAACCCACTATTTCGGACATCTATAAATAATAAAGCTTGGCACATGCAAGCTCCTCCCCTCCGCCCCGCTCCTCTCAAAGCCAAAATTAGCTTGCAGGCCAACACGGGGAAAGCTGTTGCTCGTGGTCTTGAAACATGGCAGGAGAAACACAGCAAATGCAGCTTGGTAAACAAGCAAGGCAAGTCAAATTCTCTTCTATGGGAACACTTTGGGTTTGATGATGAAAACTTAGAGCAAAGACACATAATGTGCCAGAAGTGTTTTGTTTTGTGCAAGAGTGAACATACTTGATTTTACTGTTTGAAGGATTTTATTTATGTTTAAAGAATATTTTTTTTTTTTTTTTGTACAAAAAATTAATAACTTTGTGCTTGACAAATAATCGTTTGAAAAATCGTGATTTAAATTATAACTAAAATATTCGTGATTATCATTTTTTCTATAATCGAGCAGCCCTATTGGCTACTGATTGGTTCAGTGAAAAGCTTTGATTATCTCTTCATCAGTCTCACAACTTCCTCCTCAATGTATAAGGAATGAGCAAAGAGAACAGAGTGAGTATATATGGGCTTGACGACTAGATCAGAGCATCAATAAATCTGAGTTGCTCCCAGTTTGCAGCTGTCAGAACTTGATGGTCCAAAAAAGGAAACGTACTATAGCGAGTAATGGGAACAAACCAGGTTGTCTTGGCAGCAAGAGAGGTACCCAGACAGCGTTAGAGAGCTAGTCATAATGTTATGGCTGTTTGGTGGATGCTCGAAACTGCATTCAAAGTGGTGACAGGTTGGTGAACCAAAAATGCACACTGCTTTTTTAGCCTCGTTTTTCTTCGCTGTCAGGGTGCAGTCTGCAGAGAGCAGTGTCCAACCACAGCCCACTTTACTCACCACAAATACCATTAGAACAAACATCGCTGCCATTATTCAGATCCCACGCTGTGGCCGAGCTGATGACAGCCATTACACCAGTGTGACTAGTGAGCAGGCCGACGGGGGACTACGGCCAAATGTGCACAAATCACATTGAAATGAAGCATGATGACAGTGAGTTAGACCAAACTTCCGCAGCAGCAAGTCTGCAACATTTTATCATGTACTTATAGGCTTCAGCATGACAAACCACAAAGGTATTGAGAGTAACGTAATATATCTGTGTCATTTATCACAGTGTCGAGGGAATATTACAAATCATTTATAGCCAAGTTCAGGAGGTTCTGCTACATCTTCCTATCACCGCCTCAAGCAGTCTCTCCGGTAAGGGAAAGAGCAGCCATAATAAGGCAGCCAATGCACAGGAGGAATATTAGACTAATGAAAAGCTCTTTCCTTTCCTTGGCTGCGGGCCCATTCAGTGCACCTCCTTCCATGCGGTTTCGCAGCATTGAGTTTTGAAATGCAATTTTGCTAGGAAAACAATAAAGCAGCCTTTGAAATGAACATCATTTGTTTAAAAAAAAAAAAAAAAAAGAAAAGGCGGTTGAAAACAATGATGAGTCAGAGAGGTACAAAGTGTTGCATATTACTGTTGGAAGTAGCTCTGCAGTGTGTTACTTTAGCCTACCTGTAGACAGAACGACAGCTATCAATATGCTTAATGTTTGCCTCAATATTAAAAAAAAATGCAGTGCATGGAACACTGACAATATGAAGCCAAGCGTAATAAAACACACAAATCGGCAGCAAAAGTACACACAGAATTCCCAAAATATACTGAATGGCTCATAAAACAAAAAATGACAACAGATAAACACACAAAACAATAAAACGTTGCAGAAGAGCTCCAAACACGCACAAACTGTTAAATTACACAAAATGACAGGAAAATACAGAAAACAAAAAATATGGGAGGTGACCCCAAAAATGCACAATTCAACAACAAAATTAAAACAAGAACTCAAAAAATAACAAAAAACACATAATGACCCCAAAAACACACAAAATGATTAAAAATGTCAAAACCACAAAGACAAAAAAAAGACAAAACTATTTTTCTCCGTGTTAATGCTCCGATTGGTCATTACTGTATTCTAAATGCTGACATGAATGTTGATAAGGCCATTGAATCAGATACAATCTTACTTTTGTGCCCCCCGCTGTGATAGGGCTGTCCACGCCTGTCCTACAACTAACAGTAAACATCAGCATTGAAAAAAAAATATGCTAAAACAGACTTTTGATCCAAAGGTTGTTTCTTCTTCTTAGAACTTATTTGCATTGGATTTTAGCAGCTTCAACACACTAAAAATGTCTCTTTTTTGTTTTGTTTTTTGAGTTAAGGTCTGGTATTTTTTAGCTTTTGTTGTCTAAAATTCATAATTTCCTGAAGTCTTGTCAATTTTTTAAAATGAAATGCCTCATAAATATTTTCAAAAGATGTCACCTAAATAACATAAGGGAGAAAAAGGAAAAAAAAAAACCTCATACCGCAACAACATCTACTTCAATCTCATTAAAAAAACAAGAGGCACATAATTGAATATTTCTCTGACAGTCTAAAGATAAAAGTATTGAAGCAGGATCTGTCAGATCATTACATATCCACTACTTCCTGATGTGAGCTCCTGTAAAATAAACAGATAGTGTATTGATCTCAGGCAGGGGATAACATATCTGCCTCACAGCAAGAAGTTCCTGGGTTCAAGCCCCAGGGTGGACACTTGGATCCTTTTTTGTTAAATTTGCATGTTTATTGCTTTTTTCACTTTAATTTATACAATAATTTGTGTTTTTCCCCTTGTCTGTATATGTCATCTTAGGTGTAACGTTTTCATGACACGAGCTGGGTTTCCATTACAGATCTTTGCAAAATAAAAGCGTTATTTCTGTCGACAAAGTATAATTGCGCTTTAAACATGCTTCCATTGAAGGTTGTTTTGGGCAGGAGCCTCGTAACTCCGTGAAATCTCATTCGGCAAGATTTCACCGCCGTAAGATGGATGCTCCAAACCTCCTTATAACATTCCGTTGTTGTTTCTTGTCTAATGTGGCAATAATAATTTTTTAAGTATAATGCCAAGAAATGTCCCAGTCTCCTCTTCTGTTTACACGTACAGCTAGGAGAGAAGTGGTCATGTGACCAGGTATCGCGTTCTGTGACATGTATTTGCAGAAAAAGTATTTCCATAGCGCTTTTCCAACACATTTCAATATTGAAATGTCTGAAATACCTCCTCATGAAAGCGTAGAATCTTTTTAGGGATATTTGAGTGTTAATTCGAAATTCCATTACCAGTTTTTATTGCACTATTTAGATTTTGCACATTTCCAAGGAAATTGGACATGCAGCTATTAATGCATGTTTTTAATATTAAGGATTGATTATAGTGCTTTTTGTTGCATTTGTTCTACATTTAGTTTTGACAAATCAAAATATACCACTAGGGTAATAAAAATGCCATTACATAATTATTGTTGTACAACTGCTGCTGCACATGCAAAACAGGCTTTCCCAGATTATCACTTTGCTGGTAGAAGTATTTTGTTAACAATTAATGAATGAAAATGTATCACTGTGCCAGGGTGATTAAGCCATTCACAAATGCTGGTTGGAGAGACAGTAAGTCACTTAAAAGAAAAGCAAAAATGTAGCCAAAACTACTGCTGTCATGACATGTCCTCTGGCTCCGTTGCACCCCAGCAACTGGAGCAGCTGCCAGATAAGTGAGTGCAGTCTATAATCTGACCATCTCTAAGAAGCCCTGTCACACAGATGTACAATGTTGCTGTCCAACCTTCCAGCTGAGACTCCAGACTTCAGCGTTAGAAACCACTAGGCTTGCAGTGCGTATGATAATAATGGCTTCTTGTCTGGGGGAAAGATCTGGCACCGTCATGAATCACGGCTTGTGAAAGGTATGCCAGTCTGGATCTCAGCGGCACAGCCTTGGCACTTTTGCTGAATGATTAGGAATTATCTGCAGTCGATTCATAATTGTCATACAGCCCGAGTCCCACGGGATGAGGGGCAGGAAAGCATGCCCTGATAATGAAGGGGTATCAATCAAGTCTACCAGTAAGGACACCAAGACACGTGTCACTAAGACTCATGATGTGCACAGATACAGCACTGGTGGCTAATAGCGATGACGCTGAACACCTGGAAGTGATCTAATGATGAATGTGCAAGAGGCTTTGATTGCTTTGCAATTAAGCTACAAAAACATCTAATTAATCATTAGTTTTCTCATCTGAAAACATTGAAGACAAAAATACAAATATAGGCTTTGAGTACATGAAGAAAACAAACTCTCACCTTCAGCTATAGTACTGATAAAGATAATTGCCTGTACTTTGTTATATTAACTGTTTCGAAAATGACAAACACGTTTCTCATCGCAACAAGCCGACTGAAACAGGATGTTGTAAAGATGTGAGCAAATACCGCGGTCAGCGCGCACTTCTCTGGAAACAGGCCGCCATCATCATTAAGAAGTTCAATGCACTTTGGGCTTTAACTCATTGACTGCCAAAGACATCTAAAGACATCATTTGGTTTAGTAACGTTGTCTGCCAATGACGTCTAAAGTTGACGTCAGTTGTGGTTTTCGGCTGGGGTTGCTAGGAGACAGTGTGACAAAGCTCAGCTTGTACCATGGTGTAGTGACCAACTGGTGACATGTAGGTGGCAGCAGTGCACCTTTGGATGAGAGATCACCCGTGATTGGCAGAGCTCAGAGGGAGAGGAAAAGAGTTTACAAGAGAGAAAATGACGCTACGAGAGTTGATTCTGAAGTTCCCAGCAGCGCACACTCGACCAGAGCATGTGTAGAACTAAGTGGACTATTGAGTGTTGCGATAGTGAGAGAAAACAATAATAATAATAAAAAAATTTAAAAAAAAAAGGGGCAATCGGTGACACTCGGCATGTCCAGGAGAAGGAGGAAGTTGCATGTGAGGAGAATGATGGGGGGAGAGACTCGGAGGATGGCCAAAAAACAGTAAGCAAACCATTCAATTCTGACCCAGATATAAAAATAATAATAATTTTGCCATCAAAACCCAGTCTTAGTGTTGTTTTTGTAGTTTTATAGAAGGAGACCTATGTTGAGGTGTCCCTAAAGCCAAAAATACAAATAAAAATGCTTCAAAGTCAGTGACAGGTTTTTTCAGAAAAAGGTTTTTTTCTCACCTTTTTGTCACAAACTGGCAATTTGTGTGAAACTTGCCTCTATTCAACTGCTGATTAAATAAGAATGAAACAAGCTAGAAACTATTCTTCTGAAAGCAGAGAGTCTAATCTTTCAGAATCTGGTTTCAGATTTGAGATAGTCATTGGACAATATATTCTGTGGGTCTTGAAAGATCACTGACAATCATCTAAAACGCCTGGCAATGTGGGGTTGGCTGCTCTGAAAATGGCTGGCAGTGAATGAGTTAATGAGAGAACATATTCAACTTGACTGTCTTTCAGCAGCTCAGTCAGTTCTAGGCCTACACAACCGTATTTAATATATGACTGGGGTCAAGTTAAACATTTTATTTTCTTTGTATTTTATATTGTGTATTGTTGGAATGTCATTGCTAAATAAATATTTGTATATTTGTAATTGATTTATTCTTTGAAGCATTAATATTAATTTATACCATTGCAATGTTTTAATTTTGGTGAGGTTAGTGCACATTCAGAGCCATAAATGCAATAGGACTAATAATTTGTTTAATAATTTCTTCCGGTATTTCAGTTTTCAAATTGGTTTTCTCATTTTCGGTTTTCGCCCAAGAATTTTCATTTTGGTGCATTCCTAGTTAGTCAGCTATTCCTAGACTCAAAAATACTATGAAGCAAATCCTACAATAAGAAATTTAAGTCAAAACAAAGCTGGCAGGATAGCGAGCCCCTGAATATTCTGTTGTTGTTACTTCCTGTTTGATGAAAAGTGGCAAGGAAGTGAAGTTTGTGGGTTGTTAGGGGATCTACTGTAGACAGTGTTTTAAATACTAGTCAATTTGAAAGACTTGAAATCAAAAGCACTTACAAAGTAATCAGCAGTAAGCCACCAGAAAAGGAAACACAAGGAGATAAATCAAAGACAAACACTATTTAAATAGTGAATGGAAGGCAATCAAGATTAGACACACCTGAGTGGAAACATAAGCAGCTCTCTCCCACAAGAGGTCAGAAACTCAAACTAAATTTAGGGCTGGGCAAAAAACAATTTAATCGATTAATCAAATTTGTAGATAAAAACGATTTTCATTTTGCAAATTCAAGCTTCGAGAATTTCTTTTTTTTTTTTTCCCACCACAGTTTTTTTGGGTAGGCTATATGTGTGTCACAGGCATGTTACATTTTTATTCACACTATGCTGAAATGCTAAGGGAAAAGTTTATTATTTTTTTAATTGTAATGTTATATGTTATAGATTATGTGGTTATCTGATTTCTTAATCCGAAAATTTAAGCTACTGTGAAGTTGCTGTTGCACTTTTGCTTCAACCTGGGTTAGATCTTGAAATTGTTGAATGACAGAGCCTCATTTGCTTTTTATTTTGGGATTGTTCTATGCATTTTAACTCTTGAGGACAAATCACAGCAATAAAGTTGCACTTTTGACAATATATCTGATGTCTGCAGTCATTTTTAAGTGCAAGAAAAGTGTGACAGAGTAATTGTAGAAAATGAACTGGCTGTCCTTCTTTCAAAGGTGGCCCTGCATGCCATTTGTTTCCTTGGTTAAATTGTCATTTACTTAGCTTTACAAAACAACAGTCTAGCAATGAGAAATACAATAATTTAACAGGTAACTCCCAACTACTAATTATATTGACATTAACAGATCCAAATTTGAAAAACGGATTTAAAAACCACTATGGTAACTCCTCCAGAAGAGCTAAGACCCAACTATTCAGCACTGATTTAGTGTTGATTTAATGTTGATATTAATGTTGAATTGTTACATGTGGTTACATTATGTTACTGCAGTACGAGATGGCAGCAGCTGCTGCTTGAAGCACTTTGTTGGACTTACCAAGGGTTTTTCTTCAGTCTCAAGTTGTGCTTGTGTTGTACGTTGTTTTGGACAAAAGCTAAATTAAATTGTAGAATTGTAAATGAGGTAGATGAAGTTGGATACTGCATATTCCTTATGTATATTTATCAAAAACACAGTTTTGTAACTCGATGAGAAACTCTAATATTGCTTAGAGTATTTAGTATAACGTATTAAAGATCTACAAAGATATTTGCTTTGACCAATAGGATTTTATCCATTAATCAGGCATTTGAAAGGTGAAAAAGCAATCCCAGCAGCTGTATAATACGATACAGAAACAATGCAACCAAACTGGTACTTGCTCTGAAAAAGGGGGCATTAAGACAAATTTAGCGTAAACTTCATCTCAAACGCAGAGGCTAAGATTACCGGGACTGGACCTCAAAGAGATTCCAAAGTCTTGCCGTGTGTGATACAGGTATTATTGAACTGATTGACAAGTACTAATCATCCAGCAGTTCAAGAACCACTGAATGAATTAGGAATAGTAACTGGGAGGCCCAAACAGCATCTGGCATAGGGTGCACACAAAGCTTCAGAAAGTGAAGCAGTGAGTGCTAATAAATGTCTCCCGTTCATCTTCTAGATAGATTTACAGAAAATAAGTTCAAGCCCATTGGAGGCATCACGCATCAGTCCAGTCCAGCTGTATGTTTAGATATTTGTTTTCAGAATGACATTCTGAAGGCATAACATTGTTTTCCATACAAATGAATTCAACCTGAATCATCAAAGAAGTCTCAAAGGACAACAGTAAAAGAAAGCTGTTTTTTTCTGACACGTCATGAATAAAAAAGGCCGATGGGCTCTTAAATGCCTGTGGCCTGCTGCAAAAACAGAAAGCTCAGCGTTCGTTTCCCCCCAGTGCTCCAGTAATAGGCCAGTGGAAATAAATGTAATCACTGCACTTTGTTCTCCCCAGTGATATCATTTCTTCCTATTACTTTTCACCCCTTCGCATCTTGGGCCACCATCTGAATCTCATTTGATCGTATTTACATTTGCTCTGGCTTCAAACTCTGGTGATGCAAAAAGCAATTACTTCTTCAAGTTGCCGTCTGCCAAAGAGAGCCACATGAGATGCCCTTGCCAAACTTCTGCGGATTCTTCTCTTATCTCCAGCTGACATTTAAGCTCTTGTCTTCTGCCGTAAGCACGGCTCACTACATTTAGAGGCAAAGAACAGATTATGACAAACATGGCCTTTCCTAGGGTCCTCTGACAAGGGACAATCCCTTCAAAAGTAACATTTATCAGCATTAAATACCAGAGGCGCTCACAGGCGAAAAACAGAGAGACGTGCCATTTATCAAATTACATCATCATCTGGAAGCTCGCCACCTGTCTAGACAGGAAACTTTGTCAGCTTTACCTGAACGAAAAATGACTGAAAGCATAAGCCATAAATGGTGATAGACAAACTGACCTGCAGGAGTCAAGTTACTAAATGAAATAATCACTCGTCAAGGAGGATTTTCTTATTGTCATTAGCATTATTCAGCCTTTTAACAATGGTTGTAAAAAAAACTGAGGCTTTTAAGATGTCGAGTCATAGGTTTATAACAAAGCAATCCTATGTAAATAATCTCATACTTAATTTTAAAGACTTCCACTTACTCAATTTTCAACATGAAGTAATGACATTCTAATTTTCGATGTCGCTTTAGGTGTGTAAATTTTCATGTGTGTGTGCATTTTCATGCATGAGTGTGTGTGTGTGTGTGTGTGTTGTGCCGTTCGCGTCACACACTCAAGTTGTGTGTGCGGGTGCATCAAGGGCGCTCAAGACACGCTGCATCAAAAACGCAGAAGGGATTAGTCTTAAAGTGGAAGTAGATTTTTTTTTTTTTTTTGCTCATCAAAACACCTGGGTTGAAAAAAGCATTTCATTTTTTACACTTTATTCTTTGTCTGTGGCACGGGACCAAATGGTCCACTGACGGATGGTTGGGGACCACTGCATTCAACCAGGTATATCAAACTCCTTTTAATTCAGGAGCCAAAACCTGATTGATGTCAAGGGGAATAGAAAATAAGGAAAAATGTTTTCCACTGTTCTGTTCTTACATTAGATATAAAAGACTAATTACAGATTAATAAGAATTTGCTCAAAGGCAAAGCAGTGCATCACAAACATCTGACGCAAAACTATATAGAGTTTGAATTAACAGTTCATAATTTCTTAGTCATTCTTTACTATAAAAATGACTTAAAAAATTTGATTTGACACGTGTGCATTAGTCATTGGGTAAATAACCATATGTCTTAGCTAAATGTCTGTATCTGCATGCTTTACACCTTAATAAATGTATATACCTCAATGGCAGTGTTAACATAGGGCGCAATAATGAGTAAAGGTAAAACAGTATTTTTTCCCATAAACTGAGCTCTATCTGTCCACCTGAATTAAAAAGAGTTTGTCACCTCCTGCTTTAGAGTTAATGTAAGTAGAGGAAACATGATTAGTCCTTATTAAACACATTGATAGAAACATTTTGTTATCTCATTGACACAATGGCATTTAATTTCCGTTTCTCTCTAGCCATAGGCTTAATATTTTCATCTGATAACATCTGGAAGCTTATAATCACACCTTAACTATATTTTTGACCAAATTCTGTCCAGGTGACCAAATATATATATATATATTTTTTTTTTATTGTGGGTCACTCTGTTGTGCAGTGGTGAGCTTTGCAGATCATAGGTCATCTACTGCAGCCATAACAGGTATGGATGAGTGACTTCCTGTTAATTCCAGGTTAAATGATTCCAGAAAGGGACAATATGTGACATAGGTTATTTGGCTGTAAAGTAAACGAAAACTAATACAATGTATAGTGAATAATAGTGGCGTAATGATTGATCGATCTCGATTGATTAATCGATCGTTTGATCAATGATTTAGTCAACTCGATCTAAAGTACAAACATCGATATCCATCACTATTTTGCCTCCCTCTTTAATTTTTTTTGTTAAAACACCAAACGTTAGTTTGTGAGAAAATGTTTTTTTTTTAACAATGTTTTTCATTTAAATGCATATAACAGTCAGGCAATAAAATTCTCAAAATGTATAAATAGTGCCTTTATTCTTTAATGTGAAAAAAATCCCAAAAAAAAAAACAGACTATTGTCTGATATCAATCGCAGGCCTCTCAAATCAAAATTCTATCGCGGCAAGTTTTGTGACATCGGCAAATATTGAATTGTTGCCCTGATAATCTACACCCCTAGTGAATAATGGACGTAACTTAATCATCCTTTAAAAAAAGTTACATTTAAGATGACAGTGAAAGAAAAATCTTTCCAGCAGTGAACTTGGAAATCACTGTGACGTCCTCTGTTTGTTTCAGTTTCTTTAGAAGCACTGCAAACCCAACGTAATTTAAAAAAAAAGCACAAAATTGGCTCGTTCGGGCTTTATAATCTGTGAAAGACTCATTAGATCATTCATTACACTACATTGAGTGCATGACCCTGAACATCATGATCATGTGATGTAACACGGTGTAACACTAAGACGGTGATGCAACCAATGGAGCCTTGAAGGACAATCACGTAATTCAAAGCACCTAATTACTTTACACCAATGTAAGATGTAGTTGGTCATACTATCAAGTATAAACCCCCACTTTTCATTGAGTCATATAAGATTTCTGACATGCAATACCACTTTCTCAGTGAAGGAAAAGCAGAATTGCAGAACCATTGATGTGTAAGTTAAAACAGCATACTGAAGAACATTAAAGTAATGTAGTTTCACATTCTTTGACCAACTGTAAGAATCTGTAGGTACTGTAAGAGACCTTCACGCCACTGTTGGTGCTCCAATTATGCATTGCAAATGTTCGTAAAATCGGTTTCAGGGTATACCCGCTTCCAGATTTAAAACCATGCCGTTGCATCACTACCAGCCAGTGCAGAAGGTAAGAAAGCACCACCATTGCCTTTGTGATGGCCTGTAATTTAGTACTTCTGGCTGCTTCACAGGGACAGGCTCACAGTGATGAACATTACCCGAACAAACCTCTAGTATTATACATGAGTCTTTTGATAGAAACTGCAATTAAAGTTCACTGCAGGTACCCTTTAATGAACAAGCTACATGACATATTGTGGAAAACTCAACTGCAACACGAAACTGCCATAATGCAATTAAATCAGAGTGAAAAAGATTAACATAGCCCTGAATAATGGGGGAAAATAACACATTTCTTTGTTCTGTTTCTTGATTATTCTTTTGACTTGTTTTACTGGTGGCAAGAAGTGAAATGTTAAGGGTCTACCTTCCATATGCTCTAAGGCAGGGGTTCTCAACTGGTCTCACGCTGGGACCCACATTTTGCCACGGTCATTAAAACACAACCCAATTTTAATTTTTTTTTCTTTCATTCAACCAACCAAATTTTGTTTTTTAAAAATAGCTGTGGAAAACACATATACAGGTGCGACCGTGGCTCGGGTGGTAGTGGGCCGTCTTCTGATCGAGAGGTTGGGGGTTCGATCCCAGTACCTGACTATGTGTCGAAGTGTCCTTGGGCAAGACACGGAACCCTAAGTTGCTCCCAGTGGTCGACTAGCGCCTTGCATGGCAGTCCTGTCCCACTGGTGTGTGATTGTGAGAGTGAATGAGCTGATATGTAAAGCGCTTTGAGACTGCATCAGTGTGGTTATAAAGCGCTATATAAATCAAGTCCATTCCATTTACCAAGTCCATAGAAACTTTATAAAACATAAATCTATATATTTCCCTGTGCAACATGCATTTCCTAGCATGCCTGTCAAAAGAAAAGTTTCTTTCAAAATAAAAGACAAGACCAACATGATAGACATTAAGTATTGTTATTTTTGACCAGCTGACTGTGACCCACTTTTGGGTCCTGACCTACCAGTTGAGAATTGCTGCTCTAAGGTGAGATAGACTCTTTCACCCTGCAACCATTTGGATAAGCAGGTATAGAAGATAGATCAGGGATGGCAAACTTATTTAAGCTCAGGGGCCAAATATGGACCAGTTTGATCGCAAGTGGGCTGCGAAAAAAGCCGTTTCAACATTATCCTTCCCTAGTTTGTAAATGTAGATCATGTTTACAGTATTTAGGGTACCTACAGTATTCAAACAATAAGTAACAGACACTTAATTTCCAAATTCCTTGATCCTGTGACCAATTATTTTGTAATTTTTTGAAGAATCTTGTCAAATTGTTGGTGATAAATTGCAGGATTTTGGAAAAATGTAGAGTTCTTCCACAATTTGTGATCAAAAATGACTGTAGTCATGTGATAAAAGGACAGAAACATTACCGACAATCCACTGCAAACTTTGTGGAGTTTCATTGAATTTGCAAATTTGGAGGAACAGAAAATTACATCCCAATTATTTGGCAATTTAACCATCAAATATTGTGTTCTGTCATTTTCACTTTATCCTGGGGGTCAAATTGGATGCTCTGAAAGGCCGGATTTGGCCCCCGAACCATGAGTTTGACACGCGAGATAGAAGTCTTATGATCTTGCCCTCGTCATTAACCATCACCTCGTCATTACCATCACCACAAGAGCAAATGAAGAACCTCTTACAATCAATGTAACATTCAAAGGCTGATCAGCAGTACATTCTGTAGCACTTGATGTTTCTTAAGCAGAGGCGGCTCGAGGGGATTATTTAAAATGACATGGATTTGAGGATTTATACTTTATGTAAACCATTACACTTATTAACACTTGTCTGAATATGTGTCTTATCATTTCTTTAACAATTTCCTTTATTGGAACAACCTGTGTTTCTCAATTTTAGTCGTCTCCTCTTGGAGAAAAGAGGCTCAAAAATAATAACTATAAAATTTCAGATGCTGCCAAAGTGCAACAAAAACGGTTTTTCCAAAATCTTTTCCCGTCTGCAATTACCATCCTACTTTCCATACACCCCCGAGGACTTCTCATTACTCAAGGACTAAGGGCAGTGATGGACTGCTTTAATTTATTCCACACAGTTTGCATATACCGCTCGCCTCTATTGAGTTACATTCGCTCGCCCTGGAAGCTGTGACTTTTCTGAAGGAAATCCACACTGACACTTTATGACCGGGTTTATTTCCTGACGTGTCTCCACCACTCATTCAGGACTCCTTTCAACTACTGAGCGTGTGAAACCCAGACCTAACAAGTCCCTCACATTTGGTCCCAACTGAACAGCCTCATTTGTTTGATGAATGTGCCAGCTCCAATCAATATTTTTGCATTAATTAGCGTTTGTGTAAAATTCATAGCATTGCAAAACGTCACTGATGCAGTTAATGAAAAGGTGCAGCTGCTTATTAATCATGAGGAAATGTTTGCCGGGAGAAAATGAAGCTGGCTTTCAGCACTGAAAATACAGACGGAGTGGATCCTCTACTGCCGGCGGGTGAAGCTGAAAGCGTTTTAGTGACGGGAGTTGATTCCTGTTACTTTGTGGGTGATTTTGAGCCTGTGGAGCAGATATGGATTTCACATGCCCTGAGCAAAAAAAAAAAAAAATAAGAGTGAATGGAAAAGGATGACTTTTATCACAGTGTGTGTCCCTTTGGTGAGAGCACGGCCTTTATATGATTCTCAGAGACCAAAGAAAGTTACTTTCTCCTGACATTAGTGGCCCGAGTTTCACCAAAGAGCTCAGATATCAGGCTAAGCAAAGCAAGGCAGGGTAAAAGCTTTCAGAAATATGTCTGACACTTTACCAAAAAGTGAACAAAGTCTCACATTCTGCAACCTACTGCCACCTCGTAAGAGTAAGACAATTTAATTACTATTATTGTCAATAACTACCCACACCACATAGTATGTTAATCTTTTAAAAAAGGGCTCCAACAGACTGTTTTGCAGGGCACACATAATACAGAAACACTGAAAGTTGGTTGGCGGTAAAATTGTGCCATCTGCGACCTAATGAAAAAAGTTTGTTGAGTTTTTACGAATATGGGTTTCTCAAATGTCAACCAAAAAGTCATTTATTTTTTGTACATAAAACATAAAATATATTCTTTAAACATAAATAAAATCAAGCATGTTCACTTTTGCATAAAACAAAACACTTGCTGCACATGATGTGTCTTTGCTTTAGATCATCATCATCATCAAACTCAAAGTGTTCCCATGGAAGAGAATTTGATTTACCACTTGTTTACCAAGTGTTTTTGCTGCGTTTCTCCTGCCATGTTTCAATACCACGAGCAACAACTTTCCTGGCGTTGGCCTGCAGGCTAGCTTTGGCTTCGAGAGGGGCGGGGTAGAGGGGAGGAGCCTGCATGTGCGTCGATCAAACAACTCAAAGTTAGTATTAATAACATGTGTGTGCCAAGCTTTGTTATTTGTAGATGTCAGAAATAGTGGATTTGTTTTATTTAGCGAATAAAACACTTTTTTTTTTAAAAAAAGACATTTTTATTTTTTTGGTTTTTAATTATCCTTTTTTCTGGATTATGTTATTTCTAGAATCGCAACAAAATACACAAATGAACACCAAAAACACACACACCAAGTGAAAATATTGACTATTACCAGCAACACACAAAACGACAACAAAGACACACAACAAATGAGAGAAAAATACACATAATTACTACAAAATACACAAAACTAACAGAGAAACAACCCAACCACACCAAACACACACTCACACTGAGAGGGAATAATTCCAATAATACCAACAAGACACAAAAACATACAAAATGAGGAGGGAGATAACTGGAAATTATAAATAAAAAAAACTATAGAATTAAATCTATTCAGGAGGCACTAAATACTGTTTCATTCCACTTATTTACAAATTGAGATTCTTTAAAATGTGTGTTATCACTCATTCAGTCCATCATTATGCTCTACAGTTGTTTTTTCACAGAATTCTGAGCAAAATGTTCTAGTCGGACCAATGGGAGACTTTCATTCTAAAGTAAGAGAAAGGGGGTAGTCGGTTTAAAAAAAAAGTCTGAGAACCACTGTACTAAGTGATATATTGGATTATACATTACCATAACTAAGGTAGGAAACATGCATGGGTTAAGGAAATATAGTCATGAGTGGCAATAGATCATGGAGAAAAATCATAAACTGGTTGGCAGTTTGAATCCCACTCCATGCCATGAAAAATGGGATAGTTGCTGTGGAAATTGAAAATGAATGAAAATGCTCTATCTTTTATTCTATACATTTTTAGGGTACCCTGCAGTTTGAATGCATCATTTACATTATTTGTCAAACATTTTGCACGCCAGTTTATATCGCAGTAAAAATGCATACTATTCAAACATTAAAAATGTAAATGTCTGATTCTGGCTAATAGTTGTACATGTTTGTAATATATGACCTTTACCATTTGACAGAGTGACCAACGCTGCTTCTAAGGCAGAGGGTCTCAACTTTTGGGCTGAGACCCAGAATCAGTGGGTCGTAGACAAATAAACAACAAAAAGCTAAAAACCTTTTGCTCTTATTGTAACTTCTCTCTTCTCACCTCTAAACGTAGAATCTCAGTTTCATAAACTAATTAGAAGAAAGATTAATTTTTATTTACAAATGTATTTTTTCTATTTGAGTTGCACTTTTGTAAATTTTCTTTTGGGAGTTTCAAAATAAAAACTGCAGTTTACCTTTATTTTGTTGTTGTTTTTTTGTCATATATTCAGTAAAATGGATGTTTACTGTTGACTGTATGTTTTAAATCAGCTATAAATTGCTCCGTATTTTCATGCATTGGTTTTGAAGTTGAAGGTTTTCCTCGGTTTGGGCTTTGGTTTATTATTTGATGAAGATGGTGGGTGCTCCTCAAAGGTATACCTCATTTTCCTTTTAAGGTTATTTTTTCAAATATAATATTAGAAATGTGATGGTTTCAGGACTTGTTACGTGATATTTGCTGGTTTAATCTCAAGAATCACAATAAGGTTTTAATTTAGCAATTTTTAATAAAAAGAAAAAAAAAAAGAAAAAAAAGCTGGAAATAATTTTTAAAAATAAACTATTTGTTATAAGTAGGTCCCTTTAAATGGACAAATGTAGTTTATAAGAGACAGGGTTATTTCTCATGGGGGTGATCTTATTACCATTACAGATGAACAATTCAATTGTGGTGTGTGTTTGTAAGGAATTCTCACCAATCACATGCTAAATAGCCTCCTGTTATTAAGCAGACTCACTTTTCTACGTGCAATTTAAACCCCATTTGGAGCAACATCCATTTATTTTAAAGGTAATTTACTGTGGGCAGGAAAGTCATTTTCTTTATTAGATTGAACCAGCTTTGTGGTAAAAGGATAAAAAAAAAGAACTCTGGTGTAAATATATTTTTTTTCTTTCTCGCGTTTCTTTCCAAATACTCTTTGGAGGAATTAACGTCTTTGAGAGAACATAAGCCACTTGATTGTTTTCATGTTTTTACAGGTAAGTGAAGGTAAGAGTTTTCTGCCCCATAATGTTGCTTTTAGCCAGATTATTGTTACTGCACAGCTGAATCAGCTCTTAGGAAAGACTGTGTCACACTTTTTATTAACTCAGGGAGAAAAAATCCATCCTGCTTTAATTCTGGGTTTCTGATTTTTTTGTATTTTCTTTCCCTGATGTTTTTTCTTCCCAAGATAGAGAAGATAAAACCCCTAGTTATCCATGTAATATGCAGAGGTGCAAAGATTACTGATACACCCTACTCAAGTAGAAGTATTTCTACTTGACTGAAATTGCATTCAAGTACAAGTAAAAGTAGCTCAAATGAATAGTACTCAAAATAAAAGTTAATACGTTTATTTTTGGCAATAAATCTTGCCACGATTCCCTTGCATACAGTAAACATTTCCAAATGTGAAACCAAATGTTGCACAATTGGAACTCCATTTATTTTCCACAAAGGCATCTATATAAAATAAAAGGTTTGTCAAAATGTAAAATTCTTTATAAAATATAACAAATTATTTAAATTCAAAATATATATATTACCAGGCTCTAAATATAGCTACATTTATTTACAACAGTGCCATGCCAAATGTGTCATAAGAGTAACAACATAATGTGCGATATGAGCACTTCGAGGTGACTATTGTTATAATGTGCGCTATATAAATAAAGTTGAATTGAATTGAACCCAAGAAGAAATTGGCAGGGCTTTCATGAGAAATGGCACGACTAAGAAAATAATGGATTATGTTCAATGTGGAGAAATAACAGAAATAATAATTTACTCAGTAACAGTTGGGTGTAAAAATGTAACAAGTTACTTTACTTCTTTTAAAATGTACTTAAGTACAAGTAAAATTACTGATTTCAAAATATCCTCAAAAAAGTACAAGTACCCATAAAAGCGACTCAATTTCAGTAACGTGAGTACTTGTAATTCATTACTTTACTGATAACACGCCTATAAGCCCTCAGACTTTCCAAAAAACAGGGAATTTACTTTCTCAAACAGTAATAGCTATATGACAGAAAATATAATCACTTACATGTATTTTTCCTATATTTTCCCATTAAATGTGTGGTTTAATGTGTAGCGAGTTAATTTCACAACATTTTAGCATTTTGTAAAATAGGTTTAACTTGAATAATCTCTATAAGGATCATTTTGTCATGATTTTGAGATGTAGAGCTTGTCAGTAATCAAATCAAATTAAGTAAAGTTGAATAAATGGAAATAAAGCTGAAATATATCCTGATTTGGAATTTGAAAGCATTTTCAACGCTTGTGGGTCCAGCACGACGTTTCCTACTGGAAGTGATCCAAAAAACAAAAAAGCAGTAAACCTGGAACATTGTCACCTACTCATCTGAGCCCAAGATAACAAACGTGGCAAGTCAACCACCAACATTTTGATGCATTGACATGTGTTACATACTGTATGTGACTGAGACCATGTTGACCATATCCATGAATGAAAGAACCATCAAAAAGTATGTATCGATCGGCCCATTTTCCCTTACTTTGGTTGATCAGCGATCGGCCAATCCTTGCACATGGAACCAATCTTTCTTCTACAAAGGTCTTGAACTTCGTCTTAAAGTGAGATGACTGACAGGCCCTGCCCACTAGGTCATGTGTGCATGTGCGCCTGCTACACAGGATAACGACAACATCCGGAGCACGGTTAGCCTAGCATGTCCGCATTTCGAAAGTATGACACAAAAAAGATGGCGAAGGATTGCAATTTGTAATTTGTGTAATGAGGAAATAAGTCATGGTGGGGCTGAAAACAAAACACTACCTCATTCACCATTTAAGATACCACCGCATATCTAAGTATGCAACATTTGAAGCTAGCAATCAAGCTAACGCTAAAGCTAGCAGGAGCAAAGAGCCCGTAGGCAACTATGAGGAAAATGATGGAGTTTATGGCTTTGGATATCAAGAAAAGGCTGCCACTAATGTAAATGTGAGAACAACTAACCTGTGCCATGTTCATTAAGCAATAGAAGAAGAAGGTGACCTAGTTTGTTGATTTAAATATTATCTGGGTGCCGTTGGGGAAGATGCAATGTTCTTCTTTGGGTAATGTTCTCCTCTTAAACCATATTTAATCAAATATATGTTTAGCTGTTGATTTAGCATACATTATGTTGCCAACGGGAAAAACTCCTCTTTGCTGATTTGTAAGCAGAGTCTGTTGATAGATTCGTCCTGACGGACCCATTATGGCACAAACTGTTGGCTCAGTAAATCACACGGGCACCAGTGGATAATGTGAACTGTCCTTAGACAAGCAGCAGCTTCGGGCAAGTAGAAGAATGCATGCCACACTGTGTCAAAACCTATGATAATGCAACCTACCACTGGTTCAGTTAAATAAGACTGAAGCAGTTTTTTAGAAAGGGCTTTGTTTTGTTTTTTTGTCTTGGGATGTTGTAGCTACCACATGGCAGGAAGGGTTATGACAAATGCATGATGACACACGCGGGAGGGTTGGATCACCAACAGCGCTGACCCTAAAGAACTCTGAGATTGTATCAAAAGACAAAATGAATTCAAAAAAGGGAAATTTGGAACATGAATTGGCATAAGTAGGAAGATGCCTCAAGCACACAATGAACTATGAGTTATGAAGCAAATATCGAACAAAGGCTTCACAGGATAGAGGGCTTTGTAAAAAATGTCTCCGTCCACAGAAAGCCAGCAAATCCGCCTGCGCATTCCACCCCCATCAAACTCCATGTTCATTAAAACCCACTTGGACTAATGCGTTAGTCATTGAAGAATAAAGCATAAATAATCAGCGTACTCACCCAGGGGACGGTTCAAGGCAGAAAAACATATCCGGCGTTTCATCATGTTCTAGTGAAAACACTCAGGGGGGCAGCAGCTGTCTGCTGTCTTCCAAACATTGCTACCTCACTTTCCTGTGCAGAGGTCTATCTCGAAAGAAGCCAAAGCCCATCACTGCACATAGGAATCTAAAGCCTGACATCTTCATCATGGTGACACACTAAATGCTTTTTCATATTATCCTCCCTTTCGTATTGGTCACAAGGGTCGAAAGGCTTTGTTGAATAATTTTTCAGTCCAGGTCGATGCTTGTACGTATGAATGGGGTTCAAAAGTTAGCGTATTTGACAGGCAATGTTAATCGTCACAGCTTTACTCACATATGGCAGCAGTTATTGTTGGATTAAATCTAGGCGAAAACAATGGAGACAGAAGAGCTTTTCTGATCGATTTATATTTTTCAAAACAAGGGACTGAAAATAATGTAAACAATTCTTATGAGGAGGTATTCTTCCTTTGTTCCCCTTCTATCTGTCCATCTTTTCTTGACTTCATCTGCTGTTAATTTTGTTTTACCCACAGCACCGACTTCGAGCCTCCTATATGATGTTTATTCTAACATTATTATTCACACTAACAGCTCCAACATGTCATTTTGCTCTTACGACCATTCTGGCAACCATGAACATTTTAAGTTTTCTCTTGAACAGTCTTGAAAATTTGTTCAGACATTGAGAAATTGTCTAAAGTTGGAGTTTTGTTTATTTTATTTTATTTTGTAAAAGTTTTATCTTTGAAACTGGAAAGTGCAATATGCAAATAAGTTGTATTCAGTGTGGGGGTAGTGCCCCACTGAGTTTTTTCACCTCATGTACTTGCACTACCCATTACCATTTTGAGGTATGGTATACACCACCAGCTCACCTTTGGAAACATTTGCGGTTGTGAAAATATTTGAAACTGAACTCTGCTCATCTACCTGTCCATTATCTGGACATTAAGTTGATCAGAGTTGTGGAAAGCAGCTCAATATCCCCAAAGACACCAAGCACAAGAAAGGACACGCCCATCAGATGGTTACCTTTACAAGGACAGGGTCACAAGTGCAAAGCACAGTCACTTCTACTCAGGTAAAAAAGGAAGATTTAAAACCACAACCTCTCTAAAGTGGTATAACTAATGTTTATGCTCAGATTGAAGAATACAAACAAAGCAATGGTTACACTTCTGGACTGTGGGAGGAAAGGAGAAGGACTCCAAAGAAAACCCACACACTGCTACTAACAGGATCCTGAAAACTTCAGAGTGAGCATCCATAGAAACTGGTCTTTTTCTGACTTCTCAAATCTTGAATGATACATCACACATGCATAATGCCAAGTCTGTGTACAGAACCGTTTCAGTAGGCCACTGGCTTAATTGGTTGAGAAACACAAAGCATCACTTCACATGTTGCATCCAATGATCCCACCCCTTCTAAAGAACAAACTGTGGATCGGTCTATTTACTGGATATATGACCGCTGCTGCAGCTGCTTTTTGTTTGTGCAGCTTGCAATGGTTCTTGCTTTCAGATTCATTCATAGTGAACAGAAAGGCCTTCCATTTAGTTTTTTGCACAAAAGCTTTCAATAGAGCTACCAAAGCATCCTGGAAGTTTTGCTCCTCAAAATCTTAAATTCAAACCAAATCCCATTCTGTTTTCCTCAAAAACATGCAAACCCAGTTCAGGGTTACGGGGTGCTCTATCCAACTAGCACACAGTATACAAGTCACTGACCCATTGCAGGACCAATTCCCAGTAACCATCTCAAGATGTATAGAACGAAGAGGTTTTTCTTGTCTGTTAAATTCATTCCTTGGTTGAGGTAAGTGCTTCGAGTCCAAACACCTGTCAAAGCTTAAAAACCAGCTCTTTTAAGTGTTCTCAGTCTGCAGCAGTTTCACTAAAGCTGACAAGTGCGAGAGCAGATATGAGAGTTTGAGGCAGGGTGTTACCTCGGACAATAATGGCTGAGGAGGCATGGGTTCAACATATATATTTGTTTCATTGAGGCTTTTTACATGTACTTTAAAAAAGCTTCCACTGAAGTTATCAGATTGTACACATCCTCGAGGTGGAAATCTGATACATTTCTTCTCACAGACCTGTCAGTCATCTCTGTGTCTTTCTGTTCAGTAACCAGCTTGTTAAAAAACCCATGATTAGAATGGATTTTTTATATATATTTGCACAACCTTTGAAGTCAGAGACTTTGAACAAAAGTGGGAAGTCAGTTTTTTTTTTAACCCTTGAGCTGATCCAGGAGTTTAAATATTGAAAGATAATATTTGGTTGACTTCTTAAACATATACTTCATTTAGGAAAAATAGTAGCCTTGCACTACCTGGAAGGTTATGGTTCAACACATCCTCACAACAAAGGCCTTCATTGGGTATAGTAATAGAGAAGTGTATCCAACAAAAGTGAAACATACACTGACATTTTTGATATTCGCAGGTGAAAAGCACTTAAGTACTCATTATCATGACCCATGTTGAAAATTTAGAATTTCGTATATAAAGATGATGGGTTTGAATAAAGTAAATTTGAGAAGTATGAGGATCTGAGGTAGTTTTACAACACTGAACAAACACCTGTATGAATAAAAAAAAAGATGTAAATTGAATGTATATGATTAAACATTGCTTGGGTAAGAACAAAAACAATTCTAAACTAGGGCTCCTTAACTGAAATGCAGTGGGCCATGTCTGGCCCCTGAAGCAACCTATATCGGCCCTTTAAAATTAGGGGTAGACCGTTAAGGATTTTTTAGGGCCGATACCGATTTTTTTTCCATCAGCCTTAGCCGATGACCAATACGGACTGCCGATTTTCTTGAGCCGATATTACTTTTGCTCTCTCAATTTACATCATAAAAATACACAATGATGAATAAAAAAAAGTAACATTTATTGAAATTAACAAAGGTGAGGTAGAACGACACCAAGTAAAAAATATTTAATAATTAATAAAAACAAGTGATGTAGAATAAGAACAAGTAAAAAATAAAGTGAGACATCTCATGAAATGTTATGAAAGAGAACTGTTCATCTTTGCCCTGAAAATAGCTTTGACAAAAGTTGGCCTGATTGAACATATACTTTATTAACAGGATTATTGAGTATAAAGATATATAATTATAGTATTAAACACAAAAAGAAATCATGAATAATAGTCCATTCCAACACAACTCCAGAACATAAATTAGCAGAGGAAAATAACGTGATATCAGATGCGCATTAAGCAACAAACTGTTCAAGTTTCTGTTCTAAATTGCATCAAAATCAACAGGAATAAATATTCAAACAAGTAGTAAACTGCCTCTCAAAGTTTTATAGACTCTCCTTCTCAGCGCAGCACTCCCATATCGCTGTAATGTTGAGAAGCAGAGAGGGAGGGAAAGGGAGACACACACACACACACGCCAAACATCCAGCCAGCTGCTTGTTAAATACAACTGCAACATCAACACGGAACAACGTCACCAAGTTAAACAGTTAAAAGATGCTTTGAATGTTTTGAAACTGACGATGGGGTTGAAAAAGCTTCCTTCCCGCTCTGCGAGTGGTGGGAGGGGCAGTCTCCAGCAACACGGAGCAGCCTGTGGCAGCCACTCTGTATATAAAGTGGATCAGCGAAAGCAACAGCACACATTGGCCAATGCCAATATACAGCAAATTAAATCGCCGGCCAATGAATTGGCTAATCACTATTTAAAATCATTTAAGATGGACTTTAAGCCAGTTACTTGATACAAAGATGACATTACCTCTTCTTTGCAGTAGGTGGCACTATGAATATTCTATCCCCCGATTGCAACAAACTATGTATATTAATCAACAGAAGAGAAAATATTAAAATGATAACATCTTTCCCAACAATGAAAAAGGCAATAATTGCTTCAGAAAACAGTTTAAGTCTTAAATAGAATCAAATATATAAGTTGATTCGAGCATCTCAACACAAAGGTTTAGTTATTTAGCCTAATTTATTTCAAACATGTAGCAAAATTACACAAAAATATAGAAACAATATACAACTGTGAACAAACTTAAAGAGAGAGAACAGAAAACAAGTCAAATTTTAAAATTAAATCACCATTGATAAACATGGCCTTTCCACCTCATCGCCTCAAAGTCCAAAGATGTCTGTGCTTACATGCTGCTATGAGCCACAACACTGAATCTTATTTCACGCCTGTACAGAACCAGTGCAATGTAGGCATCGTTGGGCTGAAAGGAAAGCCTTTTTATAGACTGAGACTTTAAAGGAGTGGATGCTCGCTTTGATAGAGGAGATGGAAAACGTATATATTGGATTCGTGAGTTGATTTAAGAGTTGAGGCTGTTGTGTCTGGGATTTTTGAGACGTTCTGATCTCGCCTAGGGCCTCCAATTTTCCGTCACTACAAAAGCAGACCGAAATGAACAGATAACATCCTGAAATGGAAATTCTTATAATGACATGGATACCTTGACCAGAATATTATATTCACCATATTTCCTGGTTAAATATGTAGCAAGTGTTTAAAAGACGCAAGCAGATCCTTTACTTTTAAATAGCAAACTAATACTTACGCTATCATACTGAGCATCTACAGAACCAGAAAGAAAAAATAGGTCAACATGAGAGAAACTTCTGCCCTTTAAATATTCAAGTCTGGGCTGTAAATCTTCTTCAACATCCAGTAAAAGCATGGATAGAGCAGATAAGTCCCTGCAACTAATTTAACAGCTCCTGCCATTTCTCCTGCTCTCCTGATATCTCCAGACATCTGCTAAGCTTCAACTCTCATAACTGTAGGATGATGCCAACACAAACTAAGAGCATAGATCAGCAAGCATGGTACTTACTTTACACTATAAAGCACACTATGAGGAAAACTCTGGGCGGACAGGCATGGGTGATCACTATGAAGTGTAGTCTTGGCTTTTTACTAAAACAGCTCAGACTTATCTATAGAACATTTTCCCATTAACATTCTCTGCAAACCACCCTAATGGGCCTCTAAAAGAACTCTATAGTACCCTACCTCGGTTTAGATTCCTCTCCTAAAGCATCATGGGTTATGGGTAGGTCTGATATAGAAAATGACGATATTGCTTTTAACTATATAATTTTATTTTAAAGCTTATTTTGCATTAAGATAGTAATGTATTAAATCTGGTCTATATCGTCCAGAGCTACACAAGGTTTAAACAAGATTATTTTCATTTGGTCTCACAGACCATTGGTGGAGTTTAAGAGTCCGGGACTTAATGCAGAATTTTCAGAGGCCAAGCAGGCATTTACCTCTCTCATAAATATTTGGGAAAGCAAGAAGATCTACATGAAATCCAAACACTTATTTCAAAAGTAACATCCTCACCACTTTGTTGTGAGCGATGCAAAACCACAAAGGGCATTTGCTACCAACTAAACCCATTGTTGACGCTGCATTCTGAACTCAGCGTAAGAGGCCATCCCTGGCCACGGCTTTATGATCACAAGGTCAAAAAGAGGATTACATGAATAGGTGAGTGATCACACAGGGTAACTGGGGGTTTCCACTGGATACGTCTCCGCTGCGCCACGGCACAAATCTGGTTTTGCACCACTGTTCGCCGTCTGGTAATCTCCACCAGTTGCGTTTTGAGTGCACCATGGTGCACTCAAAACGCACCATGGTGCTCTCCGGTTGGACGACTGTGACGTCACAAGACAGAAGTTCTCACAATATTTATATAATAGCGCGCGAGAACGCAGTTAAAGGTATGTGTTATAAACGCAACAATAACAAACAGATAAACAGGTCAGTGTTCCTAACGAAGGGTACAAGAAGGTTTGGACGCTCTGGATTTGTCAGCCACATTTTTTAGCAACAGCCAACAGAGAAGAGATACAACTGCACCAGTAAAATATGAACTAAATCAAAGTTGCTGCAGTTTACAGTGCAGTTACAGTATGAGAAGAAACAATGTAGTGAATGTGATTTTGTTTTTACACATTACGATGTTTTGGTGATGTAGTTACTTGAAATACAGTCTGAAGTGTTTTATTTTGAAAAGGAACCAGATATTTTACTGCAGAGTATGTGCTTAACTTCCTGTTTAGCTTATTTTGCTCTGTGCTGATTGATGCGTCATGCTCCGGTGTCCGCCAGAAATAGAAGCCTTGCGTATATCTGGCGGAGGGCACCGGACTATCACAGCTGGGAAGGAGCAGACACGCACCGCAGCAGAACCGGTGGAAATTAACACAGACTAAAGTGGAAACCTATCAGCTCCGGTGGCGCGACGGTGACGTAACGCAGCGGAGCAGCATCCAGTGGAAATTGGGGGTAAAAAGAGCAAGTCGGTCAGAAAATTGATGGATGGATGGATGGATCTCACAGGGTGACCAATAAAGGATGTATGTTAAAGTAAATATCCACATTGAGTTTTTTCCGCGACTTTAGCATTCAATATATTTTTTTATAGCAATAAGATTGCAATCATTAAACCTAGACTCTCACTATGGGTAGTTAGTGTTTCTAAACCATGTAAAGCTAATCTGTAAAGTTCTTCAGCATAAAACTGTGTTTTAATTGTGTGCTAGTCTTTAGAATGACATAAAGTACAGCCTGACCAAGTACCTAGGTAGACAAGGTGACTCACGGAGTGGCTGTTGTCTTTTTTTGATCATTACTGCCCACCAGGCTTCTGTAGTGCTGTTTGACCAATGAGCTTTCACCATGTTATGACTATAAAGCCTCCAAAGGGCTCCAACAAGTCCAAGCATGTTTTTGTATTGCATAAATTGAAAAGGTAATAAGTCGCTATAGGCCTTTCTAATTGACTTAGACTTTCTTTATTGCCATTCAAACGTGCACTTTACAGTACAGATAAGAACAAAATGTGGTTGCATTGGCTCATATTGCAGGATAAAAAACAGGATTAATAAAGAGCAGCAAGTAATTACATAAGGTAAGTAGTAATAAGGTGCAGATATAAATAGGTATCAATATATGCAGATTATATTGTCTATTTTTTCGGTCATGTGTGAGATTTCTTTACAGATAAGTATGTTACAGACATTTGTTTGTTAGATGCATGTCATATTGTCTATTTTTTCAGTCCAGTGAGGTTATATTGTCTTTTTTACAGTCCAGTGAGGTAATCCGGTTGTGGGGGTTTGAGGGGGAATGAAGGGATTATTTTTTGTTCAAAAATTTTATGACCTGAGGAAAGAAGCTGTTAAAGAACCTGGAGGTTCTGCTTTGGAGGCTGTGGAACCTCTTTCCAGAGTCCCGTGGCGAAAACAGTCCATGGTGAGGGTGGGAAGTGTCTCTGCTGATTTTCTCAGCCCTGGTCAGACACTGTTTTTTGCGATCTCCTGGATTGGAGGAAGTGAAATCCTGATGACTTTTTCCGCCGTCCTCACCACTTTCTGCAGGGACTTCAAGTCGGAGGCAGTGCAGGCGCCGGACCAGACAGAGATGCAGTTGGTTAGTAGGCTCTATAGTGCCTCTGTAGAAGGTGGTGAGAATAAGAGGAGGGAGGTATGCTCTCATCATCCAACGCAAAAAGTGTAGGAGCTCCTGAGCTCCGATATGAAGGGACCAGGTCAGAGTGACTGTTATCTAATACCAGAATTATAGACATATACAACAATTACTAAAACTGCAAAGTAATAATAAACTCTCTATTGAAACACATAATGGGGCTGAGGCTTCACCACTCCTGCTTACACATATACATAAGGGTCAGTTTACAAAGCCAACCATTCATGTATTGGAAGATCCAATTAATATGAGGAAACAGAGGAAAACGAAAGAACAAGGAAACATTATCAGAAAAAATATATAATTCCACAAGTCACAAGTGGTACACAAGTCCCACTGTTCAATGACAATGAGTATGTGGCGAGCACATGGACTGATAAGTGCTCCAGGCAAGACAGGACACAATGAGTTGGGACCAAAGCTGTGTAGTCAATTTATCACTAGCGTCCTTCGGCACTTCTTAATCCCGTGTGGCACCATGGATCAACCAAGAACATGTTTAAACAGCAGACCCAAGGCCATGAAGGTAGGTACTGCCACAGCAGAGAACCTGCAGGGAGTACGTATCAAAGGTGACCAAGAAAAATATCTCCGATCTGACAGGCTTTTATTACAGCGCACCATTACCAGAGGCGGGCATTCTTTAGAGGACTGTCGGCCCAATATTTTTTGTTAACTAAACCGTTAACTAAACCCTGGATGCCATCAAACAGCACGTGTAAAGTAGGGGATATTAGAATAAAAGGGCGTTTACTTTCTCTCAGTATGTTGCTTTCCTTTCTTGATATGAAATTTAAAGGTAGTTAGCAAAGTGTAGAAGATAAACTTGAACTGAAAATGAAACAGATCCCACTGTAGGTGAAAGTGTTATGTGGTGTTAACACTAACTGTATGACTTCAACTGCTTTTAACTAAATTTTAGGGTGGGAATACTAAAAAAAAAAAAAAAAGGCACTACTTCTTCGCCTCTGATTAACCATCTTGATTTTTTCCTCCTTGCTCTTATGAATCATGACAACACTTAACTCATTGAGTGCCATTCACACATATAGATGAGAATTGGTTCAGTAACGTGAAGTGCCATTCCCGTCTATAGACGTGAATTGTGTTTTTCGGCTGGGGTTGCTAGGAGACAGTGTGACAAAGCTTTCCGGTGAATATCTAACTTGTACCGTGATGTAGTGACCAACTGGTGCCATGTAGGTGGCAGCAGTGCACCTTTTGATGAGAGATCAGCCGTGATGAGCAGAGCTCAGAGGAAGAGGAAAGGAGTTTACAAGACAGAAAATGGCGCTGCGAGAGTTGATGCTGAACTTCCCAGCAGCTCATAGCAGCGCACACTCAGCCAGAGCATTTGTGGAACCTAAGTGGACTATTGAGAGTTTTGGAATGGTGAAAGAAAACGATCAAAGAAACGGGGATGGTGCTGACACTCGGCATGTCCAGGAGGAGATGGAAGTTGCGTGTATGGAGAATGACGGGGGGAGAGACTTGAAGGAAGGCCAAAACACAGTAAGAAATCCATTCAACTCTGTCCCAGATAGCAAAATAATAATAATGTTGCCATCAAAAGCCCAGTCTCAGTGTCATTTTTGTAGTTTTATAGAAGGAAACCAATGTTGAGGTGTCCCTAAAGCAAAAAAAAAAAATGCTTCAAAGTCACTAATAAGTTTTTTCAGAAAAAGGCGTTTTTCTCAGCTTTTTGTCACAAACTGGCAATTTGTGTGAAACTTGCCTCTATTCAACTGCTGATTACAGAAGAACGAAACAAGCTAGAAACAAAATTACTTTTTCCAATGAAAGTAGAGAATCTAATCTTTCAGAATCCGAAATTGTCAGATTGTCATAGTACAGAATATTCTGTGGGTATTTAAAAATTGAAAATGGCTGGCACTGAATGAGTTAACAACAGTGTTTGCTGTGAACTATAGGTGAGGTCTCGAACAATACACTGACATCCATATTGCAATGCCAGCAGTGCCAATATTATGAAGCTCTCAGATTAGCTGGATTCCAGCTATGACCAACAGCGCAACACATTCCTCGACACATTTCTTCTTCTTTGTTTAGTTCAACCACATTGTGCAAAGGCACAGATGCCGTGAAGTTTGGCTCCCAAGCAATGCAATATAGGTCTCACTACTGAATAGCATTTTGCTAAATGGGAGGCTATCATAAAAGCCTCTTTATAAAAAGCTCATCTGGTGCGCACCATCTGTAGACACAGATATGGAGAAGTTTCTGGAGCCTGCACAACTTGACACCTTTAAAATTGGAGAATATCAATGCACGGTTGAGGTGCCAGCGTTGGTTTAGCAGCAAAAGCTAGCTGGATATGAAAAGTCACACATTAGTATACTTCACAATGCTTTGCTGCAAAGTAATAGATATAAGAAAGATTAATTACATTTTGCAGCAAAGTTAAAGCTTGCGTAGGAAACAGAAGCAAAGTGGCATCTCGTTAGAATGTATAAATATTTTAGCACATAATTATACACCCCTTTTCATTTGTGAAATATGTTCCTTCACACTGTTACAGACCAAGTTAGGCATATCTATTATTTACACTGTATTATTACTGTATGAAAATTTCCAAAAAGTCCACTATTTTTATTTCCTCATTCTGGTTTTAACTGTTTACATTACTTACTGTATTTTCTGGGCTATCACGGGCAAAGCTGTATTAGCTGCTTTCCAAGAATTTAGCAGATTTCCAAGAGAAAAAACACAAAAGCCGCTCCGTCATACAGGCCACACCCTATTGGCTGACAAGGGTGCCCTTCAAATGTCTGTAGATTTCTGTAAATTTGTATGTATTCTGATGAGTTTCATTACACACCTTTTTGATGCAAGTATGCCAGTAAAAATGGAGGAAATAAAAAACAACCAAATTCTATAGTACGTAGTTTTATAACATGTAAACAGTGACACATGAGTAAGGCAGATTGATATCCACATAGTCTCAGTCCTCCATCGTGATGTGGCATTCTGACAGAGCCAAATGAAGTCTTTTTCGGCATTACTGGTTTGCAGAGAAATAGTACATATACAGTACACACCTATTATAAACTGTCAGGTCAGAAGAAACGTGTTGGTTATTTCACTTTAATTATTTTTGTACAAATTGGTGCACCATGGAGCTAGAAATTATTCATAAATGGAACAGTGTGTACACAGACTAACCCTGCCCGCTTTAGGTGCATTCGTTAAAATAGGTTGAGGTGGTTTCCCATTTAAAAAATACTGTCTGTTTGCATCAATGGGAGCATCTGCTCTTTTTTCAGCAGCAACATATGTTGGCCATGCTTATCTCTCGTCTGTTTGTATGAATCATACATACAAGGACCACAATATTCATAAAAAAAGCTACAGTCTAGACAGGGCTGGGAAATGAAGACGCGTGACTCAAAAAGCACAACTGATCGGATCTGTCGACCGAGATGGATGAATGGATATCTGCAGCTTTGTTCTACTGTATAAATAACCACTGTGATGGAGCAGGCCTTTCCACGGCCTGTGCAGGATGCCATTCCCTCAGATTACATACGATAGAGGGGAAGGTGCAGCGCGGATTAGCTCATCATGATTCACACACACACAAATAGGAGGAATTCTAAATAATAGTAATAATATAAAATGGATATATCAAAGGTTATGGTTGGCACAAAATGTGTACGCTTGTGTGATGGTTTTGTGTGTTGTCTGATTCTGATTCATGGAGGTTGCAGGCAGACAAAGGTCTTGGTCTGAAATTGCAATAATGTATTCTTCACGTAAAGCATCTTAGGATGACTTTCAAGACCTTTAAAGGTGCAGTCCGCAACTCTCAGATCCCTCTCTCCCCGCTGCTCTCTTGCCCTGCCTCCAAACTTTCCAAAGCCCCACCCTCAGAGGCGCTAACAAGCTAACGTTAGTCCGACAGCAAAATCACAGTAATATAACATGCTCTGTTAAAAGCATATTACTGCAGCACTTCTCTCTCTCTCAATGTGCACACACCTCAGCAGCAGCAACAACACAGTGTCACTTACAGCAGCCCACACGGAGGCTGCTGCACGCACATGAACAACACAAGCACTACAGAGTTCTAGTCTAACAATTACAAATCAAATATAATGTAATATAATATAAAGCAAAAAAGTCGCTAATTCCATCTTCTACTCATTCAGATCATACACTGTAAAATAGATGGCACTGTAGCTCCGGGAAAGGGGTGGGGACTATGAGCAACGGCTGTCAGACAGACCATCAAACACAATCCTGACTCTGATTGGTTCTTGTTGCTCGGTCGCGGTGCATTCTGGCAATCTACCAAGGGCTGCACGAGCAGCGGGAGGGAATCAATGAGCCTGTTTTTTTCACACAAACTACTAGTTTGATGTAAAGCTGTCCTTACATAGCGACAGCTTTAGCAAATATGACAAGTTACTTTTAAGAGTTGCAGACTGCACCTTTAAAGATGATATTTCAGGTTGCGACCACACATTTTAGTGATGTGAAGGTGCAGATCAATTTAAAGCAGTGACGTACTTTGCAAAAAATTTCATCGGGTACATAAAAGGTTGGAAACAACCCACAGGTTCTTCTTAGTAAAGTGACTCAATCTTCTATAAGATTGAGAAGATATTAAAACTAAGGCATTATTTAAATGTGCAAAACTATGTATCTTGTACACCAGTTTATAGACCATCTGTGCTCACCGTGTTTACAACATCATTTATGTATTAAACAAAATACGTTCATATAAATACTGTAAATTAAAACTCTTTAGAAATTCTTTGGAGAACAATTGTATTAATTGGGGTGAAACTAACAGGGAGGAGCCATTTTTAAACAGCCGTAGGTTAATTGTAGATTATCTGCTGTGAATAGACAGTGTTCTACAGATTGACAGCGTTTCAGAAGTATTGTCTTTGTCAGATAGTCGCAGTTACCAGATCAGTGATCCTGGTACTATAATGATTCACACTTTAAAGGGTTGTATGAAATGTCTATCCCCATTAATAATGTAACAGTATGTCCAGATGTTTTTCCGACAAATCACAATGAAATGCACAATTTGGATCTGGATCAAAGTTAGTAGGGTAATTGAGTAACCAACCCTACATCATGGAGTCAAATGTCAAAGATCGGTCTGCTACCAACCAAGATATGGATTTTTGCCAAAGATTTAAGATAAGAGATGTTTTGAAGTAGGCCACCAGAGATTTGAATGATGGCAAATCCAAAATAAGGACTGTGTGCTGATACAGTCTTACTGTTCTAAAGAGCATTCAATCATAGCAGACATCGTGGGACGCAATATTACAACTGCACCAAATCCGCATGGAATTGCTCTCCACAAACAAGTTGAGCAGCCGGTACCTCTGAGGACCTAAAGGTAAGTCCTACTTCTTAGTCAAGACTTAAGTAACTCCAGAACCCACTGAAAGATCGAGATCAAACGCTATTCCTGACAAAACAATGACAGCTATACCAGCGCATGAAGGAGCCAACATGGTGCTAACAGCAGTTACTTCCTGTGGCTTCAGACTAACATTACCAGGCTGATACACATATACAGTAGCAATAAACTTGATCTTTTGATAGTGCTTGCAATTCAAATTTACTATAGGAACCCTTTAAATATAAATTAGAATCACTCACTTGTGCCACTGTTCTATGCAAAATCTTCACACTTCAGCAAGTTAATTATGCATAGGTCTGAGGAAACGGCTAATTGTTTGAATCTACACGATCTTCTTTGATTTAAAAAGATTTTTTTTAAGCAGGTCTGAAGTAGTGATTTACTGATAAACTAAGTAATTCTTAAAATATCTATGAGTGCAGATGGCAATAAACAGGCTGTAACTGCAGTGACTATTACGAGGGTTGCTCTGGGAGAGCTTTTTGGCCCTAAAAAAGTTTGACAACGCCATAAAAGAATTCGGGCAGCTCGAGGATTAGGTGTTGCTGTTTAATAACTAATGTTTGTGTTCACCATGCTGAGTAGACAATATGTCATCCTAGAGCGGCCTTGCTTGGTCAGCCATAATGGTGGACCCTTATTTTTCCAGTTTAGGTAGTGGTACAGAACAGATTACGTTCTAACCAATAAATGCTTATACTAGGGCTATACTATACTATATTTTGAATGCATTGCTGCATTTCCAAAAAAAAAAAAGAAAAAAAAAAAAAAGGCAAGCCTGTAGCTACAAATCCAAATGACAATCTGTAGCTGGGAGAAAGCTGAATGGCTCAGCAACGCTCTGCAGCCCTCGGTCCGACAGCAGACAGAAACCCATAGAGCTGCAGGGCTGATTGCTGACCGCATTAGGCCTCTTAGGCAGCATGCTGATGAATCCACTCTTCGAAATGTGAAGGTAATAGTCTTGACATAGCAAAGACATAACTCACTCCACTGTACCTGCAAAAAATCTCCATATGACAGCAATACCAAGCAAGAGCAGGTCCATTACGAAAGAGGACTTTGCTTTTATTACCATCATCATTACTGTATATCATTTCTGAATGTACAGCCATTTGGTTTCATTTAAATGTAAATCAGGGCACTGAGCTGCAGATGTTGTCACTCATGGCAGTCTGACTATGATGATTCATTCTTGGATCGGTAGGGAAATATAAGAACTCCTTTACTTTCTCCGACAGAAAATAACAGATTTGACCTTTGTCTGTTTTCATGAAAGCCCAGGGCACAACAACAATAAGAAAACCTTGAGACTTTTATTTTTTGGTGCATAGAAAACAAAAGCTGCTCCTGCTCACTATTTTGAATGCCCTACCTTAGAAACAAGGACATAGATGTGCACTCACAAGGTCAATGTAGATGGAAAACACCTTAGGAAGAACTGAGAAATGCACATGCCAAAGGATGTTTTGGTGACAGATAACAGACAGACAACATTGAACGCCATGTGGTGATGCTTACTTCAGGCGGACTTGACACATTTGTACATCTCTGGAACAGGAGAGGCGGAAATCACTGCTAATGTTTCCCAATGAGAAAGACCACCAGGGGGGATGAGAACATGTGCATGGAGAATGTGATTTATAACTCTAAATGTGGTCGTGAGATCATAACCATTTGGTGCATTAGTAGGCGATGCATGGTCATTTACTGTATTAGCAAATGCAACGAATGACATTAACCAACCTCCATCAGAAATCTGATAATCTTCCATGAGTTAGGATTTTTTTTTTTTACATGTAAAAGTAAAGCTTTGTTAGAAGACAATTAATGCCAATGATTAAAATAACAACCCTAGGAATGCAGAGGCATCATCAAGTTATGAAGCCTTTAGATGCTTGAGACGCTGCTGAAAAGCCTTTTCTAGTGTCCCTCTGGGCCATGCTACTCCTCCACACTACAGTGCCATACACAGAGGAGCCCTCCTCTGTGACCTCTCGCGTGAGTCTCGTTCTCATCCAACACAGACTCGCAAACATTGGCCATTGATCCTAAAAAGCTTAAATCTCACTAAGTGCAAGCGAGCGCTGCAAAAACCCCAATGTGGAAGCCTGGTTGCCGTGGCTCGATTAAAGGAGTCGTCCTCGAGGGAATTTGTTCGTGTGACACCTGTTGTTACATTTATGGCCTTTGAAACTTGCAAAGCAGTTTTCCTGTAAGAGCAGCTGGAGAGCCATAGAATGACAAAGACTGCTTCAGAACATAAAGAACAACTTGAAGTTGGTAATCGACAAATACCAAATATTCAATAAATTGAATAAATGGATTAATAGCTAAAAACGAACAATATAAATATAGTTAATTGAATAGAGTTGAAGACATTCAGAATGGAAGTTTTGACTAGGCAACATGGCACTTTAGATATCTTTAACTTTCATTCTGCATAGTCAAAAAGACATTTTGAGATGTATCTTATTGTAATCACGTACCCATAGACATGAATGGCAAATGTGACATGAATTTGCTTTGGTAGAAGGATGTAGATTCTAAAATTTCATTCAGCAGATGCTTTTGTCCAAAGCGACGTACAACACAAGCAAGAATTTAGACTGGAGGAAAACCATTTGTAAGTGCAACAAAGTGCTTCAAGTTTGCTTGGACGCAGGTGCTTCCATCTAATACTACAATAACTTCATCTAACTAGAACTAATCACAAGTAAATTCAACATCAATATCAACAATGTCATTCAACAACGCCATCTGACTCATTCTACCCTTAAGGACAAAGAGGAGAAGGTTCAGACCAAGTGCCTAAGTGTTTCTTAAATGTCTTCAGACGTGTCTTAAAAGTAGAAAGGGATTCTGTAGATTGAATGAGTTGGGTAATTCATCCCACCATTTGGGAACGACAGAGAAGAGTCTAAATATCTGCATTACTCGTTTTGACCAACTGGAATTGAAGTGCGGATATCTCTATCCAGGGTAGCTAATAAATGTTCAAAGTGTTTCCCTTAAGAGCCTTACACTTGTGACCTTCTCCTTAAGATGCAGAGTCTCTCAGCTCCACTCAATTGAGCATTATTTCACCAAACACTGTTTTTTTTTTTTTCAGGTCTGTACTATTCACTGCTTAGGTGTGTCAGAAAACAAACAATACAGGCAAGACTATTTCTGTTGCTAAACAGACAAAAAACACACATCTGGAATGCTTACCAGTACTACCATGGTTCTAGCTCCAGCTCTCACATGGCTTAGGAGGTACTAAAATATAATCAATTGCCCGTCATTAGCATTAGCAGCCGTTTTTGTTTGGTCAGTGAATGACAATTATCCAGTCTCAGTGTTGTTTTCATTGTTTTATAAAAAGAAACCAATGAATGAATGAGTCACTAAAGCAAAAAAAAAAAAAAAAAAGTTTCGAAGTCACTGAGGTTTTTTTCAGAAAAAGCCTTTTTTCTCAGCTTTTGTCACAAACTGGCAATTTGTGTGAAACTTGCCTCAATTCAACTGCTGATTAGGGAAAAACGAAACAAGCTAAAAAATTTAAAAAAAAAAAAAATCTGATGAAAGTAGAGACTAATCTTTCAGAATCTGGTTTCAGATTGTCATAGTACAAAATATCCTGTGGGTCTTTAAAAATCAGTCAAAATGCTCTAAAATGGCTGGCAGTGAGGGGGGTAGCTGTTCTGAAAATGGATGGCATTGAATGAGTTAAGAAAAATGTTTTTTTTTTTTTTTTCATGGTTGCAGGAGCTTGTCTTACAATGCAGCTTACAGTAGGGTACACAACTGGACATCTGCCAGTGCCTTACATGCTGCTGTTATACAACTATCAAGGATCAACACCGGCACTGCTTCTACTGGTCATTATTCAAAGTTTCTACTTAAGCAACAAGACATTAACTGAAAGATTCTTTACCTCTTTGTACCACATGACCAGTCGGTGATTTCAATTTCCTCTGCTTTCACCACACATCCATTTTTCTGCGGTACAACATCATATTCAAGGCTAAAGAAAAAGGACAGTTCTGCTCAGTATCAGTGGAAGTCATATAAAGCCTTCATCAGAGCAGGCGTGATGCTGACCTCAATCACAACTGCCCTCCGTTCAGCTCTACCTGCTGATGTAAGTGAGTTAGATCATCTCCACAGGAAGAGAATAGTCATCTTATACAAGAATCAAATTCTACCACTGTATTTGTTGTAATAGTTCAATGGTGGGGGAGGAGATTTATGAGGAACTTAGGAAACCACTGTGATGTTATGGTTCCAAGGGCTGCTGGCTGGTTTTGTAACACCTCATCTTAATGGATAATGCATCCCGGCACGACTGTGTGAAAATCACAATAACCTGAGCGATGGGAAACACCAATCAGCTTTATCATCACCACCGCTGACAGGTAGGGAGGAAAAACACTGATGAGCTTTTTTTTTTTAGAGTACCCTTTAAAGCAGACATAGGTATCTGGCGACCTGGGGGCCACATGTGGCCCTCAGTCAAATTCTGTGCGGCTCCCAAAGCAAATCCCCAAAAATTGTAATTCAAAAAGTGGGAAGGAATATGAAGCACAACCTAATACACAACATAACTCCAAAACACACAAATTGGCAGCAAAATGCACAAAGTACACAAAAAATTCACAAAATATACTAAATGACTCATATACTGTAACATAAAATGACAACAAAGACAGACACAACAACCACTTAAACAAAAATGATTGCAAAAACACACAAAACAACAAAATGTCACAGAACAATTCCAAAGACCCACAAAGGACTGGAAAATACAAAAAACAACAAAAATACCTAAAGTGATTCTAAAAACGCACAAATCGACAACAAAAATGCTCAAAATGACAACAAAAAAATACACAGAATTAAAACAAGAACCCAAAAAATAACCAACACACACATAATGACTAAAAGCTGAGAAAATGTCAAAATCCCAGACAAAATAAAAGAGAAGCCTAGCTTTTTCCCCCTATGGTAATGCTCCGATTGGTCATTATTCCAAATGCTGACATGAATGTTGAAATTTGGCCCTCAGATCAGATACAATCACATTTTTGCGGCCCCCGCTGTGATAAGGTTGCCCACGCCTGTCTTAGAGGGAGTGTATATTTAAAACATTTGAAATCTTACAGCCAAAAGGCCCTGGGTGGAGTTGAATATTGAGTTTGCATGTTCTCATCCTTGGTTGCTAAATGTCTCCAACACAGAAGCTCTTCTTCAATGCTACTGCTCTGCATAGGTCTAAGGAAGGCAAAGGAGTGCCAGGGCCATGTGTTTTTAATACTCATTGATTCACAAAAAAGAAAAGAGGCGGGCCAGTGTGCTCCCTTATGGTTCCACATACAGCTTCCATTGCTGGGGAAGTTAAGGAAGCTTTGGCACTTTGCGTTGCTGCAATAGAGTATCCTACACATCATGAGTCACAATGCAAAGGCTGATTCCTGGATAGCGGGTGAAATATGTGTCTTTATACATTCAGATGTAGGGGTGGACTGACCATCTGGCATACCAGGCATGGTCCCGGTGGGCCGTCAATCCGAAGAGGACCCTTCTAGTCCGCTACGTGTTTTGTTTTTTTGACGAGTGAGTGGAGGCAGACATACAAAAAGGTGGCCAAAATTGGTCCAAAAGTGGCAAGAAAATAAAACGGGTCAAAGGCAGTCAAGAATGGCCACAAAATGGCTAAATAAAGAGGAACCAGGTGGTGTGTAATAGCAAAGAGTGGGGCTGGGCGATATATTGAAATTCAACATATGTCAAAAATTGCAATATCGCCTATATAGATAAATATATAGCTTGTTTTGTATCAAAATACCTGTTTAGGAGTCGCTACTTTCTCTACTTCTCAGAACAGCACAAAAAGCCTAAAGTTGCACATACTGTGCAGCTATCTGTTAATATACGTGCCTATGTGGCATTTTGTATCAGCAATTTTGACACTAAAATTGTCTTTCTGGTAAGACTTCATTTGAATTTAAATTATCAAGATTTATATCGCCATTTTGAGAACAAAAAAATTAAGATATGAGTTCTGGACCATATCGCTCAGCCCTAGCAAAGGGTAGTTTTAACGGCAAAATTTGACAATAGTGAAAAAGGATAAAAAATCTGACAAAAAAGAGGAAACAGGTGGTATGTAATGGCAAAAGGTAGCTTAAATGTGGTATACAATAGTGAAAAAGGGCAAAACTGTGCAACAAAAACAGGGAAAAAGGGAAACAATTGGTATTCATTGGACAAAAGTGAGCGTATTTGGATGAAAAGAGTCAAAAAGAATGAGCGAAAATGGACAAAAATAGGAAAACATGGATATTTATTGGCAAAAGGTAGCTAAAGTCTGGAAATAATGTCTGAACTTTTTGAAAAAGGGCAAAAATGGGAAGTTGCAAAATGGTCAAAGGATATAGGTTAAAAAAAAGGTTCAAAGGTTTCCCCCTTTTTAAGGTTTTCTGAAGGAATAATAATTCAAATTAAGACAAAGTTAAGCATCATTGACTTAAAGCTTCTATGTGGTTCTGTCCTGCTCTGGACAGAAAATGGCAGGACTGAATTTTGGTCCCAGTCCACCCCTGCTCAGATGTGTAGTTCTTTTTTTTTTTTCTTTCTTTCTTATCCATCCATAGCCTGACATAGATCTGTATGCACAGATTTGCAAGGCTTGCATTCTCCAATGCATTTAAAAAAAAAAAAAAAAAAAAAAAGGGTATAAGGCTTGAGATACGCCTAGATTCCCTGATGTCCTGCACAGGATGACAACAGGAAACATCATTTTCCTTCTCATCAGGGGGTTGAGGATTAAAACGCACGGACATGCCTGTTGCACAGACGTATCTGCATGAAAGCGTGGAGCCCAGAGTGCACCAAAGGGATGAAGACATACTCAATAAATGCACACAATCAAATGTGACAGCAGCTGTTGTTTAGAGATGGACGGAAGTTGACAGTTTGATCTGACAGACCCACAAAATAAAAATAAAAACTAATCTCTGCAGAGCTTTGAGGGGAATGTCGTTCAAACTGTGGCATGACAAAGTCAGAAGATCAATCAAGTGCTGAAAATGGCTCGGAAGCATTGGACTGAGTGCAAAGCTTTGGTAAAAGTGGCACGGTTTTTTTCTCTAGTTGTGCGTAAAATCGTTCCGTCTTCACACATCCAACGTGGTGACACGCGTCAAGTGTGCGCGCGTCAGTCAGTCCTACCTTTGGAGTTCACGGATGCTGAGCCGCAGATGAGGAGCAGAAGGCCAGTCACGGAGAAGTACCGTCCGTCCGTCCGCGCACCCATCCCGGCGCGCAGATGTCCGCGGACCCGCTACAGAGGTGACGGAGCTCCGGAGCTCCGGCGTCTCTGCGCAGCACTTCCTCCGAGCCGGACGGGCTGCGGCAGGAGAAGTTCCTGCGGTAAACCAGCGGAGAGGACGGGCTGGAGCTCAGGCAGAAGAGAGCCACTCTGTGTAGAGCGGAGCAGAAGAAGCATCTTCGCTTTTGGCTGAGCGTGGTGTGGCGTGCGCTGCACGAGCTCAGCCGGAGAGCAGTGCGCATGGAGATCACCCTCCTTTCTGGGCTTCATCCTTCTGGGCCTGCGGACCAATGGCAGAGGGAGGGGCGGGGTGTGGGAGTCTGGGTGGAGACACCTTACAGTGATGCTCCAGTCCAGCAGGATTTATCTGCACTTCATACAATCCAATAAATAGGCCTGATTAAAAGTTTAGATTTAATCTGACAGAAGTGTAAAACATACGGCTCACGAGCCAAAAGTGCCCCATAGTTACTACTAGAGATGAGACGATATACTGAGTTCACGATACGATACTATAATGAGCTCAGATAAGTTGATGATATTATGTTTTTTGATAAGGAAAAAAAGACAAAAAATAAATTGCAGATGAAAAATAACCATGTTTTATTTGACTTTAACTCTGGACATACTTACTCTGGGTAGTGGATTATTATTATTATTTTTTTAATCTTTTTTTTATTTATTTTTTTACCTATAGTAAATACACCAGGCCTTGTCCATGTGAATAAACAGAAATATGCCACAACCAGGGTTGGAGCAGCAATTTTAAAAGTGAGGGTGTTCTCAGGGTAGGGCAACCGATGACTCCCAATTTAGTTTATTAAATTAATTTACTAAAACCAAGATAAAGCTGTTATTCCCCCAGAAAACCTTAAAATGGGAGAACCTTTTAACCACTTTTTTACCTTTTTCTTTGGCCATTTTGCAACTTCGCTTGTCCCAGTTTTGCTCCTTTTCCAATTTTTTAAAAAAATATTTTTTATTTTTTTCAGATTTCAACTTCTGTTTACCAATAAATGTGCCTTTTTCCTAATTTTTGTCCATTTTTGCTCATTCCTTTTTACATTTTTATCCAATTTTTGTCGATTCTTTAACCATTTTTTTCCCCACTTTTCATCCAAATAAGCTACCTTTTGCCCAATAAATAACTTCTAAATAAACTTATTTTTTCTCTACATTTGGCCTCTTTTTGTTCCAAAATGTTGCCCTTTTTCACTATTGTATACCACATTTAAGCTACCTTTTGCTATTACTTACCACCTGTTTCCTCTTTTTTGTCAGATGTTTTTGCCACTCTTGACTGATTTTGGCCCATTTTAGTCACTTTTTACTCTTTTCATGCCACTTTTGGACCATTTTTTGCCTTCTGTTATACTTCTTTTTTAATCATGTTCTTAATCCAAAAGCATTGCACACTCTATATTGTACACTTGTTTTACCATATTTGAGTTACTGTCTAGAAGTTTGGGGAAATACATACATGACGAACATCCAACTGTTACTCATAATGCAAAAAAAGTGCCATCAGACTGATACATAACGCAGGATACAGATAACACGCACATGGATTATTTTTAAAAACACCAGATTTAAAACTCCCAGAGCTCATCCAACTCAAAACTGTCCAAATGATTTATAAAGCATGTAAAGGTGCACTAAGAAAATGGTTGCAAAAAAGATTTTTAGAGAGAGAAGGGGAATATAATTTAAGAGGAAAACTACATTTCAAGATCCAATACGCTAGAACAACACTGAAAAAGATGAGTATAACAATAGCAGGGATTAAATTATGGAACTGCCTAAAGGATGAAATAAAACAAAGCACCATCATAAACCAGTTTAAAAAGCTTTTAAATCATATATTATTAGTAAGTATAAGAAAGAAGAGCAACAACTTTACCTAGGACAGCAACAATATATAATATGTATATCATGGTATAAAATTTTATTATTACATAAACATAATAAAAGGTTTTTATTAATGTACTGTATATATTGCCACTCTGAATTTAATTGATGAAATTTATGTTGTAAACATGAAATAGTATATTATTTTGTACATGTGTATGTATGTATATGTTTGATATGAGTGTATAAACTGTATATACATATATATATATATATATATATATATATATATATATATATATATATATATATATATATATATATACATAAGCTATAAGCTTTAATTTAACCTACACCCTTTCGGTGTGACTGGGAGGAGTTTTTGTCTTTATTAAAGTGCGGGTGTCGCATCACCCATGGGTGAGACTCACCTGCAACAACTACACTTTAGATGCAAATTCATGTTACAGATTATTTACTGTGGTCTGGAAACGATTGTGATTTGATAACTTAATTAAAAAACAACTACTGTTCCATAATTAATAACATGACAAAATGCCTATCTAGGGCAATTTATTTTCTATACACACTTTTCCAACATTGGACTCAATCCAAGCTGAAAATATTTAGTAAAGAAATATGAAGGACTGAACCCATGACCCTTTTTTCTTTGGGGCAGCAGTGCTATACCCACTGCTCTACCAAGCAATTTGTAAAAAATAATTTATTGCAACCAACCATCTTCTGAATCTACATCTGCCTATTCCTGTACTGAGGGTCATGAAGCCCTGCTGGTGTCTATTTCCAGCTCACATTATGACTGGATAAACCACTACAGGTTGCCAGCACACACGCATTTACTCTCGGTGATTTCTGTAGATCCAATTTGGATATATAAAAATGTATATATACCGTATATGGTGCGTTTGTGCGTCTATCAAAGAACTTCTACCCACAGGCAGGTCGTCAAACGTTTGTCTGAAAAATCACCTGTTCTGTATGAAAGGCCCTCGTTTCACAACAAATCCAATTTTATGAGAAACTCTCCCATAAAAGTATTTTAAGCTCAAAGAATCACACAACAACCTCCGCCTGACGACTTTCATCACATCCTGTTCCGTGCTGAGCACTTGTGGCAGGGCCACATTTGATGTAAAAGGTGCACTTAAGGACAGCCATCAAAATGATTCACCTCTTGTTGCTTTTCATTTAAAGTGATTGGGAGAGCGATCAGCCATGGTCCATTCAACCATGCAGATAAAACAGTGTTGGCTGCACTTTTATTTTCTGTGGACAACAGGAGCTCAAAGAACACTTTGTACTACTGCTTTCCCCCATGATCAGAGAGTAGCAGAACCTTTACTGGGGATAGTATTGTACTATTCTACATCTACAAACCTGCAAGGGTCTTAACTTGGACTCTGAAAAATGAATGCCATACACAGCTGGTTTCTATATATTAAGTTAAATTGCCTACAAAGGAGTTGTTGAAAAAGCATTTTAAGTCTCATCTCCGTCACATAAATGCTCCAAAATGACACATGGTCAGGTCACCTAGAGCAGTGTTTCTCAAATGGGGGTACGTGTACCCCTAGGGGTAGGCAATGGCACTACAAGTGGGAACTTAAAGAGTAACTAAATCCCAAACCCACTTGTTTCTGCTGAATACATAAGTATTTGGGTATTAAGCAGTGCTGTTTGTTAATCCTAGTCCCACTCTTCACTTTTTAGTAAAAGTATTTTAATTTTGCGTATTTAGTTGTAAAATGTCAGATATACTGGCCACTAAGGGTTGAATGCCGGCTATTACAAGTGAATTCTGCTATTGGCTGAAACGAATTCTTTAAGGATCCCCTGTGTCATCAACTTTTACTGTTGGCCCGCCCCTCCTATAAAAGCTGAGAGGCGGGAGGAGGGTTTCCTCCAATCCCAGCCCTCAGTATGCATTGATTGACAGCCTAAATGAGGAAGTCCATTGTGTTCCGTGTGAAACAGCCGCTATAGCGGTGCCGTTTTTCACTCTGTGCTTCTATAAAGACCATATTCTGAGTTCATCAAACTATGTGTGTATTTTCCGACATATCTATGCTATTAGTGTATTCCCGTCTGTCTCTGCGTGTGCGCGGACGTGTGTGTGCATCTTATCGCGATGTGCGTGAGGTGGTGGGAGAGCAGGGCTGTTTGCCCCTGAGTGGTGTCTGTAAGGCTGTGTGTGAGCTTCACAGACTGTGTGTCTGTGGTTGTAGTGGCAAATTAACTCGCTATGTGTGTATATTACTGTCTGTCTCTGTGCACAGCGGTGTAGATGTGTCTTACTGCTACAGCACTAATGCCCATAATCAAGGAATTTTTTGAACACATTGGAGGTCAGCTATTATTTGATGGTAGTGCCTATCTCCAGCTCTCAATGAAACTCCAATCAACCAGTCAAGTTTTTGGATATTAGAAGGAAGCCCAAATCTTAGCAACAACTGTATTTTCATCCTTAAAAAAAAACACAATTTCCAATACTTGTGACTTGTGAGCATTACTGGGTTTATTTAAAGAGCAACTAAAAAAGTGCCTTGATTATGGGTGGAGCTCCTGGAGCAGTTAAGTCACGCCCAGTCTATACTATAAAATCTCTAATGAACAATCTATGCTATGTTAACTAGCTACTCATTACTCAGACTCTATTCACTCATCTCTCAATCCAACCTATTCACCACAGAGTGTAGAGCCCACAGGTGCTGGTTTTTATAAAAGGGGCGGGGCTAACAGTGCTTGTTTGTGATGCAAGATGGTCCTAAAATGTCACATGATCTTGTTCTCAGCCAATAGCAAAAATCAATTGTAATATCCGGGTTTCAACCCATAGAGGGCAGTCACTCTGACATTTTACAACAAAATATGAATCAATCAACGGCACTATTTCATACCTAAATATATTTGTATTCAGCAAAAAAAAAAAAAAGTTACTCTTAAACTAAAAAAAAAGTACAATATTTGTTTTTCAAATAATGTAGTAGAGTGAAAGTAAGAAGTATCCCGCACCCAAATAAAAAAACAAACAAATAAGTTACAGATACTTCAACTTAGGTACAGTAGTTTTAAAAAAATACTTTGTACTTACTGTCCACCAGTGGTTATATTATATACCACTTTATTAAGACCAGTGACCATGTAATGGGTTCATTCATCATTCCCTTCTTTGGTTTGGTTTAGTGACTTCAATTACATGCATGTATGAGGAGAACATGCCAACTTCACACAATATTCATTGATTTATTAGATTTTGTTCATCCATCCATGTGTTTGCTCATTCAAATAGCTACAGACCGTCAGTAACAACCACATTTATGATCGCTCATCTAAGTCCCTTTGCAGATGCAAAAGACAGATAAACTCTAAAACAGTTTTTTTTTTTTTTTTTTTTTTTTTTTTTTAACGAAGCAACAGTGAAATATGATTATAAAAGCAATATCAGGATACCCACCTCGTGAACTGCTGCTGGAATTATTAAAAACACTCACATAAAATGCAATATTAAACTGAGACAATATGGCGAAATCTAATTCAGCAGGTAATTGATACGGTCTTTGTGAAGTGCATGAAGATTCCCTTGGCACTCTGCATCAGCGGCCTGTTCACGGAGCAGGTGGTGGAGTATAGGAGGACTCGTGGTCCAACAAGACTGAGCCAACCCAGGAAATGGTTCCGATTTAGCCGACTGCATCCGTTATTTATTAATTCATAACCTGCTGTGAAAATGCATTAATATAATAAATAGGAAATAACAAACAACAAAAAATAGCTGTTTTAATTGCCCTTTGCTCAGATAAAGGACATCAACACCACAAAAACAATTGTATTGTTTCAACTGTAAAAATGATTAACTCAAGTGACTTTTTCTGCATGTATCTGTCTTGTGTGCATCACCCGTTACAGCTTATATTGTCGAGACAAAAAAACAACAACAACAACAACGCTGCTAATGGAATTCAACACTAATCAATGTATCATCTACAATCTGGGGAACGATATTGTCTGACTGACTGTTGTGTATGCTCAACACAGATCATTGCCTCTAACGGCCTTGTGTTGCCTAAACGTCAATGACACTGAAGTGTGTATATTTGTTCATATTTCTCTGCAGATTTCTGAGTTACACGTGCCTGGGGCGACCGTGGATCAGGTGGTAGAAGGGTCGTGCTCTGATAGATAGGTTGGGGGTTTGATCCCAGTCTATACTGGTCTATGTGTTGAAGTAAACCCCAAGTTGCTCCCAGTGGTTGACTAGTGCCGTGCATGGCAGCTCTGTCCTATTGGTGTGTGAATGTGAGTCTGAATGAACTCGTATGTAAAGCACTTTGTAACCTCTGTCTGTGAAAGCTACTATATAAATAAACATTACTTACTTACTTAGTGGTGGTCTCCTGGGGCCTGTACTACAAAGCTGGATAAATCTATCCGGGACATCTCTCTGTTAGTGGGCTTCCAAACATTGTCCATCAGAGAGCCCCTGTCCTACAAAGCAGGTTATAAATACGTTCACTCAAGCGAGGTGATTTCAGCCAGGCTACGTGCGCGCTCCTGTGACAGAGGTGGAGATTACAGAGTCAAACCAATCACAATTACAGAGAAACTGTAAAACAACTGAAGTCACTGGAATAAGTAATTAAAAAATATGAAGAAGTAGGAAGGAAGGAACACATGTAGGAATCTGCTGACACTGTTAATGCTTAAAAACGTGAGATTATACAATATTAATCCATCAGATGATAAACAGACACCCTCCTCAATGTATCACACACACACTGGGATGAGAGCACATTGTTTCACTGTAGTATGTAGTATGATGCTGTCAGCATCATTATAGTGTATGAATCTATACCTTTCCTAAAGGATGTCATAGTATATGAAGGAATTACATTAATCCATTAATATTCTGTCTTTCCTAAACACAACCGTCAGATCCGCCCCAACCAGGATCTTCCAACAATGGGCTGGTCATTTTCCAAAGAACTGATTGGTCAGGAGGCGGGACTTATCCACTTCATAACCTGGTTCCGACCAGTTACCATGATGATTTAGCACTGTAAGAAGTTAGCCAGCGTCCTGGGACAGGACACACCGAAGTTATTGCGATAAGAGAAAATCCAGCTACAAGAAGCGTTTTCTCTAAACCTGATGCGATTGTGAGCTTCATTTTCCAACATATCCAGTGCCTTGCCTTAGATATGAAGATCTGCTTTTTGCTGTTGGCGAGCAAACTCTAGAGAAACATACGTGACCACATGTTGACAAACAGGAAGTCTCAACAAAAGAATCTCTTCATGCATAGGGTTTGCACTTATATATTTTTTTATTTTTTTTACAGAAATATGGAAGGAAGATGTGTCATCATTAGAAAATAGTTTCAAAGAATGGTTCAAAGAGTCTTGAACATTACAGCAACACATTTACAGTAGATGCAGATATTTTCATTCAGGATTTGCATGTAGTGCACAACAGTTGATCACGTACTCCTTCCTTCCTTCCTTCCTTCCTTCCTTCCTTCCTTCCTTCCTTCCTTCCTTCCTTCCTTCTTCCTTCCTTCCTTCCTTCCTTCCTTCCTTCCTTCCCATAAGGTAATTGCATTTCTGTGAAATTAAAATTCTGACTGCAAACAGACAGAAAAGTATTGCAGGAAAAAAAAGAGGCCCCAGCCTCATTTCTTACACACAGAAGATAATACAAGCACGATCATTGAATTTGATTTCTATCTGATAATTAAATAAAGGAAATGTGTGCACAAAAGCAGAAGTGACACATTTTCAAAATAAAATTACAAGAATATAAATAAAAATAAAATAGATTTTTTAAAACTTCATTTTTTCTTAGCAGTCTGATACCACTTGACGGCACAAACGTCTCCTCAGGTAAAAAGCAACTAAATTTAGCCTACAACAAGCAGACTATTCTTCTTTTATTGTAACCTGCAGCATATTGTGAGTAAACCTTATGGTAAAAAGAGAAGCTTTATCATAATTGAAGCTTTCATTAGACAACAGCACTCATATGAGTGGAAGTGTGTAATTATTTTATTTTAATGTTGCTGAATACGGTATAAAGAAGAGGCTCTGATCTGAGTGTTGCAAAGTGAGAGGCATGAGAACAAATGAGAGCACGTAGGCGTACTGTTAGTGAACCTTGAGCCAACATGGTGAAAATATCTGGAAGGTGCCCATCAGTGCCTGCCCTAAGCTATTTGGCATCCTAGGCTATAGATTCTAGATGGAACCCCATAGCATCAGTAAATTATACTCCCAAAATGGATAAGTTCACACAAGAACTTGAATAACTTTGTCTTTGACCTTTTCTCTAATTTTTAGAATACAAGAACCAAGTCAAAGTTTTAGAACGAATCAACACCTAAAATAATTTAAATCAGGGGTCACCAACCTTTCTTAAACCGTGAGCTACTTCAAAGGTACTGTATAGTCCGAAAGGCTACCAGTTTGAAAAGCACTTCTTAAATTCAAAAATTTTACGTTTTCACTTAAATTAGAGGGTAAGATAATAAGGAAGGCCAACATTAACTTTAAATGTTTAAGTTTCAATATGTAACACTTTATTTATTTTTTTTGATTCAAGCAATTGTTTCATTTTTTCACATTTCATAGACAATTACTATTACTATACTAATCGTAAAACATGTAACATTTGTAAAATCCAACCTATGTTTTTTTAAAAATATATCATATATATATATATATATATATCATACCACTGACCACACACCAAATCTGCAATTCTTAAAAACATTTGTCACAATGTTTCAGTGAAAATAAACATTTAAAGGTAATTTAATACTGAAACTTAAGTACATGCAGCAGTATTTAACTCTTCTAAGTACTAACTACTCACCGTGTTGCTGAACCCTGATTTAAATATATAAATAAAATGAGTATATTCCAAAAACAAAGAATCAAAACAACAGCAAACAAGTGAAAAAAAATAAATGATATATATTAGGCTTTACACGATCAGGATTTGCTGTCAGTTGTAAATCACTAAGTTAAACAACAGGTAGGATCGAATGAAAGGCTCCATATGTATTAAAAGCATTTAAAAGTCCAGCTCCACCTTCGTTTTTTTTGCTGGGGAGGTGGGCGAGTTGATTTGCACAACAACTGCTCAATTGACCGCTTTATATCCAGACAAGCACGCACTGATCGCAGGGTTCGCTCATTCTCTGTTCCAGTTGGCTTATTTTCTCGGTGCATCACGACAAACAACAGACTTATGAGACTACTGAGTGCCGGCGGTGCGCGCCATGTTGTAAACAAAGCTATGAGCATTTTTATCTGTGACTGTGTTTCTGGCACTTAAAATATTATGTAAATTCTGTTAATTATATTAAGGATTGTGTTTTTTCGAATGAATTTGGGAAATTTTAAATAGAAACTTTTGATCACTGGGGGCAATGCCCCCCTGCCCCCCGCAAACTCCACGTGTGGTCCCATGTCATACTCAATGACTGCTGTGAAGCAAGGACGTTAGCCTGGCCCCTGGAGCGAAGTTAGACTCCCCTGTCTGTCTGAAGACTGGACACACAGAAACTATGTAAAGTCTTCATCAGCATTAGCGGAGCAAACACATATTTCCTGACTGTGGCATCGCGAAACCTGCTGTTACTTATAGTCCATATTCAGAGGTGCACAGTGGATGTGGCCCGCACACACCACTACCCTAAATGAACAGAAGTCTCCGGTATGAAAGCTAAGGTAAACGGGATCCCCTCGCTCCGCTCTAGGATCGGCTGAATAAACAAAACAAATGTGCACACACATACAAACACACAGACACTAACAGAAAACGCTGTCCCCACTTTCAGAGCCAGTAGACTGTGGAAGAAGTCTGGCGCTCAGCTGCTTTGTTCCAACCGATCGACATTTTTGCATTTCGCGCATATGTTTTAACCTTTGTGCACAAATGCGAGTGAAATAAAGTCGTGTCACATAAAGCAAACAACTCTTCGGTGTAAACGAGACAGATAAAACACTGTAATGGGAGCATCTACAGGAAGTTTCATCACGACAATGACGTCATTGATCAGATCAGCAAATTAAGACATTACAGCCTATCACATTAATTACATAAAATTCAAATTATTGGCCGATTCGATATAGTCAGTCAGATCAGTGTAAAGTATGATATATATATATATATATATATATATATATACATATATATGTATATATATACATATATATATATATATATATATATACATATATTTATATGTATATAAAATGAATAAGGCACTGCACAAAATAAGACATACTAGGAACTAGTATTAACACAACAAATTGGGATAATTGTACAAAAAACACCATATTACAATGTCTTTTTTTTAACAGCGACCTCTAGTGGTGCATTCTGGGGTCAATGGGTAGAGTCCTTTTGGTGAGTTTATATTTTATATTATTATTTCATAGGCTTTTCAATGTGTGGGTATCCACAATGTATAGTGTTCTTAGAGAATCCTCAGTTAACAGAGTTAAAAGAGTTGATTCAATTTTGTATTTGTCTTAAACTTTCCAGATGCTAGCATCCTACTGCTTTTGTTTGGACCTCATGTTGCTTGTCAGTTTGATGGTTATCTGGAGTATAAATTGAGAGCTAAAGATGTGTGCAGCATCAAGAGTTCAGTGTGTTTTTACATAAATTCAGTATTTCCATATAAAACCAATAAACTGCCAGTTTTGATTCACAGCTGAGTTAAGAGGAATGCCCTTTGCTGAAATCCTTCCACTGAAATGCATCATGTGCAAATGTTTCTTAACAAAATGCATTAAGAAAGCCCTGAATGGAATGGACGCCGAGGGTTTTTTGATTTTTTGTTTACCCACAGAGCATCTTCTAAAAAGAAGACAATTTCATTTCCCTGTATGCAGGGACCGCTCAATTATTCCTGAAAGGTGTTCTCCATTTGCAAAATAGGGCTACTTTCGGCTCCCGTGCTTGAAGAGGGCTCTTTCAAACACAGGATGAATGGCACTACTTACAGTATTCTTATTACCACTCGCTGCCTTTTTGGTGGAGAGGGTAAGAAGCGTTGCCATTTATCATGCTAGAAATGAGGCTGGTGTTTTATCAAACACACTTTCTCCTGCAGGGAGCTCACCATGCCAGTCTTAGATGCATTTTTTAAATTTATTCAGCATTCTTATTTATATATTTTTCATTTGGTGGGAAAGCTCGGGCTCAAAAGCGGAGGAGTCGCAGGCTTCAATGTCTCGGTGTCAGAAAGTATTGACATGTCGAAATCCAGCACTTCCAGTGGGGATTGGCCTTAATATTCAAGGGAACCTTCTGAAAATCCACCAAAAAAAAAAACAAACATGCGGTGAGTGTGTTTGACGGCTAGACTGCCTCAAGGCTTTGTCTATTAGAACATATACAGTGTGTGGCCCCCAGGAGATTGCCATGCATGTATGTGACACATGTTATTAAGCTCCTGGATTTTCTAAGTTTGACCATGAGATTTGTAGCCTGAGGAGCAACACAAGGTGCATATCTGTTTCACACAAATACATTATAGCTGTTGAAATGTGAAACTCAACCCAAATGACAAAGACAGTTCACCTGAAATATTATTTAATGCAATATTTACAAGTAAGAATGAGAGGCGATTCCAGAAGCTGTATATGCAATAAAAAGCACTTTAAACACATTACTTAATTACTCAATGAAGTACTCTATTATTGTACCTTCAACTGGTTTTATGAGGTTAAAGGAGTCAGATCATTGTAATGGCAGTGTAGACTGACTTGTTTTAAGGTAGATATGGGTGACAGTTATCTAAGCGGTGCCACAAAAATAGGATTGTCTGATCCGAGGGCCACATTATCAATGTTTATGCCAGTATTAAGAATAATGATGACTTTGAGCATTAACACAAAAAAGAACAAACAATTTGTTGAGTTTTTAGTAATTTTGTGTGTTTTTGGGGTCATTTTGTGTATCTATCTGTCATTTTGGGAATTTCTGCTGCCATTTTGTGTATTTTATAAACATTATGTGGTTTGTTTTGTTTCTTGTGTGCTACATTTGCATTGTTTATTTTCAATCTGTGCTGTCTTTTATATGTATATTTTTAAGTATTTTTGGCGTTTTGGGTATTTTTTTCTGTCATTTTGTGTAATTGTTGTTGTTTTGTGAGTTTAGGTGGTTGTTTTGTGTGTCTGATGTACTTTTGTGTGTATTATCAGTCTTTTTTGTGCATTTTTAAAAATCTTTTTCTGTGTTTTTGTTGTCGTTGCTTCATGTGTTTTGTTGACTTTCAGTGCATTTTGACGTTGTGTGTGTTTTTGGAGTTATTTTGTGTTTTATGTTGGCCTTAATATTTCTTCCAATTTCGTGAATTACAATTTTGGTGGGATGTGTCTTGGGGGCCGCCCAGAATTAGACCGAGGGCCATGTGTGGCCCCCAGGCTGCCAGTTGCCTATGTCTGATTTAATTTGCCTTCCTTGTTTATCTGGAAAGCATGCATGCAACATATTCTGATTTCTTCTTTCCTGGTAAAAACATCTGTCCAATCTACCATCCAAGGTTTCTGTTTTTTTTTCTTCTATTCCAAGGCACACCACCAACCGCAAAATGCTATTAACAATATACTGTCTCGTCATTCTTATCAAAGTGTCTTAAATAGGAATCAAATAAACACAGACAGAAGTTTTTTATATGATGTTTCATATTTCGACTTTCTAATAAAAAGTGCTAATAACAATCTGCATAATTGTTTTTAAAAGAAATCAAATGAACAGCAACATTTATTTTGCCAGCAGAAGATGAAGTGATGGAGGGATATATTTATTTTTTCAAATAAAACCAATGTGTTAATAATATGCAGCCTCTTAATAAAGAGTCTTGAATACAATTATAAATCAAAACACTACATGTGATTAGAACTACCATTGAACTTCATTCTGTTAAATATAGTTTTGTGTTTTATATTGCATTTTTAGATTGCATAATTTTGCATTACTTAATATATAAATACATTATTATTATGATCATTATTGATCATAATAACAATAACAATAACGATAACGATAACGATAACGATAATGATAATGATAATAATAATAATAATAATAATAATAATAATAATAATAATAATAATAATAATAAATACATTTATGTTAAACATTAAGAATATTCGTTTTAAAAAATTATTTTACACCATAAAATGTAATATTTCCCACAGTGGTTCAAAAGTCATTAAAGTGCATTAATGTGATGTTTTGTGTTTCGCTCTAACACGTTAGCCATTCTTTAAAAGGGACAGTATTGTGAAAAAAATCACTTTATAATGGTTTTGCTACAGTGACATACATCCCTTTAACGTCATCCAGATTGTCAAAGTTAAAAAAAAGTTCTGTTTGCTCCCTCCCCTGTTATTCCACATTTTGTAAAAAGTCAGCTCCAAATGGGCAAGTTGGATTTTTCTCGCTACTTGACGTCGTCTAGCGGAAACTCCTCCTCTTTACAATCCTGGCTCCTCCTAACCAATAAGAATGTGAGCTCTTCCCTCTCAAACTATCTCACAAGTAAAACAAACACGGCAGTTTAACATAGAATGTATATTATATTTTATTGTCATATATGTAAAGCTACATACACAAAATGTGTTCTCTACATTTAACCCATCCTTGAGGAGCAGTGGGCAGCCACGGTGTAGCACCCAAGGAGCAGTTCCATTTTTAGTACCCGTTATATTGCCTCATATCTATTTGACTTGATCTGACGTGTTTGTGACCCAATGCAATGCAGCGGTTGGACTAAACAGTGAACTATCACCTTGAATGGACTATTCTTGTAATAAGTAGTGGAGAGGATGAGAAGAAAGCAATGTAGCGGCTCCGATGAATGTTTAAAGCAGCTGACTCAGCTGATTGACTCCACTGATGCTGCCTCAAACACCTTGAAACAGTGTTTTTCTGACTCACAGTCAATAGCCGCTTAAATAGTCATGTGTTTTATTGTGCAGTTTTTTGGCTGAAAACATTAACAGGAGTGTGTGGATAGCAAAAGAAAATTGCTAGTGATCAGTTGTTGTGTGGAGTCAGCATCTACAGACACGCCTACTCATGAATGAGCATAAGTAGGTCCCAAAACAGCCCATTTTTTTAGAAATGCTCAGAAAGTCACTTTTCAGAGGGCTAAAACTCTGGAAACCAAATACTATGTTGCTGGGTATCTTAGAACAAATGGAGATGGGTGAAAAATAGCATAATACTGGACCTTTAAAGAGCTTTTCAACTAAAATTGTTAATTAAACTTAAGGAGATTGTATTCCTCACAGAATGATGAAAGTTTCTCACCTCTCTAATGAAGCCTTATTGAGTATTTTGAAAGTTGATTTTTTTTTTTGGAGTTGGTAAACTAAAAGAGAAAGAGAGAGAGAGAGAAGAAAAAAAACTTTCAAAGACATTTATATTTCAATCTTCAATGAAAATGAAAATAATCATCTTCAACTAAGAAGATATTTTAACTTTCCAATTTTACCAGCATGTACATTAAATATCATGACCTTCTGGCTGTTGTTAAGACTTTTTTTTCCCATTTTTTTCAATAATCGTAGCAACTCTGTTGTTTTCCAACATAGACAACCTTGGTTACTGTGGAGAAATACACAATTTTCCTTCACATACTGTAGAACCAGAGTGAGGTTTTATAACGTGGATGATTGCATTGGTATAAGCAGGTATAATTAACTATAATTAGCCATGACATTTTTCCAGCAATTTTGAAAAACCAATATGTGTTGTTGTTTGAGACATGTTTAAAACAAATATCACGCTTCCCCCCTCCCCCCACCCCATAATTAAAATGAATTAGTTTTCTTATTTTGCACAGATGATGTTTCATGTAGAATACATTCAGTATTCACAATAAAAGTAGGCTTAATGAGTTAATTTAATAGAGATAAATATAATGTGACCAATTACTAGGCATGGTTTATGTATATTGGGTATCGGCAAAAATCAGGAATCAGAATTGAAGTCTAGGACATTATTGAAGTATCAGATAATGCCAAAATACTAATACCAAACATCCTTAGGTTTTAGTTTTAATACCCTTTACACCTTCAAATCTTAAAATGCTAACATCAGTCAAGATAGAATAATTGTAAAAAGAAAACAACAACATTAAATCATTTAGTGACACGGTCAGCCTCACTAAAAAGTAGGAAATCAGTGCGGAGCTGCTTTATATATATATATATATATATATATATATATATATATATATATATATATATATATATATATATATATATATATATATTACAGCAGTTTTACATAAAGAAACAGGTTCCTTTGTAAATCCTGTTAGAGAGGGCCAAAGTTCAACTTGAAATAGCTTGTTTTCCGACACCTTTAAGGGTACCTGTAGTGAAAATGTATACAACAAAATATGTGTTTCATGTATTACCCATACACAAAATATATGCACCTTAAAAATACCCATTGAAAAGATTTTTTAGAACGATTTCATACCCTCAGGTATAAACTATGGAGAGCTGCCATTTTGGAAAGGGTATGACTTTCACTGATCAACATGGTGCATTGTGGGAGGTAGAGGCGTAACAGGTCTGTTTACATTGTGGGAAGTGTAGTTTTTCTGTTGGCTCTCGGCATGAAGCTGCCGTGTGTAACCTCTCCCTCAGCGACAAAGTCCAGCATCCAAGTTACAAGAGGATTACCTTTCCCACCAACTACCTTAGCCTTTTTGTACTCAGCCTGCAGAATTACCCTAATGGTCAGAACTGTTGTTAGCAGCAGAAAGGAGATGTTGGAAGTGCACAAATATGGCTACAAACTGCAATGAAAGCTGCTGAAAGAATTTATGTTCATGGGCGGGAGGATCAGCACCTAATGGCACCCAAACAAACTGCTAAGTTTATCTGACAGCTCATAATTTAGGAAATAGGAGGGAACAATCTGGTGGGGATGCGGTTAGTGTCATGACAACCGCCCATTGTATTCGCTGTAAGCAGAAAAGTAGAAGTGCTTTGAACAAGTACATTTACCAGGTGCATTGAGACTTTCTGTGAAGGAATTCTGTTGGACCGTGTGTGGTTTCAGGCGTAACTTTGGCTTTTTGCCCATTAGCTTAGCCCCCAGATCCCTCTCAAATTTAAGTGTGTATGTCATGCCAACATCTGGCTAACTGTAGCTGGGTTTCCATTACCCAAAGAAAAAAAAAAAAAGGAAAGAAAAAAAGAAGAAAGACAGACAGACAGACAGACAGACAGACAGACAGACAGACAGACAGACAGACAGACAGACAGACAGACAGACAGAAAGAAAGAAAGAAAATCTAAATAGCGCAATTAAAACTGGATGAAAACACCAAAAATTTTGAAAAAAGCAGTCAAATATCGCTAAACAGTTTTGACGCTTTCATGAGGAGGTATTTCAGGTGTTTCGATATTGAATGTATTGCAAAAGCGCTATGGAAACAATTTATCCGCAAATACACGTCACAGAACACGACTTATATGGTCATATGCCGTGAGGTATATATATGACCATTTCACTCTGAGAAAACATGGCAAGATACATATAAAGAGAGCTGAACGTGCCAGACTCCACCTGCAGGTGGATCACAGACTTCTTGTCTGACAGGAAGCAGCACGTGAAGCTGGGAAAAACCATCTCTGCTCCCCGGACCATCAGCACTGGATCTCCTCAGGGCTGTGTTCTTTCTCCTCTGCTCTTCTCCCTGTACACCAACAGCTGCACCTCCTCTCACCAGTCGGTCAAACTCCTGAAGTTTGCAGACGACACGACCATCATCGGTCTCATCGCTGATGGAGACGAGTCTGACTACAGGTGGGAGACAGACCGGCTGGTGTCCTGGTGCAGCCAGAACAACCTGGAGCTCAATGCTTTAAAGACAGTGGAGATGATAGCAGACTTCAGGAAGAACCCAGCCCCCCTCACCCCCCTCACCCTGGGAGACTCTACAGTGAGCTCTGTAGAGTACTTCTGCTTCCTGGGGACCATCATCACTCAGGACCTCAAGTGGGAGCTGAACATCAGCTCCCTTATCAAAAAAGCTCAGCAGAGGATGTACTTTCTGCGGCAGCTGAAGAAGTTCAGTCTGCCAACAAAGATGATGGTGAACTTCTACAGCTCCATCATCCAGTCCATCCTCTGCTCCTCCATCACCATCTGGTACGCTGCAGCTACGGCCAAGGACAAGGCCAGACTGCAGCGTATCATCCACTCTGCAGAGAAGGTCATCGGCTGCAATCTGCCCTCCCTCCAGGACCTGTACGCCTCCAGGATTTTGAGGCGTGCAGGAAAGATTGTGGCCGACCCCTCCCACCCCGGTCATAAACTGTTTCAATCTCTCCCTTCTGGTAGGAGGTTTCGGTCCATCAGGACCAGATCCTCCAGACACAAAAACAGCTTCTTTCCCTCTGCCACCATCCACATGAACACACCCCAAGTCACCCACTGAACCCCCCCCCCCCCCCCCCCCCCCCACCCGATCACCACCTCCACCAGCTTGATATCTGCTGCACTGTATATATATATTTATATTTATCCTATTTATCCTTTGTTCTCTATCTATCCTTTATTTATCCCTCATCCTTTATATTTATCATTATTATTATTATTATTATTGTTGCTGGGTTGTTCTTTGTTGTTTTGTTTTTGTTTTTATTTCTTTTATTTCTTTTTGTTGCTTGTTTTGTGCACCAACCACCAAGTCAAATTCCTTGTACTGTCCTTAAAACTGTACATGGCAAATAAAACATTTCTGATTCTGATTCTGATTCTGATAAAGAGAATTATACTTAAAATTATTATTGCCACATTAGAAGTGAAACAACAAAGGAATACGGAGTGTTATAAGGAAGTTTGGAGCGTCTGTCTTTCTGCAGTGAAGTCTCGCGGGATGGGATTTTACGGGACACGTTCATTATACTTTGTCGACATTTAGAAATGATTGCTTTTATTTTGGGAAATCTGCAATGAAAACCCAGCTTCTGACTTAGTGTCATTATATGGCTTTGAGACGCAACAGAAATGTTTCTGCAGGGTTTTTTTTTTATCTTGTTGCAACCATTGGCTTTAGACTCTGCCATTGTTCAGAAACTGTAGACCAACAGAACAGCTAACAAGAATCAACAAATGAGCATCAGATCATGTCAAAAATGGCGACTCTCCACAGCTTATGCCACAAGGTATAAAATCGTTCTAAAAAGTCCTTTTAATGTGTTTTTTTTTTTAATAAAAAGGTGAACATACTTTGTCTATTAGAAACGCATAAAACAAATGTTTTGCTATATACATTTTCACTACAGGGACCCTTTAAGATGCAACATCACTGTTACTAAGACAACCGTCCCCCCAAAGAAAAGAAAAAAAGAAAAAGAAAATGAAAGGAAGGAGGAGTTTCATTTATCATGATCAGAGCTGCAAGCGTTTACAGACGCCTCGTGGAGCACATTTTTCAGCAGGGAGGAGGGACGTGGCATTGAGAGGAGACATGAGGATGTGCTCTGACTCTTAAACAGAGTTTACACAAGTTTCATTTCAATGTTTTTTTTTTTTTTTTTTTTTTTTGCGAAGTGTATCTGAAGGTGCAACGGGGACCAAATGACATGTCACAGCGTTATTGCCTCTGCAATGAAAACTCAATAAAAATGTGAATCCAGCATTCATGTCAGCATCGAGCCTCTGTAATTTAAAACGCCTGTGAGTTGTATCGATTGCCTTCTCCGCACTAATGGTCCCAATGACACCCTTGAATGTTGATAAAAGTGACACAACCATTGATGTAATGTAGTTTTTAAATGAAAGCTGCTCCACAAAGCCCCAGAGCATCAACACTTTTTCTTATGACGGCAACAATTTTACCTTAAGTTAACACTACAACACAAGCCGGATTAGTGTGTGGGGCCGGCACACACTCCTGCCTCAGGTAAAGGCTCAGGTTGGATTTATTCAATCTTAAGCAGACTCGAAATTCAGTAGCTTCTTCATCTTGAAATATTCACAACAGACAGTGCTAAAGATCAAAGATCATGACCCACGAATGGACTCCAAGCCAAGGATATCATGCAGCAAAACTCTGAGGAGAGATCCAGTGGAGGCATTCATCTGCGTAATTCATGAAAGTCATTTCACTCATACGGAGTTTGACATTCATCGTTTTCCTGGTGAGGTCACTATGAAGACATTACTTAAAGTTGTATCTGACAGAAAGTCAAAAAAGAACTTTTGCATATAACTTTATTTTTTGTGAACTTGTACAGATGTTTTTGAAAATTGCACTTTATTTTTGGATTCTCACTCATCAAATGGGTTAGTTAAAACATTTTTTTTTTTTTCTACCTGGATTTGGTGTTTTTGGGTGATTTCAGGTCCATTGTGGTCATACAGTATGTCAAAATCAACAATTAAATTCATTCAGCTGAGGTTGTGCTGAAAAAATGATACCAAACAGGGCAAGCTGAGCAGTTTTTATGGTAAGATATAAAGGTAAAATCAAAAGTAGTCAAAAATGGCCAGTTATACCCTCTCTCACTATCTCTCCACTTTTGTCACCAGATTGGTTTAATAGGTTTCACCCCTCAACACAGTATGCACAATAGTAACATCACATTTTACCTTCAGTACAACCAAAATAGGTTGGCATCAATCACTTCCAGTGTCCCACCCTAACTCCATCTTCCCTGTTCTCTTCCCCCTCACCACCAGGGTGTAACACTGCCCTTTCTTTTTATACATTTCCCTCTAAAGTTTTGCTTAACCTTCTTGATGAATAAAAGAAGAAAAAAAAGAAGCCGGTGTATATTATCATATAGCACTTTGCCTTCACTGGGAATCGATCCTGCGTCATTGAGAAAAACAGAACCTATAGGTTTGCTGCATTAACCACTTGACTACACGAGAAAAGTAGTTTGTGCATCTGTAGCGGCAGATTCGAGAAGTTGTAACCGGAGAATTGTGGTTGTAAACGATAATTGACGCAAGCAATTAAAAAAAGAGGTTAAACGTATCCATCGACTGCCACTCTATGCATACGCGCCGCCACTCATCGGCCAGTTTAGGTCATGTGATAGATGCACCACGTGACTTAAAGCTCTGTCTACCCACTGTTAGTCTGTCCATCCCCATCAGTCCCCACTGTCAGTCTGTCTTTCCCCACCAGTCTACCCACTGTCATTTCTCTCGCTCTAGTGTCTGTACCCATCAGTCTACCCACTGTTAGTCCGCCTGTCCCCAGCAGTCTACACACTGTCAGTCTGTCTGTCCCCACCAGTCTACCCACTGCCAAATCTGTCTGTCCCCACCAGTCTAACCACTGTCAGTCTGTCTGTCCCCATCAGTCTAACCACTGTCAGCCTGTCTGTCCCCACCAGTCTACCCACTGGCAGTCTGTGTCCCCCCACCAGTCTACCCACTGTCAGTCTGTCCAGTGACGTGAAGGCAGGGTAGGCAAGGTTTTAATTATAACATAATTATAAATTATTTATTTTTCCATTTCCAATAGCCTACAGTACCTATAAGTTTGAAAGTACACATTTTGTGCATTTCATAGCCCAAATTACTAAACAGCGCTATTTCCTGAAAAGGCTGCCGTCTCATTCCGCTGTAAGGCAGGAGGAGGCCACACTCCCTCCCAAAAGCACACGGTCTGCCTTTGTTCCCATAGCATGTTTTTATGTGTTTGTGCATGCGCAGTCAGTTCCCCAAGATGAAAACCATTTATGTCCAAAAGCAGCTCTCTATGCTGCCTTTGGACGTAACCGTGCTATGCTAAATGCTATACGCTATAAGTTCCCAGTGCATTAGTGAATTGATCCCACGTGACCGCTGCTGCTACTTTTTCTCTCGCTCTAGTGAGTGGGCGGGATAAAACTACAGGCAGGATGACAACGCAAGAGACGATAGAGAAACTTTTTTTTTGAGGATAAACGACAGCTTTTAAACGATGGTAGCCCAACACCTGAGTTACAAGACCTTCAGCAAAGGTAAGGTCAGAAAATTGTTTCATACCTAACTTCACAGTGAATGGTACAAAATGAAGGATTGGCTTTGTGGATGCTCCTCACTGACGCTGTTCTGAGTTGTTGTTGTTGACATTTTCTCAGTGTTTCTGTGTTTCCAACACAAACAACAGATGCCCTACCGTGTCATGAGATATATCTTGTTGGGAGAGTATGGAGGCTATATTAATGAATTGTTTATGTTTCTTTAATGGTGTTTTTTATGTTATTTGTCTCAGATGGCTAAATGCTTCTGGATCTTGAGTTTTTTCTTTCTTATTTTGAATCTTATATTTTGATAAGCGCATTGAGATGACTGTTGCAAATTGCTTTATACAAATAAAGTTTATTTGAATTGAATTAAAACTTTCCAGCAAAAACATGAAATTGTCATTGGTGGTCTCGATTTGCAACGTGCCTACCCAACCCTACTGGTCACGGCACATCACTGAGTCTGTCTATCTGTCCCCATCAGTCAACAGAAAATAGAAGGGTTTTTTCATCAGTTTTAAATGTTTGAAATATGTGTAACACTTTACAATAAGGGTCCAGAAAGGCTTAACTAATGCTTAACTAAGGGTAAGTAATGCTTATGAGGAGCTTCTATACATTTATTAAGGTTTATCTAAGGTTAAAAATGTTATGCAATTACCGTACTTAAAGTTAAGTATGGGTTACCTGGTGATGACATTGACATACACACTCCAAATAAACACTGCAAGTAAATGAAGGATAACTAATTACATTATATAACATTCATTAATGCTGAGTTTTTTAATTACTAAGTAATATTAACTGCTTATCAATGCATTAACTGGTATGTTAGTTAATACATAATTATTATAACATTATTAAACTGTTAATTAATTCTTAATAATGCCTTAACTAATGTTAATTAAGGGGCCCTTGTTGTAAAGTGTTACCCATTGGGGTAAATTAGATAAATAAACACAAATCTGCTCATTATTATCATCTAAAAACTGTTGCACCTACAAAAATTTATTGTAACATATCTGCAGTTGTGTAATAGTTGTAGTTTTATTGTTCATTAATGATGTTCTGATGGTTCTGATTATTTTGTGTTGTTTGAATGCACCGTTGGACAGAGCTGGGATGCGAGTGGCTGTGAGAGGAGAAAGGGGCGGGTCAGGTGTGGAAGGGTGAGGAGACGGCACGTGTGTGAGAGGGAAGTTGGAAGTGAATGAATGAGGGAGCAGCCTAATCTGTTTATGCCTGTTTATTGTGTTGACGTGGTTACGGCCTACAGTAACCGCAGTTCTGTTCAGCAAAAAAGCAACTTTGCAGTCAAGAAGGTCATTTTTCTTCCCAACATCCTGAGGGATGCTATAGTATGTTTTTCAGACAACATACAGTAAAAAAGAGACTCCATCTTGTTAATTTTGAAAAATGCAAATGTTTTGCATTATTAAATTAACTTTTTTTTTTTTTATTGCAGCTGAGAAACAGTACTACTACAGCAAAGGCTGCTGATTCGTGCAGAGAGAGTCATGTGACCATGTGTTCTCTAAGGATAGAGTTCTAAAACCTGAGATGACATCACTGAGTTCTGAGTCTACTTTGGTAGACTTTCTGAGCAGAAGCAGCAACAGTAAGGGAAAGAATTTCAAAGCTTCACCTGATAAATAAACTTCTTGAGAGTTTTAACTTAACACGATCAACATGGCAAAGACAACAAACAAAAAGCCAATACCACTCAGACAAAGGTGGATGACGTCCATTTCTTTAATTACCTGATAGAGGAATTAGACAATCTGAGCAAACATTTAATTATGAAACAATCTGAAATACTTCAGAAATCGGAGGCTAACGAATGTGCGTTAAAGGAGAAGATCAAAGAGCAAGAAGTCCAACTGTGTCGACATAAAGAGAAGATGCAGGAAATGCATCAAAACTATGAAGAAAAATTGCAGACTGCAGACAAAATGATAGAGGAGCTAAAAGCACAACTGAGGGTCGAAACATCAAAAAACAACGTCTGTGTTTCACAAGATCCCAATCACCTCTGGACACCAGTTTACCCAGACCCCAATACTGGTATAATCTACCACTACCATTCCACACCAGATGAACAGTTCTCCACAGAACAGGTAGACAACAATTTTCCCCAACAACAGTGGATGATACCATTATACCCACATACTAGTAGTGGTATAGTTGACTACTCCCAGCCCCCTCAGCGGTTAATACCAGCATACCGAGACCCTACAGATTTGGTCCACTTTGGTAAGCCGTTAGAAGCAGTTTACCCAGAACCTAATACTGGTATGGTCTACCACCAGCAGCCCATACCTGATGGGATGTTTTACCCAGTAAATCCAGACTTCCATTATCCTGCGTATGAATGCCCACAACCCTTTTTAGAGAACATAGAGTCCGACCATCAATTCAACACTGAACACCAGGATATCGAAAATAACGCTTCCCAAGACCAAATGTCCTCAGAAGGTGTAGAGAGTGATACCCAGTTACCTCACAACCTCTCATCAGACTTAATGGAGGAAACAGACCAACAACTCTTATTAGAACTTGGTCAGAGCAAACACCAGGACCAAGGACTCTCTGAAAACCTGGGACAAATTATGGACCAGGCCAAGGGCTCTTCAAAGAACTGGGTCAGAGCAAAGACCAGCACCAAGGACTCTCTGAAAAACTGGGTAAAATTCAGTAAGTTCAAAGAGGACAAGAAACAGCTGGACAATCTCTCATCAGAATCAAAAGGGAATGACGTCCAGGAAGAAACTCTTCCTGAAGAACTCAATCAGACCAAAGTGCAAACTCACAATGTAGAAGCTCCAAAGAAATCAATGCGCAGAAAAAAAAAGAAGAATAAGAAAAAATCCCCAGCTTTTGTTTCAGTTTGGAGGGTTTTATAGATTAGTCTCAATGAGGCCATGGACTTAGTTTTGGGGGCCCTAGTGACTAATGTCATACTGTTTGGAGGATTGGCCTGACAAGAGCCAAGTACGAGCACCAATCAAACACTACTGGAGTGAGAGAGCAGCTCTAAGTGTGTGTTTGTTATACCAGCTAACATGAGGAATGACGTGCTCGAAGTGCAGGGACGGTGCTGGTCAGACAGTGTGGTGGCCTGGACTGGCTTTTCCACCGGGCAGGGGCTAACTTGGAGCTAGCGCGTGTTTCGGCTCCGAGCCATTCTGTTTCCACCAACATAGCTCCAGCTCTCGGAGGCAAAAACCAGAGGTACGCTGGCCCCACATAGCTTCTGGGCTACAACTCAGCTCTGAAGGGGGCGGGTGGTAGGCGGGGTTATCGACGGTTCTCCAAAAACGAAAAGCAGCCATTTTTTTTAAGCTGGCGAGCGGCTGGTCACGTTGGCGCAAATCCGACAAAAAACATTTAAAAGTGAGTCCAAGAAGACAGCAGTGGTCAGAGAAGGAGAACATTGTTTCCTGGTACTGTGGGTGTCTGAAGAGGTTCAGGGGAAGTGGACGGAGCCCCACGGACCGAACAAAACTAAAGCCACGGAGGAGATCGTCCTGTAGAACTGTTTCTAATCCTGGTAAGTTTTATTTCACAATGTTGTTAACCTACTACCAATATTCACTTGCTACAATATTCCCTCATCAATATTATGAACGTTACTTCTAATGTGGTGCAGGCAAGCCAGTTAGCCGCTGGTTAGCTAGGAAACCATAATATTTTAATATTCCTGAAAGCAGCAGCAATATTTCATTGATCTGTATTCCATCCTGAAATATTATTATACACCATTTACTTGAATTTATATTTGTTTTCTGAATAAATGAAACTATTATAAAGAACTAATTTTATTTTCTATTCCTGGACAAAACAAGGCTCTTTCTTAAATCATTCATTGCCAACCATTTTCAGATTTTCTCCCCCCCTCAGTGCCAGCTGTTTTTGAGCATTTTGACTGATTTTTAAAGACCCACAGAATATTTTCTACGATGACTATCTGAAATCTGACACCAGATTCTGAAAGATTGAAGCCTCTACTTTTATTAACAAATTTCTTTCTGGCTCGCTTCCTTCCTTTGTAATCAGCCATTAAATAGAGCAAGTTTTACACAAATCTTCAGTTTCAGAGCAAAAAGCTGAGAAAACAGCCTTTTTGTAAAAAACCCTGTCGGTGACTTTAAAGCTATTTTTTTTTTTTTTGCTTTAGTGACAACTCTAACATCTGAACATTGTTTCCTTATTTAAAACAAACAAACAAAAAAAACCCTACTAAGACCGGGCTTAGTATTATTATTTATCTATGTCAGAGTTGAATGGATTTCTTACTGTATTTTGGCGTTCCTCCAAGTTTCTCTCACGTCAGTCTGCACACACGCAACTTCCTCTTCCTCCCGACATGCAGCAATGACCGGTTAGTTGATGGTTTTATCTCACCATTGCAACATTATCAATAATCCACTTAGGTCCATCAATGTTTTGTGTTAGTATACGGTGCTGTGAGCTGCTGGATACTTCACAATATCACTCCGTAGCACCATAATCTCACCCATTCCTGCTTCTCCCCCCCAGCTAATGGTAGCATCAGTGGCTAATCTCTCATCTAAAGGTGTACTGCTGCGATCTTCAGAGCACAGTTGGTCACTACAACACCCCACAGCTTAGATATTGATGAGGGACCTCCGCCAGTGTGTTTTCTAGTAATCACCGTGAAAAAACACAAATGTCGAGTTATCTCGTCAATGGCACTGAGCGTTTGGATTTGAAATGACGAGTTATCTCGTCAATGGCACTGAGTGAGTTAATCAAAAAGCATTGCACACTCTTTATTATACACTTGTTTTACCATATTTGATTTTCTATCTAGAAGTTTGGGGAAATACATACATGACGAACATCCAAACGTTATTCATAATGCAAAAAATGATCCATCAGACTGATAAATAACGCAGGATACAGAGAACACACACATGGATTATTGTTAAAAACACCAGATTTAAAACTCCAGATCGCATCAAACTCAAAACTGTCCAAATGATTTATAAAGTAAACGTTCACTTCCAAAAGGGTTGCAGAAAAGTTTTATTGTGGAGAGAAGAAATTAAGAGGAGAACTACATTTCAAGATGAAAAATGCTAGAACAACAGTCAAAAGAATGAATATAACAATATCAGGGGTAAAAATTTGGAACTGCGTAAGGGATGAAATAAAACAACATAAACCATTTTAAAAAGCTTTTTAAATAATATATTGTTAGTAAATATAAGAAAGAAGAGTAACATGTCATAAATACATTCATGTGTATATATGTTTGATGTGAACGTATAAACTGTATATAAAACTTGTGTAGAATATGTATTGTTAAAAAAGTAATACAAGCTAAATATTTTTTTGTATGTGATTATCTAGAGAGCCTTGTTTAGTTTTGTTGTGATAAGGTAGGTTTGTATAAGCTTTGCTTCAACCGACACTTTTGGCTTAAGGATTACACAATTGTTTGTTTTTGTATTTTCTTATTGTGGAGACTGCCAAAATAATTAATAAATTCAAATATTTTCAATGTTTCTATTCAGGAAAAAAGGAGGACGATTTTAATGCAGATTTTCTTCCATGGAGCAGTCAGGGACACAGTTCATGGACCAGAACCAGGACCAGGACTACGTCCATGGTCCATAACCTCCAGCTCATGATGAACTCCTCAGCACTGGTTGGACTGGTGTTATATATATGTTGAGTTGGTTTATATATCCATTTTTACTTTGTTTAAATAAATTGTAAATAAATAAATTAATTGTAAATTAATTTGTATTCTACAAGGACTTTGTTCATTGTTTGTTGCCTACTTGTAAGCACACACATTTATTTTATTTTATTCAGATAATTTAATTGCTTTTTACATTCACTTTTTGCAAGATAGAAACATAACCTGTCCTGCTGTAGCACACACTACTAGGTTTGTATTTTTTTTTAAATTTTTAAACATTTATAGAATTGAAAAGTTCACACAATACTAACCTAATGAGTAGGACACTTAAATATAATGCAATGGAGATTTCCTCAAATCAAAATTTATTGAAACAAATCAAACAGCAGCAATAGGTATAAAACAAATGTGGATAAATAAGGTGTCGTTGATCATTAATAACACAAGTTGAACAGCTTGATGAGGACACAAACATTTAAATCCAGCATCCCTTCAGTCACACACACAGTAGGTCCTCGGTCCAAATGGAGATGGATGGAATGACACCAGAATACGTGAGTTTGACACAAACTTGCGCTGATTCTGGTCATATTGTGTCGCAGCAGTGCAATCACGGATGTGCTAAGTCAGCATTAAGAGCATCTATAATGATAAACATATCAAAATCAACGTATTGCCTTTATCTGCTGTACTTATGCAGGTGGCTAAGCTAAGTAGCTAAGGCTAACACTAACACGGTCATTGTTAAGCAATAAAACGTCTTTGATAATTACCTGTGTTCACAAATGTCGCAGATTCCCGTGACTTCGTTAAAGACGGATGGATTTGTTCAGCTGAATATTTACATAGAATAGGATAGTATTCATACAATGTCAACAGTCAAAACATGGTCTTCATTATGGCGCAAGCGCTCTTGGGTAAACTGCTACGTAATCAGTGATGTACCGACGTATTGTGGTGACGCAAAGACGTGGCCCCAACTTGCCGCTACTGTGGTGGAAAACCAAACTGGCTCTTCAGCTAAACAGGACTAGCTCTGAAGGTAGCTCTTGCTCCAACTATAGCTCTGAACGAAAAGCCCGTGCTCTTGGTGGAAAAGCCCTATGAGTGGCCAAACCAAAGAACTGGTTCTTGGGTGTAGAGAATGCTGTAAAGAGAGATTCAATGCACAAGAGCCCTTAAAGGTGCCGTCTGCAACTCACGTAAAAGTGATTTTTTGTCATATTTGCTAAAGCTGTCGCTATGTAAGGACAGCTTTACATCAAACTAGTAGTTTGTGTGAAAAAAACAAGCTCATTGAGTCCCCCCTGCTGCTCCTGCAGCGTTTGGCAAATTGCCAGAATGCTCCGCGACAAAGCAAAAAGAACCAATCACAGCCAGTATTATGTTTGATGGACTGTCTGACAGCTGTTGCCCACAGGCCCCTCCCCTTTCCCGGGGCTGTAGCACCGTCTTTTTTACAGTGTATGGTCTGGATGAGTAGAAGATGGAATTGGTGACTTTTCTGCTTGGAAGGTATTTACTGCTGTTTGATTTACATTATGTTTGATTTGTAATTGTTTCAACCGGAGAATTGTGGTTGTAAACGATAATTGACGCAAGCAATTAAAAATAGAGGTTAAACGTATCCATCGACTGCCACTCTATGCATACGCGCCGCCACTCATCGGCCAGTTTAGGTCATGTGATAGATGCACCACGTGACTTAAAGCTCTGTCTACCCACTGTTAGTCTGTCCATCCCCATCAGTATACCCACTGTCAGTCTGTCTTTCCCCACCAGTCTACCCACTGTCAGTCTGTCTGTACCCATCAGTCTACCCACTGTTAGTCCGTCTGTCCCCACCAGTCTACCCACTGGCAGTCTGTGTCCCCCCACCAGTCTACCCATTGTCAGTCTGTCCAGTGATGTGAAGGCAGGGTAGGCAAGGTTTTAATTATAACATAATTATAAATAATTTATTTTTCCATTTCCAATAGCCTACAGTACTTATAAGTTTGAAAGTACGCATTTTGTGCATTTCATAGTCCAAATTACTAAACAGCGCTATTTCCTGGAAAGGCTGCCGTCTAATTCCGCTGTAAGGCAGGAGGAGGCCACACTCCCTCCCAAAAGCACACGGTCTGCCTTTGTTCCCATAGCGTGTTTTTATGTGTTTGTGCATGCGCAGTCAGTTCCCCAAGATGAAAACCATTTATGTCCAAAAGCAGCTCTCTTTGCTGCCTTTGGACGTAACCGTGCTATGCTAAATGCTATACGCTATAAGTTCCCAGTGCATTAGTGAATTGATCCCACGTGACCGCTGCTGCTACTTTTTCTCTCGCTCTAGTGAGTGGGCGGGATAAAACTACAGGCAGGATGACAACGCAAGAGACGATAGAGAAACTTTTTTTTTGAGGATAAACGACAGCTTTTAAACGATGGTAGCCCAACACCTGAGTTACAAGACCTTCAGCAAAGGTAAGGTCAGAAAATTGTTTCATACCTAACTTCACAGTGAATGGTACAAAATGAAGGATTGGCTTTGTGGATGCTCCTCACTGACGCTGTTCTGAGTTGTTGTTGTTGACATTTTCTCCGTGTTTCTGTGTTTCCAACACAAACAACAGATGCCCTACCGTGTCATGAGATATATCTTGTTGGGAGAGTATGGAGGCTATATTAATGAATTGTTTATGTTTCTTTAATGGTGTTTTTTATGTTATTTGTCTCAGATGGCTAAATGCTTCTGGATCTTGAGTTTTTTCTTTCTTATTTTGAATCTTATATTTTGATAAGCGCATTGAGATGACTGTTGCAAATTGCTTTATACAAATAAAGTTTATTTGAATTGAATTAAAACTTTCCAGCAAAAACATGAAATTGTCATTGGTGGTCTCGATTTGCAACGTGCCTACCCAACCCTACTGGTCACGGCACATCACTGAGTCTGTCTATCTGTCCCCATCAGTCAACAGAAAATAGAAGGGTTTTTTCATCAGTTTTAAATGTTTGAAATATGTGTAACACTTTACAATAAGGGTCCAGAAAGGCTTAACTAATGCTTAACTAAGGGTAAGTAATGCTTATGAGGAGCTTCTATACATTTATTAAGGTTTATCTAAGGTTAATAATGTTATGCAATTACCGTACTTAAAGTTAAGTATGGGTTACCTGGTGATGACATTGACATACACACTCCAAATAAACACTGCAAGTAAATGATCAGGAGGGAAATTATATTATAGTTATAAGCAATGCATCCCTAAGGATAACTAATTACATTATATAACATTCATTAATGCTGAGTTTTTTAATTACTAAGTAATATTAACTGCTTATCAATGCATTAACTGGTATGTTAGTTAATACATAATTATTATAACATTATTAAACTGTTAATTAATTCTTAATAATGCCTTAACTAATGTTAATTAAGGGGCCCTTGTTGTAAAGTGTTACCCATTGGGGTAAATTAGATAAATAAACACAAATCTGCTCATTATTATCATCTAAAAACTGTTGCACCTACAAAAATTTATTGTAACATATCTGCAGTTGTGTAATAGTTGTAGTTTTATTGTTCATTAATGATGTTCTGATGGTTCTGATTATTTTGTGTTGTTTGAATGCACCGTTGGACAGAGCTGGGATGCGAGTGGCTGTGAGAGGAGAAAGGGGCGGGTCAGGTGTGGAAGGGTGAGGAGACGGCACGTGTGTGAGAGGGAAGTTGGAAGTGAATGAATGAGGGAGCAGCCTAATCTGTTTATGCCTGTTTATTGTGTTGACGTGGTTACGGCCTACAGTAACCGCAGTTCTGTTCAGCAAAAAAGCAACTTTGCAGTCAAGAAGGTCATTTTTCTTCCCAACATCCTGAGGGATGCTATAGTATGTTTTTCAGACAACATACAGTAAAAAAGAGACTCCATCTTGTTAATTTTGAAAAATGCAAATGTTTTGCATTATTAAATTAACTTTTTTTTTTTTTATTGCAGCTGAGAAACAGTACTACTACAGCAAAGGCTGCTGATTCGTGCAGAGAGAGTCATGTGACCATGTGTTCTCTAAGGATAGAGTTCTAAAACCTGAGATGACATCACTGAGTTCTGAGTCTACTTTGGTAGACTTTCTGAGCAGAAGCAGCAACAGTAAGGGAAAGAATTTCAAAGCTTCACCTGATAAATAAACTTCTTGAGAGTTTTAACTTAACACGATCAACATGGCAAAGACAACAAACAAAAAAGCCAATACCACTCAGACAAAGGTGGATGACGTCCATTTCTTTAATTACCTGATAGAGGAATTAGACAATCTGAGCAAACATTTAATTATGAAACAATCTGAAATACTTCAGAAATCGGAGGCTAACGAATGTGCGTTAAAGGAGAAGATCAAAGAGCAAGAAGTCCAACTATGTCGACATAAAGAGAAGATGCAGGAAATGCATCAAAACTATGAAGAAAAATTGCAGACTGCAGACAAAATGATAGAGGAGCTAAAAGCACAACTGAGGGTCGAAACATCAAAAAACAACGTCTGTGTTTCACAAGATCCCAATCACCTCTGGACACCAGTTTACCCAGACCCCAATACTGGTATAATCTACCACTACCATTCCACACCAGATGAACAGTTCTCCACAGAACAGGTAGACAACAATTTTCCCCAACAACAGTGGATGATACCATTATACCCACATACTAGTAGTGGTATAGTTGACTACTCCCAGCCCCCTCAGCGGTTAATACCAGCATACCGAGACCCTACGGATTTGGTCCACTTTGGTAAGCCGTTAGAAGCAGTTTACCCAGAACCTAATACTGGTATGGTCTACCACCAGCAGCCCATACCTGATGGGATGTTTTACCCAGTAAATCCAGACTTCCATTATCCTGCGTATGAATGCCCACAACCCTTTTTAGAGAACATAGAGTCCGACCATCAATTCAACACTGAACACCAGGATATCGAAAATAACGCTTCCCAAGACCAAATGTCCTCAGAAGGTGTAGAGAGTGATACCCAGTTACCTCACAACCTCTCATCAGACTTAATGGAGGAAACAGACCAACAACTCTTATTAGAACTTGGTCAGAGCAAACACCAGGACCAAGGACTCTCTGAAAACCTGGGACAAATTATGGACCAGGCCAAGGGCTCTTCAAAGAACTGGGTCAGAGCAAAGACCAGCACCAAGGACTCTCTGAAAAACTGGGTTAAATTCAGTAAGTTCAAAGAGGACAAGAAACAGCTGGACAATCTCTCATCAGAATCAAAAGGGAATGACGTCCAGGAAGAAACTCTTCCTGAAGAACTCAATCAGACCAAAGTGCAAACTCACAATGTAGAAGCTCCAAAGAAATCAATGCGCAGAAAAAAAAAGAAGAATAAGAAAAAATCCCCAGCTTTTGTTTCAGTTTGGAGGGTTTTATAGATTAGTCTCAATGAGGCCATGGACTTAGTTTTGGGGGCCCTAGTGACTAATGTCATACTGTTTGGAGGATTGGCCTGACAAGAGCCAAGTACGAGCACCAATCAAACACTACTGGAGTGAGAGAGCAGCTCTAAGTGTGTGTTTGTTATACCAGCTAACATGAGGAATGACGTGCTCGAAGTGCAGGGACGGTGCTGGTCAGACAGTGTGGTGGCCTGGACTGGCTTTTCCACCGGGCAGGGGCTAACTTGGAGCTAGCGCGTGTTTCGGCTCCGAGCCATTCTGTTTCCACCAACATAGCTCCAGCTCTCGGAGGCAAAAACCAGAGGTACGCTGGCCCCACATAACTTCTGGGCTACAACTCAGCTCTGAAGGGGGCGGGTGGTAGGCGGGGTTATCGACGGTTCTCCAAAAACGAAAAGCAGCCATTTTTTTTAAGCTGGCGAGCGGCTGGTCACGTTGGCGCAAATCCGACAAAAAACATTTAAAAGTGAGTCCAAGAAGACAGCAGTGGTCAGAGAAGGAGAACATTGTTTCCTGGTACTGTGGGTGTCTGAAGAGGTTCAGGGGAAGTGGACGGAGCCCCACGGACCGAACAAAACTAAAGCCACGGAGGAGATCGTCCTGTAGAACTGTTTCTAATCCTGGTAAGTTTTATTTCACAATGTTGTTAACCTACTACCAATATTCACTTGCTACAATATTCCCTCATCAATATTATGAACGTTACTTCTAATGTGGTGCAGGCAAGCCAGTTAGCCGCTGGTTGGCTAGGAAACCATAATATTTTAATATTCCTGAAAGCAGCAGCAATATTTCATTGATCTGTATTCCATCCTGAAATATCATTATACACCATTTACTTGAATTTATATTTGTTTTCTGAATAAATGAAACTATTATAAAGAACTAATTTTATTTTCTATTCCTGGACAAAACAAGGCTCTTTCTTAACTCATTCATTGCCAACCATTTTCAGATTTTCTCCCCCCCTCAGTGCCAGCCGTTTTTGAGCATTTTGACTGATTTTTAAAGACCCACAGAATATTTTCTACGATGACTATCTGAAATCTGACACCAGATTCTGAAAGATTGAAGCCTCTACTTTTATTAACAAATTTCTTTCTGGCTCGCTTCCTTCCTTTGTAATCAGCCGTTAAATAGAGCAAGTTTTACACAAATCTTCAGTTTCAGAGCAAAAAGCTGAGAAAACAGCCTTTTTGTAAAAAACCCTGTCGGTGACTTTAAAGCTATTTTTTTTTTTTGCTTTAGTGACAACTCTAACATCTGAACATTGTTTCCTTATATAAAACAAACAAACAAAAAAAACCCTACTAAGACCGGGCTTAGTATTATTATTTATCTATGTCAGAGTTGAATGGATTTCTTACTGTATTTTGGCGTTCCTCCAAGTATCTCTCACGTCAGTTTGCACACACGCAACTTCCTCTTCCTCCCGACATGCAGCAATGACCGGTTAGTTGATGGTTTTATCTCACCATTGCAACATTATCAATAATCCACTTAGGTCCATCAATGTTTTGTGTTAGTATGTGGTGCTGTGAGCTGCTGGATACTTCACAATATCACTCCGTAGCACCATAATCTCACCCATTCCTGCTTCTCCCCCCCAGCTAATGGTAGCATCAGTGGCTAATCTCTCATCTAAAGGTGTACTGCTGCGATCTTCAGAGCACAGTTGGTCACTACAACATCCCACAGCTTAGATATTGATGAGGGACCTCCGCCAGTGTGTTTTCTAGTAATCCCCGTGAAAAAACGCAAATGTCGAGTTATCTCGTCAATGGCACTGAGCGTTTGGATTTGAAATGACGAGTTATCTCGTCAATGGCACTGAGTGAGTTAATCAAAAAGCATTGCACACTCTTTATTATACACTTGTTTTACCATATTTGATTTCCTATCTAGAAGTTTGGGGAAATACATACATGACGAACATCCAAACGTTATTCATAATGCAAAAAATGATCCATCAGACTGATAAATAACGCAGGATACAGAGAACACACACATGGATTATTGTTAAAAACACCAGATTTAAAACTCCAGATCGCATCAAACTCAAAACTGTCCAAATGATTTATAAAGTAAACGTTCACTTCCAAAACGTTGCAGAAAAGTTTTATTGTGGAGAGAAGAATTTAAGAGGAGAACTACATTTCAAGATGAAAAATGCTAGAACAACAGTCAAAAGAATGAATATAACAATATCAGGGGTAAAAATTTGGAACTGCGTAAGGGATGAAATAAAACAACATAAACCATTTTAAAAAGCTTTTTAAATAATATATTGTTAGTAAATATAAGAAAGAAGAGTAACATGTCATAAATACATTCATGTGTATATATGTTTGATGTGAACGTATAAACTGTATATAAAACTTGTGTAGAATATGTATTGTTAAAAAAGTAATACAAGCTAAATATTTTTTTGTATGTGATTATCTAGAGAGCCTTGTTTAGTTTTGTTGTGATAAGGTAGGTTTGTATAAGCTTTGCTTCAACCGACACTTTTGGCTTAAGGATTACACAATTGTTTGTTTTTGTATTTTCTTATTGTGGAGACTGCCAAAATAATTAATAAATTCAAATTTTTTCAATGTTTCTATTCAGGAAAAAAGGAGGACGATTTTAATGCAGATTTTCTTCCATGGAGCAGTCAGGGACACAGTTCATGGACCAGAACCAGGACCAGGACTACGTCCATGGTCCATAACCTCCAGCTCATGATGAACTCCTCAGCACTGGTTGGACTGGTGTTATATATATGTTGAGTTGGTTTATATATCCATTTTTACTTTGTATAAATAAATTGTAAATAAATAAATTAATTGTAAATTAATTTGTATTCTACAAGGACTTTGTTCATTGTTTGTTGCCTACTTGTAAGCACACACATTTATTTTATTTTATTCAGATAATTTAATTGCTTTTTACATTCACTTTTTGCAAGATAGAAACATAACCTGTCCTGCTGTAGCACACACTACTAGGTTTGTATTTTTTTTTAAATTTTGATACATTTATAGAATTGAAAAGTTCACACAATACTAACCTAATGAGTAGGACACCTAAATATAATGCAATGGAGATTTCCTCAAATCAAAATTTATTGAAACAAATCAAACAGCAGCAATAGGTATAAAACAAATGTGGATAAATAAGGTGTCGTTGATCATTAATAACACAAGTTGAACAGCTTGATGAGGACACAAACATTTAAATCCAGCATCCCTTCAGTCACACACACAGTAGGTCCTCGGTCCAAATGGAGATGGATGGAATTACACCAGGATACGTTAGTTTGACACAAACTTGCGCTGATTCTGGTCATATTGTGTCGCAGCAGTGCAATCACGGATGTGCACAGTCAGCATTAAGAGCATCTATAATGATAAACAAACATATCAAAATCAACGTATTGCCTTTATCTGCTGTACTTATGCAGGTGGCTAAGCTAAGTAGCTAAGGCTAACACTAACACGGTCATTGTTAAGCAATAAAACGTCTTTGATAATTACCTGTGTTCACAAATGTCGCAGATTCCCGTGACTTCGTTAAAGACGGATGGATTTGTTCAGCTGAATATTTACATAGAATAGGATAGTATTCATACAATGTCAACAGTCAAAACATGGTCTTCATTATGGCGCAAGCGCTCATGGGTAAACTGCTACGTAATCAGTGATGTACCGACGTATTGTGGTGACGCAAAGACGTGGCCCCAACTTGCCGCTACTGTGGTGGAAAACCAAACTGGCTCTTCAGCTAAACAGGACTAGCTCTGAAGGTAGCTCTTGCTCCAACTATAGCTCTGAACGAAAAGCCCGTGCTCTTGGTGGAAAAGCCCTATGAGTGGCCAAACCAAAGAACTGGTTCTTGGGTGTAGAGAATGCTGTAAAGAGAGATTCAATGCAAAAGAGCCCTTAAAGGTGCCGTCTGCAACTCACGTAAAAGTGATTTTTTGTCATATTTGCTAAAGCTGTCGCTATGTAAGGACAGCTTTACATCAAACTAGTAGTTTGTGTGAAAAAAACAAGCTCATTGAGTCCCCCCTGCTGCTCCTGCAGCGTTTGGCAAATTGCCAGAATGCTCCGCGACAAAGCAAAAAGAACCAATCACAGCCAGTATTATGATTGATGGACTGTCTGACAGCTGTTGCCCACAGGCCCCTCCCCTTTCCCGGGGCTGTAGCACCGTCTTTTTTACAGTGTATGGTCTGGATGAGTAGAAGATGGAATTGGTGACTTTTCTGCTTGGAAGGTATTTACTGCTGTTTGATTTACATTATGTTTGATTTGTAATTGTTTCAACCGGAGAATTGTGGTTGTAAACGATAATTGACGCAAGCAATTAAAAATAGAGGTTAAACGTATCCATCGACTGCCACTCTATGCATACGCGCCGCCACTCATCGGCCAGTTTAGGTCATGTGATAGATGCACCACGTGACTTAAAGCTCCGTCTACCCACTGTTAGTCTGTCCATCCCCATCAGTATACCCACTGTCAGTCTGTCTTTCCCCACCAGTCTACCCACTGTCAGTCTGTCTTTCCCCACCAGTCTACCCACTGTCAGTCTGTCTGTACCCATCAGTCTACCCACTGTTAGTCCGTCTGTCCCCAGCAGTTTACCCACTGTTAGTCCGCCTGTCCCCAGCAGTCTACACACTGTCAGTCTGTCTGTCCCCACCAGTCTACCTACTGCCAAATCTGTCTGTCCCCACCAGTCTACCCACTGTCAGTCTGTCTGCCCCCATCAGTCTAACCACTGTCAGCCTGTCTGTCCCCACCAGTCTACCCACTGGCAGTCTGTGTCCCCCCACCAGTCTACCCATTGTCAGTCTGTCCAGTGATGTGAAGGCAGGGTAGGCAAGGTTTTAATTATAACATAATTATAAATAATTTATTTTTCCATTTCCAATAGCCTACAGTACCTATAAGTTTGAAAGTACGCATTTTGTGCATTTCATAGCCCAAATTACTAAACAGCGCTATTTCCTGGAAAGGCTGCCGTCTAATTCCGCTGTAAGGCAGGAGGAGGCCACACTCCCTCCCAAAAGCACACGGTCTGCCTTTGTTCCCATAGCGTGTTTTTATGTGTTTGTGCATGCGCAGTCAGTTCCCCAAGATGAAAACCATTTATGTCCAAAAGCAGCTCTCTTTGCTGCCTTTGGACGTAACCGTGCTATTCTAAATGCTATACGCTATAAGTTCCCAGTGCATTAGTGAATTGATACTACGTGACCGCTGCTGCTACTTTTTCTCTCGCTCTAGTGAGTGGGCGGGATAAAACTACAGGCAGGATGACAACGCAAGAGACGATAGAGAAACTTTTTTTTGAGGATAAACGACAGCTTTTAAACGATGGTAGCCCAACACCTGAGTTACAAGACCTTCAGCAAAGGTAAGGTCAGAAAATTGTTTCATACCTAACTTCACAGTGAATGGTACAAAATGAAGGATTGGCTTTGTGGATGCTCCTCACTGACGCTGTTCTGAGTTGTTGTTTTTGTCATTTTCTCCGTGTTTCTGTGTTTCCAACACAAACAACAGATGCCCTACCGTGTCATGAGATATATCTTGTTGGGAGAGTATGGAGGCTATATTAATGAATTGTTTATGTTTCTTTAATGGTGTTTTTTATGTTATTTGTCTCAGATGGCTAAATGCTTCTGGATCTTGAGTTTTTTCTTTCTTATTTTGAATCTTATATTTTGATAAGCGCATTGAGATGACTGTTGCAAATTGCTTTATACAAATAAAGTTTATTTGAATTGAATTAAAACTTTCCAGCAAAAACATGAAATTGTCATTGGTGGTCTCGATTTGCAACGTGCCTACCCAACCCTACTGGTCACGGCACATCACTGAGTCTGTCTATCTGTCCCCATCAGTCAACAGAAAATAGAAGGGTTTTTTCATCAGTTTTAAATGTTTGAAATATGTGTAACACTTTACAATAAGGGTCCAGAAAGGCTTAACTAATGCTTAACTAAGGGTAAGTAATGCTTATGAGGAGCTTCTATACATTTATTAAGGTTTATCTAAGGTTAATAATGTTATGCAATTACCGTACTTAAAGTTAAGTATGGGTTACCTGGTGATGACATTGACATACACACTCCAAATAAACACTGCAAGTAAATGATTAGGAGGGAAATTATATTATAGTTATAAGCAATGCATCCCTAAGGATAACTAATTACATTATATAACATTCATTAATGCTGAGTTTTTTAATTACTAAGTAATATTAACTGCTTATCAATGCATTAACTGGTATGTTAGTTAATACATAATTATTATAACATTATTAAACTGTTAATTAATTCTTAATAATGCCTTAACTAATGTTAATTAAGGGGCCCTTGTTGTAAAGTGTTACCCATTGGGGTAAATTAGATAAATAAACACAAATCTGCTCATTATTATCATCTAAAAACTGTTGCACCTACAAAAATTTATTGTAACATATCTGCAGTTGTGTAATAGTTGTAGTTTTATTGTTCATTAATGATGTTCTGATGGTTCTGATTATTTTGTGTTGTTTGAATGCACCGTTGGACAGAGCTGGGATGCGAGTGGCTGTGAGAGGAGAAAGGGGCGGGTCAGGTGTGGAAGGGTGAGGAGACGGCACGTGTGTGAGAGGGAAGTTGGAAGTGAATGAATGAGGGAGCAGCCTAATCTGTTTATGCCTGTTTATTGTGTTGACGTGGTTACGGCCTACAGTAACCGCAGTTCTGTTCAGCAAAAAAGCAACTTTGCAGTCAAGAAGGTCATTTTTCTTCCCAACATCCTGAGGGATGCTATAGTATGTTTTTCAGACAACATACAGTAAAAAAGAGACTCCATCTTGTTAATTTTGAAAAATGCAAATGTTTTGCATTATTAAATTAACTTTTTTTTTTTTTATTGCAGCTGAGAAACAGTACTACTACAGCAAAGGCTGCTGATTCGTGCAGAGAGAGTCATGTGACCATGTGTTCTCTAAGGATAGAGTTCTAAAACCTGAGATGACATCACTGAGTTCTGAGTCTACTTTGGTAGACTTTCTGAGCAGAAGCAGCAACAGTAAGGGAAAGAATTTCAAAGCTTCACCTGATAAATAAACTTCTTTAAAGTTTTAACTTAACACGATCAACATGGCAAAGACAACAAACAAAAAAGCCAATACCACTCAGACAAAGGTGGATTTCTTTAATTACCTGATAGAGGAATTAGACAATCTGAGCAAACATTTAATTATGAAACAATCTGAAATACTTCAGAAATCGGAGGCTAACGAATGTGCGTTAAAGGAGAAGATCAAAGAGCAAGAAGTCCAACTGTGTCGACATAAAGAGAAGATGCAGGAAATGCATCAAAACTATGAAGAAAAATTGCAGACTGCAGACAACATGATAGAGGAGCTAAAAGCACAACTGAGGGTCGAAACATCAAAAAACAACGTCTGTGTTTCACAAGATCCCAATCACCTCTGGACACCAGTTTACCCAGACCCCAATACTGGTATAATCTACCACTACCATTCCACACCAGATGAACAGTTCTCCACAGAACAGGTAGACAACAATTTTCCCCAACAACAGTGGATGATACCATTATACCCACATACTAGTAGTGGTATAGTTGACTACTCCCAGCCCCCTCAGCGGTTAATACCAGCATACCGAGACCCTACAGATTTGGTCCACTTTGGTAAGCCGTTAGAAGCAGTTTACCCAGAACCTAATACTGGTATGGTCTACCACCAGCAGCCCATACCTGATGGGATGTTTTACCCAGTAAATCCAGACTTCCATTATCCTGCGTATGAATGCCCACAACCCTTTTTAGAGAACATAGAGTCCGACCATCAATTCAACACTGAACACCAGGATATCGAAAATAACGCTTCCCAAGACCAAATGTCCTCAGAAGGTGTAGAGAGTGATACCCAGTTACCTCACAACCTCTCATCAGACTTAATGGAGGAAACAGACCAACAACTCTTATTAGAACTTGGTCAGAGCAAACACCAGGACCAAGGACTCTCTGAAAACCTGGGACAAATTATGGACCAGGCCAAGGGCTCTTCAAAGAACTGGGTCAGAGCAAAGACCAGCACCAAGGACTCTCTGAAAAACTGGGTTAAATTCAGTAAGTTCAAAGAGGACAAGAAACAGCTGGACAATCTCTCATCAGAATCAAAAGGGAATGACGTCCAGGAAGAAACTCTTCCTGAAGAACTCAATCAGACCAAAGTGCAAACTCACAATGTAGAAGCTCCAAAGAAATCAATGCGCAGAAAAAAAAAGAAGAATAAGAAAAAATCCCCAGCTTTTGTTTCAGTTTGGAGGGTTTTATAGATTAGTCTCAATGAGGCCATGGACTTAGTTTTGGGGGCCCTAGTGACTAATGTCATACTGTTTGGAGGATTGGCCTGACAAGAGCCAAGTACGAGCACCAATCAAACACTACTGGAGTGAGAGAGCAGCTCTAAGTGTGTGTTTGTTATACCAGCTAACATGAGGAATGACGTGCTCGAAGTGCAGGGACGGTGCTGGTCAGACAGTGTGGTGGCCTGGACTGGCTTTTCCACCGGGCAGGGGCTAACTTGGAGCTAGCGCGTGTTTCTGCTCCGAGCCATTCTGTTTCCACCAACATAGCTCCAGCTCTCGGAGGCAAAAACCAGAGGTACGCTGGCCCCACATAGCTTCTGGGCTACAACTCAGCTCTGAAGGGGGCGGGTGGTAGGCGGGGTTATCGACGGTTCTCCAAAAACGAAAAGCAGCCATTTTTTTTAAGCTGGCGAGCGGCTGGTCACGTTGGCGCAAATCCGACAAAAAACATTTAAAAGTGAGTCCAAGAAGACAGCAGTGGTCAGAGAAGGAGAACATTGTTTCCTGGTACTGTGGGTGTCTGAAGAGGTTCAGGGGAAGTGGACGGAGCCCCACGGACCGAACAAAACTAAAGCCACGGAGGAGATCGTCCTGTAGAACTGTTTCTAATCCTGGTAAGTTTTTATTTCACAATGTTGTTAACCTACTACCAATATTCACTTGCTACAATATTCCCTCATCAATATTATGAAGATTACTTCTAATGTGGTGCAGGCAAGCCAGTTAGCCGCTGGTTAGCTAGGAAACCATAATATTTTAATATTCCTGAAAGCAGCAGCAATATTTCATTGATCTGTATTCCATCCTGAAATATCATAATACACCATTTACTTGAATTTATATTTGTTTTCTGAATAAATGAAACTATTATAAAGAACTAATTTTATTTTCTATTCCTGGACAAAACAAGGCTCTTTCTTAACTCATTCATTGCCAACCATTTTCAGATTTTCTCCCCCCCTCAGTGCCAGCTGTTTTTGAGCATTTTGACTGATTTTTAAAGACCCACAGAATATTTTCTACGATGACTATCTGAAATCTGACACCAGATTCTGAAAGATTGAAGCCTCTACTTTTATTAACAAATTTCTTTCTGGCTCGCTCCGTTCTTTTGTAATCAGCCGTTGAATAGAGCAAGTTTTACACAAATCTTCAGTTTCAGAGCAAAAAGCTGAGAAAACAGCCTTTTTGTAAAAAATCCTGTCAGTGACTTTAAAGCTATTTTTTTTTTTTGCTTTAGTGACAACTCTAGCATCTGAACATTTTTTCCTCATATAAAACATACAAACAAAAAAACCCTACTAAGACCGGGCTTAGTATTATTATTTATCTATGTCAGAGTTGAATGGATTTCTTACTGTATTTTGGCGTTCCTCCAAGTATCTCTCACGTCAGTTTGCACACACGCAACTTCCTCTTCCTCCCGACATGCAGCAATGACCGGTTAGTTGATGGTTTTATCTCACCATTGCAACATTATCAATAATCCACTTAGGTCCATCAATGTTTTGTGTTAGTATGTGGTGCTGTGAGCTGCTGGATACTTCACAATATCACTCCGTAGCACCATAATCTCACCCATTCCTGCTTCTCCCCCCCAGCTAATGGTAGCATCAGTGGCTAATCTCTCATCTAAAGGTGTACTGCTGCGATCTTCAGAGCACAGTTGGTCACTACAACACCCCACAGCTTAGATATTGATGAGGGACCTCCGCCAGTGTGTTTTCTAGTAATCCCCGTGAAAAAACGCAAATGTCGAGTTATCTCGTCAATGGCACTGAGCGTTTGGATTTGAAATGACGAGTTATCTCGTCAATGGCACTGAGTGAGTTAATCAAAAAGCATTGCACACTCTTTATTATACACTTGTTTTACCATATTTGATTTCCTATCTAGAAGTTTGGGGAAATACATACATGACGAACATCCAAACGTTATTCATAATGCAAAAAATGATCCATCAGACTGATAAATAACGCAGGATACAGAGAACACACACATGGATTATTGTTAAAAACACCAGATTTAAAACTCCAGATCGCATCAAACTCAAAAACTGTCCAAATGATTTATAAAGTAAACGTTCACTTCCAAAAGGGTTGCAGAAAAGTTTTATTGTGGAGAGAAGAATTTAAGAGGAGAACTACATTTCAAGATGAAAAATGCTAGAACAACAGTCAAAAGAATGAATATAACAATATCAGGGGTAAAAATTTGGAACTGCGTAAGGGATGAAATAAAACAACATAAACCTTTTTAAAAAGCTTTTTAAATAATATATTGTTAGTAAATATAAGAAAGAAGAGTAACATGTCATAAATACATTCATGTGTATATATGTTGATGTGAACGTATAAACTGTATATAAAACTTGTGTAGAATATGTATTGTTAAAAAAGTAATACAAGCTAAATATTTTTTTGTATGTGATTATCTAGAGAGCCTTGTTTAGTTTTGTTGTGATAAGGTAGGTTTGTATAAGCTTTGCTTCAACCGACACTTTTGGCTTAAGGATTACACAATTGTTTGTTTTTGTATTTTCTTATTGTGGAGACTGCCAAAATACTTAATAAATTCAAATATTTTCAATGTTTCTATTCAGGAAAAAAGGAGGACGATTTTAATGCAGATTTTCTTCCATGGAGCAGTCAGGGACACAGTTCATGGATCAGAACCAGGACCAGGACTACGTCCATGGTCCATAACCTCCAGCTCATGATGAACTCCTCAGCACTGGTTGGACTGGTGTTATATATATGTTGAGTTGGTTTATATATCCATTTTTACTTTGTTTAAATAAATTGTAAATAAATAAATTAATTGTAAATTAATTTGTATTCTACAAGGACTTTGTTCATTGTTTGTTGCCTACTTGTAAGCACACACATTTATTTTATTTTATTCAGATAATTTAATTGCTTTTTACATTCACTTTTTGCAAGATAGAAACACAACCTGTCCTGCTGTAGCACACACTATTAGGTTTGTATTTTTTTTTAAATTTTGATACATTTATAGAATTGAAAAGTTCACACAATACTAACCTAATGAGTAGGACACTTAAATATAATGCAATGGAGATTTCCTCAAATCAAAATTTATTGAAACAAATCAAACAGCAGCAATAGGTATAAAACAAATGTGGATAAATAAGGTGTCGTTGATCATTAATAACACAAGTTGAACAGCTTGATGAGGACACAAACATTTAATTCCAGCATCCCTTCAGTCACACACACAGTAGGTCCTCGGTCCAAATGGAGATGGATGGAATGACACCAGGATACGTTAGTTTGACACAAACTTGCGCTGATTCTGGTCATATTGTGTCGCAGCAGTGCAATCACGGATGTGCACAGTCAGCATTAAGAGCATCTATAATGATAAACATATCAAAATCAACGTATTGCCTTTATCTGCTGTACTTATGCAGGTGGCTAAGCTAAGTAGCTAAGGCTAACACTAACACGGTCATTGTTAAGCAATAAAACGTCTTTGATAATTACCTGTGTTCACAAATGTCGCAGATTCCCGTGACTTCGTTAAAGACCGATGGATTTGTTCAGGTGAATATTTACATAGAATAGAATAGTATTCATACAATGTCAACAGTCAAAACATGGTCTTCATTATGGCGCAAGCGCTCTTGGGTAAACTGCTACGTAATCAGTGATGTACCGACGTATTGTGGTGACGCAAAGACGTGGCCCCAACTTGCCGCTACTGTGGTGGAAAACCAAACTGGCTCTTCAGCTAAACAGGACTAGCTCTGAAGGTAGCTCTTGCTCCAACTATAGCTCTGAACGAAAAGCCCGTGCTCTTGGTGGAAAAGCCCTATGAGTGGCCAAACCAAAGAACTGGTTCTTGGGTGTAGAGAATGCTGTAAAGAGAGATTCAATGCAAAAGAGCCCTTAAAGGTGCCGTCTGCAACTCACGTAAAAGTGATTTTTTGTCATATTTGCTAAAGCTGTCGCTATGTAAGGACAGCTTTACATCAAACTAGTAGTTTGTGTGAAAAAAACAAGCTCATTGAGTCCCCCCTGCTGCTCCTGCAGCGTTTGGCAAATTGCCAGAATGCTCCGCGACAAAGCAAAAAGAACCAATCACAGCCAGTATTATGATTGATGGACTGTCTGACAGCTGTTGCCCACAGGCCCCTCCCCTTTCCCGGGGCTGTAGCACCGTCTTTTTTACAGTGTATGGTCTGGATGAGTAGAAGATGGAATTGGTGACTTTTCTGCTTGGAAGGTATTTACTGCTGTTTGATTTACATTATGTTTGATTTGTAATTGTTTCAACCGGAGAATTGTGGTTGTAAACGATAATTGACGCAAGCAATTAAAAATAGAGGTTAAACGTATCCATCGACTGCCACTCTATGCATACGCGCCGCCACTCATCGGCCAGTTTAGGTCATGTGATAGATGCACCACGTGACTTAAAGCTCCGTCTACCCACTGTTAGTCTGTCCATCCCCATCAGTATACCCACTGTCAGTCTGTCTTTCCCCACCAGTCTACCCACTGTCAGTCTGTCTGTACCCATCAGTCTACCCACTGTCAGTCTGTCTGCCCCCATCAGTCTAACCACTGTCAGCCTGTCTGTCCCCACCAGTCTACCCACTGGCAGTCTGTGTCCCCCCACCAGTCTACCCACTGGCAGTCTGTGTCCCCCCACCAGTCTACCCACTGGCAGTCTGTGTCCCCCCACCAGTCTACCCATTGTCAGTCTGTCCAGTGATGTGAAGGCAGGGTAGGCAAGGTTTTAATTATAACATAATTATAAATTATTTATTTTTCCATTTCCAATAGCCTACAGTACCTATAAGTTTGAAAGTACGCATTTTGTGCATTTCATAGCCCAAATTACTAAACAGCGCTATTTCCTGGAAAGGCTGCCGTCTCATTCCGCTGTAAGGCAGGAGGAGGCCACACTCCCTCCCAAAAGCACACGGTCTGCCTTTGTTCCCATAGCGTGTTTTTATGTGTTTGTGCATGCGCAGTCAGTTCCCCAAGATGAAAACCATTTATGTCCAAAAGCAGCTCTCTTTGCTGCCTTTGGACGTAACCGTGCTATGCTAAATGCTATACGCTATAAGTTCCCAGTGCATTAGTGAATTGATCCCACGTGACCGCTGCTGCTACTTTTTCTCTCGCTCTAGTGAGTGGGCGGGATAAAACTACAGGCAGGATGACAACGCAAGAGACGATAGAGAAACTTTTTTTTTGAGGATAAACGACAGCTTTTAAACGATGGTAGCCCAACACCTGAGTTACAAGACCTTCAGCAAAGGTAAGGTCAGAAAATTGTTTCATACCTAAATTCACAGTGAATGGTACAAAATGAAGGATTGGCTTTGTGGATGCTCCTCACTGAGGCTGTTCTGAGTTGTTGTTGTTGACATTTTCTCCGTGTTTCTGTGTTTCCAACACAAACAACAGATGCCCTACCGTGTCATGAGATATATCTTGTTGGGAGAGTATGGAGGCTATATTAATGAATTGTTTATGTTTCTTTAATGGTGTTTTTTATGTTATTTGTCTCAGATGGCTAAATGCTTCTGGATCTTGAGTTTTTTCTTTCTTATTTTGAATCTTATATTTTGATAAGCGCATTGAGATGACTGTTGCAAATTGCTTTATACAAATAAAGTTTATTTGAATTGAATTAAAACTTTCCAGCAAAAACATGAAATTGTCATTGGTGGTCTCGATTTGCAACGTGCCTACCCAACCCTACTGGTCACGGCACATCACTGAGTCTGTCTATCTGTCCCCATCAGTCAACAGAAAATAGAAGGGTTTTTTCATCAGTTTTAAATGTTTGAAATATGTGTAACACTTTACAATAAGGGTCCAGAAAGGCTTAACTAATGCTTAACTAAGGGTAAGTAATGCTTATGAGGAGCTTCTATACATTTATTAAGGTTTATCTAAGGTTAATAATGTTATGCAATTACCGTACTTAAAGTTAAGTATGGGTTACCTGGTGATGACATTGACATACACACTCCAAATAAACACTGCAAGTAAATGATTAGGAGGGAAATTATATTATAGTTATAAGCAATGCATCCCTAAGGATAACTAATTACATTATATAACATTCATTAATGCTGAGTTTTTTAATTACTAAGTAATATTAACTGCTTATCAATGCATTAACTGGTATGTTAGTTAATACATAATTATTATAACATTATTAAACTGTTAATTAATTCTTAATAATGCCTTAACTAATGTTAATTAAGGGGCCCTTGTTGTAAAGTGTTACCCATTGGGGTAAATTAGATAAATAAACACAAATCTGCTCATTATTATCATCTAAAAACTGTTGCACCTACAAAAATTTATTGTAACATATCTGCAGTTGTGTAATAGTTGTAGTTTTATTGTTCATTAATGATGTTCTGATGGTTCTGATTATTTTGTGTTGTTTGAATGCACCGTTAGACAGAGCTGGGATGCGAGTGGCTGTGAGAGGAGAAAGGGGCGGGTCAGGTGTGGAAGGGTGAGGAGACGGCACGTGTGTGAGAGGGAAGTTGGAAGTGAATGAATGAGGGAGCAGCCTAATCTGTTTATGCCTGTTTATTGTGTTGACGTGGTTACGGCCTACAGTAACCGCAGTTCTGTTCAGCAAAAAAGCAACTTTGCAGTCAAGCAGGTCATTTTTCTTCCCAACATCCTGATGGATGCTATAGTATGTTTTTCAGACAACATACAGTAAAAAAGAGACTCCATCTTGTTAATTTTGAAAAATGCAAATGTTTTGCATTATTAAATTAACTTTTTTTTTTTTATTGCAGCTGAGAAACAGTACTACTACAGCAAAGGCTGCTGATTCGTGCAGAGAGAGTCATGTGACCATGTGTTCTCTAAGGATAGAGTTCTAAAACCTGAGATGACATCACTGAGTTCTGAGTCTACTTTGGTAGACTTTCTGAGCAGAAGCAGCAACAGTAAGGGAAAGAATTTCAAAGCTTCACCTGATAAATAAACTTCTTTAGAGTTTTAACTTAACACGATCAACATGGCAAAGACAACAAACAAAAAAGCCAATACCACTCAGACAAAGGTGGATGACGTCCATTTCTTTAATTACCTGATAGAGGAATTAGACAATCTGAGCAAACATTTAATTATGAAACAATCTGAAATACTTCAGAAATCGGAGGCTAACGAATGTGCGTTAAAGGAGAAGATCAAAGAGCAAGAAGTCCAACTGTGTCGGCATAAAGAGAAGATGCAGGAAATGCATCAAAACTATGAAGAAAAATTGCAGACTGCAGACAAAATGATAGAGGAGCTAAAAGCACAACTGAGGGTCGAAACATCAAAAAACAACGTCTGTGTTTCACAAGATCCCAATCACCTCTGGACACCAGTTTACCCAGACCCCAATACTGGTATAATCTACCACTACCATTCCACACCAGATGAACAGTTCTCCACAGAACAGGTAGACAACAATTTTCCCCAACAACAGTGGATGATACCATTATACCCACATACTAGTAGTGGTATAGTTGACTACTCCCAGCCCCCTCAGCGGTTAATACCAGCATACCGAGACCCTACAGATTTGGTCCACTTTGGTAAGCCGTTAGAAGCAGTTTACCCAGAACCTAATACTGGTATGGTCTACCACCAGCAGCCCATACCTGATGGGATGTTTTACCCAGTAAATCCAGACTTCCATTATCCTGCGTATGAATGCCCACAACCCTTTTAGAGAACATAGAGTCCGACCATCAATTCAACACTGAACACCAGGATATCGAAAATAACGCTTCCCAAGACCAAATGTCCTCAGAAGGTGTAGAGAGTGATACCCAGTTACCTCACAACCTCTCATCAGACTTAATGGAGGAAACAGACCAACAACTCTTATTAGAACTTGGTCAGAGCAAACACCAGGACCAAGGACTCTCTGAAAACCTGGGACAAATTATGGACCAGGCCAAGGGCTCTTCAAAGAACTGGGTCAGAGCAAAGACCAGCACCAAGGACTCTCTGAAAAACTGGGTTAAATTCAGTAAGTTCAAAGAGGACAAGAAACAGCTGGACAATCTCTCATCAGAATCAAAAGGGAATGACGTCCAGGAAGAAACTCTTCCTGAAGAACTCAATCAGACCAAAGTGCAAACTCACAATGTAGAAGCTCCAAAGAAATCAATGCGCAGAAAAAAAAAGAAGAATAAGAAAAAATCCCCAGCTTTTGTTTCAGTTTGGAGGGTTTTATAGATTAGTCTCAATGAGGCCATGGACTTAGTTTTGGGGGCCCTAGTGACTAATGTCATACTGTTTGGAGGATTGGCCTGACAAGAGCCAAGTACGAGCACCAATCAAACACTACTGGAGTGAGAGAGCAGCTCTAAGTGTGTGTTTGTTATACCAGCTAACATGAGGAATGACGTGCTCGAAGTGCAGGGACGGTGCTGGTCAGACAGTGTGGTGGCCTGGACTGGCTTTTCCACCGGGCAGGGGCTAACTTGGAGCTAGCGCGTGTTTCTGCTCCGAGCCATTCTGTTTCCACCAACATAGCTCCAGCTCTCGGAGGCAAAAACCAGAGGTACGCTGGCCCCACATAGCTTCTGGGCTACAACTCAGCTCTGAAGGGGGCGGGTGGTAGGCGGGGTTATCGACGGTTCTCCAAAAACGAAAAGCAGCCATTTTTTTAAGCTGGCGAGCGGCTGGTCACGTTGGCGCAAATCCGACAAAAAACATTTAAAAGTGAGTCCAAGAAGACAGCAGTGGTCAGAGAAGGAGAACATTGTTTCCTGGTACTGTGGGTGTCTGAAGAGGTTCAGGGGAAGTGGACGGAGCCCCACGGACCGAACAAAACTAAAGCCACGGAGGAGATCGTCCTGTAGAACTCTTTCTAATCCTGGTAAGTTTTATTTCACAATGTTGTTAACCTACTACCAATATTCACTTGCTACAATATTCCCTCATCAATATTATGAAGATTACTTCTAATGTGGTGCAGGCAAGCCAGTTAGCCGCTGGTTAGCTAGGAAACCATAATATTTTAATATTCCTGAAAGCAGCAGCAATATTTCATTGATCTGTATTCCATCCTGAAATATCATAATACACCATTTACTTGAATTTATATTTGTTTTCTGAATAAATGAAACTATTATAAAGAACTAATTTTATTTTCTATTCCTGGACAAAACAAGGCTCTTTCTTAACTCATTCATTGCCAACCATTTTCAGATTTTCTCCCCCCCTCAGTGCCAGCTGTTTTTGAGCATTTTGACTGATTTTTAAAGACCCACAGAATATTTTCTACGATGACTATCTGAAATCTGACACCAGATTCTGAAAGATTGAAGCCTCTACTTTTATTAACAAATTTCTTTCTGGCTCGCTTCCTTCCTTTGTAATCAGCCGTTAAATAGAGCAAGTTTTACACAAATCTTCAGTTTCAGAGCAAAAAGCTGAGAAAACAGCCTTTTTGTAAAAAACCCTGTCGGTGACTTTAAAGCTATTTTTTTTTTTTTGCTTTAGTGACAACTCTAACATCTGAACATTGTTTCCTCATATAAAACAAACAAACAAAAAAAACCCTACTAAGACCGGGCTTAGTATTATTATTTATCTATGTCAGAGTTGAATGGATTTCTTACTGTATTTTGGCGTTCCTCCAAGTATCTCTCACGTCAGTTTGCACACACGCAACTTCCTCTTCCTCCCGACATGCAGCAATGACCGGTTAGTTGATGGTTTTATCTCACCATTGCAACATTATCAATAATCCACTTAGGTCCATCAATGTTTTGTGTTAGTATGTGGTGCTGTGAGCTGCTGGATACTTCACAATATCACTCCGTAGCACCATAATCTCACCCATTCCTGCTTCTCCCCCCCAGCTAATGGTAGCATCAGTGGCTAATCTCTCATCTAAAGGTGTACTGCTGCGATCTTCAGAGCACAGTTGGTCACTACAACACCCCACAGCTTAGATATTGATGAGGGACCTCCGCCAGTGTGTTTTCTAGTAATCCCCGTGAAAAAACGCAAATGTCGAGTTATCTCGTCAATGGCACTGAGCGTTTGGATTTGAAATGACGAGTTATCTCGTCAATGGCACTGAGTGAGTTAATCAAAAAGCATTGCACACTCTTTATTATACACTTGTTTTACCATATTTGATTTCCTATCTAGAAGTTTGGGGAAATACATACATGACGAACATCCAAACGTTATTCATAATGCAAAAAATGATCCATCAGACTGATAAATAACGCAGGATACAGAGAACACACACATGGATTATTGTTAAAAACACCAGATTTAAAACTCCAGATCGCATCAAACTCAAAACTGTCCAAATGATTTATAAAGTAAACGTTCACTTCCAAAAGGGTTGCAGAAAAGTTTTATTGTGGAGAGAAGAATTTAAGAGGAGAACTACATTTCAAGATGAAAAATGCTAGAACAACAGTCAAAAGAATGAATATAACAATATCAGGGGTAAAAATTTGGAACTGCGTAAGGGATGAAATAAAACAACATAAACCATTTTAAAAAGCTTTTTAAATAATATATTGTTAGTAAATATAAGAAAGAAGAGTAACATGTCATAAATACATTCATGTGTATATATGTTTGATGTGAACGTATAAACTGTATATAAAACTTGTGTAGAATATGTATTGTTAAAAAAGTAATACAAGCTAAATATTTTTTTGTATGTGATTATCTAGAGAGCCTTGTTTAGTTTTGTTGTGATAAGGTAGGTTTGTATAAGCTTTGCTTCAACCGACACTTTTGGCTTAAGGATTACACAATTGTTTGTTTTTGTATTTTCTTATTGTGGAGACTGCCAAAATACTTAATAAATTCAAATATTTTCAATGTTTCTATTCGGGAAAAAAGGAGGACGATTTTAATGCAGATTTTCTTCCATGGAGCAGTCAGGGACACAGTTCATGGACCAGAACCAGGACCAGGACTACGTCCATGGTCCATAACCTCCAGCTCATGATGAACTCCTCAGCACTGGTTGGACTGGTGTTATATATATGTTGAGTTGGTTTATATATCCATTTTTACTTTGTTTAAATAAATTGTAAATAAATAAATTAATTGTAAATTAATTTGTATTCTACAAGGACTTTGTTCATTGTTTGTTGCCTACTTGTAAGCACACACATTTATTTTATTTTATTCAGATAATTTAATTGCTTTTTACATTCACTTTTTGCAAGATAGAAACATAACCTGTCCTGCTGTAGCACACACTACTAGGTTTGTATTTTTTTTTAAATTTTGATACATTTATAGAATTGAAAAGTTCACACAATACTAACCTAATGAGTAGGACACTTAAATATAATGCAATGGAGATTTCCTCAAATCAAAATTTATTGAAACAAATCAAACAGCAACAATAGGTATAAAACAAATGTGGATAAATAAGGTGTCGTTGATCATTAATAACACAAGTTGAACAGCTTGATGAGGACACAAACATTTAAATCCAGCATCCCTTCAGTCACACACACAGTAGGTCCTCGGTCCAAATGGAGATGGATGGAATGACACCAGGATACGTTAGTTTGACACAAACTTGCGCTGATTCTGGTCATATTGTGTCGCAGCAGTACAATCACGGATGTGCACAGTCAGCATTAAGAGCATCTATAATGATAAACAAACATATCAAAATCAACGTATTGCCTTTATCTGCTGTACTTATGCAGGTGGCTAAGCTAAGTAGCTAAGGCTAACACTAACACGGTCATTGTTAAGCAATAAAACGTCTTTGATAATTACCTGTGTTCACAAATGTCGCAGATTCCCGTGACTTCGTTAAAGACGGATGGATTTGTTCAGCTGAATATTTACATAGAATAGGATAGTATTCATACAATGTCAACAGTCAAAACATGGTCTTCATTATGGCGCAAGCGCTCATGGGTAAACTGCTACGTAATCAGTGATGTACCGACGTATTGTGGTGACGCAAAGACGTGGCCCCAACTTGCCGCTACTGTGGTGGAAAAACAAACTGGCTCTTCAGCTAAACAGGACTAGCTCTGAAGGTAGCTCTTGCTCCAACTATAGCTCTGAACGAAAAGCCCGTGCTCTTGGTGGAAAAGCCCTATGAGTGGCCAAACCAAAGAACTGGTTCTTGGGTGTAGAGAATGCTGTAAAGAGAGATTCAATGCAAAAGAGCCCTTAAAGGTGCCGTCTACAACTCACGTAAAAGTGATTTTTTGTCATATTTGCTAAAGCTGTCGCTATGTAAGGACAGCTTTACATCAAACTAGTAGTTTGTGTGAAAAAAACAAGCTCATTGAGTCCCCCCTGCTGCTCCTGCAGCGTTTGGCAAATTGCCAGAATGCTCCGCGACAAAGCAAAAAGAACCAATCACAGCCAGTATTATGATTGATGGACTGTCTGACAGCTGTTGCCCACAGGCCCCTCCCCTTTCCCGGGGCTGTAGCACCGTCTTTTTTACAGTGTATGGTCTGGATGAGTAGAAGATGGAATTGGTGACTTTTCTGCTTGGAAGGTATTTACTGCTGTTTGATTTACATTATGTTTGATTTGTAATTGTTTCAACCGGAGAATTGTGGTTGTAAACGATAATTGACGCAAGCAATTAAAAATAGAGGTTAAACGTATCCATCGACTGCCACTCTATGCATATGCGCCGCCACTCATCGGCCAGTTTAGGTCATGTGATAGATGCACCACGTGACTTAAAGCTCCGTCTACCCACTGTTAGTCTGTCCATCCCCATCAGTATACCCACTGTCAGTCTGTCTTTCCCCACCAGTCTACCCACTGTCAGTCTTTCTTTCCCCACCAGTCTACCCACTGTCAGTCTGTCTGTACCCATCAGTCTACCCACTGTTAGTCCGTCTGTCCCCAGCAGTTTACCCACTGTTAGTCTGTCTGTCCCCACCAGTCTACCTACTGCCAAATCTGTCTGTCCCCACCAGTCTACCCACTGTCAGTCTGTCTGCCCCCATCAGTCTAACCACTGTCAGCCTGTCTGTCCCCACCAGTCTACCCACTGGCAGTCTGTGTCCCCCCACCAGTCTACCCATTGTCAGTCTGTCCAGTGATGTGAAGGCAGGGTAGGCAAGGTTTTAATTATAACATAATTATAAATTATTTATTTTTCCATTTCCAATAGCCTACAGTACCTATAAGTTTGAAAGTACGCATTTTGTGCATTTCATAGCCCAAATTACTAAACAGCGCTATTTCCTGAAAAGGCTGCCGTCTCATTCCGCTGTAAGGCAGGAGGAGGCCACACTCCCTCCCAAAAGCACACGGTCTGCCTTTGTTCCCATAGCGTGTTTTTATGTGTTTGTGCATGCGCAGTCAGTTCCCCAAGATGAAAACCATTTATGTCCAAAAGCAGCTCTCTTTGCTGCCTTTGGACGTAACCGTGCTATGCTAAATGCTATACGCTATAAGTTCCCAGTGCATTAGTGAATTGATACTACGTGACCGCTGCTGCTACTTTTTCTCTCGCTCTAGTGAGTGGGCGGGATAAAACTACAGGCAGGATGACAACGCAAGAGACGATAGAGAAACTTTTTTTTTGAGGATAAACGACAGCTTTTTAAACGATGGTAGCCCAACACCTGAGTTACAAGACCTTCAGCAAAGGTAAGGTCAGAAAATTGTTTCATACCTAACTTCACAGTGAATGGTACAAAATGATGGATTGGCTTTGTGGATGCTCCTCACTGAGGCTGTTCTGAGCTGTTGTTGTTGACATTTTCTCCGTGTTTCTGTGTTTCCAACACAAACAACAGATGCCCTACCGTGTCATGAGATATATCTTGTTGGGAGAGTATGGAGGCTATATTAATGAATTGTTTATGTTTCTTTAATGGTGTTTTTTATGTTATTTGTCTCAGATGGCTAAATGCTTCTGGATCTTGAGTTTTTTCTTTCTTATTTTGAATCTTATATTTTGATAAGCGCATTGAGATGACTGTTGCAAATTGCTTTATACAAATAAAGTTTATTTGAATTGAATTAAAACTTTCCAGCAAAAACATGAAATTGTCATTGGTGGTCTCGATTTGCAACGTGCCTACCCAACCCTACTGGTCACGGCACATCACTGAGTCTGTCTATCTGTCCCCATCAGTCAACAGAAAATAGAAGGGTTTTTTCATCAGTTTTAAATGTTTGAAATATGTGTAACACTTTACAATAAGGGTCCAGAAAGGCTTAACTAATGCTTAACTAAGGGTAAGTAATGCTTATGAGGAGCTTCTATACATTTATTAAGGTTTATCTAAGGTTAATAATGTTATGCAATTACCGTACTTAAAGTTAAGTATGGGTTACCTGGTGATGACATTGACATACACACTCCAAATAAACACTGCAAGTAAATGATTAGGAGGGAAATTATATTATAGTTATAAGCAATGCATCCCTAAGGATAACTAATTACATTATATAACATTCATTAATGCTGAGTTTTTTAATTACTAAGTAATATTAACTGCTTATCAATGCATTAACTGGTATGTTAGTTAATACATAATTATTATAACATTATTAAACTGTTAATTAATTCTTAATAATGCCTTAACTAATGTTAATTAAGGGGCCCTTGTTGTAAAGTGTTACCCATTGGGGTAAATTAGATAAATAAACACAAATCTGCTCATTATTATCATCTAAAAACTGTTGCACCTACAAAAATTTATTGTAACATATCTGCAGTTGTGTAATAGTTGTAGTTTTATTGTTCATTAATGATGTTCTGATGGTTCTGATTATTTTGTGTTGTTTGAATGCACCGTTAGACAGAGCTGGGATGCGAGTGGCTGTGAGAGGAGAAAGGGGCGGGTCAGGTGTGGAAGGGTGAGGAGACGGCACGTGTGTGAGAGGGAAGTTGGAAGTGAATGAATGAGGGAGCAGCCTAATCTGTTTATGCCTGTTTATTGTGTTGACGTGGTTACGGCCTACAGTAACCGCAGTTCTGTTCAGCAAAAAAGCAACTTTGCAGTCAAGAAGGTCATTTTTCTTCCCAACATCCTGAGGGATGCTATAGTATGTTTTTCAGACAACATACAGTAAAAAAGAGACTCCATCTTGTTAATTTTGAAAAATGCAAATGTTTTGCATTATTAAATTAACTTTTTTTTTTTTATTGCAGCTGAGAAACAGTACTACTACAGCAAAGGCTGCTGATTCGTGCAGAGAGAGTCATGTGACCATGTGTTCTCTAAGGATAGAGTTCTAAAACCTGAGATGACATCACTGAGTTCTGAGTCTACTTTGGTAGACTTTCTGAGCAGAAGCAGCAACAGTAAGGGAAAGAATTTCAAGGCTTCACCTGATAAATAAACTTCTTTAAAGTTTTAACTTAACACGATCAACATGGCAAAGACAACAAACAAAAAAGCCAATACCACTCAGACAAAGGTGGATTTCTTTAATTACCTGATAGAGGAATTAGACAATCTGAGCAAACATTTAATTATGAAACAATCTGAAATACTTCAGAAATCGGAGGCTAACGAATGTGCGTTAAAGGAGAAGATCAAAGAGCAAGAAGTCCAACTGTGTCGACATAAAGAGAAGATGCAGGAAATGCATCAAAACTATGAAGAAAAATTGCAGACTGCAGACAACATGATAGAGGAGCTAAAAGCACAACTGAGGGTCGAAACATCAAAAAACAACGTCTGTGTTTCACAAGATCCCAATCACCTATGGACACCAGTTTACCCAGACCCCAATACTGGAATAATCTACCACTACCATTCCACACCAGATGAACAGTTCTCCACAGAACAGGTAGACAACAATTTTCCCCAACAACAGTGGATGATACCATTATACCCACATACTAGTAGTGGTATAGTTGACTACTCCCAGCCCCCTCAGCGGTTAATACCAGCATACCGAGACCCTACAGATTTGGTCCACTTTGGTAAGCCGTTAGAAGCAGTTTACCCAGAACCTAATACTGGTATGGTCTACCACCAGCAGCCCATACCTGATGGGATGTTTTACCCAGTAAATCCAGACTTCCATTATCCTGCGTATGAATGCCCACAACCCTTTTTAGAGAACATAGAGTCCGACCATCAATTCAACACTGAACACCAGGATATCGAAAATAACGCTTCCCAAGACCAAATGTCCTCAGAAGGTGTAGAGAGTGATACCCAGTTACCTCACAACCTCTCATCAGACTTAATGGAGGAAACAGACCAACAACTCTTATTAGAACTTGGTCAGAGCAAACACCAGGACCAAGGACTCTCTGAAAACCTGGGACAAATTATGGACCAGGCCAAGGGCTCTTCAAAGAACTGGGTCAGAGCAAAGACCAGCACCAAGGACTCTCTGAAAAACTGGGTAAAATTCAGTAAGTTCAAAGAGGACAAGAAACAGCTGGACAATCTCTCATCAGAATCAAAAGGGAATGACGTCCAGGAAGAAACTCTTCCTGAAGAACTCAATCAGACCAAAGTGCAAACTCACAATGTAGAAGCTCCAAAGAAATCAATGCGCAGAAAAAAAAAGAAGAATAAGAAAAAATCCCCAGCTTTTGTTTCAGTTTGGAGGGTTTTATAGATTAGTCTCAATGAGGCCATGGACTTAGTTTTGGGGGCCCTAGTGACTAATGTCATACTGTTTGGAGGATTGGCCTGACAAGAGCCAAGTATGAGCACCAATCAAACACTACTGGAGTGAGAGAGCAGCTCTAAGTGTGTGTTTGTTATACCAGCTAACATGAGGAATGACGTGCTCGAAGTGCAGGGACGTTGCTGGTCAGACAGTGTGGTGGCCTGGACTGGCTTTTCCACCGGGCAGGGGCTAACTTGGAGCTAGCGCGTGTTTCGGCTCCGAGCCATTCTGTTTCCACCAACATAGCTCCAGCTCTCGGAGGCAAAAACCAGAGGTACGCTGGCCCCACATAGCTTCTGGGCTACAACTCAGCTCTGAAGGGGGCGGGTGGTAGGCGGGGTTATCGACGGTTCTCCAAAAACGAAAAGCAGCCATTTTTTTTAAGCTGGCGAGCGGCTGGTCACGTTGGCGCAAATCCGACAAAAAACATTTAAAAGTGAGTCCAAGAAGACAGCAGTGGTCAGAGAAGGAGAACATTGTTTCCTGGTACTGTGGGTGTCTGAAGAGGTTCAGGGGAAGTGGACGGAGCCCCACGGACCGAACAAAACTAAAGCCACGGAGGAGATCGTCCTGTAGAACTCTTTCTAATCCTGGTAAGTTTTATTTCACAATGTTGTTAACCTACTACCAATATTCACTTGCTACAATATTCCCTCATCAATATTATGAAGATTACTTCTAATGTGGTGCAGGCAAGCCAGTTAGCCGCTGGTTAGCTAGGAAACCATAATATTTTAATATTCCTGAAAGCAGCAGCAATATTTCATTGATCTGTATTCCATCCTGAAATATCATAATACACCATTTACTTGAATTTATATTTGTTTTCTGAATAAATGAAACTATTATAAAGAACTAATTTTATTTTCTATTCCTGGACAAAACAAGGCTCTTTCTTAACTCATTCATTGCCAACCATTTTCAGATTTTCTCCCCCCCTCAGTGCCAGCTGTTTTTGAGCATTTTGACTGATTTTTAAAGACCCACAGAATATTTTCTACGATGACTATCTGAAATCTGACACCAGATTCTGAAAGATTGAAGCCTCTACTTTTATTAACAAATTTCTTTCTGGCTCGCTTCCTTCCTTTGTAATCAGCCGTTAAATAGAGCAAGTTTTACACAAATCTTCAGTTTCAGAGCAAAAAGCTGAGAAAACAGCCTTTTTGTAAAAAACCCTGTCGGTGACTTTAAAGCTATTTTTTTTTTTTTGCTTTAGTGACAACTCTAACATCTGAACATTGTTTCCTCATATAAAACAAACAAACAAAAAAAACCCTACTAAGACCGGGCTTAGTATTATTATTTATCTATGTCAGAGTTGAATGGATTTCTTACTGTATTTTGGCGTTCCTCCAAGTATCTCTCACGTCAGTTTGCACACACGCAACTTCCTCTTCCTCCCGACATGCAGCAATGACCGGTTAGTTGATGGTTTTATCTCACCATTGCAACATTATCAATAATCCACTTAGGTCCATCAATGTTTTGTGTTAGTATGTGGTGCTGTGAGCTGCTGGATACTTCACAATATCACTCCGTAGCACCATAATCTCACCCATTCCTGCTTCTCCCCCCCAGCTAATGGTAGCATCAGTGGCTAATCTCTCATCTAAAGGTGTACTGCTGCGATCTTCAGAGCACAGTTGGTCACTACAACACCCCACAGCTTAGATATTGATGAGGGACCTCCGCCAGTGTGTTTTCTAGTAATCCCCGTGAAAAAACGCAAATGTCGAGTTATCTCGTCAATGGCACTGAGCGTTTGGATTTGAAATGACGAGTTATCTCGTCAATGGCACTGAGTGAGTTAATCAAAAAGCATTGCACACTCTTTATTATACACTTGTTTTACCATATTTGATTTCCTATCTAGAAGTTTGGGGAAATACATACATGACGAACATCCAAACGTTATTCATAATGCAAAAAATGATCCATCAGACTGATAAATAACGCAGGATACAGAGAACACACACATGGATTATTGTTAAAAACACCAGATTTAAAACTCCAGATCGCATCAAACTCAAAACTGTCCAAATGATTTATAAAGTAAACGTTCACTTCCAAAAGGGTTGCAGAAAAGTTTTATTGTGGAGAGAAGAATTTAAGAGGAGAACTACATTTCAAGATGAAAAATGCTAGAACAACAGTCAAAAGAATGAATATAACAATATCAGGGGTAAAAATTTGGAACTGCGTAAGGGATGAAATAAAACAACATAAACCATTTTAAAAAGCTTTTTAAATAATATATTGTTAGTAAATATAAGAAAGAAGAGTAACATGTCATAAATACATTCATGTGTATATATGTTTGATGTGAACGTATAAACTGTATATAAAACTTGTGTAGAATATGTATTGTTAAAAAAGTAATACAAGCTAAATATTTTTTTGTATGTGATTATCTAGAGAGCCTTGTTTAGTTTTGTTGTGATAAGGTAGGTTTGTATAAGCTTTGCTTCAACCGACACTTTTGGCTTAAGGATTACACAATTGTTTGTTTTTGTATTTTCTTATTGTGGAGACTGCCAAAATACTTAATAAATTCAAATATTTTCAATGTTTCTATTCAGGAAAAAAGGAGGACGATTTTAATGCAGATTTTCTTCCATGGAGCAGTCAGGGACACAGTTCATGGACCAGAACCAGGACCAGGACTACGTCCATGGTCCATAACCTCCAGCTCATGATGAACTCCTCAGCACTGGTTGGACTGGTGTTATATATATGTTGAGTTGGTTTATATATCCATTTTTACTTTGTTTAAATAAATTGTAAATAAATAAATTAATTGTAAATTAATTTGTATTCTACAAGGACTTTGTTCATTGTTTGTTGCCTACTTGTAAGCACACACATTTATTTTATTTTATTCAGATAATTTAATTGCTTTTTACATTCACTTTTTGCAAGATAGAAACACAACCTGTCCTGCTGTAGCACACACTATTAGGTTTGTATTTTTTTTTAAATTTTGATACATTTATAGAATTGAAAAGTTCACACAATACTAACCTAATGAGTAGGACACTTAAATATAATGCAATGGAGATTTCCTCAAATCAAAATTTATTGAAACAAATCAAACAGCAGCAATAGGTATAAAACAAATGTGGATAAATAAGGTGTCGTTGATCATTAATAACACAAGTTGAACAGCTTGATGAGGACACAAACATTTAAATCCAGCATCCCTTCAGTCACACACACAGTAGGTCCTCGGTCCAAATGGAGATGGATGGAATGACACCAGAATACGTGAGTTTGACACAAACTTGCGCTGATTCTGGTCATATTGTGTCCCAGCAGTGCAATCACGGATGTGCACAGTCAGCATTAAGAGCATCTATAATGATAAACATATCAAAATCAACGTATTGCCTTTATCTGCTGTACTTATGCAGGTGGCTAAGCTAAGTAGCTAAGGCTAACACTAACACGGTCATTGTTAAGCAATAAAACGTCTTTGATAATTACCTGTGTTCACAAATGTCGCAGATTCCCGTGACTTCGTTAAAGACGGATGGATTTGTTCAGCTGAATATTTACATAGAATAGGATAGTATTCATACAATGTCAACAGTCAAAACATGGTCTTCATTATGGCGCAAGCGCTCATGGGTAAACTGCTACGTAATCAGTGATGTACCGACGTATTGTGGTGACGCAAAGACGTGGCCCCAACTTGCCGCTACTGTGGTGGAAAACCAAACTGGCTCTTCAGCTAAACAGGACTAGCTCTGAAGGTAGCTCTTGCTCCAACTATAGCTCTGAACGAAAAGCCCGTGCTCTTGGTGGAAATACCCTATGAGTGGCCAAACCAAAGAACTGGTTCTTGGGTGTAGAGAATGCTGTAAAGAGAGATTCAATGCAAAAGAGCCCTTAAAGGTGCCGTCTGCAACTCACGTAAAAGTGATTTTTTGTCATATTTGCTAAAGCTGTCGCTATGTAAGGACAGCTTTACATCAAAGTAGTAGTTTGTGTGAAAAAAACAAGCTCATTGAGTCCCCCCTGCTGCTCCTGCAGCGTTTGGCAAATTGCCAGAATGCTCCGCGACAAAGCAAAAAGAACCAATCACAGCCAGTATTATGTTTGATGGACTGTCTGACAGCTGTTGCCCACAGGCCCCTCCCCTTTCCCGGGGCTGTAGCACCGTCTTTTTTACAGTGTATGGTCTGGATGAGTAGAAGATGGAATTGGTGACTTTTCTGCTTGGAAGGTATTTACTGCTGTTTGATTTACATTATGTTTGATTTGTAATTGTTTCAACCGGAGAATTGTGGTTGTAAACGATAATTGACGCAAGCAATTAAAAATAGAGGTTAAACGTATCCATCGACTGCCACTCTATGCATACGCGCCGCCACTCATCGGCCAGTTTAGGTCATGTGATAGATGCACCACGTGACTTAAAGCTCTGTCTACCCACTGTTAGTCTGTCCATCCCCATCAGTATACCCACTGTCAGTCTGTCTTTCCCCACCAGTCTACCCACTGTCAGTCTGTCTGTACCCATCAGTCTACCCACTGTTAGTCCGTCTGTCCCCAGCAGTCTACCCACTGTTAGTCCGCCTGTCCCCACCAGTCTACCTACTGCCAAATCTGTCTGTCCCCACCAGTCTACCCACTGTCAGTCTGTCTTTCCCCACCAGTCTACCCACTGTCAGTCTGTCTGCCCCCATCAGTCTAACCACTGTCAGCCTGTCTGTCCCCACCAGTCTACCCACTGGCAGTCTGTGTCCCCCCACCAGTCTACCCACTGGCAGTCTGTGTCCCCCCACCAGTCTACCCATTGTCAGTCTGTCCAGTGATGTGAAGGCAGGGTAGGCAAGGTTTTAATTATAACATAATTATAAAACTACAGGCAGGATGACAACGCAAGAGACGATAGAGAAACTTTTTTTTTGAGGATAAACGACAGCTTTTAAACGATGGTAGCCCAACACCTGAGTTACAAGACCTTCAGCAAAGGTAAGGTCAGAAAATTGTTTCATACCTAACTTCACAGTGAATGGTACAAAATGAAGGATTGGCTTTGTGGATGCTCCTCACTGAGGCTGTTCTGAGCTGTTGTTGTTGACATTTTCTCCGTGTTTCTGTGTTTCCAACACAAACAACAGATGCCCTACCGTGTCATGAGATATATCTTGTTGGGAGAGTATGGAGGCTATATTAATGAATTGTTTATGTTTCTTTAATGGTGTTTTTTATGTTATTTGTCTCAGATGGCTAAATGCTTCTGGATCTTGAGTTTTTTCTTTCTTATTTTGAATCTTATATTTTGATAAGCGCATTGAGATGACTGTTGCAAATTGCTTTATACAAATAAAGTTTATTTGAATTGAATTAAAACTTTCCAGCAAAAACATGAAATTGTCATTGGTGGTCTCGATTTGCAACGTGCCTACCCAACCCTACTGGTCACGGCACATCACTGAGTCTGTCTATCAGTCCCCATCAGTCAACAGAAAATAGAAGGGTTTTTTCATCAGTTTTAAATGTTTGAAATATGTGTAACACTTTACAATAAGGGTCCAGAAAGGCTTAACTAATGCTTAACTAAGGGTAAGTAATGCTTATGAGGAGCTTCTATACATTTATTAAGGTTTATCTAAGGTTAATAATGTTATGCAATTACCGTACTTAAAGTTAAGTATGGGTTACCTGGTGATGACATTGACATACACACTCCAAATAAACACTGCAAGTAAATGAAGGATAACTAATTACATTATATAACATTCATTAATGCTGAGTTTTTTAATTACTAAGTAATATTAACTGCTTATCAATGCATTAACTGGTATGTTAGTTAATACATAATTATTATAACATTATTAAACTGTTAATTAATTCTTAATAATGCCTTAACTAATGTTAATTAAGGGGCCCTTGTGTTACCCATTGGGGTAAATTAGATAAATAAACACAAATCTGCTCATTATTATCATCTAAAAACTGTTGCACCTACAAAAATTTATTGTAACATATCTGCAGTTGTGTAATAGTTGTAGTTTTATTGTTCATTAATGATGTTCTGATGGTTCTGATTATTTTGTGTTGTTTGAATGCACCGTTGGACAGAGCTGGGATGCGAGTGGCTGTGAGAGGAGAAAGGGGCGGGTCAGGTGTGGAAGGGTGAGGAGACGGCACGTGTGTGAGAGGGAAGTTGGAAGTGAATGAATGAGGGAGCAGCCTAATCTGTTTATGCCTGTTTATTGTGTTGACGTGGTTACGGCCTACAGTAACCGCAGTTCTGTTCAGCAAAAAAGCAACTTTGCAGTCAAGAAGGTCATTTTTCTTCCCAACATCCTGAGGGATGCTATAGTATGTTTTTCAGACAACATACAGTAAAAAAGAGACTCCATCTTGTTAATTTTGAAAAATGCAAATGTTTTGCATTATTAAATTAACTTTTTTTTTTTTATTGCAGCTGAGAAACAGTACTACTACAGCAAAGGCTGCTGATTCGTGCAGAGAGAGTCATGTGACCATGTGTTCTCTAAGGATAGAGTTCTAAAACCTGAGATGACATCACTGAGTTCTGAGTCTACTTTGGTAGACTTTCTGAGCAGAAGCAGCAACAGTAAGGGAAAGAATTTCAAAGCTTCACCTGATAAATAAACTTCTTGAGAGTTTTAACTTAACACGATCAACATGGCAAAGACAACAAACAAAAAAGCCAATACCACTCAGACAAAGGTGGATGACGTCCATTTCTTTAATTACCTGATAGAGGAATTAGACAATCTGAGCAAACATTTAATTATGAAACAATCTGAAATACTTCAGAAATCGGAGGCTAACGAATGTGCGTTAAAGGAGAAGATCAAAGAGCAAGAAGTCCAACTGTGTCGACATAAAGAGAAGATGCAGGAAATGCATCAAAACTATGAAGAAAAATTGCAGACTGCAGACAAAATGATAGAGGAGCTAAAAGCACAACTGAGGGTCGAAACATCAAAAAACAACGTCTGTGTTTCACAAGATCCCAATCACCTCTGGACACCAGTTTACCCAGACCCCAATACTGGTATAATCTACCACTACCATTCCACACCAGATGAACAGTTCTCCACAGAACAGGTAGACAACAATTTTCCCCAACAACAGTGGATGATACCATTATACCCACATACTAGTAGTGGTATAGTTGACTACTCCCAGCCCCCTCAGCGGTTAATACCAGCATACCGAGACCCTACGGATTTGGTCCACTTTGGTAAGCCGTTAGAAGCAGTTTACCCAGAACCTAATACTGGTATGGTCTACCACCAGCAGCCCATACCTGATGGGATGTTTTACCCAGTAAATCCAGACTTCCATTATCCTGCGTATGAATGCCCACAACCCTTTTTAGAGAACATAGAGTCCGACCATCAATTCAACACTGAACACCAGGATATCGAAAATAACGCTTCCCAAGACCAAATGTCCTCAGAAGGTGTAGAGAGTGATACCCAGTTACCTCACAACCTCTCATCAGACTTAATGGAGGAAACAGACCAACAACTCTTATTAGAACTTGGTCAGAGCAAACACCAGGACCAAGGACTCTCTGAAAACCTGGGACAAATTATGGACCAGGCCAAGGGCTCTTCAAAGAACTGGGTCAGAGCAAAGACCAGCACCAAGGACTCTCTGAAAAACTGGGTAAAATTCAGTAAGTTCAAAGAGGACAAGAAACAGCTGGACAATCTCTCATCAGAATCAAAAGGGAATGACGTCCAGGAAGAAACTCTTCCTGAAGAACTCAATCAGACCAAAGTGCAAACTCACAATGTAGAAGCTCCAAAGAAATCAATGCGCAAAAAAAAAAAGAAGAATAAGAAAAAATCCCCAGCTTTTGTTTCAGTTTGGAGGGTTTTATAGATTAGTCTCAATGAGGCCATGGACTTAGTTTTGGGGGCCCTAGTGACTAATCTCATACTGTTTGGAGGATTGGCCTGACAAGAGCCAAGTACGAGCACCAATCAAACACTACTGGAGTGAGAGAGCAGCTCTAAGTGTGTGTTTGTTATACCAGCTAACATGAGGAATGACGTGCTCGAAGTGCAGGGACGGTGCTGGTCAGACAGTGTGGTGGCCTGGACTGGCTTTTCCACCGGGCAGGGGCTAACTTGGAGCTAGCGCGTGTTTCGGCTCCGAGCCATTCTGTTTCCACCAACATAGCTCCAGCTCTCGGAGGCAAAAACCAGAGGTACGCTGGCCCCACATAGCTTCTGGGCTACAACTCAGCTCTGAAGGGGGCGGGTGGTAGGCGGGGTTATCGACGGTTCTCCAAAAACGAAAAGCAGCCATTTTTTTTAAGCTGGCGAGCGGCTGGTCACGTTGGCGCAAATCCGACAAAAAACATTTAAAAGTGAGTCCAAGAAGACAGCAGTGGTCAGAGAAGGAGAACATTGTTTCCTGGTACTGTGGGTGTCTGAAGAGGTTCAGAGGAAGTGGACGGAGCCCCACGGACCGAACAAAACTAAAGCCACGGAGGAGATCGTCCTGTAGAACTGTTTCTAATCCTGGTAAGTTTTATTTCACAATGTTGTTAACCTACTACCAATATTCACTTGCTACAATATTCCCTCATCAATATTATGAACGTTACTTCTAATGTGGTGCAGGCAAGCCAGTTAGCCGCTGGTTAGCTAGGAAACCATAATATTTTAATATTCCTGAAAGCAGCAGCAATATTTCATTGATCTGTATTCCATCCTGAAATATCATTATACACCATTTACTTGAATTTATATTTGTTTTCTGAATAAATGAAACTATTATAAAGAACTAATTTTATTTTCTATTCCTGGACAAAACAAGGCTCTTTCTTAACTCATTCATTGCCAACCATTTTCAGATTTTCTCCCCCCCTCAGTGCCAGCTGTTTTTGAGCATTTTGACTGATTTTTAAAGACCCACAGAATATTTTCTACGATGACTATCTGAAATCTGACACCAGATTCTGAAAGATTGAAGCCTCTACTTTTATTAACAAATTTCTTTCTGGCTCGCTTCCCTCCTTTGTAATCAGCCATTAAATAGAGCAAGTTTTACACAAATCTTCAGTTTCAGAGCAAAAAGCTGAGAAAACAGCCTTTTTGTAAAAAACCCTGTCGGTGACTTTAAAGCTATTTTTTTTTTTTGCTTTAGTGACAACTCTAACATCTGAACATTGTTTCCTTATATAAAACAAACAAACAAAAAAAACCCTACTAAGACCGGGCTTAGTATTATTATTTATCTATGTCAGAGTTGAATGGATTTCTTACTGTATTTTGGCGTTCCTCCAAGTTTCTCTCACGTCAGTCTGCACACACGCAACTTCCTCTTCCTCCCGACATGCAGCAATGACCGGTTAGTTGATGGTTTTATCTCACCATTGCAACATTATCAATAATCCACTTAGGTCCATCAATGTTTTGTGTTAGTATGTGGTGCTGTGAGCTGCTGGATACTTCACAATATCACTCCGTAGCACCATAATCTCACCCATTCCTGCTTCTCCCCCCCAGCTAATGGTAGCATCAGTGGCTAATCTCTCATCTAAAGGTGTACTGCTGCGATCTTCAGAGCACAGTTGGTCACTACAACACCCCACAGCTTAGATATTGATGAGGGACCTCCGCCAGTGTGTTTTCTAGTAATCCCCGTGAAAAAACGCAAATGTCGAGTTATCTCGTCAATGGCACTGAGCGTTTGGATTTGAAATGACGAGTTATCTCGTCAATGGCACTGAGTGAGTTAATCAAAAAGCATTGCACACTCTTTATTATACACTTGTTTTACCATATTTGATTTCCTATCTAGAAGTTTGGGGAAATACATACATGACGAACATCCAAACGTTATTCATAATGCAAAAAATGATCCATCAGACTGATAAATAACGCAGGATACAGAGAACACACACATGGATTATTGTTAAAAACACCAGATTTAAAACTCCAGATCACATCAAACTCAAAACTGTCCAAATGATTTATAAAGTAAACGTTCACTTCCAAAAGGGTTGCAGAAAAGTTTTATTGTGGAGAGAAGAATTTAAGAGGAGAACTACATTTCAAGATGAAAAATGCTAGAACAACAGTCAAAAGAATGAATATAACAATATCAGGGGTAAAAATTTGGAACTGCGTAAGGGATGAAATAAAACAACATAAACCATTTTAAAAAGCTTTTTAAATAATATATTGTTAGTAAATATAAGAAAGAAGAGTAACATGTCATAAATACATTCATGTGTATATATGTTTGATGTGAACGTATAAACTGTATATAAAACTTGTGTAGAATATGTATTGTTAAAAAAGTAATACAAGCTAAATATTTTTTGTATGTGATTATCTAGAGAGCCTTGTTTAGTTTTGTTGTGATAAGGTAGGTTTGTATAAGCTTTGCTTCAACCGACACTTTTGGCTTAAGGATTACACAATTGTTTGTTTTTGTATTTTCTTATTGTGGAGACTGCCAAAATAATTAATAAATTCAAATATTTTCAATGTTTCTATTCAGGAAAAAAGGAGGACGATTTTAATGCAGATTTTCTTCCATGGAGCAGTCAGGGACACAGTTCATGGACCAGAACCAGGACCAGGACTACGTCCATGGTCCATAACCTCCAGCTCATGATGAACTCCTCAGCATTGGTTGGACTGGTGTTATATATATGTTGAGTTGGTTTATATATCCATTTTTACTTTGTTTAAATAAATTGTAAATAAATAAATTAATTGTAAATTAATTTGTATTCTACAAGGACTTTGTTCATTGTTTGTTGCCTACTTGTAAGCACACACATTTATTTTATTTTATTCAGATAATTTAATTGCTTTTTACATTCACTTTTTGCAAGATAGAAACATAACCTGTCCTGCTGTAGCACACACTACTAGGTTTGTATTTTTTTTTAAATTTTTAAACATTTATAGAATTGAAAAGTTCACACAATACTAACCTAATGAGTAGGACACTTAAATATAATGCAATGGAGATTTCCTCAAATCAAAATTTATTGAAACAAATCAAACAGCAGCAATAGGTATAAAACAAATGTGGATAAATAAGGTGTCGTTGATCATTAATAACACAAGTTGAACAGCTTGATGAGGACACAAACATTTAAATCCAGCATCCCTTCAGTCACACACACAGTAGGTCCTCGGTCCAAATGGAGATGGATGGAATGACACCAGAATACGTGAGTTTGACACAAACTTGCGCTGATTCTGGTCATATTGTGTCGCAGCAGTGCAATCACGGATGTGCACAGTCAGCATTAAGAGCATCTATAATGATAAACATATCAAAATCAATGTATTGCCTTTATCTGCTGTACTTATGCAGGTGGCTAAGCTAAGTAGCTAAGGCTAACACTAACACGGTCATTGTTAAGCAATGAAACGTCTTTGATAATTACCTGTGTTCACAAATGTCGCAGATTCCCGTGACTTCGTTAAAGACCGATGGATTTGTTCAGCTGAATATTTACATAGAATAGGATAGTATTCATACAATGTCAACAGTCAAAACATGGTCTTCATTATGGCGCAAGCGCTCTTGGGTAAACTGCTACGTAATCAGTGATGTACCGACGTATTGTGGTGACGCAAAGACGTGGCCCCAACTTGCCGCTACTGTGGTGGAAAACCAAACTGGCTCTTCAGCTAAACAGGACTAGCTCTGAAGGTAGCTCTTGCTCCAACTATAGCTCTGAACGAAAAGCCCGTGCTCTTGGTGGAAAAGCCCTATGAGTGGCCAAACCAAAGAACTGGTTCTTGGGTGTAGAGAATGCTGTAAAGAGAGATTCAATGCAAAAGAGCCCTTAAAGGTGCCGTCTGCAACTCACGTAAAAGTGATTTTTTGTCATATTTGCTAAAGCTGTCGCTATGTAAGGACAGCTTTACATCAAACTAGTAGTTTGTGTGAAAAAAACAAGCTCATTGAGTCCCCCCTGCTGCTCCTGCAGCGTTTGACAAATTGCCAGAATGCTCCGCGACAAAGCAAAAAGAACCAATCACAGCCAGTATTATGTTTGATGGACTGTCTGACAGCTGTTGCCCACAGGCCCCGCCCCTTTCCCGGGTCTTTTTTACAGTGTATGGTCTGGATGAGTAGAAGATGGAATTGGTGACTTTTCTGCTTGGAAGGTATTTACTGCTGTTTGATTTATATTATGTTTGATTTGTAATTGTTTCAACCGGAGAATTGTGGTTGTAAACGATAATTGACGCAAGCAATTAAAAATAGAGGTTAAACGTATCCATCGACTGCCACTCTATGCATACGCACCGCCACTCATCGGCCAGTTTAGGTCATGTGATAGATGCACCACGTGACTTAAAGCTCTGTCTACCCACTGTTAGTCTGTCCATCCCCATCAGTATACCCACTGTCAGTCTGTCTTTCCCCACCAGTCTACCCACTGTCAGTCTGTCTGTACCCATCAGTCTACCCACTGTTAGTCCGTCTGTCCCCAGCAGTCTACCCACTGTTAGTCCGCCTGTCCCCAGCAGTCTACACACTGTCAGTCTGTCTGTCCCCACCAGTCTACCTACTGCCAAATCTGTCTGTCCCCACCAGTCTACCCACTGTCAGTCTGTCTGCCCCCATCAGTCTAACCACTGTCAGCCTGTCTGTCCCCACCAGTCTACCCACTGGCAGTCTGTGTCCCCCCACCAGTCTACCCATTGTCAGTCTGTCCAGTGATGTGAAGGCAGGGTAGGCAAGGTTTTAATTATAACATAATTATAAATTATTTATTTTTCCATTTCCAATAGCCTACAGTACCTATAAGTTTGAAAGTACGCATTTTGTGCATTTCATAGCCCAAATTACTAAACAGCGCTATTTCCTGAAAAGGCTGCCGTCTCATTCCGCTGTAAGGCAGGAGGAGGCCACACTCCCTCCCAAAAGCACACGGTCTGCCTTTATTCCCATAGCGTGTTTTTATGTGTTTGTGCATGCGCAGTCAGTTCCCCAAGATGAAAACCATTTATGTCCAAAAGCAGCTCTCTATGCTGCCTTTGGACGTAACCGTGCTATGCTAAATGCTATACGCTATAAGTTCCCAGTGCATTAGTGAATTGATCCCACGTGACCGCTGCTGCTACTTTTTCTCTCGCTCTAGTGAGTGGGCGGGATAAAACTACAGGCAGGATGACAACGCAAGAGACGATAGAGAAACTTTTTTTTGAGGATAAACGACAGCTTTTAAACGATGGTAGCCCAACACCTGAGTTACAAGACCTTCAGCAAAGGTAAGGTCAGAAAATTGTTTCATACCTAACTTCACAGTGAATGGTACAAAATGAAGGATTGGCTTTGTGGATGCTCCTCACTGACGCTGTTCTGAGTTGTTGTTGTTGACATTTTCTCCGTGTTTCTGTGTTTCCAACACAAACAACAGATGCCCTACCGTGTCATGAGATATATCTTGTTGGGAGAGTATGGAGGCTATATTAATGAATTGTTTATGTTTCTTTAATGGTGTTTTTTATGTTATTTGTCTCAGATGGCTAAATGCTTCTGGATCTTGAGTTTTTTCTTTCTTATTTTGAATCTTATATTTTGATAAGCGCATTGAGATGACTGTTGCAAATTGCTTTATACAAATAAAGTTTATTTGAATTGAATTAAAACTTTCCAGCAAAAACATGAAATTGTCATTGGTGGTCTCGATTTGCAACGTGCCTACCCAACCCTACTGGTCACGGCACATCACTGAGTCTGTCTATCTGTCCCCATCAGTCAACAGAAAATAGAAGGGTTTTAAATCAGTTTTAAATGTTTGAAATATGTGTAACACTTTACAATAAGGGTCCAGAAAGGCTTAACTAATGCTTAACTAAGGGTAAGTAATGCTTATGAGGAGCTTCTATACATTTATTAAGGTTTATCTAAGGTTAATAATGTTATGCAATTACCGTACTTAAAGTTAAGTATGGGTTACCTGGTGATGACATTGACATACACACTCCAAATAAACACTGCAAGTAAATGAAGGATAACTAATTACATTATATAACATTCATTAATGCTGAGTTTTTTAATTACTAAGTAATATTAACTGCTTATCAATGCATTAACTGGTATGTTAGTTAATACATAATTATTATAACATTATTAAACTGTTAATTAATTCTTAATAATGCCTTAACTAATGTTAATTAAGGGGCCCTTGTTGTAAAGTGTTACCCATTGGGGTAAATTAGATAAATAAACACAAATCTGCTCATTATTATCATCTAAAAACTGTTGCACCTACAAAAATTTATTGTAACATATCTGCAGTTGTGTAATAGTTGTAGTTTTATTGTTCATTAATGATGTTCTGATGGTTCTGATTATTTTGTGTTGTTTGAATGCACCGTTGGACAGAGCTGGGATGCGAGTGGCTGTGAGAGGAGAAAGGGGCGGGTCAGGTGTGGAAGGGTGAGGAGACGGCACGTGTGTGAGAGGGAAGTTGGAAGTGAATGAATGAGGGAGCAGCCTAATCTGTTTATGCCTGTTTATTGTGTTGACGTGGTTACGGCCTACAGTAACCGCAGTTCTGTTCAGCAAAAAAGCAACTTTGCAGTCAAGAAGGTCATTTTTCTTCCCAACATCCTGAGGGATGCTATAGTATGTTTTTCAGACAACATACAGTAAAAAAGAGACTCCATCTTGTTAATTTTGAAAAATGCAAATGTTTTGCATTATTAAATTAACTTTTTTTTTTTTTATTGCAGCTGAGAAACAGTACTACTACAGCAAAGGCTGCTGATTCGTGCAGAGAGAGTCATGTGACCATGTGTTCTCTAAGGATAGAGTTCTAAAACCTGAGATGACATCACTGAGTTCTGAGTCTACTTTGGTAGACTTTCTGAGCAGAAGCAGCAACAGTAAGGGAAAGAATTTCAAAGCTTCACCTGATAAATAAACTTCTTTAGAGTTTTAACTTAACACGATCAACATGGCAAAGACAACAAACAAAAAAGCCAATACCACTCAGACAAAGGTGGATGACGTCCATTTCTTTAATTACCTGATAGAGGAATTAGACAATCTGAGCAAACATTTAATTATGAAACAATCTGAAATACTTCAGAAATCGGAGGCTAACGAATGTGCGTTAAAGGAGAAGATCAAAGAGCAAGAAATCCAACTGTGTCGACATAAAGAGAAGATGCAGGAAATGCATCAAAACTATGAAGAAAAATTGCAGACTGCAGACAAAATGATAGAGGAGCTAAAAGCACAACTGAGGGTCGAAACATCAAAAAACAACGTCTGTGTTTCACAAGATCCCAATCACCTCTGGACACCAGTTTACCCAGACCCCAATACTGGTATAATCTACCACTACCATTCCACACCAGATGAACAGTTCTCCACAGAACAGGTAGACAACAATTTTCCCCAACAACAGTGGATGATACCATTATACCCACAAACTAGTAGTGGTATAGTTGACTACTCCCAGCCCCCTCAGCGGTTAATACCAGCATACCGAGACCCTACGGATTTGGTCCACTTTGGTAAGCCGTTAGAAGCAGTTTACCCAGAACCTAATACTGGTATGGTCTACCACCAGCAGCCCATACCTGATGGGATGTTTTACCCAGTAAATCCAGACTTCCATTATCCTGCGTATGAATGCCCACAACCCTTTTTAGAGAACATAGAGTCCGACCATCAATTCAACACTGAACACCAGGATATCGAAAATAACGCTTCCCAAGACCAAATGTCCTCAGAAGGTGTAGAGAGTGATACCCAGTTACCTCACAACCTCTCATCAGACTTAATGGAGGAAACAGACCAACAACTCTTATTAGAACTTGGTCAGAGCAAACACCAGGACCAAGGACTCTCTGAAAACCTGGGACAAATTATGGACCAGGCCAAGGGCTCTTCAAAGAACTGGGTCAGAGCAAAGACCAGCACCAAGGACTCTCTGAAAAACTGGGTAAAATTCAGTAAGTTCAAAGAGGACAAGAAACAGCTGGACAATCTCTCATCAGAATCAAAAGGGAATGACGTCCAGGAAGAAACTCTTTATGGCACTGAGTGAGTTAATCAAAAAGCATTGCACACTCTTTATTATACACTTGTTTTACAATATTTGATTTCCTATCTAGAAGTTTGGGGAAATACATACATGACGAACATCCAAACGTTATTCATAATGCAAAAAATGATCCATCAGACTGATAAATAACGCAGGATACAGAGAACACACACATGGATTATTGTTAAAAACACCAGATTTAAAACTCCAGATCGCATCAAACTCAAAACTGTCCAAATGATTTATAAAGTAAACGTTCACTTCCAAAATGGTTGCACAAAAGTTTTATTGTGGAGAGAAGAATTTAAGAGGAGAACTACATTTCAAGATGAAAAATGCTAGAACGACAGTCAAAAGAATGAATATAACAATATCAGGGGTAAAAATTTGGAACTGCGTAAGGGATGAAATAAAACAACATAAACCATTTTAAAAAGCTTTTTAAATAATATATTGTTAGTAAATATAAGAAAGAAGAGTAACATGTCATAAATACATTAATGTGTATATATGTTTGATGTGAACGTATAAACTGTATATAAAACTTGTGTAGAATATGTATTGTTAAAAAAGTAATACAAGCTAAATATTTTTTGTATGTGATTATCTAGAGAGCCTTGTTTAGTTTTGTTGTGATAAGGTAGGTTTGTATAAGCTTTGCTTCAACCGACACTTTTGGCTTAAGGATTACACAATTGTTTGTTTTTGTATTTTCTTATTGTGGAGGCTGCCAAAATAATTAATAAATTCAAATATTTTCAATGTTTCTATTCAGGAAAAAAGGAGGACGATTTTAATGCAGATTTTCTTCCATGGAGCAGTCAGGGACACAGTTCATGGACCAGAACCAGGACCAGGACTACGTCCATGGTCCATAACCTCCAGCTCATGATGAACTCCTCAGCACTGGTTGGACTGGTGTTATATATATGTTGAGTTGGTTTATATATCCATTTTTACTTTGTGTAAATAAATTGTAAATAAATAAATTAATTGTAAATTAATTTGTATTCTACAAGGACTTTGTTCATTGTTTGTTGCCTACTTGTAAGCACACACATTTATTTTATTTTATTCAGATAATTTAATTGCTTTTTACATTCACTTTTTGCAAGATAGAAACATAACCTGTCCTGCTGTAGCACACACTATTAGGTTTGTATTTTTTTTAAAATTTTGATACATTTATAGAATTGAAAAGTTCACACAATACTAACCTAATGAGTAGGACACTTAAATATAATGCAATGGAGATTTCCTCAAATCAAAATTTATTGAAACAAATCAAACAGCAGCAATAGGTATAAAACAAATGTGGATAAATAAGGTGTCGTTGATCATTAATAACACAAGTTGAACAGCTTGATGAGGACACAAACATTTAAATCCAGCATCCCTTCAGTCACACACACAGTAGGTCCTCGGTCCAAATGGAGATGGATGGAATGACACCAGAATACGTTAGTTTGACACAAACTTGCGCTGATTCTGGTCATATTGTGTCGCAGCAGTGCAATCACGGATGTGCACAGTCAGCATTAAGAGCATCTATAATGATAAACAAACATATCAAAATCAACGTATTGCCTTTATCTGCTGTACTTATGCAGGTGGCTAAGCTAACTAGCTAAGGCTAACACTAACACGGTCATTGTTAAGCAATGAAACGTCTTTGATAATTACCTGTGTTCACAAATGTCGCAGATTCCCGTGACTTCGTTAAAGACGGATGGATTTGTTCAGCTGAATATTTACATAGAATAGGATAGTATTCATACAATGTCAACAGTCAAAACATGGTCTTCATTATGGCGCAAGCGCTCTTGGGTAAACTGCTACGTAATCAGTGATGTACCGACGTATTGTGGTGACGCAAAGACGTAGCCCCAACTTGCCGCTACTGTGGTGGAAAACCAAACTGGCTCTTCAGCTAAACAGGACTAGCTCTGAAGGTAGCTCTTGCTCCAACTATAGCTCTGAACGAAAAGCCCGTGCTCTTGGTGGAAAAGCCCTATGAGTGGCCAAACCAAAGAACTGGTTCTTGGGTGTAGAGAATGCTGTAAAGAGAGATTCAATGCAAAAGAGCCCTTAAAGGTGCCGTCTGCAACTCACGTAAAAGTGACTTTTTGTCATATTTGCTAAAGCTGTCGCTATGTAAGGACAGCTTTACATCAAACTAGTAGTTTGTGTGAAAAAAAACAAGCTCATTGAGTCCCCCCTGCTGCTCCTGCAGCGTTTGGCAAATTGCCAGAATGCTCCGCGACAAAGCAAAAAGAACCAATCACAGCCAGTATTATGTTTGATGGACTGTCTGACAGCTGTTGCCCACAGGCCCCGCCCCTTTCCCGGGGCTGTAGCACCGTCTTTTTTACAGTGTATGGTCTGGATGAGTAGAAGATGGAATTGGTGACTTTTCTGCTTGGAAGGTATTTACTGCTGTTTGATTTACATTATGTTTGATTTGTAATTGTTTCACTAGAACTCTGTGGTGCATGTGCTGTGTGCACACAGCAGCCTCCGTTTGAGCTACTGTAAGTGACACTGTGTTGTTGCTGTTTCTGCTGAGGTGTGTGCACATCGAGAGAGAAAAGCGCTGCAATAATATGCTTATAACAGTGCATGGCATATTATTGTGATGTTGCTGTCGGACTACCGGTAGCTTGTTAGCTCCTCTGAGGGAGGGACTTTGGAAACTTTGGGGGCAGGGCAAGAGAGCAGCAGGGAGGGAGGGGGAGGGAGGGATCTGAGAGTTTTGGACGGCACCTTTTAATGTCTAACAAATTACCAGAGAGGCCTTGGCAAAGAGTGGGCCCTGACCTGTTCATTAGATTTCAAAGTTGTTTTTAATGAAAAAATAAAAACATTTGTATTTCTTTTTCTTGTTTTCTACATTATGAAATGTTTGAGCAGCAGAGAAGTTTATCTGCCTAAATTTTAATTTCCTCAAATGTCATCGTGTGCTTCTGTGCACTCACCTCTCTACATTGAACGAGCACAACACTTATTTATATAGGGAACTTGATTCTTTCTGGTTTCTCGACATGTGGTGATATGTTGTGGCAAGAAAAGGAGAAACACACGTTGAGCTGACGTTATCTTCTCAGAAAGGAAGGTTTTTTCTTGACATAAGTATCAAAACAAAACTTTGACCAATCGCCTTCAATTTCAGTCCACAGAGCATGGCCTTATCAAAAGCTAGGAAAATCTAAACATGTTAACATTAAATTCAGCAAGACAAAACCTCTCAATAAGCTTGCTTTATGAATAATATTTAAATTAACTACATACTTCAGCACACATTCACAATTTTTAGTTTGTCTTGTAAACAAAACACATTAGATATAATTGTAATCCTTTTTAACATAAATATTTCTTTATATAAACAGTTATATTATTCTTTCAATCTGCTGTTTTATCATTTGCACAAAGAATTGCATTTATTCATTAAACAAATATATTTATCTGTACCGTACTTTAACAACAAACTCACAAAAAGGTTAATGCTCCTTTAACAGTGCTTTCACCCACTTAGGCTTTCATCATTAGCGTCTGTAGCTTAATTCACAAATTTACAACAGAAATATTTCTGGACATGGCATTAAACCATAAAAAAATGTATCTGCTATTAACACTAAACAGAATTTCATGCTTAAGAAAATCTTAACTGTGTAAGTGAAAAAAGTTAAAAAGAAAGTTCAGCTGTTTCTCAGTTCCTTATTATTTGTGCTTTCACTCACTCACTACTCCACGTTTTCCAGTACTGCTAGCATGAGGGTTGAAGGTTAGCATTCAGACTTGACTAAAAACTACATAATACACACTTCTATTGATAGACTGTCTCATTCAAACACATGTACAAACAAACTAAATAGGTTTTTATACAAGTGAAGTCTGTTTGTATGACACTTTCTGTACATTTTACTAACAAAAGAGAATAAGACAGACATTGCACTGACGTTATCTTCTCAAAAAGGAAGGTTAATGCTGCGTTCACACCGCGCCTAATGCCCCTAGTTGGACACTTGTGCTCACTGAATGAGAAGCTTGCCACCGAGGGTCAAAGACGCGGAATCCCTCGACGCTCCTTGAAGCGCGTCCACCATATATTGTGTATGTAAACCTTACCATTTGACATGTTTGGTGTGAACGTGTCATTATGTGAGCAACAGACTGCTGCACAATTTCCTTTGAGGCAGTGCCTCTGGATTGGCAGACCGGGGTGGTGGTTCCTCTCTTTAAGAAGGGGGATCGGAGGGTGTGCTCCAATTACAGAGGGATCACACTCCTCAGCCTCCCCGGCAAGGTCTACTCCAGGGTGCTGGAGAGGAGGATCCGGCCGCTAGTCCAATCTCGGATTCAGGAGGAACAATGCGATTTTCGTCCCCGTCACGGCACACTAAACCAGCTCTATACCCGTCATCGGGTGCTCGAGGGTTCGTGGGAGTTCGCCCAACCAGTCCACATGTGCTTTGTGGATCTGAAGAAGGCGTTCAAAACCTCAGGATCTCATCTCTGCTGTTTGCAGATAATGTTGTTCTGTTGACTTCATCAAATCAGGACCTTCAGCGTGCACTGGGGCGGTTTGCAGCCGAGTGTGAAGCGGGATGAGGATCAGCACCTGAGGCGATGGTTCTTCACCGGAAAAAGGTGGCTTCCCCTCTCTGGGTTGGTGGAGAGTCCTTACCTCAAGTGAAGGAGTTCAAGTATCTCGGGGTCTTGTTCACAAGTGAGGGTCGGATGAAGCGTGAGATCGATAGACGGATCAATGCGGCGTCAGCAGTGATACGGTCGCTGTATCGGACTGTTGTGGTGAAGAGGGAGCTGAGTCGGGTGGCAAAGCTCTCAATTTATCAATCGATCTACGTTCCTACCCTCACCTATGGTCATGAGATTTGGGTAATGACCGAAAGGACAAGATCGTGGATACAGGCGGCCGAAATGAGTTTCCTTCGCAGGGTGGCTGGGCGCACCCTTTGAGATAGGGTGAGAAGCTCAGTCACTCGGGAGGAGCTTGGAGTAGAGTCGGTGCTCCTTCACATCGAAAGGAGCCAGCTGAGGTGGCTCGGGCATCTGTTTCGGATGCCTCCTGGTCGCCTCCCTCGGGAGGTGTTTCAGGCATGTCTTATTGGGAAGAGACCTCGTGGAAGGCCCAGGACACGCTGGAGGGACTATGTCTCTGAGCTGGCCTGGTGTCACCTCGGGGTCCCCCCAGAACAGCTGGAGGAGGTGTGCATGGATCGGGAGGTCTGGGCGTCTCTGCTGAGACTGCTGCCTCCGCAACCCAACCCAGGATAAAGCGGAAGAAAATGGATGGATGGATGGATTTCTTTCAACTAGCATTTCAACCGCTCGTTTTTCAGCAGAAGGCAGAGAAGCAGCTCAGAGAGCAGGATTATTGAGGATCTCTCAGAGATGCAGGAAGGATTCTCAGTAATTTTTCGGGGGTGTTTTTGAAAAGGAATTAACATTGTAACAAGGTTAAAAGCTCAAAAAAGTCGATTTGCATGATATAGGACCTTTAAAGAGAACACAGTATATGTCTCAATGCATCAGCTGACAGTGCAACAAATACAGGCACACAAGAACTAGAAGACAGTTTAAAAAGCCTGTGTCCTATCTTGTGTCTTCTTTACACTGGTTAAGATGTTATGTCACTGTATATTCTCTTAAACTGTTTTCAGCTAGGACCAGTATTTCAGTATTTATTTACACGCACCATCCCACAATAATGGCTTTTCATGTTTTAAAAATAACAGCATGTTCGTGCGTCCTGGGAGATTCCCAAAAGCGCAGCGGCAGCAGCCATTAAAGATGAACCCTGTTTCCAGTCTGTCTATCCTAATCTCCATTAGTATACTCCAAACCCTGCAGCAATACTTAGAGGAGACAAATTGTCTTTGTCGCTTTGCGTGAAGAGATAACAAAGCTTGAATTTGTCTTAAAAATTCAACAGTGCTTTGATATCAGGGTGACTGCTGCCATCATGATGAGTATCTTTAATATTTCTCTTACAATGGCATGCACCCATTATCATTGTCTTGATAAAAAAGCTTGAAGTTGAGGTGCGAGTGATGAATGTGTAAAAATAAAAACAAATGGCTAAAAACAAAGTGCAGTTTGTATGTTGTATTTTTCTGGAAGCCAGGAATGTATAAAAAAAAAGGCAAGACTCAAAATCGGTGGAAATACCTCCACTTTACTAAAAACCTACTACACATGGAGAGTTGTCACATGGGATTTCTTTTGGCTGCATGCAATCTCTGAGTAAAACTCTGCTTTAAAATGCTTGGCTCTGGTAAAAAAAAGCTTCTCCTCAGTGATTAAGCATCTTTGTTGTCTTTACAGTTGGAACAAATGATACATTGCTTCCAATGGAGAGCAAATTTGGTTCTGGATGCAGAAAACCAGTGACAGCAAATTAGGGAATAGCCCTGGCTGCTGGAGGCAGCTGAGGATCCAGCATTGCTCTCTGGGGAGTCTTTAGGCATTAAGGAACAATGGGATGTGGGTTTATCTCACCACAGATCAATGGCATGTGTGACAGTACAGCGTATTTGTCAAACCAGCGCCAATATCAAGTTCTACAGAGGAACGTTATGTTCACAGCCTTTATTTGTGAAAGGCTTTCGGCTGTTGTTACTCAACCAGTGCTGGATTTCTCTCTACTTTGTCAGAAAATTGTTGGGGCATAGCAAAAAGTAAGGGTGAGCAAATCCAGCCTTAGCTCTACCTGTATCTATCTGTTAACCATATGAATTATCTGTATCTATCTGTACTCTGAGTGGGTGGGTCCCAACCCGGAAGTGGGCGGGATATAACTAGGAAGTGGGTTGAGCTGTCTTGAAGTGGGCAGGGCTTTAACCGGTACGTTGTTTTAAGCATGTAATTGATATGGGTTGATCAGAAATTGTTATATTTATTGCTGATTAGAAATCTATTTACAGGACAGCATCAGCATTGAGCTTCAGATCAATGGTTTTGATCACGATACCAAAAAACTATTTACAGAACCAAATTTTTGTAACAATGAATACAACAAATGCTGTTGCATGTGTTGTATCCTTTCAAATAAAAGGCCTTAAAAAGTCTTAAATTGTCATAAATTCAGGTTAGATATGACTTAAATGTTCTTTAGTCACGTCACCACAAGAATTTGTGGTGAGCACGGACTAAAAGCTCTTCTCATGCAGACAAACTGGCTGCGTTGTGCGAATATGTTTCACTGACTGAGGATTTCCACTGGATATGTCTCCGCTGCGCCACAGCACCGATCCGGTTTTGCCATCCGGTAATCCCCACCAGCTGCGTTTCGAGTGCGCCATGGTGCACTCCGGTTGAACGACTTTGACATCACGAGACAGAGGAGTTCTTATATTTATATAAGCGCGCGAGAACACAGTTAAAGGTAAGTGTTATAAATGCAACAACAAACAGGTCAGTATTCCTAACGAAGGAGTACAAGAAGGTTGCACTCTGGATTTGTCATAGCCACATTTTTTAGCAGAGAAGTGATAAAACTGCACCAGTAAAATATGAAGCGCATCTGCATGAAGCGCATCTGTTGTTTGTGTTGGAAACACAGAAACACGGAGAAAATGATGCCAACAACAACAACTCGGAACAGCCTCAGTGAGGCGCATCCACAAAGCCAATCCTTCCTTCCATTGTGGAAAATACGAACAATTTTCTGACCTTACCTTTGCTGAAGGTCTGGTAGCTCAGGTGTTGGTCTCCCATCTTTTAAAAGCTGTCATCTCTAACGCTGTCATCATGCATGTAGTGTTATCCCGCCCACTCGCTAGAGAACGTAGCGGCACTAATGCACTCTGAAGGTACGTATAGCATTTAGCATAGCACGGTTACGTTCAAAGGCAGCGTAGAGAGCTGCCTTTTCACGTAAATGGTTGTCATCTTGGGGATCTGACTACGCATGCGCAAACACATAAAAACACACTATGGGAACAGAGGCAGAGCAGCAACGTGCTTTTGGGAGGGGATGTGGCCTCATCCCGCCTTACAGGGGAGTGAGACTATGCAGCGTCTCTGGAAATAGCGACGTTTAGTCATTTTGGCTATGAAAAGCACAAAATGCAGACACTTTGAAACTTATAGGTTCTGTATATGGGGTGCCAAGTGTAAAAATTTAGTATAAAAGTTGTAGCTAACACATTTTCATTATTTATCTCACTTTTCTCATATTTAGCACATTTTCCTACATTTAACACATTTAACCACATATATAGAGGTTAAAAAAAAGCATTAAATCAAAATATTGAAATCTAAATGGTATATGTTATATCTAAATGTTACATGTTATATCTAAATTTTAAATATAAATCTAAATTTTAAATATAAATCTAAATGTTACATGTTATATCTAAATGTTAAATCTAAGTCTAAATGTTAAAACTTATATATAAATGTTAAATCTAAATATCATATCTAAATGTTATATATCGAATCTAAATGTTATATATCGAATCTAAATGTTATATATCGAATCTAAATGTTATATATCGAATCTAAATGTTGAATCTAAATGTTGAATCTAAATGTTGAATCTAAATGTTGAATCTAAATGTTGAATCTAAATGTTGAATCTAAATGTTGAATCTAAATGTTGAATCTAAATGTTGAATCTAAATGTTGAATCTAAATGTTGAATCTAAATGTTAAATCTAAATGTTAAATGTTAAATCGAAATCTAAATGTTGAACTTAAATGTTTCGCACATATACTAATTGACCCAGCCCCTTGTAACCTCAACCAATACACAAGCAGAGACACACACAGCCGATCCCACCCACCTCTTCACCTTTCACCGATGCTTGCCTGGGTGATATGTATGGCTGGTTCTCTCCGTGCGGCGGACAACAAGCATGCGGTCATGGCAGGTGGACGAGCTGCCCTTCACAGTACACTCCAGCAACACAACAGTGCAACACAATTATTATAATGCATTTAGATTTAACATTTCACATTTAGATTTAACATTTCACATTTAGATTTAACATTTAGATATATGATTAAGCATTTAGATATGATATATAACATTTAGGTTTTAAATTTAAACATTTAGATTTTAACATATATTATTAAGATTTAGATTTAACATTTATATATGAAATTTAACATTTAGACATAGATTTAACATTTAGATATAACATAACATTTAGATTTAGATTTAAAATTTATATTTATATTTAAAATTTTGATATAACATATACCATTTAGATTTAGATTTAAATATTTAGATTTAATGTTTCTTTTTTTTACCTCTATATATATATAGTTAAATGTTTTAAATGTAGGAAAAAATGTGCTAAATATGAAAAATGTGTTAGCTACAACTTTTTACAAAATTTTTACACTTGGCGCCCCATATCTGTAGGCTATCGAAAATTGAAAAATAAATAATGTATAATTATATTATAATGAAAACAAATAATCAAAATATCAATTCAACTTTGGGTAGACATAGCCTACTTTGCCTACCCTGATTGCACGTCACTGACAACCTCCGCATGAGATGTTGAGTTGTCAGCAAAAACCCTTACACGGCCACCTTGTGTGTCTTATGCTGAAAGCAAAAGTTGACCCAGTTGAAAGGTTTCTACTTGATTAACAATGACAGGAGGCACTTTGCCACGAAAGAAACAAAGAGGTGGGGTGGAATCTCGGGTCCTTTCTGTGTGGAGTTTGCATGTAGACCCCGTGCTGTGTGAGTTTCCCCCGGGTACTCTCGCTTACTCCCACAATCCAAAAAAATGACAGTTAAGTTTATTGGAGTCTCTAAATTGCCTGTAGGAGTGAATGTGGTTGTTTGTCTGTCTGTGTGGTGCCCTGCAATGGACCGGCACCCTGTCCAGGGTGAACCCCTGCCTAGTGCCCAGTGTGAGCCGGAAACATTATTAAACTGTTAATTAATTCTTAATAATGCCTTAACTAATGTTAATTAAGGGGCTGTTATGGTCATTTTTATATTCATCATCATATCCTCAAATGTATGTTCATGTGTACAAATTGTCATGTTTTAATAATGATGACTCCATTACTCTTTACACTTTTGAACAGCTGAATCATGATTAAACAGTACAGATCGTATTATTCTCAGTGCAGCACAGTCTCTGCCAAGCCAGAATCTCTGCTCACATGCAGACATACACTGACGCACACACTTATCAAGACAGATAAAGACTGGAGCAGAACCTTCTCATAACATCTTCATCATCCTCCAACAAATCCACTATGGGCATCTGACTCCCTCCCTTTTGTCTCTCACTGTTGGGACCTTTTCTTATCTGTATAAAAAGCTTAAGCTGAAACTGTTAGAGGGCGCGGCACTTCCTTCGGACGTCCGCCTGGACGGACGCTAATTTTGTTCCATCTTGTACCTTTTTTCTTAGTTTAGAATAAACTATTTTTTATATAAAATCATCAATGCTTCTCCTGGACTCCATCATTCAACCAGAGCAATGAATCATGTCTTCAAATGAGGTCAACCGTAAATTCAGCCGTAACAGGGCCCTTGTTGTAAAGTGTTACCCATTGGAGTAAATTAGATAAACACTATTCTGTTCATCATTATCATCTGAAAAACTGTTGCACCTACAAAAATATATTGTAACATATTTGCAGTTGTGTTATAGTTGTAGTTTTATTGTTCATTAAAGATGGTTCTGATTATTTTGTGTTTTTTTTAATGCACCATTGGACAAAGCTGGAATCTGAGTGGCTGTGAGAGAAGAAAGGGGCGGGTCAGGTGTGGAGGGGTGAGGAGACGGCACGTGTGTGAGAGGGAAGTTGGAAGTGAATGAATGAGGGAGCAGCCTAATCTGTTTATGCCTGTTTATTGTGTTGACGTGGTTACGGCCTACAGTAACCGCAGTTCTGTTCAGCAAAAAAGCAACTTTGCAGTCAAGAAGGTCATTTTTCTTCCCAACATCCTGAGGGATGCTATAGTATGTTTTTCAGACAACATACAGTAAAAAAGAGACTCCATCTTGTTAATTTTGAAAAATGCAAATGTTTTGCATTATTAAATTAACTTGTTTTTTTTTTTTACTGCAGCTGAGAAACAGTACTACTACAGCAAAGGCTGCTGATTCGTGCAGAGAGAGTCATGTGACCATGTGTTCTCTAAGGATAGAGTTCTAAAACCTGAGATGATAGCACTGAGTTCTGAGATGATGTGTGTCATACGCATCATACTTTGGTAGACTTTCTGAGCAGAAGCAGCAACAGTAAGGGAAAGAATTTCAAAGCTTCACCTGATAAATAAACTTCTTTAGAGTTTTAACTTAACACGATCAACATGGCAAAGACAACAAACAAAAAAGCCAATACCACTCAGACAAAGGTGGATAACGTCCATTTCTTTAATTACCTGATAGAGGAATTAGACAATCTGAGCAAACATTTAATTATGAAACAATCTGAAATACTTCAGAAATCGGAGGCTAACGAATGTGCGTTAAAGGAGAAGATCAAAGAGCAAGAAATCCAACTGTGTCGACATAAAGAGAAGATGCAGGAAATGCATCAAAACTATGAAGAAAAATTGCAGACTGCAGACAAAATGATAGAGGAGCTAAAAGCACAACTGAGGGTCGAAACATCAAAAAACAACGTCTGTGTTTCACAAGATCCCAATCACCTGTGGACACCAGTTTACCCAGACCCCAATACTGGTATAATCTACCACTACCATTCCACACCAGATGAACAGTTCTCCACAGAACAGGTAGACAACAATTTTCCCCAACAACAGTGGATGATACCATTATACCCACATACTAGTAGTGGTATAGTTGACTACTCCCAGCCCCCTCAGCGGTTAATACCAGCATACCGAGACCCTACGGATTTGGTCCACTTTGGTAAGCCGTTAGAAGCAGTTTACCCAGAACCTAATACTGGTATGGTCTACCACTACCAGCCCATACCTGATGGGATGTTTTACCCAGTAAATCCAGACTTCCATTATCCTGCGTATGAATGCCCACAACCCTTTTTAGAGAACATAGAGTCCGACCATCAATTCAACACTGAACACCAGTATATCAAAAATAACGCTTCCCAAGACCTAATGTCCTCAGAAGGTGTAGAGAGTGATGCCCAGTTACCTCACAACCTCTCATCAGACTTAATGGAGGAAACAGACCAACAACTCTTATTAGAACTTGGTCAGAGCAAACACCAGGACCAAGGACTCTCTGAAAACCTGGGACAAATTATGGACCAGGACCAAGGGCTCTTCAAAGAACTGGGTCAGAGTACAGACCAGGACCAAGGACTGGGCAAGGAACTGGGTCAGAGCAAACACCAGGACCAAGGACTCTATGAAAAACTGGGTCAAATTATGGACCAAGGGCTCTTCAAAGAACTGGGTCAGAGTACAGACCAGGACCAAGGACTGGGCGAGAAACTGCATCAGGGTACAGACCAGGACCAAGGACTCTCCAAAGAACTGGGCAGGAGTACAGACAAGGACCAAGGACTAGGCGAGGATCTCAAAGACAGTAAAATAAGTAAGTTCAAAGAGGACAAGAAGCAGCTGGATAATCTCTCATCAGAATCAAAAGGGAATGACGTCCAGGAAGAAACTCTCCCTGAAGAACTCAATCAGACCAAAGTGCAAACTTACAATGTAGAAGCGCTAAAGAAATCAATGCGCAAAAAGAAAAAGCGGAATAAGAAAAATCCCCAGCTTTTGGTTCATTTTGGAAGTTTTTATAGATAAGTTTCCTATAATGAGGCCATGGACTTTGGGGCACCCTAGTGACTCATGGGCCCAATGCAATGGTAGAGTTCGCCCATTGCCAGAAACGCCTCTGAATGTTGGGCTCAATCATGGAGGAAAATGCTATATTGAGGACTGTACCTGCAGAGTTTACTGAGACAGCTGTTCATCATAGGAATGGGATCCACACAAGGTTCCTGCTGCTTAACAGAAGGTTTTCCTTGCCGCCATGATGAATTCATGTTGGGTGTGGGATACATATGTATGTGTATATACATATATATGCATATGTGTGTATCCATAAAATGAAGAGTCCGTCCTTAAGACTGCTCTACTGTAAAGTGTCTTGAGATACCATTGGTTATGATTTGGCGCTATACAAATAAAGATTGATTGATTGATTGATTGATGATATGAGGATAATACAAAACAATACAAATTAAAGCTGCAAGCAGAGATGAAAGGGCCCCCGCAACCACACGCATGTTGGGAAGTGGCGCACGTTGAAGTGTGTTGCATGTCGGGGTGTGACATACATTTTAAAGTGTTAACACCTAGTGATAAGAGACTCATAGTATGTGTACTGAGGTTGTTTGACTTATTGATACTGCTTCTGTTTGTTTAAGGTGCATTGTATTGTGTTTACCACTGTGAGGTGCAGTGTTTGTTTTTCTTTGTCTTCTTCTCCTCCTTCCTCTTTTACTGGAAAACGTGTGTTGTGTAATAAAAATGTGCCTTGTCGGTTGAAGAACACTTGTTGCCTCTGTCAGATTTTTTTCCCCTTTGAGTTCAACGCTGGTGAGGCTGCAGACCTCAACACGAAGCTGACCATTTTCAAGGATTACATCACAAACTTCCCTGCAATTTTCTGCGCAAATATAATGCCTATGATTTCCTTTTACCAATTAATGTCGCTATGACTATGAATGACGGTTGGGTTATACCATAACTCATTTTTTTGGCATACAAATGAAAGCTGCTATAAATAATTTTCATCTACTTAGCTCTACAAACTCTTAATAACTTCCATAAGTGGAGAACATCATCCAAGTGAACGGACTACTCAGAGGAATATTTCAATCTATGATTATTCAACTTTATTTTCAAGATTGTCTTATAACACAACCAAATAAAGATGTTTAAAATAAGAATATGAATGTGTGAAGTACTTTAACAGTGCAGTGTTGGATGCAAGACGTATCTCTCTATAAAAGCAAGGAATCTCTGGCTGTCTGCGATGATGATGTCATCGCTGTAGAGAGTGATAATGTCAGAATTTTGCAGAAGTTCCACATTGATTATGTCAGTGCCAGCTGGGAGCAAATATAATTTTCAAGTGGGCGCCATTGAGTCATTCTGCCATTCACATGTCCAATTCCCCCAAAGTATTACATTTTTGGCCAGTCCTAATATGAGTTCAAATTTTCATAAGTTTTGGAATGTGTTAAGGCCCTCAAAAATTCAATCACTTTTTTAAAGAATAATAATAATAAAAAAGAGGTGCATTACAATGGGGTCCTATGCATCGTTGTGCTTGACCCCAAATTAGGCTGAACATACACTACCTTAGAACTACAAGTTCTGATTGACCTTTGTGAGTACAACATATGGCAACAGGCAAACTAATTTAATCTGTGAATTCATGTATATGAGTTTGTATCTAATTGATTGTGTTCATCATAACTAATTCCTGCCTGAAGGATGCACCTGGTCAAATCTGTTGCCATTTTGGAAAGTATGCCGATTGCAACACTTTGTGAAACTGGATTGTTGGAATCCTACAATAAAATTCAATATTTTTTAAAGGCCCAATTCTTTATTTATTTATTTTTTTAAACAAAATTGGTTCCAAGTAAAGAACAAAATAATTACAACAATTTTTTTTTCTTTTTTTTTTTAAACAATTTTCCATCCTTTTTTACAACATGCACTCCTCCTGGGTCAAGCCATGATTACATTTGTTGTGTAAGAAGTTATTTTTAATGTGTATCAGCAAGCTGCCCTCAGCTCTGCATTTAAGCCATTTATTCATGTATTAATGAAGTGTAATAAGAGATTCTGCCCTGTAGGATGCACACAAATATAATTTGTAACAAGCTCGCCAAAGAACTTAAGTTTAGAGGTAAATTAATATTAGTGACGAATGCTTTGGAGCACAACGTAGTAAAGAATACAATTTCAAAAGTACATTAAATACAGGTGTGTACATTCGCAACCAGAGGAGTTTGAAAGTTGCACGAGACACTTGAAAGTTGGCTGTGGCCCAAAGACTTTCAGATCCTATCATACCTGTATAGTGTCCATAGAAATGAACTCCTTCATACAGCTCATTCCACAGATGCCTGGTTGACACTTGGCGGATTTTGCAATGTAATTTAACATCTTAAATTGGATATTAAAGTCTTTACACAATCCCCGAACCACTCTTGCTGTTTGACAAATCCCATAATGTTGCTTGAAGATGCGGAATAGGTTTTTTATCAGAAGAAATAGATGTTCAAGCTTCAGTCGGGAGTGGGTGTTACAGTAGCAGATGGATGGCAGAATCCATGCTTTACCCAGTGTTAAATGCACGGAATTGACATGTTGCTTATAGTACCATGCATTGGAGGTAAACATAAAATACAATTTGAAAGCGACAGCTGTGTCAATTAGACATGGAAAGACAATTATTATTTGGATGTTGAGGTAAAATGTTGCTCCAAAAGTTCTTGGAAGATATGACTTTTTCTCAACAAAAATAGATGATTTATTTGGTGCATTCACTTGCTGCTTCAGTTTTCTTTTTAACATAACAAAATAACCATCACCAGAGAATCTTGTGGTTGAGGTTTAGCTTTTTCAAAGAGACTTTGTACAACCAGTGTTGGAACTAACTTGTGTTTCTGTGACACCTTTACTTATTAAATGAAGTAACTTGGTTACTGTTACTGTAAGGTGTGTTACTGCCAGAGGTGTAAAGAGTACTGATGTAGGAGTGCTTTTTCTTGATTGGAATTATTGTCATGTATAAGTAAGTTATAAATAACATACTCAGGTACAAGTACAAAGTAGCTCAATTAAATAGTACTCAAAGTAAAACTTACTAGTTACTTTCACCCCCCACGTTTATTTTGGTAATACGATGTTGGGATCGCAACTATTAACGCAATTGCAATTTTGCCAAAAGCCTGCAACTTTCCTGAAACTTCACTAAAAAAAAAAAAAAAACAAATATGCGGCCGTTTATCCTTATTTTTGGCATTTTAGCGCTTGTAGTTGCTACGGAAGTAGTGGAAAATGTACGTAAACGTATACGCATCGACTGCTGCCGCCCACTGCGTCTACGTATCTTATGTTTATGCTTTGCGCTGCTTGTTTACAAGGAACCTACAAAGAAGAAAATGCCTAGGTCGCATCCTGTTTTCAACCAGTGTCGGGAGAAAGCATTCAATGGAGTCATGTGCCATAGAAATAACTCGCATTTGCCAACAAAAATATCGGCTAAGGACCGTGCAAAACAGTACCCAACGTTGCTTCATAAGAGTGGAGGTAAACTTTTTTGTTCAAAATGCAATGTTATCATTGAGCACAAGTGGAAGTCGTCTATGGACAAGAATTTCGCTTCTGCAAAGCACGTCAAGAGAATGCAAGCCAGTGCACAACCCCATGTGGGAGAACAAACAGGAAGCACACAAAATTAATACATACAGTGTGTTAATTATTGCTTTGTATTTTTAATAGTTTTTTGTTATGCCTCAAGAAATATGTCTTCATGACAAGTTCATGTTATGCACATTTTGCAAAATTGTGTTGGTGTTTGCTTTACAACAATAAAGCATATTTTTTCGAGAACATATCTGGTCAATATGTATTTGTAATTGGAAGAAAAAAACAACTTAATTGTGAGTAAAGTATGTTTTAGGGCTGTCAAAAAATGGAAAAATGGCCCGCAAAAATCAGGCATTTCAGTTCGCAACAATAACAAAATGCCCGCGAAATCCTGGAGGGACTGACATTTTGCCACAGTTCCCTTGCATACAGTAAACATCTCATGTATAAACTTCAAAAGGAAGAGACCATATCTTGCACAATTGGAACTTTTTTATTTTCTACAAAGACATCTATATAAAATAAAAGGTTTGTCAAACTACAATTCTTATTTAAATAAAATACAACCAATGAATTCAATTAAAAATAAATACATTCTCAGACTCTAAGTATCGCTACATTTATGTGCTATGTGGGTAACAACATAAAAGGTGGAAACCACAACCTGAACCCAAGAAAGTGGATGGTTGTTGATCAGAAATTGCACGACTAAGGAGCGGATTCACTAAGGTCTGAAATAAAGGGTGGTAAAGCGGTTGCGTCCCGAAATCCATTGGTGATGCAGTTTCCTCACGTGCTGGGAGGAATTCACTAAGACTGCAGCAATAATGAGTGCACGTGCAGAAGTGGTGGAGGCCGCCCTATTTAAATGAGCGTTTTGCTCGTTCAATGTGGAGACGTGAGTGCACAGAAGCACACAATGACATTTGAGGAAGTTAATTTGGAGAAAGATGGACTTTTGTCTACCGCACAAACATTTGATAATGTAGAAAACTAAATTAACAAATGAAAATGTAAAAAAATAAAAACAAAAAACAACAACTTTAAAACCTAATGATAATTTTTCCCTCTAATTTAATGTGGCTACTCCATCAGGTCCTGTAACTTTGCTCTGATCAGGCTATGAAAAACAGGCTGAGTTTGACAGAAACCATCCTATTGTAATACAGCAACACAGTCTGTCAATCAGTCTGCAACATTTGAAGATGATCTACTGATCATCATCCAGCAGGTCTGAGCTCCAGTAGCTCCTTCCATTAGCGTGACACCAGAGTTTGACGGTCAAAACATCACTGGAGCGTTGCGTCCATAGCGCGCACAGCATCCTCTCCCCATCGCCGCGGGTGTGTAGCTTTTTCTTTACCTCACACACACTTTACTCACATTTTTTTCTCATTCAATGGTTGTTAATATTGACTATTGTTTTATTTAAATTATTTTCTTACTAGAAAGGATAACTGCAGCCTTTTTTTCCATCTTCGTTGTGTTTTGTGTAAACATTTACTGCAGCGGATCTCTGTGTGTGTGTTTGCACTTGCTTGTCAGTTGTACTAGTTTTTCTTGCTAAAATAATCATCGCAAACAGTTCCAGATTTAAAGAATTGCATTGCGCCCACTGCATTAAATTATTTGCATGTCCTCCTCCCATTTTTCTGCACCCCATAAGCCCACATTTTAATACCCCTAAACCTTTAGTGAATCCACCCCTGAGAACATAATTAAAAGTTTACTCAGTAACAGTTGGGTGTATAAATGTAACAAATGACTTTACTTCTTTTAAAACGTACTTAAGTACAAGTAAAATGACTGAATTAGAAATATACTCAAAAAGTACAAGTGCCCATAAAAGCAACTCCAATACAGTAACTTGAGTACTTGTAATCCATTATTCTCACCTCTGGTTTCTGTATTATCATTTTGTAAGTCGATAAACTCGATGTCATTTTTGGCTGGTTGCAATATAGTTCTATGTTTTTTTTTTTTTTTTGTCTATTCACACAGTGAAATCAGACAATGATGATGGGGGTACCTTCTTAGAAGAATTCCTTCACATGGACATATTCTCACTGATTGTCTTTTGTGGATGACAAATACAAGAACTTTGTAGTGAAATGTGAGCTGTGTCTGGTTTCAAAGCGCCTGTCTAGTGCCAGAAACAGTATTTCTAATCCGTAGATAAACAACAAAGCTAGAAGCTAAAAGAAACACAATGAACACATTGTGTTCATTGTGTTTCACAAAGTGATTTAAACTACTCCATCCACGCAACAACTGGATTTTTATCGATGGACTGTGAACCAGGGACAGTAGGACAAAGCAACTGCATGGTGTGTGGTGGAAAAACCATGGTAGCATGTTGGTGCAGCTGACGGACCTGCTACGGTACCAGATGTCCTGATTTACCCAGGACAGTAGCAGTTTTCAGAGTTACGTCTCGTGTTTCGGTCAATTGGTAAAGCAGCTTACTTCATAATGAAGCACATAGTAACACTAACCGGCCTGGCAAATTATACAACTGTGAAATTTCAAAGTTGAGATTGTTAAAGTATGAACCGTGGTGACGGTATCATTAAACCATTTTTTCTTTTAGATTAAACATTTAGCGATATTTTCTTCAGGCCGGTTTATTAAATATGGATGTAGAAGCTTTTTCTTTTAGATGGTTTTTCCTTTGCTCTTTATATTGCATGAAATTATCAAAATGCTTTTCATTCTGGGTACTCACTTTCAGCACATTTTCGTGCATGCTGTTCCATACAGGGTAAATGAAGGTTTAAGTTCAATAGAGTCATTAATTCTTCTTACAGCTACACACAGTGTAAAAATGCACTGCTGGATCCGTTGCCTGCATCACAGTCAGTAATTCATCAGTGAAATCGGCAGGTTGGGTACTCCTTCTGTCAAAGACACCTTGATGTTGTGAGGTAATGCAGCACTGAATCTGGAGATAGTCTACACCAACAAAAGCTTTGACAACAGGAAAAGCCACATTCTCGTTATTGTGAAGTCACAAAAGTTGTAAGGCTCAGTCCGTCGCTAGGTTTCTATTCTGTCTTGAAAGGAAACAGCTCCTGCTGATGCAGATGAAAGACGGTCACAATTTAAGGACTTTTTCATTCTTTTTTTTATCCTCTCTGGTTTGAAAACAACAGAGCACCAACAGCTAGATGAGAAGTTATGGACAAAAACAGCCCACTCAATCATCTCTGGGAAATCAGTTTTTTGAGAACATTGCAGCTTGTACAAACAAAACAAAACTCACTGATGATGGTTTCTCTGCAGAGCTGGCGTGGTTGGAAAATACAGGGAAGCTGGGCATGAACGATTACTCTCAAGTGAACACACTTTAAAGCAGACAAATACACTTTACATACTAAAGGAACTCTAAAAGTGCAGTTAAACTTCCCATTTGCATTTTGAAGAAATCGGGGTTACTGCTGACTAATTTTGGAGGTCTAATAAATACCTGCAGAAACAATTACTCTGAATCTAAGGCCCTGTTTCCGCGACAAGGTTTCGCTTCTGTTCCCGTTTTTTGTTTCCAAAAAGTTCCACATTCACACGGCAATGTTTTCAAAACAATCTCTGTTTTTACATGAGACTGCTGGAAGCATGAAAAACTATGTAGTATACATGGCAGGTCAATAGATGACAGTGTGATTTTGTAATGAATACCGAACACAAGTAACAGTGTTTGTGTGCACTCTTTGGAATTTAAGGCAAGACAAGGCAAGGCAAATTTATTTATATAGCGCATTTCATACTCAAGGCAACTCAATGTGCTTTACATGATAAAACATTCAATTGTTTAAAATCAATAAGAACATTTAAAATCATCAGTAAAATCAATAAGAACATTTAAAATCATCAGTAAAATCAATTAAAATCATCAGTAAAATCATCATTACATCAACAACATGACAAAAAATCTCTCTCTCAATCATATGCAGTAGAGAAAAAAAGTGCCTTTAACTTTGATTTAAAAATGTTCACATTGGATGCTGACTTCAGCTCTGCTGGCAGTTTGTTCCACTTCTTCACAGCATAACAACTAAAAGCAGCATCACCATGTTTACTGTGAACTCTGGGCTCCACTATCTGACCTGTGTCCATAGATCTGAGAGACCTGCTGGGTTCATACCTGAATAACATGTCACTGATGTATTCTGGACCAAACCCATTCACAGATTTATACACCAGCAGCAGAACTTTAAAGTCTATTCTGAGGCTGACTGGGAGCAAGTGTAAAGACTTTAAAACTGGAGTAATGTGCTCCGACCTCTTTGTTCTGGTTAAGACCCGAGCTGCAGCGTTCTGAACCAGCTGTAGCTGTTTGATGCTCTTTTGGGGGATTCCTGTCAGAAGACCATTACAATAGTCCAGTCTGCTGGAGATAAAAGCATGGACCAGTTTCTCCTGATCTTTCTGAGCCATTAAACCTTTCACTCTGGAGATGTTCTTTAGGTGGTAGAAGGCTGTTTTTGTGATAGATTTGATCTGACTGCTGAATGTAAGATCTGAGTCAATCAGAACACCAAGGTTTTTGACTTGGTCTTTAGCTTTTAAAGATCGAGACTCAAGATAATTGCTGACAGCAGTCCTCTTTTCCTTGTTACCAAAGACAATCACCTCCATCTTGTCATGGTTTAGTTGAAGGAAGTTTTCACTCATCCAGCAGTTTATTTTTTCTAAACAGTCAATTTAACTGAATTTCTGTTGATTTATTTCATCAGGTGGAGACCCTCACCTGCTCCCTGGGCTCTCAAGCACCCTACATTGGGCCCCAGGCTAGGAATTCAACAATATTAAGGTTTTTTTTTCTTGGTTTTGAAGTCCCTGAATGGGCTGGCCCCCCAGTACCTGCGGCTGACCTCCTTTCGTTGCATTGGCCCTCCAGAGCTCTGAGATCAGCCAACCAGATGTTTTAGACATCCTTCATTCCTTCATTCCGAAAAGTGACGTGCTGGTGACGTGCTGACGTGGTGACGTATCGTGGTGACGTATCGATCATTTCCTGTTTACGCTCTACCGCTGCTTGCAGCGCTCTACTACTGTGTTCTGCTAACGCTAATCAAACTTGTTGTCATTGATATTTTAGCCTTGAAAACACTTGTTTTACCGTACAGTTAAACGTACGAAGGTTAAGTAAAAAGCAATCTCGCCTCTTATAGGCAGTACAATCTCCTTTAAACTTCCTTTTGTGCTTAGCTTAGCTTAAATTTAGCACCTATGGCTTCTCTCTCCTCCCCTCCGCTCTCCTGCCCGGTGTGTCAGATGTTTAGTTACTCCTCGTCCTCCTTTAGGGACAATGGTAGTTGCATAAAGTGTAGCGTACTGTTAGATATGGAGGCGAGGATCAACAATCTGGAGAAGCGGTTCCGCACCCCTGATACCAAAACCGAAGCTAGCAAGCAGGACCTAGCCGGTGCGGACCGTGCTAGCTCTAGCTTAGCCTCCCCCCCGGCCAGCAATGAGTGGGTTACTGTCCGTGGTAAGCATAGTCGAAGGTCAAAAAGCCGCTCGGGACACCACCATGTTCACGTCTCAAACAGGTTCTCCCCCCTCTGTGAGGACAACACACTCACCGGGGAACAAACTCTGATAATTGGCGACTCCATAGTGAGAAACGTGAAGCTAGCGAAGTCAGCGGGCATCGTGAGGTGCATCCCAGGGGCCAGAGCGGGCGACAGAGAATCAAATCTAAAGTTGCTGGCAAAGAGTAATCGTAAGTTTGATAGGATAGTCCTCCATGTCGGCACTAATGACTCCCGACGTCGCCAGTCGGAAGCAACCAAAGTGAACATTGAATCAGTTTGTGCTTATGCTAAAACAATGTCGGACTCCGTAATTTTCTCTGGTCCTTTACCAAATCTGACCAGTGATGACATGTATAGCCGCATGTCATCATTTAACCGCTGGCTATCGAGGTGGTGTCCAGAAAACGAGGTGGGCTTCATTGATAATTGGAGATCCTTCTGGGGAAAACCGAACCTGATAGGAAGAGATGGAATCCATCCTACTTTGGAGGGAGCATCTCTACTATCAGAAAACATGGCACATTTATGACATCTCATGAATGAGACCATGTTACAGAGGGGGAGTCCTCCACGCCCCTCTGCGCTTGCCTTAGGACAGTTTCCCTCCCATTGCTATCAGGATAGCTGTGTTCATCACCATGACAACTGTTGTGATGGTGATGAATATTATTTTATGGAGACGGTGTCAGTCCCCCGACCCATATTTCACAATGATTTTAACATAAAATCAAATAAAAGAGCTATCAATTATAAAAATCTGAAAAAAATTAAAATCTCAAATCTAGAAACACCAAAACATAAAAGCATTAGATGTGCTCTATTAAATATTAGATCACTGAGATCCAAATCTCTACTAGTAAATGACCTTATCTCAGAAAATAACTTTGATTTATTCTGTTTAACTGAAACATGGCTGTATCAAGATGAATATGTTAGTTTAAATGAAGCCACTCCTCCCAGTCATTTAAATACTCATATGCCACGAGACATAGGCCGTGGAGGTGGTGTAGCAGCTATTTATCATTCCTCTCTCCTAATCTATCCTAAACCAAAGGCCAACTACACTTCCTTTGAAAGCCTGGTTCTAAATTTATCTCATACCGAATCAAAAACCTGCCAGCCAGTCTTATTTGCGATAATTTACCGTCCTCCAGGCCCTTATTCTGAATTTCTATCAGAATTCTCTGAGTTTATATCAAACTTAGTCCTCAGTTCTGATAAAATACTGATAGTAGGAGATTTTAATATCCATGTTGACAAAGATAGTGATAGCCTGAGCGCAGCCTTTATGTCCCTAATAGACTCAGTTGGCTTTTTTCAAACTATTAATGAAGCTACTCATCGTTTAAATCATACTCTTGATCTTGTTCTAACATATGGCCTTGATATTAATGAACTAAAAGTCTACCCTGAAAATCCTCTGCTATCAGATCACTTTTTAATATCTTTTAACATTATCCTAGAGGATCTCGCACTGTGCAATAAAATAGTTACAAGTAGAAATCTATCCAACAGTGCTGTGGCTAAATTTAAAGAGGCCATTCCTGCTGCCTTAAACTCAGTGCACCATCCAATAAATAACTATGATATTAATTATAACCCCTCTCAACTGGATCTGCTTGTCGATAGCTCTGCTAGTCTACTAAAATCCACCTTGGACTCAATTGCCCCATTGAGGGAAAAAACTATTAAACGTCAGAGGAAAGCTCCGTGGTTTAGCTCTGAAACTCACACACTCAAACAAACAACCCGTAAATTAGAGAGAATGTGGCGCTCCAATAAAACAGAGGAGTCACGAATACTTTGGCAAGAAAGCCATAGTAAATACATGACAGCCTTACGACATAGTCGATCTACATACTACTCCTCACTAATTGAAGAAAATAAAAATAATCCGAGGTACCTTTTCAGCACTGTAGCCAGGCTAACACAAAGTCAGAGCTCTATTGAGCCCATGATTCCTTTAGCCCTCAGCTGTGAGGACTTTATGACATTTTTTAACGATAAAATTCACAAGATTAGAGATAAAATTAGCCACTCCCTGCCTTCACCTGGGCCTGCTGTACCATTAAATGTAAATAGACCTAACCTAAACTGTTTCACACACATAGGACTTCAGGAACTTAACTCTATTATTTCATCCTCCAAACCATCGACCTGCCTTTCAGATCCGATCCCAACTAAGCTGTTTAAAGAAGTTATTCCCCTAGTCTGCCCATCTTTGTTGGAGACAATAAATATATCCCTATCAATAGGCTACGTGCCACAGTCCTTTAAAGTAGCTGTAATCAAACCCCTTCTCAAAAAACCTACTCTTGATTCCAGCACTTTAGCAAACTACAGGCCTATATCTAATCTTCCTTTTATTTCAAAGATTCTTGAGAAAGTTGTGGCAGCTCAGCTCTGTGAATTTCTTCAAAACAACAGCCTGTTCGAGGACTTCCAGTCAGGTTTTAGAGCTCAACACAGCACAGAGACTGCTTTAGTTAAAGTAACTAATGATCTACTCTGGGCTTCAGATGAAGGACGACTCTCAGTGCTGGTTTTATTAGATCTTAGTGCAGCTTTTGACACTATAGATCACTATATTCTACTAGAGAGATTAGAGAAATTACTTGGAATCACAGGGACTGCCCTAAACTGGTTTAAGTCCTACCTATCTGATAGGTACCAGTTTGTACACGTGAATAATAAGTCTTCTGTGTACACTAAAGTAAGCTACGGGGTTCCTCAGGGCTCTGTGCTAGGTCCAATCCTCTTCTGTATCTATATGATCCCCCTTGGTAATGTTATGAGAAAATACTCTGTTAACTTCCACTGCTATGCTGATGATACCCAACTGTATGTATCAATGAAGCCAGGTGAGACAAATCAGCTATCTAAACTTGAGGCCTGTCTAAAGGACATTAGGGCCTGGATGGACCAAAATTTTCTTCTTCTCAACTCAGACAAGACTGAGGTCATTGTACTGGGCCCGCGACACCTTAGAGAAACCTATGCTAGCCTAACTGCCCTAGATGGCATTACTCTGGCACAAAGCACAACTGTTAGAAACCTTGGGGTTCTATTTGATCAGGACTTATCCTTCAACTCTCACATAAAACAAACTTCAAGAACTGCCTTCTTTCATCTCCGTAACATTGCTAAAATCAGATCTATCCTGTCTCAGGGCGACGCCGAAAAACTAGTCCATGCTTTTGTTACCTCTAGACTGGATTATTGTAATTCTCTTTTAGCAGGCTGCCCGAGCAAGTCGCTTAAGACACTTCAGCTGGTTCAAAATGCTGCAGCACGTGTACTGACTAAAACTAGGAGAAGAGATCACATTACTCCTGTATTAGCCTCTCTGCATTGGCTTCCCATAAAATATAGAATAGAATTCAAGATTCTTCTTCTCACTTATAAAGCCCTAAATGGACAGGCACCAGTCTATCTCAAGGAGCTTGTAGTGCCATACAATCCCCCCAGAGCACTACGCTCTCAAAATGCTGGACTACTCGTTGTTCCATTCATCTCTAAAAGTAGTATAGGAGGAAGAGCTTTCAGTTATCAGGCCCCACTTCTCTGGAACCATCTACCAACCACGGTTCGGGGGGCAGACACCCTCTCTACCTTTAAGGTTAGGCTCAAAACATTCCTCTTTGATAAAGCTTTTAGTTAGGAACCAGCTCATAGCTCATAATTAAGATGCAATAGGCATAGACTGCCGGGGGGGGGGTCTGGCATGCTCGGTTGGAGAGAGGTTGGAGAGGGCGTTAAGAGAGAGGTCATTTAGGTTAGAGAGGGACCGGAGAGGGTCCCATTCCTCTTTCAAACACTCCCTCTATGTCTGCTTCTTCCCTTGTGTGTTTGCTCCTGTACTCCTTCTGGCTTTTGTCTTGCAGGTCCGTGGGATCCTCAGTGTGGAGTTACAGAGACTCAGCGGCTCTGTCTCCACCCTTTTCTCTGCACACACCCAACACAGCATAACGTGGATGGCTGTTCATCATAGGAATGGGATCCACACAAGGTTCCTGCTGCTTAACAGAAGGTTTTCCTTGCCGCCATGATGAATTCATGTTGGGTGTGGGATACATATGTATGTGTATATACGTATATATGCATATGAGTCCATCCTTAAGACTGCTCTACTGTAAAGTGCCTTGAGATACCATTGGTTATGATTTGGCGCTATACAAATAAAGATTGATTGATTGATTGATTGATTTAAAATCCAGAAGTGACCATTTTTTTCTGTGGCTGCTCCCAACCTCTGGAATGCACTACCACTAGTTGTGCGGACTGCCGATAGCCTGTCCTCTTTTAAAACTCAGATCAAAACTCACTTGCCGGCCCTGGCCTTCAGCAGACCTTAAAGAGTTTCTTCGGCAGAGCTTAAAGAGTTTCTTAAAGAAGACTGGTGTCTTATTGTTGTTTAATGTCTTTTGTTTCATGGTGTTATATATATATACACACACAGTCTCTTCATTGGAAAGCACTTTGGTATGCTGCTGGCTGTTTTTAGTCTGCTATATAAATAAAGCTGACATTGACATTAACATTGGCATGCACCACCAAAACACAACAAAACTTTTGCGTTTTCACTAGAAGACATTCTTGTGTAAACAGGGCCTAAAAGTTCAGTTTCACTCTTCATTTGCAATCGAGGTTACTGCCGAGGAATTTTGTTGGTCTCGCAACTACCAGCAGAAACATTTACTCTGAAACTAAAGTCAGGAGTTTGTGTTCATACACATGCATTATGTACTGTGAAAAAGGAAGAGGCAGGTTTCTGAATGCAATGCTTTTTCTGCCAAATCACGCTGTCCTATTTAAAGCAGCAACTTCTTCAAAAGTCACGATTTAATACTTGGATACAAAATGTGGCTTTTGTGAATAACTTTTGGAGTAAATGGGATTTTAAGCACTAGACTGCTATTGAGATGGAAACAAACTGTTTGGTATCTTTGATTTGCTTCATCATAGACTTGATTCTTAACTTCAATCATTAAGCGTACTTTGAATTGAAGTAGGGTTGCTAGAAATGGTTGAGCAACTAATGGCAATGTTCTGTATACATGTGGACAGAGTTTGCTTTAAATTGGTATTAAATTGCAGTGCAACGAGCTGTAAACATGAAGCTAAGTGGATGAATAAGAAACACTTTTCTGGGCCGATGGGAGTGGCACATTTAACCTTGGCATACTTTGGCATTACATCACATAACATAACTTTGGCAGGGAAAATTGCTACTTACTGGATTCTTTTTTGTATTCTATCTTAACCCAGGAGACGACTGTGCAAAACAAAGTAGATTCAGCACTTTCTGAAATGCTCATAATAATTCATGTGGCTGTAAGGATCAAGAGACTGGCACTTAAATCACAGTCTGAGCTTTAGCTTCCTCTTGTGCCTGGATACAGTGGGTGAATTGCCTGCATTAAAAGGCAGTTAAACACTGGTTAATAAAGCAATCAGTCACTGGTTGCAAAGATAGGTGGATGATTGAAAGACATTAATGAATGAAAGAAACAAATGAATGAACGAGTTAATGAATTAAAGGAAATAATGAATACAATTAATAAAAGAAAGAAAGTAAGGAGGAAATTAATTTACAAAATGATGGGAATGAATGAATGACAGACAAGTCCCAAATTCTACAGTAGGAGTTGGACCTAAGGCCCCCAATTTTAGGTAAGGCACACATTTTTGTATTGTTTGTGTTTTACAAGATAAATAAGCATCGGAACACATTAAACAGTTAAAAAAATAATAAGTACATTAAAATCAGCAGTAAAAACATTGACTCAACAACATGATTAAAATCTCCCTCTCAGTCATACGCAGTAGAGAAAAAGAGTACCTTTAACTTTGATTTAAAAATGTTCACATTAGATGCTGACTTCAGCTCTGCTGGCAGTTTGTTAAATGGTAAAATGGACTTGATTTTATATAGCGCTTTATCACCACACTGAAACAGTCTCAAAGCACTTTACATATCAGCTCATTCACCCAATCACTCTCACGTTCACACACCAGTGGGACAGGACTGCCATGCAAGGCGCTAGTCGACCACTGGGAGCAACTTAGGGTTCAGTGTCTTGCCCAAGGACACTTCGACACATAGTCAGGTACTGGGATCGAACCCCCAACCTCTCGATCAGAAGACGACCCACTACCACCTGAGCCACGGTCACCCACTTCTTTGGAGCATAGCAACTAAACGCAGCATCACCATGTTTACTGTGAACTCTGGGCTCCACTATCTGACCTGTGTCCATAGATCTGAGAGACCTGCTGGGTTCATACCTGACTAACATCTCAGTTATGGATTCTGGACCAAACCCATTCACAGATTTATTCACCAGCAGCATAATTTTAAAGTCTATTCTGAGGCTGACTGGGAGCCAGTGTAAAGACTTTACTATGACCTTTTTGTGATGGTTAAAACCCGAGCTGCAGCGTTTTTGAACCAGTTATAGCTGTGTGATGCTCTTTTGAGGGATTCCTGTCAGGAGACCATTACAATAGTCCAGTCTGCTGGAGATAAACGCATGGAGCAGCTTCTCTTGATCTTTCTGAGTCATTAAACATTTCACTCTGGAGATGTTCTTTAGGTGGTAGAAGCTGTTTTTGCTATTGATTTAATCTAACTGCTGAATATCAGATTTGAAGTAATCAGAACACCAAGGTTTTGGACTTGGTCTTTAGCTTTTAGAGATAAAAATTCAAAGTACTCGCTGATACCAGTTCTCTTTTTCCTGTTACAAAAGACAATCACTTCCATCTTGTCATGATTGAGTTGAAGGAAGTTTTCACACCTCCATAGTATACATTTTCTAAGCAGTCACACAACACCTATATGGGACCATAGTCATCTGGGTTCAGTGATATAGATGTGTCATCTGCTTGGCTCTGATAATCAACCTTACAAGCATATAAAGGCTAAACAGAAGCGGTCCAAGAACAGAGCCCTGAGGAACCCCACAGGATGTTGTTAATCTGTCAGATTAAAAGTTTCCAATGCTCACAAAATAACTTAACTCCCTCAAGGAGGAGGATCACTTTAGCAGGATCCATATAATGATTCAGATTTTCCACCAATACTATACAGGTTCAAGGAACTGAAAAATTGATTTTTGCACAAAAGATGACTACAAAGGCCTATTTTCTGTTGCATATGAGAAGAGAAAAATCTGCTCATCTCTGCTTCCAAATTTGAACATCAAAAAGCACAAAATGGTTGACGAGCTTTACTTATACTGGATCCAATTTACAAAGTACATCAGTGCTTTTTATCACTCATCTTTGAAGAGTGCACATGAGATGTTTTGTCCTCCAAGGTAAACCTTTATCAGATAAATGGTAAGTAGGAGCTCCATTAACAAGCACAATGCTACTGAAAGGCACTCCTATGCATGATGTTTATTCAGTTTTGTTTTGCAACAAATACTTCACATAAACTCCAAATGTAAGTGTGTGTTTTATTTTCTCGCTTTGTCTTTGAGTTCTGAGGGAAATCAATTATATCTAGACATCAAGAATCAAGTAGTCAAAACTTAGATAATCTCAATGGAAACTGATTACATTGGATTCTGTGATTTTTTTTTTTTTCATGATACTTGTCAGGTCAACATTCATGATGCTTACCTGACAGATCTGCAAATCTCCAAACTGATGCCAGGCTGCAGAGATCAGTATTTTTTTCTATCTACAAAGAAAAGTTAGGCTTTGATATTCTGAAGAACATGTTCATTGGTTGTACAAGTATAAACTTTGAAGTTAAGAAATGTGACTTCAAACATTAAAGATGACAAGTCTTAGATATAGTGGGTTAGATCCATTGACCCGGTGTTTGGGATTATTTGCCTTTCACTGCTACTACTCTCTGAGACTGAGGGCATGTTAACAACAGAGTATACAGGCTCAATTTGTGTGGAGGTGGGCTTTAGATTGATTGACGCACAATGCTACTCTTCATGTGTGAGGACAGACTAGCATTGTGCTAATGATTCACAAATTGCAATCTTACAGGCCAGAAACACAAGGAACTGGGAGCCAGATTTAACCAAATCTCTGCTGGTCAAAGAGTGCTGTAGCCACGCTTAGCAACAAAACACCAATATATATATATTATAATTAATATATTTTCAAAACACATCCCATGGTAGCACTAGCAGCTATTTACTGTTGGATATAACAGACCTGAAGACACTGGCAGTGTTTTGCATTAGTTCCCACCTTCCTTCTTTGATTTCCCTCTTTATTTACAACTTTGTAGGATCTCTTCATTTTCCTTAATGTCATTTACATATTACAATGAACAACACACGACTACACTGTTCACATAGGAGATGAGAATGGAGATCACCATGCACGACACAGGTGAGCATCAGAGATAGAGTGGGCTTATAGTGGAGTTGGAGGACATTGAAGTGATTTCCTACATGACAAAAATGTGCGTTAGCAAAGATTACGGCAGCTCCAGTCCAACGCTGTGATGTCACTGAGGAGGTAAGATGGTGCTAACTGTAATTCCGTGAAAACCAGGTTTTTTTTTCTACCTTGTAGCGGCTCTATGGAGACTTTAAATTACCTGACTAAATATTTAGTTTTAAATGGTCTACATATTACTACAGGTATCCATTAAAAAAAAAAAGAACATGTTAAAATAGAGCTTAACGTTTGTTTAGGCAGGCCGCGGACGTCAGTATGTATTAAACTAACTGGGTGTCATTTCGTTGTCATTAACATCTGCTCTGTTCCAGGGGGTTTCTGCTGACCGCTCTCCTTGCCTCTCCTCTCCCATACCGCCAAATATAAGATTGCATGCACATCAATGTAAAGTGCTTGAGGGCTCTATATGAAATCCAATGCATTTTTATTGTTAATTAATCATTTATTTTGACTAAAGCAGTCCTGACTGAACTAAAGAATACCATATTTGTCTGTCTTTCATTGTAAACAAATGCAGAATTATCCATAATATATTTCTCCAATGGTGACATCCACTTTTGAAGTTAAGGCATTTCATCTTTTACGTATGTCGTTTCATAGCGTAAAGACTTTGGCTATTTATTCATTTGTTTGCTGAGGTTAAACAATGAGATGTTTTTGTTGCAGGAATCCTTAATAGGTCTAAAAATAACAAAAGTAGTTCATCAATGTTAGCGACAAACTATTTGTAATGGGTAAATTAGAGTAGAAATATAAAGCTTTAAGGGATACTAAATGAGGAGCCAATTCGGGGCAGTAACAGAGATTCCTCTAAAAGAGCTGAGCCAAATGATCCAAATCTTTGGAAAGTGTCTGATTTTTTTACTCCACTGATGAGCACTTCCTTTATTTCTGCTGCTTTTTAGACACAGTTTTCATTCGTCAGGGTCGCACTCTGCTTCTAATGTGCTAAAACTACTCAGTTGTTTGGCTGAGGCGATAGAACAGCAGCAACTTTCTTTTGGCTTTAAAACAGCATGGTAGAATATCACTGCATTAAGTTTCTATTTAAACGCTGCAGGTGTAGCGATGGCTCTTTTTCCTCCGAGCTGTTATCCTGTCATCACTTATTTGTCTTGTTTTGGTATTTACTTTCAGAAATATCTAACTGATGTAGAGAGAAGCCGTGATCACGGAGGGGATTAAATGTATTTACGCTCCAAGATGTTTGTCTGGACGTGGGTAATCGCCAACGAGCGTATACTCTAAGATGCCAATCCCGGCGGGAGGTAAGACTAAGACAAGGGAGGATTTTGGGGATCTCAGTGTTTTGGAAACGGAAAACACAAAAAAAAGGGAAGTCTTTGACGGGATTACTGTCAGGAGGCAAACCGCGAGCAAAGACGTGGGGAGCCTGAATCTTTGCTGTCTTTGAGAGACCACAGAGCCTGCTTTGTACACCTGGTAATTCAATGGTATAAAAACACACCTTTGGAAAGTGATTATAGGCTTCACATCACTTCTCTACAGACAGTTCAAATCTCAGTTAATCCAAAACGTATCTAGCCAAAATAAGCGAGCTAGATAAGTAATTGCAAGGACTCATGGCTGAATTGAGCCCAGTTCAGTACAATCTGAAGCCATTTCAACCCTGTCGTTTATAGTCCTCTGCATAAACCAATGAGGATGATACAGAGTTCAAGCTGTGCTGTGGATGGTCAATTCCACTGGGCCTCCAGCTGTCTCCCTCGGTTGATCTGAGACCCCCAGCTGGGGTGACCACCGGGCTGCTGTTATCAAAGCCGTCTGATGTCTCGCTCTGTTGGGACTACAGAGAGGCGAGGTGTCCTTTTGTCAATTCATCCCTTCAGTCGTCATGCAAATGAGCTAGTTGTGTGTGTGTGTGTGAGTGTGGGGGGCATGCTAATTACTTTCATTCACCAGGCCGCTTTAGAAGCTGCTTTACTCACACACACAATCGTGCACTGTACGTACGGAGCAATTCCTGCTGAAGAAAATGATCCAAAGGTGCTGTGGACATTGAGTGTGGCCTCCTATTCAACATGTGGTTTTACAATTTTCAGACAAAGAAAAGGAAGCTGGGGAGAAATTACAAACAGAGGAGCAGTGAAAACTGTACACTGTTCGCTAAATCAGTGTTTCTCAAATGGGGGTACGTGTACCCCAAGGGGTATGTGATGGTACTACAGGGGGTACTTGAGAGAAACAAATGAAAGTAATACAAACATGGGGTTATATAATGTTTTTTTTTTTTTTGTTAAAAATGATAATCACACTAAATATTACCAGCAACTCACAAAATGACAACAAAAACACACACAGAGAATAATCTAAATAACACCAACAACAACACAAAAAAACAGAGAATAAGAAAAAAAAAAACCCACTGAATCACTAAGTGCACTAAGAGAAAAATACTTACCCATTACCAGCAACACACAAAACGACAACAAAAACACACTAAATGACAGAAAAATACACAAGATTACTTCAAAATACAGATAATTAACAGAGAAACATACCAAACAACATGAGAAACAACCAAAGGAGACCAAAAACACACACACTGAGATAGAATAATTTAAATATTAATAACACACAAAAACGTTACTTTTCAAGTTACAACGTAACCTAAAGGATTTGGATGAAATTTTCACTAAAATTGATAAATGCGAGAAGAAACAGGTGATAAAATTTTGGTGATGTTCTGGCTACCAAAAGAATATATATATATATATATATATATATATATATATATATATATATATATATATATATATATATATATACACATATATACATATACAGTGGTATGAAAAAGTTTGGGCACCCTTGTAAATGTTCATGATTTTCCTTTATAAATCATTGGTTGTTTGGATAACAAATTCCAGTTAAATTTATCATATAGGAGACAAACACAGTGATATTTGAGAAGTGAAATAAAGTTTATTCGATTTACAGAAAGTATGCTAGAATTATTTAAACAGAATTAGGCATGTGCATAAGTTTAGGCACCACAAAAGAAAAAAAATTCTTAATATTTTGTAGATCCTCCTTTTTCTGAAATAACAGCCTCCAAACGCTTCCTATAGCTTCCAATTAGGGTCTGGATTCTGGTGGGAGGTATTTTGGACCATTCTTCTCTGCAGATCATCTCTAGTTCAGTCAGGTTTGATGGTTTACGAGCATGGACCGCCCGTTTTAAAGCACACCATACATTTTCAATAATATTCAGGTCTGGGGACTGAGACGGCCATTCCAGGATGTTGTACTTGTTCCTCTGCATGAATGCCTTAGTAGATTTTGAGCAGTGTTTAGGATCATTGTCTTGTTGAAAGATCCAGCCCCGGCGCAACCTCAACTTTGTCACTGATTCCTGGACATTGTTCTCCAGAATCTGCTGATATTGAGAGGAATCCATGCGCCCCTCAACTTTAACAAGATTCCCAGTGCCTGCACTGGACACACAGCCCCACAGCATGATGGAACCACCACCAAACTTTACTGTAGGTAGCAAGTGCTTTTCTTGGAATGCTGTGTTCTTTTTCCGCCATGCATAACGCCCCTGGTTATGCCCAAATAACTCTATTTTAGTTTCATCAGTCCACAGAACCTTGTTCCAAAATGAAGCTGGCTTGTCCAAATGTGCTTTAGCATACCTCAAGTGACCCAGTTTGTGGCGTGTGCAGAGAAAAGGCTTTTTCCGCATTACTCTTCCATACAGCATCTCCTTGTGTAAAGTGCGCTGAATAGTGGAACGATGCACAGTGACACCATCTGCAGCAAGCTGATGTTGTAGGTCTTTGGAGCTGGTCTGCGGGTTGACTGTGACTGTTCTCACCATCCTGCGCCGCTGCCTTTCGGAGATCTTTCTTGGTCTTCCACTTCGGGCCTTAACTAGAACTGTGCCTGTGGTCTTCCAATTCCTCACAATGTTCCTCACAGTTGAAACTGAAAGCTTAAATCGCTGGGATAGCTTTTTGTATCCCTCCCCTAAACCATGATGTTGAATAATCTTTGTTTTCAGGTCATTTGAGAGGTGTTTTGAGGCTCCCATGTTGCCACTAATCAGAGAAGATGCAAAGAGGAAACACCTAGAATTTTCCTACTTAAATACCCTGACTCATGATTGGATTCACCTGTGTATGGAGATCAAGGATCACTGAGGTTACCAAAACAATTTTGAGTTCCAATAATTAGTGCTAAGAGTATTAAAATCAATAAGATGCAAGGGTGCCTACATTTATGCACATACCTAATTTTGTTTAAATAATTCTAGCACACTTTCTGTAAATCATATAAACTTTATTTCACTTCTCAAATATCACTGTGTTTGTTTCCTATATGATAAATTTAACTGGAATTTGTTATCCAAACAACCAATTATTTATTAAGGAAAATCATGAACATTTACAAGGGTGCCCAAACTTTTTCATACCACTGTATATATTAGGGGTGTAACGATAAAATCACGGTTCAATACCTACCTCGGTTTTGAGGTCACTGTTCGGTTCATCTTCGGTACAGTATGGAACAAAATGCAAAACATAAATTTGCTTGTTTATTCGAAACTTTAATAAACCAACAATGTTTTTTAATGTTATACAGAATATGAAAATACAGGTTAAAAAAACACAATACTTGTAAAGTGCTGCCTGGTAATAATATTCTCAAACAAAAAAATACATTAAATATTATAGAAATAAGCTCACAGCTTGTTAACATACTGTTGTAAAGTCCTGCCTGCAATAATAATGTTCTCAAACCAAAAATACATAAAATATTATTAAAAAAAATAAGCTCCTCACAGCTTTAATCCACTTCCATAAAGACTCCGATGGTAGTTGTTGTTTGCACTGAGGACGCTTTCCTTCTTGTCGCAGTGATATTTCGCACTCGGGTGGTGCCGTTTCAAGTGAGTTAGCATGTTCGTCGTGTTCCAGGAAACGTGTCCAATCTCAGCTGAACAATGTCGGCACACTGCCCTCATTTTATCCACTTGCTTTTCTCCATTGCAGTATTTCACCTGGAAGCCAAAGTGTTTCCAAGCATAAGACTTTAGCGACAGGGGAGGGTCCTCCAGCTCTTGTTTCTTGCTAGCGTTAGCCATGACGTACAGGCTGGCACATGTAGCTGCAGGTGGAAGTAAACATACGCAACCTCCGTTCCATTCCGGAATCTCACCCTTGCACAACCCTGTACCTGACCCGAACTTCCTGTACCTAAACAGTTCAATACAAATACATTATTGTTACACCCTTAATATATAAATATTTATATACATATATATATACAGTATATATATCTACACTGTGGAACTTGTGATGATGTCATGGGTTCCCTCAGAGTCAACAGCTCAATGTTTGACAGGTAGTCGGGTAACACAGCTCAATGTTGACAGGTAGTCATGGTAATCCTGAGTTTACCATGTTACCGTGACTGGAGCATGTTAGCTGAGCTTGAGCTGCTCGGTGGAGGTCTGCGCTCTCCGAGTGCTTTTCTAGTTAACAATATGAGATTCTTTAAAATGTGCATTATCACTCATTCATTCCATCATTATGCTCTGCAGTTTTTTTTCACAGAATTTTGAGCAAAATAGCCAGACAAAGGGGGGACTTGGGTTAAGAAATAAAAGGGGGTACTTGAGCCAAAGAAGATTGAGAACCATTGCCCTAAATGATACACCTGCAAGCTCTTCACATCTAAGACCTAAAAAGATCCAATGATTTCATACTGATTATCTGCCTGCTGAGCTTTGTGAAGGTGACTGATCACAGAGACATTTTCTCTGTACACACAACCACAAACAATAAAAATGTTGTCCAAAAACTTTAAAAACTAAGCACACAAATGTATACATAGTGTAAGAAGAAAAATAAGCCGGTGATGCAACCAGAGCACGTGTCCAACTCAAGGCCTGGGGGTCGAATAGTCTTCTTTAGCTTCTAGCTTAGTCGTACTTCCACAGACTAGAAATACTGTTTTTGGCAGTACTTAAGAAAAAATCTGTCATTTTTCTTGATTTTCAAAGCTGTTTTACAGAGATTTAATTAATCGTAATGAATTGTATCAGGATCAACTGTTCAGGGAGCTTGGTGCACAAATGCTTCTACATCCTTGTTTTCTTTCCTCTTAGAAAAACCACATAAAGGCTCCTCAAGTGAGTGCACAAATGAGTTAAACAATAAAGAACTTTCTCATGCCTGGAACTGATTACTTTGAGCAGTCTGGGTGTTATACTGGTGATGATGGCAAGCCTTTTCTCTAAGTCATATCCACAATGATGGGACTATGGCATCGTCTGACTCAGGTTGTAAATGTGTTTAAGGCTGCTAAGTGAGTCATAAGTCAATCGTATTTAATAGACCTGTACCTTTATAGGGCTTTAAAGAGCACTTAGATACATCACAAAAGCACATTTTAACTCGTAACATTTTAAAGATTTATAAATCAATCACTCTAGCTTAAAACTCCTTCTTTGGCGGAATAAATGGGCATCATATACCTCTATTTATAGTTTATCATTTGTCCTGAATTCAACTCAGTAATTGATTCACTGGAGCTTCGGATACTGTATAATAACTTACCTTGAACAGTATGACTGATGTGAATGATAATGAGTCCTGCAAAGCTTTCTTGGTCTCCAAGAGTGTCAAGCCACTATCAAATACCTCACAGAAATGTTTTGCTTTTCACAACATGTCTGTAAAACCATGCCTCCCTCCTGGGGTCTCAGAATAATTCAAACTGAATCAAAGATTCCATTTTATTTGTCACTAGCTGTGTTTCCATTACCCGTACAAATGCACAAAATTTAAATAGGGCAATAAAAACTGGTAATAGAAACACAAGAATAAAAAAAACAAAAAAACACTCAAATACTGCAAAAATGTTTTTACGCCTTCATGAGGAGGAATTTCAGATGTTTCGATAATATTGAAATGTGTCACAAAAGCTATGGAAACACCTTTTCTGCAAACACACTCCACAGAAATGTGACATACCTGGTCACATGACCACTTCTCTCTGAGAAAACATGGCGCGGCACGTATAAACAGAACAGAAGACCCAGACATTTCGTAGCATTATACTTTAAAATAATGATTGCCACATCACACGTGAAACAACAAAGGAATACTCAGTGTTAAAGGAGGTTTGGAGCATCCATCTTCCTGCAGCAAAGTCTCGCGGGATTTTACGGGAGTTACGAGGCTCCTGCAAAAAACAACCTTCAATGGAAACACGTTCAAAGCTTAAAAGCGCAATTATACTATGTCGAGATTTGGAAATATCGCTTTAATTTTGCAAATGTTCTGTAATGGAAACCCAGCTTCTGTTGGACATTTGCTCCCCTTTTTTTTTTCTGCATTTGAACATACAAAAGGCACCTTGCCAGTGTGATTGCTAAGGGTAATTCCTCTCTCTGTGTGTGTGTGCTGGAGCGGTGTAAGCACTATGGGAGTGTTTTATCAGTTGTATGCGTTTACTGCACAGCTGAGACAAACTTTTAGAGTTGCAGCGGGCATCTGAAATGATTGCTGTTATAATTCTTCATCCAATCTGGCAGCCTTCCAGCTGGAGCCTGTGACCGAAAAGCTCAGATATTGTATTTATTCTTTATGCATTAACATAATGAGCACGGGCTTTAGGGTTGTAGCTGCTCTGTGTTTGCAGGAAATTATTCAGATTTACTCCATCTTTATGTAAAGCGATGATAGCGCTGGACATTAAGAAGAAAAACTGTTGAAAGCCAAACTTTTCCGTAGGTATCTTGTCGTTAACCCCTTAGAACAGCATGCGCCTCCCTGCCACACACATGCAGAGCAGGACAATGGGTTTTCTCATCGTGACGGTTGCTGTAGCTGCTCTGCCTCTGTGAACTTGGCTTCTATTATAGAATGTGTAAATGTCCTTCATTAGAAAAAGTAAATAAAAATCTGTTTCAAAGCCGTTTGGTTTTGATATATCTTTCATGAGTGCTAGAGTTCTGTGGTGTGTACAATGCTGTTGACTACAACACGCCTACACTCGGTGCCTAAGTTCATGGAGATATTTTCACCTGCCTACCTACAAACTGCAGTAAACAACAGTGTAAGCAAATAAATCCTTTAGAATTGTAAAACATTATCTGCCCGTTTAAAGGATAAAAATGTCGCTCTTCTATACAATACTAAGTCATATCTCACATACTGCACAGAAGTTTGGGGAAATAATTACAAAACAAATTTACAATCAATAGTTAAACTTCAAAAGAGAGCAATACGCCATATATGTACGCCAGATATTTAGAACATTAAAACCCATTGTTTCGCAAAACAAAGTTACTCAAGTTTTCAGATTCAGTTGTTTTTCAAACTATTCAAGTTGTATTTAAAACCAAGAATAAATTACAACATTCAAAAGCTCTTTATTAAGAGGGAAGGGGCTTACAGACTGAAATTAAAGCAAAATAAAATTAAAGAGTGTACAAATATCAAGAAATTAAAAAAAATATAAATCTTTATATTGAATGACAATTTTGAAAGGGTTTTGTGTGTATTTAATCAAAATCATGTAAAAAATATGACAAAATTAATTTATTTAAAGCAGTAATGGCTGGTAAAAATGATGCTGAAAATTGATTACTTGTTACTGTAATGTAGAAAAAGGGGTGGGACTAACAGGTTCGTACTTCCACCCACTCCCTTTTGAACACAAAAAGTATTTGTATGAGGTAATATACATACTTATTGTTTTGGGGTTTTTTTTTCTCTGGAGGGAAGCCATCTGCATCAAATCTTTTGTTTATTGTTATATTGTTTTTTGTATTATTGCATTTGTTCGAAATAAAACAGTTTATCAAATTTGTCCAAAGACAACATGGAAAGTTTAGACATTATATACAGCGTACAGTATGTAGGGGCTACTCGTAGCTTCACAAGATGTTTACAGAGGACAAAGAGACCTATAATTATTGGATGATGACATCAAAGGCTCTTATCGATCCTCCACTCAGCTTATGCCGTCTATGTTTCGGAAAATAATTGATGCACTATACAGAAACGAGCTGCCTCTGACGCTTACATCATCATTAGCTTGAGAAATGTTTGTCTTTCCTCTGAAGCAGAGATGTGCAGGAAACAAAGCTAGCTTAAACCTCTCAGAGTATCATCAATCAACGTGCCTTAAAGGAGGAAAATCCATGACAAAGCCTCAAGGCCTCAGTCTCCACTTTCACTCTGTGAACCTTCAGCTAGAAAGGTGAGAAGACGGCATGCTGCTAATTGAGACCGGCACTTTGTAGAGACACCAGTCACGTTTCCTCCATCTGGAAATGGATACAGTCAAGAGACATAGTGGGCTCCCACATACTGGCTCATCAGGACATCCAGGAGACATTAGTGCAAAGTTAATTTGAAAGACTCCGTTGTAGCAGTGGCCAGGTGCATAAAACTGCAGGACCATCATTATATTGACACTCATTTCCTCTGCCCAACAGCTGGTCAACTGATACTGTAGAAACCCTAACGTATGAGGGGGGTTCAGCACATGCTGGGCTCAATCAAATGAGCCACAACATGCACTCGAACAGAGTAAAGGAGAATGTGGCAATGATTCGGATGGTAAAACCAATCCCAAAGTGTAAATTGACAGAGAGTAATCCCCCCCAATTCCACAGAAAGATTAATGCAACAGTTCCGTTGCATACCAAGTCAGCAGCACTGTTATTTACTGAGCCGCACAAGCCCTGAAATTACTGCACAGATATGGAGGGAAATCAGGTTAGTTTCAGTATGAGAGCTATATTCAATCACTGACCTTTAGGGCTCAAAAGAGGAGGGGCACGCTGTCCTCTCATTCAAATGAACCCATAATAGAGAGTTATCCATACATGATGGATGAGATGTGCACTAAGATTCAGTGCCACAGAAAACTGTGTGTGAAACTCGTGTGATTCCTGATTGTGTAACCACAAGAGTAAAAAAAAAAAAAAGCAGGGAGTAGAAATGCATTGAATCATTAGTAGGAATGATTAAAAAAACAAAACATGGATGTAAAGATTGTGTTTAATAGTTTATTTTGGGCACATCTATTCATACTCAAAACAGTAGGTGGCAATAAATGTATACTCTTCTTTTTGGATTATAGCAGACTTTACACGTCTCACTAATAAACTAAGTTTTCTTCACAAATATTTTCTCTTTTCTTAAATTTTTGTCGTTTGTTGAATAAATTGTATAGTTTTTATTTATAGTTTTTCAGATTTTAGGTACAGTAATTCCAAGACTGATCATTACACATTGTTATGTATACCCAGAAAAGGTATTATTAGAGCCAATTCTGGCAATATGCCACTGGGGACCCCCAAAACTGAGTCATTGGTCTTATTTGAGGAGAATGAAATTTACCCGACTTTATTTCTAATATGCTAAAATATAGTATATATTATCATATAGATATAGTATATAAAAATAAGATGCTGTCTCATATGTTATGGTTAATGTTTTTGAGTCATTTTCTTACTTCCCAAAATGTTAACATTTTAAAAATTAAATATCTGTATCTGATTTTGTTTTCCTTGTACTTTTAATCACTTATTTAGCTTGAGTGGCTCAGCACATAACGATACAATTCAAAGAGAGGTGGTATTCACTGTAGTGTTTGCATAGGGTCTCCACAAGAAAAGGCTTTGGGCATATTACACAAAGTCGACTATAGTCAGTGTATGTAGCAGTTATTGCATGTTACTTTATGCTGATGTAAATCAGTGAAATTACAGGTGTTCACACAGTGATAACATGAAGAACCAAAGGTTGTGTTCCCTTATGACCTACATCTCCTACATAATAAACAACAAAATAACAGTTTTACCAAAAATAAAAATTGCTTTTCGAGAGCTAAGTGGAGTTAACTTTCCAGAGAAAAATTCACTAAGATCTGAAATAAAGGGTGGTAAACCAGTTTTTTCTATAAATCATTTGGTGATGCAGTTTCTTCACCTGCTGCAAGGAATTCACTAAGATTGCAGCAATGATTAGTGTACGTGCAGAAGTGGTGGAGATTGCCCAATTTAAATCAGCATTTTGTTCATTCAATGTGGAGACGTGAGTGCGCAGAAGCACACAATGACATTTGAGGAAGTTAAATTGGAGACAGACGGACCTCTTTGTGTGTCACCACACTCTCATATGTGAACATTGGGCCATCACTGCGTAAATTACGCATCTGATCAGCTGATTCTGGCCTGATGCTCCTTCCATTAACTCAACACCAGAGTTTGACGTTCAAAACATCACTGATTCATAGCAAGTACAGCATCCTCTCTCCATTTGAATTATTTTCTCATACTAGAAAGATTAACTGTAGCCTTTTTTTCCATCTCCACTGCGTTTTGTGTCAACATTTACTGCAGCGGATCTCTGTTGTTATGGGTGTTATTCAGATATTTTGTCCCCAGACAAAAAATAAAGTTACCAGAAATATTTCCAATTAAGAGGACAGATACTGGACAGCAACGGGACACTATGACTACGGACAGTTACTTGGCAGCAGACCAATGTACTAATTAGGTAGTAGTAAATACAGGAGACCTCTATAAAGGTGAGGGGCTGGCACGTAACTCTTAGATCAAGGTCAATGTGATCAACATGATCTCTCTTCATTCCACACTGCTGGACACAGGGATAATCTTATGCATCTTTAATCCAGTTGTACTACAGTCAGGCTGTGGAAACAGATTGGATGTGGTGTAACGGAGCGAAGCATGCACACACCAACAGCGCTAGTTACATTGTATAAAAGTAACTGTTTTTCCAACTATACACAGGTAGTCTATGATTGTAGACATATAATTAAAAACATTTAAGACATCTCTACAACCATTAAATGTCAAACTTGGTTTGGTCCACATTTTCCCCACCACCTCTACATAAAACTAGACTGAAAAGCTTTTGACATCTATAAAAGGTCATTCTAAACTTGACAGCAATCGATTTCCACTGACTTAGTAAGGTTGCATCCACATAAGGATTGTTCAAGTCTCGGCTCAAACAGGTTATAATTTCAATACCATACCCCTCCTGTTATCCTCAAATTTTAATCTAATTTTAAAAAGTTAGCCACTTTGTTTATTTGTTGAATAAATAAATAACCCCTTGATAATGAAACCTTGACCTGTTCTCTGGCACCACCATCTTTACAAACTTGTAAAAAACAAATTTATCTTGAATAGTTTTCAACCAAATCTTCTCAAATTTACTGACAACGTTAATGACCACAAGTGTATGAACCCTATTGGTTGTGGTAATGATATGACCTTTCCTGCAGCGGCATCATTAGGTCAAACTTTCAGTTTTAGAGTTTAAATCAAATCTTCTCCTTTGGGATGCACATTAATGCCTCTCACAAAATTAACCATTTTGATTGATGTTGGTGATGTGACCCCCCCCCCAAATACACATTTATTTAATACTTCAGATGAGAATACCTTAAATTTAGGGTCCTCGTCAACACAGTCCTGTGTCAAGACACATTTTTCTCACTTTTACTGTGAAAGAGCTTTTCCAAAACCTCATTGACAGTACATATTTTCCTATAAGCCATACTGCAAAACACACAAAGCACAACAAGAGATAATTTGGATAAAGGGCTGCCTTGCAAGCTTTGATACGTTTGCTCCTCTCTTAGTTTGCATGAACTACCAATGTCCTTAAGGAAATACCCCGCCCACCACAGCATGAGAAACATCAGTTCTACTTTGGCAGGTGTGAGTATAGATCAGGTCACACATACACACAGATAAACAAACATTCATACCCCTGGTGTGGGGAAGTTCTTGTGAGAATATTGTCACACCGACAGACAAGTCAGTTCAAACTGACCCCAGAGAAACACCAATTTGTGCAATATGTGTTCAGCACATTTGTGCTTAATCAATTATACCCATCAAATTAGAAAATGTAATTAAACATTAGGCAAAAAAAAAAAAACCTCTATTATTTTTTGAATGATAAACATTGAATGGGGTCAAACTGATGCAAAGGATAATAGGAGGGTTCATTTGGCTGAGGTCACAATGAACATTTTGTAACGGACAGGAAAACTTGTAGGTAAAAAAGCTCCCGTCATCAAAATAGGGCTCTTTTGATCTCCTACAAAGTGGAAAAGGTGTTCACACATACCAACTTTCAAACTGAAGCTAACTTTTGGCTAAATGTATTCTTTAGACCTTGCCCTGTTGCAACACCAAAATGTATTTTTCTACTTGTCCCATTATATCTATATAGCAACTTCCAGAAACTAAAACAGAGCTTATCAATGCCAATTAAAGCTTGGCGTGTGATCATACTAACACAGTTGGACAGAAAATCATCATTGAGGTAAAACCATTAATCTACAGATGGCAGTAATAATGTAATCGATGCTTCTTGAATCTAAAGCAGAGATCCAGGTATAAATGCAATCAGCCCCCCAGAGACAGAATGATCAGCAACCGAAGCACATATTACCGACATGTGAAACATGCATAATTTCTATAGAATGGCCGGAAGAAAAATACACCATCATCAGGTCGGTGTGGAGGATATATTACCAGAGTAGCTGAGAGTGTAATATGCTAGATAAAAAATGCAGGAATACATGAGCTGCTTTTTTGAGAGATGTGATTGGTTTGATCGGCTGATGTTGAACATGCGACAGGTTGCGCATGATTGAACCTAATGCATAAACAACGAGGGCCATGCCTTCCAACTAAAAGGGCATGTCTATTATTTAGAAAGCTACATGTCCTGTGGGTGTTTGACATTCTGCTTCACTGAGACGACTGACATCGGAAAGATTTGTAACCTGATGGTGTTTCCATGTTTGTTTCCCTGTATGACTGTCGACCAGGTCTACTACAGTTTTGGCAGAATATGGTTAAATAATAAATATAAGCCATTGTAACTCACTATCGGATGCACATTGTAATTCAAGTGTGTGCTGATACAAATGTGAGTTAAGGGTTTTGACACTGTTAGTTACTGAAAAAAAGTAACTAGTTACCGTTACTAGTTACTTCATTAACAAAGTAACTCAGTTACTCTTTTGATTAGTTACACCAAAAAGTAATACATTACTGGAAAAAGTAACATTTGAGTTACTTAGAATTAAAGAATGTATTATTTATTTTGGGTCATTTGTGTCCATAAAGCTTCATATTAGTGTTGTAATTATATAATAATTCATTGTTGATCAACTGCTATAAAACAACCATAAATGATGTGCATATAAAACACAAAACAGCTGCTCCAAAATTTAAACAGTAAGTTTTCAGCCTTAGCACAGTAATGTAATGTAAGCTGTGCATATTCCAGGTGCACATTCTGCTGTTGAAAATGTTTACAAAAATAAATGTGGAAAAAGTAATTCACAGCATTTTTCTCAGCTACACACTGCTAAACATATCAGGCTAAAGAGCTGCTGTTAGCAGTGACTCAGCAGCAGCGACAGGCTGTTTACAACAACATACCGTGCAATAGTTTGGCTGACCTGTCCCTGGATAACAGTCACAGTCCGTTAAAATCCAGCCGCAGCGTTAGCTTAGCGTCACTGATGCATCTTTTGGAGACCAAAATAATGCGCGTATTTCTACTCTGAGAAGCTCATCCTGCTCTCGCATTGACTCGCCATGATTGGCGCACGTGATGTAAACAGACAATGCTTCTTCTACTGTTTTACCGTGTTTGGCAGGGCATCCCGCAAAAATATGTAGCGCCACTGTAAACAGGAAGTACACTGCAGCTAGCAAAGTAACGGACAAACGCACCATATTGTAACGGTAACAGCGTTATTTCTTTAGAAAAATATTGCGTTACAGTACTAGTTACTGTCAAAAGTGACTGGGTTTGGATTATAGGCATGAAAATGTTTGTCTCAAGATATTTTTTTTGTTTTAGTTTTTAATAGAACATGTTCTCATTCCTATGGAAGACCATTTTCACCAATGAAAAAAAAAAATCACTATGGCAAGTCATAATTATGAGAAAGAAAGTCATAAGTATGAGTTAGTAAATTCACAATTATGAGATTTGAAGTCATAAGTATGATATAGAATGTTTTAATTATGACCATAGTTAGTAAAGTCATAATTATAAGAAAGTCATAACTATGAGAAAATTATGTTTAATATGGTTGTCAATGAAAAAAGAAAAATGTAACAGAATTATTTGCAATAAAGCCTTTATTCATGTACTTCTACTATTTTCTACACTATGTACCATGTATTGAATTCTAAGAACTGAAAAAACAGCCAAAATATGTGTTTTGAATTAACTATTATTCAGTGTTATTAAGAACTGTATTTTAACTAAAGATGGTGGATTAGAATAACAAATTAAAGAAGGGTCAACCACAGAAACCCACCCACAAATGACCATCAGGACATTTAATTATCAAACAAAACAAACTTAAAGAAAACGTGGGAAAAAAAAGCCACAAAAACCATATTTCCCAAACAACCACAAAATAAGAACAAAGAGGTGACTAATTAATCCAAACCAATTCATATTGCCATCTGAGTTTAAGTAGTAGGCAGGAACAATGGGGAGGGTTTCTCCTTAAATATTGGTGTTCAGCCACTAAATGAGCCACACCCAAGGAGACAAGAAAGGTTAGAACTAGAAAAGTTTTGTTGGCAGCCACCAGAATGTGCCAAAGACACCACATCACAACACAGAGAATCATGAGCATAGTTAGCGGCATTAAAAGTAATGTTGTGCCAATACTGGTATGAGGAGGGTCCCGATACGGCACTAAAAGGCTGGCATCGGTATCAGCAAGTACTTACTATTAAAAAGTCAATACCATTTACTAGGGATGTAACGATTCACTCAACTCCCGATACGATTCTCTCACGATTTTTTCATTTACAAAATGGGACTGTAGACAATTTTTTTTTTTGGGAAAAAAACTAGAAAATACTGTATTATTTTCCTTTTATTTTTCATTGTCAAAAGAATTCCTTGATAAACTATTCAAAACAATGCAATTTAACTAAAAATAAATCTTGAATTAAATAAATAAAGGAATAATACAAATGAAAATGAAGCCTATTCATTTAAATTCTGGTTCTATAATAAACTATGCAAAACTGCATAATAGTTCTTTTTCTTTTAAAAGTGCAACTGAAAATGTATTTTGTGCCTTAACAATTGGACTTTAAAAAAAAAAAAAAAAAACGTGATTACACTGATTTACGTCATATTTGTTTGGACCAGCAGAGGGCGCTGGTAACCCAGTGGTCGGTTGGCATGCAGATATCTTGCAGTGAAGAAGAGAAGCTATGCTAGCAGACAGAGCTAATAGAAAACCGTGACTTTTACAGATTTCCAAGTAATATTACAGATTTTCTTTCGGTGCTAAAGGGGTAATGAATCATTTATTAACATATTTAAGAGTAGAAGGCGGCCAGAAAGAAAGTATTAGCAGACTCCGCCCGCCGCCAACACTTCCGGATAGCGCCCTCTGCTGGTTAAAAACTAAAAGTACTGCGATTCAATTGTCAGAAAATCGATATCAACCGTGACCCCTATGAATCGATTTTTAACTGCCTTACGATTAATCGTTACATCCCTACCATTTACAGCATCAACCTTTTCGTCAAACTACTTTTGATACCCAGTCCGCCAAACAGAAGCAGAATCCGAACATCAACGAAGAATCCACCGAAAGCGTTTGCGTTACCTCTTAAAAAAAAATGATGAAGCCCAAGACTACTCCAGGTTCTCACTGCTGCCCTGACTCCTGATCACAGAAACATGTATGGTTACAAGTTGGCATTTGAGAGCCAAAACTCCGGTTTCAGAAATGACAATGAAAAAAGTTATCCGGCTTTTACTTTTTGTTGGTGTTTCTTCCTGTTTCACAAAGGTTTAAGCAGTGCCAGACCAAACCATGATAGCAATGATTTTTACATCCAAGGTAGTATGCAGCTCTGAAGAATTGGAAGAAAAACAGGTCATATATTGCTATCGGCCGATACTATGCAACAGAGTGTTGGGACCAAAAAAAGGGCATTGGAGCAACACTAATTAAACACAAAATTTCGGTACTTTAGAATTCAAGAGTTGCTGCTAATTTAAGATTACTTAAATAATAAATAAATGTTACAACTATGGTTCAGAACAATGTTTTAAAGTGCACATATGCCATTTATCTTTAAAGAAGGCTATTTTCTAGAGACAGTAACATGTGTCACTGGCCTCTTTCAGTGAGATAATGCACTGCATTTATCCTGCACAATAACAGGCAGGTGGAAATAATGAAACAGTGGTTTAATTTATATTGTGATTTTGGTAGTTTGAAGATTTTGTCATGTCTTCTCTTCAAGGCTTAATTTTTCAGTTCTAAAAAGACTGTTTATGAGTCAGAATTTCCTACTGTGTTGTCAATTAGCTCTAGCATATAAACTTATATAACACTAATAAAAAGGTAATAGGAGTCAAAAGGGTAAGAAAAAGAAAAAGCACTGAAAATGCAATTTACTTCACAATTACTGAGCAAACGCTGTGACCTGGGCGAGTTCATTATACCAATAAATTAATCTATCCAATTTGGTTTCAAAAAACTTTTTATTCAAATGCCTCAATTGAGCTCCAACCAGGCCAAAGACAAAGATGGCTGTGCTCTCGAAGAGTTTATGTCAGGTAAATTCACATTCCTGGTCTCTACAGAGCAGTCAGGCTCAGAGCAGTATCAGTCAAGATGAGTGAGCAAGTGTTTCCTTTACCTGCTCGCTCAAAGGAAAAAGTCTGTGCACAGCTTTTGCTCTTCCCTCCAAACGTTCCTCAGTGGTAACATGAAGCAGCTCTCCCCAGAGCTAATTTCTATTTAACTGACAAATCTTCTGTCGTTTCAGAGTATCGTCATCATCCTTGATCATCTCACAGCTTTGGAGTTCGAGGTAGGAATGATGATTCCGCGAAAAGGCACAAGGGACACTACTGCTATTAAGTGATTCGTAACTCTGTTTTCATTGATGATGTCCCTATGGAAAAATCATTCATTGGCTCAGGGAGGTGACAGGTGCAGAACAAAAATCGTATGTGTTTTAATTGTTCACATTTTTCTGGTCATATATGTCAGTATGTAGAAATAAGAGGCTAAAGGTCTACATTTTGATGTATGATTTTCTTACTTGGTAGCAGAGTGTTGGCAGGCTTACGCCTTACCCTTACAGCTAAATGGCCTTGTGTGGTCTCCGCCTACCATCATTGCCTCCCACCAAGGTATACGGTACATCACTATTACTTCCTCTTGGCTACAATTAAGATCAAGACAAAACATAGAGGCACTTCGTGGAAAATATGACTTTTAGCCACCCACGTTGCAGCTATAAAAACCAACAAAGCATGTAAAATAGTTCACACATACATTTAAAACACCATGTGCTTCAAATAATACAAATGTAGAGTGTGAGTCATGTGACACTAGCAAAGATAAGGCAGAAAGAAGCATTTGACTGGTTTAACCAAGAATCAATAAAGACTTCAATAATAACTTCAATTTAGCAAAGTTTCTCTTTTTCTAGTATGGAGAGAAAACAAACGCAGCTATGGATTGATTTAACTTCCAACAAGAATGAAAAAAAGCCCATACACTATCAGTGGCTTATATTGTTAATGGTATATATATATATATATTCCCCTAATAAAACTGTGTTAAAATGTTTTGTCTCATTACATATTAGCAGAAATATCACTGGCCAGCCAAGAGATATAAGCCCTTCAACATTATTCTTTTGGTCATTACCCAAAGCTATTGACCATAGGTTGGAACATAGATCAATTTGTAAACAGAGAGCTTTACCCACTGGCTTAGCTCTATCATCACCCCATCAGATTGGTTAAGCATCTGCATCTTTTTTTTTTTTTATTACCAGGATTGGATCAGGAAGGATTTGCCACAGCTGCTGAACAAAACAGTGAAACTCACTGCATTGGGATGCTTTGCTGGTTAACCTGGTGAATCAGGAACGCCGGCGTTGAGCGTTTTGACGGCTCTTCAGCTTCCACAGAAGGTATAGGACAGTGATTTTACTAGAGTCCTCCATAGTTAATGGTGAAAAGAAAGGGAGTCTGGTTGGCGCCTTTTTTATATTCGCTCCAGCGCATATGGGGAAAATGTTTTTCAATCCTGCGGATGCATTGGCGCGGTGCCCGTTTCTCAAAAATTTGCACCGCAGCCGGTGGGAATGCAGCCTAAGACTTTGTGGTGCTGATCCTCATCCTAGTCACGTATACTAGGCTGAAAACTGTCTCAGCAAGAGGTCAAACTTGAACCCTTCAACCATCCAGCTGCATCTTAATATTCTGTCCATAAAAAATATTAAAAGTTATTACCCGTTCCCTGTGAGACCAACTCTCACAGCTGACTATGCAGTGCAGACTGATGCTCATTTGATATAGGGACTGAATGGCCTTTAGAAAAGGACCATACGAGGATGTGTCCATTCCTGCATTCCCACCAATACGGAATACAGTACGTAGACCTATTCCTTCCAACGCCTAACTATATCCAAGGTGCTTTGCTAACACCCCTTACCTAGTTGTTGTGAATGCGTGAAGTCCTGAAACCTTGAGGCTGCTTTTCTCAGTAGTTGCAGAAACTAGACCATAGATGAGACATCACCAACATTCATGTCAGCATTTAGAAGAATGATCAATCTGAGCATTAATATAAGCTTGTTTTTAAATTCATTTTGTAGATTTGCTTGTCTATACGGCAAATATTTGCTGTCTTGTGTGTTTTTGTTGTATTTTGTTCTCCTCTTGTTGTCATTTTGTGTATTTTTTGTGTCATTTTGTGTCTTTGAAGTCCTTTTGTAGATGTTGTAGTCATTTTGTATTTGAGTGGTTGTTCAGTGTGTATTCTATGAACAATTTTTTGTGTTTTTTCAAATCTTTGTGTTTTTGTTGTTACTTATTGTACTTTTGTTGTCATTTTCTGGAGTTCTGTGTATTATGTGGTTCTTCCCATAACTTCCAATTTCATGATATATAATTTTGTTTTGGCTTTCAGTTGCCTATGTCTGAACTAGGCCATTCAGAAAAGCATATATTGTCATATTCAGATGTATGTTACACCATTCAAAAGCTTGTAATCTAACCTTGGACAACTTCCACGAGTTTTAACCATCTTTTGTCCTATATGTTGAAGCCAAAGAAAGAACAGCTCCTAACTGCTTTACTAGAAAAATGCACTCAAAATCTACATCAAAATGCCACTCGAAAACAGGACTACTAGACTACAGCAATCTCTAGTTCAAATTAAAACAATACACTTACATCATTGTCGAGGTGGGAGAGGCAAAACCAATCTGTGCCTGTCTGCTGCTGCTCAGTGTGTGCCTCCCATTCTCTGTTCTGGGGCCTTTTTTACTGTTCTCCCTCTACCTGAATGCTGATGTGAATCAGGTGAGAGGCCCCTGCTGTAACACCATGTTATGCCTCTCCTCACCCAGTCTGTCCGCATTTTTTAAGTTGACTTTTTTCCGTTTTTTTTTTTTTTTGCTCTGTTGTATTTTAATCTTTTTATTTTTGACTTCCTTCCACACCTCCATGACACATGGTTAATGCCAGCTTTTTTTTTTTTTATCCCAATTTTATTGACAAATTTCAAGTTTACAAATCAGTAAAACAACATAAAGGAAACAAAGAATCAAGTCAGGGAAAACATCACTAGTAAGAGTTTTTCCTCCTTTTGTTTTTCAAAAACTTTAAAGTATCCGTATAACAACTAAACTCAATTAAGAAAAGATTACAATTTGGAATGGATTTTGAGAATTTTGATTTATGAATATGGAATTTTGTCATTAAATATTATGAGACCAATCATTATTTTATTTTTTATTTATTTATTTTTAAAAAAAAAAAAAAAAAAAAAAAAATGAGACCAATCATTACAGTTATTGATTTATTTTTGTTTTCAAAGATAAAGATAACATCTTTTGGCGTTATTTCTATAACGTTTTTGGTTCCGTTGTAAACAAAATCCTTCACCGCATTGCAGAAAAGTAACGTATATGGGCAATGGTAAAACGCATGTAAAATCGTTTCAGCTCCATTAAAACTAAAAGTGAATGAATCACTCTTATCAGTATATTCGGAATGTAATATGTTAGAGATAAATGTTGTGTAATATTTTGAAATGTACTTCTCTGATTTTATTACATACACAAACAGGGCCGGTCTTGCTGCTCGGCAACCCAGGCGTCATCTGCTGTAAGAATTCTTGTTCTATTCTATATTTCTAATTTTATATTTTTGTTACTGACAAGTAAAATCAAACAGGGAAATAGAAATTCCTCTGCACTGAAACTTTTATGTTTTTTTATTTTAATTTTGATTGCACTGATTTGCATTGCTTTTGGATTTTGCATCATTGTTGTTGCTGTTCCCTCAGGACATTTGCACTATACCTGTAGGTATTAGAGTAATATTCTATTTTTTAGAATAGGTTGTATTTTTTTTCCTCAATGGTTTGTTGTGTCGCAGAATTGTATGCGTGTATACAAAATTGAAAGGTGCAAAACCAAGTTTTTTTCCACTTTATATTTCCAAATTTCAAATTGTTTTATCTCTGGTAAATTATTGTGAAAAAGGATTTCCTTTCTTATCTGTTTATTATTACTGTTTTTTATCAGTTAGAGTTACACCACTTAACATTACTGACTGGTGCCAGTGATACCAATATGACTCCATCACTGATGTCATTGTGTTTGTTTTTATATTTACCGTTCACAACAACACAACAGTCCAAGGCGAATTTCACAAAAAAAAAAAAAAAAAAACAACAGTAAACTGTTCATAGAGCTCAGTGCCAGCAGTCATTATGAAATGAAGACAAACAGTCAAAGCCAATCATGTTGTTCATTTCTCAGTTTTGTCTGAATTGGGTGACTCACACAGAAGCCCATTAAACTGCCTGAGCACAAACACAAGCAGCAACCCATTGCACTGGATATTACTGAACACAAAGTCAAACTTGCAGTGTTAGTGAAGACATACAAAAGACATTTGACTGAAGGCTTGGTTTACATCATAACAAATGTGATACAATGTAGGAAACATTTTGATGGTAATATTTACTTTAAAATGATTGTTCTGCTGTGTTTGCACACAAAAAAAGTCCTAGAAAAGAGAAAAAAAGTCCATAAACTTTATATGAAAAAAAGCCCCTAACCACACCATCTCTTTATGAAATAACAATATGAGAAAAATAACAAAGCCACTGTGTTTGTAAGTCATTTCCTGGAGGGGAAACGTTATGTTTTGGTGGCTAAAGATCCTTTTGTAGATAGCCGCTCGGGCGAGGATTAAACTTGGAAAACAGCAACACCCGCAGGACCAGGATTTAATTTTCAACTTTATTTAAGAGAAAAAAAAATGTTTGAATGTGTTAAGGTAAAGCAATTTCAGTCGGCATATTTCTGGGGTATGAAAAAAAAAAAAAAATCTCATTTCCAGGGGTAGTTTTGCGCTCCTTTATTGCGTAGAGATCAATATAACGGGGGCCGGCGCAGCTTCAGTGGTGCGAGCCATGCCAGTGTTTACTGGAACTGGATGGGAAGTATTCACAAATATTAGGTATGAACAGTGTTGATGTCATGAATATAGAGAAGGCCCCGAGGCTGGATGTTTAATATTAAGAGAGAGAGATGGTATGAGCTGAGGGACCTTGAAAAAGCAGTTAAGCATCTTCAAAACATCGTTTTCCTTCTCACAGCTGTAGGAAAGTGACTGCGACATGTGCTACGTCACAAAGATTAGCATCTTTAAGTGCTTAAAAGATGTCTGATCATGAAGAGTTGGTGTACCTGTGTGTGTGTGTGTGTGTGTGTAAAAGGTTCATTTTCTAAACTGAAGTAATATCAAACCGTCGCCCAAAGCATTGGATACACGACAACGCTGGAATATTTGTATTCTCTTTTGCACACCAAAAAATTATACATATGTGCTTTGCCTCATGAATAATTCAAGTGTGAAATGTACTTTATTCCCGTTTACACCTAATTCAGTTTCAGCAAGAAGAACCCAACGTATTGTTTGTCTTAATAACAGTCTAACTTTAGGAATAAATGAAATAAAACTTGTTGATAAGTTTTGCACTTTTCTTAGTAAAAAAAACATTCAAAATAAAACAAAAGAAGATTTACATAATCCATTTGACACCTTTTGTTTTCTTCTTTTTTTTTATGACGAACACCTGGGATGTTGAGGAACCCAGAAGATAACCATATTTCCATGGATCGTGCAGTAAATAAAGCATTTATCAGCTCGATCTGAGCTTTTCTGAGAGCTTTTCTAACGGACGGAGATAGCGTGGGTGTGTTGGGATTTACCAAACGACTCTTTCCCCTGGGATCCCCGTGCCATGGATATGTTAATGCACTTCTCGCTTGTCTGTCACATGGTGCTTGAGAATACCTTTACCGAGGAACTAATCTGAGTTTTATTGGCCTGCCTGAAGGAATTTATACATTGCTATTAGATTACTGTGGCTGGCAGCTGAACAGTGCGTTGAGCTAATGTACTCTGTCACAGATTGTGTGCATTAATGAACTTTGGGAGAAAAATAGTCAAGGCAAGTACAAGCCTAGGAGAGTCGTAGTTACACCATTAAAAGTCCTGCAAGATAAAAACAAACAAACAAAAAAAAAAAAAACAAAAAAACAATGTGTCGAGCATCAAAGATGAGCAACTTTTATCACAGGGGGGTTGGGGCACAAAAATGTAATTGTCAGATGCTGAAGATTAATACAAGAAAGAACAAGCAGTTTTACTTATAATTCTTGTACTTTTGTGTGTTTTTTTTACTTTGTTATTTTTCTGTTTTGTGTAATTTTGTGTTATTTTTGTGTTTATTTTAGTTATTTGTGTACTTTTCTTGTCTTTGTGTGTTTGATAAGTAACTTTGTGCTTTATTTTCATTTTTGTTTAAAGTCATTACATTTTGTGTATTATTTTCATTTTTATTTAAAGTCATTACAGTTTCTGTTTTTCTATCATTTGTCAAATGGACTTCTTGAATTATAAATTTTTTGGTTGGTTTTTTTGTTGGGGCCGCAGATTATTAGAGCAAGGGTCATATGTGGCCCACGAGCCACCAGCAACACATGTCCCCCTCCTTATGGTGCGGGTCAACCAGCAGTATTTATTCACAATATGCCAATAAAGCATTTTTATTATAGAGTTAGTGAGAATACCAGGACTTGAAGATGAGATTTCTTTATGTTGAAATATAATAACACAAGAGGCTTAAGATATGCTTTCTCAGAATTACCCAGAATACTTTTCTGCCTCCTGTGTCTTTAATGATTGTTGCAAAAGTTCTAAGTGAGTTTGAAATTCAAATACACCATGATCCTGAAAAGAAGCAAGCAAGTTGGAAAATGGGTGAATGGAAATTCAAATTAATTAGTCAATTAAATTAAAGCCAATTACAATCCCATTATAAAGGGTTATATTTAGAATGGAAAACAAAGACATTCACATAAAGATGCTCAAGGGATGATGGAGAGGAAGAACACTTTACTTATTTTAGCCACTGGGCATTTTTTTTAAATGCTCAGGTTAAATTAGATTGAAAGTTATGACTACATTTGCTTATAATCGAGCATTAGACAAAAGCTTTTATGATCTGATATTGAAATTTGACAGACTTGCAGATACAATAAATAAAAAAAAAATTACTTATTTTGCAGATGCTTAACCAGTCACGTACGATATATAAGACAAAAACAAAACATTTGTCAAAATGTGCAATTCTTTTTTAAATAATCTTACGTTTAAACTGGTTGGTCGTCAATTATGTGATGCATTTACTTGTTGTCTGGTCATGTCATTTTTTGTAGGTTCACAATGTCCGTTGATCATTTTAAAACAAAAATATATATAATTTACGCAGTCACGGTTGGGTGTGGAAATGTAATGAGTTACTTCTTTTGAAAAAGTTAAATTCCTGATTCAGAAATATACTTACAAAGTACAAGTACGCATAAAAGCAACTCAATTGCAGTAACGTGAGTATTTGTAATCCGTTATTTTCACCTCTGATTTGCGTGTACTGTCAAATTAGTCTGTATACCTTTAGTAAACCAGGCAATTTGAATATAATATGTCTTCATGAAAAAGCCTGACATCAAGTAACCTTTAGCAACCTTTAACAATGATTTTCTACTTTTCCTATAACTTTGCTCCTGACCATGCTGGGTCATCTCTCAGCTTGGCCAGGTCATATTCAGAACTCATACTATGTACTCTGTATGCTACTGTAAGGGCTTTTTGTCCCAGAAGCGTGCAGCATTGTCGTAGATGGAACGGTGCACCAACTGCCCAGAGAAGTCGTCAGACTGTTGTATCAGCAAGATTGTCCAATGAATCACATGTTGTGCAGCCGTTTAGGTGATAAATACACAAGCTTGAGGTCTAACATACAAGATAGGACTCATTGTTGGTAAGGCCTGGGTTGTATTTCATAGCCTGGGTAGCCCTGATGATGGATGACAAAGCCTTTGGTAATAATTCTTCCACAATCGTGGCTTAGACATTACCCTGGAAGTGTGGAGAGGAGCCTGCTGTAAAGCTAAAGGAGAGGAAGAATGAGGAAGGGCCTCTTAAAGAGTGCTGGGATTGGAAAGCGACCAATTATTAGCAGGATTAATGTTCAATTAATCATGAATACCAAAGGTAGAGTTAAGTGGCTCTAATGAATTTGTGTGAGAGCATTTTGTTTAACTATGTTAAACTACATGTTCTCAAAAAATATTTTATTCAAACAATGTATATTTTATAGTGTTTGCATCTAAAAAAGGTACCCGTACAACATATTTCTTAATGTATTACCAATACACAAAGTCATGCACTTGTTCAAGTAACTATGGAAACTTATTGCATTCACAGAAGAAAAAAGTTTTGGTAAATAAAATGCCCTGTTTCTCTGGGGTTTTTTTAATTTATTTTTTGACATGCTGTCAAAGGTCAACACTACAAGAAGTGCAATTATTTTAAGACAGCAATGCATGTTTTGTTATGCAAACTGTTGTTCTGTTTTTATTGGAAATGTTTTTATAGCAAATATTTTTGGGTTTTTCTGAATTGATGAGAATTTTTATAGGAAATATTTTTTTGGTTTTTTACTAAATTGATGAGATCTTTTTTCTACAGGAAAAAAACGATGGGGAAAAAAACGAAAAACGTTCCTATAAAAACTGAAACATTTTTCTCTTCTGTGAATGCATTAAGCTTTTGTAAGAAACTAATGGGGATCAGCCATTTTTGACTTGATATGTCAAAGAGGCAAAGATTCTAGATTTGGTTCAAGTAAAGGAAAAGTGTGAAATAGTGTATCAGAAGTAAAACACGTGGCTTTAACTGTGATTAAGCTGTTGGTGTCATTTGAGGTGTACTTGAATGCACCATGAAGCTCCCATCAGTTTCTGACGGCTGTACCGTAATACGCGTCGTAAAAAGGGGATTCTACTTTACACCTCTGATTATCTCGGGCCCTGAGTTACTATCTCGTGCGCCACCCGACATAATAAAAAATAATAATAGTTTACCATCCTCCTGGTCCATATTCAGAATTTCTCTCTGAATTCTCTGACTTTCTCAATGATCTGGTGCTAAGCGCTGATAAAGCTATCATAGTGGGGGACTTAAACATTCACATTGATGAAACAAACAACAGCCTAAATAAATTATTAACCTCATTAAGAGATTCAATCGGCTTTACACAAAATGTAAACAAACCAACTCTACATCTTTATCATGCCCTGGACCATGTTCTAACATATGGTTTAGATATTGATCATCTGACAATATATCCTCAAAACCCTATTCTTTCATAACATCAGCTTGCTCAAACTCTGAGAGAAGAGTACATTATAGTAGATCACTGTCTGAAAAAGCTGTAGCTAGATTTAAAGATTTAGTTCCATACCTGCTTACTTCTGATCCATATATCTCAATAGAGAGTAGCTATCAATGTCTTACGACAGAGAAAATAGACAATCTTGTCAACAGTGCAATGTTGTCACTGCACACACCTCTGGATGCTGTTGCTCCGCTTAAAAAGAAGACGATATGTCATAAAAAGGTCACTCCCTGGTATAGTTCTGAATTACGTCTTTTAAAACAGGCATCTCAAAGATTAGAAAGGAAGTGGCTCTCTTCAAATATGGTAGAAGTTCAAATAGCCTGGAGAAAGAGTTTGTTAGCTTATAAAAAAAAAGCTCTCCGCAAAACTAGAACTTCCTATCACTCAACTTTAATAGAGGAAAACAAAAATAATCCTCGGTTTCTATTCAACACTGTAGCCAGGCTCACCAAAAGCCACAGCTCTGTTGAACCCTCTATTCCTGTCAACCTGAGCAGTGATGACTTCATCAGTTTCTTTACTGATAAAATTCTAACAATTAGAAAAAAAGCTAATTTCCCTCCCAAAAAACCCTAACGTGTAGCTTTTATTTACAAAGTTTCACTTCAATTGGTCTATCTGAACTGACAAGTCAACTATGCGATCATCTGCATAGGAACAATTTATACCAAAGCTTTCAGTCTGGCTTTAGAGCCCATCACAGCACAGAGACTGCCTCTTAGCATCAGACCGAGGGTTGGTCTCAGGTCTGGTACTCTTAGATCTCAGTGCAGTTCCTGATCTGTGATTCACAGCTATTGTCTTGATGCTGGAGCTGGCAGTTTCTGATCAATGGTTAACTGCTCAACTAGTCTGGGACACTCGGATGGTCTAAAAACTGTTAGAATGGAGTTTTTTCTTCCCACTGTCGATTATGCTTGTTCATGTGGATTTGTTGGGCTTTTTTCTTTTTATTACACATTTTATATTTTGAAAGCGCTTTGAAATTACTTTTGTTGTAATTGGCGCTATATAAATAAAGTTGAACTGAATAATACTGTACTGTACTGTAATTGAGTTGCTTTCATGGGTACTTCTAAATCAGTTATTTTACTTGGAAGTATGTTTTAAAATAAGTAAAGTCATTCATTACATTTCTACACCCAACCATTACTGAGTAAATTATTTTAAAAAAACAGTACATTAAACCACAGTACTGTACTGATTTCAGGGTACATTGAACATATGTTCTTAGTCGTGCTTAGTCTGATTAATGCCCAGCCACTTTCTTTGGTTCAGGTTGTGGTTTCTACCCATTATGTTGTTACCCACATAGCACATTTAGAATGGCACTGTTTTAGAGTTCATAAATGTAGCTATACTCAGAGCCCAGGAATTTTTTTATATTTTGAATTGAATTAATTGGTGTTATTTTTTTTAAATATTATACATTTTGACAAACAATTAATTTTTTTTTTTTATATACAGAAGTTCCAATTGTGGAAAATCTAGTTTCCTTTTTAAGTTGGACAACCCACTCTACCACTGAGCCATAAACTATGTCTATATTATTTTTTTATTTACTTCCTATATCATTTAGTCTTTTCTGTGAAAGTCTGTTATATATTTTGCAGCTTGATGTTGTGTATAAGTAGTTTTAAAAATGAATCCAGTATATAGAGACGAGACCAAAGGCATAAGGTGCTCTGTGTACACCATAGTGATCACTAGAAACGGTGCAGCCTTTCATAGCAACAACATTTGCCCTGAAAACGAGAGCTGGGAAGATGCTCACAGTAAACAGAAATATGAATAATAAAAAAAAAACAGCAACGTATCCTGAGGTGGGGTCTTGACACTTTGTCCAATTATCATTCTTTTTTTCAACACCAGCTGACAGCTCAGATCTAATCAAGCCTGGATTGACTCACACAAACACGAGGAGGGAGGCTCCATCACTGGTGATCGCACTCAGCACAGAAACACTCACACTGGTGTCACTGAAGCTCCTTTGTTCTCCTCTAATCTGATGACATGCCATGAATGAATCTTCTGGACTCAGAGGTAAAGATCCTCTCTGCTTATTTAATAGACACATTTCTCTTGTTTTGTATTACTCTCTGACAAAGAACACACTCTACTCTGACACAATACAAATACACGTACCCTGAAGGAGTTTTTACATAGAAACACTCACAAGGTGAAGGCTCAAGAATCAAGGCTTCAAAGTATGAAGCAGCTTGATTTGTTATAGATAAATATAGCTTATCATTGTGTAGCATTCATGTACATGATGTAGTGCAGGCATAGGCAACCGGCGGCAACACATACACAAAGAATTACAACATTGCAGGAATTTACAGTAAAAGACAAGAGAAAAACACAAAAAATACTCCAAAAACACACAAAACTACTACAAAAATGAACTAAATGACAACAGTAATACACTAAAATACTCAGAAAAATATACAAAAGTAGAGAAAAGGACAACAAAAGTACACCAAAAGATAAAAAAACATCAAAAATGACTCTGCAAAGCTACAATAGAAATAAACAAAAATGACTCCAAAAAATGCAAAATGACAACACAAATACACAATATGACATTGATATTGTACAGGAAAAACACACAAAAGGACTATAGAAATGCACAAAATGCCTCACAAAGAACAAGAGAACAACAAACATACACAGAATGAAAAAAAAAACACAAAATTACGATAAAAACTCTTTGTTCTTTCCTGTATTAGTGCTCAGATTCCTCATTATTCTAAATGCTAACATGAATGTTGATCATGTGGCCCTCCGTTCAAACAAACACATTTTTGTGGCCCCGCTGTGATAAAAGTTGCCTACCTCTGATGTAGTATGTTTACGTCAAGAAAATCTGATTCCAATTATAAAACCAAAACATAGATAAAATACAGTTTATATATATAAGTAATAAAGTCCAAATTTCATAATGATAGGGAATAGGGCTGGCCGATATGGACCAAAACTCATATCTCAACATTTTTTCTCAACATGGCGATATACAATATAAATCTTAATATTTTTAACTCAAAGTCTGCCCAAAAAGACAATTCTGGGTTAAATTTGCTGATGAAAAATGCCACACAGCCACATTTATTAACAAACAGGTGCACAATACGTTTTCCACTTTTGGTTTTTTCTTCTCTAAGGGACAGCATGTGTGAGTGAGTTCTATGATGTGGCTTGTTTAGGGGAAGTTCTGGGTTAGGAGTAATCCATCTAACTGTGCCTTGTAAGCTGTTCTGAGTAGTAAAGAAAGCAGCAAGTCCTAAAATAAGCGTTTTAATACAACATAATGTAACGCACTAGGGGCTCAGGAACTGGCTACAAAACAGGTAAACAGATCAGGTCTTGTTGTTGAGCCAAGATGTGTGAATAATTGACACAGACAAAAGATAAATATATATACTTTAGTTGATATTAATAATTAGATATAGGCAATACACAAAAAAATTATACAATTACAAAACACAAAGACAATATTTTCAGTTCAAAGCTTGTTTCCTTTGGTGTGTCTCAGTTCAGTTAATTTGATTTTTCAGAGTTGGAATGCGAAGAGTTTCGCAAAGTTCTTTCACATTGGGGAAAGAAATACAAAACAAACAAAACCCCCAGAGTATAATCCAAGTATTAGGTCCGAGTGTCCGAGGAAACAAAAAGATCAGATATTCCTACCGCGATGCAGCGGTGGTTGGGTGGTAGCTCGCCATCTAGTGGTTGAGAGTGGTAGGTGATCCAGAACTAACAAAAACCTGACCTATAAAACAAGACCAACAATTAGTCAAAAAGCTAATAAAAATAGCTTAAGTACCTTTTAAAGTAGAAAATAAATTAACCTTAGCACCCTTAAACAATTGGTCATTGTTAATTAAAAAAACATTTATAAATACATGTTATAAATCACAGCAGAAAAATCCATATCAAGGTAATCAATTTCAAGCTTCATTATATACATTCACAGTTCAAAAAGAAATAAAGCACACTTTTAAATAAAAGTCTTTAGCTGTAAAGCTAAGCCATAAACATGCACGTCTTCAACATATTCTTTAAATAATTCATTGTTGTTGCACAACAGATATCTAATTCATTCATTAGGTTGAAGCCTATTCAAAACCACATAGCCACTTGGGCATTTATTTCAAAAAGTAACAGATTGTCAAAACCGGTGAAAACTACAAAGAGCAAAGTATTATCTTAATGTAGTCCTGTCTAATAAACAATTCGGCTTTAGCAATACATTAGAAAGTAAAAGGATGATTTAAATAAAAGTGCAAATGTTCAAACTGACCATGTGTGTTCCAAGGCTAATGTTAGCTTATTTTAGGAGTTTCAATGGAGTCCGGCTAGACACAAATACACAAAATGCATAAAAAAACACATCGTGGATCGACTCACCGACGAGTGTGGAGATGGTGGGGTTATAGGAGAAGATATCCGTGCAGTTATTTTTGATGGATGGTTTGTTTAACTGATTATTTTTAATCAGAAAGTCAATCATGCCGACACCACAGCGAGAGCAGCCATAGCAGCAGCAGCTGAGCAATCAAGAATGGGGGGGTGGGGCAAAGGATCTTAAAGGCAGAGGGGGCCCATCACAATAAAACTATGACAGGAAGTGGGCTTCTAGTTCACATGGGTTACAGTAAGCTATAAATATATACAGTATATATATCTCAGAAATATGTTAAAATTGTAAAGGACACTGTTTAGCTGCACTGTATGAATAATATTAAATACTTGTATGATGTGATCTTTGTAAAATGTATTCATAAAAACAAGTAAAACAAATATAGATATATCTCGATATCGGCAATACTGTATTTCTATATAGAAAAAATAGAAAACTTGATATATCTTGAATCACAATATATTGCCCAGCGCTAATAGGAAATGATTTTGCAAAATCAACCAATTCAATTATTAACCCATGTATTAATACTCACATTCAGTCATTTTTGTTGTATTAATAAATTTGTAGATTTATTGTTTTGAATCTTTTCTTTAAACTCATCAACATACAGTAAACCTTCTCCTCTTCTGTATCCTATTCAATTCTTCTCAGTACCGTAGTTTAAGCCATTATTAAGCCCACTCAGAGCGAGGATAATGTGGTGCAACTTGTAAACACCTATGAATGGGCTCTTTGTAAGCGTAAAGAGAGCCTCCTGCAGTTCCTCCATGTTATTTCACAGATGGAGCCTCTCCTCGTGCGCCGCTGCTCCGGCTTTATAGAAGCAATTAAAACAAGACATTCTACTGGAACTTCCCTTCATATGCTGTTGCTGATAAGCCGCTCAAAGTGAAAGCCTTTATTTCTTCTCCTCTCCGGGCGTCGGTGGATGAGAGGCTACTGTGGAAAGAGAGGTGGAATCACACCCTTTTTCCGTAAAGCCTGCCATCAACCGGGGACACTGAGTCGTTTGGACATCAGGAAGGACCAATTATCTGAGTTTGCCAATCACATTCTTATCTCCAACACTTTCATTGCTTTGACCTGTGGCCAGTTCATTTGCTCTGCCTTTGTAGTTTGGTGTGCAGGGTAAGTGCGCTGGCACTAGCAAATGGATGATTGCTGGAACATTCTAAATTATTAGCAAAGTAAGACCATATTTTATATTCATATTATTGAATTTTACTTTCCCCGTACATTACTGATTTCAGTGTTTCTACGCACCATCTCTCTCCCTCAAGTGCTCTGTTTTCCTCCACTAGCAAAAACATGCATGTTTTGAATATGGTCACGGTTGTCCAAACAGCTTATTTCAATGACTTGTGTGCGTCCTTTAAGTGTGAAAATGACCAATGACTTCACAATGAATTATGGATCCAAACATGGCTGGTCAGGTCAATGCGATGCGCAATGCATTGCTTCCCCTTACACTGCCCATCGGGGAAACTGAAAACACATATATGTTGTATATTGTATAAAATATATTGTCTCACCTGAACCGGCATTGTCATCTCTCCTCTTCAAAGTTCCTGCATCGGTAACCCGGTCAATACAATCCTCCCGGCCGCCGAAAGAAAATATCACGCTGTTTTTAATATTTATTCACGTACACCCTATGACAATTTGCATTCACTCGGGGGTACTCGTACCCCACTTTACGGACCAAGGTTCTAGTGAGAAAAGACCTGAAAAATGTATTTGAGGATTTGAATGATTAATATAATCCAGTGATTTTCTTTCATCAATAATTCAACATTTAGCTTTCTACTAGTATGCACTATTATGTATAATATCTATAGTAAAAAAATAAAAAAAAAAGAAATCCAAAAACAAATCATTGTGTATAAATCTGATGTAATGATATAGCTACCAATAGATTGATACCTTCACAAATCAGTACAGATATCCCATAGTTGATTAGATCTCCATTGTGATCAGATGAAGAGGGTTACCCAGTGTACAATAAATATTATTGCACATGAAATCAATTTTGTGATACACAATGATTTTCTCTGCTGTAGTGTAGAGGTGACTTAAATGTTGACTTTGACACAATCTCTGCTTTCCAAATATATAAAGAGTGCATTGCTGCAGTGTCCTGTCCAGGCCATTATTATGCTAGCCCAGCTGGTGAGGGAAGCAGAGAAATAGCTCGGGGATCTGCCCATCTATCACAATCTGCCCCCTTTCTCATAGAGAATCCATCACCAGAGATCTGGCTAGGAGTCATTCCCTCGTCCAGGTAATTTTCACAGACTGAGTCGGGTCAGGACGCCAGGTTTTACTCATAAAAGTGACCTCAAAGGTAAAGTGAGAGTGGACTGGATGGAGAGATTTACCTCCTCTCAGCCTTTCACTCTCTGATGATAGTACCAACTTCTATCAGGGCTATAAATTGTACAGCCAAGTGTAAATATCCGGAGTTTTTGGGTGGTCCGCTTGCTCATCTTTGACACATTAAACTTCAATATTGATCTGTCCCTCAATGTGACTCAATACGCCCCTTCTCTCCTGATTCCAAGTTCAGGCTTAGATGATCAAAACTGATGATTTTACTCACTGCTCTGCTTTGATCCATCAAATGTTGGCAATTTTGTTTAGATATTTTGTTTAACTCAAAAAGCTACTTCATAAATACATCAATATAATATGGTCAAAAACTATTAGGGCCTTTGCTACAAATCTAGAGAATTATATCCTGGATTAATCTCCGTTAGCGGGCTTCAACTAACCAAACATTCCCTGTCGGAGAGGCGCTGTCTTATGACGGTCGATCACAACACGCTAATTTAAGCCAAGTGTTTTCAGCCTTGGTACGTGCATGTTCACATAAAAGGAGTGGAGATTGCAGCGTCTGACCAATCAATGGAGAACCTGGCAATGGAGGAACAGCTTATGATCTTAAACAAATATACTGGAATTAGATTACATCCATGATGACAGCAAAGAGCAACAGTGTTAGTGCAGCGCACCAGGAGGCGGAGCTTTTTTACCGGTTAGGTGTTTCTTAAATTTAAAATTATGAATAATAAAAATCCGTAATGAGAGAACATTGTTATGTTCCTGCTGATCTGCTCAGCTTCACTATAGCGTATGAATGAATGAATTAATTAATTAACTAATGACTTCAACCATCCACGCATACAAAGACACAGGCTTCATCAGCTGACGATAGATCAGTCCATCAGATAAATCTGTATTTTCCTAAATTATGTCATCGGTAAATGAAAGGATTGCATCAATGTCTAAATATTCTCTCTCCTGTCAGCTGTCAGATCAGATCCACACAGTGTTCACACATCACCTTGTATTGGACAGCTCGCTTTCCAAGAGAAGTGATTGGTCAGGCGGCGGGACTTTAGCACTCGCTCAGATCCTACCCAGAGCAAAACCTGCTCCCGACCAGGCTAGTCATTCAGCCTAAGTTACCATGTGCTGATTTAGCTTTGTAAGGTGTTAGCCAGCACACACTGACTCAGTCCTGGAAATTAGCGCGATAAGAGGTAATCTCGCTTCGTATCGTAGGCCGTTGAAGTTCAAAATGGTTAGATAAGCTCCTTGTGGACTTCTAAACAAACAACAATTAAATCAGATAATGCAACTTATTGAAAGAGAGACAAATAGCCAGCATTTAGGTGTCTTTGATGTCATTTCAAATAAGGATCCCTGTAATGTAACACTTGGGGTAAATGGGGGTACGTGTACCCCTAGTGGTACATGATGGCACTACAGGGGGTACTCAAGAGAGAGGAAAATTAACAAATGAAATAATTGAAATATAAGGGTTGTATCATGTTTATTTTTAGTTAAAAATTATAATACTATAACCAGTAACTCACAAAACAACAACAAAAATACACAAAATGAGAGGAAAATACACAAGTACACTTCAAAATACATAAAAAAAACAGAGAAACATACAAAACAACCAAAACAGCAACAAAAACACACAAAATAAAAGAAATATATTCTAAATAATAAAGAGAACAAACAAACAATAACAAAATGACACCAAAAATACACAAAATGATGATAGTAATGATCTTGATCAGAAAATTAACTGAAACTACACGGGGTCAGTCTTGGTCCCACATCACGAGGGAGATAACCGGAAATGTTAAAATTATAACTCTGAGCAAAATTTAGTAGTTGCACAAAGGGGGGAGTTGGATTGAAAAATTAGAGAAAGGGGGTTCTTGAGCCAAAAAAGTTTGAGAACTTGAGACTTGAGACTGCTTTAGTCTATCAGCAAAAGACCACTGAGCTCCTTTTTATACAGGAGAGTTGAAGTACTACACACACCAGAAACAAAAACTCCTCAAAGTACCAAAAAAACTGTAGAGTAAACATGGATCAAGCCCTCTTCACAATGAGTAATTTTGAAAATTCACAGAAACCTATGATATAAAGTTAAAATAAGCAAGTCACAGCCTCCTCCAGAGAAACTCAAACCTTTCATATTTTCTGCAGCTTGTATTAAAGACTGCTTTCATACTGGGATACTTCTAAACTTATTTTGGCTTGGGCTTCAAACTGACAGGAAAACCAAGTCAGTTACACGAGCTGCTTGTTTTTAATAATTTAACTCAATCAGTCTCCACATCAGAGGTGTGACACGAACTGACTGTTTGCAACTTCTCCAAAACTCTAGTTTTCATCCGGTGTATTGGTTTTTTTTTTTTAGATTCGCTCCAGACTGTTTGCATGTTCACACAGGACCAAACAAAGTGGATTAAAGTGTTTAAAGGGAGCTTGAACTATGAGTTTCTTAATTCTTTAATTGGTTGTTTTAAAAAGGCTATCACATTTCAGATTGGATGGAAGATAACGATTTAATAACAGCTCAATATTAATTATGTCCCGGTCTGTGTTAAAAAACATAAAGTCATCCATGAACAGCTTATTAGTTTGTGATCATATTAATATTAGCATCAACCTTAAATAATTGCTGTAATGTAATAAGAAAGTGTTTATTTCTGTGGGGACGTGCTAAATGATTTCCATGTTGGAAAGAAAGGAATCCAGAGTTTTGCAAGGTGGGTAACCACTCATTATCTGTCAAGCATTAAATTAACTCCTTAAAGCTTCCAGAGTGCTCTTAACCTCAGCTCATGACGGTAATCACATTTACCCTGAACTACAATGATGGAGTGATGAGCCAAACTCGGTCAATATTAAGCGGGTCAACAAGCTCCTCAACTTTTTTACAATCACTGGCCATCAAGGGCCAATCAGATTGTTGAGATTCCTTGATTCTCCACCGGTAGGATTTAGCTCCTCCACTATTTTTGCCTTTGAGTGCAAAATCAATGAGAATTTGATTACAGCCAGAGGAAGCGTCCCAGTTTGCTACACTTTCATTTGTAAGGTAAGAAGACTCAGAGTTTGCAAAGGCCTTGGTGGATCACTGCAGTCGGTGATGAGCTTGAAAGCAAATGTATTGATTTGGCACTGTTTAATTTCCCATTACTGCCATCTAATTAGCATCGGCACCATTTTCCGAGGCAAAAAAACTGCATTGTGAATCTCGACTTCCCTTTTAGCAGCACAACCAGCTCAGAAAAAGAAAATGTGCATGACCCACTGCAGCATAAAATATCCCAACAATGATGTTGCAGAAAAGCAACATCAGTCGGTGATTTTTGATGATTAATTCATCATTCAGAACTTGTCCTTGCCATTGAATGGATATACAGTATAGGGCTTGTGGTTGGCGGGTACGGTTAGGGGAAATAAAGAGTCAGAAGCACATTTCTATTTATCCACATGGCAACAAAATTATTGTCATTTTAGAGCAACTTTAAACAAGATTCCAACTTCCACCACAAAGACTGCACATACAAGTATAGGACACAATGTCAGGGCTGTGACAGGTGATGCACATTGAGGAGGACCCAATTGCAGAAAGCGAGAGAAAAACAAAAGTCCATTTATTAAAAATATCTCCAAAAAGAACCGGAGGAGAAGAAGATGGTAGACAGCACCAAGAAACACCTTGGTCAAGCACACATTCAGTAGTGAAGCAAAAGTAATCAGGTCATGAGGAACACCTGAGTGGAGACACACTCTCACACACATAATGACAATACAGGATGTGTTGCAACAAACAGGAATCCATAATCTACAGACAGGGAATAAAAAAAAACAACTAACAAAATAAACTACAAGAATCACTAAAGTAAACTAATGTCCAACTGAAAAACATCCCCATGGGATGTGAACCAAGCACCATCAACCAACCAAATCAATAAACAGAAACTTAACCATGTACGCCAGACATAAGCAACTTGCGGCCCGGGGGCCACATGTGGCCCTCATTCAAATATTGTTGTGGCCCCCAAAGCAAATCCCAAAAAAATGTAATGCAAGAAGTTGGAAGGAATATGAAGCCCAACATTATACACAAAATAACTCCCAAAACACACGAATCTGCAGCAAAATGCACAAAAAAAATCCCAAAATACACAAAACCACTCATGAAACATAAAATGACAACACAGACAGACTTAAACAAGCAAAATGACCACAAAAACACACAAACCAACACGTTACAGAATAGCTCTAAAGACACAGCTACCAAAATCAGGAAAATACAGAAAAAAAGTGACCCGAAAACGCAAAAATCGATAACAAAAATGCAGAAAATCACAGAAAAATACACCAAATTGAGACAAGAACTCTAAACATATAATGACCCCTAAAACACACAAAATGACTAAAAACTGGAAAAACATCAAAACCACAGACAAAGACCAAAAAAAGACAAAATTCCCCCAGTGTTAATGCTCTGATTTGTAATTATTCTAAATGCTGACATGAATGTTTTGTGGCCCCCACTGTGATAGAGTTGCCCATCACTGGTGTACGCTATAAGCAGACTATACGAAAGCATGAAAACTAAAGAATAAAGCAACAACACAACCCCAGATCATGCACTTGAAAAAGTTCTCTAAAACATAAAATACAATCTCGAGCAGGAATATTCATAACACGAAAAAAAAACCAGTTCATATCCGCATGCAGAAAAATACTTTTATGAATTCATCAGTAAAGATGAGAGCATTTCAACATCCCTGTTTTTCAAGTATTGGGCTAAAAATTGCATGAATCCAGTTTTCCTCTCATCTGCATCATCATCGTCTTTGTGCATCCTACTTTGGGGGATTATGTTTGACATTTATTAGATGAATTTCTCTCCTCGCCTGCAGGCAAATACGATGAAGCGATGGATTCATAACTCGAGCTCACTGAATACATATCAAAACAGTACATGATAAATAAGCCTGTCAAAGCCTCTCCTAATCTCGGCGGCTCAGAATATACTGTTGCCTCTGACAATGCTCATTGAGACATAATGAATAGCATGTCAACACTTTTACAAAGCGGGATTCAGATGGAGTGTCACATCAGTAGGCTGGTATTGTGGCGTCCATCTTTCTTTATTTTCCTGTTACACAATCAGTTAAAGCCCCCGGCATTCGCATCGTTTTGGAGCTCAAGTCATTCAAAATACATTAACAATCAATATTAGCAATAATTTATGTTAAAACTATCTTCTTTTTATGCTTTTCAGGGCAGAGGTGTAAGTCTTGCTGAACATTTTTTTTAAAATGCATTTTAAATCACACACATGCAAAATACTGTTGATTTATTAAACCAACATTCACCAAAGTGAATAGCACGTGACAAAACTATACAGAAAGTAGGAATGTAGGAAGTTATCCCTGAAGTCGTATTTATTTCTTTAGTTAACTGTTCTATTTTATCTAAAAGTGAGGAAATGTATACCTTAGAATTGTCACTCTATACTTCCATACAGCCAACATTGTTCTTTTACAACCAAACTGCCTGGGTTTCATTACAGATTTTCACAAAATAAAAGCAATATTTCTAAAGGTCTCACCACTCACCATTGCTCCCTTAAAGCCCATTTTATTTAGACCTGCGGCTCAATTGAAATGTTTGGAGACTCCAAATGGACACTTTGGAGAGCACAAAGATATACAAGTAAAAACAAAAGCATCCAGAGTGGTAATTTAAATTCCTATTTATTTCTTAAATGTGAGTGTAACAAGTCCATAACTTTTTCTCCTTGTTAGCAGATTCAAAAATTAACTCAAATGTAGAGGACAAAATTAACATTATTTCTGTGTTCTTGCTTCTATAATTTTACAACCGTTAAAGGTAATCAATGTTTTACAAACAGGTGAAAAACTATATTGGGTTTTTTTTTTTTTTACAGGGATATGTATCTACTGTATATATGTATCTGCTCCAAAGGGTTCAAGATAAGGTAAATGATAAGGGGGTTAAAAGATGTTGAATTTGAACTTGAAATAGTTTAGTTTTCACTTTGCTATCTTTTCATCTGAAGCCAAAACATACATCTTAGCATGACTAAAATTGAAACAAAAAAAGAGAAAATGCAGTCTGGGAGAACAGTCTTATGTTTTCTGATAAAAAAGTAGAACTCTCCAAAACAAGTCTAAGTACAAATTCAGAACATCTGCTTCATCAGCCAACGAATGCCACAGTAAAAGCAAACAACAACACATTTCATTATTCTAAAACATTATCGTTAATATCTTCTTTTAATGCAAGCAAAAAGGGACACAGACAGATTCAATCTTCAGTCAATAAACAAACTACCAATTTCATTGTCGAGAATAAAAAACATGATGTTTTTCCAAATGCCACATCCCGCTGTGAAAGATACTTAATGGAACGTCAACATGAGGTCCCGACTGACATCCAGACACTCAACAGTTTGAGGACAGTTTGTTAAACATGAACATTTTAAAGGCAATATCTATCAGCTTTTGATGGGTACAAGTTTCCGACTCTTTAGGGGAGTTCATAGGTCAGAGGATCTCATCTCTGCTGTTTGCAGATGATGTTGTTCTCTTGGCCTGGTTGAGCATCGACCTCCATCTATTGCTGGGACGGTTCCTAGCCGAGTGTGAGGCAGCTGAGATGAGGATCATCACATACGAGTCTGAGGACACGGTTCTCATCGGAACGGGGAGTAGTTCAAGCATCTTGGGATCTTGATCACGAGTGAAGGGAGGACAAGTTTGTAGTAACATGGACGCCTAACCAGTTAAGAAGAGCTCAGCCAGAAGGTGAAACAAGAGAGATTGCATCTATCAACTAGCCTCGGAATGTTTTGGGATCCCCCAAAAGAGCTAATGGAGGTTGCTAGGGAGAGGATTGTCTGGGCTGTGAAGTGAAGGACAAAAAAATTAATTGAGTGAGATTTTAAAGAGTTTTAGGATTCAGTGTTCTAAACATCAAGGGCTTCATAAAACATTGTTTAGAATCTATACTAAAAGTGTGCATGTGCTAAAAATCAAAAAATGTGCTGTGCCATTTATAAAAAGCGTGCTAATCTCACCAACACAGACATCCTTTATCAATCACAGCCCAGCGAGAAGGTTGCGCAGGTGAATTCACTTCATATACTGCCCTCCGCACACCCACATTCTTCCATAAATGGTCAATGCAAAGGAGCTCATGCATGGTTTGTGCATTAAAACAAGCCTGAGCATCATACGCTCAATCATGGATCAGGAAAGGCAAGGAAAAGGTATTTCAGGAGGAGAAGGTTCACACCGGACGCGGCTCAAATTTGCGTGACGCGGGCTTCCGCAGGATTGGACATTTTTTCCCCATATTCGCTTCATTAGCGTGTCAGAAGTGAATATAAAAAAGGCGCCAACCAGACTCCCTTTCTTTTCACCATCAACTACGGAGGACCCCAGTAAAATTTCTCCTATTTACCTTTTGTGGAAGCTGAATAGCCGTCAAAACACTCGATGCCGGGATTCATGGATTCACCAGGTTAACCAGTGACGCATCCAAAAATGAAAACTACAGAAAGAACATTACCTGCTACTACTATATCCTTGTTTTACTCCACACCAAATCTTTCCGGTGTGGGTGGTCACACACTGCCACGATTATTTTCTCCTCCATGCTGAAATGAGTGAAAAGACCGGTTCCCATATTGACGGCCTGTCGTCATTGACAACAAGTACTCTGATTGGCTTTTGCGCCTGCAAGTGACGCAAAACATTTGCTGGAGTTCAGTGTTTTCAACTCAAGCAAATGACGAATGTCACAGAAAAACGGAAGTGCGAATCAAACCGCGCCGACCAACAGGAGAATAATTTGATTCTTGCCGCGTCTTCCCATTGACTTTTTATGTAATCTGGCCACGCAAACATTTTACACCGCGTCTGCTGTAAATGCAGCATTACAGTTAAAACACATAATTTTGGGAATATGTACGTCCACCACATCTAGAAGAAGAAGAAGAAGAAGAAGAAGAAGAAGAAGAAGAAGAAGAAGAAGAAGAAGAAGAAGAAGAAGAAGAAGAAGAAGAAGAAGAAGAAGAAGAAGAAGAAGAAGAAGAAGAAGAAGAAGAAGAAGAAGAAGAATTTTATTTGTCCCACAAAGGGGAAATCAGTTTCAGCATCAGACAAATAAGAATATATATACATGGGCCTGTACACAGTACAGATAGAAGACATAAAAGCATGTTGCAGGAAAGTAAATTGCACAATAAAAACAATAATACAATTTTGTACAAGTGTACAAAAACTATATAAAACAGAATGTATACATATACACACTAAACTAGCTGACTGTTGTGAGTGGATTGGCTGCCAATGTTCTGGTTGTACACTCTGACAGCTGCAGGCATGGAAGAGCGGCGGAATCTCTCCTTCACACAGCGAGGGTGTAAAATTCTGCCACTGAAGGAGCTGTGCAGTGCTGTCAGAGTGTCCTGGAGGAGGTGGTAAGGGTTGACCAGCATGGATGACAGCTTATCTGCCATCCACCTGTCCCTCACTGTGTCTATGTAGTCCAGGGAGCAGCTCAGAACAGTTCCCTGTGGTGCCCCACGCTCTGTGCTCTGTGGACAGTAGTAAGGTAGTCCGTAATCCAAGATGTGAGGTGATGGGCCACCCCAGCATGCTCCAGTTTGTTCTGGAGAAGGTAGGGCTGGATTGTGTTGAAAGCACTGGAGAAATCATAGAAAGTAATCCTCACAGTGCTAATGGCTTTCCATACTGCAGCCTGCTGCAGACGCGCAGACGCAGCACTGCATTTGGATAAACGAATAACCTGTTGATGCCACGTGCACCAAATTTGTCAGATTATAGATGAATTGTATCCACTCCACATTTTAAGGTTCACGTATGGTACAGGCATCCATTTTTTCTCAGAGCCTTAAAATGAACATGTTTGCATACATGGAGCTAATGGCACACTGTTTACATCTTTAAAGGTGCAGTCTGCAACTGTTAGAAAAGTGAATTTTGCTAAAGCTGTCACTATGTAAGGACAGCTTTATGTCAAACTAGTAGTTTGTGTGAAAAAAACAGACTCATTGAGTCCCCCCTGCTGCTCCTGCAGCCTTTGGCAGATTGCCAAAATGCACCGCGACTGAGCAAACAGAACCAATCAGAGCCAGGATTGTGTTTGATGGTCTGTCTGACAGCTGTTGCTCACAGTCCTCGCCCCTTTCCCGGTGCTGTAGCACTGTCTTTTTTTGACAGAGTATATTCTGGAGGAGAAGAAGATGGAATTAGCGACATTTCTGCTTGAAAGGTATTTACTGCTGCTTGATTTACATTATGTTTGATTTGTAATTGTTACACTAGAACTCTGTAGTGCATGTGTTGTGCCCCCGTGTGGGCTGCTGTAAGTGACACTGTGTTGTTGCTGCTGCTGCTGCTGAGGTGTGTGCACATTTAGAGAGAGAAGCGCTGCAGTAATATGCTTTTAACAGAGCATGTTATATTACTGTGATGTTGCTGTCGGACTAACGTTAGCTTGTTAGCTCCTCTAAAGGAGGGACTGAGAGAGTTGTGGACTGCACCTTTAACACGGCAGGTTTGCGATTAATCAGGTTTCTATTCACCATCTCACCCTCATTTGTGTGCCAGGGTCAGGGTTAACGTATCGGTGCGCACATTCTCTCCAGTGTTTTTTTGTTTTATAAATCACAAACCTTGCGTTCAAAGTGTTGTACACGTCTTTCAGGCCCCGTTTTGTGCATACGTAATGGTTATAAGGGAGGCCCAAGGACATTTGAGATTTCCTCTACTTTTGGAGAGGCCAGACTCCTTTTTTTCTTACTGTTTCTTCTTAATAAAAGGAAGAGTCCCAATGGGATTTTGGTTGGTAAAACTAAGCCTGTTAAGCATGTTTTCTGCTAAGTGCGTTCTTCATATAAACCAAAATAACACTAACTTATTATTGGAGCAGCAGGTAATTTAATTAAGAAAGCATTGCTGTCTTGAGCCCAGCATTAAAGAGCCTATTTCATTAGCTGCAAACTGACAGGAAGCATCCTGTGTGATTTTAAATCAGTCCCCTGAAGCTGTGCTACACCTCTTCGCCTCATAACTGTTTACTGTCTTAGGAGATAAACACTTGGCTAAATACAATGTCACACAATGCTTATGGTGTGGCATCCACACAATGTAAAAGTTGGCGGTTGTTAGTAACACAATAAATAATTAACTGCCTGTTGTTTGTAATTGGCTGCAGAGAAATCACAATTAGTTAGCAGCTGACGTCTCTGTTGTTAACAGAGTTTATTAGACATCTTTGTTGGTGGACTACGCAGCGTGAAATCAGTGACCTGCTGAAGAAGCTGTCCGCTTCCTCCTCATATCTATGGAAACCTTTCTGAGGTTGCTGTTTGAGTATCTATGATTTCATTATTTCCTAAGCTTATAGATGCAAGTGAACAGAAGGAGGAGGCCAATGCAGCTAACAAGCTGAGGCGGGGGAGGGGATGGAACGGGTTTGGAAAGGACAGAGAGATCCAAAGCCACAGTCGAATTGGAAACCTCTCGTGCCGATAAAATACATTTCCACCAACTGACTACAGTGTGGAACAGAGTGGGCAGGGAGTAAAAGCCAATGAATGTAGACATGAACTATGAAGACAGGGATTCTAATCCTCATCAATGATAATGTCAGAGTTTTGAACCAATATTAAGGATACCATGTAATCATAAATCTGATTACACTGCAGTCAGGTGTTTATGATTCAGTCCTACTGAACAGGTAGGGATTGACCAGTGACTTTCAACCTACATGTTACAGGAATAGGTGAGCATTTCGCTGGAGGTACATGGAAAGATTTGGGCCACGACAGCACTTAAATGCATCATATGTCAGATAAAGGCTTCCATAGTCACTATTGTTCTACACACAGGCAGAGGTGTAAGGAGTACTGATATTTTCTACAGAAGTAGAAGTACTACTTGATTGAAATTGTACACAAGTACAAGTAAGTCATACATTAAATATTCAAGTACAAGTAAAAATTAGCTCAATTAAATAGTACTCAAAGTAAACATTATTAGTCACTTTCACCCCCCACATTTATTTTTGGTAATAAATCTAGCCACAGTTCCCTTGCATACAGTAAAAATGTCATGTATAAACTTGAAAAGGAAGAGACAAAATCTGGCACAATTGGAACTTAATTCATTTTCCACAAAGTCATCTGTATAAAACAAATGGTTTGTGCATCCATCCATCCATCCATCCATCTTCTTCCGCTTTTATCCGGGGCCGGGTCGCAGAGGCAGCAGTCTCAGCAGAGATGCCCAGACCTCCCGATCCACGCACACCTCCTCCAGCCGTTCTGGGGGGACCCCGAGGCGACACCAGGCCAGCTCAGAGACATAGTCCCTCCAGCGTGTCCTGGGCCTTCCACGAGGCCTCTTCCCAATAGGACATGCCTGAAACACCTCCCGAGGGAGGCGACCAGGAGGCATCCGAAACAGATGCCCGAGCCACCTCAGCTGGCTCCTTTCGACGTGAAGGAGCAGCGACTCTACTCCAAGCTCCTCCCGAGTGACTTTTTTAAAATAAAATAACAACAAAGAATTAAGATCACTCAGGTTATAAATTAAGATACATTTATGAACTCTAAAACTAAGAAAATAACCAGCATTCAATGCTGTTTTGGCGCAGTGCATTATGTTTAATCTGATTGGTCGGTTACAATGAGATGGATTTGAATGTTGTCTGATCAAATCATTTTTTGTAGTTTCACAATGTCCGTTGATCATTAAAAAAAAAAAAAAATATATATATATATATATATATATATATATATATATAATTTACTCAGTCACGGTTGGGTGTAGAAATGGAATTAATTACTTTACCTTTTTTTTTAAAATGTACTTAAGTAATTTAATCACTGATTTAGAAATATACTCAAAAAAGTAGAATTACCCATAAAAGCAACTCAGTTACAGTAACGTGAGTACTTGTAATCCATTACTTTCACCTGTGCACACAGGCGTGAACTTCAGGAGGATACTCCCCCAAGATTATACGATATTACAGGAATAAGGACGCAGCCTACTCATAAAATTGATTATACAACAATTAATTCCGACCAAGTAATCTGATTGGACGAGACATTCTATGAGTGCTGATATAGAGCAACAACGGCACTTATTGAATTAGTAAATAAACAAATCAATAATCTCTTGTAGCTCAATACTGTTGACTTATAAAATGCGCTTGCAGAATTGTTGTATAAAAGCAATATCAAACCCAAAGTTGTCTCGTGGGATATTGCTTAAATATGCAATCTTGCTATTTTTTACAATTTAATGTGTGATATACATGGCTACATGGAAACTATAGTGTGTACAGTAGTAGTCCTTCGTTGTAACGTGGTTCACCTTTCGTAGCCTCTGTGTTTGTGGATTTTTTTACAGTGCATTTTTGCATGCATTTTTTTAAAGAGTATGAACGCGCATTGTGTTCTGCGTCCTGATCGGCTAAGGGAGAAACCGCGCATTGTGTTCTGCGTCCTGATTGGCTGCTGCGTTCACACCGGATGCGTCACAAAATGTCCATACGTCCAGATTTCATAAAAAGTCAATGGATAGACACGGCCCAGATGCGAAATCTTTCCTGTGCGTGGTGCGGTCCAATCCGCGCGTCATTTGTTGACGATGACATCAGGCCGTCAACACGGACACCGGTCTGTTCACCCATTCAACCATAGAGTAGAAGCTGTGTGTGTCCACCTGGAGCTGTATGACACGGCCTTAATAACCTGGACCGGACTAGGAAGGATTTGGCGTGAAGGAGAATCAGCGAGGAGGTGGTAGTAGCAGGTAAAAGTTCTCTCTGTAGCACTGAGCTAGGATAGCATTAGCCGCTAATTACACCGGCTTTTTTCACTGGTGGTTTATGTTTATGAGAGGAGAATAAGGAGCACAGCTCCTCGCTTCAGTAGGCAGTGAAACTCACCGAGTTGGATGTGTCGCTGGTGGGCGGGGCTTCGCTTCAAACTCGCATATGAAGCGAATGGGGACATTTTTTGATCCTGCGCACTCTGAAGTGCTGTATGTTTGCAAGTTTTCTGCCCGACAAAACCCACAATGTTGACGTCTGTAGAAAAGTGTATAAAGTGTATGGGGAGGGGTTTTACAGCCTTAAAACATGTATAATAATTGTAACAAATCAAGCTGACGACTTAGCGGATTTTGCCTATTGTGGGTTATTTTTACAACGTAACCCCCGCGATAAAGTCAGACTACTGTAATATGGTAATGTTAGTAATTGTTGTATTGCTTAGTAATCTTAGCCTAATTACAGTAGCCATGTCCTCAATCACATCTGCATTGCTCGGGTAAGTGTATGTTATGACATCGGTGGTTAATAGCACAGTAGACATACTTATTACAGGTGGTGCAGGGGATGAACTGAGACAAAGTGTACGCACTGGGTCTCCCACCAAGCTAATTTGGCAGGTGAGGATATATGGGGCTGTGGGCACCTTTGCTGGAGTGATTAGCTGCAGCCTTTATTAGCTAATAGGCCAGAAGGGCTTGCTTTGGAAGATTACACTGGCATTATGTGACAGAAAAAGGGAATGTTTCTGTTGGTGCTTTTCTTGATGTGCTGCCAGCTGTATGTGCTACTAATAAAGGGAAACCCTTTTGATTGCTAGGAGGTGACCGGATTCTAGTACAATTATCACTGCTGTAAGCTCATGAATGCAAGTTTTTTTTTATGTCAAATGGGAAAAATATATAAGTTGTAGTTTCAGTTTGGACAAATGATCAGGTAAAGCATTTGCTGTTTTTGTTATCCAGGTTTCACATCTTACACTGAACAAAAATATAAATGCAACACTTTTGTTTTTGCTCCCATTTTTCATGAGCGAAACTCAAAGATCTCAAACATTTTCTATGTACACAACAGACCTATTTCTCTCAGATATTGTTCACAAATCTGTCTAAATCTGTGTTGGTGAGCTCTTCTCCTTTGCAGTGATAATCCATCCCACCTCACAGGTGTGGCATAACAGATGCTGATTAGACAGCATGATTGTTGCACAGGTGTGCCTCAGGCTGGCCACAATAAAAGGCCACTCTAAAAATGTTCAGTTAAATCACACAGCACAATGCCACAGGAGACTGCAGGAATGTCCACCAGAGCTGTTGCCCCTGAACTGATTATTCATTTCTCGGTTTCAGAGAATTTGGCAGTACATCCAACCGCGGCCTCACAACCGCAGACCACGTGTAACCACATCAGCCCAGGACCTCCACATCCAGCATGTTCACCTCCATGATCGTCTGAGACCAGCCACCTGAGCTGCTGCAACAATCGTTTTGCATAACCAAATATTTTCTGCACAAATTGTCAGAAACCGTCTCAGGGAAGCTCATCTGCATGCTCGTCATCCTCATCGGGGTCTCAACCTGACTGCAGTTTGTGAACGTAACCGACTTCATTGGGCAAATTCTCACATTTGATGGCGTCTGGCACGATAGAGAAGTGTTCTCTTCACGGATGAATCCCGGTCTTCACCGTTCAAGGCTGATGGCCGACAGCGTGTGGCGTTGAGTGGGTGAGCGGTTTGCTGATGTCTACGTTGCGGATGGAGTGGCCCATGGTGGGGATGTGCGGTTATGGTATGAATAGGCGAAAGTTATGGACAATGAACACAGGTACAGAGATCAACTCTATGCCAAGGAGATGTGTTGCAATGCATAAGGCAAATGGTGGTCACACCAGATACTGACTGGTTTAAATACAATTTAAATGTCCTTTCTTTGGTATTTTTTGTTCAACAAATAAAACGTAATAAAAATATGCCATGGAGGCCTGAGCTGAGCCAACTAAGCTAAGTGTAATACCTATCATTAGCTGTGTTTACAAAACCCTTGGAAATGCACAAAATCTGAATAACTATCGCGAAAAAGTTTTCACGCATTCATGAGGAGAAATTTCAGATGTCTCAATATTGAAATGCGTCGCAATAACACTATGAAAACACTTTTTCTGCAAATACACGTCACAGAACGTGACGTACATGATCACATGACCACTTATCTCCGAGAAAAATGGTGTGGTACATGTAAACAGAAAAGGAGACATTTCTTTGCATTATACTTAAAATTATAACAGTGTTATGATGAGATTTCACGAGAGTTACGAGGCGCCTGTCCAATTAAAACAACCTTCAATGGAAACATGTTCAAAGCACACTTATACATTGTCAGCATTTAAAATTATTGCTTTCATTTTTGCAAAAATCTGTAATTCACTCAGACGAGCAATTGAGAGACTCCAATTTACCAAACAGTCATGGATTGTGGGAGGAAGCAGGAGTACCCAGAGAAAAGTCATGCAAGCACTGGAAGAACATGCAAACTCCACACAAAAAGGAACAAAGTATCCACCCCAGGGCTTTAACCCAGGACCTTCTTGCTGTGAGGCGGACATGCTAACCACTATAGCCACTGTGCGCCAAAGAGAACATTTCTTTTTCAAATATTCTGGAGCCCAAATGTCCCCCAGTTCTGTAATTAACATATCTGTACATATTCAAAGCAAACTTATCTGTTGTTGCCAAAGTTGGGACGTCCTGTCCTGCTTGCCTCTGTCTGGCTGCTTTAGTCCAGATATAAGCCGCGGGTTGAGTGAGGCAGGCTGACAGCCAAATGTGCCTCTCCTGTGGGAAGCTGATTGAGTCAAAAGGCTTGGTAGAAACTCACCAGAAAACAGTGAAACTCTAGAAGCGACTGCAACCATAGCCCGCTCCCAGGCATGCTATGATTGGGTGAGTTGATTGATGATTGGTACCTTTTTTAGCCACTAGCTTACTTTGTAATAAAAGAGGAATGCTTTTGGCTAAAAAAAAAGGTGTCAATCAGCATTGCACCAAGTCAATACTGAGCAGCCTAGCATCTGGTCACGTGACTTATAGCCTGGAATGGTTTATCTGTTGAGTTTTCTGGGAAATCAGTATTTTTTTTCGAAAGTACCGGTAATTGAAGTTGCAATTTGAAAAATAATCATTTACTTTTACTGTTTGTTTTTTTATTGCATCCATATTGAGGATCAAAATCCAAAAGAATCAGAAGTCTTTATTCACCAAGTACAGTTTAAAAAGAATACAAGGAATTTGACTTAGTTATTGGTGCGAAAAACAGAAAAAGAACAAAAAACAAACCAAAAGCAATAATGATAATAATGATAAATATAAAGTATATAAGATAAATAAAGGATAAATAAGGGTTTTAGGGAAGTAGTGAAAAAGGAGCAGGTTTAATGGTAAATGAAGCCTAATTCTGCAGTACACAAAAGTCACATCGCTTGATTTTAATTTTTCAAACATGAACACAATAGCAGTGTATATACCACAATAAGAAAATAATAAAAACATAAAAAATAAACAAAGCAAAGAGAGAATAAATGGTGACAAAATCCTACAAGAATAATTGTATCTTTAATCTTAAAATGTGATACATTTAAATTATTTTAAAGGGATTTATTGAAGTGTGTACTAGCCTAAAATAGTCCTAAAGTTCTTATAGTAAACATTGGGAACATTGTTCTTCCCAACAACATGGCATACACGTGGTTGTCCTAAATCTGGGCGTTGGAGCTTCAATCAGAAGCTTGAGAGGCGTGCGTGGGTAGAACCTGTCCATCATTCCTGATAGTCTGGTCCAGTCTTTTGACAGCAGATTATAAAGAGGATGTGAAGCTGATGTTACTGGCCTGACCTCCTCATATTGTATTGCAAAATGTCACTTTAGCACATGCGAAGAGAGAGGAAGATGCGGATATCTATTTATTATAGTAGCGATGTACTTATCAGACTTGGCTTCATCTCTGTCACCAATTCTTCATGCTTTGCTCCTCAACTTGTCAGCGCATGGTGTTTTCCATATCCGCCGGTCCTCAGGTGGCGTATGAGCTAATGTGAAATGAACAATCGGAGATCAGGGTAGGTGCTATTCTTCTGCCCAGGGCCTTTTCTTTCTGAATGTCAGTCTTGTAATTCTTTTGCATATTTAATGTGATTCAGGCTTTGTGCCTGTCCATCATTCCTGGTGACCCATTTTTTTAGTCATGATGCATCATCTGTGGCCTATGGAAAGTTTTGCATGTGGGGTACTTTTTGTATGGATGTCAAAGCAAGCTGGATAACAGAAGAATGTGAGTGCAGCGCAGAAAATACAGAGTTACGCACCCAGCTGCGGTTTAGCGGTATTAAAACATGCAAACATCACTCCACGCGCTAATAAGGGGTACAAACCCCAGGGAATCAGGAGTGCGCTTCTTCTGCGTGTCACAATGCGCCCAAAATCCATTTAGCGTGTTTCCCTCTGATGATTATGTACAGTAAGCGAATCTCACAAGGGGCTGGACACCCGAGGCGGAGCGTGTGGAGTCTGGTGTGGCTGCGGTGCAGAGGATGGTTTGCATAGAGATCTATGGACGTCGCTCTGGAAGCACCGCTCCGATGAGCTTCTGTGTCTTTTTCTCCATGTTTTGACCGTAAAACTCTCGTGCACAGTAGATCATCTTGAAATGGTGCTGATAGACTGAATGACAGACTCAGATCAGTGGTGTCAACAGATCAATAGGACAGTTTCTGTCCAAATCTGCCTGTTTTTTATGGACTGATAAGAGAAAAGTTACAGGACCTAATAGAACATAACAATAAATCAGGGGAAAAAAATATCATTAGGTTTTAAAGTTGTTTTTTATTTATTCATTGTTTTACATTTGTATTTGTTTATTTAGGTTTCGACATTATTAAATGTTTGTGCAGCCGACAGAGAAGTAAATCTGTCTTCAATTTAACTTTCTCAAATGTCATTTTGTACATCTGTGCACTCACCTCTCCACATTGAACAAACAAAATGTTCATTTAAATAAGGCGGTCTCGACCACGTCTATACGCGCAGCTATGAGTGCCGCAATGTTAGTGAATTCCCCACAGCAGGTGAGGAAACCAAGAGATTTAGTGACGCTAAATCCCCCCCAAGTGTGTCCACATCAGACACACGGTGCACACAGCCAATGCCCGGGGCCCTGGTACTCACACGCACTTTGTGAGATGCTGAATGAGCTTTACCTGTGTGTCGGGCCACTCTCCTCTCAGGCACATTTTTTTTTTAATGAACTTCAAAACTCAGAACTTTAACTTTATAACCCTATACTTTAGACTTTTGTAATTCAGAATTTCAACTTATGAACTTTAAAACATTAAAACTTTTTCTTTAGAACTTTAACTTTAGAACTAATACGCTTTAGAATCTAAGAACATTGATTTTACAATTTCAAACTTTTAAAATACGTAATAATAATGATAATGTTTTTTTTTATTTAAAAGCCCTTTTCAAGAAACTCAAATACATTCTACAAGTTAAAACAGTAATAGCAAAAACAGTGATTAATACAAAGAAATATAAATCAGAAAAAAGAAAGAACATGAGCAAAAAGTAAGGCAGGAAACAGGTAACAGGTGAGTTTTGAGAAGTGATTTAAAAAATTCTGAATTTCAACTTAAAAAATTGAAAACATCAAAACTTTATTTTTACAACTTTAACTTTAGCATTAAGTGCATGGGTACGTTTAGATCACATGCTGTTTGTATTTATTTTTTATTTGTGCAGTGACACATCATTTTTTCAACTAAATGTGCAAAACAAGATGCCTCCCATCATGCTGCTTATTTTTTTTATATTGTGTTTTGTGATCAAATCTGTTCAGAAAATTTAATGTTACTGAGAATGTGAAGAAACAACAGCTGCAACACTGAAGCCAAACACAAATTTCACACACTTTTACGTACCTTAAAGTACATTTAGATTTTCTGTGTTGAGTGGACACTATAGGTGTGGGACTAGCTTTGGCCACTGAAGTGCTTCCAGTGTCAGTCCGCTGACATTGTCTTTGCAAAAACCAAAAAAAAAAGAAGAAAAAACTTCCTTTAACAAAGTTTGACACAGTATGACTCAACTTCATAATGTGCTCTTAAATGTATTTGAATCTATGCAAACAGCACAGGTGAGAATATGAACCAGTGATTAAAGAGAGGAGCTTTAAAGTCAGAAAGAGTTTGTCTTCCATATAGCGACTTTAAGGTTTTTTTTTGTGTATTTTTTTTTTTTTTTTTGAAAGCACTTTACTTGAACTTTTCCCCCTCACAGCAATTCTCCATTTTCCTCAGAGACCTGCATCCTGCTGGGGTTTATTTAGAGGCAACGTAAAAAATAACAACAATAGTAGCGTCAGTGGAAGAAGAAGAAATGCTGAAGTCGAGCTTCAAGTTGCAAAAAAACCCCCAAAAAATTAAATAACCCACCAGTTTCTTTCGTTGTGCACCCCACTCATTATGTTTCATATATTTACTAAAACACACAAAACTACTCATAGAACCGAACTATCCCAGCATGGTACAATTTTGTCCATATTGGGATAGAAGGCTTAACACATTACAAGCGCTATATAAAATCAAGTCCATTTACCAAGTCCATTTATTTTATACAGTAAAATAGTGCATAGGGAAACCGCGTTTCTCTGGAAATCATCATAAACCAATAACATATTTTTTCAAAACAGCAGTGAATAGCTTTTACTGGTTCAGTGTATAAAAGCACAACATTACAAACAGTTTATCAATGAGTTATAGCATCCGTTAAAGTGCACGACACCAAAAATGTTTTTCAAACACATCCAAACAAGTTTTCTGAGATGCAGCCATATATGTGCCATGGACGCAAAGCAAAGCGAAGAAAGAGAAGAATATTCTGACAATGTAGATCATTCTTTGGTTATAATTTTAGCAAGTTTATTTTGTCTTTTTTTTTTTTTTAAATACATGTTCAATAAATAAAACCTTAACATATATCATATTTGGTAGTTAAAGACTTATTTTGAGGAAGAAAGAGTATGAGAGAGTGTTGGAGGGAGCGTTGGGCGTCAATGTGTATATTCAATGTGTGACCAAGGGAGAATGTTTTTACTGTGATGTCACTTCCTCCCTCCTCTCCAATCTCCTCCCACCTGGAAAGTCTTTCGCTTTTGCTCTCGCAAAAAAAGGGGATAATTAAGTCAACATTTGAGCATGAGTCTAACAAAGGCAATATGCCCTTTGTTGTTTTTATCTGCATGGCAAAAAAAACAAAATGAACATAAAAATTGGTGTCGTGTTCTCTAATGTCTGGCATACACTGTGCGATTTTTTCGTTGTACTCAGCTCCAGCTCAAATTGTGCGACCCAATTGCAGAGTCCGAATGTGTGCGGAATGTTTCCGGAAATGCAACGTACAAATTAAAAGAAGAAAAAGAACTCTGAAGCGGTGCCATTGAAACAGAAGAAGATGAAGAACCTGGAAGTGGAGAGACACTCGCAAATCTCAGCAAAAAGAGCTTTAAAAAAGAAAAGACAGTGTTGTGATGGAGCAGGAACTGGCTGGACAGATGTAGGCAGTACGGTCTGTCAATCTTACAGCGGTCCTACGCATTTGCGTAGCACCACATTTTGGGCCCTGAGTACAAACCATCGTGTCGGGCCCCGACTATAAGTTATGTACACTTTTTTGTCCACCCGGAAACTATACCGGTATTCTTGAGCTTTCTTTTTTACGCACTAACCCAGAAGTTCCCAACCTTTTTTGGGTCGTAACCCCATTTTAATATCACAAATGTCCAGCGACCCCAGAGATATTTTTCTTCTTTCTAGAATTAGTTTTTGATCATGTTTATTAAAGTGTGTTACAAATACAGAGAAGCCAGGATTAGTGACAAGTGTGCCACCTTAGATACTTTTATACTGCATTTTATTTGATTATATTAGAGAATGTTTAAGTATAGAATACAGTTATTTGATATTTATTGTGTGATGTGTATTTGAAAAATATAAATGATTAAAAAAAAATTTGCCCTTTTTTACCTCCATTTTTTTTAATTTATTTGTTTATTTATTTATTTTATGATTACTAGACATCATTGGCGACCCCATTTTAATTCCAGGCAACCCCACACGGGGTCCTGAAACTAAGGTTGAAAAAAACTGCAATAACCTATTGACTCTATTCAACGATATTTTAGTTGTGACATATGCTACAATTTAGGGGCAGCTGGTAATTTTTTATTTTATTTAATTTTTTTGGGGTTTTTTTGGGGGGGGAGTGGGTATAACTAACACACACACAAAGCAAACGTGTACAAAAGGTTAATAAAAGGTAAAGATAGAATAATTAGAATCATGGGGACACTGTAGCCACATACTTTTTTTTTTTTTTTTCTACTTCTGCACATGCTGTCAAAGGTCAACACCACAGGAAGTGCAATCATTATGAGACAGCAATGCATATTTTGTTAAGTAGCCACATACTTAAGATTTGATGGTAGCAAAATTTAGTTTACAAATTTTTATTTTTATTTTCAATAATTCAATAATTAAGATTTGACGTGCCAAAGGAATCTTCCAGCATTTAATTGCACAAGAATACACATAGTTAATTTCAAACAAAATAATATGTTGCCTGAAAAAAGATGCGTGTTTTGACGCTTTAAAATGCATTTTCGTACATATATATATAAAACAGACTTCTGAGGGCCACCACCTGCCTTAGGCCCCTGGTACTAGCATGTGCAGTGTGAGAGTTTGAGGTAAGCCGGTCCATGGCACTGATTCAACAGTGCGATACTCTCAGGAGGAGCAACCAGGATTTCATATATGTTTGATTTTCTTGGCACCATGCGATTGCTGATTAGGAGCTGGTTGTGAAGTGTTATTTGCTTCTCGTGACTCCGTGTATACTACACGATGCACGACACACTGTTTAGCAGAGACTCGGCCTGATCCCAAAAATAGACGCACGTGTCAACAATCGACTCAAAATGGTTTAAAAATCGCACTGTGTATACCCGCCTTAAGTCACGATGTTCAGTCTCAAACCTGTGCAGTATCATCTGTTTTACTTCATGCTAGCAGGATTGATGCTAATGAGCCCTTTTTTGGCATCTATGCAGAAACTATTTTTGTCAGAGCTGATTGTTAGATTGCTGGGGAGCTTGTTTCACTCCCCGATGAGAGGGCAGTTTGTGCAAAGGTTGAGCAGCACTTTGGGATGTCAACGTCTGCTCTGGATGTGGATGTGAGGGTCCTCGTTTGATACTCTGAGCCAGGCTGTGCATATTTTCTCAGGGTTTTTTTTTCTCTCATTAGGATTAGGCATCTGTACTAATGTTGACATTGAATTGCCATTTGAACCATTCTCAAGGCTGTTGTTTTGCCTTGTTGGATCGAAGGATAATCTATTCTCTTAAATTTTAAAAAAGCATAAATTGGCTCTAATGTGGTGTTGAGTGATGTTTTCCCTTTCAAGGTTAGCGACTGTGGCCGTAACAAGACATTCCCTTCCTTCCTCTGTGATTTCAGCGCAGAGTGAACCTTTGTTCTCCATCAAACTGAATGCTTCCATCTTTCTTTTTCATTGTCTTTGACACAGTGGGACTGATTAAAAAGACAAAATTGATAGCCAGCAATGCTGCGCTAATTCTCGGCACCTCACAGAAAAGAAATGGTGCTCCCACCGCTGACCTCCTTCTCTGTAGCTGTGCTCGCACATAATTTGGGAGACAATTTCTATCTCTGGTTTGTCCTTTCAGTTGGTCAAACTGACTGAAAGTGTCCACACATGTTCATTTTCAGCCATGGATAATGGTCTGTAGATTTCGTTGCATGATGTCGCAGAGAAATTGTGTCATTTATCACCTTTTTGACAAATCTGAACCAAACGTTGATTTTTGTGAAAAAAATGTGCAGTGATCAACACACAATGGCCATGTTTACTGGGGAGCTTTAATTCCCCTTTAATTCAGAATACAAGTTCAATCCTCTTTAAACTGACCTTGTAAACACTTGATTCCTAATGTAAATATATATTTCAGAATTAAATTTAAATTCAAATTAGGTGGCTGGTTTATTTAATGCTCGGCCAGTCGCGATGACGCGCTGGTTCCAACATAATCCAGGATGGCAGCCCGAACTAGAGCAGAGACTATTTATTTAATAAGAGCCTTAGAAGATATACATATTTTGAAAAGAGTGGATGGACGGAAGCATAAACATGCGAAAAATTCCCACGGACACACTGACTTATTACACACACACGGACATGTGCTAACGGAACAGGCTTCGTTCGGGACATGAAGTACCAGAGCTTCACTAATGACACGCAGAACATTATAAAGTCCTTTTTCAGTCATCGTCCTGTAGGGTGGAAGTAGAACAGCTGTCGCATGAACCGCTGGCTTTGATTGAACAAAGTACGGTCTTCTATCTCCCTTCTCCTGCTCCGCGGATGACAGTGAAACCGTATGTTATGGTTGAGGTGCTGCTTCAAAACTACAATCAAAATAAAAGTCAAAACAGTTCTTATGTGTTATATGTCTTTCATGTTGTTGCCAAAAACAAACGGTTTGTTGTGTGTTTTTCCTGATAAATGTGAATATGTTACCTTCGCCCCCTGTTAAATCAGAACCCTTCCCAACCCCCAGACCTAAAGTGTGGAATTGAATAAAGCCAAATTAACCTGTTTTTCATGTGAATCTCAATTCCAAATGACTATTTTCATGTAAACACGAAGCAAAACACTTTAATTCCGAATAATTTAATTCGGAATAACTAATTCTTGGTTCATTTTAGTGAAGACTGACGGCTGCTCATCAGCAACACAAAGCATGACTCACATGTTAGGTTGAGGAGTTTTTGAGCGTTGGAAGCAGAATGTCTAAAACCTTGAGTTCAACTCTTTTGTGTGAATTTGCCAAGCATCTCACATAAAACACACAGAATATAAATGCAGGCAACACCCTATAGCCACCAATGGAGAGGACCAACAGACAATAGAGAGTCCAAAGGGAGAACACAGTATGAATGCACAATGGTTGAACTTGAATGCATGCAACATGAGTGTGGTCGCTGACCTGCAGAGAAAAATGGCAGGTGCATTTCCAAGTTTCCAGTCGTTAGGCTTGAGATAAACCATTTCACTGCATGTTGCGTTCTGGTCATTAATCATGGTGCATTGCACTGGCAATTGCTATCCTCCTCTGTTTTTATTCATCGAAGCTTCAAGTGGCTCCCCCACCAAGGACCAACATTAGGCACAGCGGTGGCTCCACTTCTGCCTCCAGCTGAATTACAAGTTTGAGGGTCACACCTACATGTAGAGGAGCCAACTAAAAATTGTTGCTTATTCCATTCAGTCAGTTTGATTATCACACTCCAATCAATCTGTTTGTGTATTTTCAAATTTTTGGAGAACACATTATTTAGACCTTGAGGTTATGAATGTGCAAAAAAAAAAAGTCTTGGTATGACAAATCAACACACTATTAAAGTGTTGTGCCTGTTCTTCAATTAAAGGTATGGAACACGTTTTGTTATAGTGGAGAAAATAGTCATTCCATCCTGAGAGTAGTAAATACATGATGTGTTCTGAAAAAGAAACAAAGAGCGTCAGACCTCTGTAGCAGCTGGAACGCGGTGAAAACTCTGGCCAATGTGCATCTTTCCCAGTGTTTTGTTTTGTTTAAAATGTTGTTTTAAGGCTTGGCACAACTTTTACATTAAAAGAAATCCTTAAAAAAAAAAAAAAAACTTGCACAACATTGTAGAATTCTGGAGCCGTACTTAATCACACATCCGAATAACCAAATAGCTGTTCGACACATATTTGGATGTAAAAGGTTGATCTCTTACAGACCTTGTCATCTTAGGGTACGCTTTCACTAATAGTATTCTGCATTGACTTTGGCCTGGCAGCACAATAAGTTGCAGGCACAGATAAAGCAGGTTGATGACCCCAGAGACTGTTGATACATGGGTCGATCTCATAATACAGGGCACATAAGTTTATCTCGATGCTGTTTAATGTTTGCTGCTTTGCTTTGTAGCTATCCAGCTTCACTTTTTCTTGGCTGGCCCCTGTGAGAGAACATTATGACTTTGGCGTTTTATAGGAGACTACATTATACGACTGTGCAAACAAACTAACTGATCAAACCAAGCTTTTTCAAAGCCATCGCAGATAAAATGTGAAGTTTATGCACTAATGAGATTCTCGAAACACAAACAAGTTGTCTTCGCTTTTTTTCTTGTACCTACATTTGACATCTTTCCAAATAGTTAATTCACCTAATGTGTGTGTTGGTGTCCAGGTGGCAAATAACATAACAGTATAGGAAGGAGTTACACCACCACGGGAATATCCTCCCACCTATTTTTGAATTAACATTGGGAAAAAAAACTTTGATTGAATTTTGTAATATACGCTAAGTATCAACAGAACTTTAATGCACTTTAAATGACATTAACAGAAACCAGCATGAACTATTTCCTCTTAAATGACCTAAAAAAACGAAAAGTTGGCACAAAAAGTAATGAAATTTGTGAATTATTTCTTTGCTGTAACAATCTTACACCATTGGTAAGCCTGTTTATTTCCGTTCAAATGGTTCCATATTTGTAAAGTACATGCATGTGTGGGATGAGCAGCAGCTGAGGTTGTTGGTTTCACTTGTGAAAAAATTGCCAAATCTTCTCTGCCAGAGCCAAACTGCTTATTCTGCCAATGGCATACAGAACATTTGACAATTTGTTCAATTAACATGAGGGTGGTAACAGTTTAGGAGCTAAGGCTGATGTGAGGATATAAAATCATATATATCACTAAAGATTTAGTTTGCTAACTTTCTTTAAAAGTCCTTGTAGAGCAACCGGGAGGAGAAAAAAACCTGGTAATTTGAAAGACATGGTCACACATGGATGCACACTTCTTTTGCGGATTTTCCTCTTCTAAATGGCTTTAATGTCCTCTGAGACTCGTTCCCCTGGTGAGTCCTCTCTCTCTCTCTCTCTCCTACTCACTTGTGTCATGCAGAGTGATCTCCGTCATGTCCCATAAAAAGTGCAGCCGACTACCAGCTGTGGCTGCTCTGATGTGCAAGAGCTTACAATAACAGCTTCAGACACATCAGTAGTAGCTCCAACACACATCATTAAGTTATCCATACAAAAAAAAATCCAGTGCACCTAATGTAAACACTGCACCTGATTCATTAACTTGGCATCACATTAGGCTAAAGATGGCTGCTCCCCATATAATGTATTTTTTAGGTATAAAAATGTAACAAAAATAAATAAATGTGCACATATTTTGTTTATCAGTAATTAATACATGACTAGTACCCACAGGTGTTTTGTCCTGTCAGTCAGCTTTTAGCGAAGAGTGGGAAGAGATGAGAGTCTGATTGACGAAAACCTTTGGTCAAGGTCATTATTGTGTTTGTATGTGTGTATGGTAGTTGGAATCCAAGAGTGTGTGTACTTGTGTGTGCGCATAGCAGGGTTCCTCGCTACAGGAGCAATGAGTAATAACCCCACTTAGATTTTTCATTCTCACTGGGCGGTGCTGGGCAACAGTAATCCCCATGCTGGCGTTGAGTCTAACCATTACAAACCAATACAAACATATTGGGTTGCTGAAAAGCACCTTGAAAATCATTGGCGGATGAAAAAGTATTCTGTATCAAAACATACAGAATGTTTGATGGACAGTTGGAGAGTTGACAGCAGTGAAGTCCCACCCTATGGGTGATGTCAACAATAAAGACACAAGGCAGACCAACATGTTGTAGCATGTGGTAGTAATTGTCCCATGATCGCACATTTACAGGTTCCAGTTGGATTGAAAATAAGGTTAACTTTAATGCATTTCATCTTTGCAATAAATCAGAAATCATTAGTAAAGAGCAAAGAGAGGTTTGATTTGCAGCGAGTTAAGTGTTTCACCTGCTCGAGGAATCATCAGATCATGAGTTTTTTTTTTTTTTTTAAAGTATGTTCTGGTAATTTTATTTAGAATCTGAGAGCACAAATTTCCATCCATCCATTCATTTTTTGACCCGCTTTTTCCTGTTTTCAAAGACAAGGGGGTCTGCTTGTGCTTATCTCCAGCTCTCAATGGGTGTTAGGCGGGGGTATACATCCTGGACAGGGTGCCAGTCTATTGCAGGGCAACGCACACAGACAAACAACCATTCACTCCTACGGGTGATATAGAGACCCCAATCAACCTAACAGCCTTGTTTTTGGATTGTGAAAGTAACCCGAAGTACCTAGAGGAAACCCATGCAGCACGGGGAGAACATGCAAGCTCCACACAGAAATGACCCAAGTGTCCACCCGAGGGCTTGAACCCAGAACCTTCTTGCTGTAAGGTGGATGAGCTAACTACTAAGTCACCATGTGCCCCCCAATCTTCCACCAAGTACCAAATATATTCTTTGTAGATGCCAAATTTTCAGTAATCTGGGTCAGTGTCATAACATAATCATTCACAATTTAAAGGATTGTAACTATTTTTAGCCCATTAATAACAATGCAGTGGGTAAAATGAATGGGTACCCTCATATTTTCAAAGAATCGCGATAGACTACGCAATTCAGATCCGATCAGTATTAAACTTAATGGACATAACTGAGTAAAAGTTCACAAAGATCGATTACTAAATAAATCAAGGGTTGATTTTTCTGCCAATCATGATGAGAAATGACCAATTTTTTTAAACTGTTGTAATCAGTATATTAATCCAAATCCCAGCTAAAATATAATGGATTATTCAATGGTGTGAGGTCTATCTTTAGTTAAAATGTTGTCAAAATTTGTTAAGTACTTGCTAACAGACAAAAAAATTAACATTAGTCCTTGTCGGGAGTAAAATTTCACTTCCACTTTTGTGCTTACAACTACTTTGCTTGACTGCACTGGATTAGAGTCAGTATGGAAGCTAGGTAGCAAGGACGTCAAGGAGAATATTTACTTACTGAGGTGTGACCTAAATGCACACGCAGGATCAGCCATAGTTTAGGTCACGTCCATATTGGGTCTCTAAACCCTCGATGATCACTTAAATGTAACATATACTTTTGCTTTTTTAGGTTTATTTCTCACTTTGAGCAGTTAGGACTACAGAGAGCTTAGATTGGATACTAAACATCAATCACAACACAAAGAAAACCCATGAATGTTCAGTTTTAGCACATTTGGTTCCATGTATTCCCTATTTCTACATTCCCAATGGGCTTCTTGACAGATTAAAGTCTTGGGACTGGTAAAAACCCTATGACAGACTGGTGTACGTGTCTTGCGCCCAATGTGAGCTGGGATAGGAAGCAGCTAATCCCTAAAATATGTACCGGAATATACATGAACAGAAGTTTAGAGAGTAACTGGTAAACATGGGTTCAAACAAAGGAAATCTCTTTTCAAAACAAGCTCAGGTGTGTTTTCATGTTGGCACTGGGGCTTATCTGTAAACAAGTGCATGCTGGGAATTACCATTCGATAAAGTCTGGCTCTGATTTACCATCAGAGCGCATCATGAACACCTTCAACAGGCAAACATAACAGGCTTTAAGTTCCCAAAGCACACCGTCAAAAGGTCTTTCTGATCAATAATTCACTGACACTGAACTCAGGTCTACTATCCGTTCATCGTTTGCTTTCCTGCTCAAATGAGACAATCTATTTCATATGCCTGCATGTTTTATATCCCTCATAAAAATCTCCACGCTGTCAACTAGGTGTGGAATATTTCAGAGCTCAATTCATAACAGGTTGAAGGCGGGCAACAGTTGAAAGCCGAAAGGGAGCAGCTGGTTGAAAGGTCAGGTATCAGATACTTTGACCACGCCAAATGTCAGCAAGACAATCTGATAATTTGTGACCCCTGGGTGGAGAAGAAAATCAAAAGATGCCACATGCAGGATCTGTACAAGACTCACTCCAAAATGTCAGACACATATAATCCAGGATGAAGTGAGACGTCAGTCAAGGATCGGTGCCAATATTCATTAGGCACACTGGCACATGTGCAGACAGTAACACACAGACAGATGATAACTGCCAGGGCTGGCAAGTGATTTATTCACCTGATGAGAATTGAATGATCTTTTTTTTTTTTCAATGTAAAATTCCCTCAGACAGTGGAGCGTCACTTTCGATAGCATGGCTCAGTGACTCTGGATTGCAAGGCAGCGTGCATGAGAGGGATCCTTAGAAAAAACATTCTCCCCATTAAAATGCACGTAAACTAACAGCTCATCTCAATCGCGACGTCACACACTTTGTGATGACAGAATGTGAGATCTGCTTGCTGTTTTTTTTTTTTTTTTTTTCTCCCAGAAACCAATTAAAACCTGAGATGAGGGAAATCAGAAGCAAATAAATCATTTGAAAAATCCCATTAGAGTTGACACAGAGGGACTCAGCTGTGTTTTTAAAAGCTAAAAGGACAGAGAGAAAATATATATAATGGGCTTCAAAGGGAGAAATAAATAGAGTGGGGAAAGGTGGCTTTGATGGGAAACTCGTTTTAATAAAAAGTAGTTTGTATTCTTCACACCGGGGTAGACAGTACACATAGAATATGCTGGCGTCATTGACTCGTGTGGCTGCCGGGTGCAGAACCTCGTGGAGACAATCAGCTCGGAGGCAAAGCAGTGAAACAACCCAAGATTGCCATGAATGTGGCTTCTCTTGCTCGAGGTTGGATGATCCAATCGCACAACATGAATAACCTGGGCGGCAAAAAAAGCAATTACCCTGCAGTCCAAACAAAGGGGCTGAGACACTGACACCAGCAGGGTCGGAGTGGCAGAAAGGGCTGACACTGTCAGTGCAGTGGGACAATTTAATTCTCTGCAATATGGTTAAATCCCGAGGGAACTAGAGTTTGGAGAGATGTGCATGAAAAGATGTAGAGGAAGATAAGATGAGCTGGTTGGTGAAAGGCCATCAAATGAAACAAGGATTCAGAGGCACAAAAAAAAAAAAATGGAGACATAATGAAAAATAATAAAGAAATTATTTAAATTAAAGGTTCAGTTTGTCCTCCGCCGGAAACCTGATCTGAGCGATGATAAAAATAATACAGGAAAAATATTTAATACAAAATGTAATGAAAAAAACTATTGTCAAGAGGAAGGTGAGAGACACCAGACCTAACAATGCAGATGACCTGAAGGCTGCTATCAAAGCAACCTGGGCTTCTATTATGCCTGAGCAGTGCCACAGGTTGATCGCATCCATGCCACGCCACACTGATGCAGTCATTCATCCAAAAAGAGGCTCAACAATGTAGAGTGCATAGAAATGAACATCATTTTCAGAAACCTTACATTTTTGTTTAAAATATCCTTTTTTTATTGATCTTATGTAATATTCTAATTTTTGTGAGACACTGTATTTTGGGTTTTCATTATCTGTTAGCCATAATCATCAAAATTTCAAGAAATAAAAGCTTGAAATAATTCCCTCTATGTGTCATGAGCCTATATCATACTATATGGGTTTGACTTTCTGAAATGAGTGAAAATATTGAACATTTTCATGATATTCCAATTTTTTTTTTTTAAGATGTACCTGTATGTGTAGGTGTAGTGAGGGTGTGGTCAGTTGAATAGCAGAGGTCACGAGTGGGAGGCTACACCTTAACCGCAACCGTCTGGGTGTCATCCACATCCAACCTCTACCGCTCTTCTCCCACAAAAAGCAGGTGGATTGTGTTTGAATGTAATGTTGGTTTTCTACTATACAATTTAAGTTTTAAGTTTATATTTTTAAGTTGAGGGCTTTGTCTGTACTGGTTTGGTTTAAGCTTTTAATATGATATATGTTTTTTTTTCTAAAAAGTAGGTTTTAAGTTTAGCCTTAAAGGTGGAGAGAGTAGCAGCCACCCTTGGACCTGGTTCCAAAGGTGAGGAGCCTGGTATCTCCTGTTCTACCTCAAGACAAGCTTGGAACTACACGCACCAACTGTAGAAATGTACAGTTGTTCCCAAATTTGACTTTCTTGGCAACTGCCTAGAATAAATTATTAGTCACTACTTGGTAATAAAGAATGATAGAAAATTTAAAAAAAGCCATGCTGAATAATTTTGCCCGGGGGTTGCTGTACCCCTTCCCTCCTATCTCTAAAACAACAGACCTGCAAGCTGAGCAAGCAGCTAAAGTTGTAAGTATAATTTCAGAACACTTGAATGTGAGAGTGCACGGCTTTGGAGAGACGGCGCGCCCGTGGGAAGTACAGAGGGAAAGTCAATTTAGAGCCTCTTCAGTGAAAACGATAGTAAATCTTGCACTTAATTAAAAGCACCTCAATTTACTGCTCTTATCTTAGGTAATCATGTTAACCAATCGGGGTGCTAAAAACTCATTAGGGGTATGGATTTTAATTAGCAGCCTTGAAGATGCAACATAAAATAGCACCCCTCAAACAGGAATCCTTTAGTAATGGGAATATTCAGTCGTGCTTGGAAAGATAATTACTCTTTTCTTTCTGTGCGGTTCATTGTTTTTTTTCCCCACATTTGCAACCAATTTATAAGCTTCATCAGACACCTCAGAGAGACACCATACTGCAGTGTGTACATGAAGCCTAATGGTTGAAATGGGAAAAATCTCCCTTGAAATGCCAAGCATGTAACTATTTGGCCTACTCTACCGCATTACTTTTTAAGTTAAATAACTAGTTTACAGTTACTTTATGGTGCGTTTGTTTTTGTAGAATGGTAAAATTATACATTTTCACCTGTTGGATGTAGTTCTATGTCTTATTTCCTGTTTCTATTCCATCACGTGTGTTTGTTTACTCTGGATGAAACAGGATCTTGTTGCGGTGTCAAATAATCCAGACGTTAGGTGACAAACTCTCAGGACAAAGGACAAAGAAAAGAATATTGTAGTTAAATGTAAGCTATATCCTGGCTTAAAGCTTGTCTATACTGCCGGAAACAATAATTCTAATCTCTGGAGGTATGGTTAAGCTAAAAGCTAAAGGAGACCTAGCGGCAGTGCTTAATTTGTAAATCATCAGGTCCTGGAACACCGGCCGCGTGTTGTCCCGGCAGTAAGAGAGAGACAAAAGTCACTTAATAAAACACTTTTTAAAGCGTATTTTGCCAACTAAATGGGCCAATAATATCATGTGAACACAAACAACCAATTACCGTATTTTTCGGACTATAAGGCGCACTTAAAATCCTTTAATTTTCTCAAAAATCGACATTGCGCCTTATAATCAGGTGCGCCTTATGTATGAAATTAACTACTGTGCTTCAACATGCTGAACTGAAAAAGTGACTGTATTGTTCTGTATTTTATGTGTTAAACCTGAACAATGTTGATAGTTATTGTTAATGAGTTGAATAAAGTTTGGGCGTGGGCGTGGCCTGTCTTTCTCTTCCTCATTCACGCTCAGTTTTTGCCTTCAGTTTTGTGTGCACAATGACATTTCCAGTGATTTCAACTCAATAAAAAACGCAGCTGTCCACATATAATATTTCAAAATTGACCTAAAAGCAAATGAGGCGCTGGGGAAAAAAATGAGGTGCTGGATTCAATTAAATAACTGTTCGTCAAAATCTAGGTGGTGCCGGATCTTGCCCTGGCCGGACCCTGACTAGTGGAAACATCCAAAGTGATTCAAGCCACTCCGTTCAAACAACAGTGGCTAGATTTAAACACAGGGACTGTCAACCAGGCACAGATTGATGGAGAAACTGCACGGTCTGTGGTAGAAAACACGTGGCCTATTTCTCTAGCGGAGCCCGATTTATGGAACAGCTACAAAAGATATAACGTGTGATAGAAAAATAATAACGTTGTGATGTGAATGAAAATGAAGGCAAAGTGTTTGGTTATTAATTTGTATTATTCAAAATTCAGTAGTATGGGGAGTAGTGAAATTTAGGCTAAGAGCCATGAAAAGGTACTTTTCACAGTGACTCATTACTTTTTGATTTTCAAAAAGCAGGAAGCGGGTCATGCTGCTGTCATGTCATTACCATTCGCCAAGTCTCCCTCTTAACACGGCCACACATTCATTGTGTTGGGAGAGTGTGCACAGCGATAATCGATTACACGAGGCTGCTCTGCACAGCACAATGAGGAAAACACAAATAGCAGGACAGAGGTGAGGCTCCGATTGGACACGGCAGTAGGAAGAGGAAACATTGCGCTGCAGGCTTTTATTGCACTCTGCAAGAGCAGCAGGGCAGAAAAGTAAACTGTCAGGAACAAGACGTTTTACAGATGAAATCCTACACAACGACACAAAGCTTTTCAGGAGAAAAATACATCCTCAGTCCTCAACGAAGCAATGTTTTTTTTTTTTTTTTTGGCTCAATTCCATGAATTTCAGATTTTCTATCTTTACTATAAACCTTTTAGGAGAAATCTGATACCGCAGAGCGTTTAGCAGCTGGATCATTAATAACATACAGCTTATATATTCAAAGAACAAACCAATATGACAGAATAATGATAAGTAAGAAATTTAAAATATCAAACCATGTAAAAAAATATTTAGCAACAACATTATGACAAATGACTGGTCACGTGGAAAATGGGTTTAATACACAGATAAAATATAGTATTTATAGTTTAAAGTGCAGTAGAAAGATCTGGTAACACTTTATTTTAGGGAACACCTATTAACCATTAATTAGTTGCTTATTAGCATTAGTAACATATTGACTCTTAATCAGTCATTATTAAGTGCTTATTAATGTCTTAAGTACTTATTAATGTCTTATTAAGTAGTTATTAATGACTTATTAAGTACTTATTAATGTCTTATTAAGTAGTTATTAATGTCTTATTAAGTACTTATTAATGTCTTATTAAATACTTATTAATGTCTTATTAAATACTTATTAATTTCTTATTAAGTAGTTATTAATGTCTTATTAAGTACTTATTAATGTCTTATTAAGTACTTATTAATGTCTTATTAAATACTTATTAATTTCTTATTAAGTAGTTATTAATGTCTTATTAATTACTTATTAATGTCTTAAGTACTTATTAATGTCTTATTAAGTACTTATTAATGTCTTATTAAGTACTTATTAATGTCTTATTAAGTAGTTATTAATGCCTTAGTCTCGCAGTCCAAACAGGGTTAGGGTTAGGATTAACGTTAAGTCTAACTTTAACCCTAGCATATTCAAATTGTAATTCATAGACAACAACTTCTTTACTTACTACTAATAAGTAATTGTTCTGAGGTTATTTAGGGAAAACTCTTAGTTAATGGCTTACTGGTTGTATAATAAGGCCATGCAGAATAAGGCATTCATAAGTACTTAATAATGACTAATTAAGAGTCAATATGTTACTAATTTGCATGCTAATAAGCAACTAAGTAATGGTTAATATGTGTTCCCTAATATAAAGTGTTACCGTCTGGGTATTAGCATTAGTAACATATTGGCTCTTAATTAGTCATTATTAAGTACTTTTTAATGTCTTGGTAAGTACTTTTTAAAATTGCTTTTTTTTTTTAAACTCCTAAGTTAACTCTGAAGCCAATACAGATCGATTGCTGTCTTGAATGTGGATTATATATATTGTAAACAATATTTCCTAAATGCTGCCAGACTCCATTTGCATAATATGACACACACACACACACGCACACAGAGAGCGTAATATCTGCCTTTCTATTTAACTGATTGGTTTGTTAGTGACAATCAATTTTGTTGACTAAAGGTTTTATCATAATTTTCATCGACTTTATTTTTGAAAGTGACAATAACGAGACTAGAACAAAAACAATATCAAAATATATTGATATTTTCATCAACTAATAAAAACGAAACCATAATTTCGTCACATGGGATGAGACTGAATCAGAACTTATGTGAACATATGGCCTAATAATGCTCAGTAAGGCCGATCAAAGGGAATTGAATCTTAACGAATGCTGCATATTTGAATTGAATAAATCTGTAACAGAATTTGTTGACTAAAATGTTCACGTCATTTAGTTCAGGGGTTCTCAACTGGTTTCACCCAGGGACCCACATTTTGCCACGGTCATTAATTTGCGACCCACTTTTTTTTTTTTTTTTAGAATTCTTCAGACCAAATTGAGTTTTTCAAAAATAGCTGTTGAAAACACACATACAGAATCTTTTTAAAAACATAAATCTATACACTTTCGTGTGCAATACGCATTTCACAGCATGCCTGTCAAAAAAAAAAAAAAAACTTTCTTTTCAAATAAAACACAAGTCCGACATTATGTATTTATTCATTTATTTTTGACCAGCTGTCCGCGACCCACCCAGTACTGGCCCGCGACACACATTTGGGTCCTGACCCACCAGTTGAAAATCACTGATTTATTTGACTAAAAGTAGACAGAAATAGTCCTGATGACTACATTTTGATTAAAACTAAGTCAAAACTAAATCAAAATCTGAAATCCTTTGCGTGTATTTCTGTCTTTGCTCTGTGTGTTTTTGGAGTCGTTTTGTTGTCTTTCTGTGTGTTTTTCTGTCCATTTGTAGATTTTTCTTTCTTTTGTGTATTTTCTGTAATTTTTTTGGAGCACCAGTTGCCCATGTGTGGAATAATATAAAACCACTCTCAACTGGCAGTGGACGAACAAATTATTACATCATCCGCAGATAATCTTTGCAAACAACAAAACAATTGCACAGAGATCATTTTTGCAACAAATTCACTTTGTTTTACTCGACTTTAAGGCATTTTGATGAAAATCCGCCCAGACAACCTGCATGCATTAGTAAGCACTACAGCAATCACATTCTCTTTGCTTCTTTTTGAAGTTTCAGTTTAGCATGCAGTCAATGATTTCTGCCATGACTTCCCCGGAACAACAGGTGACAAAAACAGTGTAGTTTCACCACAAGTCAGTGCACAGCAGAGAAAACACAAACTCATATTTGGGAGGAATCTGTGTCACCAAGGTTCAAGTTTAAAATATTAATCCACTTGCCTGAGGACAAATAAACACCTGCAGTGTACAGAAAGCCTCTCGGTCGGAGCTGATGAGGGGAAACATAGATTTGATTTTTTATTTTGTGCATAAGAAAAATATTCATAGTCTGCTGCAGCATATCAACAAATCTGCCACTTTAATTGTAAAAAATAAGTGTAATGTTCTCGTGCAGTGTGTTGAAACGCTGACTAAACACCAAGCTAAACCAGGTTGAATGAAGACCAAGTCGTTGTGAGGTTCACCATTTCTTCATTAACTTTTGGTGAAAACTGTAACACAAATATTACAAAGTACATTCAGTTTGTACTCAAACATTTGTACATAGTTATTAATAAACATTCACAGTAATATATTTCCCTAAATAAGCAGTATATAGATTTTGTACAGTTTTAGCACGCGTTAGCAAGAGTAAACAAACTTCTCCTAAATTGAACAGATTTCACCTCAATATCACTTTTACAATTCTTTAACATTCATAATATTAACTTTTTTAAACTTACGGCATTGCCTCTATGATGCTTAATAGCGGATGGCATCGGATCAAGTTCAGAGCATGTGGAACATGTCTGCCATGCTTTTCAGGAGAGCCAGGAAGAGACAGGAAGTTGCCAAACAGGAAATGACATCAACTAATAGCTCTTTAAAAATAAAACTTTCCATCCTGACAAATTAAACCTCAGTTGAAATTACTTTGCTCATTTTAACTAAAATAACTGACGGGACCAAAAAGAGAATTATTTCAACAGAAAATAAACAATTGCCTTGAAGGCATCACACTCCCCGTCTGACCTCTGTGAGGTCATAGTGAAAGTCACCAAGTCTAAACACTTGAAAGTCTAAACACTTGACTTTTATCAGTCTTTGGGAAGAAGTAAAACAACTTCTGTGACAGGTCTCTGGAAAGTTCTCGGAGTGCCTTGGTCAGTGGTCTCCACTTCAACCTTTCTCACAAGGTCATCCTTTCCAGGAAAGGTGGCAGTAATCCTAGCCATTGGCCAGCAGTTGCGAACAATCTGCTTGTCACGGAGCAGGAGTAGGTCTCCAACTTGAAGATTCCTTTGTGGTGTAGTCCACTTTTGTCTGTTTTGTAGAGTGGGTAAGTACTCGCGGCTCCATCTGCCCCAAAACTGGTTTGCCAGGGCCTGCACCTGCTTCCACTGTTTTGTGTAAAGGTCCTTGTCATTGAAGTCTCCCGGAGGAGGTGGAACTCCTGACTTCTGTGTGAGGAGCATTGATGGTGAAAGGATAAAGGGTTGCTGTGGATCTGCAGATACAGGTAAAAGTGGTCGTGCATTCATGATGGCGGTGACCTCTGCCATCAGTGTACAAAGGACTTCATGAGTTAGACGGCTTTTCTGTTGGAGCAACATTGAATCAAGAATTCTTCTTGCAACACCGATCATACGCTCCCAACAGCCTCCCATATGGGAAGCGTGTGGCGGGTTGAATTTCCAGCTGCATCCTTGTTCACTCAAATACCTCTGCACTGTTTTATCCATGCCAAGCTCTCTGCATGCTCCAATGAAGTTGGTGCCACAATCAGACTGGAGTTGCTTTGCAGGGCCTCTGAGTGCAAAGAAACGCCTGAGAGCATTTACACAGCTGGAAGAGTCCATTGACTCAATGACTTCTACGTGAACAGCTCTTGAACTGAGACAACTGAACATGATGGCCCACCGCTTACTCTCGGCCTGCCCTCCTCTCGTGCGTCTGGCTGTAACAGACCAAGGCCCGAAGACATCGAGTCCCACATACGTGAACGGAGGACAAGTTTTGAGGCGTTCCAATGGTAGGTTAGCCATACATTGTTGCTCTGGTTTCCCTCGCAGCTTGCGACAAGTTATGCATTTGTGGAGAACTGAGTTAATCAGTGTTTTACCACCCAGGATCCACAGGCCTGCTGCCCTAATTGCTCCTTCCGTGAGATGACGGCCCTGATGTTTCACCTGCTCATGGTGATGTCTTGTGAGCAGCAAAGATATGTGGCTGTTCTTGGGCAGGATTATTGGGTTCTTTTCTGCAGACGTTAGTTCAGAATGTTTCAAGCGCCCTCCAACGCATATGAAGTCATTCTCCAACGTCGGGCAAAGTTTCAGTAGGGGGCTACTTTTAGGCACAGTTTTGTTGGATTGCAGTGCTAATAACTCCCTTGTGAATGCAGCCTTCTGCGCTGCTTTCAAGACAACATCTCTTGCTTGAGACATTTCATCAGCAGTGCAAGGTAGAAGGCAGTTGTGCCAACCTTTACATTTGCTTTCTTGGTTTGACCGTTTGTGGGATCGTGCCATATGGATGAGGAAGGCAAACCCTCTGACAAGGGAGGTGAAAGTGGAAAACCGGTTGAAACGATCAGCGCTAAGTGTGGTTTCTTCAGTGCAAGTAGCACAAGTTTGTACTTGGGGCCGGATCTCTGAGTCCTTCTCTGGTTCAATGAGCTCAAACCTTTGAGTGTTTTTTGTTGTTGTTGATGACGTCTGATACAAAAATGAGGGACCTGTGAACCAAGATGTTTGTAAAAGGCGGGATGCAGGCAAGGATCTGGACGCGTGGTCAGCTGGGTTCTCCTCTGTGTGTACATAATTCCACTGTTCTGGAGTTGAGGACTGGCGGATGCGCTGGACTCTATTATGGACGTATGTATAGAAACGCTTTGTCTCATTACAAATGTACCCAAGTACAACTTTACTGTCTGTAAAGAACTGGACAGCATCAAACTTGAGATCAAGTTCCTTCTGGATGAGATCTGCCATCTCCACTGCAAGAACTGCTGCGCAGAGTTCAAGCCTAGGGATAGTTGGTTCCGACTGAGGTGCTAGCTTAGCTTTGCCCATTACAAATCCCACTTCAGATTTCCCATCCTCCTGAATGGTCTTTATATAAGCCACAGCGCCGATTGCCTTGTTTGAGGCATCTGAGAAGATCCACAATTCTGAGCGCACTGCTTTGGATAATGAAGTTGTGTACGTCCGTGGAATATGAAGCTCACTTAAATCTTGAAGAGAGTCTCTCCATTCCTCCCAACTCCTCAGCTTGTCACCTGGGAGTGGCATATCCCAGTCAGAAAGATCCGAGGTCAGTTCCCTGAGAAGGGCTCTTCCCTGGATCGTGACAGGTGCCAGCAAGCCGAGGGGGTCGAAAATACTGTTGACAGTAGAAAGAACTCCACGTCGAGTGAATGGTTTGCTTTTGTTCGTTACAGAAAAGGTGAATGTGTCTGTTTTGATCTCCCAGAGTAGGCCCAAACTCCTTCGTGTGGGTACTGTCTCTCCACCTAAATCTAAATCTTTGGTAACTGGAGCACAATCTTCAGGTGAGAAGGCTTCAGTGACTGCCTTGGAGTTTGACACAAACTTGTGCAACCGAAGGTTCGATTCTGCGAGTGAAGTCTGTGTTCGTCGGAGCAGGTCGATGGCCTCTTCTTCAGATGGTAAAGATATTAAGCCATCGTCCATGTAAAAGTGACTTTCGACGAACTTGACTGTGTCGTCGCCATGCTCCTGAACATTTTCTCGGATGGCTCTGCGCAGCCCATAGATGGCCACGGCAGGGGATGGTGTATTGCCAAAGACGTGGACTTTCATCCGGTACTCTATGACAGGCTTACTGAGATCATTGTCCTTGTACCACAAAAAGCGGAGGAAGTTTCTGTGGTACTCATGGACCAAAAAACAATGAAACATTTGTTGGATGTCTGCGAGGATAGCAACTCTTTCTTTTCGGAAACGCAGAATGACACCAAGGAGAGAGTTGTTGAGATCAGGTCCTGTGAGGAGTACATCATTTAAGGAGACACCACAGTGTTTGGCGCTGGAATCAAACACCACCCTGATTTGGTTTGGCTTTTGTGGATGGTATACACCAAATGATGGCAAGTACCAGCATTCCTCATCTTCTTTTAATGGGGGCGCCACCTCGGCATGACCACTGGTGAAGATTTTCTCCATGAATGCCGAATACTGTTCTTGCATCTCAGGTCTCCTTTTCAAAGTTCGCTGAAGAGAAATGAACCGCTTAACTGCTTGCTCTTTGTTGTTCGGGAGATGCTGGCGTGGTTCTCTGAATGGGAGTGGTGCGACCCAACTATTGGAGTCATCCCTGTAGACACTTATATCCATGATCTTTAGAAAGAGAATGTCTTCCCTTGACAGAGCGAGTTGGTTGTCATGCTCTGTTTGATCGAAGACTGTCTGTCCAAGCATTTTCTCTGGTGATTTGTTAGGCCCGCTGATGGCTTGTTCGGTTTCTTTGACACATATCGAGCTGGAGCAGGGTTCGAAGATCGAATGGCGGCCACTGCCCCATATGTTGGTCTTAAATGCATTGACTTCAGGCTTATGTGCTTTGCCCAAGCAGACCTCACCTATTACTGTCCAACCCAAATCCAAGCGCTGGGCAAAGGGAGCATTGTGAGGCCCGTTTACCTGCTCTCTGACTTTATGTACCCTTAGTACATCTCTCCCGAGTAGCAGGAGTATTTCTGCCTCTGGGTCAAGATCAGGAATAAACTGAGAAATGTGAAGGAGATGGGGTTGGTGAAGAACTGCGTCTGGTGTTGGAATCTCAGCCCGATTGTTTGGGATGGCTTCGCACTCAAGGAGAGGTGGAAGAGAAATTACTGTTTTTCCATCTAGTGACTCAAGCCAGAATCCTTCTGCTTGCTTGCCATATGATTTTACTGTTCCAGAACAGGTTGTGAGATTGTAAGGGAAAAGCTCACTGTCCACATGAAACTGTTCGAAGAATTCTGGTCGAGCCAGAGAGCGGTTGCTCTGATCATCAAGAATTACATAGGCTTTGATGGCCTTGTTCTTGTAATCTTTGTGGAAAACCTTTGCGAGGCAGATCTTAGAGCATGAACGACCCCACTGACCAGGACCACAAACCTCTGTACAACTTGCACTAACATCAGACCCATTGGACTGTTCTCCCTCCCCGCCATTCTCTGGCAGCAGTGGGGGAGCCTGGAAAGCTAAAGGTGGGGGGCCAGAATGCATGACTGCATCGTGGTAGGTGCTTCCACATTCAGAGCACTTCACAGAGATCTTGCAGTCTTTGGCAAGGTGAGAAGTTGAGCAGCAGCATTTAAAACAAATTCCTTTTTCCTTGAGAAATGCCTTTCTGTCGCTGAGGGGTTTGCTTCTAAATGTTCTGCACTTTTTAAGAGGGTGCGGTTTGTTATGCAAAGGGCAGTTCTTGTTGGGATCCATACTAGTCGTAGAAACGTCAGTTTTGTAGACGGTTATAGGTTTGTTGGCATTGAAATTCTTTCCAAAGGATTTGTCAGGTTTTGTGGTCATTGTCGTATTGCTATGGAACATGAAGCTAGGGTCATTACGCTTCTTTGCCTCACGACAGATAAAGTCGCAGAAATATTCGAAGGGAGGGAAACACCCATGGTTCTCTTCTTTGAACCACGAACCTGAAGACACCCACTTTTCCTGAAGTCCGTATGGAAGTTTGTCCACGATTGGTGCAATTCCACGAGAGGTATCCAGATACGATAGGCCAGTCAGGTATCCATCCTCTTTGGCACCTTGAATCTCCATAAGAAGATCTCCAAGTTCACGTAATTTAGTACACTCTTTGGCTGAGATTTTGGGAAAGCTATCCAGTCTTTGAAACAATGACCTTTCTATTATTTCAGGGGCGGCATAACAGTTCCGTAATCTCTCCCATGCCTTTTGCAGGGCTAGATTGGTGTTGTTTATGTAAACTGAGCGGATTCGTCTCACCTGTTCACCAGATTCCTTTCCAAGCCATCTAATCATGAGGTCTAGTTCCTGGGCTGGTGTAAGGTTGATATCTGCGGCTGCATTAGTGAATGATGACTGCCATGCACGGAAATTTTCCGGCTTGTCGTCAAACTGGTAAAGGCTTGATGTGACAAGGTCTCGGCGTGCTAAGTATTGTGCTAAGGGCTCGGCTTGTGGCAACATGGCGGCTGGAGTAGTACGCAGGGGAACATATGATGGAGTATGAACACTCATGGTGTGATTTAATCTTTTGGCTTCAAAGTTTGATTCTGCTTTAATTGGCTTGGTTGTGTTTGGTGCTTGTGAGTGAGTCTTATCGTCTTTTCCTGGGTTTAGCCTCTCAGCCGAAGGTTGACGCACTGAGGGGTTCTCAGGAGGATTCCATGTTACAAAGCTTTCTTGTGACTCTGCATGCATGAATTGATCAGCTGGTGGAACCTTTAAGGGTGCAGCGGTAGTTGGGTTCTGGAGATCCATCTGAAACTGTACATATTCCTTGGTTCGCTGAATCCTGATATTCTCCGATTCTTCTTTTTCTTCATCAACTACAGAGTGCATTGCTGCAGCCTCTTGTAGAACCTGAGCTTCCACAATAGCTGCATCTGCTTCGCGTTTTTGCGTTAGCACTTCTAATTCTGTGTCAATCCTAACTGCTTCCAGCTGATTCTGTGCTTCTCTGGTCTTTCTTTCTGCCTCTCTGGCAGCCTTTTCCATTTTAAGTTTTGCTTCCTCTCCAGCATATGATGCTCTTACCTTTGCAGCTTCAGCTTTGGCTCTGGCCCGTGCCACACTTGCTGATGATGCAGAGCTTTTGATGCTTCCAACGCTGCGTGCAGATGATCTGTGACTTGCTGCCATCTTGGCCACTTTTAAACATCAAATTGTGCCTTTTCACTGTAGTGTTCTCGTGCAGTGTGTTGAAACGCTGACTAAACACCAAGCTAAACCAGGTTGAATGAAGACCAAGTCGTTGTGAGGTTCACCATTTCTTCATTAACTTTTGGTGAAAACTGTAACACAAATATTACAAAGTACATTCAGTTTGTACTCAAACATTTGTACATAGTTATTAATAAACATTCACAGTAATATATTTCCCTAAATAAGCAGTATATAGATTTTGTACAGTTTTAGCACGCGTTAGCAAGAGTAAACAAACTTCTCCTAAATTGAACAGATTTCACCTCAATATCACTTTTACAATTCTTTAACATTCATAATATTAACTTTTTTAAACTTACGGCATTGCCTCTATGATGCTTAATAGCGGATGGCATCGGATCAAGTTCAGAGCATGTGGAACATGTCTGCCATGCTTTTCAGGAGAGCCAGGAAGAGACAGGAAGTTGCCAAACAGGAAATGACATCAACTAATAGCTCTTTAAAAATAAAACTTTCCATCCTGACAAATTAAACCTCAGTTGAAATTACTTTGCTCATTTTAACTAAAATAACTGACGGGACCAAAAAGAGAATTATTTCAACAGAAAATAAACAATTGCCTTGAAGGCATCACAATAAGGAACATTTAAATCTTCAAATAATTCTAGCATTTTGTGTATTCATGTTGTATTGTGTAAATTTGTTGTACTTGTCAGTTTTTAAGTCATTTTGGCTACCTGTTATTTTTGCTTTTGAGTCATTTTATGATTTTTTTTTTTGTAATTTTGTGGGTTTTTTGTTTTCATTTAGTTTGTTTTTGTAGTTATTTCGTTGATTTGTGTGTATTTCTTTTTGTCATCTATTTTTTCCTGTCCTTTGGTGAGTTTTTAGTGTCATTTAGTGGGTTTTTTTCTGTTCATTTGTTGTCATTTTTTTGTGATTTAGTGTGTTTTTGTAAAATATATATACATAATATTACTACTTGTTACAGTCTATATTATACTTGTTGAATAATAATGGAATTATAGAAAAAACAGGAACAAGGAATCACACACTTCCTCTCCTCTTTGTAATTTCTCCTTTTTGTAAAAGTGGCATTCAATCACACTTTGCTTGTTCTACATTTCAAGACAGGAGTGAGTGTTTCCAGAATTAATCAGAGAACACACAGACGTCCCCGTGTTTACCTGAGAGAGCAGGACCAGCGCTAAACCCACAATACTGCAGGTGCTCATGCATTAGCATCATCGCTGCAGGTGCTGCTACTCGCTACGCTAACTGATGCATATGCATTAATCAAAAGGTCTTCCTATACAATCAGCAGCAGGATGTATCATCCCACAGACAGACGGTACACATCAGCAACAGCACATAGGTCGGCATCCCAGATAGCCAACCAGCTGCATCAGTGTTTCATGCTTTTGCTCTTTGGATAAACTGTGCTACATTATGAAACTGATATTAAAGATTGATGAATGTCCTGATTGATCGACAAGTCCTTCAAAACTTCAGAATAAAAAAAATATTTTTCTAATTCCTAAAATTCCCTCATCAGATTGATCATGATAAATACTGATAAAAAATAAAATTATTAATTATTAATGATAAAGATTGTGTTAATTGGGGGTTGTGCATTATTTTCTAATCATGGTTTCATCATCTTGCCTGTTATGATGCACTAAATGATATACACTGACTTTGTTTATTATTGGTCTAATCGCTATTGTTCTATTCTTATAACTAGTGTCCCAATATACTGACACCTTGAATCAAATACAACCACAAGGATAGAGATAATCTAAAATTATTTCTAAAAAACAGATTTATAATATGCATTAACAATATGCACAACCACATTCCATTATCCTACCCTGACTCCCTCTTTCCTGTTCCCTTCCCCTTCACCTAGGTGTAACACTGCCCCCTTTTTGTATATTCTCCCGTTAATAAAGTGTTTCTTACCCTTCCATAGGGAGGGCTCGTGATGGTCACAATTATACAATAAGATAAATTCATTTATTTATTTGCAAAAACAAAACATGCATTGCTGTCATAAAAAGATTGCACTTCACATAGTGTTGACCTTTGACAGCATGTGCAGACAAGGAAAAAAATAAATACCATATAAAAAACACATTTATTTTACTTCTTAGACACATATTTAACTAACAAACTGCAGATATGTTCATGTGCATGAGACAGGTTCACTGCATTGTCAATTTAACCACTTTTGACACTTTTTTTTACTGTGTTTGAACACAGTGACATCAAATACGTGAAGTAGCAGATTATATAAATCAAAGATGGGCAGCTTTTAGGACCACAGTATCAAAATTCATGTTAGTATTTAGAATGATGACCAATCTGAATATCAACACGGGGTAGCACAATGTTTTTGGATTACATTTGTTCACTTTTGTTTTCATTTTCAATGTTCGTTTTCATGTTCAATTATGAAAACTGTGGGGGGCACAAGAATGCTCCACCCTTACTAACAACCAGCAGCCGTAAACTACACAAAGCATGGGCATTTTGATTATTTCAGACGGCAGATTCTCAACCTACTTCATTTCCTGCTCTCCATCTGAATTTAGCGCTCTATATCTATATCTCTATACGGCTCTGGCTCCCGCGATGCAGCAATGTGAGTCACGTCATGTGAATCAATAGAGCAGGCTCTGTCCGTGCTGTCAGTGTGCGTAGTCAGTTGCGATAGCCAATCACACTTATTGACTTGGGAGGGCACGGCCTGTGAATGCCCCACTATGACGCTGTCACTGGCTTGGGTAAAGCCATTTATTGTCAAACAACTGTGTTTACTCCTTTTAAATCATAATGAGAACAAACTACCCAAAATGAACCTGATCAAAAGTTTACATACCTTGGTGATTTTGATCTGATAATATGCACACAAGTTGACACAAACAGGGTTGAATGGCTTCCAATGGTAACCATCCTCACCTGTGATCTGTATGTTTGTAATCAGTGTGTGTATAAAAGGTCAGTGAGTTTCTGCGCTCCTGACAGACCCTTGCATCTTTCATCCTGTGCTGCACTAACGTTTCTGGATACTGAGTCATGGGGAAAGCCAAACAAGGTAATTGAACTGTATAAAACAGGAAAGGGATATAAAAAGGAATTGAGAATACCAATCACCAGTGTTCAAACTCTAATTAAGACGTGGAAAATGTTGAAACCAAACCACGGTCAGGTAGACCAACAAAAATTTCAGCCACAGCTGCCTGGAAAATTGTTCGGTATGCAAAGAAAAACCTTTAGCTGAAATACAGGACTCTCTAAAAATAGGTGGTATGGCTGTTTCAGGATGCACAATAAACAGGCCCTTGAAGAAAACTTGGCTGCTTGGTCAAGTTGCCAGAAGAAAGCCATTACTAATCAAATGCAACAAAGCATCCAGCTTACAATACGCCAAACTGCACAGAGACAAGCCTCAAAACTTCTGGAAAAAGTTATTTGGAGTGATGAGACCAAAGTTGAACTTTTTGGCCACAACCATAAACGTTATTTTTGGAGAGGAGTCAACACTGCCTGTAATGAAAGGTACACCATTCCTACAGTGAAACACGGAGGCGGATCACTGATGTTGTGGGGGAGCTACAAAAGCAACAAAATTGATGGCAAGATGAACGTAGCCTGTAATCAGAAAATACTGTCGGAAAAATTGGCAGTCATCAGCCCGGTAGCGGTGCATGGAACGTGCTTGGACGTTCTAACATGACAACGATCCAAAACACAAGACCAAGTCGACCTGTCATTGGCTACAGCAGAATAAAGTAAAGGTTCTGAAGTGGCCATATCAGTCTCCTGACCTCTCTATCATTGAGCCAAGACAGCCTAAGAATTTAGCTGGAGGCTTTTTGCCAAGAAGAATGGGCAGCTTTACCATCTGAGAAGAAAAAGGCCCTCATCCACAACTACCACAAAAGACTTCAAGCTGTCATTGATATTACAGGGGGCAACACATGGTATTAAGAACTGGGGTATGTAAACTTTTGATCAGGGTCATTTGGGTAGTTTCTGTTGTCATTATGATTTAAAAGGAGTAAACGCAGTTGTTTGACAATAAATGGCTTCACCCGACTACTAACCATGAGTGAAAAAAAAAGTGTTTGTGTTATCTTTCATATTCTCTGAAAAATGGCAAAAAAAAATAATCCTAAATTCTGCCAGAATATGTAAACTTATGAGCAGGACTTGTATTCACCTTTTGTTCCTCATGGAAATAATTGTAAGATATGTTCCATTCTGCAAGGGACGGAAGTGCTGTGATCTGATGCCTAAAGCCTAGGTTTTACAGACATCACTCAGTTTCAATGGAAATGCTCTCCTCTTTTACACTAAGATATGTTACAGTAATACAGTATTAGCCACTCCAGTCTGATTAAGGGTAGTAGGAAAAAACACAGAAAATCAGAAAGAAATGAAGTCAAAATGAAACCCAAAACACAAAAAAACAATACACTGAAATGACAAAAAGAACAACAAAAATAATCAAATTAATTGAAAACAAACAAAAGAGAAACAAAAAGACACAAACTGATATAAAAACACTTAAAAGGACAAAATATTACACAATAAAACAGAAAGATACAAAAATACGTAAAATATCTCCAAAACAAATTAAATGACAGAAAAACACAAAACAAGAACAAAAAAAATTCAAAAAACAACTTTTTTTTTTCTGTCCTGTATTGGTTTTAATCTAAATTCCGACGTGAATCCTGCTAATGTGCCATCGGATCACACGGTCACATTTATGTGCCCCCTGCTGTGATCAAAGAAGTTGACATGCACCAGATAAAGCATGTGAGAGCAACTTTGAATGACAGCAGCCTTTGGTGACTAATGGTTTCATTTTTTGTCAATTGCACAGGGAGCTTCCAACCCTGGGCTCCTCACAGTTGATGTGAAGTCTGAGACAAGTTAACTCTGGTTTGAGTCAAAGAGCAGAACAAAATGAAGCCAGCACAGGCTGTTCTAGTCCATCAACTTTAGGAGGATATTACTAAAGAACAGACAAGCAGGAAAACATCTGCTGCTGCAGTCCTCAGAGATCTGCCTACTGGCCTCACGCTCTTTCACAAAGTCCCAGAGTGGCGCCTATGACACGTCATGCAAATCCAAATGGATGCCCCTGACTTAAAAGGGAAAATTAATTCAAATTTTCTGCATTTTTGAGCAGCTTGTGAAGCAAGGCCACATGGCACCATATGGTAAACACACAGTAACACCGGATTAGTGGGGAAGTGTTAACATAGTCATATTACAGTAGACATGTTTTAATAAAGCACACAAAAGTGGGTAGAAAACCATTTAGGAGCACGTTTTTTTTTGTTTTTTTTTTTACAAGAAATGAAAACAGAAAATACAAGCTTAAGTTTATTCAATAGCAGCGTCACATTTGAAGCAAGGACACGACCGCAAATATAATGGCGTAGCCTATTCATTTCTTAGTACAAAGAAACAAAGGTGACAAGCTTTTCCAATTACCCAGCTTTTTAAAACCGATAATACTCCACTTTTGGAGGGTTTTAAATTTGTAAAACATTAGCACATTTGTCTATTATGAAGCCTTAATATGTGGCCTTCACCTTTTTCTCTCCTATTTGTGAGACTGAATGATGAAATCAATAGAAAGTCGAAAGATGGCGAGACGGTGGCGCATCGTCAGAATCTGTAAAATTAGGGAAAAGCAATGAGTAGAAAAAGGTAATCTGTTTGATGAGTGCTTCAAAATCAATTACAAGCAACAGGGGTCAAAGCAGCTCCACAAATTCAACAATAGTACTGCAGTTTACTGGCTCCCAACTAAATAATGGCGAGTAGACACATGCAATTACCCAGCATAAAACACTCCTGACTCCCTCCTAATTGTAAACCCTTCTGAATATTCACAGCCCGCTCACAATTAATGGAGCAACTCAACAGAATAATGGAAAAAAATGTCTAAATCTACACATTTGGATTTTGCTGATTTTGTTTTTTTTAAGCCTATCCAGTTTTGAAATTAGACATATGAAAAGAAAGAAATAAATACAATTATATTGACCCTTTCATGCCACTAAGGCAGATCCATACAGAACAATCCTATTAAATTTCTTCATGTGGAAAAACGACGTCAACAGTTACCATATCTGTTTGAATGTAGCCTTTTAGTGCTTAAAGGTGGATAGATGTTAGTAGTTCATTAAAACCTAATGAGGAGGAAATGGAAAAATAAAGAAGTTTAGTTTGCTTAGACCAGTTCTCAAACTTTTTTGGCTCAAGTACCCCCTTTCTCCCACAACAGCATTTTGCTTAAAAAACTATTAACATAATGATGGAATGAACAAGTGCATTTTTTTTTTTTACTGCATTTTAGTTGAACTAGATTCACAAAGTGAAAGTATAGAAATAAAGTTGTTTAAGATTGAAAAAAAAAAAAAACAATAATAATTTGAAAAATTGAAAAAATTGTTTACATTTTTCAGAAATTTCAGACGATCCCATTTAAAGGGCCCATGCTATGCTACAGTAAATTAACTTTTCTGGGCTTTAAACATCATAAAGTGCTACATGGGCTTCATACACATGCCCAAAGTGTTTTTTTCATTGATTCCCTCAATCGTTAGTTAGAGGGTGATTTACTCCTTTCTTACTGCAGGGTGAGCCCAAACACCTCGCTCCAATTTGATGACGCTTTCCCACTTTGATGACAAATTTGACGCGGCACTGAGCTGGAGAAGCCGCGCCTCCAGGAGGCTCTCCGCCGTGACTGACATGTAAACCTTCGTGCAGTGCTATGTATGTATTTTTTACAGTCCATGTATGTAGCGGTGAATGCCCCGCCCCCTCGCTCTGTCTTGTGTTTATAAAGCAGGAGGAGGGCGGGCCGTCCTCTGGCCCTACATCACCGTGCGGGGAGGAGGAAGTCAGTGTCTCGTCTATAGACACGCCCACTCATGAATATACAGAAATAAGCCACAAATCAGCCTGTTTGTGTAGGGTTGCTCAGAAAGTGACTTTTCAGAGGCTAAAACTCTGGAAAACAGACAAGTTTGGGAAATTAAACCTCAAATACTATGTTTTTGGGGTTCTTAGAACAAATGGAGAAGGGTGAAAAATAGCATGACATAGGACCTTTAAACTCCAGGCGACCTCACATGGGGTCCCGACCCCAAGGTTGAAAAACACTGATTTAATGGATCCTGAATAGATATATTAAGATATTATATATTATTTGTCCATTTCCCACTTTCTTTCTCTCTTTCTCAAGTATCCCCTTTAGTGCCATTGCGTACCCCCATTTGAGAAACAGATGATGTAAAAGTTCAGGATAACGAAGAAGTGAGAAAATCAGTGACACTTGCGTTTTATAGAAGATGTTGCTGCCTACCTGTGTCTTTAATTAGCGTTAAACAATATGTGCACTGGCAATTGTTTTGAGGCTCAAAACCACAAAAATGAACAAAAAATAAAATTAAATGCGGGTATGGATAATTATATTCAAACAATCTGATGTTACACACTCAAATGTAATGAATTGTTTGCATTAGTAATAAATATCACAATAATTTAACATTGTACATTATATAATCAACAATCCCATAACTGGTCTCAGATTTTTATATTTATATAAATTTATATTGATATAGTGTTTTCACCGCCTCCTTTAATTACATGTTAAATATCTTTCAGGGACTAAAGTTAATAACAAGCCAAAATGTTGCTGACTGAGGGCTAGATTTTTTAAGGAAATACATGAAAGACTGCGTTTGATCGACAAACTAGACACAGCCAAGATTGTGTCTGTCAAATGCCAAAAATAACACCATACATTTATTTAGTACTTTTGCCTCTAATGAATATGTAATCTGACAGAACGCATAGGTCTTAAATGTCACAGTTTTACTTACAGATGGCTGCAGTTAGTGTTTGTGGAGGAAATCTAGGAAGAACAACAGTAGACAGGGAAGGAATGAGCAATTTCTTCTTCTTCTTCTTCTTCTTCTTCTTCTTCTTCTTCTTCTTCTTCTTCTTCTTCTTCTTCTTCTTCTTCTTCTTCTTCTTCTTCTTCTTCTTCTTCTTCTTCTTCTTCTTCTTCTTCTTCTTCTTCTTCTTCTTCTTCTTCTTCTTCTTCCATATTGTGTTTCTCCTGCCTAAGTTTACATGTAGTAGTTGTAGAACGTGTTCATTCTCCTCTTCCACTAATACATCCAACATTTCACTTTGTTCTTGCAGCCTGTCTGCTCTCCTACGTGAGAAAAAAAACCTGAATTTAAATGGGGCGGTCTTCTCAACTTTTGCTGCTTTTATCATTTGCCCCGGCATTCTTAGTAAATCCCATGCAACAGATACACAAACAGTGTGCAATCTTTTTATATGTGCACCAAATTTAACGCTCTTTCTATGAGATCTCAGCAAATCAAGTAAATAACTGGTGTATTACCAGAATGATCATCATCACAACTAAGTCACGAACACAGAAGTCTGATTGTTATTCTATTTTTTATATTTTGATTAGCGCTTGTTGCACTTTGCTCTGTACAAATAAAGTTGAATTGAATTGAACCTGGTCTGTTTTAAATCAGGCCCAGAGTGAAGACTTCTAAAGGTACCATGCATAGTGCTCTAACACATTTTGCACAAACTACATCCCTACAGTACACTACAGCCCTTCGCTAAGAGTGAGCGCACCATGAAAAAAATCAATACGTCAAGCTTTGATCGCTAAACAATAGAAGAAAAGCAACTTCATCACAAAGTAGGAGTTTGTTAAACAAGGCTCCAGTCAGCAGAAAAACACTGTCAGGAGAAAAACTGTCTGTACAGCTATGAACACAGAGGATACTGAGTAGGGGCTTGGGATATTTGTGTTAGCATCCTTCCTGAGTTAAGTTTATTTGTAAATGGACCAGTTATAATAATAAAATACTGTATAGCCAAGTCGATGCCAGTGTATCTGAGCTTAAAGTTAAGTTAGCTCTGCAGTACATTAGCGTGTACAAAAATATTTTCTTATTCTTATATTAAAAAAAAAAAAAATGAATAATTATCAACAACAATCACTGATTTATAGAAGAAAGCAATTTAAAAAACAAAGGAAATATCCTCTTTGCCAGATATTGGCATTTATCTGGATGAGTGATTCTGATCATGTTACTATCATCATTCAAGCTTGGAAGACAGTTCTATCTCCATTAATAACAATACAGTATAGTAGGTCTAATTGTTTGGGCACCCCCATTTTTTGAAATATTGAGATTAAGTGCACCACTTGTATCCGATACAGAGTACACAGTAGGGTAATTGAGGAACTAACATAACAGAGTCAAATTTAATAAAGATTGGTCAATTAAGAACTAATGATCTACTGGATCAAGACCCACGTGGTCATTAACTTGGATCTAAAGAGTCTTTAAAATACAGTAGCAGAGAGAGGCAGCAAAGCCAGCTCACCTGAAACACTGCAGACTCAGATACAGCAGGTACATTGATACCATATAATCACACTACCAAAAAAACACTGTAGTCATCAGAAACCCTACATACCAAGGATTTACCATTCACTGTCTCAGTGTTAGCATAGCCGCCCAAAACATTATCACTCGGGTCTCTGATTTTACTTAAAGCTGCAGTACGTACATTTTTTTTTGGCATAATTTGGTCACAACTCTAAAATCACCTTTGAGCATATTGTAATTCCAAGTGTTTCGAGTGGACACAGTAATTTTGCAGCTTCTCTTGGCTCTGTAAGAGCTTTCTTGTCTCTAAAATGTCATAAAACTCTCCAACAACAAGATAAAGTCCCTACAATGGTCACGAGTCTCTCTTAAAAACAAAAGTTGCCAAGAGCTCCACAGTTTTGCGCGTTCACAAGGATACCAGTAAGTGATGATAGGTTTCAAAACAGGGAGGGTAAGGTAATGGTTGTTCCTATACAAGTCTCACAATTCTACATACTGCTGCATTATATCTAAGAATTATGTAACCCAGAGTTTTTTTGTTGCACAGAATGACCTTTTTAATTATTTTTTGTTGATATTGTGGGTTTAACACTACTGTATTATCATTATATATAATATATGGTCTATCTATAAAGTAACCAAAGTATTAGAATTTAGGAATGTAGGACTTATGGGTGTGGGGGTGGTGCTATGGCATCCAAAAACAGTGCTCATACGCACATCTGTTGTGGAAGGAAAGGCATGTCTGGAGCTTTGGGATAGCTTATGTTCAGAATAACTTGGAAATGTTTCCTTCAAACAAAAAGCTTTGTCACATTTGAAACACACTCACTCCCGCTGTTCACTCTTATCAGCATAGTAGCTGTGCATTGGGATGTTTGTCCCCCTAATATTCGCTCTACATACAGTATGTCACTACACTGGCACAGTAGATTTCACTCCTTTAATATTGTGTTTCTTGCTCACTCAGGTGTAACACTGCCCTCTCTTTTTGTACCTATATAAAGTCTACCTGACACTACCTTAGGTAGGGCCAGTGACGGTCACAATAATGCTATATAAATGTAATATTTTATTTCTGGAAGAATAAAACATGCATAGTTGTTGTGAAAAGATTACACTTTGTGTAATGTTAAGCTATTAACAGCAGACATGGTTAAAATCAAAACAAAACAAAAAAACTTGTTTCCTCAAAGTTTGAGATATAAATAATGAATGACTGCATCAACACAGCTCTGGAACTTTATGATGTCTCTCTCACACCACAGGTCTCTTATCAATTTTTCAGGATTGTCACAGTCAGGTTCAGGTGGCAATAAAAACACTGACGACAGAATTGGATCAAAGTTGGGAGAATGTAAGGCAGAGGCTGCTCTCATGGGACTCCCGCCCCTCGGCACATTGAAAAGACTAACCTGGCTCTTGGCAGCTCAATGCAAAATGCATTACACACTGTGCTGTCATTACTTGGTATTATGTCCTAAAGGTGGGCGCACGGTGGCTTAGCGATTAGCACGTCCGCCTCACAGCAAGGTCTGGGTTCAATCCCTGGGGTAGAGTTTGCATGTTCTCCCTGCGCTGCGTGGGTTTCCTCTGGATACTCTGGCTTCCTCCCACAATCCAAAAACATGACTATATAGTTGATTGGAGTCTCTAAATTGCCCATAGGAGTGAATGAGAGTGAGTGGTTGTCTGTCTGTGTTGCCCTGCGATGGACTGGGTGTACCCCCGCCCAGCGCCCAATGAAAGCCGGAGATTGGCACCGGCAGACCCCCGCGACCCTGAACAGGAATAAGTGTGTCTGAAAATGAATGAATGAGTGTCCTAAAGGTGAGAGCTTGATGGGACCCTATGTTTGCTTTGCTTTGACTTCTGTATGCTGTTTAACATATAGAAGTCAGCTTGCTGAAGCTTTGTAGTTATGATCTCACTTCTTCACTCATTGGTCTCTTTGGTGTGATATTTTGTGCCCTATAAATCGTTGCCTGAACCCAACTCACGGGCTGGGTCAGCCTCTGGCTTTATTTCTATTGTGTAGCGGCACTCAAAGCTGCTTGTTATGTTTATAAAGTACTGTAAGTACTCACATTACTGTAATTGAGTTGCTTTTATAGGTACTTGTACTTTTTTGAGTATATTTTGAAATCAGTAATTTTACTTGCACCTAAGTACATTTTAAAATACGGAAGTAATTTGTTAAATTTTTATACCCAGCAGTTACTGAGTAAATTATGATTAGTTTTGTTTTAAATGATCAACAGACATTGTGAAACTACAAAAAAAAGAAATGATATCAGACAATGTGCCATATGCCATTGTCCTTATTTTAACCCGTGTGTCTGTTTGTGGTGAATGGGGTTTGTACGGGGTGGGTGTTTTATTTATTTATTTATTTTATTTAACTTTGTAATAGTACTTTGTGCTGCATTTTATTGTATGAAAAGCGCTTTTTATGAATAAAGATTGATTTGAACCATCAAATGCATCGCATCATAGCCAACCAACCAGATTAAACGTAACGCACAGTGCCAAAAACACCACTGAATGCCAATTATTTTCTCAGTTTTAGTTTTATTTTATTTTGAAAATAATTTTCCATTTTGACAAATCTTTTTATTTTATATAGATGCCTTTGTGGAAAATAATTTAAGTTTCAATTGTGTCAGATTTAGTATTTTCCTTTTTACGTTTATCCATGAGATGTTTACTGTATGCAAGGGAACTGTGGCAAGATTTATTATCAACAATAAACATGGGGGGTTAAAGTAACTAGTAACTTTTATTTTGAGTACTATTTAATTTAGCTACTTTTTACTTATACTTGAGTATTTTATCTACAGGTATGACTTACTTGTACTTGTGTAGAATTTCAATCAAGTAACAGTACTTCTACTTGAGTAGAATATATTAGTACTCTTTACACCGCTTGGAGTGAGTGTCTAAATGAAGCTGAGTTATTAAAGAAACTCTTGTGCGTGCACAAATGTGAACAGTGTGGAGCTGTGACGAGTTTGGGCTTAAAGAGACATCGGCTTCATTCAGGTTCGGACAGGTTCAGGCAATCTTGTGTTGGGCTCAGGCTGGGTCCATTGTTTGGCCCGATTACAGCTCTACCTTGAATACCTATACAATGCATCACACTTGAAGTAACTTAATGCCTCTCTCCTAAACATGATATATTTGGAGCTGTTTTTAACCTGCTTCACTTTCTGTCTGGTGGCTCGACTCGCTGTGCCCTCTGGGATTGAACTTTCCTGCTCTTTGGTTGACTCTGCTTCACATGGCTGAGCACTAGGTTCACCGCACTAGACTATGAGGGAGCTCAGGAATGCTCGCTCACGTGCAAGTATGAACTGTGGCTTTGTGCAACAGGTTCAGACGAGGTCAGAGGATTTAGGAAAATAACTTAAGGGTCATATATATATAGTCAATATACGGTTACTGAAGCAGTTTCAACAGAGAAGAAATTGACTTTCTGTATAACACAACATGATCAACAATCAGATTGATGTTAACAGCCGCTTAACTATAACGCAAGTTTGCAGACTAACTTCTTTGACAAAAGAATAGAAGAATAGAATGAAATAGAACAGGATCCTTTCATTGCACAAAGTACAACAGAATTGCACATGCCCCTTCCAACAACATTCAAGATTTAAGGCAAACAGATACAGTTATCATAAAAACAACATAAGGTAAAAGTCTGTCAGAATATAAAGTTCATCAGTACAAAAGTGCATATACTTTTCTACTAATGCTCCTCACATGGACCATGTGAGGTGCCCTCAGGAGCTCTAGTCTACTAAAATCTGATTTACTTTCCAGGATTCAAACTCACAAGATAAATAAACATGAGAGATGTAGTTTCTACTTAATAAAGTTCAATACTGCTGATAAAGTTTTAGAATTAATCTTTAAATGTTTATTTTCAATGAAACATGGTGACAAATGTTTTTAGGTGTTGCAGATCTGTTGTATGGGTCATTGGTATGTTATATATAAATGAAACATTGTACTTGAAACATCAACATTTCCTATCTATTTAAAGGCACACCGCAGACTTTTTGACATAAAGAGTTGACCCATATGAGTTATTTTAAATGATTCCACAGGCCAATATACAGCGCTTGACAGTATCAATGCTCCGAGCGGGGCTTCCCTCTTGAAATACCACCCATGTAAGTTTGGAGAGACGGACCATCTTTGGCCAGGTCATGTGACCTGGAGAATGCCTGTGGTCAGACACGTGACCACAGGCTCGGATATACTCATTGGGCTATAAGGCTTTTGCTAGCATTTTTACGCCTGTTCGACTCCTGGTCATGGCCGAGACAAGCAAAAAGTTTAAAACTGCTTCTGAGGAGGCTAAAAAGATGCCGCCAAGACCCGCCTTCGCCGACCGCCTTCCTCCCGGCGCCGGTCACCGCCCCGTGCATGCTGGGTCACCTGCCCCGACCCTGTCGAAGGGGGCCAATGACGGCAGCAAGGCCAGAGAGTAGCAGGTATCGCCACTGATGCGGCGAGGAGGGCCGAGCGCCGGGCCTCCGGCGGTGGCTTCTCCTCCAGTGCGAGCCCGACCGACCCAGCTCTTAGAGCCAATCCTTATCCCGAAGTTACAGGTCACCTACTGTCTGAATACACAATCAAAAGTCAAGAGAGGCTGGCCTGACTGACTGTAAATTTTTGCAACAGTGCTGTGGCGCTTGTGGCCACGAGGGGAGCTTGACGTGAAAGCTACAGGTCTGGCGCCCCCAGTGGCCAAAAGTTACACAGTTTGCTTTTCTCACTGGGAGCCCTTCAAACTATTCATTACCTATGAAGAAGCTCACAGTTTCAGAAAGATTGGTGACCCCTAGTCTTGAGTTTGAAGCTGAATAATAAAACGTTGTTACCAATTCATGTCAGTACTGTCTTTGGTGTCATTGCATGTCATATGGAATGTAAGATCTGTAACATATTGTTAACAATGTGAAAGGTTTGTATTATCTTTCTTAGAGTAATAGCGTTAGTTGGAGCATTTTATTTATTTTTTTTTTCTTTTTAAGTAACTTAAACATCACTTTTTACAGTAACACATTACGTTTTGGTTGAAGTCATCAGTAAAATAAGTGAAATACCCTTTTAATGAAGTAACTATAGTAATTGTAAGTTACAGTAATATGCACAACACTGGTCACCACCAAAGTTAACTAGACTCTTCCGTTTGATACTCAGGAAATGTTCCCTCATCCCTGTATCTTCAGCCAGAATATTCTTGTATCAGGAAAACCTATTGTTTTGGTTCAAAGCAAAAGGGATTTATTGTGTCAGGTAAAACATTTTACTCTAAAAACAAGTAAAGAAAGCTTTTTCTTCCAGAATATATTTTGTGAACAGGATAAAGCACACTGGGACTATCGTTCTTCCTCGGATGACTTCAGAATATTCCCTCTTACATCGTGACAACTAAATTGTTGCTACAATTCCACACGTTTCTTTTTGCTTAAATGTAAAACAAACCACATATGTGCTTTTGGGGCTCCTAAAGCTTTTACCCCAGCGATCACTTGAATGTACCAAAAGAAAGCCGGATGGGGAGGGTCGCAGCACAACTTGTGTAAAGACTATTTTGATGTTGCATGTCATCTCACTGAAACCTCCTCCCTCCTCAACCTGATATATCACAGCCGCGGGGCATTTACAGTAAAGCATGAACGCATGAGCTGAGGAAGCCCTGAGCTCAGTTGAGTTAGAGGAGAGATCCTTCAGCATCCTTAGGTGATGGATATACGGAGATAATTGTAAACATGGGGAGCCTTCAGAGCAGCTTGAAGGTGCTTTGATTTTCATTTGTGCTTTGGTATCAGTTGTGCTTCTCGTCAATACTGCAATGGTGCTCTGCAGGAGCATTCGCTGAGAAAAGCTTTATGTAGAATAATAATAAATAACATATTTCATGACAAAAATATTATCCATTCCACCACTGTGCTGCCATTTCTTAGGGATAGAAATCATAGAATTTAATTGGGTGGTACAGGAATGAATCTGATCAGTAATCACCAATTGTTTTTTGTTGTTCTTTTCTATTTTGATGATTAGATATGGACTATTTGTGAATATGCAGATTGTTAGTTTAATGATATGTGGATAATTCATTGTATTATTAGTTGTACTTACAAAATCTGTATTGAATAAAGGGGTATGAATAAATAAGTTTACACTTCCTCCTACTCTTTTTTGCACATGTAAGTTGAGAAGTATAAGTGTTTTTGGACAATATCAGTGGTCTATTTATATTGTTGTAATTCATTTTTCTGTTTTCTAAACTATTGTTGTTTTATCATATCACATTTTCGAAAATAAAGTAAAAAAAATGAAAAAAAACATTAAAATTCAAACAAGATGAGGAAGAAATGGCATGGATTGTAACCTCGCATGCATGTTTTGGGACAATATAAGACATTTACATGCTATTTACATATTATTTCATAAATGGGAGGCTAAATGTGTATCACAGGGACAGAGATTTATAACCTTACACAAATTCTTACAATACAAAAGAATACTGTACTTCGATTCCTGAAATAGAATAAAAATAGGCACAATATATGACTGTAGCTGGGTTTCCATTACCCTTGGAAATGCGCAAAATCTAAATAGCGCAATAAAAACGGCTAATGGAAACACCTGAATTTTGAAAAACCTCTCAGATATCGCGAAAACGTTTTTACGCTTTCAGGAGGAGAAATTGCAGACGTTTCGATATTGAAATGTGTCACAAAAGCGCTATGGAAACACTTTTTCCGCAAATACACTTCCCATAACGTGACGTACCTGGCCACATGACCACTTTTCTCTGAGAAAACATGGCGTGTTACGTGTAAACAGAAGAGGAGACCGATACATTTCGAAGCGATATACTTCAAAATTATTACTGCCACATTAGACGTGAAACAACAAAGGAATACAGAGTTTTAGAAGGAGGTTTGGAGCGTCCGTCTTCCTGCAGCAAAGTGGGATGAGATTCCACGGGAGTTATGAGGCTCCTGCCCAAAACATCATTCAATGGAAACACGTTCAAAGCACAAATATACTTTGTCAACATTTAGAAATATTGCTTTTATTTTGCAGAAACCTGTAATTTTTCCCCCTGTAATCACTTGGACGCAAACTAACGCAGCCCCTTTTGGCCATCCAGAGGTGTTTTCATTCACACAGCGATTGTGGAGACTATACACAGGATGAGGAAACTGCAGGTTTTGCATCTTTATTCTGATAATCTCACAGCACACAGCAAGAACATAATAAATAAAGCACACAAACACTGACACCAACACGATGGCACAATATCAAACACAACACAATGATTAAATAGTGCAGTCCAGGCTAGATAAAGCCAGGATATATACATCCAAAGCAATACGTCGTGCCACATTGCAAGCTATAATGCTAGCTTCTGTTCCAATCTCACTGGCTTGCAAAGGGAACACTAACTGCCAGGACAAATATTCCTCAACCATCAGGGTAATCAAAGCTGCAATGGGAGCAGTGGGGTGTGTGCAAGCTTTGTTTCTTCCAAACAAAACAACAGATCTATTGTTGTGCAAAAAAGGTAGCGGTAGGAATACGATAACTGCTGCTGCTGCTGCTGCTTTGTTAACCCTGACTCAGGGCTGTCAGTTGGTGTTTGTGAAGTACACCCTGTGATTATAGTGCATCATCCCTGGTTTATCAGAACTCATTGTCCCAGTGATTTTCTGTTAAGAGTGTAAAAAGTAATGGTCTGTTAGAGCGAAAAAGGCTAATACAGAGACATTGTTTTTCTCACTTTGCTCAATCCTGTTCCCCCCATGTAGAATCACTACAATTAGGGTGAGGATCTGAAAGTGCGGGACATGTTGGACTCTGCTTTGGTGCTGATGCAATAAACACTAAAACTGTGAACGTAGCACAATGCTGGTGAGGCACCTGTTCATCATTCACATGCACAGCAACCCCAAAAACAAAGTCAGTTTCCACCGCTCAATGAAGGATAGCATAAATGCTAAATAAAAAGAAAAAAACAGAAAAAAACATAACAAAGCAAGTCTGAGAAAAAAAGAGCTGAAAGTAAAAGTGTGCCAATACATCGATTATTAGATTAATCGCTATTCGACATGTGACGATTTGATAACTACTCATTAATCTTCAAAAATTGATTATTTTTAATAACAACTAAATAACGGGAACACGACCGCTGCTCGCAGAACGAAAGGTGAAAGTCGCGGACGCCACTCGGACACCGAAAGAAATTTTGAGCTATTTTGTGCACACTGCACAGCAAAATGTTTAGTGTCTTGTGGGATTTATGCTGCTCATTTAAGTTTTTAAACTTTTAAACTTTTTTTAATGCTTTTGTTTGTTAATTTTCTACTTTTTCTCTCTCAAGTACCCCTTGTAGTGCCATCTCCTTCTCCTTGGGGTACACGTACCCTAATTTGAGAAACTGAAAAGTACAACTACTTAGCTTTTAGAATTTTAAAGGAGTTGGATGGTTGGGAACCCTGTCCCCCAACACACACTCCAAACACATATTTGGAGTGTGTGTGTGTGTGTGTGTGTCCTCTTTTTCTCCCGTTTTTTCTGTTTTTCTGGGGTGTTGACAACCTTAGTTGGAAAATAATCCTCATGCTACCTCACGTGTCCTGGATAAAGGCAGTGGGGAGATGCATGAACAGAGATAAGTACTTTTTTTTCTGTTTTCAGGAAGAGGCAAATTGGGAATTTGAGTGTTTTGAACCCACTTGCTAATCTCCCAGTTTCACATGCTGCACAAAAATTGGTTTTAGCCAGATGAGGGTCAGCTTTCAACATGCAGCTCCAATCATTCCTTCACCCACTTACCATTTGATAAGGCAAGAGCAAGCATTTTGATCTCCTCCTCATCTTATCGCCTCTGGTAGTGCAGTCATGGCATTCTTTTTGATGTGAGCAGAGCGAGTCCCAAAGCAAAGGAATTGTTGCTGGAGATAACCTCACATAGCAGTGGAGAAGGTTTTCATTAGAAAAATCCATCCGATCCATAGCGGGACAGCAGATCATGCTGCTGACTCTCCAGCATGGCATTAATCAAACCTCTAATCAGGAGGGTTTTTTGGGATTTGTGAGATTAAATTATTTTGATTCGTGGAAGCTGTACCAGCATGTGTAATGATGTTTAATGGATTCCACTCAATGTAAGTCAGGGTTCTCGCCAGCGCTGTTGACCATAGGGGCCCCTGAAGTTGTAATTTTGCTCTCCTACGGAGTGATGGCGCCCCCTACAATCAGTTTTCAGCAACTTAGGGGGGATTTTCTGTTGTTATTTTTGCTTTTTTAATCACTACCGTAGTAATAATTGTTGGATCCCTGCCGCCACTTAGCTGCCCCCGATGCTGCCCGTCTGCATCCTCCACTTGGTAACCGTAATTACCGTCTAACCAGGACGTAGCATGTAGCATCACATGAAGCTGCTCGTCATGTTTATAACCCACAACGGATCATTCTACATGCGGAGATGTGTTGAAACGTGTCCAGGCTTAAAGAGACATCGGCTTCATTCTGGTCTGGACAGGTTCGGGCCGTGGTCTCTCGAGACGGACCTTCTTTTTTCGGCGTGATTAAAACTCTACTATGTGCATCCTCCCCGTGTGTGTGTTTGTTCCAATAATACCTCATTTAAATTTGAAAAGCACGTCTTGAAATCAGCTTTTTAATTAAAGTGTTATTTCTTGTCTATACAATGTGTAGCATTTATTAGTGGAGGACTTATACCAAGCACGAGTAACTCTCTGACTACATTCATCATCACCTTCACAAATTTAACAAACAACTTTTGGCTGTAAAGTAAGGCTGGAACAAATAATAATAATAAAAATAAAAAAAACTAAAAAAAAAAACTTTAGCTTTACTAAATTTGGCCCTCTGATAGTTATACATTTCCACATTTTCTGCACTGATGGTGCTCGCTCACGCGCTACGCGATCCCCCTATGCTGTGAACATTTCCTGGCGAGAACCCTGATGTAAGTAACAAGTTACATCATCAATGAACAAGCTATGCAGTACATAGTATTTTATCATATTTCTCCTATGATTATAAGAATATGCCTGATGGGTTTTGGGATAAATAAAACTAACGTTCCTCAGTTGTAGAGCTGGTCAATTAAAGTACAATCTAAGTAAAATAGTCGCTGAATCCTCTGAGTCTATTGAGTCGTTCGAATTTGATAAATATGTATATGTATATATATATATATACACAAATATATGAAATAGAAAAATAGTGTCAGAAGCAAATAGGTTAAATGACTCAAGTGACTCAAATGAACTGTTTTGATTAAATCAATGGATCTCAAATCTTCCCATTTGAAGAGTGAAAAGGGGGTACGCCCCACTATTTGAGGACCACTGAATTAAACAAATCAAATTTACCAATTCAATGCTTCCCAACCTCTTTTGGATTGTGACCCCATTTTGATATCACAATTTCCTGATGACCCCAAAAACATTTTCTTTCTTTGTAGAATTAGTTTTTGATCACATTTTTTTTTACAGTATTACAAATACAGAATTAGTGACAAATTGCACCATTGCAGATATGTTTATGTTGCATTTTATTTGAACTAGATTTGAACTTATATTTGAGAAAGTTAAAGTATAGAATACAGTTGTTTGAGATTGTCTTCTGTTTAATTATTATTATTATTATTATTATTTTAATAGGAATTTTAGTGGAATACTGTTGATGAAGAAATAAAAAAGTCCAAATATATTTTAGAGAGTTATGTGAAGCTGTAGATATGTTAATATGTTGTAATTTTGTTAAATGTTGTATATAAAAGAAAGTGCATGTGTGTGTGTGTGTGTTTTTTATATATATATATGCATTATTTGTACTTGTTGAATGCTTGCATTTCTTTTGTATGTATTATTGTTAAAGGTAATGTGAATGTTATTTATGTTGGGCATGTAACCATTTTCGCTTCTGCCTGTTTCAGTCTTGTTATAGATTTTTAAATTATGATTTATGTTCAATTTTTTTTTTTTTTTGTTAGACTGAAACAAACAAACTGAAACTGAAAAAAATTAAACTTAATAACAAATTTTTTTTTTTTAAATAATTTAGTAGACATTTCTGGCAACCCCATTAAAATTCCAGGCGACCCCAAGGTTGAAAAACACTGCACTAAATGTTCCTGCTATTACATGCTGTTCAGACTCTGATTAGAGGAAGTCAACACTTTTACAGGCACTGCAGGTGAGGAGCAGAAGAAGAACCTGTCCACACATTCATCAGATATCAACTGTGTGTGTGTGTGTGTGTGTGTGTGTGTGTGTGTGTGTGTGTGTGTGTGTGTGTGTGTGTGTGTGTGTGTGTGTGTGTGTGTGTGTGTGTGTGTGTGTCTGTGTGTGTGTGTGTGTGTGTGTGTGTGTGTGTGTGTGTGTGTGTGTGTGTGTGTGTGTGTGTGTGTGTCTGTGTGTGTCTGTGTGTGTGTGTGTGTGTGTTGTCAATTTTACTACTTGTTACTCCAGTAATGTGAAGTGTAAATGTATATGCAATTAAATTTCACTTAACATGATTTGATACCAGATGGTTTCAACATCTGGTATCCCAACTACTGTAATAGCCTAAGAAATGTTATTTTAGCTTTATATAGTATAGCATATTATAATGTAAGTTTGACTTCATCTTCAAGCTGAAAATATCTCGTCCAAACGAATGCACTGCTCAACTTTACACGTGTGTACGCACAGCATAAGAAACAGTTTGTGCGTGAGAGAAACATTGTGGTCAGTAATTTCTACTTCATTACTGTACATGTTCAATTGCATGTAATGCATGTACGAGTTAGTTCAATTATTCTAGGGCTACATACAATATGCAAAATTAAGTACAAAATAGAGAGAGAAAGAGAAAAGAGTGGGACGGTGGAGACATTAAGTGAGGGGAAATGTTCTCTAAATCTGTAATTGTAACAACAGAGGGAACATAATGGAGCGTTTGTACGGTTACCGTACGGACAACCTCCGGTGCTATTGGTGCATTTACCGAAGGATTAGGATATAACTCTATATTGCATCAATTTTTAGGGTTAGAGTTAGGTTTAAGATTAGGTTTACGGTTAGGTTTAGTCTTAGTCATTTACCTAAACTGGCCAATGAGGGGCGCTGCGTACAGATAGAATGTCGGTATATTGATACGGCAAATTATTTAAAGGGGACATATCATGCTAAATCCACTTTTTTAGCCCTTAAATGCATTTTGTTGTATATTTAGAGTGCTTAGAAGTACAGAAAAAAATCAAATCTCTTCAGGTGCTCTGTAGATATCTTTATATTCTGTTTTGCTCATATTTTTCAATCTGTTTCGATTTTTCTATTCTCTATTACGTTTTTTGAACTATTACATAACAGTATTTGCAGCGGAACTGCCAAATTAGGACATCGACTCCAGGTCCAACACTTCGAGCAATCCGCCATTTTTATTTCTCGCTTTTATTTTGTAGTCCAAGCTCAAGGATGCCGAAGTTACGAGAGGAGAAATCAAAATGTTCGATTGTTGGATGTAGTAACCCACACGCTTCATTACACCGTCTCTCCAACCTTTTCGAAGTGCCTGGTTGAGTTTTATTTTTCACGGAAATGTACCCACATCTGTGGGTAAGGTCATTTTTGTGTGCGCGCAGCACTTCAAGGATGACTGCTTCTGCAACCTTCTCCAGTATAAAGAAGGATTTACCGAAAGACTTTGTCTGATTGAGGGTTCAATTCCTTCTATCTTTGGAGACGAAGAACAGAGCACTTCGGTAACCTGTAAATAACGCTAAAAAGTGTGATGATAAGACGTCCCTGTTATTGTTTTGTTAGCATTAGCAGTTGCACCGTCTTCAGACTTCATATGTTAGCGCTGTGTGCTCGTTTTAGATCCTTGATGATATGGCCTACGTAATTTAATTTAAGTCTAAAGTTTCATTTCATTTTGCCGTTTTTGTCTCCGAAAAGACTGTATTAAAATGTATTTCGCGACATTAGCTTGGTGTTAGTGTTAGCTAGTGTTGGGGTGGTCAAGACCGGTCTTGGTCTCGAGACCAAATTTTAAAGGTCTTGGTCTTGTCTCGGTCTCTGAAGCATTTTGACTCGGTCTTGTCTTGGACTCGAGCTGCCCGGACTCGGGATTTTCCGTCAAGACCGTTCGAGACCAGCACTAATTCCTGCTATTTTTAACCTTTTTTATAATGTGATAATAACACGGAGAAGAACGGGATAAAACAATCCTTTAGTCATTATTTAATCCACCCCGTATAATGACCACAACCTTCCTTAATGTGACTGTGTGTGTGTGTGTGTGTGTGTGTGTGTGTGTGTGTGTGTGTGTGTGTGGCTGCGGTGTCAGTTTGGACCGCGGAGCAGAAGGGAGATATGAACTAATCACTGGTAAAAATCCCAGTAAAACTCCAGAAAACAATCACCAGTAATAAATATTATCTCCCTGGTAAAGACAGTAGCTCTAACAACTGGTAAAATGATAAACTGATGATATTACAGCCTGTGAAGGATGGATAGGTGACGCACTTACTCTGCTTCTGGGTCCTAGTGCCAGCCGAGCGGTGAAGCCTGTTCCTTTTACCGTGTTTACTGAGGTCCGTGTGTGTTTAATAAGTCCGTGTGTGTTTAATAAGATCTTGTGTGTCCGTGTGAAAGTCTGCATGTTTATGCATCTGTCCATCCACTCTTTTCATTATATCCATGTCTTTTAAGGCTTTATTACATAATATCGGCTGTAGTCCGGGCCGCCGCCATCTTGGATTATGTCGTCACCAGCGCGTCATCACCGCGCATCACAGAATGAGTCAAATAACTGTAAAGAGGTCTTATATTAGTCTATTATCTTTTAAAGTGGTGTTTTTTTTTGTGTCTTTAGACTCCAATTACATGTATGTATACAATATGTTCCCCACAATATAAACAGGTTCACAATATAATTAATTTTTATAGTTTCTGTTTCCAGAATAATAATAATAATTCTCAACAAGAACAATTGATTAATTTGTCACATGACTGTTCCAGGGTTTGTTTGTTTTATTTAGTTTCACATCTACCTGTAGCTCTATGTTTTTTACACTGATGACAACTTGTTTGTAGTTTTATTTCAGAAAGTTTCACTTTTACAGTTACAGTTGGAAACCTTTGTTAATTGAATATCCTAGTTACATTACAGCAACCAAATTAAACTGTATCAACTAAGTGAATTAATAAAAATAACCCGTGTAAAGGCTTTTTCAAACTAAAAAATTATCTTGTGAAATCTGTGACCTGTTAAACCTGAACAACTCAAAGAATCAGAATCAAGAATCATTATTTCTTGGCAGAAATACTTTTAAACACTTGCTGTACATTCAGCTGACATAAAAATCTTGTTTTCAAATATGTAGAATAATTGTGAATTTATCAGTAGCAGTAGTAGATTTAATATTTTAGTTAATTTTTTGCAGGCACCTTTTTTGTCCGTCAAATGTATTTAAAATAAACTAAAATTAAAGAGAGATGTTATTTAACTGTTGAACCTTGTCATAATTTTATTTATTTATATATTTTTTTAAATTGAAAAAAAAATGCTTATGGTCTTGGTCTTGGTCTTGGTCTCGGCTTGTCTCGGTCTTGGTCTTGACTCGGTCTCGGCTCCCGAAAGTCTTGGTCTTGTCTTGGTCTCGGTGCATTCTGGTCTCAGGCAAGTCTTGGTCTCGGATAGTGCGGTCTTGAACACAACACTAGTGTTAGCTCGGTGCTTGTGTTAGCTCACTTGTTAGGGTTCTGCAGGTTCATCTTCTTCATTTTCATCTCGCTCCGCTGGGTCCGACTCTGGCTCGAACATGTAAGGCTGGATGGACAAGTCTTCTGTTGTTGACATTTTGTAAATAACCTCTGAATAAAAAGTTTATGCGCCGCTACATAGCCGTATCTCTTCTATCAAACTACAAAAATGGCCGAGCAGGGTGGAGTTGAACCGAGTGTCACCTGAAGAGGGGGCGGGGCATGGAGTGTCTCATTTGCATTTAAAGAGCCAGCACCAAAACGAGTTGCTCTCAGAAGCACATCAGAAAAGGGGTAGAAAAGGGGTCTGTGGAGCTATAATAATGAGGAATTCAGACCCAAGCAGTGCAGTTCCGCTTTATATAGACCACAACTGTATGATTTATATCTAAAAAGAAAGGATTTAAAACCATGATATGTCCCCTTTAAGTTGTAATTAAATTGTGTTTTTAAGTTATGCTTACTTATAAACAAACTAGAGTTATTTTTACTTAACAAATATTAGTTAAAGTAACAAAAAAAAAAGAACGTGTTACACCAACTTGGTATAATTTGTTAGTAGAACTTTTTTCTATATCTTTGAATATAAACTACTTAATCTATGTAATTATTTTGAACGCTCGGGTTTACAGTGTGCATGTACACTTTAAATATCAATATGTGTGGTTGCACTGCCTGAACATGAACCGTCTTCTACAGCAGAATATATGAATGTAACATGCTGAGAAAGTAAGTTAGTCGTAATTACAACACGTTTTTATTGTTAGAATTTTTTTATTAAACAATAATTTGATTAGGAAAGGTAGATTTGACTAACATTTAGTCATATTACTAAATAACCACCAGTAATATAACTGAGTAAACTATAATCTGTGAGACAAAGTTGTAGTTACTGTACCTAAATTCATTTTTTTATATAGTGTAGAAGATATCTCTGAAAGGAACCAGAAATATTAATGGATTTGTGGGAAGCAGTGCCTAAAAATCAGTATTAAAAAGGAAAATATGAATGAATGCAGAATGAAATGTCAGCCGCTAATTAAAAGGGTAAAAGGGCAGAGTCAGGGCTGTGGGGTACCTTCAAATTTTATTGAATGAATTTCTTGATGTCAGAAATGGCTGAAAACCTTCCCTTGTCTAATTCATCCAAAGATTAACCAAAAAAAAAAAAAAAAGCTGAACCAATTAGGGAGACTTTAGCACCTTCAAAAGGTTACGATTTAACCACCACTGCATGTACTGTACATTTAAGAAGCATAATGGAGTTGACTTTATATTCTCTTGACTTTCATGCAATCTATTTTGGATCACTTTGAATTTTAAAGCTGCTACACAATTAAAAATGAGAACATCTCACCTTAGTAACCGAGTTCTGTTACTTATTATTGAACCGATATTTAGGTATTTCTGTGAAAATCAAAACAAGACAAGTCAATGGCCTCCCGCCACCTGCCCCGGAAGACCCCCGCCAGGACCGGCCCAGCCAGCCTGCCAAGCCCGGCCCAGCCACCCGCCCCAAGAGCGCCCCCCCCAAGGACGAGCCCCCCATTCCATCCCACGAACCAGCCACAGTCCAGCAGGACCGCACAGCCCCAGACAACGCATACCACAAGGCAATGCCCCCCACTGGCGCGCGAGCGGACAGGGGCCGCCACCACAGGAAGGAGGCACTCCAACTGCACACACCCGATGCGAAAATGAAGCCCCCAGCCAAGGACACCCCAGACCCACCCACCGGCCCGCAGACAGCAGGACAGGCCTACCAGACGGCCAACAGCAACCTCAACTACGGAACAGCTAGTGCCGCCCCCCAGCAAACAGCATCATGTCAAAGTGCCAAAAACCCCACCCCAAGCCAGGTACAGACGCCAGCACGCCCACCCCTCACACCGGCGTGGCCTGCCACACACTGCGAGGACCGCCCCCAAGGCAACCAGGAAACGAGACAAGCACCAAGCCACACCCGAAGGGAAGAGGCACCCCCACGCCCCGCCAGGCCGACACCGCCCCGCCATGCCCGCCCGCACCATCCTGATGTATTTGTATTCTATACGGTGGCCCAGCCATCAACAGAGGGGCCGGGCCCCACCCAACAGGCCCATTTTTGTTTGTCATAACTTTAGTAAAGCAAATGTCTACAGTTATGATAGCTTGTTTTTTTGTTTTGTTGCTGCTGTGATATTTTATATCGTCTCAGCTGTAATCAGTTCCATATTTTCATTTATTTGTATTCAATTAAATGTTTTGCCTTTCTTTGGTTTCTGTGTGGCTTATTATTTGAAGGTGATATTACTAGATAATTACTATAAAGGTATATCTAAGTACTGGTACATGTTGACGACTTTTTGAGTATGTCTTTTAAATTATCTCTATGCCACTCCAAATAGACAATGCTTATTTTTTTTTTACACACTCCAAAATAAATAAAACAACCAAATATGGGAGTTTGATATTAAATTTCAAACAAACAAATTAAAAAACCAATGAAAATGAAAACAAATAAACAAATCTCAACATTAATCTCATACAAAGTAAAAAACTAATGTGTTTTTAATTAAGAACATTTTTTAAGACATTAAGCTTATAAAGGACAAAGATGTTGTACACCAGATTATAGCTAAACAGCTAGTTTCCATCTGTCGTCCCTGGTTACAAGCATTTGATTCGATGGACAAGGGATATGAAGAAGCCTAGGCTTGTCAAGTCCTACTCCCATTCTTCACCATTAACAAATGCAAAATCCAATGTAATAAACTAAAATGATAATACAAATAAATCCTCCAATTGAGCTATAAAGAAAAACAGAACAAAAATCAACAAAATGCACATGCGCCATCAACATCTGTGAGAACTATCCTAAATTCTCCTTCACTTCTGTGCTTTTCAAAGAAATATATTTTTCTTTTTTAACTGCATTCTATTCATACTTAGTTTAATTGTTTCATCAAGATCATTCAAGTTTAGTTTTCCTCTAAAGTTATAACCCCCCGTCTGAACAGTTTTTTGTATGTTTACAGGTAGCAGTTTACTTTTTGCTTTATACATTATCTGTGCAGTCTTAAACATTGTTAACATATTAAAAGTAATTCACATTAAGATGTTAGTTTCCTTAAACATTTCTCTTGAAACCACCACATTGCATGCTGTAGGATTAATAAACTCACTTCCTTATACAGAGGTAATCATTAATAAAAGTAACTCTCTTGTCTCTGAATAACAGTCACACATCTTGTTATTCTACTGATTTACTTAATGTGGATTTAACACTGAAGTAAAGCAAACTGAACTTGGACACTGTTATATATGAGCTTTAACGCCCACGGCTATAAATTGGATCGCTGTGCCAGGAGCCAGGCCGCCGGAAGCTGTGAGCACAAGAGTAATCATTAAGACATCATCTCCACTAAATATGCAGCATGAATGTTGGCAGGCCACAAATGCCATCTTGTTTGACACTCATCCATAACATATTGCACGCTGCTCCTCCATCAGCGGCTCCATCCTCATTATGAGGGAACCACTTCCTCTTTCCTCCGTCTCTGCCTGCTTTTGTGCTTTAATTGGTCTGCAACAATGCTTCTTCAGCAGCCCCTGCAATTAGGGGGAGCACTATTATTAGTCATTAAAGTGTTATCGATAAAGCCACTTTAATTAAGATATTTGTGTACACCTTTTTTCTTTTTTATGCAGACCTGTATAATTACATCTGGGCTATTTTAGGCAGCAAATCTAACAGCTGCAGACTCTTTCTCTCAGTTTCATCTAAGGACAGATGAAAACAGCTGATAATGTCTTCGATTTTTATCGTGATTTTTTTAAACTTTAGTATAATAGTATTTAATTAACTTTGCTTTTGAAACTCAGTAGAGAAGATATTCACTTTGGTTCAAGACCAGTATAGAGCAATGACCAAAAATGCAACAAAGGTAAACAAAATGTCAACACAAATACACAAAATAACTGCAGAAAAGAAAAGTCTAAACAATGACCCCCAAAATTGGCAAAATGACAACAGAAACACAAAAAAAATGACTCACAAAACACAAAAATGACAATAAGAACACACTAGACAGAAGCCTTTGTTCTTTTCTGTATTAATGCTCAGATTGGTCAGTATTTATTTAATAAAACAGTATATAGTGTTTCCTGAATAGCTGTATTTCTATAGTTTGTATCATTTCTGATCATCTCTCTTCTGGTGTGGGACCAAGACTGGCGCTTATATTTTCAGTTCATGTTCTAATCAAGATCATTTCTATCATCATTTTATATGTTTTTGTGTTTTAGAATAAAATTATTAATGGGAAAATCTTCTTCCATTTGCATATTTATGGATGAATTAGAGCGAGACCTTAAACACGTCACATTCTGTCGCAGCAAACAGGTCCAAATAGTATCCAAATAAACTGGTGACTATCAACTGTGAGGCTGGTGTGAGGAACAATAGATGTCAGAACTTCTACGATTTGACAACAATTACAGCTTTTTTGATGGCAGTAAAAATTTATTTTTGGCATGTTATAATACCGCTAATCACTAACGGCAGCCGTTGATCACAGGAAACGAGGAACATAAGTAGATTTATTACACCACCTCTGGTTTCCTTTTTTTTTTTTTTTTTTGATGTATGTATTTTTTTTCGTCCAGGAGTGAAAGTCCGGCCCCGTCTGTGGGTCCCCTCTGTGTGGTGAGATTAAAACATGAAGCTCTCATCCTGGTTTTCCCTAAATATCCAAATATCACATGCACAGAACAAAATTTTATTTAAAAAAACGAAAAACACTGCCTGTCTGTTCTTTTTTATCTTCCTTTAATTCTGTTTAGTTTTTAAGTCGGTAAAACAAAATAACCACACTGTTAATTTGTTATTTTGATTTGGTTTTAAAACGGAATAACTAAAGAACAAAGCGTACAAGGATTGACTTTATAGCTCCAACCAGATGCTAGAAGCTAACATTATTTGTTTCCTTTTTCCTCAAAACCATCACTGAAACTAAAGATGCGAATTGATCGGCCGGCCGATTGATCAGTGTCGATTTCCCTTATTTTGTGGGATTGGTGCCGATCTTTTCTACCTCCGCATACGTCTTAAAATCTGTCATAAAGTCAACCACTTTCCTCTTCTGCTGTGAGATGACTAACAGGCCTTCCCAACAAGTCATGCGTGCATGTGCGCTGCGCATGCCTCTGCTACACATTTGAACACCTACAGTCACGGAGCACGGTTAGCTTAGCATGTGTGCAGTAGTACTCAAAAAAAGAGAGAGACTATGTCATTTTGAAGTCCATGACATGAAGTATAACAAAACAAGAGAACAACAAAAACATTAGGAAGGTCACTAACACAACTTCAAAGCAGTTCAGCACCACGGATAGCGACCACATCATTTTGACACCCACTTGAACCATTTCAACTCAGAGCCTGTATCAGTAGCAATAACGTTTAGTAAAACTGGCACAGCGGCCCACATGTTCACAAACACTATTTCACTATGAAGTACTATAGACCTACTCACCACTATTTGAATTACGATGAGCCTTGGGCTCCGCAAACTCGTGCATGATGCTCTGTATGTCTATTTTCTTTGCTCTCTCATTCTCTATGAACAACATGGCAAGTCATCTCAGTCTCTCCTGTCCCACTCCTCAAGTGTTTTTAATAAGTTTTTAACTTGGAGAACGAGCAGGGCAACCTATAGACCCATTTCAATGTGGACAAACATGAGACACGTGACTGACGTGCGCGTGCACACTCGGTGCAGTAACCATGTTGTTTACATATGTGACGCTTGAAAAAAAAAACATAAAAAAAAAAATATATATATATATATATATATATATAGGGGTCGGCCAAAATTGGCTTTTAAGAAAATTTGGTAATCGGCCAGAAAAACTGCAATTGGTGCACCCCTAATTGAAACTCAAAATCTGGCCAATTTTCCCAAACATGACTTCCTGTGTCCTCTCTCTCCAAATGACCCTGCCGTATGTGTCTGGGACATTAATTAAAGTAAGACTTAACACTAAATAGTGCAGAACCAAGAGAACAGGTTTATGTTGTCGTTCAGCTCAGGAAAGTATAACACTGTAATGAAAAAGGTAAGCGGTGAGCGAAGCCCCATCAGGCTGTCAGACAGACAGAGAAACCCAGGTCATAATTCAACTCTGTGAATCCATAAAGCATGTCTTGCTGAAACTCCGCTACAGGCCTTATCTCATTTTAATTCTTTGTCATCTTTTTAATAGAGCTCCTACACACTGATTCAAACCAAATAGGGAGAGTAAAGCCTGAGAATTATAGTAAATGGACACTCCCTGAGGAGCATTTAGAGTCGTTCTACCTCAAGCTAAAGCTCTCCTGTTTAATATTAACCACTGTGTCCTGTTCGTGCCGATGATGTATGGACTAAACCCTAAAGAGCTTGGCTCTTACTGTTAACTACCCACTCTTACTAAAAGACGTGCTGATGGAGTGAACATTAGGGAAAGAAAACAAGTTTCCTGCTGCAGATTAATGTTGACGTGTAGCGGCGAGTTGGCTGGCGTACGCTAACTCAACAGCATGTTTGCCTGGAGTCTAGGCTTCGCATAAAAAGCAGCACCGACAGAGAAAATAGATTTGTTCAACAAATGACAGCCTCCATCAATCAGCTGTGAGCCCTGAAAGGGAAGACGGGTGGGAAAGAGCGGGCGTGATGTTACCTCCAAGATCACACTTGACTTTTCTCAGCATGTAGCTAGGTAGCATGAGCTGCTCCCAATCCTCACCTCTACTTACCAGCATAACATTCCCATTGGGTCCTCAAAATACTAAAATGACATAATGGAATATTACAATGTATGTCATATAAAATAATATATGTGTATCTTCTATCAAAGAGCTAAATGTTAAAGGACATTTACTGTATGTTTCTTGCTTGAAAAGTAAACTCATTATCATCACCAAGGCTGCCGTTGGTATGTTTTGCAAATAAGAAATATACCTATCAAACAATGAATACATCATGCTTCAGAAACAAATACAGCTTGTTTTACACGCACACACACACAAGTCAAAACATGGTATTCAAGTACAAAACAAACAATTTTGTCACAAATTTTCTGCCTTGCAGATCCACACACAAACATCAGTGTCCTGTGGGGGTTTTTTTACTGCTGATTTTAATATTCTTATTGAGTTTCAAACTGTTTAATGTTTTCTGTTGCACTTTTTAATCATGTAAAGCACATTGAACTGCCTTGTGTATGAAATGTGCTATACAAACAAATTTACTTGCCTAAGATTGGGGGCCTGCAGGCCTTAGGTCCAACTCCTGCTTTAGAATTTGATACGTCTTTCTTTTTCATTGAAAGTGTCTATTTGTAGGGTTACCGTACGGACAACCCTCGGTACTATTGATGCGGTTACCGAAGTACAAATACGTAGCGTTTTAGGGTTAGGGTTAGGATTATGGTTATGTTTAGGGTTAGGTTAAAACCCACTATTGCAGCTATTTTTAGGGTTAGGTTTAGGTTTAGGGTAAGGTTTAGACTTCATCACGCAACCTAAACTGGTCAATGACTGACCTATCACATGACTTAAACTAGAAATGCTGCATAAGGATAGAATGTCGGTGTATTGATACGTCAACTGTACGGATAACCACTGCCAATTTGATACATGTCTTTCTTTTTCATTGATTTTAAACCTTGCTATAATGTTATCATGGATTTTTACACAGTTAAAATTTGTCTGTTGCACTTTTTAAATCATGTAAAGTACATTCAATTGCCTTTTGTATCAAATGTGCTTGCCTTGCCTAAGAAATGTCCTGTTTTGCACTTAAAGAAATTTTTTTCAGAACTGAAGACATGTTTCTTTGTATGTGTGAAATATGCTGTATTTCTTTTATAGGTGCATTTCGTATTTGCAAAACAAAATGCATTTGTTTTTGTTTGTGTATCGTTGGGCATAAGATAAACATGTTTTTTTTTTAATTCATTTGAGAAGCAAATCAATAAAACAAAGATTATATAAAGAAAATAATACAAACTTGCCACTCAAAAGGAGTAGGTGGAAGTTGAAAGAACTTATAAGAAATCCTACCTCTCTTTCTACATTTTATAGTGCTGTATTTACACAATTCATATCCACAAAACAAAAAAAACCAAAACCTGAGAAGTATAACACAAATATATGATCGTTTGTGATCTGTGAGATTTTGACATGATTTTAACTCCATAATGTTTATGTAACATCAGGAACGTAGAGCAATATGTGGTCAGGGACACAGATTATTTGAGGTGCTACTGTTCGAGTTTCGTCTTAACACTTTGAATAATTCAAAGATTGTTGCTTAGCTTTGCACAACAGGGAGGCCAACAAACCTGATATCTGTTCAATATGTTGTTTTTTCTATCTTATGCTTAAGAATTCAGTCAATATGTTGTTCTTTTTCAAATGTAGTTCATTTGTATTTTTTAATTTATAGCAAAGATGAGTCTCTTGTCTGCAAATACTAACAAATGCTTCAATTTGATTTTAAAACCCAGGCCTGTACAAATAGATTTTGTTTGTTATACTCATCCTAAAAACTCAAGGTTGTTTCTGGTTGTAGAAAAACAGTTTTAACCCCAAATTACTTTTTTGATGTTGCATCACTGTTGTTGTAATTGAAGTTGGGAGAGGTTAAAGCAGAAACAGGACATAAAAAAGACTGAGGACTGAGTCCTGAGTGCAAAACTCAGTTCTTGTGTGTATTTGAACCAGCATTTTTTTTTTTCCCTAGCGACAAAAATTAGCATTCATCCAAAGCTCGCTTTTTATCCAAATTATTACTGTGGCACATGTGGCAGCACGAGCATTAGAAAACACAGCCTTCTGGAGAGCAAAGGTTTGAAAGATTCCCGTGTAACATCTTGAGAAAACGCTCCAAAAATCATCCCGGACTTGGAGAGATGCTGTTGACTGTTGTGGGGCTACGAGTAGGTGAGCTCCGCACCTCGCCAGGAAACATCATCAATCCCTAAAACGCAACGATGCCCGGCTGCTCACTCCAGCGGCTGCTTGCAGCATGCCAATTCTAAACTCTTGTCTCTTTCAATGAATGCACAAGTCCGTAGCCTGGCTGCCTGAAATTGGATCAGAATCAGTGGAGGTTTTATTCCTTCTGGCGGTGCCTCCAGCTCAGTATTGCACTGCGACGACTGTCAGTCAAGAGGATGAACTGAGGTGCAGATTTGGATTGCGGGGGGATTTATTCCTGCTTTTACCTCAGCGGGCCTCTTCTCACGCTGCATGCTACTTTTTGAAGCAAATTACCAGCAAACTCTACTATAACTCCCCTTGTCAGGCTATAGATACTGTATAAAAAATAAGGCTATGAATTACTTCCAGCAAGATGAATTATGTATTCTTTTTTAATAGAATGTTGAGGTTTCATTTCATCAGACAAGGCTTTTCAGGAAATGTTTATCTCCTGACATGTTTCGACTGTCAACTGCCAGTCTTCGTCAGAGGAGTTCTGCCTTTGACGGTTTCTTTGAACTTTCACTTGACTTCCATGTAATCGTTTTAGCAAGATTCATTTTGTCTTCTTTTTGAACAGTATGTTAAGTTGTGATATAACATTTCCTGAAAAACCTTGTCTGATTAAACAAAACCTCAACTTTACAAGCTATGCATCAGAGTCCGCGACAGGTGGCATTAAATGGGGGGGCATTAAGAAAACTGCGGGGGGCACCCCCCCATACCACAATCTGCACACAAATATTTAAAACAGATAAATAAAACACCATTCAACATTTAAACATGATCCTACTACACCAAACAGCATATAGTGTGGAGGCATATAACATTTTTGTGAGTGGGAGGGTCCACAACCACAGCAGTAATGGCTATAATGTAAACAAACTTGCAAAACATCTTAACAACGACGTGAGCCTGACAGTCAAGGATGAGGTTTGTTTGTCACATACATATATACTACTACTGAATAGTACTTTATGACATGTAGTGAAATTGCATTAGAGCGTTCAGCTTAATGTGCACAGTGTGCAGCAGGGGTGAAAGAAAAAACGTAAATAATAGTAAATGAGCATTTAACGACAACGTATGTGCTATATAAACACAGCCACAAAAACAAAGTTAGCTCGCTAACATACCTCTGACAAAGTGGTGGCTACAGACAGGGGCATCAGCAGACTCTGCTCCTCCCGACCGCAGACGTAGGTTTAAAATCCACTCTTTGTGAATGACAATTTCTGACACTGTATAAAATACCTTTCCCTTTTCTCGGTTAGAGCGATTGGAGCAGTCGTAAACTCCACAAAACATGGGCATTTTGATTTTGATTATTTCAGAAGGCATATTCTCAAGCTTCACTTCCTGCTCTCCATCTGAAATTTGCGCTGTCACTTTGTTGCGATGTAGCAATGTGAGTGAAGTCACGTGAATCAGCAGAGCAGGCCATAGACATATACACATTCTATTGGCTGATCCTAACAACAGCTCTAGGGTACGTTCAATAGCACAAACGTTAAACAGTCAGTGAATGGACACAGTCAGTTGCAATAGCCAATCAGATATCTTTGATTAATGAAAAGCTCCCCCTGTAGTGGGAAATGTGTGTGTGTGTGTGTGTGTGTGTGGGGGGGGCACAAAAGGTCAGCTGGGAGAGCACTGTCCGCGAATGCCCCCCCATGATGCTGACACTGCTATGCATTATGTGGCTGAGTAATCCGACCATCTCTAATAAAATCATGCAAAAAACAGAACTGAGAACTATACCTAATTCATGTCAGGCATTCATATCCAGGCCTGTTTGAGTCCCACAGGTTCCCGGCTAGTGCAGTTGATACTACATTTATTTGTAGGTAGCTGCGGCCTCCGCACACAGCCCTTAGAAAACATATTTTCCTTTATCTAGAAGCCACTGTGTTGTTTTTCATTGCAGGTGACATTTCAAAAGCTATCTCCCTCAAAGTTCCCAGTTCACCTATCAACGACTGCCCTCGGTGAGACAGATTAGGTAACAATTTGTTTAAAATGTCATCCTCTCTTCCAATAACACCTGTACACATGTGGGACTAAAGGGACTTAGAGGTGTGTGAGAAACCCATCTTGAGCAGAGTCACAAAACTGGGGAGTGAATATGAATTGACAGCAGTCTGAAGGTCCAGAGGGAACGTGCAGCTCATTCCAATAGCTCAGTGTTTGTAACCAGTGATCTGCTCATTCTGTCGAAGAAAGGGATAGAGAATGTTCAACTGTGCAGCACTCGCATGATTCTTTATATTTAAGGCTGTGGCTATTGATACAGAAACTCATGAATGGACTGCCAGTCTGTTCATGCGGAGAGCAACTCATTGGCTCGTTTAGGTGACCCGATAGGTGCGCCACGTGAACTAAAGTTCCGTCAGTTTTATTTTAGCTCATATTTATTTTTAGCTACCCCGCTAACCCTTTTATTTCAACCCTATCCCTAACCCTAACCCAGGAAATACCCTAAAATGTTTATTTTTTTGTAAATGTTTTTTTAAAGGTAGAATTTGCTGTGTTAAGTATGTTAAAATGAAAAAAAATATATATATGACAAAAGTGGGATTCAAACCCACGGAAGGAAGGATCTTTGACTGTGGTGCCATCCTGGCACGGTGAAAAACAACAGGCACATTTACGCTAATGTAGAAAGGTCTGGAAAATGTACAATCAATAAACACTTTGTATATGTAATGATAATTTATTTTTATTTCAAATCTGGGGATGTAATGAAATGCTTTTTTTCTTTTTAAACAGCTTTGACTGGCATATATAATGTGACTTCTTATCACAGCGGGGTACAAAATAGTAAATATCCACATTCATTTCAGCCTTTGTAATAATGAACAATCTGAGCATTGTTATTTTTATTTCAATTTTGCACAGTGTCGGTGTCATGAGGGGGGCATTCGCGGGCAGTGCCCCTCGAGCTGACCTACTGTGCCCCCCCACTCTTCCCACTACAGGGGGAGCTTTTGATTAATTAAAGCTATCTGATTGGCTATCGCAACTGACTGTGTCACTCACATTGCTGCATCGTGACAAAGTGAGAGCGCAAAATTCTGATGGAGAGCAGGAAACTTGAGAATGTGCCGTCTGAAATCATCAAAATGCCCATGTTTTGTGGCGTTTACGGATGCTCCAATCGTTCTAACCAAGAAAAGGAAAAGAGATTTTATAGAGTACTGAAAATAGCCATTCACAAAGGTGAGAAATGTAAAAAGCTCACAGAACAACGTCGTGATAAGTGGATTTTAAATCTACATCTGTGGTCAGGAGGAGTGGTCTGCTGATCTCCGTGTCTGTAGCGACCACTTCGTCAAAGGTATGTTAGCGAGCTAACTTTGTTCATTTTCTTAATGTCCCCATTTAATACCGCCTGGCGCCAACTCTGGTTTTGCGTGTTTTTGTTTGTCATTTTTTTTTTTATTTTGTTGTGTTTTTGGTGACTTTTAGCAAATGTGTCTCTTATTTCAATGTCAGTGGGTTTTTTTTTTTTTTTATGTTATTGATTTAGGACTAATGTTTTCTCCAAGGTTGAATATGGCTTTAAAATGCCTTTATTTCGGACCACAACAATTTAATACCATGATAACTAAAATATACAATAATGCAAACAATAATCCCTAAATTCCCATACACCCCATACAATGTATTTTGTCCGAAAAAGGAGTAGGAATACAACCACAATCTAAAGCATTGTCTTATTGGTGGGTAATAATACATAGTCATGTAATTAATTGTGGAATTAATGTATATAATTCATGTTCACAGCTTAGGTCAAAGATATACAGTAAGTAGTAGAGATTTTTTTTTTTTATTACTGTGTCAACGCAAGGCTATTATGCAGGAGTAAAATGTTTATACCAAGTAAGTAAAATCTCCTCCTCCAGTAATAGAGTTGAGGTGATAATGTGCTAGTTTTTGTCACGGTGGTGTAAAATTGGTTGATTTAGTATCTTCATTCTCTTGCATGTGTCTCTTTGCGTGTGCGTGTGCGTGTGTGTGTGTGTGCGTCACCGTTTCCCTGGAAACTTTCAATTTGGCATAAATTGATGCACGGAGGCTTTTGGAGCTCAAGGGATTCTTCGCTGGCTTGACTGTTTTGTGAAATTCGGGCCAATGGAGAATTCACTTTTAAATTTGAAGCAACATCCAAACCATCACAGATAGAGACGTAGAGCTGAGCTTTGGAGAAGATACGGGTGTTTTCTTAATTAGTTTCATTACTCAAGCTCAAATCGTTGGAATCACTGAAGAAAAAACCCCATGAAAAATAAACTATGAAGTGGTTTCGCATCATATTTTATTCTAGTAATACCCTGCTTCAGGCTAATGCTAAGGTTTGGTCTTTCATAATAGGAGATCACTAAACTACTAAACCTAATAGCAAGTTTAAAAGTCTAGAAAAACCACATGAACATAAGACAGCAGACAAGTAAAAATAAAATTTAAATTAATGTGTGTGCTGATGTTTATAACATGAATACCTAAAAAAGGCTAGACAGATGGACAGACTCATGTTTGGTATTCTACATTATTTAAAACATTAAAAAATCTACATTTCAAATGACATGTTTGGTATTTATTTGAAGGCTTAAATAAAGAAACTACATCAGTTGTAGTTAAAATTGACTTATGTTTTTTTTTTTTCCAGATTAAAAACTGTCAGGCATATCACATGTGATGTAGACCCCAGGAGGAATAGCTACTGTTTTTGCAGTTTAGCTAATGGGGACCTAAATAAAACAAACACACTGTTAATTAAATCAAGTCACAAAAGCACTGTTGGTCTTAGAGCCTTAGACTGTTTTTCTCTGACCACCAGTATGGACTGGGATCCCAAGGCACAAATGTGCAGAAAAGGGCGTAAATTGTAACATCTTGATTTTGTTGGTGCTGGTGCTTACAATGTACTTTTTGATTCACTACAAACTGAGAGGAAACTCTGACATAGTTGCATGAGCTTCTGACACTGAGTACTTCTCAGGGAGAAAATAACAAAGAAGAAGAAGAATCCCAGTTCCTATTTTCATGTTGTGGGTGGTTCTTCTTCCTACCCAAAATGCAATGTGCCATACATCATATTTGGTTCACTTCCTATGTTTGTTAAGACTTCCATTTTCATCTCAACAAAAGTGAACTTCTTTGATCTGTGCCAGAGTCTGGTTGCATGTTCACACACGGTCAAATGAGTTTCCAGGAAAAGGAACCCTGTCACAATTAAAATGAACTAAAATAGGCTGGTGTGAGTGCCCTAAGTCTATAGTGTGAAAGTTCACTTAAGCTGTGGAAATAAACCAAATTGATGAGTTGATAGCAAATGCTCATCGTCATGGGAAGAGGCAGCTTGAATGAAGGATTATAGCCACCTGTAATCCATTAGCAAGCTGTGATTGATATATAGCTGATGAAAGCATTCCACATCAAGGAAATGTGACTTCAAGTCAAGGTAAGAGATGTTGACTGGCACTGTAAATCACACATATGCATAAACAGACAAGGATCAAATGAAGGAAGTGCCACCAACATTGCAATTTTATATAGCCACTATATAATGTAATGTCTATATGTTTAGATGTTTAAAGCAAGAATACACATTGGAATTTATGTATTCAGGTCCAGTGGCAGCTCCTGACAAATTTCTCGGCGGGGGGGGGCAACTGTTCTGATGATGACTAAGGTGACCCGTTAAACAGGAAAATTAATATGCAGCAAGACAATTGCCTCATCTTGTTATTTTCCGGTCAACTTACATAGCAATACCAAATGTAACGGCTACAAAGTTTTACCAAAGAGTAATACATAAAGGACACAATCATCAAAAGCATTTATTTACAGTCCTTTAAAGTATTATAGTTATATAATAATTATATTATATTATAGTTATTTCAATTGCAAATAGTTTATATAAATCCAAATAAAGAGGTAATGCATTCAAATTGCTCAATATTGCACAAACAATACTGTATTTGCAGAAACAAACAGTATATACAGTATATGTACAGATCGCCGTATCGGGAACAACATTTTAAAGATTTTGTGCAGCTTAACTATCTTTAAGTGCAAATGAAAGTGCATGCATTCAACAGTGAACTATTAATGTAAATATAATATCTGGCCTATTGTATAGATTGGCAAAAATAAACATATTGCCTGAAAGCAGCATTTGAAAGTAAAGATAACTATTAATAGAGCATGTGTATGTGTGTGTGTGTGTGTGTGTGTGTGTGTGTGTGTGTGTGTGTGTGTGTGTGTGTGTGTGTGTGTGTGTGTGTGTGTGTGTGTGTCAGAGACTAAGAATGACAGGCTGGGATGTGTTGGTTCTTGCTCACCTCATCTGTGACGACCAACCACGAGCCTGTAGCTCTCATCCAGCTGTTAGAAGCAGGATTCCCCCGGCTGGTGCGTTCAAGTCTTACTTAAAGTGTATGACGTGTCTCTCTCTCTCTCTCTCTCTGTATCTGTCTCTTACCCTCAAGGAGCTAATGTATTTTCCCAGCAGGCATTTTTGCTCCTCAAAAAATATAAAAACAAACATCAGCTTGCTGTGGCCAGTCATGAGCTAACTGAATGAAACGTATTTACCTCGGATATTTTGAAGTACACCTGACTGCAGTCCGCAGTTCGGGGCGGAGCTCAATGTGGCATGCTATTGTGCTGTGTGATTGTTATACAGTTAAAAATAATCAACCTCAAAATAAATAAATCGTGGCATAAAAATAATTTATTATGTTACATAATTCTATAGGCATACTAAATAGATAAGGTTAGGGTTAGAGTAAGTCTGAATGCGATTGGTTTACTGAACGCTGAGCGCCGCCCGGAAAGTTGAGCACCGCCCGGAACTGCAGGCTGCAGTCAGGGGCTTCTTTCCGGGTTTCCGAGTGCAATTGAATGCAGCAGCTACGCCGGCTATGCTCACGTTAGTTATGACGAAAGCCTGTTAGTGCGAGTCCTCCCGGAACCCATAAGGAATGCATTGTAATGACTGAAATTAGAAAAAAAAAAAAAAAATTACATAAGAGTCTATGAGAGCAATCTGGGCGATTTTCAATTTGACTGAGATTTCCCAAAAAGGGCAGTACTTCATGGAGCACAGCCCTTCTCTGATTGGACAATGACAGAGCGCAGCTCAAACTGTCTAGAACTGTAACAGCCCTGTAACACTGTGGAAGAATATGATAGAAAAAAATCACTTCTTTTTCCCCTTTGGTGGGGCGTCACCCTGATCGCCCTTCTGAAGAAACCACTCATGTTCAGGTCCTAATAAGTAGCTTCATTTTAAAGATGCGAGGTCCATCATAGCCCAAATCTGTCGCAGCAGCTCCTGGCACCATTACCAGGCTGATCCTGGAAAAGACACTGCTTACACTTGGTCTAGATCATAATCATGAAGCTGACTGATGGCTAAATGTGCAGACTCATATTCCAGTCACAGATGATTCTCACCTTTGAGTTTAAACGTCAGAGAAACCCAGCACAACCTGAGAAAAATCCTTCATCTATGGAGACACTACAGTGGTTGACCCTGCGTTAAACAGCAAGGACAACCTCAGTTGCAGTGAAATGTTTGTTTTCTTCAAGTTAAACTGGCTGAATTCCAATTATGGAATAGTTGGGCTATATTTCTGTTTAATGTCCTCTTTTGGAGTACCTGAAAATATAGATTTGCACTGTAAGCTGCTAAACTTTATTTATGCAAATGTATGAGAAACAGAACCTCCTTTCAGTGTGGAGTTTGTGTGGATATTCTTCAGTCTCCTCCCACTATCCAAAAACATGGATGTTGGGTATAGTTAGGAATTTCCAATTTTCTTGTGGGTGTGGATGGCAGTGTGAATGGTTGTCTGTGATTTGGACCAGTTGGTACTGGGGTGTAAATAACAAATGTAAAATAAATAACAAAAATGACCTAAGAAAAGAGGTGTAAAGAGTACTGATAAATCCTACTCAAGTAGAAGTAGTGTCACTTGATTGAATATGTACTAAAGTACATTATACCTGTAGATAAAATACTCAAATACAAGTGGAAAGCAGCTCAATTAAATAGTACTCAAAGTAAAAGTTACTAGTTACGTCCCCCCCCCCCCCCCACGTTTATTTTTGTTAATAAATCTTGCCATGGTTCCCTTACATACAGTAAACATCTCATGTATAAACTTTAAAGGAAGAGACAAAATCTTTTATAAATTAATCTGTATAAAATAAAAGGTTTGTCAAAATGTTACATTTAAAAAAATTAAATAAATAATAATTAATTCAATTCAAAATAATAAAATTTATCAGGCTCTGCATTTATGAACTCTAAAACTAAGAAAATAACCCGCATTAAATGCTGTTATGACGTGTTGCATTATGTTTAATCTGGTTAGTCGGCCATTTAATTGTTGCTGACATTCCATTTTTTTTGTAGTTTCACAACGTCTGTTAATCATCTTAAAACAAAAATAACAATAAGTTGCTCAGTAATTGTCAGGTTGTTGTCACACCTATAAATAGACATCAGCCAGTCTGTAATTGGCTTCCATCACAATGTGTGGGAGGAGCTAATAAATGCTACCAGTGCAGTGTGGGAGGACTCTCACCTTTCCTGCTTCATGTGACTACAGTGACTATTGCCTGGTTTCCCCAATTTTGACACATTTCTTCCCCCTGTTTTTCCAAAAGCACCGAAACGGCTATACTTAAGACACTTTGAGCAGCCAGTCATACCCTTGCTTTGTTCTTCACAATAAATATATGTTTAAGAAAATAGACACATTTTTCTAAAGGTAATGTTCTGGTTCAGTTTGGTGGTGTTCTAAATTGAAATTGTCACGATGGCAGGGTGTGATAATGGTGCAGGACCCAAATGCAGGGAAAGGCCGGAAGAGTATTGATCAGGAATCCGCATTTTAATAACAAAAACCCCAAAATGCAAAGTGTAGGCAGACACTGGGAACACTGGAGAGGGATAAACGACATGGGAATGTGTGCAGGAAAACAATACTCGTTATGACAATATGGCAGCCATCATTCTGTGACCGAACACTGAGCTAAATATTAAAAGGAGGCTTGATTGGGAACTGGCCACACCTGTGTTCAAAACATGAGGCAGCTTATCACTCACAACCCAAACACATTGATGTCACTGGCAGGTGGAATACATGGGAACACAAAGAGTTAAACGTGTTATCTAAGTTTTGTCATTCAAACACATGTAATATCCCTTTATATGTGGGCATTGCCATTTTTGAGATTTCAGCCAATCGGGTTCTCCTCACATCAGGATTTCTCTTTGTATTTCCGTTCCAATAGAGACACTATGGTGAAATAGCATTTCACTCAGATTCAGTGCTTAGCTACTGTACGTGTCATCTAATTCCTTGGACATTATGACGTTATTCCTAAGAAGTAATCACTACGTCAAAGTTTGTCACACATATCGATCTTCACAATCCTCTAATTCCTACTAGTAAAGGTTAAATACTGTATGACAGTCATTGGATTAAGCTGTCTTCATCATTTAGGAAGAGTATTTCTTTCAGTTTTAAAGTAAATGTCTTTAGTTGCTTTTAGCGTATTTCTTTGGTCATTGTCTTACTTTGCTGTAATAATTCTGCAGAATATCATGGAGCTGATGGTAGTCGTGATTTCATGTTTTTTCCTCAAGAGCAAAAAAAAAAAGAAGAAACACTATCGTCTGAGTTTAAAAAAGGATTTCAGTGAACACAATGACAGCATTAAAGGTGTACTACAAAATGCTGAATATATAATGAACCGCATTATTTTCATGGTGTGGGCGGCTTGGTGTGACTTTGGTTTGCCGAGACTTCTGTTAGACCCGCAGGTTGTTGTTTCTTCTTTGCATCTTCCCAGTGTTTCAGCTTAGAGGTAAACAATAACTGCTGCATTCAAATGTTCAAAAGGAAAACAGGAGTGCATTCAAGAACCTTTAGGTTGAAACTTTGTGGAAACACATACTGGCAGCATGGAATATGAATTATTGATGACTTACACTGATTTGGGGCATTTGCTGTAGAGATGTTAAAATTCATATCCTCGTAATTCCAAACAAACATGTTTGCATGTGGGTGTGAGTTTCCTGGTTCTGCTTAGCATTCTCATGTGTTTAAACAGTTAAGTCTTTACACTAATCTAAGTTTTTAAGCAAACTGTAAGCAAAGTCACTCTGTCAGCTGTCATTATCAATTAAAATGATAGCCTATCTGACATAATCCTGCACTGCACTCAATCCCTGTTCTTCTGCTTTTGGTTTTAAGCAAAACGAGATTTGTATTGTTATATTCAGCATAATCGCTACTTAACTGTATTAGCATTGAAACGACAGGTGGTTATCGACCAACCAACGGCCACATGTGTGCATCGACAGGGCGAATCAAGGCTGTAAATCTAGCTAGGTTTAATCCTGACCACCGATCGCCATTTGCTTCATTTGTTTATTCTTAACTGAGCTTTAGGTGACTGTATAGTTTGAAAACTGAAACTTCAGATACCAAGTACGACTGTTGGACACAATAGCGGCGTCAGGACTTTGGGCCCCCAGAAAACTGGATGTGGCAGTTAAAATGAGACAAATTCATGGTTGATAAATAACTCTGATTTCCTATAATTAAACCAGATCAAGCTTGATCAGTATATTTTGGTGTAATAATCTCAATAGTTACATTACTGTCTAATGGGACCAGCTTTGTCTTGTGAACACGTGAAATATAATTTAAAAATATTGCGTTTCACAAGTTGGGACGGATGAATAGTGACATTTATATTTATGCTAGCATTTATTTCACGCAACGTGTGACATGTTAGCTTTTATCCTTCCATACAAGTGTTAAATCTGACCATAAACAAATCCGTGGCTCTCTGTAGTTTTATGACAGAAAGACGTGTTCTTTTTACTTGGTATATTTCTTATATGGAGTGGTTAGCGTTAGCGCTTAGCCCAGTCTGTGTGTCGGTGTGTTAGCTTAGCATAGTTAGCTTTAGTTGAGTTTCCAGTTCATAATCGTTGCTACATGTTCATCTCTGTCCCCGTGTTTGTGGAACTTTGGGTGGATCTGACGGAGGAACTTGATTTGGTTCATTTTGTTGGATGGTTGTCTGGTCTTAACCAAGTACCATGATCTATCGCAGCTCGGCAGCTTCAGGTAACCGTGAAAAGCACCGTTGTCTGTGTGTGCGTGAAGGCTGAGGGGCGGTGCAGACTGCGGAGGCTCCATGGCAGAGCTGCCGTGAACAGCGCTCCGCTTCAGAGAATAAGTTGTTGACAACAAACATGGGCAATTTTGGCCCCTTGAACAAGGTTTTTATGGACATTCTTGGCTAAATTGAGGGACAAATGGCTCGTGGCCCTTGCTAATTTCCGACATGGACATTTATCGTTTTTATCATGGGATTACATATTATTACCGGTGAGAATGTTTTTGACAATATTGTGAATGACAATATAGCGCACATTCTTAGTAATGAGTAGCTAGTTAACATAGCAAAGACTGTTCATTGGAGATTTTATAGTATAGACTGGGCGTGTCTTAACTGTTCCAAGAGCCCCGCCCATAATCAAGGCATTTTTTGAATTTTTCTCCTCGTTGCAGGTCAGTAGAAAGCAGGTGTTTAGTTACTCTTTAAAGTACCAATAACTGTCAAACAGCATGTAGTTTTCATTCAAAGGCTTTTGAAGGATGGCAAAAATGTCTCCAAAATTTCAATAAGTATAGTTCCAACTCTGAAAAATAACTTATATTTGCTTTGTTGTGTTTTCTCACTATTTGGGTGTCTTTGCCAGTTAAGAATTTATCATCAGTGGGGAAAAGAGCAAAAATTACATAAGGGCTCATGTACATGTACTGTTATACTTACATGTGATTGAGCTGCAGCTGAACTTCATGACATTTTGATAATTGACAAATAAATCTAAAACAGAACATGTGAGATTGGGTAAATCAAGCAAGATGCTACAACAGTGAGAAAACTAAAGCAGCTTTCCATAAAGATATTGTTGATATAATGAGCTGCATTGTTTGCGTGGCGTGGGCACTAGGCTCGGTGTGACGCCTCCGTTGCACAGACACCTGTCAGACCCTGGATGCTGCTACGTCTGCACTTGACTAACCTCTGCATCTTCATTGTTTTCCAGTACATTCTTGCCTGAGAGGTGAACTAAATTCTCAGAGGCGTCTTCCAATGATAGTAAAGAATACATGACTGCATTTATGAGGCTCTGTGTTAGAGTGACGTGAAGTCGCTTCTGATCCCTTTATGAACCAGGGATATCGAGCTACTGCAACTTTTGCACCCCCTTAAAGATTGCAATCAGAGGTATTATTTTCATGTTTTAGCTCCACCTCACCAGCAGCCACATTAGAAGAGCAGGCTGCATTTGGAAATGCTATTTCGTTTTGATTTTGGCTATTACTCCCTGGCCTTTGAACACACAGATGAGACGTCTGAGTAGGTTTGCACTCGCCCTGAACATTGCACACCATGGCTGCTGGCTCACTCACACCATCTAATTGTGAGAAAAATAAAGTTCATCTCAGAGCAATCTCTATGCTTTAGCCACCCGGCCCACTCCTCTAAGCCCACTAATACCTCCCAGATATGCATCATCACACCGATGCCTCAATAAAACTAGTTCATGTAATTTCTCTCTCAGATAGCTTAATATCTCCTTAGAATAATTGCTCCCAATCTTCACAGATTTAATAAATGCATTTAGACAAGTTGCACGCTTACCTTTGAGTAATAGTAACATTATGGTTTTGATCCTCGGGATGGTAATAGCTGCTTCACAGGGGCCCCTGGGCATGGAAGTTACTGTTCCTTGACACACTCAAAGCTCAAGGGTAGCCAGGCATGATGGTTAGTAGAAACAGTGATGGAAAAATGCCATTTTTAAATGATTAGCTAAAATGTGCAACATCATCTTATTTTTCTACATGAAAAAAACCCTTAGATGTGTGTTGATTAGTGTGTACATTCTTACACGTGGATGAAGTTTATGTCAGTGTCAGGTGATAATACTGGCCACAGTAGCTGGGTTTCTATTACAGATTTTTGCAAAATAAAAGCAATATTTCTAAATGTCAACAAAGTATAACTGCGCTTTGAACGTGTTTCCATTGAAGCTTGTTTTTGGGCAGGAGCCTCGTAACTCCTGTGAAATCTCATCCCACGACACTTCACTGCAGGAAGACGGACACTCCAAACCTCCTTATAACACTCCGTCTTCCTTTGTTGTTTCACGTCTAATTTGACAGCAGTGACGTGCAGTCAATGTAGGCAGTGCCTACCCAAGGGTGAATTGATATTTTGATTCTTTGTTTTAATTTTAATATAATTATAATACATTTTTCAATTTCTGATAGCCTACAGTACCAATATGTTTCAAAGTGTCAGCATTTGCCCAAATGAATAAGCACCACTATTTCCCGGTACGGCATAGAAGCTGCACAAGTCTCACTCTGTAAGGAGGCAGGAGGAAGCAGGAGGAGGCCACACCCTCTCCCACAGGCACAAGGCTGCTCTGCCTCTGGCCCCATTGCCTTTGTTTACATGTTTTTTTGTTCATGCGCAGTCAGTTCCCCAATATGAAAACCATTTATGTAAAAAGGCAGCTATGCTAAATCCTATACGTATGTTCACAGTTCATTAGTGAATTGGTATCACGTGGCAACTGCTGTTACGTTCTCTAGCTAGAAGCGGAATAACACTACAGAGACAATAAAAAAAACATTCTTTTGAGGAAAAACGACAGCCTTTAAAAGATGGGAGACCAACACCTGAGCCACCAGACCTTCAGCAAAGGAAAGGTCAGAAAATTGTTTGTATTTTCCACAGTGAATGGTACAAAAGGAAGGATTGGCTTTGTGGATGCGCCTCACTGAAGGCTGTTCTGAGTTGTTGTTGTCATTTTCTTTGTAATTTCTCATGCTCTGCCGTGTCATGAGATTTATCTTGTTGGGGGAGTATGGAGGCTGCTATCAAATAATTGTTTAAGTTTCTTTATTGGTGTTTTACGATCTTGATTTTGTTAGATTAACACTTGCCAGCTGAAACGTATGAAATTGTCATTGGTGTCAACAATGGCCACGTTTACATGGGAGCTTTAATTCCTCTTTAAAGCGGAATAAAAGTGAATTCCTCTTTAACCTGACCTTGTAAACACTTAATTCCTAATGCTAATTGAATTCCAAATTAAACTTATTTCTGAATAAGGTGGCTGGTTTATTCCGTTTTTAATTCCAAATTAAATAATTCCTCTTTCTTGTAAACAGTTAACAACACTTAAAGCCGCTTTAAGTGAATTACGGTCATTTTGCGCATGCACGACTTACGGTGATGACGTGTTTGGTGACGGCATAATCCAACATGGCCGCCCGAACTATCCATCCATCCATCCATCTTCATACCCGCTTATTCCCGTTTATCAGGGTCGCGGGGGTCTGCCGGTGCCAATCTCCGGCTCTCATAGGGCGCTGGGCGGGGGTACACCCTGGACAGGGCGCCAGTCCATCACAGCCGCCCGAACTAGAGCCAACATAATAATAATAATAATAATAATAATAATAATAATAATAATAATAATAATAATAAGAGCCTTAAAAGACATGGATCTATTGAAAAGAGTGGATGAACAGAGGCAATAAACGTGATTAAATTTTCTCTCTATCTCTCTTCCGCTCTGTAGACCAAAATGTGTTATTGTTGAGCTGCTGCTTATAAACTACAATCAAAATAAAGGGGAAAACAGTTCTCATGTGTGGCCTTCTGTGTTATAGCTGACAATAAAATGTTTGTTGTGCGTTTCTCCCAATGGATGTGATACGTCATGTTCACCCCCTGTCCAATCAGAGCATTCCCAACCCCCAGAACCTAAAGCGGAATAAACTAAAGCCGAATAAACCGGTTTTCTATGTAAACCTCAGTACGGGAATTACTATTACCATGTAAACATGAAGCAGAACACTTAAATGAATTTGATTATTATATCATTTGGAATGAATTCCGAATTAAAAAGACATGTAACCGTGGCCAATGGTGGTCTCGATTTGCAACGCCCTGCCTACCCAAACTACGTCACTGTTTGACAGTTATGATTTTTAAGTATAATGCTAAGAAATGTCCCGGTCTCCTCTTCAGTCTACATGTACCGTGCTATGTTTACTCGAACAGAAGTGGTCATGTCACCAGGTATTTGCAAAAAAAGTGTTTTGCTACACATTTCAAGATCGAAACGTCTGAAATTCATCCTCATGAAAGCGTAAAAACTTTAGTGATTTGAGTGTTTGTTTTAAATTCAGGTGTTTCCATTACCAGTTTTTATTGTGCTATTTAGATTTTGAGCATTTCCAAGGGTAATGGAAACACAGCTACTAAAAAGCCTCATGTGTTACCAGAATTACTAATATTATGACTTATTGCTTGAAACAATTATGAACGTAGGAGAAATGGACTGCTGTTGCTAATATATTCAAATTGTTGGCTCTATGTGGTCATTATGCACAAGCACGGATGGTTTTTTTCACATGGAGTTTGATGCAGCTTGGTGCATCCTAATTTCAGATTGGTCAAGCCAGATTTGTTTGTCCGAGAGAAATGGTTAAGTACTGAATGTTGGAAATGCAAATCCGACACGGAAACCAAACATGTAATGATACTGACATGAATGGTAAATACTGACCCCAAAGGTAACTGGCTAGTGATTGTAGCTGTTCAGTTTAGCTGCAGTAGCTTTACACTCATGTACGTTGTTTGGACCTTGAGCGTAGAAACTTGGAAGGATTGCCCTCATTTCTAAGACCTCTTCAGCAGTTTGAGTCACAGATTTCCCTCTATTTGCTTCACTGTACTTTGGCTTCCCATGACCATGTTGCACATTTGACAGAAACTGACAAGGAAAATTGGGCAAAAGCACTGAGACCAAGTGTTGCAATGACAACAACATGCTAACTGTTAAACTGGTTGAAGTCTTCTTCTGACACACCAACTTTGAAAACAACATGTTAATTTTCAGTGGATTTGACTTCACGTTTGTGTACATTTATATTTTTGTTGAATGGGAAACATTTGATGGCCCCTGTGGCACAATATCCATTTCACTTTTCTCTTTGATCAGAGGTTTTATACAAAGAACTGCTAATTTTTACTCAAATTCTGAATGAACTCTTTTTGAACAAAGTGAATTTAAAACAGATGTTAAAAGGATCACTTTAATAATTTGATGAATACCGCTGTTATTGAGTTGTTTCTATTATTTTTTTATAATGCTGTTTGGGGGTGGTACCTGCTTCAGCCCATTCCATTTTTGGTTGTTAAAATGAATGTTTATTATTTGTATTGTATTGTATATGTTAGTAGACAGCCAAAAACAAATTAATATCAATCAAGTTGACCTTGACCTAAATTAGCACTGCACCATACATCCCTCGATAGCGTATACAGAGGTAGATCAGTACTCTCTGAAACAATTAATAGAAACTTGGATCAGTTGCATCCTGGGCACAATCAGGAAGCCCTAAATTAAGCTCATCACACAAAGATCAATACATCAAGCTTTGTTTACTGACAGATGGAAAATGATCCTGCAGCAAATCAAACCTTCAGGGAGTATTCAAGTCAGGAGGTCTGACACTGCTCGGTCATATTCAACTGCTTTGTATCTTATTGGGGAAGATTTTTTTACTTCAGCAGTTTCTGAAGCCCTGAACATACTGCAGCAGTGGAAGAATGACTTTGCAGGAGCAAAGAAGACAGGGGAGAACTTGCTTGTGAGTTTTCTGTCAGTCGAATGAGTACTGAACATTTGTTTGGTTACAGGAAGGTGAAACACCAATATTACATGAGCAATCGTCAGCTCATGCTGAGACAAGCGTAATCCGGAGTCAGCAAAAAGACAATGCTGGATACACAGATGATTAAAGTTTGTTATAAAATGAAACAGGACTAAGCTACTTACTTGAACAGGTGAAGTGTAAAGTTTAAGTACATTGTGACTTTATAAAGTGAAGAATCAGGAAAACCTTCGATAATATAGAACAATTCATTGTGTAATTTTCTCAAAATACTGAAGGGGTTTCTTCAATATCAAACATCTGCTGTGAAAGTTTGCTGATTAAAATGTATTGATCTTCCACGGACAGCATGTGGCAGTCTATCGAGTTCAACTGTGAAGTTCGGATCGCGTTTCTGCCGACCTGCAGAGAGGCGGTCTCAGAAGGTGGAGATGTTTTAGTCAAAAGTTTAATTAACTAATATCTGCTGGAGCAGCACGTATTTCAAAGCGATGCCTAACCTTTCTACCGCAGAGAAACTTCAAGAATCAAATGAAAGTGAAAACACATCAAAAGGGCTGCAACACCAGTGTGTGCGTGTGTTGATATTAATGGGACAAGCTATGCCCCAAAGACAAAGAACCTCGAGAATGTAAGGAATTTTATTTTTATTATTGATCAAGATGGTGTTGACACCCTCCTTGTGTTTGATAAGCTGTAGAAAACTTATTGGGCTTTCCAATGTTCTTTATTGACCAGGTTAAAGAAATGCATCATGTTACTAATGAAATCCTTTGTCAATGGGAGGTCTTTGTCAAGCATGTCTAATGCAATATAGAAAGAAAAGACCCAACAAAGACCTTCCAATTACAAAGTTTTCTTCATAATGATTTTCAGTGCACGTCATTATAAGATGGGCCATTTAAGTAGTTCAATCTTACCTAGCTTTATAAAATCTTGAAAAGGAAAGGATAGCTGTAGTATACTTAAATAGCAAGCTCTATCAAAAGATGATATAAAGTGTTTTATAAGCTACAGGTTCTGTCTCTGCTTTTATGAACAAAAAAACACTTCCAGTAAAGATGTGGCCTAGTGGAAATGTTGTCTGGCAATTTTTGATTTTAGAAACCTGCAAAGTCGTCAGGCTGTTTGTAATGCACAGTCCGCATTGATTAGTTCATTTATCTTCCCACCTGCTTATTCCTGTTCATGGCAGTGGAGGTCTGCCGGTGAATATCTCTAGCTCTAAAATAGTGCTAGGTCATGGTATGCCATGACAGGGTGCCAGTCCACCACAAAGCAAACACCCACTTACACTAACTGGGTTTCCATTACAGATTTTTGCAAAATAAAAGTTGATATTTCTTAACGTTGACAAAGCATAATTGCGCTGTGAACGTGTTTCCATTGAGGTTGTTATTAGGGGTGTAAATCACCAGCTTCATCACGATACAATACGATGTTGATATGTTTGGATGACAATACGATGTTTGCTGATATCACAAAGTCTGTCATGATACGATTTCGATTCGGTATGGTTTTGATACAATATTTTCTTATTTAATATTAAATAAATATCTCAAGTGGACTTCCAGACACTTGTTATTCAGTAGTCCTGTTTATTTATATGAAGAGACGCGGTTTGTTGTGAGGAGTTAGTATAAATCAACCCATTTACAAGCACAGACCGAATGCTGAAAGTATCAGATCTCACTACTATAGCGCTGCGCTTTCATTATTTAATTTCCTGACATATAGGTCATCATTTTTACCCCTTTCCTCACGTGGCTTTGTCTCCTTGACTCCTCGCTTTGCCGAGCAACAATGTAAATATCACAGGCTCTCGGGATACTTCCACGTCTTCTTCGTTGGTGTTTTATAGCGGTTGGCTCCACATTCAGGAAGTGGCAGCTGGGCATTACTGGTCGGCGGCTGCATAGTACTGTTGTCACAGTCTGAGTTTACCTCCGTACTGACATTATAACCCTAACCTAACTCTAACCCTAAGATATTCAAATAAACAAATAAGACGCATGTCCGTTCACTTTGAAAACAAAAATAAACAAAAATGAATTAATTTTTTTTTGCAAAAACTAATTTTTCGGTATGCAACATATGCGCATATACAAACTCAGTATGATGGGAACTCAGACCATGACACCGTGTACAAATTGAGGTGGCAGCAGGGTTTGCAAGGCTTTGTTGTCACGTGGCATTAGCTACTTTATGCCACCATCCCTGTGTAGGAAATGGTGGCACGGACGTACAGACGTGCTATGTGAATTTCAAAATAAAGGCGTATCTCAAAGATGACGATGTTTATCGATGTTTTCAACGTGCATCGATGTAATTGGATCGTTAATTAATCGATGTATTGTTACACCACTCGTCGTTATGGGCTGGAGCATCGTAACTCCTGTGAAATCTCATCCTGCGAGACTTCATTGCAGGAAGATGGATGCTCCAAACCTTCTTATAACACTTTGTGTTCCTTTGTTGTTTCACATCTATTGCGGCAGTAATGATTTTTTAAGTATAATGCTAAGAAATATCCCAGTCTTCTTTTTTTACGGCATCATAGATAGAGATAAGTGGTCATGTGACCATGTACATCACATTATGTGACGTGTATTTGGGCAAAAAGTGTTTCCATAGCGCTTTTGCAATACATTTCAATATCATATGTCTGAAAATCCTCCTCATAAAAGTGTAAAAGTAAAAACTTTTTAGTGATATTTGAGTGTTTTTTCCAAAAATCAGGTGTTTCCATAACCAGTTTTTATTGTGCTATTTAGATTTTGCGCATTTTGAAGGGTAATGGAAACAACATACCGTATTTTTTGGACTATAAGGCGGACTTAAAATCCTTTAATTTTCTCAAAAATCGACAGTGTGCCTTATAATCAGGTGCGCCTTATGTATGAAATGAATATGTCAAAATGTTTTAGGACAACTTTGGTAAACTATGAAGCTGCACCGCTTGATGGATTTTTGGCGCTTCAGGGCTACCGTAGTCAGGCGCCTCATGGAGTGATATGTACCAGTACTGTGCTTCAACATACTGAACTGAAAAAGTGAGTGTAATGTTTTATATTTTATGTGTTAAACCTGAATAATGTTGAGAATTATTGTTAAAGAGTTGAATAAAGTTTGACTTTTCTGACTATTTTCTTTCGCTTAATGAGCCTTAATAATAATAATAATAATAATAATAATAATAATAATAATAATAATAATAATAGTAATAATAACAACAAACCGGTGCGCCTTATAGTCTGGTGCGCCTTATGTATGAAAATAGACCCGGTCAGACCCACTTATTTATAGTGTTCCTTATAATCCGGTGCGCCTTATAGTCCGAAAAATACGGTAACTCATTTTTTTTGGACGATGGAAGAACACGCATGTACGAAAGAAAATGCAAACTTTACTTAGGTCCAGAAAGGGGCCAAGTGTCCACCCCATGGCTTGAACCAAGAGTTGTACCACTGTTACTTTACCACCCTATTACTCAAAGCCACTAGGAAACATCTCCCAAACAACATTAAGCATTCATAAATGTCCCAAACTGAATTTATTGAATTGATTCTTTAACAGACAAACAAAATAATAAGAAACAAAGGTATGCAACTTTCATACAAGTACCGGTAGTAGAAGGCAATTTACAAAAAAATGGTTTAATCAGTGGGAAAAGCACTACACGGCCAAAAAGCAGGGGCTGTAATGTAGGAAACCACTCTCGCTTGTCATTTTTAAACAACAGCTCTTGCTATTGTGTGTTTAGATGTTTTGTAATGATTAACTTGCAAGCAGGGAAAGATGGAGGAGGAACAAGGAACTTGACAAAATGTGAAATTCTTTCTCAAGGTCTCACTTCCTTGGCAACTGTTGGGGAGCAGCTAAGACAGATTATCTATCAACAGTCTGTAGGAGGTGGACTGCACTTCTTCTCCCCTGGCTATTTATCTACATTCAGTCAGGGGAAGCTGTATACTAGCATTATCCCGTTGTAGTATTGTAGGGTAAAAAGGAAAAACCTATTCATCAGTCCATCTAATCTTTGTCAGTATTGAGACTATTAAAAAAAATCCTGTATGGTGAATTGTGCACAGAATGAATTACCTCAGCTCCTGATGGTGAGGAAAAGCTGCAGCACGCAGGTCACCTGTCACACAGACATATTCACATGCTCCATCACAGCAGCAACGATCTAGGTAGCCGCTGCCGTTAAGTCATGGGCACATAATCTCCAATTCTAATACGATGCAGTTTTACCGTATCCTTGCAAAATGGAGAGGAGAGCTCAATCATTGCATAAATTTCTATACCTGAGGTCATAAATATCAGTGTGTCATTTTCATAGAAAAGCTGATGAACTATGTGCGGCTCTAACACTGCAGGATACAAAGGTGTTTCAGTATAATGGCAGCCTTAATCAACTGACATGCTTCATCAACGATTTGCAGCCCAGCTGAAAGCAATGATCCCCCGAAACCAGGTTGTCTGTGATAAAAGTGACATTTTTGATGCTTATCTGTTTCCACTATAGTGGTTCCACTTGGACTTTAAAAGGCCTTCCTATCAATCTGAATTGTTAACAAAAAATGCTGGACATCCAAGAGTGATAGAAGACAGCCAGTGCAGCATGTTCTTCAAAAAAAAAAAAAACCTTTTTACAAATATTTCTTGACAAACAATACCATCCGATATCGCATGATGGGACGAGACAGTTTAATCCCTTCATAATTCAGCTCAGCATTTGCCTTAAATTATGATCGTTTAAGTGGTCAAAGGTTTTTATTACAGTTTTTCCAGATTCATTCGAAAAAATTAAATTCATACATGATATGCAAATATTTCAAGTGCCATAAAACACATCTGTACAAAATACATATTAATTAATTTGTTGTTTTTTAAAAAAATACAAGTTATTTCTTGGCGCTCGAGTCATGTGACCATAGTCTTCCTTTCAAGGCTACAGTGGGGCCTACGTCTCTCTGTAACTCTCGTTCTGATACTCATCAAAAAAATGATATATGAAAGTTTTTGTAATGTCCTGCTCCAAAAGATTTAGAAAGTAAGAAAGCCAGCCCAACTCCGAGTCATACACCAACAAGCACTCATGGTGATGGGCTAACACAGCTAGCAGCAGCAGCTAGCTTGCTTTCAGTCTCCAATCCACTATAGAACGAGGCATGAAGATAAAGTAAATGATCGTGGAGAAAAACAAGCTTCCCCTAAGCAGCCTGTTTAGTCTGAATTCCCCTCAAAACCTTATGGAAGTGTGAAGCGAACCTTTTCCTCCTATTGTTATTATTGATATGTCATTAAAGAATCTCTCCTGGTCAGTTCTGGTCAGACTGCCCTAAGAAGGCCAGATACCATCGTACACTGATAGCATATACCAAGGTCTCTTCTCGAAGGCTCTGTCACTATCAGCAACGTACAAAACCCTGAGAGCACAGAACAACAGCAGATTGATTGACACACGCAGTGAAACCTCTGACTCCCAGAACGGTCTGCTTCCAAAACCCACTGACCAAATAAACCCTGTGTCCGGATCTGACCAGCAACCCTAAAACTCGACTCTGTGTCATTTCATCCAAAACTGCCACAACAGTTATTGCTGATTTTATCATGAATTTGCCACATTAAACGACGTGGTGACGCACAATTTTGTAGTCAACATTATCAAGTATGTTACTAATAATTTTTGCATGATTATATATGTTACACACATTGTGGATGGTGCAAAGCTCGAGACGGTCTATACATTTGATTCTATTTTTTCTTTTGCCCCCCTCCCCCCCGGCAAGAATCTCAAACTCTGCCTATAGTTACGCATGAAGACTTGAGTTGATGACCGCTAATTGATGTTTCCACCGATACAGCACCTCATCACTTCTGTACCCCACCTTCATTGGGTATCACAAAACAGAACCACGACAGGCAAGCCAGACCTGGCTGTGTGGGACTAAAAGATCATTTTGCTCCCAGCTACAGCCAGTGACTGCACTTTTCAGCAACTGTGGCAAGATTTTTGTTGGTCTTCCTCTGGATGTGCCCTCTGATCTTATATGAGCTACCCTTTACAATTGGGGTGGTTGACCAAGAGAGCAACTAAAACGTGCAGAATAGGGGTATTTTAGGAACAGACTTGGCTACCCCTGGATCAGTACTTGGAGATTTCATCTTTAGGTACTGGCCAGGGTGTTCCCATTTTGTATCCTAAATATCCTGGAAGTAGATTCATGCCTTAACTGAGATTCAATTGCAAAATATTATTTTTTACAAAGTTATTCTAAGGGTGCATGCATGGCACATTGACTATCACCAAGCAGAGAGAGGGTGACCAACTCTTCTGTGTGATAGAGCTAAGACGATGATTTTGCACATAACACATACATTGAACCACAATAAAGGACATATCCAATAATTACACTGTGCAGCCTTGAGCATCACTTAGATTTTAATGAGTAGTTCCAGAGCATAATTTCCATCTACTTTTCTATTGTGATTTATATATGCAGAGTGCCTCAGAGGCCGTCGTAATGGTATCTCTTTGTCACATCAAAAATGTCTCTTTTCAAACTGCTGTTCACCTCCATGGGACTTGTTAAATCAAACCAACCCTGAAACAAAAGTCAAGCTTTTTGTCTTTGTAGAACCTCCAGCTGTGACTGTACATCAATCACGTGTGATCATCTGCTGTCTTTCCGAAGTGACGAGATTTAAACATGGCTAGCTTTTAGGTATTCATGCTGATGTCAATTGTTAGTATAAACGGCCACATCATTACTTTATGGTATGGTTCATGCCAATGTCCCAGACCTAAGATGGATGCTCAAAAGTGATCAGCCAACAATCGGCACCAATTGTCTCAATCTTAGCAAAGAATGTTCAAAGCAAATTAGGTGAATACAGTGTTGTAGCTTGTATTGCTTTGTGTGCATGTAATAGAAGTCATTTTAAAGGAGCTGCTTCTTGGATATCTTGGTCACAACAAATACACATTATTTCTTGCTCATTTTGATAAGTTCTGGTTCCTATTTTAGGAAGGTTAGCTCAGATTCAGAAACACCTATTTTGAGTGCCACAAATATAAGTATTCATACAAAATCCCTCACCTCATTTTGAAAAGTACAAAAATCCAGAATAAACAACATTCTGAGAATGTGGGTTTGTTTGCACCTGTTCTACACAAGCTCGTATTTGAATCAATTTATCCATTCATTTGTTCGCCAAACAAGCAGAGGTAGTGACAGCATAGCACAATGCGTGCACCCTCTCCATAATTTTGCCCAATGACTATTCTTCACGTATTTAAGTATCACAAGTTACCACATACTGTATCATGTGTACACTATGGTGTACATTTTTACACCACTATCAATCAATCAAACTTTATGTTTAAGGCTTTTTGTACAAACACAATTCAAGGTGCTATTATATTATATATGTGGTTATTTTGAGCAGGAAACTGTTCTGCAAGCTTTAGTACCATGCATCTTCAAAATCCTTCCATTAATTTGGCTATAAAGACTTTCCAAGAGCCTCTAAATAAGACCGTAATTTATATTTCTATTCAAATTAAACATCATTGTATAATACTCTTATTGTGAAAACGTTCAGGTGAGCATAAAAAACTAAACAAAAGGCTAATATGCTTAAAATTTTATGATAATTTTTGCAATTGTCAAATATATTGCTGTCATACTTAGCAGAAATGTTAGTAACCTGCAGGACCTCTACCAATTGAAACTAAAATCCTCAGCTGCTGCTCTGTGTCATTGACCAATCCCTGTAGTTCTAAGACACATGCTCCCAGTGGAAAACAAAAATATTTTAGTAACTACAAGATAAGGTGTTCTTCAGATATCAGTCTGAAAAGAAAAAAAAAAAAAATCTATCTGGAACCAAAACACAGGCCCTTTTATAAAGCATCAGAAAGTTAATTACTAATGACTCCAGCAACATAAAAGATGTATTCATAATGACTGCTTTGACACCAAAAGCACTCAATGTTGTTTATTAGATTTAATCCAAAGTGTCGAAGGCGACACAGTATTAAATGTAGTAAAATAGTAATACACTGAAGAAACAAGCTTGTGATTAAAAGAACATTGATTCAAATCCCTTGAACGTGAGATTACGCTATTATGGCTGCAGATTGCTTTGCTGGACCGATTCTTATGTTGTTTCATTTTATCACAATTTATTTTTACATTTTGCATGATGACAAAATGTCCCAGTGTGCTAACTTGTAATGATGAATCATCTGCCATCAGCTTTGAAGCCTGATCACCTCAAACAAAAAGGTTGTTTGTCCAAAATGGTGAATGAGACTCAAACCTACACTTCATGTTGGTAACACCCAGCACATGATATGGATGTCACAAACTGACGATTTGTGTGAATCTTGCCTCTGGTCAACTGCTGGTTACGGAAGAACAAAACAAGCTAGAAACAAAATTATTATTTCTGATGAAACTAGAGGGTCTAATCTTTCAGAATATGGCTTCAGATTGTCATAGTACAAAATATACTGTGGGTCTTCAGAAAAAAAAAAAATCAGTGAAAATCATCTAAAACGCCTGGCAATATGGGGTTGGCTGCTCTGAAAAGGGCTGGCAGTGAATGAGTTAAGAATTTAGTCTCTCAATGACTTTCAAACTTAAGCCAGTATGGAATTAAACCCTGTCCTCTTAATTAGCAGTCAACATGAATATGATTAGCATCTAAAGTAAGAAGTGCCATTTCCATGAGAAGATAGGAAACTCTGGTTTCTAGGTCAATCATTTCAAAAGATTCTGACCTGTTTACATTTGTTGGTTAAAGGTGAGGAAAATCAAGTTAACACTCAACTTCCAACATATTGCAAGGATGTCAGTTCAACACAATCTCACAATCTTTTCGTGGTGCGGGACATGACTTTTAAACTCGTGTTACGAAGGTATTTCATTCCATTATATCTTATTAGAACATTTCATTCAGTGTTTGGGTTATGTTTAGGTTTACATTGGGGTAAAGGTTAAACAAGTATACAAATACAAATTACAAATCATACAACAGCAGTTGTGAGTTGTTTTGGATTTTTTTTTTCCCCCCACTTATTTATTGCAATGACAATGGAAAAGTTTGACACAAATATCCATTAAACAATTTTGTTGTTCCATCATATCTGCTGAATCCTTTCTGTATTACAATCGATGTCCGGCAAGAATAAGATATTTGAATTCAGCTTTATCCTACAGTAGGAAATTCAGATGCAGTTAAAGGATTAATGAGCTTTATTCTTGTGATGCAAAGATGAAGAAGTCCTAACCGGCTCGTCTGCCGCGTTGCTGGGATATTTTGCAGCAGTGTGGTGTTGTTTGCATGTGATTTAAAGAAGGTAAACACAGTGGACGGATTTATCAGCATGTGTGTCCTGCTGGCTTCAGGCTCCTGAAGGGATTTAATGAACTTAACAAGAAGATTCTCATACAGTATGAAACAGCTGATGGAGTCACATTTAGTCACCTTTTATGTAATGAGAATCTTAATTTCCTGTTTGATAGTAGGTATCCAAAAAGATTACATCTTAAATAACTCTGGAATATTTCAGAAAAGCAATATATCTATATATATATATATATATATATAGACACACACACACACACACAGTATATGGAAATAAAAATTGTGATCAAATATCAAAAACTCAACTGAAGTTATTTTTATTTCTTTCCCTAAAATTGCAGCCATTTTTCCCTTGAGAAACCCTTTTCTTGTAGCTACTGTCCAAGTGATAGCCTGTGCTGTCACTACTATATTTAATACTAGATGCCCTCCCTCTAACAGCAGGTATTAAATCAAGATCCCCTGTGTTGCAATGCAAACAAGCCCCAAAGCCACCGAAGAGAACATTTTATTGGCAGGTAGAGCGATCCTTTGCAAAGTCTACAAGTCCCCAGTGTGCCTGTTTAAGTTACTGGTTATGCATATTAGCTCATTTTGTTATATCAAATCTCCAGGTAAAGTGTGTCTGTTCAAAAGTCTCTCTCTGTATTACCCTTCAATAGTTTAGCACTAGAAACCGCCATAGCGATGGATAAAAAAAATGTACAGTATAAATATATGATACTGATCCTGAGCTATATACTACCAACCACCGTAGATCATCAATATAGTGCCCAAGGTCTTTTTTTACATACAGTTTTTGACTATTTAGCCATCAAACATCTCATATTTCTTTATTTTTTTTAAGTCAGTTAGCTACAGAACACATACAGCTGTCAACGTCACAGGCATGTCTCTGGATAGTGTGTGGGTTTAGCCTCTCGAGGGCAGTCTTCTGGTTCCATTAATGATATCTGCTTCACAGTCTGAAGTGTGAAGGTTTCTGTAACACTTGATACAACTTTACAAGGTAGCGTGAACTTCAGGTACATCATGTTTCCTGTTTCAGCTGCAAGCAGGCATTTCCTCACACCTGTAACTGTACAGCCTTGTAGATGTGCCAGGAGTTTCAGGATTACAACCTATGCCCCCTCCTTCTACGGGGACAAGCTGCACATTTTAAGGTCTCTCTGGTCTGTCTTATTTAAACCTGAATAAGGAGTGACACACTCGTCTAGGGCTAGTAGTTAATATATAAAGAATGTTCTTTTGCATTTTCCTCAGGTCAGACATCCTCCAGCCACCGCAGTTAGAGTTGACTCAGCAGAAAGTTCATGACAGTGCAGGAGCTCTGGAGTACGATCCAGTCAGTCAATATTACAGATGCACTTGAAGCTTCACAGCATTTACTCTTGCCTTTTTGTCTTCCACTCTTTGCTTTTTGTCTCTTCATACCCATCTTGCCATTTGAACACTTGACGAATTACTCCCCCCCCATAGAAAACAGTTGAGTTGAGTTTAGATCAGGGGTCACCAAGTAGCCCGCACAGACCATGTGAGGAGGCCTCAGGAGCTCTAGTCACTAATGAGCTCCATCTAAAATCTGATTTACTTTCCACGATTCAAACTCACAAAGATAAATACATTCAAGAGATGTATTTAGTACTGAAAGTCAAATACTGCTGCACATGATGAAGTTTAAGTATTAAATTAACCATCTTTAAATGTTTATTCATACTGAAACATTGTGACAAATGTTTTTAAGCGTTGCAGATTGGGTGTATGGATTTTGGTATGCTATTAATATGATATATAAGATATATTTAAAAAAACGCAACAAAAAAAAAAAACGGTGGATTTTCGTAAAATAAGACAATTGTTACGTTTTACAAATGTTATGTTCTATGATTAGTTAAAAGTTGTTAGTAGCAAGTAAAATAGGAAGATGATCATTTTCTGTGAAATGTAATGAAAATTATACAATTGCATACATGAGGACAAATAAAGTATTGTGTGTTGAAACATTTCCTACCTTTTTAAGTTACTGCTAGTCTTCCTTATTAACTTGCCCTCTGATTAAAGTGAAACCGTGAACATTTGTTAGTTATTAGTATTTTCAATGGCATCATATCAAAAACACTGAGGAATACCTGGATAAATTTTCACTTCAAAGATATTGCAGGAAAACAAGGTCACCAGGTCATTCTTGACCCACTTATACATCTAAGGGTTATGAAGTTATTTTCTAACTGGTAGCCATTCAGACTATAACTAAATAGTAGCTCACAGTTTCAGAAAAGTTGGTGACCCCTGGTTTAGATATTTGTTGGACCAGTTTATTCAACCTAGGGATGATGATTGCCATAGCAATACTGGATATTTTTGTTGTGAGATCTCAAACCAAGCAGGATGCCCAGAGGTGTATCTTTATAACTGGACTCAATCAGCCATGAGCAACACTTTTTGACAGGTTTTTATTTACACAAATACATGTGGGCAGCTGAAACCTTGCACAATTTTTTAAGGGTCGCATGACGAGATAAGTCAAACTCACTCACCCATTCCTAACCCTTCTTAGCAGCACAACTATGTGTAAACTAGCACCGTTTGATTAACGATTTCTGTCCACGTTTGCTTATTGTAGCTGGAATCTTTGATTTGTGTATAGATTTCTGTCAGAGGGTGAGCAGGTTAATTAAATGTGAATAGCATGGCAGGAAAACCGAGCACACAGTAAAGACAAGTGTACTTACTATTTGAGTTGCTACAACAGCAATCAATGCAGGATAATGAGGGGTATCTGTCAGTTGGCTGTGAGTGCATGAGTCAGAATGTGATGTGCAGACAAATTAACCAGCATACATAAGACATTTGGGCTGTGCTTGAGATGGCGTTGTGCATTGGTAATGATACAGTAGTTTAATTCTATGAAAACAACCCAAAAAAGGTTTTTAAAAAACGACTACTGTTGCTGTTAAAGGTTATCAGACCGGCGTTTCTGTTTATTCACACTCAATTTCCCCTTGTAAAGACAGATCTGTCCTATTTAACTTTGTTACTTAGTTTTAAAGCCCACATATACATTTACCCTGAGATCAATAAAGCCCTTCTGTTCATCATCAGGTCACATTTAGTAGCTAGGTTTCCATTACCTTTGGAAATGCGCAAAATCGCAATAAAAGCTGGTAATGGAAACACCTGTATTTTGAAAAAACACTCATATCGCAAAAAACTTTGCCCACTTGCCTCTGAGAAAACATGGCGCGGTACGTGTAGACAGAAGAGACCGAGACATTTCGAAGCATTATACTTTAAACGTATTAATGCCACATTAGACAGGAAAGTGTTATAAGGAGGTTTGGAGCATCTATTTTCCTGCAACAAAGTCTCACTGGAGTTACGAGCCTCCAAAACAACCTTCAATAGAAACAAATTTAAAGTGCAATTATACTTTGACATTTAGAAATAACTTATTTTGAGAAAACCTGTAATGGAAACCCAGCAAGTGACAAAGCAGGATCTGGCCTTTTCTGTCACAGTCTCAACTTTGTAGACATTTCTCCCAATAAATCTCAGAAAGATTAACAATATTTTTCATTTTAAATCTCAGTTTAAATCCTTTAAATTGGTATTGTTTAATACTGCTGCATGTATGTATATCATTTTTTTTTTTTTTATTTATTTTATTTTTTACTTTCTCCACATAAATACGGGTTCAACATGCAAAATTGTGTATATGTATGTGGTTGTGACGTGAGATGGGTTCTCCCCTTGCCTTGTTGTTCTTGTTCTAAATGGTTTTGTTTCTAAAACTGAACCCAATAAAAAATTAAAGAAAAATCTCAATTTAAGTTTTTTTTCATTATCATTGCTTTCCATAACAGGTGACATGTTTTGTTTTCTAAATCACATCTTGTCTATATTTATTTTCTGGGTTGTTAAACGTATGAAAGTTTTAAGTGGTAAGTTAGGATACACAAACTATTCAAAAATCATCATGTCATTTAAGATATATTTACACATAGACAGTTTCTCTAAAGTTAGGAATCAAACCGTCTTGACTTTGGAATCAGGACTAGCGTCACCTCACAGTTATCAAAGCCTAGACCTTTGCAGCCTATCCCAGCTTAATTTAGCATTAAGTAGAAGGAAGTGAGTCTGGATGCATTGCAGTAATCCTTTGGTTTTTTGAACCGAAGTACAAGAAGCAGACTTCCTGTTTTCTTCCATTTACTGCAAGATCATGAAAACTTCTTTAGAAACGTTTAGCACCTGCAATAAAACTCTTCTTTGTGCTGAGAAGCTGACTTGACATGTAATATTAGAAATGCATTGCATATCCCGCACAATGCATTAGTGTTATTGCTCATATCTTTAAGAAAATGTCAGCAAAACTGCAGAATTCTACAGTGCTGATTGAGAACAAATTTCAATTGCAAAGCCAAACCCCTGACCTCCAATGGAAACTGCAAGAACAAGTCATAAAATATAAACTGCTGTTACGAGGTCATTGTAATCAAATCACTAGAATTTGTGTAATCCAAGTAAAACCAAGTGAAAAAAACGAAAGTGATTCTGACTGGTGTGTTGTGTGGTATCCGCCTCACTTGTTCTAGTGTGTGTTTTGTTGAACTTTATTAATTGTGCAGTCAGATTTCCATCTTCAACAGAGCATATGGTAATCAGACTCTGATATTCAGTTTGAGATGGAGACAAAATTCATTTCACATTTGAGAAACAATGTGTCTACAAAGAGGGTAATGGAGACCAGATGCTCCATTCCCTTAAATGAATGCTGTGCCATTACAGGTGAGCGTTTAGTGCAAATTGTTGTGATTTCGAGTAATATCTCAACACATTTAGCAATTGTTTTGGGAGGTAAACACGTCGGAGGCAGAAGAGCTGTGTACCAACAGCTGCAGAGGTTAATAAATGATGCAAAATGAAGAACCTCTGGCCTTAAATATAAATTAGCTTTTTGCTAAATCTGGGGCACCCATCGTGAATTTTTTAAACAACTTTTTTTTTAGTACACATTGCTGCTCTTTTATGTAAATATGTGAAAATTAAATAAAAGTTCCATGAATACTTTAAACAAATGAAATGTGATAAAACTAAATTATTCCTTGTTCCGGCAATGTTCGACTACCTTGTGTAACCTATAGTAACCACAGATAAAGTGCAAGTGGAGAGCCAAAAAAATAAGACTAAAAACTCTGGTATGGTTAAGGTTTTAGAGTGTGGAAAAAGAGCTTGTGTTTGTCTTAAATTTGCGCATTTAGTCCTTAATAGGACTAAGACTCACTTATATTCAGTGTTAAGACTAACATAACGCGAACAAATGGTGCCAACAGTTAAACACATTTTAACAATACTTTTAAGTTTAAGTGTAATCACATTTGCAAACTGTAAGTCCACCGGTCTAACGAAAATAAGCTTAAGCTAGGCCTACCAATGCCACCTCAAAATGAGGAATAGGAAAATAAGTAGGGATGTAACAATTCACTCAACTCCCGATACGATTCATGAAATGATTCATTTTAAAAAATGGGACTGTAGAAAAATTATTAATTATTTCATTGTCAAAAGAATCCCTTGATAAACTATTCAAAACAAAGCAATTTAACTAAAAATAAATCTTGAATGAAATAAATAAAGGAATACAAATGAAGAAGAAGCCTGTTAATTTAAATTCTGGTTCTATAGTAAACAACGCAAAACTGCATAATAGTTCTTTTTAAAAGTGCAACTGAAACTGTATTTTGTGCCTTAACAATTGGACTTAAAGTCATTTCACTGTATTTAGGTCAGATATTTGTTTGGACCAGCAGAGGGCGCTGGTAAGCCAGTGGTCAGTTGGCAAATATCTTCCAGTGAAGAGATGCTATGCTAGCAGACAGAGCTAATAGAAAAACGTGACTTTCACAGATATTCACGTATTACAGATATTTTTTCGGTGCGAAAGAGGTAAGGAATCATTTATGAACATGTTTAAAAGTAGAAGGCGGCCAGAAAGAAAGTATTAGATTCCGCCAGCCGCCAACTGCTGGTTAAAAAAAGTACCGCAATTCAATTTTCACAGTATCGATGTGAACCTTGATACCTATGAATCGATTTTTAACTGCCTTACGATTAATCGTTACATCCCTAAAAATAGGGTTAACAAAACAAAGGGTTCCTTATTAATGAAGACATGTCAATCGACCGGCAGTCTATTCATACGCAGCATCCCTCATTGGCCAGTTTAGGTCATGTGTTAGATGCATCGTGGCAGTTTTATTTTAGCTCATATTTATTTTTAACTGCACAGCTAACCTTTTTACTTTAGCTCTAACCCTAACCCAGGAAATACCCTAAAATTAAAAATTTTTCATATATGTATTTCTAAAGGTGGAATTTGCAATGTTACATATATTAAAATGAAAAAAATTTATACGTCAAATGTGGGATTTGAACCCACGGCAGCAGAAGGAAGAATCCTCGAGTCAGGGGTTTTAGACTACTCGGCCATCCTGACACATTACGCTTACGTAAAAAAGGTCCGACAAAGTCATCTTTCATATTGATAGACTGCCGGTATAAAGATACGCATTACGTACTAGGAGACACTTCCATTAATGAATGTCTACATAAGCCTCACAATGAACACAGAGAGATGGTAGTACAATCAATCTTTATTTACAATTCTTAATATAAAGCTACTTTATTATTTGTAATTGCTTTTTAATACTACAACACAAACATTGGCTAGCCAAATAATGAAGGGGTTACGAACCCAAATCCAAAACACAGCATACTAATTTAGTAACGCAACACAAAGTACAAAGTAAACTGTACAAAACTCGAGATGCGTAACGGTTAAATGGGAAGAGTCAAAAAAAAACAAAAAAAAAAAAAACACTGAACTAGAAAGCATAGCTCAGGTATGTGTGAGCATAGCTAGACAACAGTTGCAAAGCTATTAAAGAAATACATAAATTGGCTTTAATAAAGAAATGTTCCTGTTAAAGCCTGAAACATGTTAGTTCAGAAATAGTTACCTGGGCTCACTCTGCTCCAGCACCACCAAACTCTCAGCGTAATCTCAAACAGAATTCCACACAGGACTAAAAAAGGGGCCAACATTAATGTTTGTCATAATAAAACAGACATTTAAATAAAAGAAAAAGCTACTTACATCCGTGCAACACCAAACCAAGCCAACAGTTCAGGCATGGCTAAACCAAAGGGCTGCACATGTGTTCTAGATTACCTAATTAAAGCACACAGAGGGGCAGGGAGTGGCAAATGCAGCAATGCTGCATTCGGGGAACCTGGGAAATGTGCAACTCACCTCACTATTGTAATGGTAAAATTATATGCACATTGTTACACTTTTTTGTGATAAATTTATACATTTTGAACGAGTCTAAACGCTGCACAAGTTGGTGCATTGCCTGTGAATCCTGCACCACCTAAATGACGTACAATAGTGACGCTGATGTTACCAAGAGACAAGTCAGCTAATGCAGTTTGTCTGTTTCAGGGCTGCTTTCACACCAGGAACACGAAATTCAGGAGAAATAACACTGTCATGGCAGATTTTGTATTTTTAAATCATCTTAGCAGCAGTGTGCACTCCATGCGTAGTTACAGAGCAGCAACCTCGGGGTGCTTATTAACAGAGACTTGACTGTTGAAGAGCTGGTGAAGAGGCTGGAGTGGAGTTCTACTGTCTGCAGCAAAGAAGCAATTCAAAAATCAAGCTGTTTGGTACGTTTTTTCTTTTTTTTTACTCCGACACCCTTTTTATCATCAGCCAAAAGCAGCCACTTCAGCTTTCTGCCTCCATAAACAGCATCAACTTATTTAAAAAACCAAAGCATGGTGCCCAGCTCAAACCGATGTTGGAAATAATGCATAATTCCGTAAGGAAAAAAATATTCTCCCCAATACAGTGGGGGTCCTCAAAATAGCAATGATTTGTCAAGTCATAGACTTTTGAATGTGCTCTATGGAATCAGGCAACATGAAAGCGGCAGATCTATAACATCACTAGTTTATCAGCCACGTTCTACTATGGACAGGCCAGAATCTGATGATTCTGAAAATATGAGGATATAAATGGCATTATCTTTGATATTGCAAAATGAAGCATCTACTACATCAAAAACAATACATTTCCAAAGCCTAAAACTAGGCAGGATGTGAACCACACATGCACTCTCCATTTACAAGCTGATGAGACAGGAGGGGTGCAATACGCAAAAAAAAAAAGGGCAAACCCAAACACAAGCACAGGGAGAAACCAAACAGCTTAACAACAACACTGAGCAGCAACAGACTGAACGTGAACCAATGTAGTACTAAGAGAACATAACATGACTGAAAATAAACACCCCAGGCTGTGGGAAGAACACTTGTATACATTAGCTTTTGCATGAGTGATAAAAACATGAATGTTTATATATAAATCACTCAGAATCAAATCAGAAAAGTTTTATTGGCCAAGCACAGTTTAAAAATAACACTACAATAATAATAATAACAATAATAATGGATAAATGATGGATATATACATATATACAAGTACTGCAGGTAACATTGGTATTTATGGAGGTGGTGATGGGGGTGGTCTTTCGGACTGTGTCTATGAGGCTGCAGGTGGCAGAAGGAAAGGAACTGTTTTTGTGTCTTGACGGACCAAAACCTCCTGCCAGAAGGGAGAGTTTGAAAGAGTTTGTGTCCCACATTATAAGATTTTCCTTCTCAGTTCCTGTTAAAGATCCAGTGCCAAAGATGAATATGTTAATGTGACAACTTTATTCAGTAATACAAAATCTTAAGTAATAAATGCCAGAAAGTTACCTAACAAAACTCATTATTTTACACCACATATGTTTTATTAACTTTTTAAAACTGGGACTGCTTTACCCTGTGCGCCGCCATGTTGAAATAACGTCATTGATGACGCCAATCGCCCATTGAGTTCTATAGGTGGTGAAGCATTTAGGATCATTTTGCAGCTGTTCCAGTCAAAAATGACAACTTGCATGAAAATACAGGCAAACAGGATCAAACTGCTGCTCTGAGCTCTTGGCGTGACACCATCACTTATACTGCTGCTCTGCAGCTGCAGATCCTGGTTGCTTGTATTTACATGCAACCAGAGCTGCTGTTCTCGAAAACAGTAAAGAAGTCCCATTTTAAAAAGTGAATAAAACAAATACGGTGCAAAATAATGTGTTTTGTTTGGCATCGATCTTCTAATGAGGGCATTTCAAAGGTTTTAGGCCACATTTGTAAATACAATGGAGAATCCCTTTAAGTTCTAACTATGTATATTTTTTATTTTAGACATTTCTAATTACATGTTCAAATTAGTTTTGGTTGGTTAATTTTAAATTATGGATAGATGAATGGATGGATGGATGGATCCCACAGGGAACTAATTACATAAAACTCCGTATGTTCCATTGTGCTAGAGGGATCTTTTTCTACCTGAAAGTCCAAACACTAGCACAGCTTTACTTTGGTCAGTCAACACTCCAGAGAAAGCAGAGGCACACTTATCATCACAACAGAAAAACTGGAGGTTCCTCCCCACAGTAAATTGCTACGCTTTGGTGACACCCGCACAGCAACTCATAAAGCGAAGCTGACACTTTGACAAGCACAGACCAGCCCTTTTTTGGCTTCGTGAATGTTCAGATCCTGGGCAGTTGTGCAACGCTCCCACTGGAATACAAAAGCAATCCCCACATGGCAGCTTGACAAATTACCTATCGATAGCCTCTCGTGTAACTTGGAGCAATATGAAATATCAAACAGAGGACGTGGGGACAAGTTTAAATACGCATTGTGCTTTACACTGGGAGGTTATGGCCCTGCACCTCGAGGTTGGTAATCACTGACAGCAACTTATGTCCCCCAAAAAAAAAGAGAAATGTGAGTCCGTCCAGTTCATCACAGCAACACTGAGCAAAGCAAAGCCTCCCACAGAGAGGGAGCTGCTGCTGTTGCCGATTCCCAGGAGTCTTATTGATCCATCAAACAGATCTGGCACAAGAATATCATTTCCCTCATCAGGCGACAGACGACAGCAGGCACTGCAGAAAAACCAGGATAATGACTCTGATGAGTGGAGCCATTAACTGTGTGCTGATCGGAAGGCTGCAGCACTTCACCTCCCTGCCCGCACTCATCATGAATACAGAAGTGTGTGTTTTCTACACATTTTACACATTTTCACATTTAGCCTCTTTGCTTTTAACAGACATCAGCACACTGCAGCTCTTAGAATACAGTAACTGAGGTTAATTGTGTGGGATGGATAGATGGATGGATGAATAAATGGTTGGATTGATTAATACATGGATGAATGAATTAATAGATGGATGATAAATACATGGATGGCTGAATAAATGGATGGATGAATGGATGGATGGATGGATTGATTGATGAATGGGTGGATGAATGAATCAATGAGTGATTGATGAATGGATGATGAATAAATAGATGGATAATTAGAGCAGATGGATGGGTGATATATGGATAGATGGATGAATAGATGGATGGATGGATGATATATGGATAGATGATGAATAGATGAATGGATGGATGATATATGGATAGATGATGAATAGATGAATGGATTGATGAATGGATTGATGAAGATATGGATTGATGATGAATAAATGGATGAATACTGTAGATAGATGAATAAGTGGATGGATAATTAGATGGGTGGATGGATGAATAAATGGGTGATTGATGAATAGATGAATGAATAAATACATGGATGGATTGATGAATAGGTGGATGATGGATGGATGAATAAATGGATGGATTGATGAAAAGATTGATGGATGAATGAATGGGTGAAAAAATAAATGGATGGATGAATAAATAGATGGAGGGATGGATGATGCAAGCTGAACTGCAGTGCTGGAAAAAAAAAAAACCCACCCAAGCACACAGAGAACATGCAAACTCCACATAAAAACAGAGCATTTAAATAATCACTGTGAACATATCCTGTTAAGATTACATATTTTTTTCATTCCTGAGCTTTTATCAGCCTGATGTCTAAGATAAACACAATCACACTATGTATTGCACCGGTCATCTACTGACCAAAGTCACATCTTTTTCCTTATACTCGACTTTTTTCCTTCTCGGTTTTCTATTATTTAAGAGAACTATGATTTCTTGCAGAGAAGCAGCACATAAGGACGGTGAGCTGTCATTCTGTGTTTCCTAAAGTGGGAAACACAAATACACACTGATATCCCACAGCACCATAAGCAATGTGTCACGAGTGAAGATAAACGGTTCACATAATAAGTGCAAAGTATTTAGAGATCGAACATTATGAGTCAACGGTTTATGTTTTATGTGATGTTTATGCGTTCGTGTTAGCATTTGAAAATGCCAAGATGGAAACTTCTCAGTAGAGGATTTCTTGCTTTTTGTTGATAGAGTAATACAGCTGGGTTTTATTCTTGGGTGAAAAAACATATTTTAGACCAACAGGAGGGAGAACTTCTTTAAAATGTTGATATATATATATATATATACGTATATAAGATTATATGATGTCAAGCTTAATATTAAAGATATAAATATTTAACAAGTGCATTAAATTGTAAATGTGTGATTCATTAAAGATTATATCCTGTCAATATCAATAACACTAAATCAAACCCCTGCAAATCAACTTAGAAACTCTTCATTTTTCTAATCCATTGAATGGATGCAAAACACATCATTTAATGAAGCTATTGTTAGATGATCTTCATCCAGTGTTAATTTTAGCCAAAGACTAATCTGCTTAATACGTTTAGTCACACTTTAGTCTTTTGTTGTTTCACTTCACTATCACAATTAACGATTAAATTAGGCCAACAAATAAAGAATTCTAAAGTGAAACAATAAAAAGTATACATGCATATAACAATGACTATACATTACAGTACAGCATTCACAGTCCCACCCAATTCATCTTTTTACAAAACAGGGACTTTCAGCATGTGGTTTGGAACATGATGTCCTGATTGGTTTGGTATCTGCACACAATCCTGTCATTCACTTAATTCAACCAATGACAGGACTGGAACGGTGAAAACTTGAATCCCGCTTTGTCTCGTTAAAAAAAAAAAAAAAAAAATTTCATTCCGTCATATTTTTAGATCTATTTTTAGCTGGTCATTTTCTGTTCTAGATTGTAAAATATACCTTGTTAAACATGTCGTCATTTATTGCCTCACAAGATAGTTTAGAAACATCAATAATAAAATATTCATGTTTCATCTTTTCACTCCTCGAAAATCAAAAAAACGTGAAGGATAGTTTTTTCCCTGTTCAGCCGTGAGAATTACAATCCTGTACATCTGCTAGTGAACAGCAGGAAGAGAGAGAACGCTTCACAAAGCTGGCGGACATAAACTGGGATAAAAGTTTAGTTCTTCCTCTTTAATTTAAACATCTAAAGCACTTGGAAGCCTCTGGTGAAGATCACACCGGTGTTTGTCTTTCAGAATAAAACATGAAAACGCTCAAAAGAGCCGTCTCAATCTGCATGCTTTGAGCTGCGAATGCACACGACACAACAGCAGCTCATAGTTCTAACAGGAAGCTCTGGCTCCTTCATCTGCGAGCGAGCGAAGAGATGTTCCTTTGACTGAGCTCTGAAGCCTCACAGACGCTGCTCAAAATAAAAACACAACCGGCGACAATGGAAGTTCCCCACGTCTTTCACACACCTGTTTAGCTGAGTGCAGGGAGCAGAGAGAAACTGGTGTGTTTTTCTGTCTGTTGGTGCTGCTGCATGTGGTAAAGTTTATCCAGATACCACGGCACACATTTACATTTATGATGCTTCCATTAATGTGTGTCATTATGTAATACTTGTCTATTTTATATACAGTGGCTGCCTTAAGAAAAGTAAGGCAATGGCTATCGATACGGTTGCCGTTTGTATACGACATTTTATCCGCTCCTATTTGGCCAGTTTAGGTCACTTGACTAAGACTAAACCTTACACTAACCATAACCCTAACCTAAAATTTGTTGCAATATCCTAACCCTAAGATGCTACGTACATGTATTTTGGCAACCGTACAAATAGACAAATAGACAAAAATAATGCCCTAGGTAAAATTCTACATAGCGCACCTTAGCATCACAGTAAATTCCACTTATGGATATCATCACACAAATACATTAACATCTTTGTCTTTAACCATTTCTTCTATTTTTAATTTTTTTTTTTAAACAAGAATCAAATCAACATAGTTACCTGAAAAAATACACGTAAAACAAAAAAAAAAAAATACATGGGTTTTTAAAAAAATTACTTTTATTTTTTCCCATATGTTTTGCATTGTACTGTAGTTATATTAATGTGGCCTTGTTTATCTCATATTAACACATAGTACAGACTACTTCTGATATAAGAACACTATTAGATAAAATATAGGGAGAATATATATATTTTTTACCATCCATGTATGGCGCCCCTTTGCATGGATGGCACCCTAGCATTTGTCCTCATTTTATATATTAATTAATCTATTGTACCGTACTTGTTTTATAAGATTTAACACAATATTACAATAAATTTAATATTTACAGATATAAAAGACTAACACTCATTGCACATTCTTGTATTAACCTTTTTTTTTTTTTTTTTTTACATGATAAATTTGCCTCTAGTCTACACCATAAAATAAACCTGTTTTCATAAATTACAAGAAAATATAGTATTTTATTGAGCAATAGTACTGTTAGTTTGTGGTGAATTTGTCCAAAAAAAAAAAAAAAAAAGACTAAAAAGGAACTCGGAACATTTACAGATTATTTTTTTATTAATTGTTAAATCTTCTCGAGTTCACCTGCAATGTGCTCCTGTACCCCAGTTTGGGAACCACTGATCTAGCCTAATCTTCTGCTTTTTCGTTGATAACAGTTCAAAATCATATTCTGGCTTGTGGTACAAAGATTGTGATGCATAAATATAAAAGTACATTTTTCGTCCATGTTTATATTTTACAGATCCATTACATTCCACTCCAAAGACACCCTTGTTAATGTGCCCTGAATCTACTTGTCTTTTTTGTATTCTTGAATGGTTTTATCTAAAAATATATATCCCTGCATGTTGTAGGTGTCACAGAACAAAGGACGGTTCTGACACGTCTGGGCATGTTGCACGTACTGATCTTGCAACATCTTGTTGTTTTGATGCCTCTGACAACACAAGGTTCAACCACTACCACCTTGCTGTTTTCCCTTTTGGAAAAACTTTTTTTTTTTAAGTCGATAAAAATAGGGCACGTTGATCCGAAGGCGCGCTCCGCGGCACATGGCGGAATACGTTTAGAGGGTTGCTCTGATCATTCTTAGCGTCTTGCATTATTCAGCTTCACGCACAGGTTACTACTGCCGCAATACTCTTTGAACAAACAGTGTTTTGTTTACATCAGATCAAGTCAAATGTTTGAAGTTCCTTATAGCGCCATCAATCAGTTATTCAGGTGTGCGTTTGGGCTTTTTGTGCTTGTAGTCTTAATGTGAGGGAGCCATCTTTGATGAGAGCAGCTCAGTAATGGAGTCAGGCTGTGTAAGTCTGTATGCAGAGCTGCTTGTAATAAATACACCCTACAATATACCAATAAAAGAGAATACATTTGTATGCAAATGGGAAGCCATGATAGCGCATCGCCAGCAGGTATTAGGAAATAAACATGTCCTAATGAAATTCCAACTGCTTCGTGGACCCAGGATTATATACAGGTGCTCGCTTTCAGACAAAAGGAGGGTCAATTCCTCCAGTTAATGCTGCTTGCTCACCTTGGTGTGTGTGTGTGTGTGTGTGTGTGTGTGTGTGTGTGTGTTGGAGGCTCTGGCAGGCTTTGATGCAATGCCAGCAGGATCCAAGAAGAGGAAAGTTTTAACTGCAGATGAAACAACTGTGTGAACATGATCGTCATACTGCGTATGGAGCAGATGTTGCAGCATTGTTACTGCCCAACCCTGCTGTCTGTGAACAAAACAGTCACATATACCCAGAGTTTCATTTGGGCCGAAGCAGGATCCGGCATCTCCCAGATTTTGACCGACACTGATTTGATTGGATCCAGCACCTTATTAAAAAAATAAGAAAAACAATTTCAACCCCTTTTTCACTTTTAGGTTTTTAATTAAATTTTCAAGTATTATATTTGGACATCTGTGTCTTTTTTTTTAGTCAAATCACTGGAATTTTCATTGTAAACAGAAAAATGAATGTAGACACAGAATGAAGGAGAGTGGAAAGTCAAGCCACGCCCCCACGCTACGTTTAAAGGGTGAATTTGCTCAAAAATAGTGTGATGGCCTCGCCAGCATTACCTGTGCGCGTCTGTTCGACCTTTTGAAAGGGTTTTGACAGGTTTCCTTGTCTGAGCATGGTATGCCTTTTGGTCTACGTAATGCACACGCAACGTTTCAAAGGCTAATGACCAGGGTTGTGGGTGATTTGTAAAGGTGTGCAGTGTATATGGATGATGTTGTTTTTTCGGATGCTTGGACTTCTCATGTAGAACGCTACCATGCGTTGTTCATTCGTTTGGCTGAGGCACGCCTGACTGTTAACCCTGCAAAGGGTGAGTTTGCGAGAGCAACTGTTGTGTACCTTGGCCGTGTAGTGGGACAGGGAATGGTGCGGCCGGTTGAAGACAAGGTAAAGTTCAGTGTTTTCCTGTTCCTACTTCTAAAAAAGAGTTAAAGCATTTCCTTGGCTAGGTGGGGTACTAGACAGTTTAGAAATATCAATAATAAAATATTCATGTTTTATCTTTTCACTTCTAGAAAATCAAAAAAACGTGAAGGATAGTTTTTTCTCTGTTCAGCCGTGAGAATTACAATCTTGTACATCTGCTAGTGAACAGCAGGAAGAGAGAGAACGCTTCACAAAGCTGGCGGACATAAACTGGAATGAAAGTTTAGTTCTTCCTCTTTAATTTAAACATCTAAAGCACTTGGAAGCCTCTTGTGAAGATCACACCGGTGTTTGTCTTTCAGAATAAAACATGAAAACGCTCAAAAGAGCCGTCTCAATCTGCATGCTTTGAGCTGCGAATGCACACGACACAACAGCAGCTCATAGTTCTAACAGGAAGCTCTGGCTCCTTCATCTGCGAGCGAGCGAAGAGATGTTCCTTTGACTGAGCTCTGAAGCCTCACAGACGCTGCTCAAAATAAAAACACAACCGGCGACAATGGAAGTTCCCCACGTCTTTCACACACCTGTTTAGCTGAGTGCAGGGAGCAGAGAGAAACTGGTGTGTTTTTCTGTCTGTTGGTGCTGCTGCATGTGGTAAAGTTTAGCCAGATACCACAGCACACATTTACATTTATGATGCTTCCATTAATGTGTGTCATTATGTAATACTTAGGAAAAGTAATGCCCCAGGTAAAATTCTACATGGAGCCTCTGAGCATCACAGTAAATTTCACTTATAGATATCATCACATAAGAACATTAACATCTTTGTCTTTAACCATTTCTTCTATTTTTTCAAAACAAGAACCAAATCAACATAGTATCCTGAAAAAATACACGCAAAACATTGAATAATATTATAATAATAATTTGTTCTCATTTGTTTTGCAATGTACTGTAGTTAAATTAATGTGGCCTTATTTCTGTCACATTAACACATAGTACAAACTACTTTTAATATAAGAATACTATTGGATAAAATATAGGAAAAATATACCTTTTTTACCATCCATGTATGGCACCCCTTTGCATGGATGGCACCATAGCATTTGCCCTTATTTTATATATTCATCAATCTATTCTACCAGACTTGTTTATTAGATGTAATTAATTATTACAAAAAATTTAATCTTTTCAAATATAAAATGCTGACAAGCATTGCACATTCTTCTATTAACCTTTTTTTTCACAGCAGTGTGCCTAGGACCAGCAGTCTTGTCCTTTTTTTTTTTTTTCACAGTTTTATTTTCTATTGTGGTCCATATATTTATAGTTCTTGCATCACAATCAACAAGGGGTGCATAGTTTTGGGTTCAAATACTGGACAATCCTGGTTTTCTTTTGGTAAAGACCCTAACCTTATTTGATGGATGCATCCATCATTTCTCATGCAACGTAAATCTACCTATAAAAGCAAGAAAGGTCTGTGTGTGTGAGTGTGTGTTTGTGGAGTGAATATCTCCCCAACACGGTATCTGTTCAACCTGAAACTTTGTCAACGGCTTCCAAACACCCAGAGTGTGTGTATCCGTTATTTTGGAGTAATTTGGTGTTGCAAAACGTTCAAAACGTTTATTTTAATTTTACGGCTCCCTCTCGATATTGAGCGCAGTACTTCCGGGTTAGGTCATTGGTTGATGACGTCACTTTGTTGTAGTTTGTTTTGGTTTAAAAGAGGTCAATATTGAAAATGTTTTTGTACTGCTAAAAGTTATTTAAGTTAATATTTCATAGTTATTTAAAATTATTCCCGTGACCCCAAACTTCCTTTAAATCGCGTCACGGAGTCCACTTCCTCCTCTGTCTCCATGAACTAAGCGTGGTGGCTATGCTGACGGCCAATATCTGACCATATCACAAACTATCTGGTTCTTCAGACAGAGGAGTGTAACTTTTTTCTGAGCGGATGGGTCCACAACACGGCTCCACTGTGATTAACATTAGGTTCTGCGCAAGGGCGAGTGTTTCTTGTTATATTATTCTACGTGTTAAGATGCTAGCAGCAATAATGTAAACACACACACACACACACACACACCAGCCGTGTGTGTGAGTGCTGGGATGTACATGGTACTTCCGGGTCCCTTTTTTTTTTCTTTAAACAACCCATGACGGATTATGTGCGTGCGCGCGGCTGACCACACGGCTCATGCACGTGTGTGTGTGCGTGAGAGAGAACCCACGGAGCAGATGGAGGTAGCGACAGGTAGCGAGTTTCACACACACACACACACACGCACACGGTGTTTATAATAAAAATATACTAAAAGAGTAAAATAAAAGCAAAAAATAAACAATACGTATTCAAAAAGTACACAAACATATACAAATACATACAAAAAGGTTCCAAAAATACACAAAATGGCAACAGAAATGCACAAAACTACACCAAAAAAGATACAAAAATCACACAAAATGACTCCAGAATCACGCTACCATGGCAACAAAAAACAATAATTATAAAAAAAAATGCACAAAAAGACAACAGAAAGATACAAAAATACACATAATGACTCCAAAAATACATACATTACTGAAAAATACACCAAACAAAAAAACACATTTATCATGCGCATGTCCCATAGAATTAAACCAGGGAAATTGCACACGCTATTTTACTTTGCACCCACAAATATACCCTTTATAACACAAGAGAGTATGTACACCTCTTTGTACATCCAACCTTCAAACACACTCATTTGGCCATAATTGACAACTCTACTTAAGCTCCCACTATATGAATGCATAATTCCGACGGGCGCTGTACTTGTAATAATAATAATAGAGGAATAGGTTCTTTCTCTGTGAAGTTTGCAGGTTCTCTGAATGCTTCAGTTTTCTACCTTTATCAAAACAAGAAGGTATTTGAGTTTTGACATTTTTTTGCACTATTACTATACAAAGATATTATAAATATGCTTATCAATATGTGACTTCATCTAGTCCAGTGGTTCCCAATCTCTTTTGTCCCGTGTACTACCGCAGTTTCTGTAGGAATTTCTCGGCGGTGGTAGATCTATTGAAAGTCAAGGCTGATTTTGTGTGGAATTAAGAGTCCCAACAGGCTTTTGAGAAAGCAAACACACTTCTTTGCAATGCTCCTGTTTTAGTCGCTCCAAGGTCATCCCTTTGTTTTGCAGGTGGATGCCATGTGGGTGTAGGGGCGGTGCTGCTACAAAAGGATGACTTGGGTTTGGACTTGGTTTTTTCCAGGAAATTTAATTCCTATTAGTTAAATTACTCAACAGTTTAGGAAGAAACACTGACTTTAGTTTGGGCTCTAAAACATTTTAACGTCTACCTTGGATCTGGTGTTGTGCCATGCAGTGTTCTACCACAGGTAAGTTCTTTACAGTGCTTTAATCACAGATTAAAAAGATTGTCTTTGTTCTTACAGTCTCATTGGTAGCTCATTGCGGCTCAACTAGTCTGGAACACTTGGATAGACCGATCAATGGTTCACGGCTCAACGAGTTTGGGACACTCGGATGGACTATCCTTCTATCCTGTTCTGTTCACTAACCCAACCAGTCGAAGCTGATGGCTGCCACCTATGAACCTGGTTCAGCTGGAGATTTCTTCCCCCATAAAAAGAGGGAGTTTTTTCTTCCCACTGTCTCTAAATGCTTGTTCATGTGGATCTTGTTGGGTTCTTTATTTTTTACTATGGACTTTATATTTAGTGCTTTGAGATGACTTTGTTGTATTTTGCGCTATATAAATAAAGTTGAATTGAGTTGGGCAGAAATTATAGACATCAAGGGTTCTAACAATTTTTCTGTTCTGTTTGTCCCTTTTGGTCCTGCTTTTTCTTTTTTACCTCTTAAATGGATTCCTAGGTAGCAGGTTGCTGAGGGGGAAGGGAAAGGAAGGCTGAAGGCATGAACAGTCTGTTGCGCAGGTTACATTTTTTTTTTTTTGGTAGACTGTATAGAATTAGTGTTAAAAGAAAAACAAAAGAGATTAAAAAAAAGGGGGGGGGTTCAGTTCATTATTTGGGTACATGTTTTAATTTTAATTTTGTAGTGAAGGTAATTGGGGAGTTTTGGGTCCGTAGCTGGAGCCGTGTGTGTGTGTGTGTGTGTGTGTGTGTGTGTGTGTGTGTGTGTGTGTGTGTGTGTGTGTGTGTGTGTGTGTGTGTGTGTGTGTGTGTGTGTGTGTGTTTTGCAGGATGCTGATGGGCGTGAGCCGTTACACCTGGGTGGAGCTGGCCAGTCTCCTAAGATCGTCATGGCTTAGCAATGCTCTTTGTCCCTTAACGCTCTGGACTTTTCTTTTGGCTTTTATTTAGTTATGGTGGACTGGGCCTGCGTTTTTGCACAAACTTTTTATAAATAAACACACGCATGATTTCATAACCACATGACTTTGATTTGTTTGTCATGTTTTCCAAGCCAGTCGTGACAATTTGGGGGCTTTGTCCATGTCTTTGTGCACCAGAGATTCATTCACATAAATAGTGAATGGAAGGTGGTTGAGAGAGGCACGTTTAGATTGATGGTGAGTGGCTGATTGTGACATCCTGGGCTCGAGTATTTTGTGTGTCTGTTGGGACATTTTGTTGATCATTGTGTGGTAATGTGATGTGCAGCGAAGCTCAACTTTGTTAGTGCGGGAGCGCTGTCCAGTTCTGTTTTGCTGCTGTCAGGTGCCTTGTTTTCAGGTAATACTTATGGGCATACTGTTGAGATGATCGTTTTGGATTTATTTTCCTCTTTTATTTATTTTCCTCTTATTTATTTCAGCGGTAATCCTGGGGAGGGGGTGCGTTTGATTTTGATCGTTGTGGTGGGCTGCGCTCTGGTTTGGTGCAGTGATTCAACTTTAGCAAACACGTCGAGCCCGGCAGGCCGCCGACGAGAGAGAGGTCACTTAGTGGGTTGTATTAGTCAGGTAACAGGTGTGCTCTGTCCTCATTACTGTTCGGCACTCGCAACAGTTGTTTGAGAGCAAATCTGAGTGAAATGGGTGTGTTAAAGGTGGAACCAGCTGGGTTTCCTCTGCCGATCACCGCTTCAACTCTGATGTTTGAGCAGCAAAAAGAGATGCTTATGTTACAGCTAGAACATGACAAACTGAAGCAGAAAACTGAAATCTAAAAAAAGTTGGCTGTGGAAAAGCTACATTTTCAGACAGAGCAGGCAAAGCTGTCATTGGAGCAATACAATTTGATTAAACATGGTAAGACTGTAAGCGTCACCACTGTCGTTGACGATGCGCTTCTCTGCGGACACGAGTCTAGGTTTGACGTTTTGGGTAACCCGCGTTTACTTCCTAAAGTCAGTGAAAAAGACCCAGAGTCATTCTTTTTGTTGTTTGAGCGGGTGGCTGAAACATTTTCTGCCCATTCAAAGGAGCATGTCCTCATTAAACATGCACCCACAGGCCTGAGGAAGGATTTGTGCATATGTCTTCAATATCAGTTGTAGATCAACTTTACACCTGTGTCAGAGCACCTTTAAAGCAGCCACAGGTGAGAAATCTGTGACAGTTATGCTGTATATATATATATATATAAAAACCCACTTTTTTCTGCTGAATACATATGTATTTGAATATTAAGTAGAGCTGTTTATTAATCCAAGTCCCACTCTTAACATTTTAGTAACACTATTTTAATTTTTTGTATTTAGTTGTAAAATGTCAGAGTTACTGCCCTCTAAGGGTTGAACGCCGGCTATTACTATTGCTTTTTTCTATTGGCTGAGACAGATTATCGTGTCCATCGCGTGTCATCAACTGTCACTGTTGGCCCCGCCCCTTCTATAAAAGCTGAGAGGAGGGAGGAGGGTTTCCTCCAATCACAGCCCTTAGTGAGCATTGATTCACAGCCCTAATGAGGAAGTACACTGCTCCGTGAAAAACTGCTGTAGCGGTGACGTTTTTGACTCTGTGCTTCTTCTAAGAGCAGACCGTGACCGTGGCTCAGCTGGTAGTGGGTCGTCTTCTGATCGAGAGGTTGGAGGTTCGATCCCAGTACCTGACTATGTGTCGAAGTGTCCTTGGGCAAGACACTTGAACCCTGAGTTGCTCCCAGTGGTCGACTAGTGCCTTGCATGGCAGTCCTGTCCCACTGGTGTGTGAATTGTGAGAGTGATTGGGTGAATGAGCTGATATGTAAAGCGCTTTGGGACTGCTTCAGTGTGGTTATAAAGCGCTATATAAAATCAAGTCCATTTACCATTCCGGTCTAATCAGAGGGTTCATCAAGCTACTCTAATTGAAAATGTCTCTATATACAGTGGAAACCAGATATCTACATACACTATGTAAAAATACACATTAGTTTTTCTTTTCTCACTGCGTTCCTGTTTCAGGTCAAGTAGGATTTTAAAAATTGTTCCTATTTGCTAAATATCAGAATGTTGAGAGAAGGATTTTTTTTTTTTTTTAACGTATTCTATTACTTTTTGCAAAATCAGACGTTTGTATACACTAAGATTACTATGCATTTAAACAGTTTGGGAAAGCCCAGATTCTGATTAGAGACACACCTGTGGATGTATTTTAAGGCTCACCTTAAACACACTGCTACCTCGTGTAACCATCATGGGAAAGTCAACAGAAATCAGCCAAGGCATCAGGAAGAGAATTGCGGACTTGCACAAGTCTGGTTCATCCTTGCGTGCAATTTCTAGATGCCTGGAGGTGCAAGGTTCATCTGTTCAAACAATTATATGCAGGTATAAACACCACGGGAATGTCCAGCCATCATACAGCTCAGGAAGGAAATGGGTTCTGTGGTAGCATCATAATGTAGGATTGTTTTGCTGCAGGACAGACTGGTGCACTTCACAAAATGGATAGCATCATGAGGATAGAAAATTATGTGGAGATACTGAAGCAACATCTCAAGCCATCAGCCCGAAAGTTGAAGCTTGGGCACAAACGAGTCTTCCGAATGGACAATGAACCAAAGCATGCTTCCAAACTTGTTACAAAATGGCTTTTGAAGATAACAAAGTCAATGTTTTGCAGCCATGATCTCAATCTTATTGAAAATGTATGGGCAGAGTTGAAAAGGCGTGTTCGAGCAAGCTAGGCCTACAAACTTGGCTCAGTTACTTCAGTTCTGTCAGGAGGAATGGGCCAACATTTCTGCCAATTACTGTCAGAAGCTGGTGGAAACATATATTAAGTCATACAGTTTAAAGGCAATAGTACTAATGTAATGTTAAAAAAATGCGTAAACAATATCTTCTCTCATTATTCTGACATTTATCAAATAGAATCCTACTTGACCTAAAACAGGAAAAGTGTTTTTCTGATTTCATGTCACAGTGTCTTTTTACAGAGTAAAGATCTGGTTTCCACTGTATGTACTGTATATGTAAGGACTCATTATGCAACTTTTATAACCTTGCTATGATAAATGCTTGGTTTCTATATCATTCAATTATTATTATTTTTACTTAAAGGCACACTGTGTAACTTTTGGCCACTAGGGGCGCTAGACGGGGGGTGCGATCCGATCCGAGCGTCGAGAGCATTGGCCGTGCAAGTGCGCTCCCGATTTTTTGTCATATTTGCACATTTGCAAGAGTTGAAAATATTGAACACCTGCGACTGTTTCGCATGACAAAAGCCAATCAGAGTCTTTGTTGATGATGACGTCAGACCGTCAACACTGACATCGGTCTGTTCACCCATTCAACCATGGAGTAGAAGCTGTGTGTGACCACCTGGAGCTGTATGACACGGCCTTTATAACCAGGACTGGACTAGGAAGGATTTGGCGTGGAGGAGAATCAGCGAGGAGGTGGTAGTAGCAGGTAAAAGTTTTCTCTGTAGTTTTCATCTTTGAAAGTCAGCACTGAGCTAGGATAGCATCAACCGCTAATCACACAGGCTTTTTTCATTGGTGGTTTATGTTTAATAGAGGAGAAAAAAGAGCGCAGCTTCTTGCTTCAGCAGGTAGTGAAACTCGAGTTAGAAGTGTCGTTGGTGGGTGGTGCTTCGCTTCAAACGCGCATATGAAGCGAATGGGGACATTTTTTGATCCTGCAAAACCTGCGGAAAGTTTCGTGGGGCAGACGCCTCCGTGTGCCGCAGAAGACGTATTTGGTGTGAACGCAGCATAAGGGCTGGGTCGGGTGGGCTGGGGTGCGAAGCGAGGTTGGGCTTGCGCCTCTTTGACTCTTTAGATCAAAAAGTCCGTGGTGTGCCTTTTATGATTAACACTACAAATAATAAAGAGCATTTATGGTTATAGAGTGTATGAAATGTCGCTGTTTGTGTGTGATTTATGTGCATCAGACTATAGTTTATCATATGTCAATCTCCTGAGAGGAGGTTGAAACAAATGCCTTTCTTCGTGCTCCATCATGTGACCCTTTTTAACTTTGAGCCCCTGTCCCTTTAAAGGTCTCTGTATGGCCCTGATGTTAACTCACTTATGATTTTAATTTATTTATTACAGACTGCAAGTCTGCAGCACATTACAGCAAAGTCCAATGAGTAGCTGGATTTCCATTACAGATTTTCGGAAAATAAAAGCGATATTTCTAAATGTCGACAAAGAATAATTGCGTTTCCATTGAACGTTGTATTGGGCTGGAGCCTTGCAACTCTCGCATTTAAAGAAGTCCATCATTGCAACTATTAATGCAAATTCAGCTCTGTGCGGCCCCGCTATTCTGTCAAATTACCGCAGATTTCTGCAATTTTAACCAATCTGACTAAAGATTCCGGTCAATTCTGGGGCACTATGTGGCTAAAGTGCATCCGCTTTGTCTAAGCCACATCAACTTCCGAAGCCTGCAGTCAGCATCAGCCGCCGGGAGTCCCCCGGTACGACTAAAATAACCATTTAGTCTGGTTACAGCCTGTGTCACAACAACCAACCTGACTCTTACAAGCAACATAGTGGCGAACGCGTCTCACAAACGCAAGTGTTTGTGATCTCCAGCTGCTCTAAAATGTTTTTTTTTTTTTTTTTAAATAACCTCATTAAACCTCCACTATTTTTAAATTACAGGTACTATCTAAAACGTTAGCACTGGTCAATATCATTGGTGTTATCTCCAAGCACTGATTTACAACTTCTGCAGCAACAATGTTTGTGGCAAAAGTCATGAGTGCATTGATGAGATTCTCGCAGGAAAAAAAAAACTTTTATTTAATTTAGGATTTTTTTTTTTTGTTTCAAAAACTTAAACAAACTCATTCTGTGATGGAAATAATCCATATCTTATTAAATCATTGAGAATCTGAGCTTGTTTCTGTATTGTTATGAAAGAATTCAAAGGCAATCAGGTTTTTTGGCAAACTGACCAACAATAAAGAACTTTTTCTGCAGAAAATGGTGCCGCAAAATCAGGCAATTTAGGCCACAACAATCACAGAAATTGGCCGAAATCCTGGAGGGACTGATTTATACCTCTGTGCAGTAATCATTTGTACTGCAAATTCACTGGATGAAATAATAAATCCAATTCATGATTAACCTCACGATTGCTTTCTAATTCACCATTTTCTAAAAAAAAATCTTCTAGATTCCAAATAGTGTGAGGAATTCAGAGCTGAATACATCCTGTTCTGTTAAGGGCAGCGTTGCACTCGTTTATAATGCAGCACACACCACGGTAGGATCTTCCTAATCTTGCTTTCAGCAGTGATTCATGTATTTGACAACACCTTTTCCCTTACTTTTGAAAGATGCCAGCTTGTAAAACGACTTGCAGGTCAGTAGACCGAGCAGCTAACATCACCTTCATGCAGCGTTGACACTCAGGCTCCAACTTTGGCAGAGAGACAAAAAAAACACAGCCCCATTACTCCTGAACGTTGATAGATAAGCAGTAGGCATATGAAAGGCATATCGACCTGGTGCAGACAAGGTGCAAAATCCAACACATTTTTACTTTTCGGTGATAATTAACCTATCTAGAGCGAGGCAGCAGCTTTATATCACCAGCCATCTGTTGACACGCTGTCTATGCCATTACTCCTCTACCCACATCTCAGCAGACATGCCACCCATCAATCACAATCTGTTGCTCTCATTCGCACTCTCATGATTAAGGCCACACGCACCATCACGCTCTGATTATTAACGAGGTGGACATGCAGAAAAGAGAACGTGGGATGTGTCGATGGCTGGCGTCTGCCTTCTGCTGCATTGTTCTTTAAAGACTGCAAGGAAACATCTTTGAGCGTGAGAAGCAACTGACAAGTCAGTGCAGACAGCTTTGATGACAAAATGACTTTTTACACTTCACAGTTTAGCGGGGAATAAAAATGGGCTTTCTACTATCACGCGACTTGCTTACACTCTCGTCACGACAGATGAGAAATGACAGTTGACAGAAAGGATTGCTCAGAGATCCTTTTAATTCTTCTCTGGGGCTTTCCCTCATTTTTACAATAACAAAAAAAAAAAGAATGATCACAAATCCATTACACTAAGTTGATATATTTAAACCTCAGGCCAATAGCTAACTTTGGCTCTGTCTGAAGCTCAGATAAAGTGGCCAGAGGAAGTTTTTCTGTCTAAAAATTGACTAAAAAAAACATGTTAGGAGCTTCACCTTGTGTGCACGATGTATTAATGCGGCTCATTTGTAGACGTGAAGCAGTGAGGAGAGGCAGGTTTATGTGGATGTTTGTAGAAACACAAGAATAACCAGGTTTTAATACGTTTAGCGGGTAGAAGACAGCTATGGCTTTACCTGCTCAGGGAATGCACAAACCTACATAAGGCTGTGACTCACTGAGGAAAAGCGAGTCAGAGCGTGCGTCCGAATAGTCCCTCCTATCTCCTTTCCTATCCACTTTTCCTTAACCCTGTGGTTGACGTCACAGGGTTAAGGAAAGATGTTAGGAGACTTCATAAAGGAGTTAGGTAAAGGCCATCACGTTGTTTTGTCAATAAGACGCACTTTTACTAGGTAACATAATAATCTGAGCAAAGCAAAGGTTAAGTGAAGTCTGCCGTGGTGAAAAAACTACAAATTTCAGAAAATGGACGACTAAAAGTGCTTTTTAACTCTGTGCCTCTAATCGCTGATATAAGGTTTGAATGTTAATCAAAGGAAAAGAGGCTCAGAGGAACAAAAGTGAAACTAAGAGAACGTCACCTTTCACTCAGAAATCAACATTAATCCAAAATAAGTATGATAACGGTGTCCGCATAATATTCATAGTTCGGATATAGGACTTAGTTTATTTAAAGTTGTTCGAGATGAACGGGTTCCTTGAAATGTTGTCGCTGCAAGGAATTGTGGGGCAGCATTATCTGGTCTCCTTTGATAAAGGATGCATCAGTGTTTCTTAGGCCAAAGGAGGTGATAATGGAAGCACTGAGCCTCCTTTCCTTAACTTTTAAAGAATTAGAACGCTTCTTATCATGGCCGCTACCTAAACACTTTTGGGGGTTAAGGAAAAGTGGATAGAAAAGGAGATAGGAGGGACTGTTCGGATGCACCCAGAGATTCAGTGACTCGCGTCACCTTTGCTTGTTCGCATAGGAGCAAATAATGCATCTGGCGATTGGTGAATAGCGCCTAAAATGCATAAATTAAGCAAATTTCAGGTCCTTTGAGCTACCTCTAAATATTAATATATCCTCAAAACTTTACATACCACATTTTTTAGTTAATTGGAGCTTTTTGGGAAGGTCGACCTATTGTTCATCCTGCTGCTTTGCCACTGAAAATAATGTCAACACGGGACAGTTTGATTTACAGCTTTTTTAAGTTTTCAGCTTTTTTCTGCCGAGTCAAGTCCGGGACTATCTTGATGTTAAAGCAGCCTGTATTTCAAACTAAAACATTTTTTATTTATGAGATGGTTGGGTGCACAATGACATGATGGTTTTTTTCTTCCTTTTGTATTTAAATATCATTTCATCGTTGTTCTTATTGCTAAGGATATGAAAAGTGCTATGTACATCTAAAAAATAAAAAAAAAAACTTTTTCTTTCCATCTTTAATAGAAAATGTGTGTTAGAGGAATGCATTATGATCATTGAAAGCATATAGTGCACAACATCTGTCTGGTGATCATAATGTAGTGTGTGTAAACCTTAATGGTAAATGTATAGGTATGTAGTATAAGGTACTATTTCTTACCCCCATCCTCAGAGCAGCTTACGTGCCAACCACAAAGTCCAAACAATATATCATCGGCAGTAATCGTGCAAAAACCTGCAAAGCAAGAGCATTCAGACAAACAGCCCCTTTTTTCTGCCTTCAGTGCCTTCTTGTGTTTGTATTTATGACCAGCTTACTGTTTTTGTTGCTGTCAGGGATGAATGAGTCACTTACAGCCTGGTTTCTACGTGATGACTTCCTGTTACTTTGAGGCTAAATGCTGTATGGACATTGTAAGTTATGACAACAATTGTTTTTGGTCATCTCTGCTTTCTGTGCCACCAAAAACTAATCTACCTTTGTATGGTTTTTAGTAATGACTTTGCTTTTTCAAGTATAAAAGACTGTGAAAAAACCAATTACTGGCACCTTAGTTACAATCACCCAATGATACATGATTTTAGTTTGCGGGTGGAAACTAAAATATCTGGAGAGAAGAAATGGTGGAGACAATAAAAACTCTGCAGAGAAAAGTTCTTGTTCCTCCCTGGGAGTATAAAACAGGAGAAGTGATAAACACTATACCAACATCCAGCTTAAGATTTAATGGCACAATAGAATTACCTTCCTGGAATAAAAAATGTATAGTTATATAACAAGTATAAAAAATGACGAAAATTAATTAAAAAAAAAAAGCCTGACCTTCGTGTCTTTATACAGTATCACACATTTTCTCTGTATTTCCCTATTAACGGGTGGTTTAATGTGTACCAACAGGACTCTATGCTAGGGTTGGGCAAAATGGACCAAAACTCAGATATTTTTTTCTCAAAATGGCTACAATATAAATCTCAATCTTTTTAACCAAGAAAGACAAATCTAGGTTAAATGATGTTACACAGGCACATGTATTAACAATCAGCTGAACAATGTGCCACTTTTGACCTTTTTTCCCATAAGGGACAGCATGTGTGAGTGAGTTCTGTAGTATGGCTTATTCAGGGGCATGTCTGTGTTTGGACGGACTCAGAAATCCACTGTACTGTGCTTTTCATGTTGCAGTAGCAAAAGCTGCGACACTTGAAATGAGTATTTTAATACAAAATAAGATATGAAATAAAAGTATACTGTATAGCCGATTTAGTAATTTCATATATCATCAAAATAGAAATTTCAATATATCTTGAATCTTGACATATTGTCCAGGTTACGCTGAGCTGAAATTTTTCCAAACAAGTACATGTGCTCCTAAAGTCAAATATTTGGCAGCTCAAAAACACAAACAAATACCCACCAAAGTATATCAATATTTTATGGAAGCCCAAAAGAGTCATAACTAAATAAATAAAAACAACATTTTGAAATAAATACCATTTTCATAAATAACAGACAAATATATGGTCATTAAATTGTTAAAGAAGATAATTTTATTATGAAATAGGTTTTATTATTCTTAAATATCTATTTTTCGCAATGGTCTTTTTATTTCATAATGTCGTTTTTCAGCAGAATGACTTCGGTCTGTCAATCAAAGCTAGTGGGTTGGACCTCGGTTTGATCCTTTAAGATCGATTAGTTTTCCTGGACATCGGTCATGGCCGTTCTTTGACTGACACAGTGGCAGCAATGGGAGGGAATATAAATGAATACAGAGGTTAATGTTTACAGTGCAGGTAGTTAATAAAGTACAGCTCCCCAACACCCATACAACATGTTGCTTCTGCGTGGTTCCACTTTTATCTGAGGATTTACCAACGGAGGAGGAGCTACATTCAGCTCTGGATTAGAGTAAGGATCTCCCCTGTGTCCCCCAACCACGGATAGGAGATGAAAATAGTCAAGGTTTTAACAGGAGAATTACAACATTACTCGGTCCGTTAATGGATATTAATCTGCTTTTGGCTTGCAGTTTTTTGAGGTCAAAGGTTGTCATAGCAACCACGAAAGAATGTATGTTGTAACAAAAAAACTAAAGATTGTTTATTTAAACCGAATGGATACTATGAAATTTAAGGGTACACTTCTCACTAGAAATGCCATCAAAACATTTCTAAAGACACAATCTATCTTGAAATAAGGCAATTTGCTACTAAAATATACGTGTCCGCCATGTTTTTCATTGCCTGTGGGTGGAACACGGACCCTCAGCGTCTAAAATGATCACCAAAGGGGTACCCCGTGTGTCGAACACTGACGCTAAGGGGTCCTGACCGATGGTCAATATGTGACGAGTTGAGAATGACACTGTGTTACTCTAACCTGTGATGCACTAGTGGTGCTCAGCCTTCTCAGCATTAGTGATAAGTCTCCACGAATCGATACTGCAAATGCTGCTGCTCATGTCTGTGTAAAGGATCAGCCAATCACTTCACTGGTTCCACCTTATGTTCTTTGATTGACAGACCTGATGTCGTTCTGCTGAAAAGCGACATTATAAAAGAAAAAAAGACCTTTGGGGAAATAGATATTTAAAAATAATAATACGTATTTCATAATAACATTACCTTATTTAACAATTTAATGGCCATATTATTTCTTTGTCTGTTATTTATCAAAATTGTATTTATTTCAAAATGTTGTTTTTATTTATTTAATTATGACTCTTTTGGGCTTCCATAATATTTTATGGTTTTATTCAATTTATATTGTATATAGTGACACCTTAAATGTATCATGTCTGCAGCAACTATGAATTAAATCCATTTATAAGTGTTTTCCTGATATTTTGGCAAATTATGAAAAAAATAGGAATAATTTAAGATTCCAGAGTCCACATAGACCTTATCTAAAAATATATTATAGAATGTGTCTAGGAAAGGCATTTTGATCATTAGAAATTAAATTGACTTTTGCATTTATTTTCATATATATCGCAAATGAATTATATACACACTCACAGCATATACAGTATGTTTTTTGTTTTTTTTAACAAACTGTTTATAAAACAAGCACTATCAATTTTTAACAAACAATTGACCTAAAACATGACATTTAAGAGGTGCTTTAAGGAGCACTTTAGAAATAGTGTGTATTTACAACCCAAACCCACTGTCAGGTGATTGGAGCATATGTTACCTGTGAATGTTTGATGGAATCAGCTTCCAGTGCACAGATGGAGCCGCTTAAAGTGGCTGGCAAAAGAGACTAATTGGATTCCAAGATAGTGCTCGTACAAAGCCTTTGTGCGTTTGAGATGGACAACTGTAACTGCAGGTGTGATTTGAACCTTAGAAACCCTGCCGTCTTTTCTTTTTTCTTAAGTTGAAGGTTTTAAAGCATGCAGACACCACAGAACGGTCTTGGAAGCTCAGCTCACACCCCGCGGAGCTCAGCGTGTAGCGTTTCACTCCTCTCACCTTCCCAAACACATGCTGAGAACGCTGGAGGCGGACACTCAGACATACATGAATTCTTTGTCTGCACAGCATCTGTTTTCACGTTTTGTGACTAGCAGGCCGGCACTTTCATATTTGCCTTTTATTGCTGATAAAACAGCACGTCTACTCGCTGCAATTGGCTTTTCTGCACTGCACTGTGCACTGTGGCTCTTCATGTATTACCGTCTAGCTGAGGCAGGCGGGATTGTTTTTATGATGTCCCCCAACACAAACAAACTGTCACACAACTCCCTCTGGTGAGTCTGCACTTTGGATGTGGTGAGAGGAAGGTAACCAGCAGGCTCTGTCAGCGGAGACCAGTAAAAAGTAAAGGTACGAACAATGAAATATTCATGACTGTATATCCCAGGCAAAGCCTTCAGCAGAGCCGCTCACAGCCTGTTACGCTCTGGTGAGAAACAGTCGGCACACACCGACGTAACGAGACATCCCTTTAAAATGGCGGTTTCCTGTGGTTTTAAACAAGGTCATTACCTTACTAATTATATTGGTTAATAAATGACTGCAATATACAGAAGAATTCAAGTTCCCGAGCGAAAACAAGTTAACTGTGTTAATGGTAAGAGAACAAGCAGGGTGCATGTGGGTGGGATGACTGTATTAGCTTGATCTGTATAAAGCTGCTGGAGACAATCATTTTGATCAAAGGGTTAGGCATCATACTGTAGATTAATAAATAGAAGATAATTTGCTCTAATCATTTGCTTCTTACTGTGATTTCTTGCGTTTCTTCACCAGACAAAGGACAGTGATTTGCTAGACTTCTTCATTGGCCACAGTTACGTGATGTTTTTCATTCTGAATGAATTATTCCGAATTAAATTAATTGGAATTAAAGTGTTCTGCTTTGTGTTTACAAGGAAATAGTGATTCCGAATGGAGGTTTACATGAAAAAAACAGGTTTAATCAGCTTTATTTAATTCTGCTTTAGGTCTGGGGGTTGGGAAGGGTTCTGATTGTAGGGGGCGAACATGACGCGTCACGTTTATCGGGAAAAAAACACACAACAAACCTTTTGTTTTCAGCTACAACATAAAAGACCACAAGAACTGTTTTTATTTTTGTTGTAGTTTTGAAGTAGCAGCTTGACAATAACATACGGTTTTACTTTGGTCCGCAGAGCAGGAGGAGTTAGCTAGGAACTAACTCTAGACAACAGTAACCAGGAATAAATATTTGCTCCCTGCTAAAGACAGTAGCTCTAACAACCATTGCAATAATAAACCTGGTGATATTACAGCCTGTGCATCCAGTACGGGGCCGCATTTACTCCACCTACGGGTTTTACTATCACCTGTCCGAGGAAGCCTGTTATGTTTGCCGATGTCCTTGTGTGCAATAGGTCAGTGGGTTCGTGTGAATGTCGGCATGTTTATGCTTCGGTCCATCCACTTTTCATTATATTCACGTCTTCAAAGGCTCTTATTAAATACAGTATATAGTCTCGGCTCTAGTCAAGGTGGCCATCTTGGATCATCATCGCGACTGGCCGAGCATGCGCAGAACGACCGGAATTAAACGTTTACAAGATAAAGGAATTATTTAATTTGGAATTAAAATCAGAATAAACCAGTCACCTGATTCAGATTTTAAGATTAATTCAAAATTACATTTGCATTCAGAATGAAGTGTTTACAAGGTCAGTTTAAAGAGGATTTTTTTTTTTTTTTTTTCTAATTGAAGAGGAATTAAAGCTCCCATGTAAACATGGCCACTCTTGCTCTAGTTTGTTCCCGGTATTCCCTGTGTTATATCACCTCACTCTGCGAGACATTCAATTTTGGCTGGATTCAAGCATCTTTGTGTAAGCACCATAATAAACATCTGCCAGAAATGTGTTGGGAAGTCAATTTGACAGAGTTTTTGGGGGCAAACACATAAGAATGTAGTAAAAACACTTCTATGCATCCGTCTATTGGACTTCACATTCCACAATGCAATGCTCAAAACTTTTCACGCAATGTCAAGTGTACAGATCCCAAGCCAGCCCCCACCCAGTAAAACAAAAAGAAAATGAAGGGCAGGCAGCTTCCATCCAATCCTGATAATGGTATTAATGTAAGCGGAGATGGATGCCACACCCACACCACTGCATAGTAGTACGGGTGTCAAATTTTAACAGCTCAACATAAATGTCTTTTCATTTATTTATTTAGATTTTTTTTTCTTAAATCTCATGATTTTAGCTCAAACTAAAAGAGAAAAAGGTGGCGTTCACTGTACCTCCTGTTTTCCTCTGGCTGCTTTCATTGCAGCACTTTAAATCTTTCATATATTGGGATCCACAAAAAAGAGTTTGATGTAAGTACTCTCAGAGATTTGTGGGTTTATTCAGGTCCACGGATGCATTTGATGACAGATGTTATCTGGCAAACAGATTGTGGTGCAAGTGCCCTCGCCTCCAGGGTCAAGGTAAAAGCAAAATAATGCGGGAAAGTGATGGAAAGCCGCTTTTTTAGGGCTTTCTGCAGATGCTGCTCTGTGCCTCTATTAGTGAGCACTATTACAGTGTAAACAGTAACTACACAAAACTCCTTCTCAGAGAGGAGGCTGACATTGACCGATAAGTGTTTAGGCAGACCTTGTGCAAAAGTACACGAAGGTCAACAAAACAGTCAGATTATATTCCTATATTGAACGCATTGCTCACATCTTAAGATGCAGAGTTTATATGTTTGAACTCTAACTCTATATCAAAGATATCATTTAGCTCAGCTCTTCAAATAATGATCAATCTGGACATTTTTGCAGGTTTTTCTTTGTCCTTTTCAAGAGTTTTGTAGTTATTTTGCACATTATTTTCCTGTCATTTTGTGTATTGTTCAGTCATTTTGTGTATTTTAGTGTCATTTTCTGTATTTAGCTTGCATTGTGTGCATTTTTGAGTCAGTTTGTGTATTGTTGTTGTCATTTTGTGAGTTGTGTTTTTTTTTATTATTATTATTTTGTGTGTGTTTTTTGAATCACCTCTCTTCTAGAAAGGTCTGCTTTCCGGTCCGCTCTCTGATAAGTGTAAAGGGAAAAAAAATATTTGTGACATCATTTTGAATATGTGTATTGTCTCTAAATAAATAAACTTCAAATCTATACTAATACATTTTGCAAATTACCTTTTATTAGTTATGTAACATTCTCAGCTAGAATCATTTCTTAAAAAGCAATTCATCAGGCTAATTTTCAAGGTTAATATATATTTATTTTGAAATGATAATAGTACATGGACTTTATTCATTTAGCTGTTTTATTACCACCAAAGTAGTCCCAAAGCACTTTACATTATTAGCTTATTCACCCACACACCTATAGAACAGAGCTGCTAATCAAAATGCTAGTTAACCAGTGGGTCTTGCACAAAGACGCTATGGCACTATAGACAGGTATAAACTTGGGATCCAACCCCCAACCTCTCAATCAGAGGACTGTCCCTCTACCACCTGATCCAAAGTCTCATTTCCTGGTATCAAAATGTATCAATATATGACAACACGTGACAAATTCAGAGTGGTGCTTGATATGTTATACCCAATAAAAGGCATTGTATTTTGATGACCAGCACTTATTATTGGGTATATATTATATTATGTGTCCATGTGTCATGAGAGTTGCTTTTGCTGTTTCGTTCCAAGGTCGCTGCAGCAAATATTTACATGGTGAATTTGTAGGTTAAGTAGGAAAAAGCTAGTTTTGTAGTAGGGAAACACTCACGACGTCAAATATGTCCAAAACCATGCTGAAGCTACAGGGACTGATGACACAGACTAATGCAACATAATGAAATTCATGTAAATATGTTTGCGCGGGTAAAAATCGCCTGGCAATCGTGTTCTAGGGTTAAAGTACATTTTACTTGCTGATTTATAACATTATATATGATTTGTTACCAATGTGGGTCATGTAGTGTATAGACATGTATAGAAACAGAAGCTCCATCCCATGCCGACGAGGAGGAGGGACAAGATAACAACAGATGGATATAATGATGTGGAGAACTAAAATCCTGGCTGGAAGTGGTTGGCACTGGTCCCTGATGGTTGGATGTTGGTCCTTATAGGCATAAAGGTCAGGGGGGTTGCCCTGAGCCCACAGCTGTGCAAGGTGAGTGCCCTGTTGTTCCATATCCAATTGTTATTCCTGTTAATCTACTGTATTTCCCGTTCGTTAAACGTTTGCTTTCCTATAGTTGGAAGCCTGCCAGCTGCAGCACGGAGCCTGGCATGGATCCCTACAGCTACAAAAATGTGTGTAGAATGCCTTTTGACCAAGAGACGGCCTCTGAACAGGATCAGAAAGAAGGAATAAAATGTATCACATATATTTTTATTATTAATGTTCAGACAGAATTATAAGGCAAGGCACATTTATTCGTATAGCGCATTTCATACACAAGGCAAATTAATGTGCTTTACATGATCAAAAAGTGCAACAGAAAACATTCAACATGAGTTGTTTTTTTTTCATGAATTGTCATAAATTATTATAAATAATAATATTTATATAAATATTTGAAAAAAAATCTAAATTTTAACATTTACTGTAAGAAATATGAAAAACTTTTAATCAGTAACTTCCTAAAGAATAATTCGAAGTCGATAAAAGATTAGTTGTCGGGCTTAGAATCTTTTCATTATTGTTCAGCTCTAAATTGTTTAATATATTTCATCATTAAATATATGTATTTCTTTACAGCATTAGGACGTATAATGTTCATCATGCACTGTTGTAGGAATCTTAGCGGTATTAGAGGTATAAGTGTGTGAGGAGATGTTCCCACAGCAACATGCAGTGCCATTATTCTCATTTTGCTTCTTATGCTGTATAAAACTTTGTATAAAACTCTGGCTCACAGTTCTGCCAATGATGGGCATGTTTTCCGTTAAGACGCAGTATGTTATGCTTTTATGGCAAAAATGATTAAGATGAAAACAAAGTTAGAAGGAGAATTGAATCAAGGCTAAAAGTCAAACCTATTTTTCAGGACACTTCCAAAACACCTGTGCATTATAAACTGTGAGAGAGATGCAATAAAGAAGCTGCTTATCAGTGATGTCCTTGTAGCTACATTCATAGTTGTTACAAGAGCGTCATTTTGTCAAGGTGACTCCTCACCATTTAAAAAATGAAAAGCAACGGAATACAGGAAAAAGCTCATTTTAAATTACTTTAACGATTCTAAACTCATAAATGTGAAGCGGTCTTTCAATGCCTATGTGGGACAGCACTCCACATTTTTCTCACATCTTAGAGGACGGCAAGTTCACAAAGAGAAATGCTTCCTGTCACTGTGCAAACATTATTATTACCATGACTAGTATTTACCGTCGCTCTATCCAAGTGTCTTCAATGCACAAGAAATAAACACAACAGAAGCTTGTACTAAACATTTGTCCATTGCATTAATTCTTATTGTGAACTTCCTGTACTTGTGAAATCTTTTGGAGTTCAAAATAATGAACACTTTTTGTCAATGTAATTTAACTATTATTTATTCTTAAATAAGTTACATAATATTCTTACATACTGTAAGTTACATAATATTATAAATGATGTCCATCTTTATGGAATTACATTACATTAGGACAAAATATTATAGGTAATTTGATAATAGTATATAGTTGTTGTGATATAATGTATTATTTTGGTGGGGTAATGATGATTTTTCTTCTTTTGTGTCCTGATTGGTGTCGTCAATCAACAAGAATTCTTACACTAAAGTTTAGGGAACCCTGGGGGTCCTGGGGGAATAGGATGGAGGCCCTGGAAATCCCTTTATGAATCAAAACAGTGGCATAATATAAAAAAAAAGAAAAATCCACAAATAAGGGAAAGAAATTAAAAAAACGACATTACATATTAGATTTGTTCAAATGAAAATGCATAGTTCTTCAGCAACAAAAGCGTCAGCCGCGCACTGTTTAAGGGTGAGGAAAGGTACCTTCGTGGCTCAGGATCGTTACAGATGGGAGGCAACAGTGAAGGCCCTATGCTCCGCCAGAAGTTAAGAGGCATTACTTGCTAAAGGTCCCTTCGGAGAGCTCCTCTTCTCTGCTTCATCGTCAACTTAGAAACCTCAGAGTTGGAAGTGTCGCCCCCTGCAGTCACAGATTTTATTTGGTATCACAGCTGTTTTTGTCCTCTTTTAAAAGAGGGTTTCATCGACATCCTTAACTTTTCATGTTTTTTTAGAGTAACCAAAAGAAGCACATGTTGTCATTTTGACCAAAAAAGTTAGCTAAATGATCTAAAAAGCAAGCTGAATGCTTCACTCCAATAGAAAACAATGGGATGTTTACTGGCAGTGGGGCCGTGTGACATCATCAATCCCAATGTTTTCAAGATAGTGGAAAACAGGCTTTTAAACAGTAAAGTAGTCCCATTTTTAAAAGGTAATACAATGAATATTGTGCATAATAATGTGTTTTGTTAGGCATATACCTTCTAATAAGTACACTTCAAGATTTTAGGCCAAATTTGTGAAAACAGTAGATGATCCCTTTAACCATCATGCTCTTTACTCTTAGGGCATGATTAACTAAGGTCTTATATAAAGAGTGAGAATTTGGACTTGCATGCAAATAGATACACGCTGTTTGTTTACATGTTGTAGGTCAATGTTTCCTAAACTGTAATGCCCCATGTACCCCATAGCCTTTATTTCTGATCACAAGGACCCCTTAGCTCATGTAATTCATTATTTATTTGTCTGACAAATGTTTCTGTGTACCTCCTGAGAGGTGTTCAAGTACCCCAAGGGGTACCCCAGTTTGGGAACCACTGTTGTAGTGCTGGAGGGTTTTGCACTTGAAAGCAGAGTGGCTGGAAGCGCAAAATGAAAGCTTGAAGGTGAATAAACATATTCTTAAATTACAGCAAGAAAATGTGAACATAACGAGGTGAAATGCAATATGGCTACATAGGAGAAAGCGTATGCTGTGATGACAATAAGAAAAACAGCAGATGAAGTCAAGAAACGATGAATGGCTAAACAAAGAAAAAGTAGCTCATAATAATATTAATGAATTTGTTTCAGAAATGTTGAATGAAGTAAAAACTGTTCATTCTTTCTATTGCTAACGTGCCTTTGTGTCCCATATCAAAAATAACAGCAGCCATCTGTGAGCAAAGCTGTGACAGTTAATACCTGCCTACCGGACGTGCTAAATAAATGCACACACATCGCAATTCTGTTGAAAGTTTTGTTAATCCCATTGTGTGTGCTAAATTGATTTATTTGTATCTCTTCCTCACAATATTTTGTCTTCTTGCAGTGACGCCCAGATTACTAATTAGAGGCAAACACACCAAATAGATTGCCGGTGGATTAGTTTTTCAGCATCACTCTAGGGCAAGATATTACTGATTTTAGAGATATTACAGAGGTGAAAGAAGGCTGTCCTTGAGATTTGCTTATTATGAGAATTAAAGGGTAAGTCAGCAAAGATAACATCTAAGTTTTTTTGCATGTTTGATGGGGGCGAGCTTCATTGTGTGGAGTTAGTTTACCTTTTTACACATGCAAACCTATCAGACCCTTATTACGTAGCCCAGCACATTTGATTTATTTTTGAATTCACCACATGATAAAAAGTGAATTATGATTATTATAAAACACCCAAAAACATTTCATGTATGGGTTTACATCCACATCTCCCTCGCTTTCACAATGACCACTCTGAATCACTGTTCTCTCACAGCTGTCACTGTCCCAGGAGTTATTGTGCCACCGAATCATTACCTTAGTCTCTTATCAAATGGCCCCAAACTCTCGGAAGCCATGAGTTCAAAAACCCCTTCACAGAAAACAAAGTGAAATCCAATAAGACTCTGAAAAACAAAGATAAATCTTCTCCTGGACTTGTCTGATCGAAATGATTTCAGATATAAATTTCCTGTAAAAAGGGCTACAATGTTTTGCTTGTAAATTTTCAAACGTCTAGCAGTAAGTTAACAGGCCTGTATTTCCTACATGTTCGTTCTGTCAAGTTGGAAGTAATAAAAGTGCACTTGCATCTTTGCAGTTTCTGGTAGAAAAAAAACATCTATTCAACTCGTGTGATAAAGGGGCCAAGGATAAACGGAAACTCTAAAGCCGTTTGTGGTATTTCCACCCACAAATTCTCTGAAATTTGTAAAGAAATGGAAGGTGAGTTATGCTGACGTTTAAAGCATGTCTTAATCAAAGCACTTGTGCAGTTTGAAAGAACCACTCACAGGTTTAGAGGCTACCAGCTCATTGATGAAGGAAAGTGTTGGAGGGAAGATCACATCAGTTCAGCAAACCCCACGATGCTAACAATCCTACAGGGACACATACTTGTCAAGTATCCCGTTTTGGCCGGGAAACTCCCGTATTTTTGGTCTTTGTGGTCAGGCTTCATTTGAAATATAATATTATATATCACCATTTTGAGGAAAAATATTGAGATATGAGTTTTGGTCCATATCGCCCAGCCCAAGTAGGAATGTTCACAGCATTTCATTGTTAATAAAGGTCGACCTAATTCTAATCACATAATTGTATTTAGTAAGTGGTTGACAGATGGCTATTTTAGATTTATTGTACACTAGTCTTAAAATATAAGCGATACTGGAGCTTGGTTGGGCGGGTGGGACTGCTCATAGCAGGCACCACAAAATTTCCCTTATTTTCAAATCCAAAATTTGACAGGTATGCAGGGACAAAGACAAGATCTCCAGAAGAATTCTTTCTGCCTATGAACTACGGATAAATATCTACACCTTCACAAAGCCAAGACTCTACATACACAAGTCTATAAATAGAAACACTCTCAACTGTACAGTACATGTTTTCTGCCAGGGCTAGGATGTAGAGCTGGTTTCTAGGTGGGCAGAAAAAAATAAATAAATCAGCAAGTAAGCCTAAGCTATCTACTTCAGAAGCATTGACCACTAAGAACAACAACAAACTTCGGCCAAGCTCCAAAATATCCTCTTTGGTAGATATTGGCAGTTATCTGGATCAGTGATTCCGATGATGGTTCCATGATCATTCACACTTTAAAGGCTTGGAAGATCTTTGTCCCCAATTATAATGTTACAGTAGGTCCAAATGTATGAACACCCCCATTATTCCCCAAAATCGCGACGCAATGCCCAATTCTAGATCTGATCCAGATGAAACTCAGTCGGGTGATTGAGGAACCAACTCAACAATCTAGTCAAATGTCATAAAGATCGGTCAATTTCAAAACGAGATATTAATTTTTCACCGATGATGAGCGATAGGAATTTTTCTGCTTTTGAAACTGATCCAGATCCAGTATTTTGATCCGGATCCCTTCCAAAATTCAATGAAATCTACCATTGCCTAAGATTGTTTTTTGTTTTGTCATATTTGGGTATAAAAGTGTGCTGTTGATTGATCCTAGTCCAACTCTCAACATTTTAGTCAAATTATTTCAATGTGGTATATTTTGTTGTAAAATGTCAGAGTGACTGCCCTCTATGGGTCGAAACCCTGCTAATACAATTGATCTTTGCTATAGGCTGAGAACAAGATCATGTGATGTTTTAGGTCCATCTTGTCACAAGCACTGTTAGCCCCGCCCCTTTTATCAAAACTAGCACCTGTGGGCTCTACAATCTGCAGTGAGTAGGTTGGATTGAGCGAAGAGTGAATAGAGAGCTACAGGTATATTGAGTAATGACACAAAACAGTGAATTATCACCTTGAATGGACTATTCCTGTAATCAGTTGTGGAGAGGAAGAGAAGAAAGCGACATAGCAGCTATGGCGAGTGTATGAAGCAACAGCAGCAAACTAACTAACTATGCTGTTGCTGCCACACAAACACACGCGCACACACACACACACACACACACACACCATGGAGCAGCGTTTGTCTGACTCACAATCACAATAGCTGCTTAAATAGCCTTTGTTTTACTGTCAGCGTCTACAGTTACGCCTACTCATGAATATGCATAAGTAGGCCCCAAAACAGCCTGTTTTTAGAACTGCTCAGAAAGTCACTTTTCAGGGGGCTAAAACTCTAGAAAACAGGCGAGTTTGGGAAAATAAACCTCAAATACTATGTTGTTGGGGTTCTTTTTACAAATAGTGATTGATAAAAAAAAAAAATAGCATGACACCGCACCTTTAACATTTTCTGTAACATCACACATCAGCTTCCTTTACTTTGGATAGAGAACAAAACAGCTCTAATATCTACGGCAGCCCTTCCAGAAAGAAGATGGATACTCAGTTATGAGTTGAAATAAAACAAGGTTATTGTAAGGTAGAAAGGAGAAGCAATCAAAATACTGTGTGTTATGTTGCTTGTATGCTTCTGAATATATAAAGGTTGATTGCAGATGTGAAGTGGAAATGGATTCTTTCGCCTACAGATGCAGTAATGTCCCACATATGTTGAGCCATATGCTCATCATTACACAATGCCATGTACACACTATCCAAGATGTATTTACACATACCATTTCCATCTTGTCGTGTCAGTTCAAGGACATTTGTTTGATTACCTGATGTTCACAATGCACTTAAAGCACATTGCAGATTTGAAAGAGGTTTTCAATATCGTGCCGACGTTTACTGTTGCTACTCTCCATTAGGACTGAAATGCCTTGCTCTGCCAGTGAGCATTGATCAACGATGTGGTGATGATGCAAACACTTGCCCTTCACATCCTCCTCAGTGGACATGTGGACTTCATGTGGCTAATAATTTTTTTTGCAGATGGCTTAATGTTCTTCAACCCCCTAAATACACTTTTTGTTCCTGTACGTGTCCATGGCAGAGACACTTCTGCTCATAATTGAGGCTTAACTTTAGTTCCAAATCTTCCTAATAGGTTATCAGCACACACAAAAGCAAGAAACGGAGTGATCTCGATATCCATGACTCAGTTTTTCTCTCTTGCCCTGTTGGTGATCTGGACAGTTATTGGGATGCAATTTGCCACTGCATTAGATCTCATCCACGACAGCAGACAGGGCTAATGAAACAGGATACAGAAAGTAGCCTTTGAGTAGCCCTGCTCTGACAATTACCACACAAGACTTTTAAAAGCAGCAGCTCAGAGAGTTCCCCCAGGGCTGTCATTTTGCTTCTTTTTCATTTTTGGTGTCACAGAGTCAACCCAGAACCAATTAGTCCAGCAGTCATCAGTGGAAGAGGATATGGGCTGCGGTCAGCGCTGGTCCTCCAGTGGCTGACCTTGAAAGCAGCAGAACGTTCCTTCCTGCATAGCATGCGTCTAGGTCTGAGGAAGCACTGGAGCTGAAAAGGTATCTCCCATGCCCCCGACTTAGACTGAAAGCTGGAGATTGCTTACAAAGCTAAATGTGGATTGCTTCTGCCCCCTAGTGACAGGTATGAGACAGTCTGTGGATCTTCAAGGTGATGATCAAATGCAGCATGTTTTGTAAAAGAAAGGACTTTGGAGAAGTCAGCGACAGTGACAAGTCATGACCAAATGGAGAAACACTGAAACATCACGTGAAAAGGCCACTTCTGTGAGTTCAGCTCTTTCATTCGTCAAGGACGAACCAAAGCCTTTCAAAGTTACTGAAAGAATCTCTCAGAGAATGAAGGCTTTTTTAAACTGATTTGACTTCCAGAACTAGGCCACTCTCCATCAGGAAACTGCACTAAGCCTACGTACTGCCTCTTTCATTTTCACCCACAGTAATGAACTTATGAATTATGAGTTTTGCAGAGGAAATAATGGATTTGCATGCCTGCAGGAACAAACGGAATGACAGCAGCTATAAATGAATTCATGCAGTTACTGTCGGCCATTACGGAAATGTCGGTCATTTCTTCTGCCTCTGATGTAAGCCTACTCAACTTCAGTGTATTAAATGTAATCCATTTACCATGCGGACATACAGCAATTACAATCATAACAAAATAATCAGGAAATTAAATTCCAAGTCCATTCTTTTTTGTTTCTCACATTAACTGGAGGAGAAGTGCACTGAGAGCATTGGTTTGGATGCTCCTTAATGTCACTGCTTTCACTGTGAAATCATGCAGTAAGTGCAGCTGCAAAAGCACAATTTATTAACATGTGAAGAAAGGTGTTATTAATAGTATGCTACTGTACTGTTTGTGTGAATATTCAAGTGCTTTTTGAATGCTTTCATGCCTGATGTGTCGTCGATAAATGTAGGTGAGATGTTAAACTATTTATCATAATAATAATGGCTTAGATTTCTATTTCTTTTTTTTATTGAATCATAGGTGAATCATTATTACAGCCTAACAGCTTTAGGGTTGAGTAGGTGTGTGTGTGTGTGTGTGTGTGTGTGTGTGTGTGTGTGTGTGTGTGTGTGTGTGTGTGTGTGTGTGTGTGTGTGTGTGTGTGTGTGTGTGTGTGTGTGTGTGTGTGTGTGTGTGTGATGCTGCTCATGCCGCACGCACCACATTGGTAGTCTGTGCGTGCGTGCTTGGAAGAAGAAAAAAAAAACGCCCGGAAATAAAATACATATAATTTCTAAAACTTTTTTGTTTTTTGAAACCCAGCACCAAATTTTCCACAGACCAATGGTTTTTGAACACAAACCATTGTTATCCTGTTCAATGGCAAAAAAAAAAAAAATTTAAAAAAAAACAAGAGCACAAACCTATTCCAATTGCCAAATATCATTTTTGCCAGGCATTAATATCCTGCAGCAGAGTTCTATCCTGTTGTTGAAAAACATTTGGTTTCTGTTCATGTGTCTTTAAAATCAGACAATTCTGGTAACAGATGAATTACATTTCTATAATAAGCAGTTAGCATTCAAAAATGTTGTCATTTGAAAATAAAGATTATTTTTCTTTCTCAACTTTCTCACTGCAAGCAAAGGTGGAGCTACAGGTTTGATTGGGGACACACCAACATGGCAAGTATCTGATTGGTATTCTGGAGTTATTTTGTGTATTGTGTTGTTTAATATTCCTTCCAAATGTTGTAAATATCATGCTCTTGTGTCACCCTAAGCCATATTCAACCTTTTTAGAGATAATCTGACACATTTGTTGAAATATTATATATCATATTCTCATTTTCTCTGCTTTACAGGAGCTGTAAAAACAAAATGTTTGCTTAAATCTCCCATCCACACACACGAGGACATAATGTTATGAAAGATTAGAGTAATACTGCTGGACCAGTTGACAAAGCCGGATGGTTGTCAGGGACTATTGAAGTCGAATCATGATCTTTATCGTGCTCACTCAAACTCTGAGCAATCACAGTGTCTCTGACTATATGATGAGAAAATGAACACATGGCCAGACACTCGGAGCCCAACTCTAAAATCATCACCAGATAACTGAGTCATCACAACTATCGAGCAGCCAGTGGCTGCAGGATTCACATCTTCGCCATCCCGAGAGAAGATAATGTCAAAAGGGACGACTTTCTTAAGAGGTAAGGGAAATAAAATGATATGTCAGCAGCCTCGGCTACTTCGAAAAATGTGACTTATTACACAAAGCCAGGGAGCATTCGAGCATTTAGTAAAAATGGAGGCGGCATATAATTCCCAGAGGGGTGATTCAATCTAAAGAGGTGCAAGGCATGAAGGTAAAGGAAATGATCTACTCTATATATTAGGTTAGTGGTGGAACAATATACTGAGTTCATGGCACGATATATTTTTGAAAAGGAAAAAAGAGAAAAGAAATTTTAGGTGAAAAAATAACCATGTACCGGTATTTATTTCACTTTAACTCTGGACATACTTATGTATTTACTCTAGGTATGACCTTTTCAACTCAATAGAAATATAAAAAAACAAAAAACAAACGCAATCTGGTGTGTGGGAGATCATGTTAATATTTCGCGATACCACTTATACCTGTGACGATACATCTTTTGACGTTTTATTATTGCGATATCTGGTTGTACGATATATCGTCCCACCTTTTATATACATATATGTACGTATTCACCTCCAACTGGTGCACTTAAAGGAGCATAGGGCAGGATCTAGAAATAAGACTCTATAGTGACAACACGGTCAGCACAGCTGATTAGCTACTGTAACTAGAGGATGGATACCCAACAGAAGTCCGACGGGACCAGGCGGCACCGGACGAGTCGGGTTTGGACAGATATTTAGAACTGGTGGTCGTGTTCGGTCACATAGTGTCGTTTTGCACGCAGCGTTTTTCTTTTCCTGCTGCAGCTGCAGCAGCCCTGAAGAATGCAGCTTTAATTGTGAAAGCAGGATCCCAGTGGAGGAAGAATGGGGTAGAAGGAGGACAATTATAAAGGAATACACTGTTGAAACATTCGTTTTGCTATCCAATAACTTTTCTTTGATACATGGATTATGTAAACAGATCCGATAGGTCTCTTGCGTACACGTCTGTTTCACTTCAGCTTGTTACCCGTGCACTGATCTGATGTTGACATTAACAATTGTTTGTTAATAAAGTCGGTGCTTACCACTAAAACAAACTAAATATGTCATTTCTTTTCACTGTTGGGTCGGACTCGAACGAGAAAATGCGGCTTGATCCACGCTCCAACTGTGACATGGTTATTTATTTACTCATCGTTTATGTGACTGTTTACTGCAAGACCTGTGCACATGCCTCTGCGTACATCTGTGGAACCAAGTCTCCACGTCTTCTTCTCATTCTTTTTAATTTCCGGTATTTAAACGCCTCTCCAAGCCGTCAAGAAGGCACACCAGCGTCAAAACACCACCATCAGCGTCATTTGACATCAAGTCTGCAGAACTGCGCAGGAAATCAGTGCCCAGAGCAGCAGTGCAAAATGTATCACACAATCTATTCAATGTAATAGGGAGATGTGTATGTGGGCTCATTGTCTTTAATTGTGAACGCTTCATCACCCATTAGCATTAAAACACTTAAAATAAATGTTTATTTTTTCACAAATCCTGCCCTATTCTCCTTTAATACATCACAAAATTAGCCGCCCACTAACAAAAACCATGCATTCTATGCATGTAGGTATATATGAAAATAGCCTAGATAAACTAAGTTCTTATCTACAACTTAAAACAAAGTTATTTGGTTTTCTTCAACCTTAAAGTGCGTGATTTGGAGCTAAACTCTTCAAAAAACACAGGAGAGTCACACAGAATTTTTGTTGAGCAACTTTTAACAACCCACATGATTCCCATCTGTGGATCAAACAAAGACTTATCACTCAAACAGGTGCAATTTAGGTGAGAGAGCTGCGATAGCTCTGATCGATACGTAGCTATTCCCTCAGTCATAACCAGAGCAGACAGTTAATTATGGTGCTGAGGAGGCCAGACAAAGATCCGCAAATGAAAACAAAACCTGCACTTTTAGAACAAACTTTCAAGTATATCTGTTTTTAAAAGTTTTTAAAGTAGTGATTGTTTTTTATTCTGTAAAATACCAAAGTCAAGATATCCTTTGTTAGTACATGGATGCCAGACAAGTGAATCACAAGATTATGATCAAATAATGCTAAAAAATAGAAAGAAAACCTATTGAAGCCTTGAGGCACCTTAAACAGTTCATCAGTCAAGGCCACTTTCAGTTGGATCATATAGACAGTAACACCCAGTAAAGAAAATTAAACATCAGTAAATGTAAATAAAACTACAAATACATTTAAACAATTAAAAATGAGTGTAAACAAATGCCACAACCTAACAAAATGACACTATTAGAAGAAAGTTCTTTACAAATGGCTCCCAGCCACCTACAGGCTCTGATATGTTACTGCAGGTGTAATTTTAGGTGTGCTAAACATATACAAATAAGCTTCATAAGGTTAAACATAAGTTTGAATGAAATATATAAAGAGATTTCACACCGACCACTTTCATTTTTTTTTCATTACAGTTTTCATAAATTCATTCGGTAAAATACAGTTCTTAATATAATGTACATAATATTGCAAGTGCCATAAAACAGTGACTGTACAAAATATATATGAATTCATTTGTTGTTCTTGTAAAAATACATGTAATTTTTTGGTGCTTTCATGTTGCTGAATTCTTCTTTACAATATGAATGGTGATGAGACACTGCACCCAGCAGGTCATGTATATAGTACTGCAGCAAAAATCAAGCAAAAAGTGTCCGCCGGCCTCATTTTATCATGAATTTACAACATTAAAGGGGGGGGGGGTATGATGTAAAAAAAATACTTTTTCAAGCTTTGTATCATGTTAGTGTGCCATTCCCTCCTGAAAAACATACCTCCAGTTGCTTAGAGTGATTCACATATTTTTTGAGTAATCTTTGAATCTCCTGCCAGCAGAATTTTTTCCTGCTGTTTTGCTCGAGGGGACGAGGCTCCGCCTGGCAGTGTTGCCAACTCCTCGGTAAGGAAAGTAGCTATTGGCCATCCCAAAAGGCGCTAGAAGTCGCTAAATGAAGTCATCGCCTAATTTGCATTTGCATGTAATTGTGATGGATGCTGCAGGAGAAGAATAACCTTGTGGGAGTGACAAAAAGTTAGTAAAAAAACACTGTAAATATTTCTTCTGTTGATTCTTGTTTGCCATTGAAAGAGGCCATTACATCTCAAAACAACTTCACTAATCAATCGATCTTCATTTGTATAGAGCCAATTCATAACACGTGTTATCGCAAGACACTTCACAGAAAGCATGTCTGGACGCGGAGTGGTGTGGGTCAGAGTCTTCTCTGCTCTGACTGCAGCTGGGAGAGATCTGCGTGACGTTCCTGTGGGACTGACAGCCTGTGAGTGCTTCGGAACGGGGGCGGGGCTCACGGCAGCGCCTGCTGCTCATTGAGGACAGTAACTGTAGAGCGATACGTGCTTTCACGTCACGTCAGAGTCTGAAAAAACATCAAAAAAGCCTCAAATAACACCGAGAAAAGATATATTTGGAGCTCGTAGCTTTTGACAAACAGTCGCCAAGAAGATCTGAAAAGTTGCCAGATTTAGCGAGAAAGTTGCCAAGTTGGCAACACTGCCACCTGGGGACGGGGTCCCTCCTATGTTCTCTTCCTCAGTTCAGCCCACAATGCCCACCTCTGCAGATTTAGCTTTTAATTCATTTGTTTTAATTACTTTTGTAACAAACTCCTGGCTTATGTTGTCAGTACTAATTTATGTACGTATTAAAAAATAAATAAATAAAAATAACCCGCTCCCCTCCCCCCGCTTCCAGGACGCACCTCCGTCAAAACCAGGGCCGTAGCTACCGTTGAGGACACTGACGTCCGAACCTCTGTAAACGAGTATCCGGTACTCGAAGCACTTTTGCCGAGTGCGAGTATTATACGAGTAATACGAGTCAATATCTGTGCTCGGATTGAATGAAAATCCTCATTGGATTGCTGTCTGTGTCTGTGTTCTGGCTAGTCACAGCGACCCCTCCCTAAACACATACAGATGTGTTGCTGTCACTGAATGTGTCCTGCAGCTCTGCTCTGAGGGCTCCGTCTCTCCCTCAGTCACTCAGGTTTGCTGGTCTTTTCCGTTAACGTTTAGTGATTCTTCAGCTTCAGGTTTGTTTTCACTTTGGTTTGTACTTATTAACCAGCAGAGTTCTGGTAAACGTGGGTTCATTGAGACGTGGTGCCTCTTGCGTTGCGTCTCTGCCTGTCGGACCTTTTTTTTTTCTTTTTATCTCCTTTGCTCTGCGACAGAAAAACCAAAAATAAATATGATGAATAAATAAAAGTAAAAAAAAAAAAAAAAAGTGTTGTATTCATTGATCTGAAGCTCAATGCTGATGCTGTCCTGTCAATAGATTTCTAATCAGCAATAAATATAACAATTTCTGATCAACCCATAGCAATTGCATGCCTAAAATAACAGAGCGCTTAAAGCCCCGCCCATTTCAAGACAACCCGACCCACTTCCTGCCCACTTTAGGGTTGGGACCCGCCCACTTCGAGTATAGATGGAGATAATTTATATGGTTAACAGATACAGATAATGCAGTACTCGCTCAATCCTAGTTTTACCAGTAGCTTTTATAAATAGACATTGATCCTTTGCTTATTTTATTCAGACAATGAAAAAACTGCGCCAATCACAGCTGAGCTTTGGGAGGGAGAGAGAAATGAAAAGGCAGAGAGGTGGTGAAGGTGATGAGAGAACAAGAAGATATGAGAGATATGACAGAGAAGGAGGGGTTTTCGAACAACAGGAAGACACAGAAGAGGAGCGTAGCAGAAAGAGCATGGAAGACAAACTAGAAAAAGTATCAAGGAGCGCTGGAGGAGAGCAGGCTGAAGGAGAGGGGACAGAAGGACTGCAGAGGGAGATGAGGGCTGAGAAAGCCAATTTCTCCAACTGAACTCGATCTAGCCAGCTATCAAAATAAAACATTAACAGATGGAATTAAGTTCAGCATTCTTAAACAAAAGTTCAGCAGTGCCAATCATAATTATCCTCAACACACACATTTTAAGTTATTTCAGAGTGTGTATGTCCTCCATCATAACATAGTGACTCATATAAACTGTTTTGCATATGGTGTGTTGCACTTGCCATATGTCTGGAATGTTGTAGCTTCTCAACAAACTCTTTGTGGTTTACTTGAAGATGATCTCCACTTTAAGTCACTGTGGTGGGATTAGTGTGCTGTTTAGTAGTGGGAAGTGTCATGTTTCTGTGTTACCCCATTTGTGCCAACAACAGTTGCATTATTTTCAACAAAGTAACAGATTAATCAAGAAAATGAAAATATACAAGAAACAGCCAACTTCATCTGTAGACTTGGACACATCTGGACCATCAGTGGCAATGTCTCTAGTAAGTTGGTGGACTTCAGCACCAGAAAGCTTGAACAAGTTAGTTTTTGATGCTCTACAAAAGTTGTTTACATGTAGTGGATGAGCCCAAAAAAATGCGTTATGGGTCCCAGGATGTCGTACCACAATAACAGATACATTTTGTAAAATACAGAGAAAATGCAGTAGGAGTTGTGTTAGAAATGTTAGTTCATTTTGGTCTCTACCTAGAAACTAATGTGCAGGAGGATAATAGAAGGTGGACCTCAGTATTTCTAAAACTCTGGCTACGGCCCTGGTCAAAACAGCTGCAGTCATGGAAGTACACTGACGCTAAAAAAACAATGCGATCTCTACTCTAAAGGGGACTACTTCTTCAGAGCCAGCAGTATGGGTAAATAGAATATAAAGTGTTGTTATAAAGTGTGTGTTGTGATGAGGTACTGAAGGGGGAGTGTTCATGGGCGTGTCAGACAGGAAAGGAGTTTCTTAAAGAGACAGAGGCAAAATCTAAGCGTCATGAACACTGTTGCTACAGAAGGAAATGTCTCTGAAGTTATTTTTGTTATTTGCTGCATTTTCCAAACCATTTTGGGGAGCATAGTTATTTGAGCATGCTATAGAATGGTACCGTGTGCCTGAAAAAAACATAATACCCCACCTTTAATTGACAATTATGTTACTAATCATTTTTGCATTATTGTATAAGTTACACACTATGTGGTTGGCGCCAATCTCGAGACGGTCTATAAATTTATTTATTTATTTTTTCTTTTGCACCCGCTGCGAGAATCTCAAACTCTGCCTATGAATTAAACAATATACAGCGATGACCTGTTTGTGTAAAAACATAAAAATAAACTAAAAATTTGAGGAAACATGTGCTGTCTTAATGAATATGAGTCATTGCTCCTTCTACTCTCACACCGGAAGTAGCACACATTTGATTTTTTTTTTTTCAATGGATAAAGTTCTCTGTATGGTGAGAATGAACAGTTCTCAGGTAACCCTTGCATTCTTCAGTGGTTACCTGAGAACAGAACAGGCTGACACTTGGTCCAGCATGCTGTGGCTGATCCCTACCAGTGGCCCACAGCCAATCATGCAGCTGTGCATTAAGGGGCCCCAGAGCGTGAGAAGCGGCAGACTACAGTGCATGTATACAGGATGAAGCTCTGCTTCATCTTCATCTGCTGCATGGCGCATGCTGGCCCCATGCGGGACCAGTTGTGCCCGCGGGTGTGCGATACGTCCCTGTGCGCGTTGCCCCCGCGCGCGTGTTCGTACGGCAGGGCGACAGACGCGTGCGGCTGCTGCACGGTGTGCGCGGCCGCCGAGGGCGAGCTCTGCGGGGAGAGGAGCGGGGCGGGCACGCCCTGTGGTGACGACCTCAGGTGCGACTCCGTGTACGGCTCCGGGAGCACCTGCGTGTGCGTACGGTCCGGTCCGGTGTGCGGCAGTGACGGACGGACCTATCCGAGCATCTGCCGCCTGAGAGCCGAGAACAGGAGGGCCGAGCTCGGTGAGGGGCTCCCGGTCATTCTGCTCCAGAGGGGCCCCTGCGACTCAGGTAAGGAAAGATACATTTTCTGATTGAAATGTTGTTATATCTCCTAATAAACACATTAATATTAATAAAAAGATAAATTTTCTTTACTGTCATCAAATAGAGCTGGATATCGATTTACAACTCCCAAATCAATTTGATTCAATTCACAAGGGCAATTTAATTCCTATTTTAATTTTAGATTTAGTTAAGGACATTTCAGTCACAGTACTAATTTTACTCTAATAACATTATCAGAGACCCAATGCTGTAATTTGTAGAAAGTAACCAACATTTTGCAGAATTAATATATATATATATATATATATGTGTGTGTGTAAAGCACACATGGTCGAAAACACATTAATTATATATATATTTCAGAATGTAAGATAACGAGCCATTCAAAAGAAAATTGATTCAAATCATTTTAGGATTTTTTTTTTTTTTTTAAACCCAGCTCTAATTTTTCTTTGTTTCTCAATTGATTTACAGAAGGACTTTGTTGGTTTTTTTTTTTACAAGACAGCAATTGGCTTGTGTTTACTGTTCTTGGTTTTTTTCAAATGATCTATTAAATAATTATGTACTTTTAAAAAGTGGTCATTTTAAAAATGTGTCAATCATTTTGTGGCTTGAAGATTAAGTTTGTTAGTAGCCTGTAGCATTAGCCCAAAACCTCAACCTCGAAAATGCTAAATCAATATAACAAAAACATGTTTTATTGTAGTTTAAACCAGGGGCACCCATATCCAGTCCTGGAGAGCTTCTGTCCTGTATGTTTTAGATGCTACCCTGGTCCGTAACACCAGATTGTAAAGGGTAACTTCTTATCAGGATCTCTGTAGAGCTGCTTGATAATCATTAGATTCAGGTGTGTTGGAGTAGAGAAACCTCTTAAATAGAGAGTCCACTTCAGCCTGCAAAAGGATTTTGTTTGTATTTTCAGACATTAGATTTTGAAAAATTACAACAAAAACAAAATTTCTACAAATCTGTTTAGTTCCAGATATCTCAGTCCCTTGAGATTTTAATTGCAATTTTTTTTCCAGAAATCTCATTTAAAAAAACTAACAAAAAAAAATCCAAATGGATTGTGTTCTGGGCCTTCGTGGGCCATGAAGTAAAATGAGCTCGACACCCCTGATCTAAAACACGTGTGACAGGGGCTCCCCAAGACCAAACTTAAACACCATGTTTTAAACCAAACTACAGGCTGCCAATCTATTAGTGGAAAATGGGAATTCGTTCACCTGATTTTCTCTGTATAGTCTGCGAGTGTCAATAGTTCACATCAAGCATAATTCGGGGTACACCCTGGACAAGATCTAAGGATAACACCGTGAGTCTTTTCTATGAGGCAGAAGTGCTGCATTACACCACCATCCATACAGCCTAGCTAACATTTAAACATCTAAGGCCAAACTAATAATCATTTCCATTTTCCAATGACAACGTAACACCTTGTAAAAGCGTGTTAAAGTCTTACCTGAGTGATGGTGAGGTCGTTATGGTTGATAAAAATGTAGCTCATAGAGGTGACCCAGCATGCTGTAAAACACTGACAGCCATCTTCTAAACTTTTATAGTTTTGAGGTCACTGCCAGCATAAAGAGGACACAATATTTATCACATAGTAAAATAAATCATATATAGAAATATAATAAAGTGTGATAAGTTATGGACATTACGATGGTGCATTAAGCACATTAGGCCCGTGTCAGCCGTTTCCCTCAAATCTGTTTATGGACTTTCTAGCTTGTGGTTAGTTTTGTGGCTTTTCATAACTTCTCCATTTAAACTCAATGGAAGTTATACCTTATCCACCTTTAATGGATAACATAATAACTCTCATATCTGTAAAAAGTCTGGCAGTCTATCACAAATTTCACACACACAGATTGAGTATCCTTGACTCCATCTTTACTGAGATGAAGGCAGCATAGGTAACCGTGTTCCATAACATTTATATGATTGTGTGTTAGGCTCTGTCGACTTCTGATTCCCGTGAAGATGATATTAGATATAAGTCTGATATAACGGATTATATTGGCCTGCATCTAAAATCTCTAAAAGAAGCACTCTGATACAAGTCCTTTCCAGACTCCGCCCCTGCACTTCTAATAAATGGACCAGTTTTTTTCATAGTTATTTGTTGCTGAATATAGTTGTCTGCAACAACAACAAAAAATAAGTCTCAGGCCCCGTCCACACAGAGACAGGTTGTAGTTTAAACCAGTGGTTCCCAACCTTTCTTGTCTTGTGTAACCGTTGAGCCTTTTTGTCTTACCATGAGTACCCCCTCACTCATACGTGTTCATGATTCTCCAAATGTAGAACATAACACTGTTTATTCAATGCAAGTAATTTTATTTCATCTTCATAAATTGAACAATTAATATTCAGGCATTGTCTTCTTATTTAACTCAAATCAAACATTGCCTTCAAGGCAATAAAAATGATAAATATAAGAAATAATATTATAGTAAACATTTGTATTATTAATATTGTATTATTAATACTAATATATTGTGATTACATTATTAAAGAAAAATAGTTGAAATTATAAAAAATAAATAAATAAATAAATACAAAACAAATAATTAACCTGCCTCTGTTATATATAACTTTTATGACATTTCCCACAAAAGAAGCTTCTTTGAATATGTCCCCTTTAAACACGCATTTAAAATTTAAAAACAAGCCATAGCGCACACGTACCATTTTATTGACGGACTTATGAAATGACTGAGAATAGTTTTATTATCTTGGAAATAAATTCTTAATTTTTTCCATGTACCCCATTCAGTGTGCTCATGTATCCCTAGGGGTACGCGTACCCCTGGTTGGGAAACACTGGTCTAAACGGTCAACTTTTTATTTTATCGTTTATGCCTTGCATCCACATGGCAACAATGATTTGGAAGCCGAATTTGATAACTTCTGAAAACAGGTCCCAGAGTGAGTGGGAAAGTCTGAACGCCACCCTCTGGGTCGCTGTGCAGACAGCGTATACGCATAGTCTGCAAATGATGACACCATCGATGGCGTATGCGTGACCCTTCCACAACAACAACAGTAACAATAGCAACAAAGAAGCAGCTCTACCTCGTCGTCGTCAAGCAAATCTCCTGTCATGTCTCCATCTCCTTCCTCTTTTCTTTTGTGTGTCCTGTTTTTTTTAGTCACAAGTTTCATGCGGATCCTCAGTGGCGTCGTCGTCTTCTTCTGTATTTACGGCAGAGTGGATGCCACAAGGCGTATTACTGCCCTCCACTGGTATTCATTGTAACGACTAGTTCCTCCCATCCATTCCAGTGTCATGCAGGAATTGCAGCACATCCTTAAAATCATCTGGTGGTTCTTGTTACCAAATAAGAAAAAAATAGAAAAAACCTCCACTTCTACTCCAGACATGCTCTTTCTCTCTGTCTTCTTCCCTTTTTTGGTGTATTTCTGTGGTAGCATTACAGCAACACATAGAGGCTTGGTATGTTTACTATAGCTTATAACTCCCACATCTTAGGGAAAAGCGTTTTCATTTTGTCTACCCGTGAACAGGGCCTCAAACAGATTTGTCACGAACGGTGGCCGTGGTGGTGGAGGACCCAAGTGCAGAGTAAGACAGAGGCAGGTGTAGCTTTCATAAAACCAGTCCATACTCAAAAACCAAAGTATGCACATGGAAAACTGGGAGCAGGAAACAGAACACCACAGCACACGAGGAGGGTAACATAGACAACAAACCAGCCATCAACTAAATAGTGAGGGAGGCTTGATTAGGAACGAGCTACACCTGGGTGCAAAACATGAGGCAGCTAACCACTCACAACCCAAACACTCTGACATCACTGGGAGGTGGAGACATGAGCAGGAATACGTGGAAACACAGAGAAGAAGAGTTGACAAAACATGAGACAAGACCCAAAAGAAAAACTAAAGGTAGACCACAAAGACTAAACACCCACAAAACTAAACAGACCCCGACAGGATTAGGCAATAAAATCTATAGGCAATTTTTTTTGCCAATCTCGGAGCGTTACCAATCAAATTCACTCGGACTGACAGCTGTAGCGCATGTAAAATTAAAAAAATCAGCCATGTGCTTCTGTCACATTTGGTTTTAACAAAGTATTTACTACATCGTTACCTGTGCTTTCGTAACTGAGCTTAAAGCTGATTTCTCTTATTCTGAAGGCTGTAAGTAACAAATATCTAAAAATGCATCCTTCATGTATATAATAGCATACATCCAATATTGGTCATGTCAATATTGCAAACAAGACAAAAGGCAAGGCAAGGCAAATTTATTTGTATAGCGCATTTCGTACAGAAGGCAACTCACTGTGCTTTACACGAAAACACAAATCTTCCCCAAGATCACGGTTGGGCAACTCCAGTCCTCGAGTGCCGGATGTGTTGAAGCAGGGACACATCTAAAAGTCTCAGGAATCTGGCCCTCGAGGACTGGAGTTGCCCACCCCTGCCCTCCTGAATCCTCCTGAGATATCGACAAAAACCTCCTCAGACTGAGGGGAGTCTTCAGTACAACCCCCTCAAACAAAAGCATTGACTGTGAGAAACAAAATAAAACAGTGGACCAACTGGCTGATGAACAAAACCTAATAAAAGAGCAAACAAACAAGTCAATAAACACACGGCTGGTAGGAAAACAACCAGCTTAACAAACACACTGAGCGAGCATTGTCCCACTCTGACTTGAATTGATAACCATTCATACACATTTCATTACAGTCAATACGCATATTTTTTTTACTCAAACCCTGTCAATCAACAGAAGTCTGTTTACTCACTCCTGAAAACTTGGCAACCCCCCCCCACACAAATAATTTCACGCAGCAAAGACAAATAGTTTGTAGCAAATAATGCTCATTCTGATATAAAACTGGACCATAATTCAATTCAAAATGGATTAACAGAAATAGTTTTTCATTTTCAGAAAATAGTTAAATTTTTTTAACTCATAAATATAATAAATAATCCAAACTGTATTTTCATTTTCTTCTTCAAGGTTTCTCATTTTGTAACTTAATTAAAATGATAAAGGAAATTACATTTAAGTTTTAATTTTCAAAAGATGGGCCAGCAAATAGGTACCAAAGTTCAGTTTGAAATAGAAAATTTGAAAATTAAAATGCATTAGCTGAAAGGTTATTGCATTGAAGATTGTAGCTGCATTATTTGATTCATACATCAAATTGGTAATAAATAATTAAAAATTGCAGTTTCATTTTCTTCTTCAACACTGCTCATTTTGTGATACAACTAAAGAAAGCAAAGAGATTCTCCTTCCGGGTTTGTTGGGCTTACCTGCACCAAACATGGCACTCCTTGATACTATTGTGCAATCCTTGATAGAGATTGTCACGGCAAATTTTGGGTTGATCTCCTTTGGAAACATGATTTGTGCTCTGGTTGATGATGAAGTCCAGTCAAAGCATGATGATTTTATAAAAAAATGATTTATTATAAACTAAATGAAAAAGAGTACAAAAAAAAGGTCTTCCATCCTGTAGGAAGGGCAAGCGGCCAGCAACTAACTGGAAAGTTCCACAGCTTAAACCTTTTACAGATAGAGAAAAGTCCCAGCCTGATGAGAGGAAAGGAGGGGGTCAGATGCCCTAACAGTGGAGACGTTGGAGCAATGATATCTGTCTTGATATATATATCTGTGTGCGTCAGTTGGTGTGTGTGTGTATGTGTGTGTGTGTATCTGCATGTGAGTCCACATGTGAGTCTGCTTTGGCCTTGACGGTCAGATGCAGCTTATCTGTGTGCGTAGGTGAAAAATGTGAGTCGTCCATCAAAACCCTATGAAAGGCATAAAACAAGAATCACATCTCATTATACGTAGACACTGTTACACAGCTCTGTTTATTAAAGCTTTGGTATGTGTCAAATAATGAACAGTGTTGAAGAAGAAAATGAAAATGCCAATTTTTATTATTTATTACCAATTTCATTTATGAGTCAACTAATGCAGCTCCTACCTTCAATGCATTTTCATTTTCATTTTCAAATTTTCCGTTTCAAATTGAATTGTGGTACCTATTTGTTAATCCATCTTTTGAAAAAATTAAATTTAAATGTAATTTCCTTTATCATTTTAATTAAGTTACAAAATGAGCAACCTTGAAGAAGAAAATTAAATGCAGTTTGGATTATTCATTATTCATTTTATTTACAAATTTAAAAATGCAGCTATATTCTGAAAATGAAAAAGCATTTCTATTAATCCATTTCAAATTGAATTATGGTACAGATATGCTTCCATATTCTGAAAGAAAGAGTGTCATTTTTTGTTTTTGGGCAAGTGATGCTTCTGGAGTGAAGCCATGTGGACACAATGAATAGGAAAACAACATGGAGGTCATGGCAAGATGAACAAGGCAACATGGATGTGATGGCTACATGGCAAGGCGAAACAGGACTGGCAATATGAAGATAAAGAACCCAAGAGAGCAGAACTGGGAACATAAGGAAATCGTTTAACAAGCCAAAAGGCACAGCTCGTACTGGCCGACACAACAAAGTCACAAAGACTGGACAAGCACAGAGAAACAGTTAATGACATACAGCTGAGCTGCTAGTAGACACAATTCATGCCGTGATGTTGTTGCTGATTGTGTTAAAGTCTTGGAGGTGAGGTATGTCTTGTTGCACGTCAATGTAAATCAAATACACAAGTAGATAATTAAATTTACAACGATTACGTACAACAGCTTAACTCCCTGATACACTCACTCCAAGCTGTGATTAAAGTGACACAATGGGGCAAAATTAAAAGATTGTTACTTGGTTTAATGTGTGTAAATGCATCACTAGTCCAAGTGAATAGATTTTGTTTTTCTTTGCTGGTGTTATACATCATATATAGTTATTTGTGTAGAATTGCCAATTAGGTTATCTTTAAGAAGAACAACTTCTGTTCTTTTAGCATGCTAAGGACCTCTATCACACAGGAATTGTGATCAGTTTCATATTTTTTCTACATTCACTACAGCACATGTGTCAAACTGGAGGCCCGGGGGCCACTTCCGTTCCTCTAGAACATCGATTTTGGCCCACAGGAGAGAGTAAAAAAATAAATAAATAAATAAAAAGACAAAAAATACATGAAGAATGTGTAAATAACCAACTAATTTGGTTATCGCAGTCCTTCAAAATACACAAATTCAATGAAACTTGACAACGCTGGCCAGCACTCACAGTTTTCCCATGTTTATATCACATGATGGCAATCATTTTTAAAAGTAAACTGTCGAGATCACTCTCAATTTCTTCAAAAATCCTGCAATTCTTCTCAAATTACATCACGTTACATTTCCCCCAAATTGAATCACAAAATCAAGTACATTTAGGTAAAGATCCTGCAGGGACCGATATCTGTCACGAGCTTTGTTTCCATTACCCTTGGAAATACGCAAAATCTAAATAGCGCAATAAAAACTAGTAATGGAAACACCTGAAAAAAAAAAAACACTCATATCAATAAAAAGTTTTTACGCTTTCATGAGGAAGAATTGCAACTACTACTGATTGTTGGACTGCACACAGGAGAAGTTTCCTTGGAGTCACTGCACATTGGATTGAGACAGAAACTATGACTAGATGCTCTGTTAAGAGGTTCACACACATTTGACAGCCTAGCTCGAGCACTGAATGACATTCACACAGAATTCAACATTCGGGACAAAATTGTACGCACAACAACAGACAATGGGTCAAATTTCATCAAAGCTTTCCGGGTGTATGGAGAGGGGGAGGAAAATAATAACCAGGAAAGGCAAAGTGAATCGGATGCAAGTGAAAACAGTGAAGAGAACAGGAGGGAAATATAAACTTCATTGAAGCATCAACATTATTGAACGAAGATGATGGCCTTGAATACCAAATGCCCAGGCACCATCGCTGTGCCTGCCACCCCCTCAACCTGGTGTCAACTGTTGACGTTTCAGATGCCAATGCAAATGCAACCTACAAACGACTTTCCCGGTCAGCCTTTTCAAAATGCTGGGGCCTGTGGAATAAAAGTGGGAGATCTACTGCTGCGGCTGAAATCATTGAGGAAAACTGTAAACTCCAGCTCCTGAGGCCCAATGACACAAGGTGGAATTCCATGTACCTGGCTGTTGAGAGAATAATAAGAATCATGAGAGAACAAGGAGAAGGAGCCATCACAGCTGTGTGTACGACACTTAAATTGCCCATGTGAGTAACTTTTATGATATTTATATTATATTAAGTTTAATAATCATGTAACATACAGTTTAAAATGTGTAATGTAGTTTGTGCTTGTTTCTCTTTAGTAGCCACTGATGTTTTATCATTATTTTTTTTATTCATTTTTTAATTCAGGTTCTCTCCTGCTGAGATTGCCTTTCTCAGTGAATATGTCAAGATAATGTGCCCTGTTGCAAAGGCAATTGATGTTCTTCAAGAGAGACCAATGTGCAGATGGGTTGGCTCATTCCCACTATTACTCTTCTCAAGACTAAACTACAACACCTTCGACTCTCCTCCAAGTGCTGTGTGCCGCTCATAGATGCTCTTCAATCTGGACTTCAGAAGCGCTTTGGTGAGATGCTCAATGATCCTGAGCTCATTGCAGCTTCCATTCTGGTGCCCAAATTCAGAAGATGCTGGACCACAGATGAGGGCCTTCTACAACTCGGTGTGTATTTTTATTTGTTTTATTTTTGTGTGCATTGATCTGTTATATTTACTTAAGAGACATGTATTTGAATAGTTAATGCAAAAATTGATTAGGTGTATTTGCACTGTGTTTTTGATAGGCCTTGACTACATCAAAAGCCATCTCAAAGAGCTACCTGTGACTGTCAGTGATTCCACGCCTTCTTCAGAGGAAGAGGACTTCTTTTCACCTATCAAGCAAGGGAACTTGCAAGAAAACACCAAACAGCTTGAGTCATACCTGAGCTGTCCCAATGACACCATGGAAGTCTTGAAGTCATTTCCTGCAGTCCTGAACCTTTCACTACAGCTGAACACTCCACTACCTGCTTCTGCTGCCTGCGAAAGGCTCTTCAGCACAGCAGGACTCATTTTCCGACCCAAAAGGGCACGCATCCATTCACAAAACCTTGAAAACATGCTTCTGTTGAAGCTAAATCCAAAATGTTGGTAGTTTGCTTTTCCCCTTATATATCGGGATGGTTCCATTTTCCCATTGTATAGTTTGGTCATACTATAAGCTCCAAGTTGTTTGGGGTGTTTTTGCACTTTGTTTTTCTTGCACTTTTACAGTTTGTAGTTTAAGTTATAGGAATGATGAAAATACCACATTCTGCAGGCGCTCTTAAATGATCATACGGGTATTACTACATTGTCGGATGTGCATTTAACTTCACACAAAGTGACATTTTTTTTTTTGGTGCAGCAGTACTCTGAGTTGAGTCTGATTAAAAGAATAAAGAATTTGAAGGTCAAAACGAGATTTTTTTTTTTTTTTAAGGGGAAAAATATCGATTTACTTTTTACTTTTTTACTTAAGTACATCTAAGAGTATGTACTTTTTTACTTTTACTTAAGTAAGGCAGAGGTTGCAGTACTTTTACTTTTACCAGAGTAGTTTTTTGCACAAGTATTAGTACTTTTACTTAAGTACTGAACACTAGTACTTTTGACACCTCTGGAACTAAAACATCATTGCTGTCAGTATATCATTGATAAAGTCAGGAAAGTAGAGTTCTGTGACTTTGCCGAGAGCCGTGGGTGTGGTGGGGAAATGTCGGCCTGTTTAAACCACTGCTGCTTTTTTAAGAGATAGGCAAGCCAAGACTTTGGCCTATCCAGAATAACGCTGTAAAGCAAAAAGTTTGTGTTTTGTTAAAAAAAATGAACTAATGCTCACAGGTTCTACTATCTTCATTTACTCTGCAAAGACAGACATAATAGTATTTATTGATGGTCGTATCTTCACAAAGGCCAGGTGTATGAACCAGCTCTGCAGGAAGCTGATAAAGATGCATCTAACATGAACAGACCGTTGGGTCCTACATGCACTGCAGTGATGTGCTGTAATCTTCTGAAAACAGCATCACACTTCATTCCTGTCACTGTTTTCAGGTGATGAATGCTTCAACCAATTCCCTGCTGCTGACTTCTATTCATGGAAAGAAATTGTGAACCCTTTTCAGCCAAAAATTGCCTTTTTTAGGCAATTATGATCAAATTTAACGTTGCAATCACAGGCTTTACTCATGCAAGGGATTAATTCATCTCGACTATAGTATCCACAAACGTGGCTACAGTCAATGAGAATAGTAATTTGATAATGTTGATAATTACAGGAAAAATGAGAGAAAAAACTTGCTGTCAGCAATAAAGCTCAGAAACGGTTAAGGCACTGTTATTGTGTTGTTTTGGTAAATAATTATTTCTTAGATCCTATTAGACAGATGCAAATTAATAAACAACATATTCTTCAGTAACAATAAAACTGATGCATCTTTACCTCCACCAAGGAGGTATTATTTTTACTGGTGTTTGTTTATTGATTTCAGTTGCCTGTCAGCAGGATTACATCAAAAGTAGAGACAGATTTTGACAGATTTTTAACCAAAAATAGCCCTTACGCCATGGATTCCATTAAAATTTGCAGAGATTCCAGGATAAATATAGTTATTCTGGATCAGTTTCAACAATCAAAACATCTATTTTTCTCATCAATTGGGAAATTTCAAAAATTCATATATTGGTTCATAATTGACTGATCTTTATGAAATTTGACTCATTTATGTTGGATTGGTTTCTCAATTATCCCACCAAGTTTTATCTAGATCAAACCGGATTGCACATTTCATCGTAATTTTACAGGGGGAAAAAACATGGTGCCTTTACATTTGGAACTACTGTGTTATTATTGAGGATATAATTTTCTTATAAGCCTTTAAAGTGTGAATGATCATGGTACAATGAGCAGGATCACTGATCCAGATAACTGAATATCTGGCAAAGAGGATATTTGGAAGATATTAGGCTAAATTTGGATCATATAATATGGGATAATTTGATGTGATGCTTAACCTAAATTATGTTGGTTTGAAATGTGTTTGCTTCTGCAGTACTAAAAATGTGAATCTAAACTACAGTCCCACTGCTGGTCCAGGAGATTTAAGAGATCTAAAAATATCATCATAAAGTGCTAATCCACTTAAAAAGTAATCTTGTTAATTTTGTCTTTTGTTGTAGCAATTTTGCTCTAATCACATGAGAGTTGAATTCTTAAGTTGGAACGTTTGAACGCTTGATTAGTAAGCCTCTTTAAAAATATATATATATTAAATGCTAATTAGCCTTAATGGACCTCACAACCCCATAGTGTGTTTTAGTAACTCAAGTCTCAAACTAGTGGTAGTAATTTTCTCTGGTTTCCTGGTAGAATGTCTTTGGTTCAGCCATTGTGTTACTTTCTATAAAGAAATGCAGATACAGCCCAACTTAAATACTATTAAATGTGGCCTTTGCTAGTAGGAATTTGGCGATTTAGAAGCTGCCTATGACATGAAAAGCACTTTAAACCCATGCTTGTGGAGGGTGACATGTTTGACAAACAATGATAATGGAATTCAAATGCTGCCCCCACTGGCATTTCTCTTTTTTCTTATAAGTGCAACATTAAAATCCATCTATTGTAATGTTCCTGGTCTTTGTAGGAATAGTGCTATACAGTCCAAGTAACCCAATGACACGTAACTAAGCACTAAAACATTGGATTGAAATGTAGGGATGTAACGATTAATCGTAAGGCAGTTACTATCGATTCATAGGTATCACGGTTGATATTGATTTTCTGAAAATTGAATCGCAGTACTTTTTTTATCCAGAAGTGTAGGCGGCGGGCGGAATCTGCTACTACTTTCTTTCTGGCCGCCTTATACTCTTAAACATGTTTATAAATGATTCCTTACCCCTTTAGCACTGAAAGAATATCTGTAATATTACGTGAATATCTGTAAAAGTCACGTTTTCTCTTCCTCACTGCACAGATTAGCTGCATGCCAACCTACCACTGGGTTACTAGCACCCTCTGCTGGTCCAAACAAATATCTGACATAAATACAATGCAGACTGGTTTCCAATTGTTAAGGCACAAAATACATTTTCAGTTGTACTTTTAAAAAGAAAAATAACTATTATGCAGTTTTGCATTGTTTACTATAGAACCAGAATTTAAATTAATAGGCTTCTTCTACATTTGTATTATTCCTTTATTTATTTAGATTTAGATTTATTTTTAGTTAAATTGCATTGTTCTGAATAGTTTATCAAGGGATTCTTTTGACAATGAAAAATAAAAGGAAAATAGTACAGTATTTTCTAGTTTTTTTCCCAAAAAAAATAAAGGAATATTTTTCAATAATTATTTGTCTACTATCCCATTTTGTAAAATAAATCGTGAGAGAATCGTATCGTGAACCCAGTATCGTGAATCGAATCGGGAGTTGAGTGAATCGTTATCCCTATTGAAATGCTATTTCTGGAGCGTGACAACAACATGATAGACAAACACGAATTTTTCCTGGTCTTAACGTAAGATGACATACCAAAAGTTAAACCCTAAAATGTGGAAATGAAATGTTATTTCACCATAGACTTTCTATGGGAGCGGAAATACGAAGAGTAATCCTGGCATGATGACAAGATTATAAACGAATGCTCTCATATAAAGGGATATTATGTGTGTTTGAAGGCTAAAAGTTGATATAAAAGACTCCAAGGACATTTCTTACACAGCAGTCACAAAGTTTTTAATGTTCAGCTTTAGACCTATAATCTAATGTGTATATACTGGTTGCGAATCACTTTTAATATTTAGTTTGCAGTTTTTTGCTGCTGATATTGTGAGAAACCTTTTGTAAACAACCTTAAATTCATGATGCTTTTTCCATTCATTCGCCTTCTGAGCTGCTTATACCTGGGTAGGGTCACGGGGTCTGCTATTGCCTTTCTTTAGCTCTCAATAGGTGCTAGTAGGAGGTGGTACACCCTGAATGGGGTGGCAGTCCTTTACAGGGCAAACCCAAACAGACAGACTCACTTACACCCCTATTTATTCTTACAGAATATCTAGAGATACAAACTTGTGTTGTTAAATAATTTCTGCACACTACACTTGCAACAAAGTTAGGCAGACTAACTTATTTCCAAAACTCTAAACTCATTTGTATGTGAGTTTGTGACCCAATAGTCCAAACCACTGTTTATCAACCCAACGCCGCAGCAGCAACTCGCTAGTTGCAAGCACACAAATCTAAAGATATGCTTGTTAAAATAAAATGACTTTGAATGTGTTTAATTAAAACAGATGAAGAGTAGGAAAAGTGAGAAGAGTGGCAAACAAAGCAACTGCTATAAACCACAGAGTGGTGATATGAATATGAGAAACAGATGTGTGTGTGGGCGTGAAATCAGAGGCTTTTTCATACTTGGTTTTTTAGTGTGAATTTCAAAACAAGGAAACAACATGTTTTCTCTTGGATTATTTGTATCAAGCCGAAAAGGAGACATTGTAAGGAACAGCCATATTTAATTAAAGTTTCTCCTCAAAGCGGTGCATTCCGTGCAGGCCCTGAAGTGATGTGGAAGCATGAATCAGAAAGAAAAAGAAGAAGAAAGAATATGACAGAATTAAATCATCACACTTTAGTGCTGGGGTGGCCTGTGGGCTGAATTTGGCCAGCTAAATCATCCAATTTGTAACGTGCTTGGATGTTTTGAGGCTGGCTATTCGGGATGAAATATATCCAGCCCTGAAATAAACTGCATCCTCTTAGCTCTTCTTTTAACTTGTAGATAAGAACGAAATGTATGTTTACATGTGGTTCTGCACCAATTCACACAAGCATAAAATCTAAAATGTCATTCAGTGCAATGAAATCCAACTTTATTTGTATGGCGGAAGGAGTTTCCAGTAGAACTGGGCTCAAATGCAGAAACCATCTGCCGGGATGTTTGGGGTCCTACCAGTGGTCATCTTAGATGCATTGGCCACTAGGCACTCACTTTTTAATATTGTGATGTATTAAGTGCATCAGATGGAGGCAATTACGAGATTCATTTTGCCACAACATGTACAGATTTCAAATTCATGCAGCACACTAAAAAGTTTGGTAACCGTTGACTTCCTCTCCTTACAGGAATACAGCATTCAGGAAGTATGCGCTACAGGTTTAACTTCATTGCAGATGTAGTGGATAAGATTGTCCCAGCTGTGGTGCATCTGGAGCTTTTCCAACGGTAGCCATTAAACCACCTTTTAACAATTTATTTTTGCCTAGATGGCTTTCTAACATTAATATTGGTCTGGCTTCCACCAGTTCAACCAATTTCTTCTTTTTTTGCGCCAGAGTGCCGTTGACTGGCGAGGAAGTCTCCGTATCCAGCGGCTCTGGTTTTCTCATTTCCGAAGACGGCTGGATCGTCACCAACGCTCACGTACTCACCAATAAGCATCGTGTAAAAGCTGAGCTGAAAAGTGGTGTGCATTACGACGCTACCATCAAGGACGTTGATCAAAAGATGGACATCGCACTCATCAAAATCGAGCCAGAAGTGAGTGCCCCTCCCATCTGTTCTCTCTCGGCTCTCCTGTGGGCTACTGGAATACATCCACTCTGTGCCTTCCTCCGTCCTGGCTAACATCAAAGCATGTTAATCCTACACACAAAGCACGACCGGATATTCCACAGAGGAAGTCATCAAGGGCTTTTTGGCCACTAAAATTAGACTGTGTTCTTTAACATGGTCAATTTGTCATCAACGCTCCTCTGGGGGTATACGCTCTTACGTTTTATAAATTCAAAGTCCGTGCTCCTTTTTTTTGTGGCTGTTTTTGCTGTTCTGAATAAAACATGTAGCTGCTCAGATGTCCTCGTACACAAGCTCCTGCTTTGTATGGTAAAGGGGCTTTGCACTCTACCTCCTCAGTCAGACTTTGCACAGCGTGAAGAACATGAATATTTTTTAGTACTAATCTGAATACAAGAACACCTCAAGATTGCATGAGTGAACTTGAGAAATCAATAGATTGTCTGTCCTGAAAATGGGAGGTTTTATTCTTTAAGTACCAGGGAGTGGTGACGCCTGCACTTTCCTGGAAGTTTAACAGCGTCAATTCTTGTAAAATGCACTGGAATGCCTCACCTAAAGGGCAGATTTTGTCATTATATTTGACACTATAAATCCTGGGAAGGATTACAAGTTACTCTAAAGAGAAATGGTCTGCCAAAAAAACAATAAAAAACAAACGAGAGGCAGGCTCAGACATATCAATATTTCACATGACTGAAAATAAATTTGACGAGCTTTGTATTTCTTTTAAAGAAGCTTTTCATTTGCAAAATCAACTAAATAGCTGGCGTGCATAGGTTAAGGACAAGATAAAGTGATGCTTAAATTCAGTTCCCAAGAAGGCCTAAAGCACCTATTTCTGTATGGTTTGCATGTTATCTATGGCCTCTAATTTTACCTGATCCTGGGAAGAAAAAAATACAAACCCTTGGCTACACATTTGGGAAGAAAATCATGAAGCTTCACCACATTTTAAGCTTTATGCGGGAGTTTATACAGTATATGTAACAAGTGTTAAGGGGAGATAATTAACTACACAGGCTTGTCACATAATTGTGACAAGACCACTAATCTCACGTGGTCCTCATCAATCTGGCTTTGTCCTGCACTTCTGAAACTTACAAAAATCTAATTGCGTATAATAATTAGCTCAATTAATACCTATTATGTGTGTTTAGTATGTCAGTAATTACATCAAAATTAGCCAAAGTTGATTAAAGGGAAATAAAACAGAAATTAGTATACTCAATACGTAATTTGGGTAAATTTAACGAGAAAATTAGAGGCCTTACTTCTCTCTGTGCTTGCATTGGTTTTGTCCAGTTTTGTCCAGCATCAAGTCCTTTGAGCTTGTGTTATTATTGAAGGGTGGCCAAAGATGGTGCTCTCAACAGCACCTGCTCAGGATCAGCCATTTTTAATAACTTGACTTTTATTGCTCGTTTTTTTGATCAACCTAGAATCATTAGCTAGAGTTCCTGACCATAGGAGGTGAGATATTTTAAGATGGGTGGGGAACGTTTCAAAGTGTTTTCAATTAAATTCATTTCAATTCAGTTCAACTTTATTTATATAGTGCAAATTACGACAAAGTCATCTCAAAGCGCTAAACAAAATAGTAACAACATAGTAATAAAGAAAGAACCCAACAAGATCCACATGAACAAGCATTTTGCGACAGTGGGAAGAAAAAAACTCCTTTTTTTAATAGGAAGAAATCTCCAGCGGAACCAGGTTCAGAGGTGGCAGCCATCTGCTTCGACTGGCTGGGTTAGTGGACAGAAGGACGAATAGAATAGAATAGAAGAATAGTCCATCCGAGTGACACATACTAGTTGAGCCGTGAACCAATGATCAGTCCATCCAAGTTTCCCAGACCAGTTGAGCCACGAACCATCAATCAGGAACCGCCAGCTCCAGAATCAAGACACCTTAAACTGAAAAGAGAGCGGGGAGAAGGCACAGACTGCAGGAAAAACATGATACACTATGATACACTCTTTCCTAGTAGTTAGGTTAACATTAAACGTATTGTGGCATTTTCCATGCTCTGAAATGCTACCACTACAGACAAGGTTTTGTCTTGTACTGGTCACATGTATGTGGTGGACATCAGTGTAAATGGTGTGAAGCAGTGTGAGCAGTATGATGGTTTAAAAATATTTAAATATTCATGATCAATTAAACGTTTGCACCCTAAGGTGTTTGTTCTGACACCTGCTATGTCCATATGAATGTTTACAGTTGCAAAAGCATACATCAACCTTTTCCATACTGGATCATAAAAGCTAATCTGGTTTATGACCATTTTGGAGCATTTTGGAACCTTGTAAACACGGTTTAATACCATGGCTGCACCGTTCATGTGATGGAAGTTTTCCTGGTCAAGACACTGAACTTTAAGTAGCTCCCAATGGTAGATAATTGATAATTATGGGATCTGGTTTGGTAATAAACAAGCATATGTCAGTCTTCAAAAGCCACATATGAAGAAGAATGAAAAGAGGACGTTCACGTCGCCCGGATTGGCGCTACTGTCCCCATGGACAGAATTTCTAGGCGCTGTCAGGGCATTGAGGGGGTCCGGTTGGGGGCCTCAGGATTGCATCACTGCTTTTTGCAGATGATGTGGTCATGTTGGCTCCATCATGCCGTGGCCTTCAACTCTCACTGGATGTGTTCGCAGCAGATAGTGAAGCACCTCCAAATTCGAGTCCATGGTTCTCGACCGAAAAAAGGTGAAGTGCCTTCTCCGGGTTGGAGATGAGGTCCTGCCCCAAGTGGAGGAGCTCAAGTACCTCGGGGTCTTGTTCACGAGTGAGGGAAGGATGGAGCAAGAGATCGTGCTGTGATGCAGAGTCTGGATGGATGGATGTCAGTCTTGAAATTGGATGTACTTTAATTCCTGAAATACTATATAATATTATGTGTATTTTTGTCATAAAATGTGTGGCCTAATGTCCAGCAAGTGTAGCAAATGAAGGACATATCGAATCCCGTGCAAATCTCTTTCTACAGAATATGATGTGATTTCAGCGTGTGCTTTTGGTGCACTTACGCATCGTATAAATATGAAATAAATAATAATAGTTAACTCGATTAACCATACAAAAACATGTGTGACATCTAATTACGGAAAGCCAATAACACGGAAATGGGTAAACGTATGGAAATTTAGTAACATAAACTCAGAGTCTCTACAATGTTTGCAGCTCTATTCTCGAAGTTGATTTTGTCATGTGCTTTCACCGTGTTCTAGGGTCCCCTACCTGTACTGCCTCTCGGCCAGTCCTCAGACTTGAGACCGGGTGAGTTTGTGGTGGCAGTGGGAAGCCCCTTTTCCTTACAGAACACCGTCACCACAGGAATAATCAGCACCGCTCACCGCAGCAGCCTGGAGCTGGGCTTTAAAGACCCCGACATGGACTACATCCAAACCGACGCCATAATAAATGTGAGCGAGTGCAATCAGCATCTCAAACCTGCAGCTTGTTTGTTTAATTTGATCTGCCCTGACATGTTTTCATATAAACTGATCATGAATAACATTGTTGTTTGTTTGTGCTTTTGAATTTTAGTACGGAAACTCTGGCGGGCCACTTGTCAACTTGGTAAGGTTTTTTTTTTTGTGCTATTATATGCAACAGGAACATTCTAGGTCTCTTACACACTATTTCCTGCAAATATAGGCCATCTTTATTGTTTAATTCATCACTGTAAAGACAGAGGTAAAAGTTGTATTTTAAACATCGGCATCTTCAATCTGCTCCTTAGATTTAAGATAAAGCCTTCTTCAAAGTGTTTTCGAGGACAGGGTCTGATTTTGTGGGTCTTTGCATTGTTACTGTGCAGTAAAATCCCAGTGACGCTACATTCATTTATCAAGGCTGCTGCCTTCAGCTTCCTCACCCAGAATCCACTTTTTCTTCCTAAAATAATAGATGCTGCGCCAAAGCTGCATTTTATAAATGGTCTGTCACAATGAAAGCACAGTCTAAGTTACCAGGAAAACCAAGACCGATGATCCATATTTGGGGTGAAAGGAACACTTTCTAGACTATAAGATACATTGGAAGGAAAAGAAGCATCCTTCCTTCTGCACTTTTGTTTTTCTGTGAGGCAAATCGATAAAAGGCACAGCCTAACAGGCTTCTCCCATCTTTTTGCATTTTGCATCCACCAGGATGGAGATGTAATTGGTATCAATACTCTCAAAGTGGCTGCAGGAATCTCCTTTGCGATTCCTGTGGACAGAATACGTCAGTTTCTCGCAGACTCCCATAGCAGACAAGTTAACGGTGAGCGCCTTTAAACCCTGAAGATCAGCTCTTGTTCACCCTGTCATTTACGTTCTTCTTTCCTGTTGTCTGCAAGGAAATGAAGCAAGGAAGAAGAAATTTATTGGCGTCCGAATGCTAGAGCTCACATCATCGTAAGTAACCCGAAGATGAACATTTTTAATCACAATGTTTCTTTTTATAAGTGTTTTTTGTGGCGGTTTTTAAAATAAAAGTACCGGAACATACATGAAAATAAATAACTTTTATTCTAGCTTGTATGCTTTTGAGAGTTTACTAGTCCCTTATAGGGTACCCATTTATTCTAATTGTCTAATTGAAGACACCGGTGTGCATAATCCTATGGATCAAGCAGGATTCCCGCGGATTCTTAAAAAGTCTTAAAAAGCATTAAATTCATGAATCTAAAAATAAGGCCTTAATTGTCATTAAAATGTCTTAAATCAATATTTCAAAAGTCTTACATTTTTACACCTAAGTATGATTTTATGATTGTAATCACTCACATTTCAAAATAAATGGTAACATTCTTTAACATTTTGTTTTATATAATTTACCATAGCATTGCGCAATTATGAACCAACTACAAAACAGTGACGTGGTTGCGGCGGGACTTTCATCAACATGGGGAAATGAAAATTTAACAAAATGCACTTGTTCAACGAAGATTTTTCTGAATGGTTTTTAAAGTGATTTTGATTATTTCAGTTCATTTTATTTGTGTATTTTACTGTCAGTTTGTGTATTTTTGTGTGTTTATTTTGGGGGCCGCCAGTTGCACGTCTGCACTTGACACTGGGGAAAAAAAAAAAAAATGACCCTAACCCTATGTAATTGATGTGGTGGTTCCTTTTCCCCCAATTGTGTTTACTGTGAAGTTGGTCTTAATTTTGATTTCAAATGGCCTTAAAAAGTCTTGAATTTAATTTGACTGAAGCTGTAGGAACTCTGTAAAGTAATAATATATACATTGTTTCATTTTACTCCAATTACTAATTTTTTGAGTCAAAAAGTTAATGTCCAAAGATTATAACTCACAATGCCATCACATGACTTAGCGGTACTTTTCATTTACTTTCCATCATGTGCAGTTTGATTCAAGATCTTCGGGAACGTGACATCAAATTCCCAGATGTAAGCTCCGGCGTTTACATCTATGAAGTGATTCCTGGAACGGCTGCTTACAGGTGAGACAGGAGCTCATCTTTGCTCAGTTTGACAATTGATTGCTTTTTAACAATTTGTGCGTGAAAAACGCAAAACATTTTCTGTGTAAAATAATTTTTGCTCCAGTCTGGCAGACCATCAGAATTTGGTTCCAGGTGTTACATTCTGTGATTTTGGCTCATGTTGCGGAGATACTTTTGGAGTGGTAGTTTGATTATGTGAATTTATTGGTTTTTTTTACCTTCAAACTTTCTGCTTTAAGTCTGATCTCTGCATTGGGCTTCTTGTACCACCACATTAGAGAAATCTACTTTTACTTTCTGTATATTTTAGTCTTTACTCTGCATCAGTCTAGGAAAACAGAAAAATATGGCGCATAGTTAATATAAAGTATATGCTCCATTTCACAGTGTTGTTAATGTTTCAAAAGTTTGAGGTCCAATCAGAAGTTGAACAAAATACAATGACATGGCATTTATGGGCCTTTGGATATTTACTGGGGAGTGAAAGAGGGACATTCCTTTAGTTGTCAAGGCTGCACAGTGAACTGTGGTATGTAGGTCATTATACTTTACATCCTCGAGGCAAAGCTTGCACATAAGTCCTTCTACATGAGTTCCTCTCTGGATTTTTGTTCTCTTACCTGGCTCATCATTTAATGAAAGTTGGTGCATATTTTTAAGGGCCCTTAGGGAGATTAGCCTGTAGACATAAATTAGGCCAACTGTCATCATTGCATTGCAAAATTTCCATCCTTACTTGAGATTTGAGTGAAGAAAAAAAATCCCCAACTTAGCTCATATTTTTTTTTTGAGTTTGTTGATACTGGGCTTGGTTTATTTCTTGTTTGAAACGCTCAGCTTCGCTGAATTACTAAAATATAATGTTGGGATACTGTTGTGTTGTTCAATGGCAGACCTATTAATGCTTTTCACTTTGTGATCAATGGTCGGTGAACAATGGTTTTTATTTATTCATTTATTGATTTTACAGTGCAGGCATGATGGATCGTGATGTAATCATAAGCATCAATGGGCAACCCATCCGCACAATGCAAGATGTGAGCAACGCTATGCAAAGCAGGCCCTCGCTCTCTGTGCAGGTCAGACGGGAGGAGGCCGACGTTACCCTGATGGTCATTCCTACAGAGACTGACTGATGCCATGGAGTGAATGTCTGGTTAATAGTCTGAAAATGTCCCATATAGTGCCACTCGTCTTATTACGGAGACTTCTCAGTCTTGTATAGGGTAATGAATTAACAACACAGAAATGGCAAACATTCCACTGTTGGAAAGACTTATTTTAGTCTTTGAATCAAGCAAAAAAGTGCAGTTTGAATCAACAGTTAAACATGAGGACAAATTGTTGCCGTATTAGGTTTCTTCTCAAGGCAACGTCAAGTAGCCTTAAGGCTACATACAAGCCAATGACCTGATGAGTTCAGAGCACCTGCTTCAAGGTAACCTTGACTATGAAACATGTCAGCCTCAAAAACTGTTAATTTTTTTTATCAGTTTTTTTCTTCCGTCTGCGTTAACTCCTCCTACACCGTTTGTCCGATTCTGACAAATAAGCTATCAAAAAATTCAGAAAGTTCCTAAGATTTATGTTTGTAATTTTAGAATTTGTAACTTTTAAACTTTTTGACTTATTACATTTTTTTCTTTCCCATTCATTTGTTTTGGAAATGTCACCTTTTTCAACTTTCAAGCCCTTCACCCCCAACCATTATTCAACTGATTTTGACCATTCAACCTTGTTCAGCTAGTGTCTTCAACCTGTTTCAACTTTGTTTCCAACTTTTTCAACTGATTTCAATTTTTTAACTGATTTCAATTTTTTAAAATGTTTTCCACCCATTTCAACTTTTTTCAACTTTTTCAACCCATTTCAACTTTTTGTTCAATGTTTTTAATCCATTTCAGCTTTCTTCAGCTTTTTAAACCTTATTGCTAATGTTCAGCTATTGCTAGGTTAATGCTAATGCTAGGTTAATGCTAATGCTAGGTTAATGGCAATGTTCAGCTAATGCTATTGCTAAGCTAATGAAGTGCAACGCAGGCCAGCACCTAGAGCCTCACTTGCATTTTTTCCGTCAAATGTTTCAGTTCACATTTTGAGATGACTTTTTGTATTTGGTGCTATAAAGATAATGTTGAATTAGAACTTGTGAAGCTGTGCATATTTAGCTAAGAATATATTTTTGTGTTGGCATGATCCTTCAGATCTGCATAATCTACAAACACGTGATGGATATACCTATCAGAGTTGTTCCATTTACAAATGGGGATCCCTGGGGCAGAGACGGGCTACTTTTATCACTGTGGTGGCACAAAAATGTGACTGTCTGTCCCAAAGGCCACATTATCAGAATTCATGTTTGCATTCCGAATAATGACCAATCTAAGCAATATTACAGGAAAGACCTAAGAATGTGTGTGTTTTTTGGAATTTGTTTTCGTTCTGTGTGTTTTCGGTGTCATTTTGTGTTTATTTTCATTTTTTTTTTTTTTTTTTTTTGTCATTTTTTTTATTTCGGTTGTAGTTTTGTGTGTTATTTTGTGTATTTGCTTTGGGGACCACACAAAATTAGACCTGTGAGCCTTGCCTATTTCTTACCTTAAGGCAAGCGGTCCTGATGTTATGGCTTATCAGTGGACTGGTTAATTGTGTCTCCTTTAATTTGTGCACACCCTGCTCCTTGTCTGCCTGTGTATATACATATGTAAATTGAGCTGTTGGTTACTTTGCGTTTCGACATTTGTTTTCTTTATGTCCGTAAACAAAGTGCAATAAAGCTGGAGGTGAATACAGATGGCTGAATATAGAAAAAAAGAACTGTAGTTTAACAAAAGGATAACAGTTGCGGTCCATTCATCTTTTCTGTTGACGTGTTAATTACAGCGGCGAACACAAACTGACACATCATGTGTCATCAGTGTGTCTCTGATGATCACACTCACTCTTCACAATTGCCTTCGAATGATACTTTATTTGTATCCTGGAGGCGTATTAAGGGACTCCTTGTGTGAGTAAATAGGTGTTAAAAAGTCATTCATCTAGAAACACTGACATTGTTATATTTGCTGTGTCCTCTGTCTGTTAACAACATGAAGGCATGAAATCATGTTGTCTACACCTCTTCGGAAAGCATCAAATAAAGAATGTCCTGTTTGAAATCAGAAGAACTCACAGTCATATTAACAAACCAGATCAACAAATTGCCGTATCAGCTAGTAATGCGATAAACAACTAGAGTAGAGGTTATCGGGAAGTCGGGCATCCGGGTAAGTTGTGATGTTTCTGCCTAGCAACGCCAGTCGCCATATTTGTTTGGGGGTAAAACAACGTTTGCGGTGCATTGACTCACTTTGTAACAGAAAAGGTTTCACCGTGCCGAAAAGCTCTTGTGTGTTTGGCTGTTTGTCAATGTAAAAAATTATACAGATTCATTCCTAAAGAAAAATAACAAAGTAAATGTTGGTTTTCCTTCATGACGGATGGATAAAAACTAGTCTCCAAACAACGTCCCATTCCTACTTGTGCTCTTTACATTTTATAACCGGTAAGGGAACAGTTAAGTTCTGAAATGAGGATTTTAGGGCCATCTCGGTGCCTTTATTTTTCATTCTAGATGGCAATACGTTGTATTTATATCCATTGTAGCTCCATTATAAAGTACACTGATTAATGGCGTGTGATGATTTTACAGCAGGATTTTTACCCTGTGGGTTACTCACGGGGTTCATTTATATTAGGTCATTGTAAAGATCTGGATAGGTGAAATTGGGCCATGTTTTGGATTGTTCATCCAAGTGATGGCTGGGACTATGTATATACACTTAGATATCCACACTGATAACTGAGCCTTATATATTCCCCTGGCCTCTTCTGGTAGTGTTTGTTGATAGTTGTATGCCATACCACAATATAAATCACCCCTACATTGAAATAAAGACGTTTTTGTCATTGGACAAACAGGAGGCGGACGAGTTGTTTTACCCAATTTCAAGATGGCAAACATTTATTTAGTACCGCTAACGTCATCTGTGACGTAAGCCCGACTTCCCAAAATACTGGCTATTAAACTTCCCAAAATCGTGCTTAGAAAACATTAATAAAAGGGTTAATAGAGTTCACTATTGATTACCTTCATATGGTTCAGATGTGCTATAACTATGCAAAATTAAGTAGAGCATGATTTGACGTTTGCTTCACTTGTTTTACTGGTTCACTTGTCTAAATGTCTGATGATGTCCAAAAACAGAAAAGGGTATTTTCTGTGTCATATTGTTATTCCCACTTAATTTTGTTTAAATAACACAAGAATTGTCACAAACTAACCTCAGCTTCAGGCTCCTGCTTCCATTGAAGATTCATGGGTTTTGATGTAAAGCAGCAATAGATGGGATTGTAAATATATTGATCCTGGATTACGTGGAGATACTGGGAACATAGGTTATTGGTTTTCCTTCAAACATTCCTGAAGCACTTCCAGGAATGTTTTCAGTAACTGTGATAGTAATACATTTACTGCTGTTCTCTTTCATAACATTTGTTTTGATGTCTCACTATGGGATATACGCCTCTGCGTCATATCTCAGAAGCCCTATGTCATTATGCCAATCCTGATTGGCTGGTGAAATGTATTCATCTGCCACAGGTAGTTCTGCCTACTATAAGTAGAGTGGACGGGGAATACAGCGCCATTCAAAAACCTCTTCTCACTCAGAGCTATCTCGCGTCGCAGCGGGTGTTGGTCCTCGGTTTGCTTAGCGGCTAGCAACAACGTGCCAGCACTAGCTAGCCACTTCTTCCTGCCGGCACACCAGCACAGGAAAGAAGATGGAGGCCCCACACACCAGGGGGTCTGGAGGCTCGCCTCTGCAGATGTGGGAACAGGTTATTGGGCCGAGACACACACCAGGTCTGCGCAAGGTGCCTCGGGCTGGAACGTGCCCCGTGGGCCCTCAACGTCCCCGGCTCCTGTCGCCACTGCGCCGTTTTTGCGGTAAAGAGCTTCTGTAGACGGCTGGCATGCAAGCCGGCCTGTCTCAACTGGACCCGTATCGTCCTCCCCACGACACCTCCGTCGCAACGAAGATGAAAACGAGGACCAGTGTGGAGCCCGCGGTGAGGCTGTTCCAGCTGGGGCTCCCAGCTCGACCTCACCACCGTTACTCCACTGGAGGAAGACGTCCTCAGACTGGACTGTGGACCTAGTTTGATGTGCTCTGTTTGGTTCACATCCCAATGTATCCTCCCAAGGAAGTATGCACTTCCCAGGGATATGTTACGGTGCTGCATGTTTCTTTTGCTCAGGCATTTTCTTCCGTTCCTCACGGGCCACCATGTCCTGGTGAGGACGGACAATATGACCACGATAGGGTTCATCAACCGCTAGGGTGGATTGCACTTCCGTCAGTTGCACCTGCGAGCACGCAAGCTGATTCTGTGGAGTTGTGGTCGCCTCCTCTCACTGAGGGCGACTCACAGAGCCCTGACCGCAGGCGCGGGCCTGCTGTCCAGGGGGACGCCATTTTACGGGGAATGGATACTACACACAGAGGCTGTGGAACACGGGCCGAGGTGGATGTATACGCACAGTGCGTGCTGTTTTATTCCTTTCACAGCTCGGGGACTCCCCTCTGGGGCTTTAGGGCATGATTGGCCTCACATTCTGCTCTACGCCTTCCCCTCGCTAGCCTTTTAAAGCAATTTGTGCACTTTTGTATTCATTTTGTGGACTTTTGTTGTCATTTTATGTATTTTCCTGTCATATAGTGTGTTTTGGAGGTCGTTTTTGTATATTTTTATTGTCCTTTTGTATTTTTTTGCGGTCATTTGGTGTAATTTCTGTCATTTTATGCATGTTGTTGCTTTATGTGAATTTTGTTGTTTTGTGTACATTGGTTGTTGCATTGTGTGTCTTCATTGTTTTTGTAGTATTTTGTTGTATTCTGTGCATTTTTGGAATTTTATCGAGTCCTTTTGTGTATTTTTCTGTCATTTTACAGATTTTTTGTTGTTTTTTCTGTATTTATTCCATAACTAGCCCGCAGATAATGCCATAAGCGGTCCTTATATTTGAGTAAATAATCATGTCAGATCTATGCATTGAATTGGTGATGCTAATGTTTTATGTCTGATATGAAATTAGAAAAACCGTCAGAGGGAACTTGGTGCTCACATAGTTGGATCAAGGATATGATGGATGATGACAAAAAATAGACTTGTGAGAATCTTCCGAGAGGATTGTTGAGTAGATTGGAGTTGTATACAATATTTAGCCAAAAGACTCCAGACACTTAATGCACTCATTTAACCATGAATACAGTAGATCATTTTTACTGATGTAGAGCAAATCTGCAGAGCTGGATTCAATGTCAGAAATAAATCAGATTAATGTGCAGATGGAAAAACTGCTTGTTCAGAGCTTTAAAGGGCCCGTAACAGCTCATAAATTGCTGTAAACTGCAAGTTAAGGAAATTGCAATATGTAAAGCAGTATTTAATGCATCCCCGTACAAAAGATGTTTAGCCAGCTAAAAAGGAACTGCCTGCTGAAAGCACATGGATGAGAAGAGACGTAATGTTAACAAATGTGAAGATTTGCATTTTCATCCCCAGAGCTAAAAAGGGTTTTAAAGGCGTGCGACCTATCCATCTATGGAAGCAGCACATAAACGTCAAGTTCAAGTAAAGATGAGAGATTTAACGGAGTAGATGAAGTCCTAAATATTTAATGAATGTTTGAGCCTTGCTGCACAAATATTAACTTCAGCTGATTTGGATAACAGGTTTGAGAGCCGCAGCAGAGGGTGAGATTTGGCTTGATTTTTTTCCTTCATCCGTAGTAGAGGAAACTGCCTTAAAATAGTTCCCAAACCGATGTGGGTAGGTTGTAACTCATCACCTCGTCAATGTGACTCATGTAATTGCTTTTCCTTCTTCGTCCAGGTTTCTTGCTTGGGGGGGGCACCGTTAATAACTCCACATACAGCACATTAAAGTCAAAGAAAAGTAGAGAATTTAAAATGCCTCCAGTGGAAAAGGCACATGAACAGAGGGAGCCTTAATGGCTTTAAAAGAGATCAAAAGTGAGGATGTGGCTCACTGCTTGGTGTTGTCAAATGAAGTTTGTGGTACAGAAAACCACAGTGAAACCTTGATTTCTTCTCCTCACAACTCACGCTGTGACACAAGAAGTGCTTCTTCTATTACTCGGAACTATAGGGTGTCCCGATAAATGTCAATATATGATATAAATCTCAGCATCTTTAACTTTTAGTCTGAGCACAAAGACAATTCTAAGTTAGATTTGCTGATGAAAAAGGCACCTGCACAATATGTGCCACTTTTGGCTTTTACTTTTATAGGGGACAGCATGTGTGAGTGAGTTCTGTAGTGTGGCTTGTTTAGGGGAAGGTCTGGGTTAGGACACACTCAGTAATCCATCTAACTGCTTTTCAAGCTGTTCTGGGAAGTAGTGAAATCAGAGAATCCTAAAACAGGTGTTTTATTACAAAATAAGCTATACAATTTTTTAAATGTTAATGAAATATCTATCCCAGAAATATGGAAAAATTGAAAATAATATTAAATACTTGTATGATGTGATTTGTACTGTGTGATTGTATAAATTAAAACTAGTAAAAAATAATAAAAAAAGATATATCTATATATATATATATATATATATATATATATATATAGGCAATATTGTCATTTTGTATATTGCCAAATTTACATATTGCTTTATATATATTGCTATATAATGCTGGGCAATATATCGTGAATCACGATATATTGCCCAGCCCTAATACCTACTGTTGCTGACTATTGTTCTCTGTTGATCAAGCCTTTTTTAACATTCCACACTACAAAATAAGAATAAAAGTATAAAAAATTAGGCTAATATAGTGTCGGATAGATATCGGTATCGGCCAATACTCAAGTTTGCAAGTTCAGTATCGTATCGGAAGTGAAAAAGTTGTATCGGGACACCGCTATTGGGAACATTACGTTTTACAACATGTCTGATTCAATAATGAGCAAAAGAGTGGTTTTATAGAACAACAACAGCAATGCTTTGTGGGTTTATACTTTAACTCTTATTTTGGAAACAAATTAAACATGGTGAGAAAGTTTTTGTAACTGCTCCCAAAGTTTTTTGGTTTTTTTTGGACAGATAAAAGCCACGCTCCAACTGATGATAGCCATAATTTTATTCTCCTGTTTCTTCCTGACAATTTGGTTTCACACCGTGAAAAAAAAAAAAAAAAGCATAAAACAATACAATATCTTGCAAAAAAACAAAAAAAACACACAAATCAACATAAAACATACAATAAAATACATCCACATACCGTGTGCGCCTTCTGTTCAAATACTGGGAGTGGTTAGATGTCTCTGTCCATTACTTTTTCTTATACTACTGTCTCTTTCCAGCATGTTCATGGCTCAGCAAACTGTTCTGAGCCCTTGGCCAATCAACACACCTGCGTGTGCTAATCACTACATAACCACCCACGGTCAGTAGCACAATAGTCAAAGCAAAAACAGTGGATTTTGCGACTTACATTACGAATATAAAGAAAAGAAATACTTCACTGCGAGAGCCACAGTTTTCTTTCTGAAACCTTTTTTTTGTTCAAACTACTTTTTCACCTGTAATGGAAGTTAAATATATGACCCCAGTTTTAGACTTAGAGGAGAATAGGGCAGGATTTGTGAAAAAAATAAACATTCTTTTTAAGTCTTTTGATGCTAATGGTTGATGAAGTGCTCAAAACCAAAGGGAATGAGCCCACACACATTTCTCCCTATTGCCTTGAACAGATTGTGGGGTACATTTTGTACTGCTGTTCTAGGTGCAAATTTCCAGCGCAGTTCTGCAGACGTGATGTCAAATTACGCTGGTGCGTGTTCTCGACAGCTTTGAGAGGCGGCCCAATACTCCGGAATTAAAGGAGGAGAAGAAACCTGCTTGGAGACTGAAAGAAGACAAGCACGGTGGACTAAACTACTGTTTCGTTCCACAGCTGTACGCAGAGGCATGTGCACAGGTCTTGCAGTAAACAGTCACATGAACGGCGAGTAAATAAATAACCTTGTCACAGTTGGATTGCGGATCAGGCTGCGTTTTCTAATCCGAGTCAGCAGTGAAAACCTTTTTTTTTTCTCAAAGGAATGACACGTTTGTTTTAGTGGTAAGCGCCGATTTTATTAACAAACTGTTAATGTCAACATCAAATCAGCGCACGCGTAACAAGTGAAACACAAACAAAGCATGCAAGAGACCCATTGGATCTATTTACATAATCCATGTTATTGTGCAGAAAAAGGAATGTGTCAGCAGTGTACTGTATTCCTTTATAATTGTCCTCTGCTCCATTCTTCCTCCACTTTTCTTGCTCTCACTTTTACAGTTAAAGCTGTATTCTTCAGGGCTACAAAAGCTGCAGCAGGAAAGGAAGAACGCTGCGTGCAAACGATACTATGTGACTGACCAAACATGACCACCAGTTCTAAATATTGGTCCGAACCCGACCTGTCTGGTGCTTTTGGGTCCCGTCAGGGTTCGGTCGAGTATCCATTGTCTAGTCACAGTAACCACCCCTCGTGGTGGCTTGGCTGATGATGGCAGTTACACTAACCACTGTGGTGGCACTATGGAGTGTGATTTCTAGATCCTGCCCTGTGCTCCTTTAAGACTAAATATATTATTTGATTCCACGAGTCTCATATGAGAGTGATCCAGGTTGTATCTTCTCTGCTACAGAATTCTGTCACCAAAGCTACTGAGGCAAGATCCTGATGACCTAGTAGCATTTTAAGGGTTAAAATGTTTCAAATTAGCAACTCCAATCGCCTGCTTATTAATGCGAGACAATTACAGTGTCTGTAAGAGCAGAAAAACAGCTTAGGGTCAAACTATGAATCAGGCATTAAGTAGCAATATCCTCAGGCGAAGAGTTTCTGCAATTTTAACAATGTAGGCCTGCGCATTTTAATGAGTTGACCACAAATAGGTCAAATCATCTCTGACCAGTTTGCTGTTACCAAGAACACTCCACCCTCATCTTTTAAAAATGAATCGGCCCATGCGCGCGCACGAGCACACAGTCAATCAAAGCAAGGTTATCAAACTTCTCCAAACTCACAAACTTGACCAACATTACCCCAACTGCTGCTGCTGCCTGTTTATGCTAATTAATCCTCTGCAGAATCAATGTTGGCTTCAGGCAGTTCAGCTCACATAAACTTTATTTAAATGAGTGCAGCCAACAAGATACAAGTTGTTCAAGTGGCATAACAGGTATGAGAATAACAACTGGGTGATCTGTGATGTAGATGCTAGCCTTAAAAAGGACATCCAACGTTGGATGAACAGACGAACTGACATTTCTCTTACATTTCATGTTCATCTCATTAACGCAAAACAACATAATAAATTATAGAAAATCTCTGAATGTTTTCTCATGTCCTTCAAATAGAAATTCCCCAAAAAAATCCTTGGCTGCAGCTTGAATAATAATAGAAAATAAAAGCGGGCACAACGGTCAACCCTGTGATCCTCCCTGTCCAATGTATAGATCAACGATGGTTGACGTAGTCTTAGTAGTAGGTGCACCAGTTACTGTAATCACTGGGCATCAGACCTCCAGTGATAAGCAGGATCAGGTCCACGAACCACCAGATCCCCAGCCCGCCCAAGGTGAGCAGCTTCCCCACAGCCGTGCCTGTGTGTCCCAGGCAGAAGCGATCAACCCCAAAGCAGCCCAGGAAGAAGGAGTAGAGGAGCGTGGTGATGAAGTAGTGCCCTGTGTATCTGTGGAAGACACAACAATGAGGAATAAATACTCATAACGATTGTACACACGTAGGATCAACAACATGCTAGAAATAATACAGTTTTTAAGCATCAGGATGTTGAATTACAACAAGAATATTTCAAAGGTAATGAGAACATTTGCATTTCCTAAATACAATGCAAGTGAGGATGCAGGAGCTGGCCCGCATCGCACTGCATTAGCTTAGCATTAGCATGAATTTGTATTAACATTAGTATTAGCATTAGCTAGTATCAACATTAATATGCATTAGCATAACCTAGCAATAGCATTAACCTAGCATTAGCACTAACCTAGCATCAGCCTAACGTTAGCACTAACCTAGCATTAGTATTAACCTAGCATTAACCTAGCGTTAGCATTAATCTAGCATTAGCATAAACCTAAAGTCAGCATTAGCACTAACCTAGCATTAGCTGAAAATAAGAAATAAGATTGAAAAAAGTTGAAATAGGTTTAAAAAAAAGTTGAAATGGGTTGAAGGTCGTAGCTGAACATGATAAAGGTTGAATGGTCAAAATCGGTTGAAGAATGGCTGGAGATGAAGGGCTAAAAATTTCCAATAGAAATGATTGGGAAAGAGAAAAAAAAGTCAAAAAGTTACAAATTATAAAAGCAATAGCATAAATCTCTGGAACTTTCTGAATTTATTGATGGATTATTTGTCAAAATTGGACAAACGGTGTAGGAGGAGTTAACACAGACGGAAGAAAAAAACGGATAAAAATAGTGAGGATGCTTCCGGCATTCTCACTAATAACTGTGATCAAACAGAAGTGGACAAAGGTAAAGCTGCACCTGTTCTGTACCAAACACAGAGTGGTGCTCAAATAACCCAAAGTGAACATTAGCAGCTTCACAAAGATATCATTCAGCCCAGTTATGGACTGCAGTGGAGCTTTTGTTCACGTGCTGTTTTAATTGCAACCACTCGCTCGCGGCATCTCTATGATGTCTGCGTGGTTACTATAGAGATTAGCCTGATGTGCTGGTGATTGCTAGGAGACGGTAGTCGGATGAGAGCATGGAGCAGTTTGTGTGCAGTACACGTGTGGACACTGCCCTCTAGTGGCTGAATTCAGCACAGTGGAGAATTTAAAGTCACAGATTAAACAAAAGACAGATCAGGTTCATCCATCCATCCATCCTCAAATCCCCGTTTATCTGGGTCGCGGGGGTCTGCCGGTGCCGATTTCCAGCTCTCATTGGGCGCTGGGCGGGGGTACACCCTGGACAGGGCGCCAGTCCATCGCAGGGCGACATAGACAGACGACTCACTCTCTCATTCACTCCTATGGGCAATTTAGAGACTCCGATCAACCTTACAGTCATGTTTTTGGATTGTGGCAGGAAGCTGGAGTACCCAGAGGAAACCCACGCAGCACGGGGAGAACATGCAAACTCCACACAGAAAGGACCCAGGTGTCCGCCCAAGGACTTGAACTCAGGACCTTCTTGCTGTGAGACGGACGTGCTAACAGATTAGGTTCATAGTTTATTATATTAATTTACTAGTAAAAATAATGGCTGAATCAACAATTGATTTAATTCAATTCAAAGAAATGCACAGATAAAAGCAAAGCAGCACTTTTAAAGAAACTCAATTAATGGAGGTACAAGTCAATATTCTTCCTGTTTGTCAGACATCAAAAATCTGCTGAAAACCGCACCAGGTGATCCACCCAATCTTTTTCTGCAGCCTTCTAAGTGTCAAACTAATGAATCAAACACCAGGTAATGTATTGACAAGATTATGGTGTAGTTTTTGTGTCGTTTGGACCAGTTGGTACACGCTAGTATTAACCAGAGATACACACGTACAGAGAAGATTGATGGAGGTGGAAATTTGTCTGCATTTTTTTTTATTAATACACACATCAGGAAGATGCAACTTTATCACCTTTCTCACAGATCATGTCAATGCAACAACAAAAAAAAAAACATTACATTTGGAATTTTTACAAGACAATGTATTTAATTTTATCGTGTATAGTGTATTTTAAAATATCTTTTACACAATCTCATATTAAATACTAAAATCAGATTGGACAACATTCAAACCCATTTGAATAACTGTCGTAAAACTTGGGAGAAAAAGAAGGGCTTTTATTTGAAAAATAAATATGCAGAGACAAAATTGTGAGGATTTGTGTTCAAATGTAACCAAACTCATGTGTTGGTGCCATGTTTACTTTTGTTGGGGTTAGTGAACTGTGAAGCTGTTTTTACAATTTAAAGTCACCTGCACATCACTACAGGAAAGAGAAACCTACAAACCCTGAAGTGTCAGCAAAAGTTGAAGTTGCAGGCTTTCTTCAAAGAGGTAAAAACGCTGCTTCAACTGATGACTGTAATGTAAAAAAAAATAAAAAATGTGCAAATGCCTTCAGACCTAAAGGCAGCATTTAAAACCAGCTGGACTGCAGCCCATATTACACTGAACCAAAATATAAACGCAACACTTTAGTTTTTGCTCCCATTTTTCATGAGCTGAACTCAAAGATCGAAAACATTTTCTATATAGACAAAATACCTATTTTTCTTAAATGTTGTTCACAAATCTGTCTAAATCTGTGTTCGTGAGCGCTTCTCCCTTGCAGAGGTGATCCATCCCACCTCACAGGTGTGGCGTATCAGATGCGGATTAGACAGCATGATTATTGCACAGGTTGGCCACAATAAAAGGCCACTTTACAAATGTTCAGTTTAATCACACAGCACAATGCCACAGATGTCGCAAGTTCTGAGGGAGCGTGCAGTTGGCAAATAACACATTTACGTTTGTTTGTATGGAAACATTTTAAAGGGAACAATAGAATCCTATGAATACTTACAATAAAACAACACTGATCCCCACAGTTTGTATCTTACTCAGCACATCTTTTATTTGACTGTCTCTCTTACTTAATGCAGGGCACGTCTCCTCGCAGGAACTCTCGGGATCCGGCGCACTCGATGTCATCGAGCGCTGTGCAGATGACCTGCGTGTGGTTCACCTCCTTCTTGGTCTGCCCGCCCCACTAGAAGAAGTATTCAAACAGCCTGATTAAGTAATGTGCTTTTTTTCACCTAACGTGGGTGAGGTGTTTCCAGCAAACACTCACCCCGACACAGCCGTGGCCCAGCTCCTGATAGGCACTGTAGTTGCCTGCATGGTCCACTGGATCCTGACAGTAGACAAACTCCTCCGGCCTTCGACAAGTGTGAAAAAACAACGAGAATTTTATGATGAGAACAAAGCAAACCTGATACAAATAGCAATAGTATTTATTCCTTAGTGTGGACCTAAAAATAACAGAATTCTTTGGCTCTGTGTAATGACAATATTAGATTAGATACATTTTATTATCATAGTACAAGACTAGTTTGTTGCAGCTTGGAATAGTGCTACGACATAAAAAATAAAATAACATCTTATTAAATTAAAAGCACATAAATATCTACTCACAGTGCAAAGGTACATCAGTGCAACACTGAGTGCAATTATTGTGTATTATTTGTTTATTTCCTTAGTGTGTGTTAGAGTTGGGGGGCAAAGGAGAAGAATGGTGCAATACATTATTTTGTTGGAGTTCATTTGTGTAGATTTGAGGCCCGTTTATTATTTTTTTGTGTTTCCGATCAGTCTTCGAGGGTGGCTGTCCTGTTTTTTATTTCCCTGCAATGTTTTTTTTATAATTTGGGTACATTTCTGATTAATTATTAATTATCCTTCACTAAAATAACTGTTCCTTTTCTCTTTTTTTTGTTCATTTTGACTAATTTAGATATGGCAGAGGTTCTCAACTGATTACTAAACTAATCCTCAGCTTTTATTTTGAAATGACGTTATTTAATGAAAATGGAAACATCAGATCTAACATCTAGCAGTAGAATGCTGTGCTATTTCTATTGTTATTATTTTTAGTAAATACCAACTCAAATCTATAGTATTTTACTTTAAATTACCACTTTTGTTTAATTTGGTTTGAGGATGAAAAATGATTCAAGACATTGAAAATGTGTCATATTTTGAGTGGATTTCATAAATCGAAAGAATTTAAAGTTTGAAACTTTGATTCCAGTGCAACTTCTTCAATGATGATCTGTCTGTGATATTTTATGTGTTACATCTAATTACACCATAGCTTTATTTTACTAATGTTGTCATGATTGTGCAATAGAGGGTCCCAAAGACAAATTATTACAGAATATTTTATTTATAGGGTTTAACTTGATTGCCAATGTGGTAAACAGATGTGAACCAATTGCATTGCTATACTGTATATTGGTCAGATTTTGAACTTTAAAAAGGTACACATTACTTTATTCAACTATGATGCAAAGCATGTCATAATAAATAAATGGGAATTCACTATTAATATATTGAACTTGTTAATTAATTGATAATTATACTGTAAATAGTTTTTTCCCCAATGGAAAAAAAATAAAATATCAGTCTGATTAAATTCTGTAAAAGGCCACATTTAACCCGGGTGGTTTAAATGTTTTATATTGTTTTATGTAACTAATATAAAAATTTAAAAATGAATAAATTAAATATCTCTTAACTTTCTGAATTGCGTTTTATACACGTTAGAACTATTGAGAAGACAATACATTTTTATCTAATGTATATCTTGGGTTTGTTCCGTCACTCTGTATTATATAGTAATCTTATTTATATATTTATTAGGATCCCTTAATCTTGTTCTGTGTTTGTTTCGTTGTGCTCATTTTAAGTCCTAAGCATACGTTTATAAAGACAATGTTTTTCTTTTATCTATATATTTTGAGTTAGAGGTTATTTCGTGGTTTAACATTAGGGATCCTTTTTAGTAGTCGTGATTTTTTGGTGCAATAAAAGTGATTTAAAACATAATATGTGCGATTCGTTGTTCTCTGGCTGTTAAAGGATAGCTAACATGTTAGCAGGCCTGGTTACTTACAGGTATCTGCACAGGACGACAGGAGACGGAGGATTGTACTCGTAAAGCTCCGTGTAACTGTTGTTATCCAGCGGTGCGTCGGTGCTCACGGACTCGGGCGGCTCACCAAAGGCCGATGCGGTAGCTCCGGATTCGGGTGTCGAAGCAGCGGGAGTGTCGGCTATGGTTGAGTTCTGGGAGTGAATTCCCTCCAAACAGTGTAACAATATGACGGTGAGGAGAAGCAGCAGCTGTCCACACAGCAGAATGTAGCTGACCGAAATCATTATCGCCCTCAAAACACGGTAGCACCGATAATAACGCCGCGGTTCATCGTTCAGAGACGAGCGATGGTTTGTTTGGGTTCGTTGCGCGGCGCATTGTGGTGACGTAATCAGCATGCGTCGGCAGTAACGACACAATTGTATTGATTAATTGATTATACTGTTTTATTTCGAACAAATTGCAAATGCAATAATACAAGAAAAAATATTACAATAAACAATTTATTTGATGCAGATGGCTTCCCTCAGACAAAAAAACAAAACAAAACAAAATAATAATACATACATTTACTGCATACACATACTTTTTGTGTTCGAAAGTATGTTTTTTTTTTTTTATCAATCTCCAGGAATTTCATTAAAAAAAATGCACACAGTTAGTTTAAAATGTGTTAGTTTTGGATTCAGTAGGGGAAAAACAAATTGTATTCAGAATTTTTCATTTAAAATCATATATTATTGCTAGTTGTGTTTAATAATAATTAAAAACAAACAAAAAAAACCTTCCTTTCTTGCTTTTAGTAAAGAAAACCTGACCTATATATTTTATGTTTTAATATCTTAATTCCATGCTCCAATACCAGCCATACAACTAAGCTCTAAATTTGGTTTATTATCCAATTGTTCTTATAATAAATAAATAAATAAATGATCATTGTTATATTAGCCTGATCTCGTGATCATCCTCAGACTGAATGATTGCAGGGATCTATTGCTTCTTTAGATGAGTGGTTAGGTGCTTTTTTTTGCAGATAAATATTTAAAATAAATTTTGATGCTACATAGAATGTACTAGCAATTAGATTTAAAATCAGATTTACTTCTATGTATCTATTTGCACGTTACATACAAACTACAAAATGACCAAACAGCACACGTGTTCTTTTAAAAAGCTGTGGAATTTATTTCAACGTGATTACAGCACATCTTGTGTACAAGAGGTACACTTACAGTAAATTGGTTTCCTTACAGTAAAGCCAAAGCTTTTCCTTGTGTTCAGTGTTTTGTCACATCTGTTGCAAAGAATACTCATAGGACGGCTGTATAAAATGTCTTTCTTTGGAAGTTGTAAATGATTTTAAAGTATCCGGTCCACATGCACAGACATCAGAAGTTTGAGATTTCCTTCAGCTCAGGATTGTCTTCTGAAGTCTTCTGCTCCATCTCAGGCAGCTTTAGAAGCTCTGGGTGGAGATATTTGACACCAGCTGCTCTTGGACAGTCGACAAAAGATGACACCATTGGAAAGGAGATAAAACCTTGGCAGCGGGGGCTCGGACATCCTCTGAAATCCTGCGCAGAAGGAGGGAGGCTGTGAGCCGCTGCTGCAGAGACACACGAGTAGGGATAAAACAGGAGGCCTCTGAACTGTGGGAGACTCATCAGGTCCTAAGAAGGAGAGAGAAACAGACAAAATGTGAGTCAGGTGTGAATTTGTCCTCTGATTGGATGAAACTGGAAAACATTTGTTAAAGTATTTTATTGGATTTGATTCAAGGTGATCTAAGAAAATTACCTCAATATGTAATGGGAAAAGATCTAAATATGTAATCACAAGCATTTTTTTTTAAAACAGCAATAAAGGAAGTGATTCATTTACAATCCATATAAATTATGTACACTTATTGGAATAAATAGTTTTCTTCACGTAAAAAATGACTTTATGATCCAGTGAATGAGGCTAATGATCTCTGTGTTATGGCACCTATTAGTAAAGGAGGGGGGGGCTTAGGGGGTGGGGCTTATCCAGCAGTTAAACAAGCTGGTACCAACAACTGCAAGGACTGAAGACAGTTTGTCAACCACCCCCATTGTGATGGCTTCATGAAGACTGGGTCAAAGGAAGCAAAACCTTTTCTGGCTATGCAGAGAATAAGTGGACTATACAAATGCATTGGGCACCATGAGCCACTAGGAGGCCCCAAAGCCCCAAAGTCCTATAATTGTTATTTGAGAATATTGTCTATATCACTAACATGCTGGAAGCTTGTGGCTTATGTTTTTGAGTTGTGTTTTAACTTTTCAAATGTTAAATAAATCTTTTTAAATATTCAATATCTCTTTTATTTATTAACATATAGAGGGTCGTTGTTTTCCTTGTATTCCCTTTTGTATTATTATTATTATTGTTTAGATGGTGGCTCAAGTACAACTTAATCAACTATTTGATATTAGGGTTAAAGTACGTGTTGTCTGTGTTACCAATTAGAATGTAGCTGTTCAGTTTTTATATGTTTGTTGGTAATTTTTCTGCATTAAAACGCCACAGATAAAGACTCAGTCTACTGGAATAGTCAATAAACGAACCTCACAGCAAATACATTTTACATTATATATTAAGTTACTTAAACTAAGATTTCTTGTTTCATATGGTTAGGTAAAAATTTGCTTTTTATAATCATTTATACAAAGTTTTCTTAATATGATATACACAACATTCTGCAGCACTAACTATGCCCACATAAAAAAAAACAAAAAAACATTGTTATTCTTTGAACTGCTTTTTCTGTTATTTCTCCAAAAATATCCTCCCGTATCGTTGTTTTTAGCCCAGCATCGTTTGCTGAACGTATTTTGAACTTTCCTGGTACTTATGAATTGGAAAAAAAAATCAGAAAAAAATGTTTTGCATAATTTAAACTTTTTAAATTGCAGGTTTTGGTCAAATTTTTTGATGTGATGTCCATTGCCTACTTTGATTTTACTTTTATACATAAGATATTAGATTTTTCAAATCTCCGGTTTATTGTGCACCAGTTTCTCAGTTAATACATATCCGAATTAAAAAATCCTCAATTATTTAGGTCAAAAATAAAAAAATTAAATAAATGCTGGTGCATCCAGAACTAAGACCAGATGCACAGGAACCACTGAAATACATATGAATATTTAGAGAAAGCTGGAATCAAAAAATATTTGCCTGCCTGAAGTTCTGAATATAATTTCCTGAGTGGGGTAGGGGTGTACCTGCACTAGTGCCTGCTGAGGAAGGCTGATGGGAAACGGAGTCCTGACAGGTGCCAGCATGCTCCATTCATATGACACTGCTCTGTCCATTACAGCTCGACTGTACCAGGGGTTCATATGAGCAGAGTAAAGAGCGCTGGAGATGCTCGGCTCATGCACGATGTGATGGTCCAACTCCAGAGAGCAAACAGAGCGGTGAGCTAATTTACACAGTGGCTCCTCCTCGTTCTGCTCTCCTGACGGAAAAGATTCCTCAATGTTTGTCGTTATACCAACATTACGGTTCTGTTTGATGTCTGTCCGTGTTTCTGTCTCTGAGGGAGTTTTTGTTCTCATCTCTGCGATCAGGACCTTTGGCTCCACTTGTGCTCCCTCGTGGGTCAGGGTCAGATGTTCTTCACCATTCTCCTCAGCGTTGTTGTCTTTGTCACTGTCACTTTCAACAGCATCTTTCAAGAAGAGACAACCATTACATTTCGGTATATAATTATAAAAAGTAATTTGTATATTGTAAATATATTAGAATGTTTAAGTGTGAATTATTTACCTGAGGATTTGGAGGTGTCTGAACAAGGTGGAGAATTTTTTTTCAAAAGTTCCTGTTCCTCCGCTTTACACTGCAAGAATGAATCAGGGAGTTTCCTGTGGGGACAAACACATACTGTTTGAAAGCAACAGGGGGATGTGTAAAACTCATGGACCGTGGGCCAAATCTGGTTCCTCAGGGAATCTAGTTTGGCCCAGAAGTGCAATTGGCACACGGAAGTAATGACCAGAGAAACATTAAACAACATGGTGGTGATTTTGCCTCATGGGAAAAAAAAGGTGGTTCAACCTTTGGGTTGCACACCTGAGTTCTCTGTGCAGAAATGGCATGTTATCCCTGCATGGGTTGGGTCTCAGAACAGTCTATTCATTGCTTGCAGATGTGAATGTGTTTTTGTGTATCTGCCCTATGTGACAGACTGTCATCCCACAGCTGTATAACGCTGCACCTGAGCTGCAATGGAGAGCCTCGGAACCTAGTATCCCGTACAGGATCAAACACTGCACCTTCACTCAGCTATTTTAAGTTCATAATAAACATATAGATAAAGGATAAGAATCGACATCGTTTCTTATCCTTGTCATATTGGAAAACAATTGAACAATACAATAGAATAGAATCCTTTGATTGTCATTGCACCAAGTACAACAAAATTGCACATGCTCCTCCCAACCACATTCAAGTACTTCAAAGATTCAATCCAAAATGAACAGACACAAAAACATAAAAACAACCTAAGGTACGGTAAAGATCTGTCGGAATAAAAAGTTAATCACTAGAAAAGTTACTTTTGCACTGAAAAGAATATACTAAGAAATGTTAAAGGCAACAAAAAAAGACACAATAAATATATAAAAATAACAATCCCATAATGCAATTCATTCAAAGTTCTGCAAGAGTGGTATTGCATTGACAAATTCAAAATTGGCAACTTCAGAAAACATTTGTGGATAGAAAGTTGTTTATATCAATTTCAATACTGTCAATTGCAACAGTGAACCAAAGCCATGCAGTTATATTGTAAATTAACTGCAGTCGACATGAGTAAATATACATTCTAAAATGTCTTTAAAAAGATATATCTAAAATGTTTTTTTTTTTTTTTACAGAAACCTGCATTCATCAACTTTTTAAACTTTCTTCTTAAAAAAATAATTAAAAAAAATTGTCTTATATAGACAAGATTTTTTTCTTTACCAAGAAAACATTTATTTTTACTCGTTAGATTTGGTAAGAAAAACACATTTTAAATAACATATTTGTATTCGGACACTATAGTGCAGGTATACACCCCCACCCCACTCAGGAAATTATATTCAGAACTTCAGGCAGGCAATTATTATTTGATTCCAGCTTTCTCTAAATATTCATATGTATTTCAGTGGTTCCTGTGCATCTGGTCTGAATAAATTAAAAATAAATAATGTGGTGGTGTTTCCCACCTTTTCTCTCTCCGTCCGTTGCCCGTGTCCCTGAATCCCTTTGCAAAAGGGTTGTTGTCAATTTTCAGCTGCGTAATCTGAAAGGAAGAGAATTCCACGCGTTCATCGCAGTTTATCCTGTTTTAGTGAAGCATTTAACAGTCTCCGCATCACCTGGTCGTTCTGATAAGCTGTCACCGCGATGAACTGCGTCTCAGAGAAAACGTACGTCCTGAAGGTGCTGTAGGGAAGCTTTAGGACGTCGTTTGCCTTCACAACGTGGAAGCGAGGTTGGTATTTATGCATCGAGTTGAGAATTGTCTGAAAATAAAAAACAAACGATTAATAAAATAATAATAGTGTTTACTGTTTGGGCTCGTTTACAAAGAAAATCGCTTTTGCGCGCATTGACGCACAAACCACGCGCCAAAGAGCTCTTTTAAACAGAATGAAACTTACAAATCCGTGTTTATTCGACGTGTTGTTGGTCAGCTTGAGCTTGTGGAAGTTGACCACTTTAGACATCCACTGCTCACCCGTGGCCGGACTGTCCGGATGGATGTACATGCGTTTGGGCATCTCCGGATCCGCTTTCCCCGCCACCATCCAGCTCGAGTTGTGAAACTTATACCTGCAGTCATCAGCTAACACTATGTCCATCAGAAGAATATACTGGGCTTTTCTGTCCATGCCGGTACATCTGGCCTTCAGCGGAGGAAACATGCGTCTGTGTTAGAGAAAAGAGACGGAGATTTAATGAAGGCTGAGTTTAAAACAAGAACAATCTTAACTCTCACCTTCCAGACTTTGTAATAACCATTTCGGTGCCGTATTTGTGGAATTGTCTCCAGAGATCACTGGCTTCCAGATAAACTCTGGGTTCGTCTTCTGTTGGTTCTTGGTTGTCCAAAAGTCGAGGAGGCCAACAGATCCTCGCTGAACAGTCGGACGGCGCAGCGCTTGTGTCCATGCAGGTGTTTGTAGAGTTAATGGAGAGAACGGTGTCAGCTGGGAGCAGATAATGTCCTCCTGATAACAGGGCACCGTGAATGGGTACCATGTTTGTTGTAAAAGTTTGTGGCTCTTCGTCTGGGACGCACAGGTTGGAGAAGCTGCGCATGGTGTCCAGTAGGAACCGTTACGCACAGCGTCGGTCAAATCACAGCTTCGACCGAAAACAAATTTGCTAAAGGATGCATTAAAAAATATAAATAGAACAAGCTTTAATTTTGAGATGTGTGTTTCATTCATTTATTTATTTATTTTTTATCTTTGAAAGCCTCTCCCTCAGCTCAGCTCAGCGCGCTGCTGTCCAGCTGATTTGCTCCCTGACACATGGACAGAGCTTTACGCCCAGCAGTGGGTGGAGCTCACTCACTATTACAATTTGTTGAATGACATTTACAAACTGATTATCAATGCTGCTTTCAGTTATATTTAAATATAATTATTAGCACAGCCAATGAAGTTACCAGAGGTGACAAGTAACAAATACTTTGTTACTGTACTTAAGTAGTTTTTTCCTGGTATCTGCACTTTACTAGAGTATTTTTTTTTTTTTTTTGGCGACTTTTTGACTTTTACTCCTTACTTTTCTGAACAAATTTCTGTACTTTCTACACCTTATATTTTAAAAATGAGCTTGTTACTTTTAAGACCTTCGCAGATGACGTCACGACGTAAAAAGATGCAAAATGTTGGTAGTTTGAGCTTTTTTCTGTTTGGCAGGTCCCTTAGTTTTATGGTAAACATTTTCAAGTTCTTAAAATGTTAAACTCAAAACTGCTCTGGGTTTAATTGAGTATTTGCACTTTTTTTTAATTAACAAATGTTAGTTATTGCAAGTGCTGAATTCTACAGATGTTCAAATGTAACACATTTAACCTGTTGCCATGTACCAGTATTCTACAAGTTCTTTAATATATATATATATATATATATATATATATATATATATATATATATATATATGGAATTTGCTAGTTTAAAAACCCTGTCTTATTATTGAAGGGAAATTTCCTTTACTTTATACTTTTTTATTTAAGTACATTTAGTAGGACATACTTTTTTACTTTTACTCAAGTAAGGGAGCAACTTCAATACTTTTCCCTTTACCAGAGTTATTTTTTATTCAAGTATCTATAATTTTAATCGAGTATTGAAGACTACTTTTGTCACCTCTGGAAGTGATCTTGACCGGATGTAAACAATGTTTTACTAAGAGAAAAATAATTCAATCATCAGCTTTCATTTGAGCTTTATTCTAATTTTCAGATTAAATTTGTCAAAAAATACTAAATTATTAAAAAATATATATATATATAGAACTACTGGTAGCTATGACTTGAGACAGTGTAATATATTTCATGTACATTTATTTTAGCCAATGTGATGATCTCATTAAAACATACGGGACACATTAAGCACGTAATAAGGCAATGATTTTATCATAATTTGTATCGATATAAAATCATATTTAAAAATGTACCATGATATTCTGTTTAATTTTACATTGGTTACATTGACCATTCTGGTAAGAAAAAACAATCATTATTTTTTTTTTTATGAAGAACAATGAATCGGGTCAAAATGACGCCAAGTATAATAGGAGGGTTAAATAGCCTGAGTTATAGTTTTTTTGTCATCATAGATTAGACAAAATTGTCGCCATTTCATTTTAGGGTTCAAGAGCATGTTCTTGATTTTTTAGTTTTTGATCAAAATGCCGAACAAGTCACGGTTTTAGTCATCCTGCCTATTTTTTTTGTTTTTGCTGGTTATAGAAAGTAAAAATGGAATCGATAAAACCTATGACTTGGTTTATGATAGTATTGAAAGAACACTGTAAATGATGAATGCCTCTAACTCGGGACCCCATTGTAACACCAGATGAGCATTCAGACAGGGTTTGGTCCTCCCACATCATTCCAGAACCCCATGCTTTGCGTATCCTCATTGATGTGGTCTCTCCTCTCCAGCAGCAGCTTTGTGTCAGGGACAGCATGCAGGGACGAGGCTCAGAGGAGAAGCAGCTCTCTGCCAGCGATTGTCCCTGCTGGATTAGAGTCGGGCTTTGGTTTCAAGCTTTTTATTGCTGGAGGGTCCATGACACAGCAGGAACATCCCGGGTAAGGTTATCCGTGGGTGGGTGCTGGCAGGTTGGGGCGTACATTTGTGCCACATATGATGTCAAGCACAGCAGGGATTCAGCAGCGGGTTGGCAAGAGGAAATGGTACTGAATGTGGGGTTGACTCCAGAATATGACCCTGGAGTGTGAAAATGTACTCAATGTTGTCTTGACACAATGAGCCTAATAGTTTGACAACAAGCTCTATAAATAAGCTCCCATATGCTCTTGCACTTCTACCGCCCATTGAGACGTTCTGTCACTGAGATACAGAAGAGGTAAACAACTCTACTGAATGAGTTCTAACCACACATAAAAAAACAAAAAAGTCTACAAGACAAGATCAAAAACACAACAGAAAACTCCCAAAATGACAACAAAACACACAACAAAAATTCACAAATGAAGATAAAAAGCACATGACATAAAAACTCCCAAAACAGACAGAACAACATATTTTAAAAAATACAAATAACCACAAAAATTCTAGAGCAAGGCTACAAAACAACATTAAAAATTGCGAAATGAAGCTCAAGGTCTCGGGTAAGGAAGAACATTTCACTATATTTAACATTGAAAAAATCTGGCATTAGATTAGAAAACACTGTGAACTTCCAGATACTTCAGTGTATTCCCCAATATGGGTTTATCGCATGCCTTTCCACCTTCATTCACAGATGCAGTTTTGAAAGAGTGGAGAGGGAGAAGCATAATTTCTTTAAAACACCTCTATAATAATAAACATCTTTGTTCTTTTGAACAACTACAAGTTAAATACGACTTGGCTAAATCACATTTTTCCAGATATCAGCAATTACGAAATAATATAAGTCAAAACATTCCGTTACACAATTCCCTTGCAGAAGACAACTCCTTGTTTAAGTTCTTACTCGGCCCCCCAGAAGCTAGGGGATTATTTTTGAAAGTGATTAAAATTTTTTTCTTAGAAACTGTCCCAAACAGATGGTAAAATTAAGCATAAATGGGAGGCTGCCCTTTAATATTACAATTCAGGATAACATTTGTAAACAAGCATTAAAGGATATTCATTATTGTTCTGTTAATTCAAGATTACAATTCATTCAATTCAAAGTTTTGCATAGGTTACACTATTCAAGAACTAAGTTACATAAAATGTTCCCTCAAACTTCACCATTGTGTGAAAGATGTAAGATATTCAATGGTACACTGGCACATCTCTTCTGGGAATGCCCAAAGATGAAAAACTTTTAATGTAAAATATTTAAATAGTATTCCTCTATATTTGAAATTAATCTTGAGCCGAACCTTGAATCTGCCTTGTTGGGCATTTCTAGTGCATTGGAAAATAATGACAAAAAAATCTGTACAACTTTTGCTTATCTTTTGGTTATTCCAAAGAGATGTATTTTGAAAACATGGAAATCGGATGCCCCACCTGTATTTGAAGCTTGGCTGAGAGAATTTATTGGAGTATTCCATATTCAAAAACTGAGATATGAAATGTCAGGGAATCGATATTTACAGCACATGGAAACCTATTTTGGAGTATTTAAAACTTTAAATGACTCCGATTATACTTATTATTTTGTGGATAAACTGTGGATATTTTAATGATGTTAATAGCCTTATTGTTAATATTATGTATTTTGTTGTTTTGTGTATTGGTTCTGTGTTCTTGTTTTGTCCAGGTATTTGTGTTTGCAATGAACTCTGGACTAAGTGCTGTATCTTTATGTATACTTAGTGCCTGGCTGTATGTCTTTCTCTGTCTTAGTGTGTCACATGTAAAATGTTAAAACTCATGAATGAAGTGAAAAAATTTAAATTAAAATTTGCAAAATGACAACAAAACCTCGCAAAAAAATATAAAAGATGCAAAACGATAACAAAAACCCAAAGGGCCTGGACTATGAAGCTAGATAATTATCAGGGCTGGGAGGGTTACTTTAAAAAAGTAATCCGGTACAATTACAAGTTACCTGTTAAAAAATGGAATCAGTAACTTAATCTAAGTATTACTTTATTAAAGTAATGTAACTGATTACTTTTAGTTACTTTTTGGAATACATCAATACAAAACATGCAAATAAAGACACAAGAAGCAACCTGCTCACTGTATTATATTAGACAAACATAAAATCATCTTTTACAGTCACACTGTATTAAAGGAAATGTTTTAGTTTAACACAGACTGAGAGAAACCATAGTAGTTTAAATAAATAAGGTGTTGAAAAATCAGTTCACTCATTAATTATGAACAATTCAGTTGGATCATTGACCTAGACCAAAGACTATACCATAATGATTTTTGTGTTATATATAATAATTGTTACAGTTTTGTAATATATGTAAGACAGAAAGCACTATACTGAAGTGGTATGTCAGGTTTTAACAAGTTCTTTAGTTATAGCCACAAAGGTTACATACACAACTTAGTAACAATTGTCATTTCTATTAGAAAAAAATGCCAACTGAAGTAGATGTTTTAGGTAATAACATGCTATGGTCCGGTGTATATTCCGCTTGCTTTTAAAATGTAATCCCACTAAGTAATCCCCATTTTTATTAAAAAATACCATTAATCTGATAACATGTCTTTTAATATACTGTAACGGATTACAGTTGGATTACTTTTGTATCCAGATTACTTAATGCCGTTACTTGTAATCCATTACTCCTCAAGCCTGATAATTATATCCTGGATTTATCTCCGTTAGCGGGCTTCACCTATCCAAACATTCTCCTTCAGAGAGAAGCTGTACTTTGAAGCTAAGTTAAGCGATTTCAGCCTGGCTACGTGCACGCTCTTGTGACAGGGGTCGAGATTGCAGGGTCAGACCAATCACAATCACGGACCAACTGTAGATCAATGTACATCACGATTGAGGAATAATTCTTTAAAAATATGAAGAATTAAAATCAATAATTCAGACCAAAAACAACACGGTTGCTTCAGTAAAAGCAGCAAGGACTGAATGCAGAGCGTTAACACTTCGTGAGATTATAAACGGAGAATAAACACACATTCTGATGAGTTTCATTTTCACCATTATCTTGTCCATGGCTCTGATGCTGCGTTCATACAGCTCAGCCTACATCGTAAGGTGGCCAATATTTATATTTTATATTAACTTACAGGACTGAGGCTCTCTTTCTAGGAGAACTGATTGGTCAGGAGGCAGGGATGTAGTACTCTCTCAGATCCTAGCCAGAACTAAACCTATCCCGACCAGGTTTGTCGTTCAGCCCAAGTTACCATGGTGATTTTTAGCCCCATAAGACATTAGCCGGCTTTGTAGGACAGCACACGCAGATTAAATCCCGGAAGTCCCTGAGTCTGAAAACGAGAACAAAACACAAAATACAGTAAAACACAAAATTGCATTAAAAACTCAGAAAAAACAAAACAACATCAAAAAGACACAAAACTACAACAGAAACTCACAAAAACTAATCTATTGACACTGTAGATGGACCTAAACAACTCTGCTGACTATGTTCTTAAACATGATTCAAGGAAGTCACCAAACTTTGTATCTTTAGTGACTGTATCATCCTGTGTGTCTGTTCATGACATGAAACCATGTGGTGTTTCACAGATATCAGACTGTCAATTCAAAAATGTCCATAGGTTTCATATAATCATTTTTCAGTTTAGCTGGTTTTGTTGTTTATGTTGAGGATCCATTTAAATGGTATTTGTTGTGAACTTTTATTACAAGTTCAATCAAAAAAACATAGTAATACTAAAGGTTTAGGTCATTGTCAAGCAGCCATAGGAGTAAAAACCTGTGCCCCAGAAGAGGTTCTATTTTTTACGAATTTTCCACCTTGGAATAACTACAATATCCTGGCATGTGAAAAAAAAAAGTAGTGGAATAGCTGTGGAAAAATCAGTAAGGCAATGTATGCACTCGAGCATGGTAGATAAATAACTACAGCATCTTAATACTTACAGGAAGGTATATACTTGCTCATTCTAGTATAAATAGGTCACATTCACTGTGTTTAAGGGTCTGTGTTAATGAGAATCCTTTCATTCATTGTTTTGTCTTTGCCTTTGATGAAACACTGCTGATGAAAAACAGCAGTTACTCCTAAAGCAACACACTGAGACATGTAATACAGCATGGACTGTGCTGTGAAATCTGGATAACCGGACACTGTTCATGTTATTGCAGCTTCCATCGGCCCCTATGATCAGATGCCTAAGTAAGCATGTGTCTTATTCAGGGGTCTTTCAATATATGCCGTGGGTGGCAGAAGCTGTTGATGACCCAATCGGTTTCTGGCAGAGAGGAAGGGGAAAACCCCGCTTGTCCACCGGCTTCAAAGAACGAGCCGGTAATCTGAAACAGGCCAGAGAATGACAGCAAACAGGACGCCTGGCTGTTATTTGTGGGTTCGGCCCCTCGAGCTGCGTGTGAAAGCTGTCACTGAGGATAAACCCACAGCTCTCTATCGGGTCACAGCTCAGTAACACTCATCATCATAAAACGTCTACATTACTGCATGGATCTTGTGTCGGGTCTACAGTGGAGAAGCCAAACGTTGGGCTGGGACAGGAAGTTGTGTCACTAGGTTAACAGTGGGATGACACCCAGCATTGCTTGTAATTATCTGTCATGTTTGAGCCTTCACAGGATAAGAGTGAGATGAATAAATCACTTTAAACTAACAACAAAAACAAAAAACACTTGTGTGTTACCTGACATTTTTCTTAATTATTTTGTATTGAGTTGCATTTTTATTACCAACTTGGAAGTTTTGAAGTGCATCTCTGCGGTGATTTTTATTTATTTTAATTAATAAAATATCTGGTATAATACTGGATGTTTAGTCAGATAGTATTCTTCATAAGTCATTGTCAAGCAGCCGTTGGTGCAAAATAATGCTCAAAGAAGGCCAATCAGTCTGGTAGTGAAGAACCATCGTTATTTCCATTCACTCCACTCCATCGCAGAGTGACCTGCGGAGTAATACAACTTTGTTACTAATCTGCGTCAAAAATGTCCTTGGATCAACTTTTAGCCTTCAAACACATGTAATACACATGTAATACGTTTTATAATGTTTATTTTTTTAATTAAAAATGATTATTATACCAAATATTGCCAGCAACTCACAAAACAACGACAAAACGCACAAAATAAGAGAAAAATATACTGAATAATAAAAATAACAGACAAACCACAACAAAATAACAGCAAAAACACACACACTAAGAGAGAAAAATATTCACTATGACACACAAAATGACCACAAAGACGCACACTAAATGAGAAAAATACAAGACCGCTACAAAATATACTAAAAATAACAGAGAAACAACCAAACTGCACCAAAAACGCACACAGAGAGAGATTAATTTAAATAATAGCAACAAGAAACAAAAACACACAAAATAAGAGAAACATATACAGAATAATAAACAGAACAGACAAACAGCAACAAAAATAAACAAAATGACACCAAAAACACCAAAATGATGGTAGAAATGATCTTGATTAAAACATGAACTGAAAATACAAAGATCAGTCTTGGTCTCACACCAGGAGGGAGATGTCCAGAAATGATCAAAACTATAGAAATGTATTCAGGTGACACTGAATACTGTTTCATTCACATATTTAAAAAATTAGATTCTTTACAATGTGTGTTAACACTCATTCACTCCATCATTATGCTTTATAGTTGTTTTTTCACAGAATTCTGAGCAAAATGTCCTCGTCGGACAAAGGGGGTGCTTGGATTCCAAAGTAAGAGAAAGGGGGTACTTGATCCAAAAAGGTTTTAGAACCACTGCTTTAAAGGGCCACTTCTTGGATTTGTGAGCATTGATATACTCGAGGAAGCCTTTTCTCTTGGGTACTATGATTACCTTCCCCATCTCAACGTATTCAAACCCTAATCATCCACATTGCTTAAATATCATCAGCAGGAGTGAAACTAGTAAAGTGCTTTATATATGTATAAATATAACTTTTTTTTTTTTTTTGTGCATCTCACTTGTTCATGATGGAGCTTCAACAACTACTGAATTTAAAAACCACTGCTTTAGACCTTTTGATCAAGCAGAGGAATCTTCTTACAATCCTTGGATTAGAGGTTAAATAGAATAAACAGATGTGAGTGGGCTGCTTGTGCAGCTTCGCGTGTGAGGTTAAGACAGTCACTTCATCTGAACTAATAATCATCTTTAAGGTGACCAGACCAAAGTTAATATTACAAAACTGAGCTTCTTTTAAACACTTTTTTGTAAATTATTGTCTCTGCAGTCAAGAAGGAATTCAGTAAAGAGTGTTAGATTCACCTCTGAAAGTCTCATGTGTCTTCTGCAGTTTTCTACTGGAACCTCTCTACACAACCTGAGGTCACTGGAACGTTTCCAAAGCCCGTAGACGGACCGTCTCCTCTAACACCTCTCATGTTTTGACAAATGAGCGTTGATGAAGGGCCAAATGGCAACAGGTTCTTGTGAGTGGACATATTTGGCCCTCAGAGGCGGGAGGAATGTAGATTTTACAGGGCAGCAGAGGTGCTGAAGCAACCATCTGAGCTCATATCAAACATGCAGTGGGATCTTGAAGGTGGGCACAGCTGAAGAATGGTTGTTTTTAATGTTATGAGAGCAACAGAACGTATCACATTAAATCAATAGCTTGTTCTGAGAGTGGAATAGTGTAGGTCTATGGCAAAAAAGTTATAAATTGTAGAATTTTTTTTTTTTTTTTTTTTCTGGTTTTATGACTTTGAAAGGAAAGTAAATATGGATGCAAAAATGACAAAGGCAATTAAAGAAAGTGACAGAAGTATAGTACAGAACTTGACAAAAAAACACAATCTGGAATCATTGAACTCAATAACAAAATAAATTCCTATAAACAACATACAAAATAACAAAATATTAATTACCCAAGCATCCATCATGAATTTAAGTAATTTAATTCACCTCAAATGTTTTAAAAATCCATAATGAACAAACATTACACAAACACCCCTGTACAGATGGTTTGTGCCCACATCAGCCCACCAAACACCCCTATTTAAACTTGACTTGGATTAGCCAATCAGGTTTCCCGGAACCCTGAAGTGCTGCTGGCTAACAAACAAACATGCTGACAGGCCTTTCCCTGCACAGTGACAGTTGTTTAAACTGTAACATGATTATTTGAATGGGTGAACAATTATGATGTAACCAGAACAATGATAAAAGACAGAAGAATGGAATGATGACAGTAGCAACAAGTAAACATATATAGGCTGCCTTTTCAGAAAAAAAAAAAGAAAATAGAATGCAACATTTTTTTTTATTTTTTGGCCATACGGCGCCTTTTTTGTGTTTCATATTTTTGTCAATTTCTGTACTTTACTTCAGTTTAATACTGTTTAATTGTCTTGGTCATTGTTGTGTTAGTATTTAGGGTCCTTCCATAGTTTTAAAATCCAGGAAAAAAATTCAACTTTTTCTCACTTTTTGGCCACTTTTTTGCATTTCAGATTTTTGTCAATTTCTGTACTTTACTTCACTTTAACCCCGTTTAATTGCCGTGGTCAATGTTGCATCAGTATTTAAGGTCCTTCCATAGTCTTAAAATCCAGGAAAAAAATGCTACTTTTTTTCACTCTTTGGCCATATCGTGCCTTACCTCCAATTTTTTGTGCATTTCAGATTTTTGTCAATTTCTCTACTTTACTTCAGTTTAACCCTGTTTAATTGCCGTGGTCTTTGTTGTATTAGTATTTAGGGTCCTTCCATCTTATCTAAAAAGCAAGGAACGTCTGTGTGTGTGTGTGGAGCAAATATCATAATACCGGTCCGTCGGAAACACTTCTGTTGTGGCCATTTTGCATTCGTGTTGTGACCTTTTTGCATTTGTGTTCATTTCTTTAAATGCATTCACCTGACACTTCACGGCCACCGCGTTTCCTGAAAAAAATAAATGGTTTATATCACTTATTGCCATTTTGAGGAAAAATAGAGATATGAATATTGGTCCATATCACCCAGGCCTAATGTAACCAAGAGTAATGTTTTATCTTGTAAAGGATACGATTGTCTAAACTGTGTGAAATGAGGGGTTCAAACACTGCTTAAAGTAGGATTTTATTAATATGAGTGTGTTACCTCAATAACAAATGGAAATCTCTAGACTGATATGCTGCCTTGTTATGTAGCAAGTGTTGCTAATGCTACACCACTTTAGTTAAACAAAGGAAAGAGACTGCGTGACTATAAGAACATGTTTGATGTTAATTGTACTTGGAACCAGTTCGATAAATTGCTTACATACAATTTAAAAACATATTTGAAAATGACCTTGTCTTAAATGATCTTTTATTCCTTTTTTCCATTTAGGGCGTTGATTTTAAGTAGGTGAATTGATTTGTTTTTTTGGTAAATAACTTTAATATAGTCTAAATTATTTGATCGTGATTTTACAAAGAATAAATTGTGATATGATTTTTTTTTTCTTCCCCATATTGCCCACCCCTTATGTGTGTGTCTGTGCTAGACATTAACTCAAATTATTTAAAACTCTTATTCAGCTCCTATCAGTGTTATGAACACTGCTAGTAGCTGAATTGCACTTATGGTTATATCAGCATAAATACATAGTAAATGATGAACTGTTCTTATTTGATTAGTTTTGTATATAATAGTGTATTTCTATGGACCTTGAGTCTGCTGCTAAGACATTCATTCAATCTAAAATCACTTGATGTTTTATGGTTTTTTTACATGATTATCTTTTTAATGACCTCCTTTCTGTTGCAGACAAGGAGAGCTGAGGTAAAGGTAGCACTGCCTTGGGCCACGGTGGTTTAAGTGAGAGCCCCCTGCCTCTGTTATCAAGGCATCAAAATCTGTGACGAACACCTACAACATGTCCCCAGCTAAATTATGGAGAGTTGGTTGAAATGAAATATTGACAAATAAATGTATTTTTTTTAAATTCTTGTTAGTTTTCATTTCTAATTTCTGGTTAATTAAAACTAGCATTAGGAGGCCACAGTGCAGGGAGAGCCGCTGGCATGGAGGAGAGGACATCAGTCTTAAGGTAGAAATCAACATTAAAACGGGCCAAAACCATGTTAAAAAAGGACACTTTTTTTTTTTTTGCCAGAAAGCATCAGGTCACTAAAGTCTCACTCTTGTCATTTTCTGAAACTTGGCAGCCCTGTAATGTGTGTAAAAACGTGTGGGAACAGAGTGTAATAGATGCACCTCTCGTGAAATCTGAGCATGGAGTGAGGAATCATAATCTTTGATTTGAGGGGCACTGCCCCTTCTTGCCCCTGCGTAGAGCCGGCCCCACATTGTGCTCAGAATTAAAACATCTCCCGCCTCAGCGAAGCTTTTGAGGGTTTTTCTACCGCATTGTGCCGAGACAGCAAACCTAACACTGAACGCAGGTTTGTTCGTCATGGTCATAAATCAATCTTGCAGGACGGTGAGTGAAGAAAGGGAATGAAAGAAAAGCTGTGAGAGGAGGAGGAAGAAATCAATTTTGACACATTAGGACTATTAGCTCATGGAGAGGGGGATACGAATTGGAGGCTGGATGTTAAGAAGAGCTCCAACTAAAATGGCTTCTCAGCTGATGAGCTGATGCTCTTAAGCATTCTCCATCATTACTTTGAGTCTGAATGAATGAACAGAGGGACACAATTCATAGCATTTTAGTGACTTGCTTACAAAGATGTTAAATATTTGTTACATTAGTGGCCTGGCTTCTTTAAAAGAAGTCCTATCTATTAAAAGCAAAGTGTGTGTGTGTTATGGGCAACATGTGAAAAGGCTATAAACAAACCAGTGAGTCCATTAAAACAGCTCTATTTGAAGTGGCAAAACTTAATATATTAATGAATATTATTTAGTAAAACCCTTAATAAATCATGAATGCTGTTATTTCCTTACGTCTTCACCTCTTTTTTTAATTTCTTTAAAAATATGGTACATAACCATCATACATGATGACAAATGAAAACTATATATTATATGATCCAACTATTTTCTTATAGTGTTGTACCTTCAATGACATATTTTTTTGCATTTGTACTATTTATTTTATTTATTTTTTTATTCAGTTCATTTCCGACATCGTTGCATTCACAGAAATTCATTTGACATTCAGAGCAAAATCACATCATTGTTTTTTTTTTTTTTGTCCTTTTTTTGTCCTTTTTCATGCCGGAAAGGGCGACGGAAAAAAGCATTATGCTTATCCAGATCCGTCCCCTAATTTGAACACAGATAATTTTACATCCAACCTCGTTTCTTCCCTTTTTTTTTTTTTTTTTTTGTCCTTTTTTTTTGTGATGTGTTCTCGTCTGCAGTCATTGTTCCTGTTGTTACTCCTCTTCACTGTCCTTTTCCTCCGTATTTCCTCGGGCTTTCTTTTCCAGTCGTTGTTTACGTTCCTCCAACTCTCCAAACGTGAAGTTCTTCTTCTTTCGGAGTACCTTCATATCCTCTGAAAGTCGCCTCAGCTTACGATCCATCCGGAGGGCACATGCACATACACATACCCCCATCATTAGCAGGGCAAAGATCATGACTCCTAGCAGATAGATGTCCTCCACATATTCCACTGTCAGCTGGGAGAGACAGAGCATCTGGCTTCTCCCTCGTGCATCCATGACATATCCACCTGGGTATGTGTCCTTTGGACACGGTATTTCGTGCTGAAGCAATTGCCTCGTTGAGAAAATTTTGTCAATGGCGCTCAATGACCAGTTAATGAGTTCCATGTCGTCGCTGTAGCGTTCAATGAAGAGTTGACTTGAGATCTGTATGCGTGTAGAAATGTACTCCTCGTTTTCTCCTTAAATTGTTTCAGATTATCGGACTGTTGTGTCTCTTCGTCAAGGCTGTTCCAGAGGTTCATGGCTCTAGTACCTTTCTTAAAATCTTCTACAGACTACACTTTCACCAATTATGGTAAATTATGATGCATCAAAAACTCATATATGGTTTTTTTATTATTATGAGTGATGTATGGTTATTACATTGCTGTGACAGAATATCCAAAGTCCTCACACACATTGTCCCTGCTAGAATCATTCACACAAACGTTTACTTGCAGCAGGTAAATCGATTACAACAGTTACAATTGATGTTTTCAACATAACAGGTACCCTTTAATGCAAACATCGGCAATGTGGGTCTTTTAATGCTGGTGTTTCAAATGACCTGGACATAATTTTTTTTCCTTCATCCCTTCACATAGATGACTGGATTTATTAACATAATTAGTGCTGTCAAGAGATTAAAAGAATTGTGTGATTAATTAATTGTGCTCTGTAATTAATAACAATAGAGTTTCTTCTTCTGTTGGCTGATATTCTTAATAATTCATTGGGAGGATGATGGACGTTTCCAGGGCCTGTGTGCCTGCATAGTCGTTATCTTCAGTGACCTCTGACTGTGTATCTAAGCATTTATTAACTATCACTAAGTCCCCAAAGTAAACTCACAAAATGACCCAAAATATACATAAATTACAGCAAAATACACAAAATGATAAGAAAAATCCACAAAAACATACAAATTACAAAAATATACTAATAAACACACACAAAACAACAACAAAAATACACAAAATGACTACAAAAAATGCACATAAATACCATGAAATACACATAAATGTAATGCAAAATGACACCAAGAACACAAGAACAAAAATACTTGGTGACTGATAATACACAACAACACCAAAAGTACTCCAAAAACATAAAATGACAAGTATAATACACAAAAAAGCTCATAACACAGAGAAACAGCAAATTCACTCAGAATGATTCCAAAAACCTAAAAAAAATAACAAAAAAATACACAAAACAACAAAAACACAAAAAACCATTTGTTCTTTCCTGGATTAATGCTCAGATTGGTGATTATTCTAAATACTGACATGACGTTCATAATGTGGCCTACGGATAAGATACAATCACAGTTTTGCGGCCCTGCTGTGATGATAGTTTCCCGTACTTTAATGCTCATTGACTCCAACTGTTAACTTAATAAAACATAATCAGTGTTGTCCTTTTTACCCGTCACTGGATCATAACAATATACTGTAACCAGTGTGAATACTGTACAATGCTGTTCGTACACAAAACAATCACAACGTAAATGTGACTTAATTGGGCACCAAACACTGCAGTAAAACGCCTTCATTTCCCTCCTCGCCTACAAATGTTGACGCCTCTCAGCTATCCATCCTCTCTTTCAGCTTAGTCAAGCTAAATGAATGAAGACTGGTGCACTTTCTACCATGATTTAAAGGAGCTGGCAGACAAATGCTAATTTTCTGGAGTAGCACTTGATTGTGTGAGGGAGTAAACAGTTACAAAGAGAAATCACTCATTTTGTTTACAGATCTGTTTAAAAACCCGCCACAGCAAACGTGAATCACTTTGGCACCATGTTGGTCTCAACATTCATCAATAAGTGGAATTAAGTAGTTTTATTAGGGTGAAGTACATTTAACCATACTTTGACAACATTATGATCAATGTTGGGGTAATGTGAATTATTCTTCTGTTGGATTAAGACGGCTTGTCTGCGGGCACTGTTTGATTTCTGCTATTTTTTTTTTTATTTTGCCAGAAATGACTGTTTATATTCATAAGTGAAGAAGTTTACTATTTATACTGGGGTCAGTTTATGTTTTGCTAATTGAATTGTCCGTTCAGAAAAGGAAATGGAAAAACAAAAAAACGATTGGCTATTTGATTGTGGTTTTCAAATCGAACTAAAATTGAAATTCAAGGTATATTTCTTCATCAGGGTCAAGGAGGGGTAAACATACATTTAAAAAGTGGTTGATTTAAAAAAAACAGAAATACTAGAGGCCAAAAAAAAAAAGGCGGTTTTTAATTTTGGTGAGACCGGAAGTTCTTCTTTTCAAAATAAGAGCACATATGATGACGCTGCTATTTTTCTGGCACCAAAATATATGAATATTTCCCTGTTGTTTAAAATGTCTTTGGAACTGTACTCAACAACAAAATAATTTTTAAAATGGCAAAACAAGGCTTGTCATCTGCAGCAATCACTGAAAATATATTGGACCAAAGTGAAGGTGGAAGGGGTGTTTCAGAAAAACATGTGAGGAGATTTTGCACAGAAAATGGTTTAATGCGACTCACCGATATATAAATTGGTGCCAGAAAAACAGTAGTGTCCTCATATATGTGCTCTTATTTTGAAAAGAACAATTTACGGTCTCACCATAATGAAAAACAGAAACAAAAATATTTAGTTGTTTATCCCTTGTTGACCCTGATGAAGAAATATGGCTTGAATTTCAATTTCAGTTGTTCAATTTCAAAATCCAATAACCAATCATTTTTTGTTTTTTATTTCTTTTTCTGAATGGAAAATGCAATGACTAAAACATACACTGACCATACTGGTGGCCTCAATACATAATTGCATCTGGCAATCATTTCCCTTGTAGGCTTGGAGTCACTGATGTGGATTTGATTAATGTTTTTATATGCCAATCATTGCAATATAAAACAGCCTTTGAATATTTGTCAGTGTTATTCATCAATGTTGTCATATTGTTGCTGTGCATGATGATACCATGTTGCCTCCCAGAGGTAAATCATTTTTTAGGATCATGAATGAAAACGTCTACCTGCAACATGCAACAATGCATCGATTGGTGAGAGATAGGAATAGTTCAATTAGGAAGATGTAGTTTTCTGTTTGTCAGCACGAAGAGAGAGAGCTGAGAGGGATGAAAAGCCCTTTAAAATGTGTCTGAAAAGGCAGCTGCTCTGTTCCACCACGCTGACTGATGGGATGATGTCCTCTCGGGCCTGTTGATTTGAATAGTGTGAATATTTATGTCCAGAGGTGTTTGCTGCCTCCTAATGTCTGCGCTCCATAAGCAGACACTTATCGTCAGCCGTAAGTGCTCGTATATTAACGGGGCCGCGTCCTGCCAGAGGAAGCATTAGGGTCTCCTCATTATTTAATCATCGCTTGCTTCACACCAAAGGTCTGTGGGTGGGCTGGAGGTTGCAGGAGCACTAAGGTCACAGCAAGGCTACGATTAAAGACGGCCTTGTGTGTAAGGAGAGTGGGCCCGCCGTCAAGTTCAGAAGATTTTGTAATTAAATTATGTTAACCTACATTCATGAATAAAAAAAAACTCCTGCCACTAAAGCAGTGTTTTTCAAATTGTGTAGCGTGCCCCCCTTGTGGGCAATGGAGACATGACAGGTGAGGCGCGACAAACAGGAGGATATTTTCAATTTAATGCCGAACTTTTTAACTAAACCCCTTCTTTCTGCTGACCTGCCACTAGGGGGGAAATTTAAAAAAATGCCTTGATTATGAGCGTTATTACTGACGCAGTAAGACACGCCCACTCAGGCAGCACACAGTGCTGGCAGTGACAGAGCACTGTCTTCTCAACTACTACACAAAATACACAGTCCACAAGCATACGTTACGTCTCTGACACGCCAGTGAAGCTGATAGGTTCCATTTTAGTCTGTGTTAATTTCCACCGGGTGTGCTGCGTATCTGCTCCATCCCAGCTCCGTCCCAGCTCCAACAGTCCGGAGCCTTCCGGCAGATGCCGGAGCATGAAGCATCAACTCAGCACAGAGCAAATTTAGCAAAACAAGAAGTTAAGCACATACTCAACATTAAAACATCCGGTTACTTTTCAAAATATTTAAAAAACACATATTTCAAATAACTACATCACCAAAACGTCATAATGGGCGGGGCCAGGCCCGGAGTCAACAGGTATGAGGTTTTCAAAGGTCATTGACGACACCGTGGGCCTGTTTATCTGTTTGTTGTTGTGTTTATTACACATACCTTTAACTGCGTTTTCACACGATTATGTAAATATCGCACGAATTCCTCGGTCTCGTGACGTCAGTCGTCCGACCTGACTGTGCCGTGGCGCACTCTGAATGCAACCGGCGGATTTGGACGGACAGCGGAGCAAATGCGGATCGGAACCGTAATGCAGTGGAGACGTATCCAGTGGAAATTCGGGGTGATCCTCAGAACACCTTGGCCTCACACACACATAAACCACATGCACGCACACACAGAGACAGACGTGGATATACACACACTGTCTGTGCATACACACATTGCTTGATTAACCTTCTGATTAGACCAGAATCTGCTCTTTATGAAAGCACAGAGTCAAAAACATCACTGCAGCGGGGCTGTTTCACACGGAGCATTAGACTTCCTCATTGAGGCTGTCAATCAGTGCTCACTGAGGGCTGTGATTGGAGGAAACCCTCCTCCCTCCTCTCAGCTTTTATAGGAGGGGCGGGGCCAACAGTGAAAACTGCAGGGTAATCCAAATAATCTGTCTCAGCCAATTGCAAAATACAATTGTAATAGCCGGAGTTCAACCCTTAGAGACCAGTAACTCTGATATTTTCCAACTAAATATGCAAAATTAAAAATGCTTTTACTAAAATGGTAAAAGCTAGACTAGTCCTTGTGGCTTGATAAAACAAGTTATTTTAATAGAAAATAGAGAACCCAACAATAATTTTGATATAAGAAAAATTAAAATAAAGCCAACATTTTTGAGCGCTATGCTGCCATCCACCTGTTAATTCCGCTGCCTGTTTCTGACCGGCTCCGATTGTGCCATGCCTGGTTACACTTAAGTTTGTTGATATTAAAAACCACATCAAACCAACCAAATCACCAATATTCACAGAATGAACAATACTCCTTGTATTCATCAATACAACTGTTCTATTTGACAAAAAACAAATCTACTTTTAGGGATCATGATGTATTTAACATAACACTAAATAACTAATTAAATGTAATGCTCAGTGCGTCTTTTGTTTAGCTAACCAGACATCAAATTGCCAGCATGAAATTGTGGTTTTTATGCTACAAATGACTTTTGGTTTCACAAACCTTGAACGTGAGTCTAGAATATGGCCATGGATGCTCAGGCCGCGTGTCTTCATCCTTCTCAGGGTTCATCTCTGGCAAAGTGATTGGCAACACTGCCAGTAGATGTGACCTGCCTCTCTCTGATTGGCCCTTGAGCATGATGTGTTAAATCTATGGTAGAACTGTGAAAACCCATGTAAGGATCAACAGACACTTTTCAGTGTCAGAAGTTAAAACTGAAGCAATGGAAAGAAAAGTCTGGGCTGACAGGACAAAAAAAGTACTTAGTAACCATCCATGCCTTTCAAATGTAGTGGAGTGAAAATATCCCCCAAAAATAATATTCAAGTAAAGTACAGATATACACAAATATATATATATATATATATATATATATATATATATATATAAAATGGTGAATAGACATATGGTTTAATTCCAGCAAACAAATGTGACAATAAGCATGGAAAACACCATATGAAAGGTCGCCTACGAGAAAGTCAATGCTGTGGCAAAAACAGGAAGAACAGATAAAGCTAAGAAAAGAAGAAGAAATAGCTCACAAGAAATGTTTCAATTAATTTTTATCAATACTTTCCACAACTGCTGACTCAGCAGAAAAGATATGTTCTCTATGTCTCCTTTGGTTTTGTTCACGTCTCCTCCTCCGACAATAACATAACCAGCATCAGCTCCAGCTTTGGTAAATCATATTGTGTGTTGAATTGGTATATATACTTTTCTTCCAATAATTTGCATTTCCTGATAGATTAACCAGGTTATATATTCATTAATGGCAAACGTGCTAAATGTATTGCTCCAGTTAATTTGCTAGTTTGATGGACACACTCCTCGCTGCGCCCTGTAAATAGATCAGTCACAATAAGTGTTTTATTGTAAAAAAAAAAAACAAAAAAAAATTAACTCATTGGACAAAACTCAATTCTCATTCATAGTAGTAAAACTTTTACTGAATCATTCTAGTTTTAATATAAGTGCATTTCTTTGTATTGACATTTTTTATTAGTCAACAACAAAAACAAAAAACTGTTAAACGTGACAAAAAAAGTTATTAATCAATCGACAATGAACCACAGACTACATTTATTGTATGAAAAGTAAATACTGGAAATAAGTCTAGCCATGAGTACAGTCATAACATGAAGTAAACATGAACTTATATAGTAATTGGACATATTACTTACAATTGCCTGTTAAACTGCAACAACCAATAATATACAATCTTAACCAAACACTGTAGACTATTAGGTTGCAGGTTTACACATTTCTTTAGGCATTTAGAAAGAGTTATCATCATAAAAACAAATCAGGCTATAGCTTCACATGCGTAGTGACCGTGGCAACTGAACTCTTCTCCTGTTCTAGCTGGATTTTTGAAACTGGGCCCAGGCTTTTGAGCCTGGGTGTGTTATTGTTGATCCATTTTCTCTTCTACACTTGGCCCTGCTGCCAGCACACAGCCTGTGGTCTTGTAAAACTCATGCCTGGGAAACTTTCACTCCCGATTGTTTACGCTTCGACAGTTGTGGAGGGCTTTAAAATAAAGATGAGCTCTGAATCTGACTGTGACCCCCAGGACATTAAAATATCTCTTGACCTTGCAAATGGGGATTACAGTCAAAGTCTTCCCTGGCGGGACGCGGCTGCGCGCTGCGTGTCTCCTGATCCTGTCCACGATGTAAGCTGAGGGAGAATTTATGGCCCCGCGGGCAACTCCGAGCCTCATGTGTCAGTCTCCTCTGCGGATTACAAGATACACAAATGGTGATGCGTGGGTGTCAGGAGAGGTGCGAGACACTGTTGTTTCAGATTTCGGTGTTCAGCTGAAGCTCCACAGTCTTGCCTCTACACAAGTGAATGATATCCTCCCAGGGGACGTATACAGGAAATACTAAGGGCCTCAAGTCACCACAGGACTATAAACACCTGCATGTTGGTGCTTTTTATTCCCACTCTGTTGCTTTGTGTGTCTCAGAGGAGCAATAGCATCACTCTCCAGTGGGCTGCATTACTGTAATTCCTCTCCAGATCCCGACACAGGCCTGTTACTCACCATCCCATGTCAATACTTGGCCCAGTCCATTAATCGAACCGAGGGTCATCCTTTTATGAGACGCAGAAAGGCAGCACAAACAAACCCAAATGTTTGGTCCCTAATGAGCCAGAATCCATCATTAGACAGAGGAGTAATGAAAAAGGTTGTGTTAGATTTTGGTAAACTTAAAGCGGGCATAGCTACTGTACATATCTGTCAAGTCTCCCGCTTTGAGCGGGAAACTACCATATTTTACCCCTCTTTCCCGCCATCCTCCTGTATTACTAATATTATCCCATAAATATCCTGTATTATAATATAGTATTAATTAAAAGATAAATAAAAACGTTCCTCTGCTTCTCCAAACTGAACACTGTCACCAGCCTCACGAGAACCGTTACCTTCACTGACCTGGTTGGCAGTTCTCACGTGATTATGTTCATGCAGACAGCAGGAAAACACCCGGAAACAACTAAGAATCGAGATGGATGGATGTGAATTTCTGGTGAAAAAACAAAAAAACTTGTGTAAATACCATGAAAAAAAGGACAGGAAAATGAGCTCCCTAAAGAGGAGCGGGATGGAACACGTGCGTGTTCTGTAAAATTTGTAACTTAGATTTTAGCGTCTCCATCGAGGGAAGGAACGATGTACTGTAAGTCAGGATGAAAAATCTACCAAGCACAAGCGACACATATACACTCCTTCCAAAAAGTGTTAAAGGATATAAAGTCTGCAACAAATCTGTATAATAAGGCATTAGTGAATGCAGAGAACCACATGAGTGAGCATGAGAAATTAAAAGAAAATATGTATATAAAAATAAAATGTAAATGTCTAAGCACAAGTAATGTGAAATTGACCGTAAATATACAACGTGTTGACTTGTATATGAACTGTAAGTATATTAAATACAAAATGTGCTTCATATATCATACCCATTTAAGTTGTATTATAACGTAGGAATGTTCACAGTATTTCAATGTCAACAAAGGTTGGCCTACCAGATTCTTATCACCTGATACATTTTACGATATATTGTGATTTTTTTGGGTGCCGATTTTAAACCAATTTTTTTTTTAATTTAAACAATTGATTTTTTTAAATTTTTTAGATTTAATCAATATTTTTGTGTATTTGTGCAATATTGCAGTGGTGGTTACAATGCTTTCAATGTATTGCAATGGTTACCTGATGCACTTGATATTATGATGGCAGTGTGTGATGCCTGCAATATTTATGTATGTATGCACAGGCATTTTATTTTTATATAATCTGTTCAGATCAGTGATTAAACTGACACAATAGGAGAAATTATTTTTTTCTTATTTTTGTGCATTATCAGTAACTCAGGGTGATTTATCCTTAATGTTCTCACTTACAGTTGTTACAATGCCATCATTTGTTGTCATGGTTACTTTGAGACTTCTATAGTTTCAGTGAAAAGAAACTTGTTGCACTGTAATTCATGATGGCAGTGTGTAACACTGATGAACATATACAACAACTTGATTTTTCATCTTTACGTTTAATTTGGATATTAACTTGGTCGAATATCTTATCGTGATATGTATTGTATTGCAACATCCTTGCTAATACTCACCCCTAAGTGGTTGACAAGTGGGTATTTTAGAGTTTTTGTACACCTGTCTTAAAATATAAGGGATACTGGAGCTTGGTTGGGGTGGTGGGAAGGCTGGTAGCAAGCGCCAGAAAATGTCCTGTATTTTCAAATCCAAAACTTGACAGGTATGCGGAGCTAGAGATGTCATAGATGTTTTGAAAATGTTGTGTAAAAATGCCTTTTAATAAAAAATAAAAAATAAACCAACGATAATAAGTGGTAATGGTAAAATGAAGAATTAATTAAACTGATTTGAGAAAATCTACCAGGCTTAGATCTGAGTTTAAAATTCAGGATTACTGTCATGAAATCTAAATCATCAGAGTATTTTCAAAATAAAACTCGCAATTATAGAATCAGAATTTTTTTTAACACCTTTTAAAGAAAAAGAAGAAAATCCCCAAAGATTTATGTTTTTAAAAGTTTAAAGTAAAGTTTGACAGTTCATAAACCACCATATCATAAACAATGTAGTATTTCCAAATAACTATGTCTACCTCTAGGGGTATGATGGCGCATTACAGATGGGACTTGAAAACATTTTTCAAAGCTAAATATTAAATCATATTAAATAGTTAAATGTGTGCATGTGATATAAAGAGGGACTAACAATGGAAAATACAGGTTGGGAACCACTAGTATAGTGGGAAAAAATAAATAAAACTTTGATAAACTTTTGATCACAAAACATTAAACAATGCAACATTATCAATTTATTACCAGACATATCAGCAAAGCTAAAGAGAGTTTTTAAGATAAAGAATGAAAAAAAAGATTAGTTTTGAATAGATATATTTTATTAGAATTTGTTTTTAAAGTTGTGATCAGTATGAGCAATACAAGACCAGGGAATGACACAAGTTGATTGTTTAAATTTAGATGTGAAAATGCTTAAAAGGAATACTCAACAGAAATGACAAAGACAGCTCAACTGGAAAACTATTAGATGTAACCTTTAGTAGGAATGAGAGGTGATTTAGAAGCTGCATCTGCAATTAAAAAAAAGCACTTGTGCGCTTTTTTCACATTAGATGTACACTATCAGAGAAAAGTTTTAGAACAACACACTTTTTACAAGTTTTTTTTTTTTACTGAAAATGATTGAGTTTATTGTGTCATTGCACTCTGAAATGAAAGCATGGAACACATGAGCATATTGAGTTGAAAAAGAAATAACGGAATCCAAGAACAATACTGTTCACCTGCTGCTCACGATGGTCTGGTACCACAGTGTGTTCCAACACTGCTTTTATGCAGACAGAGAGAGTTGGAAGTAACCAAGAAAAGTTGGAACACCTGTAGGAATTATTAGCACCAGCTTTCAAGGCTGATTCAACCTTCAGTGCTGCAGAACAGCTTTAAATTAATAACCCACTTTGTGTTCCCTGAAAAAGTCCCATTTGTATAATTCTGAAATGTACATTGTTTTTCAGTTTTGGGTAACCAAACCTTTTTTTTCTACTTTTGGCTGTTCAGTACTTACCTTCATTAGACTTGCACGACTTGAATGGCAATAAATAACGGTGTTGAGGGTGTTCTAAAACTTTTGACTGGTAGTGTAACTCAAACTGGCTCTATGAGGTTAAAGGCATCTGAATGTTGCATAGATGTACGTATTTCAAGGTCTTCCTTGTCCAGCTGGAAGGCATAGGTAAGTGGAACTGTTGTAAGATGGCTGATTGTGGCATCAAAATAATGCACCCCACCAAACCCACGAGTCTGATTTATCATTTCCTGGTATCTGCAATGTCAAATTCCATCCTTTGTAATGTTCCCTGGTTTACCTTGGAATAATGTCATAACAGAAAGTAACTAAGGGCTAAAATGATGGATTAAAATGCTATTTCATCATAGACTTTCAATTGGAATAAATCATGACTTGATGACAACCTGATTTGCAAACACTCATTGGTTGACATTTTCAAAAAGGCAAATCCCACATACAAAAGGATTATGATGAGTGTTCTAGGCTAAGAGTTTATATAAATCGCTCCAAAGGCTTTTCTGACATGATTAAATAAAGTTTCTAATATCCACCTTTAGACCTCTCATTTAAAGTGCATTGATGTAATAGTTACATATCATTTTAAGAAACAAGGTCAACTTTTGAAACATTTCTAAATATAAAAAACAAAACTTTACTGTAAGATCTAGGAAATGTAAGTTCAATAAAGCAAGCTTTAGATTACTATGATCTCAGATTTTTACTTTGTGTTGCAACAAATAATAGTTTTAAACTTTCTGGATACAAACGTGAAATAGCATCAAGAAACCTGAAACAGGTAAGCCAATATATATACTATTTATATTAGTTTCTGTCTTATCTATGTGATCATTTTGTGTATAATTCAAAAGTAAAACATTTAGGAAAAATATTTGTTTTCAATCTTTAATATGTATGTGCAAAATGAACATGACAACTTATATACAACATGATAAAATACATACATCAAATTCATTCAATTTACAAATTACAGCTACTGCCAGGCTAGTTTTGGCCGTTAGATGGCGCACTTGTATAGCAGGAGACTTTTTTGATGACTTGAATACATTCTCAAATTCATTGAAATGTATTCATTTATTTATTTTAATTAGGTTGGGATATTTTTAAAACATTTCTGGAAAACTTTTTTAAATTGTTTTACCGGACTTTATTAGAAACATGTTGAAACATCAATGTATACTTTTAAAGTGTAAACCTTTTTAAACTCTTAAAAGTAGGTTTGGACACTCGATTCAATATATATAATGAATAATTATTATTATTTGAAACAGTATGAAAAAAAAGTAGTAGTAGTAGTAGTAGTAGTAGTAGTAGTAATAGTAGTAATTTGTTTTCTGAAACATTTCTTATAATATTTTCTCATACTGGACTTACTTACATACTTTTAACAATTTTTATTTAACCATTTCTTATTTTAAAAAGACATTTAGCAAATAATATACTTTACGATGTTTTTAAAATAGTTCACACTAAATCAGGCCGATACATATAGTGAATCATTTCATCACAGTAGACGTACTACAAAAAGTAATACCATTTCACACAGAGCACAAAACTTAAAATACGCTAAAACAAAAACAATAAAAAAAAACAAAAAACAAAAAAAGAAACACCAATAACCCGAAAAACTAAATAAACTCATTCAAAAACACAAAAAATAATTCCTATTCTCTTGATAAAAAAAAATACACAGATTGACAGATTTCCGCATTTTTCAGTGACGTCAGCCACCTGTAAACCTCCACCTCTCACGTGACCTAATCGTAGTAGTGGGAGTGTAAAGATGGCTGCCGCGCTAAGCTCATACGGATCCAGTCTCCTCGGGATTTTCAGTTTTCTTCGCTTCTTGTTTTTCCGGAAGGCTTTCCGTCAGTCCATATGTCTTCTCCTTGTTGTTTGTGTGCTGACGGACCGATCGTTGGCGGATGACTCTATGCCAACGGAGGAGTTTTTGAAGCGGGAATACTCTCTGGCTAAGCCGTACCGCGGTGAGTTAAGCTAAAAGTCACACATCAGTTGCGTCAGAAACTGATCAAAGTCACTGCTAAGACCCAGTTCGGCCCTTTTCAGCATAATTTACCGATTTATTATCTTCTTAAACCAACTAAAGTCAATATTTGTCCTTTCGTGCGTGCGTTGAAGCTACTTTAGGGCGAGACACTCGTAATTACATTTTAATAGTGGTTATTAACTAATGCTAACTATGTCATTACTGTCAGAAAAATGTGAAGTTACGTTACCAACAACATTACCACCTTTTGCTTTAATTTCATGAGGCGAAATAACTGTAAAGCGTAATACCTTTTTGGCGACTGTAGTATCAATAAGTTAACGCCTTAATAACGTAAATTGTAATAAAGTTAATCTATTGTGAATTTTTTAATGCGTGTTTATTAAAATTCTTTAACCATCTGTCAGTTTAGAATTAGTGCTTTTGCTTTGAAGGGTCAGTATATTACGTAATATCCTCCTGACAGTCATGGGGCGAAAGAGCGTTTCACTTCAGTGTTTTTGTGATTTTAAGCTAAACTAGTGCAGTGCCCGTAGAAGTGTGTCTTGCTATAGAAAAGTGGGAGGTTAAGTAGCTTTTTCATGGATGGTTTACATGGGAGCATTAAATCCTCTTTAATTCAGAATAAAAGTTAAATCCTCTTTAAACTGACCTTGTAAACACTCACTTCCTAATGCAAAATTAATTCTGAATTACACACGCAATGCAATTTATTTTTTTATTGTTGTTATTACTACACGCCTTAGTTACAAACTTTGCTCACCGAGGACACCTGTTGGTCAATATTTACGGGGTGTTTTTTTTTTTTTTTTTCTTTTTTGGGATATTAGACACACTAGTTATTTTTCAAAGCCCTTAGTGCAGTCACTCAGCTTTTAACTTAGCCTCAGTTGCCATGACTACCTGTCAACATTGAGTTATTCTGCGGGATGTGGGTTTGGGATGTCCAAACAAATCCAACGTTGCACATTTATGAACCAAGCAGCAGTGTTCTATCTGTATTCTAAATTCTATGAGCTATCCTTCAAGAGGACAACCAAATGGTTTTCCTGAAAAACATCATTAATCCTAAAATAAATAATTCTAAATAAAAAGCTGGATTGTAATGCTCAAAAATGACCATGATTAGAATAACCTATACTTATTTTTCAAAACAATTTTTTAGCATTTGTTTTGCTGCATTTCCCCTTGTGACATTGGCATTGCACATGAAACAAAAGTTCACTTCATCTCATGTTAGCATATGATATCAATGATACGGCCTGGATGTTTTCTCTAAAGCCTGGTAAAATTCTGCTGTAATCATGTTATCTTATTCATTCTTAATCTTGTTCGTGTTCTGAATCCGATTTCAAACCATCCATCCACTTTTTTGTTGAAGCTCATTTTCCTCCAAATGTACCATGTTCATATATATATGTCGGTGTCATCTGGGTGACTGTTTCCAATCTTATAATAAAAACCTTTGGATGGAGGTTTTGCACACAGTTTGATGTACTTGCACATACTGTTTTGCAGGCCTGGGCTTCTCCAGCTCGTCTCAGTGGGATCTAATGGGCACTGCTGTGGTGACTCCTGACTATGTGAGGCTGACCCCGGACCAGCAGAGCAGACAAGGAGCTGTGTGGAGTCGAATCGTAAGCCCACCACTACTTCACAGTGCCCCTTCTTTACAAGTGTCGAACATTTACGCATTCACAGCAAAGTAGTATGATGTACCTATCAAGTGTTCACTTAGAGTTAGACCATCAAACATCACTCAAGCATTAAGTCGACTTTAAATTAACCATTGTTTTATTTTTATTTTTATTTTGCACAATTACAGAATAATACACATTATCACATAAAAGATGGATAAACCGTGCAGGAAAAGGCAGAAAGCTCAAAGATCTTTTTTGAAGCCTTTATCTAAATAGTAATCAGTAAAGAACAGGCAATACAACAGAACTTAAAAAAGAAAAGATATATATATATATATATATCTATATATATAGATATATATATGTAAAACCAAAAGAGAACCTAAGATAAATGAGAAAAATACAAAGCTTACTACAACATAAAAATATAATCAAAAACACAAATGATTGTAAATGTGAATTGTGAATACCTCAATACCAGAATACTCATCCAACATTAATGGATGAGTATTCATCTATTATTGAATGAATAATCTACTAAATGAACAAAAATAAAATGTACCACCATAAAATATACCACAAAGCTCTAGTTACGTACAATCAAAAACTTTTTAAGTCATCTTTTGTAGCATATCAAAGAGTTCACCTAGAATGTGGGTTTATTCAATTAATTTTGCCCTGGTAAATTGAGGAAGTGTACAGCCCTCCCGCTGTAGCCGTCTCACTGTAGAGGGAGGGAGGGCCTGCTGCCTCGGCTCCACAGACAGTGACAGCCGGGGGAGTTGTCGCTTGAAAAGTTCAAATTTTTCAACTTAGAGTGACTAGGTCGCGCAGGACCAAGTCGCAAAAATGGCACAAGTCAGGTCGCTTGAGATCACATCATTTACAGTATGTTGATTTTTAATGTAATTTAGTCATGTTTGGTGTAAAGGTGCGTTCACACCGAACGCGACTTCAGGGCCAATATTCGCTTAAATCACCCATGATGAGTCACTTGAACATTGTCACGTTTTTTGGTCACTGTAGAAGGAGGGGACAGCCTCCGGCTCTACAGACAGTGACGGCCAAGGGAGTTGTCGCTTGAAAAGTTAAACTTTTGCTGGAATTGCTCGAGTCTCGACGCTTGAAGGGATGTAGCTTGACGTTGCGTCATTTACATTGATTTTGAATGTAATCTAGTCACCAGAGTCGGTGAAGTAGCGTTCAGTGTGAACTCACCTTAACGCATCTTCAAATTGTTTTCAATCACCATTCAAAAGTTTACAATATCATGTTTGTACAGTATAATATCCCATTATAATGTGATAGTGATTCACAATATACGCACCGTGCTTCCTCAATAACAGTTTTCTGAGTTTGTATTTGTCTGTTTTGGTCATTTATGAAGTGGGAGTTTTCAGTTGTCCATATACGATACATTTCACTTTCCAGCCCTTACACCTGCGGGACTGGGAGCTGAAAGTGCATTTTAAGATCCACGGCCAGGGGAAGAAGAACTTTAATGGGGACGGACTGGCCTTGTGGTTAACCAAAGATCGCATGCTCAATGGTAAGTAGATGGACTATAGAAATCAGAGCATAAAGTGCTGAGCACACACACGGTTGAACTTTTGCATGTACCGGTTGGTACTCAACAGGTAACTTTTCCAGTTGTGTTTGCTGGAATTATGGTCGATGCATTCAAAGGTTTGACACTCAAAGATTTTTGACTAAAGCCTGATTAGAATCGTGAATGATAATGTAAAGACACCTGCTTGTGGAATTGAATATAGTTGGCTGCAATTTAACATCATGATTTCAAATTTAATGTGTTAGCAAAAATGTGGAAAATCCTGCTACTATTTTTTTGAACAGATACCACAGCACAGTTTAACTTGTGGCCTCAAGGTTTGTAACTTGGCTTCTTTAAAGATTGTTCCTCTTAGGTCGGGGTGTCAAACTCATTGTAGTTCAAGGACCAGTTCGATCACATGTGTGCCCCAGGTTTTAGGTGGGAAAACAATTTCACCATTAATGTGCCCAAGTTTGCACTTCCAGTTATAAATCAGACATGAAGCATGCAAGGTATCAACAATATCTAAGTAATAAGTGACAGATATTTAAATGTCCTTTGATGTATTTATTTTTTGACCAATTTTTATTTAATTTGGGCAGATTTTGTGGAATAACTTGAGAAAAATTGCAGGATTTTGGAAGAATTAGAGTTCTTTCAACAACAATTTACAACTAAATTCTTTAATAATTTATAAATGATTCATTTTTTCTCTGTCAATTGGAGGCCCTTAAGGGCCGGATTTGGCGCCCCGGTTGAGTTTGACACGTGTCTTAGGTCACCTGTGTACATCAGTCTTTGTCCCAAACACTTGTCGAAGCTTATAGATATTACAACAAACGTTCTAACTTTTCTCTCAGTTAACTCTTAACTATCTTAGATGATCTGACCCTGTTCACAGTAATCCTCGTTTCATGTCTCCTGATTGGGCACAAACTGTTCTAATCCCACCCTGTGTTTGTCTGAAGGTCCTGCGTTTGGCAACATGAATCAGTTCGTTGGACTTGGAATATTTGTGGACACTTATCCCAATGCTGACAAAAGCCATGATGTGAGTTGGCACGTTTAGGTTTGTTGTTGAAGGAGATAAAACCTGCAGAAAGTTACACACGACGTGTCCACCATGTTTTTTGCCCACAGAGAGTCTTTCCTTACATCTCAGTGATGCTCGGCAACGGGACTGTGATGTACGAACACGATCACGACGGACGAACCACCGAGCTCGGAGGATGCTCAGTGACTGTGCGCAACTCCGTCCATGACACTTTTCTCCTCATCAGATATTCCAAACGTCGCCTCACGGTACAACACGAAAGACTGTAGCTGGGTTTCCATTACAGATACAGATACAGTGACATTTTTAAATGTCAACAAAGTATAATTGCGCTTTGTTTCCATTGAAGCTTGTTTTTGGGCAAGAGCCTCGTAACTCCTGTGAGACTTCGCTGCAGGAAGACGGACGCTCCAAACCTCCTTATAACACTCTGTATTCCTTTGGTGTTTCACGTCTAACGTGGCAGTATTAAGTTTTATGTACAATGCTAAGAAATCTCCCAGTCTCCACTTCTGTTTACACGTACCACATCATGTTTTCTCGGAGCGAAGTGATCATGTCACATTCTGTGCCATGTATTTGTGGAAAAAGTGTTTCCATGGCGCTTTTGCGACACATTTCAATATCGAAACATCTCAAAATGCTCCTCACGAAAGTGTCAAAAATTTTTTAGCAATATTTGAGTGTTTTTTTAAATGAAGGTGTTCTCATCACCAGTTTTTATTGCACTTTTTAGATTTTGTGCATTTCCTAGGGTAATGGACACACAGCTTGTGTTTGCACTTTGTGTTGACAATGAATGCATTACTGTGTAAACCTCAGACATGATGTTTGAGCCTTTGAAGCCTTGACTATCTACAAACCAACCAACCAACCAAGAAATCTATGAAATTATAATTATTCAAGCTATATTAGGTCTTAACATGCATCCATCTGTTAATTCTACCATAAAAGGAAATGTGCAGAAACTGTTTGCTGAGTCCAATGCTCTTAATTGGTTTCTCTCCTCCTGTTTTGCATATTGTGCTCCTCCTCCTTTCAGATCATGGTTGACGTTGAAGGTAAGCAGCAATGGACAGATTGTGCTGACATCACTGGGCTGCAGCTGCCATTAGGCTACTTCTTTGGTGCCTCGTCGGCAACGGGAGACCTGACGGGTATGAAACCCTTGATGAATTGTTAAAGACTTGCATTCTTATGAAGAACAAATATATTTCTGAACAACTGTTGTTTAGGTTTGATTGTTTTGAATTGAATTGACTTCCAGTGTCTTAATTGTGCATCTAGACAACCACGACATCATCTCCATGAAGTTGTACCAACTGGATGTGGAGCAGACTCCTCAGGAGGAGGAGGAGGAGGAGGAGGAGGTCACCCTCCCCAGAGTGGACATGTCGCAGTTTGAGGGTACAGGCACCATGTCCTTCCTCCCTTAGAGCAGTGGTTCTCAACCTTTAGCCTTCGACCCCCAAAACAAAGGGGCCAGAGACTGGGGCCCCCACTGTTACTGAAGGTGGCTGAATAATAATCCAGGAAGTTATCCAGGAAGTTTATTATATTTTGCCCCTATTTATGATGTAAGTCCTTGTTTTAATCAGAAGTAAAATGGGTGGAAAAGGTGGTGAAATGGGATTTTAAAAACCACAAAAATTGGTTACAAGTTAGAGTAGCCAAAACGAACAGAAAAAGTGGTAAGAAAAAAAATTCAAAGTGTCAACATTGGAACAGTTAGTTTAAACTTGCAAATAATGGGCATGACAAATTGAGAATGTGGTTAAATTGGCAAAAAATAAGCATCAAATAGGGTGAAAAGAGGTTAAAAGTGACAATAATGGGCCACCATAATGTGAAATGCCAAAAATGTCTGAAAAAATGTGCAGGAAAGACATTGAAGTTTAATGGTGAAGTTGCAGAAATGGGTGTAATGTAGCAAAAATGCATTTAAAAGAGCAAAAATATGGCAAAGAAAAAGGTAAAAATAAGCTAAAATGGGCTCAAATTGTTTAAAAAAATATTCTTAGTTTCTTGAAGGCATCTGGCTACACCCTCCCAGTGTCTCACGACCCCAAGGTTGAGAACCCCTGCCTGAGAGCACATCATAAAGTCCTGTTCAATACAAACATCTTTTTACCTTTACATCACAGTGAAAGTGGAAGAGAAAGGGATGAGCACCGTCCATCTCTTCTTCACCTTCATCTTCTCGGTGCTCGGTCTTTGCCTGCTGGTCGTGGTCGGGCTGATCATCTACAGCCGCTGGAAGGACAACAGACGCAAGCGTTTCTATTGATGATCGTAAATCGGGTTCTAATCTCAAATGATTCACCTGGGAAACAGTGCAAAGGGTTTTTTTCTCTACTGAACCTTGTTACTCAGATTAAACTTAAATAACAATGACATGAGTTTAACCCTGGAGCCAAGAGAACAACAACAGCATGAAGTGATGCGACATTTTAAACTGAAACTTGAAGATAAAGCTGCTAGCGTGGTAATGAATCCCAAGCACAGCTGAACTAATAGGGGCCGTTTGCATCGCCTGACAAACTCCAAAAGTGGAAGCAGAAATCTGATGCTGGACATGCTACTGGATCTCAGAGAGGGGGAACTATGTACAGCAGCAACAGAGCAGAAGCTTTGTTAAAGCAATAAATTACACTAGTTTTAAACCATTTTCAAAATACGTTTGACCACATGTGAACTCATTTAGGTAAACTGACAGGAAACCCATTCGTAGCTCACCTAGAGGTTCCTTCTGTGACTTTTTATTTTTCTACATGTGTAAGGCTGGAGTCTTTAGAGTAAATTGTAGTTGGCTCTATTTACTGTTCGATCCAGTTTAAGCTGTGAACACAGACTATCTTGTGGATTCTTGTACACTTGCTGCTGCACTGAAAACGCGCTCCTTTTTTTGAGTCGGGCCAAACATCCAAAAAAGCTGAGTAAAAGAAACCATTTGTTGTCCTTTTTGTTTTATGTTTTTATTAAGCTACGTAGAGGGGCTGAAACCAGCTCATTTGGGATCCATCATTCTTTGCTCTACTGGTTTGTGTGCTGACACACTGTGGGGTCATCATTTTGGTTTTTCTGTCTGAGCGGGGGCTTTAGGTGTGTCAGGAGGAGAGAACCCACCTGGTCCTGAGTCGCCTAAAGGGTCTTCCTCTATTTAGGTTCGGCTCCTCTGACATTTCTCGCTCTCCTGTGGCAGACGTTTGGTTGAGGTACTGGCAAATAAAAGTCACTTTTTGTCTTGACTTTTTGCCATGGCTTCAAGCCATTTGTGATGTGGGGGCTTGTCCAGCATAATGTCATAATGTCCTGTCAGTAATAGAACTTTTAAATGTTTTAGACCAGCCACAACGGGAAAACAAACACAATGATGATCTTACAGGGTCATTCCAGTTTGGCACTTGGTCAGGTTTGATTTGCTTTAGTGCTTCAGATTTTCCTTTTCCACAATGCACTGAAATACTTCCCTGTTCTTCCTCAGTCGTTCAGTGTCGGGCCAGGGTTTTGATTAAAAAATGTCTTTAAAATCTGTTTTTTGAAATGTAATTTTCTATTTAACCACAAAAGTGTCATTAAGATTTAAAATCTTTTTCGTGGTGGCCCATATTGGATTTGAACCTGCAACCCTCACTTCCTTAACCTTTAGGCCACCACTTTCCTCTGTTTCTGTTTTGATCAAGTTGGATTTTAGAAAAAATTGCGAAAATGCATCATGAACCACTTTTTAGTTTCTCTGCCAAAATGTGTTTTTCCTTGAACTTTGACGCATTAACAGTCTTGTATGAAACTCAGTGTGTGTTTTAAAAGCAAAACTGGCTCCTACCAGTTTTTCTCCCTCGCCCATATTTACCCACTTGAAGGAAAGAAAGAAATACACTGTGAGCCAGGATGGAGACAATCTGCAAACAACATAATTACCTAAATAAAAATGTTACGCTAATTCTGCTAAAATTATATGTTTTGTTTAATTAAAAGTTTAATTTTCATGTTTTTTTGTACTGTTTAATTTTATTTCACATTTTAACTGTTATAACACAATTCACGTTATATTTAAAAGGTAAACATTGTATATATATAAAGTTTGTTACACTTCATTCATATTGGAGGTTTGATCTGGGACTTTGCTGTGATAGCTATATGCAAGCCCTCCAAAATTGTCCATTTACCTGTTCCTACTGATGGAAATTGCAAGTTACACCCTTGAGGCGTTGCCAACACAATGATATGTATTAAATTGTCTTATTGTTGCCAAAAATCTTTGGGGGTCCCCAAATGGGCAGCCACATTAGACTATCATAAATGTATCTTCAGTGGATAAAGAACCCATGGTTAAAGGGCTGTTCAACTAGCTTTAATGATTGTAGGACCATTTCTATAGTTATTCTACAGTATAGATCTACACGTGTAGTGCAAAGTGTCAGTAATGTAAGACATATTGCATCTAGATTATAGACTTGTCCAGAAATCCCTTTGGATGAATGTATAATGTTGAAATCAAACGATTTCTGACAAGTATTCAAACTAATTTCTGCACATAATTATACAGACATTTATTCTCATTTAAAAGAGAGGCTGTAAAAAAGGATTGGGTGGTAAAACCAAAATTTTATGATGCTGAGGGTGAAATCGTCCATTTTGCGCTAATTTACAGCTTTTAATCTATGACTAAAAAATGCATCTTCAAGACACAAGTTTTATCTTAAAAAAAAAAGAGTAGAAAAACTTAACCATAAAAGGCATTTCACAAGGACAAAAACTAAAAATGTACATTTTGATTTGATGTTGACCAGTACCTACACAGTGTGTTATCTTCATAGTCTGCACGCTACAGTGTACATTTATACCTTTCATAACAAAAGCACAACATACTTTTCCTATTGGATACAACAACATTTTTGCAACTCATGGAAAATCGTTTTGCGACTCACTCTTGGTTCCCAAGACACAAGATGAGCACGACTTCTGCTTCAGGAAGACAAATGAGCTGGAAAGACTATATAATCTGATGGTTTTGAGTCTAAAATTCCTTCCTCTATAAGGTTTCTTTCCCATCTTTACTGAGGCATGGAGGCGGGAGCATCATGCAGCTGCAGTTCTGCAGGAACGGTAACTGCAACGTAAAACAGGGAAAACTCACAGATACCACCAAGCTCTGCTGGCATTGACTGCGGAGAAGAAAACACACAATTTGTCTCTTTATGAAGGTCATCTCGATGCCCCTCCTCCTTTTTCTCTGTTGCTTGATTGATCAAAGACTTCGACCCCCTTTCCTCCTCCTCCTTCTCCTACTTGTCCTTTTCCTTCTATTTTTCTCTTCCTCCTCATACCTGTCTGTCATCAGTGGACTCTGGGCATGTAAAGAGGAGCACCATAATATAATTTTTTGTATCTGTCACTGGGATACTGCTGGATACAGTGCATTTACGGTAAGCACTTTTCCCTCTTTGGTTCACCTTAGATATAAAAGTAATACCCCAAAGCTGTCAAAAAAAGCTCAAAACATTTTAGGCTTTTAAAAGTTGTATAATATTGTTTTATTTCTCTGTAGGTGAGTTTCAAATATACCCACTGACAGGACATGTGGTTATAAATGTTACAGCTTAGTTGCCTTAGAAAAGGTCAATTTTAATACACTTTGAGTGTTTTCTGGTGCAAACTTGCCACAAATGTTTAATCTGGATTTAAAAGCAGGTACAAGTGATTGTCTAGAGCTTGAATAGGTCACAGGTGTCCATTGTGGCTCCTGATTCAGTGTTGCCACATCAAACAGTGATGTCCTGTAAACAGTGCCATGAACAGGAGCTGCAACGGCACGTTGTTTCCCCTCTGACAAATTGGACTGTATGTGTGTGTTTTTCTACTGGTGTTCATCAGATTCATTGACACAAACTTGTGCACTCTTTTTGATCTCGTGTAGAAGATGAACAGCTCCTGGGTGAGCTGCCTGAAGTCTCTGATGGTGGCTCTACACTTCTTCTGTTGGGTAAGTGGTCAGCACTAATGGGCCTGGCAGGGTTGTCTCAGACATTATTCACACCCATTTTTTGTTTGCTTTATGTGTTATATAAGTCTTTTGTGAATTTTTCATAAAAAAAAATGCATTTGCAATGATTTGGTCCCTTTCCACATTCACCACACTCACAGGATCTGTGGAAGCGTCAGTTTACATCAGGGGTCACCGACATGGTGCCCGGACCATGTGAGGGGCCCTCACGAGTTCTAGTCACCAATGATCTCCATTTAAAATCTGATTGGTTTTCTAGGATTCAAACTCATGAGTTGAATACAGGTGTCAGATAATGTAGTTAGTACTTTGTAAAGTTAAATGATGCTGATGAAGTGTTATTACCAAAATAACATATTTAAATGTTAATTTTCATTGAAACATTGTGACAAATATTTTTAAGTGTTGGTCAGTGGTATGGTATATATAATATGACATGATATAAGATCCATTTTTAAAAAACATAAGGTGGGTTTTCTATTAAATTGAATGCAAATTAAACATTTGCATAAATTATGAGAAATAAAGTGTTCCATGTTGAAACCTCAACAGTTCCTATGTTTTTAAGCTACTGCTATCTTCGTTATCCTAACCTTTAATTAAAGTGATACCATGAAAATGTAGTATTTAAGAAGTGCTTTTCTAACAGGTAGCCCTTCGGACTATTGAGTACCTATGAAGTAGCTCACAGTTTCAGATTGGTGACCCCTGGTTTAAAGGAAACCGATAAGTACAGTAAGAACTTTATTTGCATAAATTGAATAAAAATAACAGACATGCCCTTAATTTGACTTCCAGGTGGAGATCTGGTACTTTTGTGTGACAAATGTCATGTTCTCCCTATTCTTGTCTTCCTACTACAGTCCAATGTATGTAAGGATGGTGATACTCAACTGAGATGACTAAGACAGCTCAAGTGAAAGACTATAAATGTAACCTTCACTAGTAGGAATGAGAGGCGATTTAGAAGCTGCATATGTAACACAAACACTTTAAACGTACACTTGTGGAGGTCGACATGGTTGAGAAAGTGATGTAGTGATACTGGGCTGATTGAGTAAAACTCCTAATCGGTCAAAGTTGTTCAGTTAAGAATGCAAATGCAATTTGGGTTGGTTGAAAACAGAGACCCATTTTAAGTGTTATTGTATTAAAGCTGCAGTATGTAAGTGTTTTTTGGCATCATTTGCTGAAAAATCCATAATCATCTTTGAGCATATTGCAATCCAAAGTGTTGTGAGTAAGCAGTGGATCTCTTCTCTTTCTCCTGGCCCTGTAAATGAAGTTTAGAAATCCAGGAGCGTGATGCTGGATTTCAGCCAATCAGAGATCTTTCTACCAACACGTGCGCTCCGTGGGCTGTTTTGGGTGTTACTATTGGCTGCTCGACTGAAGTCGGGCGAGTTCACATGCCATTGAGAGTAAAAGTGCAATGGCGCATGTCCCAGCAGAAGTCCCCATGACTAGACAGGGTCTGCCCCACGTACTGGTTTCAGAGGGTGAGTGAGAACAGATGAGATATATCGCGTGTAAACCTAAGAGAAGCTTATTTAAAGTGGAGAGAACAGACACAAGTAATTTTACAGTCTGGATGTGGAGTGGTGGTTGTCAGTCCGCTCAGAGCGGCAGGCGCAGCTGAGATCACAGCCGCCTGTGTCGGTTGTGTGGCGGGGACTAGCTGACGGCAGCAGCCGTTACTCAGGGCAGTAACTAAAGAGTGATATGTACATTCATGTCAGAGTCTATAAAACACCAGATAACTTTCCACAAACACAAGTTAAAGTCACTGCATTTATCACTAGTCTCTATTGAGAAAAAAGTTGCTAACAGCGTTCACAACTACACCGGTAAGGGAGGTTGAGTTTCCGATTCGGTTTCGAAATACGGAGACAGGATTCTACATACTGCAGCTTTAATAAGGCATTTTCAGTATATAGTTACATTGTCTCTTTATCAGAATGTCTGTCTTCCCATTTCATTGTATCTTTTGTACAATGATGACAAAATGTGTTTCTTTCTATTTGAGAGTACCTTTCCCACCAGTCCAGTCTCTAAATGTTTTATTCTTTATTAATAATAATAATGTTGTTGGCATTTGTGTTTAGCTGTGTGGGGCCTTTGTTGTGGCCTTCGGAGAGTTTCAGATGATGAACTCCAGATTCGCTTCCCTCGTCACCAGCTTCTGGCCTATCTACCCCGCCAACACTCTGGTGGTCACTGGCACTATTGTTACCTGCATTTGCTACCTGGGGATCCTGGGAGGCATGAGGGAGAACCGCTGCATGATGATCACAGTCAGTGACAAAGCAGTTCTTCTCTTATTGACTGAGACACAGCAGTTTAATCCTGTTCACATTGTGAATGCAGTTTTACGTCCTTTTGTTCATCCTGATGCTGGTGGAGCTGGCCATGGCCCTGGTGTTCCTGGTCTACAGCAGAGAGGTGAGCTTCATTGTGGATTCAACACTTAAATCAGCCTCAGAATCACTACCTTTAACATCCACCAGGCAGCAGTATAGACCAGCTGTGTCTTCTTGTCACACAGATCAACACATACTTTGAGAGAGATCTGATGGAGAGTTTGGAGATCTACAGGCAATCCAGTCCAGGGGGCAACCAGACTATTAAAGATGACTTTGATGCTGTCCAATACCTGGTAACCAAAGGATTCACAACTCTACTTTGATCTAAGTCATCAATCATTAAACGTTTTTCACTAAATAGGTATACACAGAATTTTCTATAATGACATGTTTTTTATTACTAATGTTTTAAGGCTGATGTTCACAGACACTAGTCATCGGTTTCTTGGCATACACTTTTGTTCAGATACGATAAATGTTCCTTGTTGTTTGTTTTTTGACAGTTCAGGTGCTGTGGGGTTAAAAGTCAAGCTGACTGGAGGGGGAACGTCCCAATCTCCTGTTGCATCAATGATCCTTGTAACTCAGTCATTCACACCAACTGGGAAGAGGTGACTTCTTTCATCCCTAACATTAAAACACTTAGGGGAGGATTCACTAAATGTTTAGGGGTACTAAAATGTGTGCAAACATAACTCCACGCACTAATAAGGGGTACAAACCCTAGGGAATCAGGATTATGCGTGTTCAGCACGTCACAATGTGCCCACAATCCATTTAGCGCGTTTCACTCTGATGAACATGTAAAGTAGGTGGATCTCATAAGGAGCGCAAAAAAATGGGAGGAAGAAATGCAAATAAATTAATGCAGGGGACGCAATGCAATTCATCAATCCAGGAACTGTTTGCGGTAACTGCTTTATGCGCCGCAAATAGTACGACCCACAGGCAGGTCTAAACTCACACACAGAGATCAGCTGCACTGAATGTTGACACAAAACACAGCGGAGGTGGAAAAAAATTGCTCCAGTTAACCTTTCTAGAATAAGAAAATAATTTCAATAAAACAATTGTTCATATTAACAACCACTGAATAAGAAAATGCAGAGTAAATGTGTGTGTGAGGGAGAGAAAAAGCTGGACATGTGGAATCTGGTGTGGCTGCGGTGCAGAGAGGATGCTGTGCGCGGAGCTCCATGGCGGTCGCTCCAGACACACCGCTCCACTGAGCTCCTGTGTCTTTCTCTCCATGTTTTGACCGTCAAACTCTAGTGTCGCGTTGATGGCAAGAGCATCAGTCCAGAATCAGCTGACCAGCTGCGCAATTTACGTAGTGATGGCACAATTTTCACAAATGAGGGCGCGTGACAAGCGCTCTCAGGAGCTCAGACCTGCTGAATGACGCTCAGTAGATCATCTTCAAATGGTGCTAATCGACTGATTGACAGACTGTGTTGCTGCATTAACTCCGATCAATGGCATCAATAGGATGGTTTCTGTCCAGATCTGCCTGTTTTCCATGAATTGATAAGAGCAAAGTTACAGGACCTGGCGAAGCACCCACATTAAATTATGTTGTTGTTGGGGTTTTTTTTTGTTTTTTTAAAACGAATATTTTTTTTTGTTTATTTGGTTTTCTACATTAATAAATGTTTGTGCAGCAGACAGAGAAGTCCACCAGCCTCCAATTGAACTTCTTGAAATGTAATGTGCTTCTGTGTATTCACCTTTGCACATTGAACGAGCAAAATGTTCATTTAAACAGGGCGGTCTCAACCACATCTATGCATTAGTGAATTCCCCACAGCAGGTGTGGAAACAGCGCCACCAAAGGATTTAGGGACGCACATGGTTTACCACCCTTTATTTCAGATCTTAGCGATTCCGCCCCTTAGGCTTTTATTTACATTACCTCTAGTTAAGAGGAGGTAATTTAATACTCAGCCTCAAATCGGACATCTACATAGTTTGTTTGCTGATGATGCACCTTTATTTCTAATACTTCATATTTCAAGCAGGATTGTTAGCAGGCTCATTGTACGATGAAGGAATCTGAATATAAAGTGACTTATACTTCAGAGCGATTTATTTGTGGATTTTTCAGCACCATCTAGCAAGTAAAAATGTCAATTTGCGAGTCACTTGAAAATGTGTGAAAGTGAAATCATATAGACTTCTCACTAAGCTAGGAACCCGGTAAAAGCCTGTTTACATTTGATTTCTAAAAGTATACCAAGCCACCTCAAAACAGTGTAATAGTAAATTATTTTTGTATTCTTTGGAAGTCTAACAATATCCTGAGTTCAATCGTTGCCTAGAAAGTACCGATATATGGTATTATACACTCTGGCAAACTTGTAAGTACTGGAAAAGTACTTACAAGAACTAAAAGGCTGAATTTTTTTTTCATCCTTCATACATTGGCCTCAGGAAAATTATACAGCCTGGTTTACACTATTTAGTATGATTCAAAAATAAGATTTACTGCTTATAAGGTGTCTTTTTATGATTTTTCAAAAGTTGTTAAATAACAACTTGTGAAGTAAAATCTTATCAGCAAACAAATTACTTTGACATCCAACACATCTAATATCTACTGTATTAAAGCAGTTGAAGTTGATCCATTTTGTAAAATGTGGGATGGAATGTGTGATTGATTGGTTGAATGAAGACGATTCTACATGTCAGCTTTATCTGAATAGGAAAAATGACTATTTGCAAGTTGTTTGAGTTGGGGCACATCATTTAAAATACATTTCTTGCTTTTCAGGGGTGTCTTGAGAAGTTGAGGGACTGGTTTTCCAGAAATTACCTGAGCACAGGAGCTGGTGTCATCACCATGTTCATCCTTCAGGTACAATACTGTAATTGTTGCAATGGTGTTTGGTCACTTGTCTAGATTATAGACACCAAATAATTATTTAATATTTATTTAATTTAAAAAAAAAAAAAAACGCTAACATTTTCACTATATATGAACTTCTTCGCAATGGGGTAACTGTCAGCTTAATTTATCTTTCATGAATGTTGTTTTTTTTTTTAAAGAGTAGAGCAATGAACATTTTGTTAAATATTGAGCAAAAAAAAATAAATTACAATAAGAAAATGTTAGTTTACAACTGTGGAAATTGACTCACATACTCCTCGGACAAAAGCCCTCAGGTCTATCCACCTCTCACGAAAGTCCATTTAGCATAGGCGTGTCAAACTCAAGGTTCGTGGGCCAAGTGCGGTCAGCCAAAGTGTTCAATCCGGACCGCAAGAGGATTTTTTTCAAAGTGAAAATTTATTACAAATCTAATTAAATTCCACAGTATGTGAAGACTGTGATGAACCTCTTGTGACAGGGAGATTACATTGTGAAAAATTGCAGGTTTTTTTTCTAAAAACCTGCAATTTTTCACAAATAGTTGTACATAATTACCACAAATTACATTGATGATTTTTGTTTGAGAAAAGAAAAGAACAAAAAAAGAAAACTGCAGGTCACAACATCAAATAGTTTCAAAGTTACGTAATAATCTTGATCATTTTCAAGAAGGATTTGGTATTTTTCATGTTCGACCCACTTCAAATTTAACCAGGTAAATTAATTTAACATTGGATTTTCTTCATTGCTTTCGTCACACCAACAACAACTACTAGATGGTGCCATCTGATCACTGGTAAAATAACGCAAAACTGTTGGGAGGTTATCTTAACATTGACCAGTTTCTTTCTTTAAAACCATTCTGTTAATTAATATCTATATGTAAAATCTGAGATGAGTTTACCACCTGGATTCACTGACAAGCTTTTATTTGTTTCCAGTTTGTTTGCTTGAGCATCACCATCCCACTCTTTTGCCACCTCAGCCGGCACGGACTGGGCTACCAGTGAAAATGACCTTTAAGCCTGCAAAGAACCTGCAATTTTTACATTTTTTTCCCCACATAATAACAGTCTAGTTTTTTTTTTTACTGTCAGCTTTCTTTCTTCCTTTTTTTTTTTTTTTTTTTTTTAATCAATCCATCTGAGAGCCGCTTATTTTCTGCTATTATCAGAAGCCAACAGAGGAGGCTGAGGGTGGAAGCTGATTATCACTATCACTGAGAGGCTGTGTGAGGGGACAGAACATTAACTGTGATATAGAGGGCTTTAAATTCACAGATAGGTCACGACTCATGACTGTGTGCCAACTCTGTACATTTAAAATCTATCATTGCACTAAAGTCCTATCCAAATGAGAATACTATCTCTATAAGATTCCTTTAGATGAGTCGTAAATACGTGACAGCCTGACCTCAGGTAAATTAGCACCTGATTCCCAGCAGATTTACTGCTCCTCCTCCCAAGCTTTATCTTTGCAGGGGAAACGACTGAAGCAGGACATTATTTCTGAAAATGCCTTAATTATGGGCGGGGCTCCTGGGGCAGTTAAGACACGCCCAGGCTATACTACGAAATCTCCAAAGAACAATCTATGCTATGCTAACTAGCTACTTAATACTCAATATATCTCTTTGCCAGCAAAACGTAAGATTGTTCAATGACGTCACAGAATCTCGTTCTCAGCCAATAGCAACATTTAGTTGCAATAGCCAGGTTTTAAACTCCCTCGAGCAGAGATAGGCAACTTCTATCAGAGCGGGGCCCACAAAAATGTCATTGTCTGATCCGAGGGCCACATCATCAACATTCATATTAGCATTTAGAATAAAGACCAATCTCAGCATTAACACACAAAAGAACATAAAGTTTTGTCTTTTTTTTTTTATACCTTTTGTGAAGGTTTTCTTGGTGTTTTTAGACATTTTATTTGTTTTTGGATTCATTTAATCTATTCTCTTGTCAAAAACACACATTTTTGTCACATTTTTGTGTGTTTATTGAGTGTGTTCTAGAAACATAAGGATATTACTACAGCCATTATTGATACAGCACACTGGGCCTCATTCTCTGAAAATAAAATGATGATACACAGGACATACATGTGTTGAAACTGTTAACCTTAGTTCAAATGAGTATAAACCTTTTAATATCGAAATGTTAAGTACATCAATACACTACATATTCCTGTTATATTTTTGTGTTATTGTTGTCATTGTGTGTGTCTTTGAAGTCCTTTTGTATATGTTGTTGTATTTGTAGTCATTTTGTGTTCAAGTGGTTGTTTAGTGTGTCTTTGTTATCAATTTGTGTACTTTTGTTGACATTTCGCTGTCGTTTTCTGTGTTTCTGGAGTTTTGTGTGTTGTGGCTTCAAATAACTTCCAACTTCATGAATTACAATTTTGTTTTAGGGGCCTCACAAAATGAGACCAAGGGACGAGTTCATACAGGTTGTTGTTGATACATCGTGTGTGCAGAACTTTGAGTGAGAACTGATATGTGATTGGCTAACATACTGTGGGTGTATATTTTTGTTAAAGCCATTGTGTGATTTGACACACACAGAGTAAGTAAAATGACTTGATTATCATATGAAAAAATCTGTAACTTCTCATTCATCTCCTGCTTTTGCTGAACCCGCTTCAACCCTGTGTTTGAGAGTTAGTTTATGACGGTGTTTTAATTTAGCTCGTACTCATATTATCTGGTGACCAATTTTTGGTCAATCTTTTGCTTCCAACTTCATGGGGACACTGGGGTGAACTAGAAAAGAGATTGTGGGCAAGGCCAAGTCGCCCAACAGCAGTGCCTGACCTCATAAATGCTCTACAAAATGAATGGGCACAAATGAAAAACTCTCCATCATCGTATAGAAAGCTTTTAGAGAAGAGTGGAAGCTGTTAAAGCTGCAAAAGGGCCAACTCCATATTAAAGTCCATTGATTTTAAATGGTCGGAGGTGAAACTGTCATTTGCCAGAATGTTTTTGTCCAAGGGTATGTTCAAATAAAGGGAACACAAATGAATATATTTAGTGAACTTCCAGTGCACATAATGTACCTGTTACATTATGTGTGATGTATTACATGTAATGTAAGCTAAGTTTCTGTACTATTAAAGACTATCTACTTGATACATTTTTGACCATCACTTAGGGGATCCTCCTCCATCTATGAATGTAGAACAATACCCACAGATAAACTGCTAATGTGTACTTTTATTGCAATTTATCAGTAACTTTTTAATCTTTCATTTATTTATGTATTTATGAGTATGTGTGTGGAATGGATGGGACACACTGTATGCTACTGGGCACTTGAATTTCCCCTTCTGGAGATGAATAAAGTCTTTGAAAAGGATGTATTTATGGCTTTGTTTTAACACAGCATTTATATTTTAATAATGTTACAAATCACTGACAAACTAAATAGAAAAGCTTTTTGTTTTTCCTCAAAATGTGTTGTTTTATTTCCAACACTTGGCTGATTTCCTGAATGCTTAAGTAAAAATGTGTGCTTAAGTGACAGTGTGTACAAACACACGGCAGTTAATCTACTCATTGAGTGCAATGAGGATTGCATCTATCAAACTAGCAAAATATCACGAGTCATCTACTGTCTTGAGTTTTAGCCTCTCGTGAATATGTAATTTGAGCTTTTCTGCCAGAATCTGCAAATTATTGGGAATTTAGATTCGTTTAGATTTAGTTTATTAGTTGGGCTGTTTGTCTGTATTTGTTTATCACGTTCAACAGGCGGATCTTTTCTGTCACAGCTTTACTCACAGATGGCTGATTGCCTTGTTGGAGGAGGCGGACAGAACAGATCTTGTTTGCTGAGTCATTTCAATATACGTTTATTCTGCATTTTTTCCTTCATGCAATGTCAAGCATATGCATTCTCACTTGTATTTTACTCAGGAAATGCTAATTTTCTATAGTTACATCTGAATTGTCTTGATTCTGCAATTATGTTCAGGCATCAAATACTCCCATAACTTTTACATCACAGCTTCCAGCCATTAGGGGTTCACAGTAGTTAATAGGTGTGAGCTCAAGCCGTGATTTCTTTATTTTCATCCATTTGGACTAACAACTTCCTTGAAAGAGACCAAATCCTTGTCAGGTGAAAATGACGCTTCACAGCTGGATGTGAAATCCGCCTTCTCACCAGCAAAAATCACTATTAATATAAAAGAATGGAATGTTGGTTAATAATCTTTAAAGATATTGATATTATCAGGTTAGTGTGTACCTTTGAGACACTGAGTTTGTTCAACCTGCAAAGAAATCAAGGACAACAGCCTTAAACTGATTAAATCTCAGCACACTCGATAGTCATCACAGCTGTGGAATTAACGTAAACGCATCAGGAGGTATTTTCGTGTCTCCCACACACAGGGAGAACATGCAAACTCCTGTCTGACAAACCAAGGGCGACACAACCAGTTTCACACAGCTCTTTAATTGTAGAGCAAGATTGTGTCACGATCCAAAAACATTCATAATCAGAGGTGAAAGTAATGGATTACAAGTACTCACATTACTGTAATTGAGTAGCTTTTATGGATACTTGTACTTTTTTGAGTATATTTCTAAATGAGTCATTGTACTTGGATTGAGGTATGTTTAAAAAAAAAGGAAATTATATTTTTTTGTTTTAAAATGATCAATAGACATTGTGAAACTACAAAAAATGAAATGACCCAAAAAACAATCAAATGCATCACATCATAGTCGACTAATCAGATTAAACGTAATGCACCCATGCCAAAACAGCATTAAATGAAGGTTATTTTCTCAGTTTTAGAGTTCATAAATGTATACTTAGAGTCCGATCACTTTTTAATTTGAATTAGATTTTTTTTATGTTTTTTTTTAATTTGTACATTTTGACAAACCTTTTATTTTATGCGGATGCCAATTGTGCAAGATTTGGTCTCTTCGTTTTAAGTTTATACATGAGATGTTTACTGTATGCAAGAGTACTGTTGCAAGATGTATTACCAGCAATAAATGTGGGGGGTGAAAGTAACGAGTAACTACTTTTTTTTTTACTTGTACTTGAGTATTTTATGTAGGACTTACTTTACCTTGTACTTAAGTACAATTTCAATCAAGTAACAGTACTTCTACTTTATCAGTACTCTTCGAGTTCTCTGTAAGCCTGCAGTGCCTTAGTTTGACCCAAGGTGGCGCCACCGTGCAACACCTCACTGATAAAAGCAGCTGCACGTGCTCAGCCTTGTGGCTGATTAACATGGGGTCTACAGACTGAGTTGGTCTGTCACTTTCATGAGACGTAAAGCTCTGAGGAGCAGATTAATCATGCATCAGATGTTGTATTTCTGCACCACAAAGGACTGTTGGACAGAAATGTAACCGAGGAAACGTAAATGACGATCCAGGTAATGCGAATCAAAACACGACAGCAGTTTGGAAATCATGTCTTATGTAGGCTACACCAGTGGTTCTCAACCTTTTTTTTAACCCAACTACCCCCCTTTCTCTTACTTTTGAATGAAAGGACCCCATTTGTCCGACTAGATGTTTATTTTGCTCTTTGAATTGTATGAAAAAACAACTATAGAGCATAATGATGGACTGAATTAGTGATAACACACATTATAAAGAATCTCATATTGTAAATAAGTGGAATGAAACAGTATTTAGTGTGTAGGAGACCATGTCTGTGACTTGTCACGGATACTACGGCACACCTTTTTAACCACAGGAACAGTGACTTGAACCTCCGTTTGTTCTCCTCCCTCCTCGCTCTCCCAGGCTGAGAAAAAGGGTGCATGCAGGAATTTTTGCTGCAAGAATTAACAATGAAAACATTTTAAAATTGGACACAGATTTTTGATACAAAATTGAAATGTAGTTTACCTGATATACAGTAAAGTTACATTAAGTGTTCCTACCGATTATTCCCCAGTAACACTGCAAGCAGCATATCGTGTTAAACTGACTAGAAAAATATGATCTCTGCTCTCATTTCTTTTCCAAAGAAGTTTTCATCCACTCACGAAAACACCCACGAACGAGCTCACAAATCACCCAAAGCAATCTGATTGGCTGCCGCAAAAAACGTCAACCAATGGTAGTCGCTTAAACCCATATACAGTATGTCATCACCATTATAAGGCCAAGCGCAAAATTCAAATCTTTGGATTTGATAGGTGCTGGTCGCTGAGTCACCCCATCGCAATGTGCTTTTATATTTTCTTTGTAACATCACAGTATTTTATTTTATTAGACTTTAACTAAACTTGAGGTACACTCTGGATCTCCAATTCCAATTGGGCTTAAAAGAACTTACAGTCTCATAGTCCTGATCTCCATACTGATCTCATCATAGTTCTCTCTTACACACACACACACACACACACACACACACACACAGAATGAAACCACATTTCTACTAAGCTTTTCACTTTTAAATTGTATATTTATCCTTAGCTTCGTGAGCGTAGCGCTCTTTTGGTTTATTGTGTAAATAGGTTTAACTTATTTGATAAATAAATGTTTATACTATTTGTCTGTGGTCTATGCAATATATATGGTTTGTTATCGGAAAGTAGACAGTTTGACAATAAATCACACCCTGAATGACAAGGCATTAATAACTATTTAAAGTGATCTAAGACATTATAAACTCTATCTTAGATGGCACCCTTGTCTACCTCCTGAATAGATTTATTTCTATAGTTTTTATCATTTCCAGTCATCTCTCTCCTGATGTGAGACCAAGACTGACCCTTGTATTTTCAGCTCATGTTCTAATGAAGATAATTTCTAAAATCATTGTGTTTTTGGTCATTTTGTTGTTTCTGTTCTTTTGATTATTCCGTTTACTTTTTTCATATTTTGTGTTTGTGTTGTAATTTTCGTGTGTTGTTGCCGCATTATTTAAACGACTATCTCGTTTGTGTTTTGGGTGTTGTTTAATTGTTGTTATGTTGTTTTGTATGTTTCTGTTATTTTTGTGTATTTTGTAATGCTCTTGTGTATTTTTCTCTCATTTAGTGTGTCTTTGTTGTCGTTTATTTCTCTAGCTAGTGATAGTTAGTATTTTTCTCTGTGAGTGCGTGTGTTTTTGGTGTCATTTTGTGAGTTGCTGGTAATATTTAGTAAGATGATAGTTTTTAACTAAAAATAAATATTGTAAAACCCCATATTTTTAATGCTTTCATTTGTTATTTTTCCTCTCTCTCAAATACCCCCTTTAGTGCCATTGTGTACCTCAATTTCAATAAACCCCGGGCTATACCATGCACCAGATGAGGACCTCATTATTTTTTTTATGTTTTGGTGATTTGATTTTTTTTGTTCACAAAAAGATTGGTTATTTGCTTTTAATTTTCAAATTCAACAATTAAGATTGAAATTCAAAGAAGGGTAAAGAAACTAAACTTCCAATACCAGTATATTTACATTCTTATACGTGCTCTTACTTTGAAAACAGCAAATTCAAGTCGCACCATATAGAAAAACGGGTGCTTCTTTGTTTTTAGAAACAGAAAATTAAAATAACGGGTTTTTAAAGTTTTCTTTATCCTTTCTCAACCCTGACAGAAAAATGCCTTGAATTGAAATCTTCATTTTTGAATTTTAAATTTGAAATCAATAAAACACAATTTTTCTATTTTTAAAATAATTTTTGGAACATAAAATTCAATGACCAAAGCGCACACTGACCATTCTCGCAGATTTTTGAGCCGGGGCCAATTTTGACGTAAAGGCATTGATTCCAGGTTATTTGGTTGGAACAAACAGTGCATTTTGGTCAAAAGCGTTTCAAAGGAAAACATATGGCTGTAACTTGGGTGTAATCTATGTGATTGGTAATTCATTGGAGCCAGAGAAGGATAAAGCTGGCGAAGACGGTGATTAATGACGTTCTAGTGATTCCCAGAAGGAAAATGCAACCAGAGATGTGCATGATGGTAGGTCCAGAGTGGCTACCATCACACAGTGCTGATGCTGGATGTGCTCATGGAACCAAACACAATATATTTAAGAACCACAGATGAATAACACACACACACACACACACACACACACAAAAAAAAAAAAAAAACTTTTTAAAGTAATTCCTTACCCCATTTTTCATATCAAAATACAAAAGAAAACAGGTGGATGTGGATATGAAATGTATGAATAATAAGAAGTAACAAATACACTTGAGTATGGGGTTGGAAACCTTTTTAAGTAACCCAAAAGTTGCATATTGTATAAAGAACTGCATCCTGCTCAAATTGTCAGAAATGATATGTTTTTGTGGCCAAATTGTGTGTAGCATCCTTGTCCTATGGGCTCAGCATATCTTGGTGCCACTGCCGTCCATGTTGAAGGTAAAACAGAGCAGAGTATGTAGGTCTCTGCACAGCTGAAAGTGTCCCTCCTCTGGCTGCAGCACGCGTGCACTTCACCAAACGCTTCACTGAGATGGCAGCATGCTGAGGCAAAGCACGTTTCCCTGTTAGAAAAACTGTCAATGCACACAGTGACCTGAAACTCTGCTTATCTGGGTCATCACATGTTGTATATACCCACCCTACTTTTATATCTTCAAACTTTGCATGTGGATCACATCAGTACAAATGATGGGGCTGCAGTAAGATCTTATTGTTCTGAACCATTATTTTTGTTCTGTTGAAAGACATTTAGGCTCCACTTTCAATGTATGACTGCACATTATCTTCGATATTACTGAGGCATACACTACACGTCCTCAGTGAACCAAACAAAATGCTGTTTTCTCGGAAAACAGCACTCAGCCATGACGTTAATTTACTGGAACTGGCCACATGTGCACCACTAATGCGCAATGATCCATCAATTTGCACGTTGGAGTAAAAAAAAGTTATTCTGTTGATTTTTGCTGGTTTGGATTAAGGAAATCGAGTATTTTTTTGTTTCGTTGAGGTAAATGCTCTGTCCTTATTAGAGATAAGTGTAAATAAATGTAGGCTATTTTAAAAATGTATGCCAGGTTTTGTGTCGTCCTCCTCTCAGTGTTTTTCCATGTCTTTCACCAAATTGTTGCACCAGTGTCCCATATTCCCTGATGCTTCTGGATATTTAACGGCACCATGTGAATAAGCATATGTCAGCACAATATCTTGACATTCTGATATGAATCTGCCAGTCAAAAGTTCCTGATAACCTTCCCTGGAACCTGCCTGTTTCTGCTCTATGCATGTGGTGATCCTCCATCAGCCTCTCTGTGTTCAGTCTGAAGGGACTCGTCAATCCGGTTCAGAGCAAAGGGACGGTTGGGTCAATTGCCCTCATTTGTAATTAATGTTGTACCGATACTAGTATCAGGAGGAGACCCGATACGGCACTAAAAGGCAGGATCGGTATCGGCAAGTATTAACTATCACATGGCTCTCAAGTTTTGAACTCAGTTCAGAGTGAGACTTTGGCTGCAGAGGCGGTTAGGGTACAATCTGATAAGACAATTTATTTAGCATTTAACATTTCTTACTGCAGGTGTGCGCGTGTGTTTGCGTGCGTGCGTGTCTGTGTGTTTAATGTAAGTGTTAGTGGCAGGTGTTGAGGACTTCAGCACAGGCGAAATGACGTCATTTCCTGATTTGATTTATTGTCCTTTTGCACGTAATTGTAATGGACACTGCAGGAGAAGAATAACCTCATGGAGAGACAAAAAAGTTAAACACCTTAAATATAATTAGAACAAAAAATTTACGTTCTGTTGATTCTTGTTTTTTATTTTCTTTATTTTGCCATTGAAAGAGGTCATTACGTCTCAAAATAACTTCACTAATCTATCGATCTTTATTCGTATAGCGCCAATTCATAACACGTGTTATCGCAACACACTTCACAGAAAGCAGGTAAAAGACCTTACTGTTTATCTAATTACTTCATGACTTTGATGCTTTAGACCAGACGGGGACCATAAAAATGTGTTCGTTTGATCGGAGGGCCACATGATCAACATTCATGTCAGCATTTAGAATAATCACCAATCTGAGCATTAATACAGGAAAGGAGAAAACGTTTTTATAGCAATTTTGTGTGTTTTTCTGTCATTCTGTGTATGTTTGTTGTTGACTTACTCGTTGTGAGGCATTTTTTGCATTTCTGTAGTCCTTTAGTGTATTTTTCCTGTAAAATATGTTTTTTGCAGTCACATTGTGTATTTGTGCTGCCATTTTGCATTTCTTTTGAGTAATTTTTGTGTATTTCTATTGTTGTTTTGCTTGTTAGTACTGTGGGTTTGCAAAGGAATTTTTTGTGTTTTTCTTGTCTTTTTGCATATTCTGTTGTCATTTTTTGTGTTTTTCTTGTCTTTTTGCATACTTCTGTTGTCATTTTCTGTATTTTTGTATATTACTGTTGTCGTTTTGTTCATTTTTGTAGTAGTTTTGTGTTTTTGGAGTATTTTCTGTCTTTTACTGTATTTTCCAGAAATTATGTATTTTTTTAATGTATTCTCACTCTTGTGTTGTTATTTCTATTATTTTGTACATTTACTTTGGGGGCCGCATAAAATTAGACCGAGTCAATATGAAATTGAGTTAAAGACTATTAAGTGGGGTTGAATTGCAAGCTAAAACATTCGTTAGTTTTCAAGTTTTTTTTATTTTTTTATTATTTTATTTATTTTGGGGGGGGGGGGGGGGGGGTTTGTTTCATTCTCCTAATTTTGGTTTAGTTTCTAACCTTATGCTCCACATAGGCGTCTCCTCTGCTCTGACTGAGTGCTGTGTGACAAAAATAGTGTGTGTAACTCCGCCCCCTCCATCCTTTGCTCAGCACAGGGAGCGATAACACACACACATTGATCAGGAGCTGGCTCCTGTTCACGTCGAAGAGCCGACACATCACTATTATCCAAGTGATTTCTTTGTGTGAAATTTACACGGTGTGGCATGTGAATAGGTTGAAATGCCTGTGTCTCACGCCCAATGCGTGAGATTTGAGAGCTTTGCTATCAACACGCAGATACCGCCGATTTACCGCATCACACTCTTCTTCACATTTATTGTCAAATTCATATACTAGTTGAAAACAGCCCTGTGAGAAATTCCTAGTAAAATTCGTAAAAAGTTCATAGGATTCAAATTAATGGAGCGGTTCATGGTTAGCTTAGCTTATTTGACCATGTCTCTTAAGATAATCAGAATCATTCAAATTAAAACAATGTCCAACCCTCCACTGACTCTCACTGCTGCCCTCCTGATCACACTAACACATATGGTTACAGGTTGGCATTTGAGAGCCAAAATTTAGGTTTCAAAAAAGTTTATTCATTTGTCACCCATACCAGAAAGACAGTAAAAAAAAAAAAAAAAAAAAAAGTTGCATTTGGGTTAACTGCGTTGGTATTTTTTTCCTGTTTCACAAAGGTTTAACCAGTGCCAGACCAAGCCATGATAGCAATAACTTTTCCATCCAAGTGAGTATTCAGCTCTTAGGAATAACAGGTCATATCTTTTTTTAAACGCTACAGTATCAGCATGTATTGGTATCGGCCGATCCTACTCAACTGGGTATCGGTATCGGGGCCAAAAAAGGACATCGGAACAACACTATTTGTATTCTGCATGTTGTGGATGGATTGTGAAAAAAATCAATCTAAGAAAAAAATCAATCTAATAATAATAATGTTAATGTGATACTTTATTTTTCAGAAAAGTTCTCCTATAGGCAATCATGCAATGCATGTAGCTAACCCACAACTGTATTTAAAAAGCAGAGATACCATCCTGCACGGGCAGCAGTAGAACATCATGCTCTGTTAATGGTTAGAGTCCCAGCTGTAAGGCACTGATGGAAGTGGATGCTAATTTGGCCAGATTTCAATAGTAATCGAAGCCGATTCACTCTTTGAGGCTAAAAAGTCGTTCGCCAAGTTTTGCTTTGATCGACAGCAGGGTTCAATCAAAGTCTTTGGGGATAAAGAAACTGGAGCATCTTCTCTCTGGGAGATACTGATGCTGCCTGTAGATTTATGTTTTGTGGCTGAACTCGATAGAATAAGCAAAGGACACCAGACGTTATGGCTTAAGCGCCATCTCCCATGTCTTCAATACTATAAGGTACAGCAATTCTGCTTTATAGTAAAAAAAAAAAAAACAACCGTAGAGGCTGATGAAGACTCCTCACTGAAAGATTCCAATGTGGCTGTGGTATATTTCAGCATGTAGTATGGATGTTCTCAGAATACTCAATTTTTTATTGCACAGTTAAAAATCATAGGTCATTGAAGTATTTTTGTTTGCAAGTAAATCCCTCACCTACCTACCAAGTGGTAAATGAACTTAATTTATGTAGCACCCTACGTTGATAATCACGTATACCCATTTACACATTCATTTAAACACTTACCTTCAAGACTAAGCTTAAATCTGAAGAAAAACAATGCTAATGCTACCCACTACTGACTGGCAACATGTTCAGTGCAGAGGGATGGATCTTACTGGGAGGTCAATAGGTTTTCATGGCTTCTGTGTTGAGTATAATTGCCAAGTTGTACTAATTCCATCCGATATTTAGTCATTTGCATGAGAAAGAGATAATGTCTTTTGGTCCAAACCACCCTGAACCATAGACCTGGCCCTGTGATAGAGTTCTGTCCTGCCTTGTTTCATCTCCAAGTCTGAGCACGTGTCATATTCCTAATTCCTCCCCCAACTAGCTCCCAGTCATCCTACTCATTCCAACCCCATCTCCCCATTCTTTCACCCAATGCTCGGAACAACTATGAAATGACAACTGTCATGGTGCATGGAGAAGTCAGCTGGGTCCAATCTGTCACCTGGACATGTTTGGGAAAGGAGGGAGGTTGGGCATATTTAAATGTTTGCTCATAATGTTCATCTCAAAGAAGCTGACTTATGGAGATTGGATTGGACACTGTATCTTTGAGCAAGGTCAATATTGCCGGAAGAAATCCATTAGCATGAAGATGAATAGATGGCAGGGCAGAGAGGACAAGGAGGCCTCTGCTTTATCTATGGATAGATATTTTGTCATTTTCCTAAAAGATTAATAATCTGTCTTTAAGAAACAATGAATAACTGTTTCTAAGGAGTAACTGAGCATTTTAACTTTAAATCTAATGTTTGGATTGAATAATGGCAACTGAAACAAAAACTTTGCTCCCAATCCAGACTGATGTTCCTGCTCAATAATTCTAAACTGCTCAACCAAAAGCCAGATGAGTGATGTGTGACAAACAGCCAATATTCCTGCAGGTCTACACTGAGCTACACTTAACAAAAACACCTCCTGGTGAAGGCGCAAAAAAAAAAAAAGAAATGTTTTCACCTTGAGGACAAATGATTAGGATGACACACTGATATATAGATAGATGGATACTTTATTGATCCCGATGGAAATTCAAGGCATCCAAACCCAGTAGCAGTATACAAGACATGCAGGACACAAGACATTAGTTACAATAAACAACCGCTGTCCGCCCCCCCTTCAGTATATAATAAACCCAGTACAAGATTTAGAGGCCCCCTTTATGACTAAGACTGTCCATCCAAATAAAAAATCATGTTACAATGCCAACAACAGTACAATGCAAGGTAATCAGTCTGGACTACCTCCCTCTGTGATACTTTAGCTGATGAGCTTCCTGGATTTTAACCCCAGACATGCACACACTCTGCTGGACTCCATTTAATGTTTTCAAAAAATGTACCTGTTTAGGGTGTGCCAAGCATGGGTAGAAGAGGAGTATTGTGTATTTTTGTTGTTGGTTTTTGTATCCTTAACCTGAATTAGTTGAATTTACTTGAATTTTAGGTAGCTGATTGCCTTAAACCGTTTCAGTTTTTACATGTTGTAAAAACAAATGCTGATTAATAAGGTCCAGTAATATTCTTAAATTTAAGCAGCTGAACAAGACAAATTGTATACATTTTTTATCCATCCATTTTCTTGCTCCATTTTTCAGGATGTTGGGGCTGCTGGTGTCTATCTCCAGCTCTCATTGGGCTTTAGGCAGGGATACCTATTCTTAACAAACAAAAAAAAAAAGTTTATCAGTTTAATATTCATGATTTAAAAATTCCCCACAAAATTTTTATTTAGCAGTACTTTAAAATACGTGGTATCATAACTAATATATTTAATTGTGTTAGTAATTTATCTTTCAACTATCTAATTCCTATTCAGGGTCATTGAGGTCTGCTGATGCCTATTTCAGCTTAACATAACATACATTGAATAATGGAAAGAAAGCCATGCTAGCATAGGAAAAAACATGCAAACTTCTTGCCACCAAATCTCCCTTTTAACCTTTCCTACAAGATATTACAGTGACGGACATTTTGGGTCTCCTGGGGCTTGCTGCACTTTACCCTAATAAGATGAATGTCTACTGGAGCACCCCTGTTCAGTTCAGAGAGGCCTATAGAAATGCATGGCGTACAGAATCGCATGCTTGACTGATAGTGTATCAGCACAATATATATCGACATGCACCTTCCATTACTGTGTTCCCTCCCTGGAGTGCTGTATTTCACAGCCCAGATCACCTCCTGTACTGCAGGTCCAGGTATATCCATGCTATTACCTTTTCTGTTCATAGAAGGGGTGGTTCATCACCACGAGCGTGCTATTGTTTTCTCCCCTGTGTTACATTAACACCCATTTGTATGTTTAATGTCTTTTGAGGGGGTTAATGCACAAGATTAGGGCATCTCTGGGATTTTAAATAGTGCTTTTCATACTCAAGGCAATTCAATGTGCTTTACATAAATTAAAAAGTGCAACAGAAAACTCTACACAGTTAAGAAATCAATAAGAACCATAAGACATTTAAAAGGGTCTGCTGGTAGTTTGCTCCACTTCTTGGCAGCATAACAACTAAAAGTCAGCATCTCCATGTTTAGACCTGCTGGGTTCATACTTGACTAACATCTCACTGATGTATTCTGGAACAAACCCATTCAGAGTGTGTCTAAATCTCTTGTATTTATGTAGCATCAGTTGACACAGCAAATATGTTTATTTAATTCTAAGACTTTCAGATAAAACTTGATTTACCTTAAAGTAATCTTCCTTAAAACACAGAAACGTAAGGATACATTCTAGCCTTCGTCCTCTACTCTGATATATTTATCTTACCAACTAATGATTTTTCCCAACATAATAAATAAAAATGTATGTAAAATCAATATTTAGTGGGTGAAAATGTTGGCCTTGTTCCAAGAGTTCTTTAGTAGTGTTACGGTTACGGTTAAAATGTGTCTCAGTTCACCTCTTTGAGGTCAAACCGGATGATGTGAACTTGCAGGTGCAACTTTCAAAGTGTAGGGATCCCAGCAATGACGCATTTTATTGGCTGTACTTTTTTTCTCAATGGAAAGAGACAGAGTTCTTTACTTTAATGCTGTCGTGTACAAAATGACCACTTGAACCGCTGCAGCAGTTGGCTGACCTGATTAGCATTGTGGCTTTCTGCACAGAGTAGACATCCCAAACCTATGCAGAATTGTTTCTGTCATTATAGCCGGATTAAAAACCCCTGTAAGTAATGTCTGAGGGCTTTGATGTCTTTAAACCACAACTCCCAAGACTGCTCTTTTTCCTCCTTTCAGACACCTTGCTTTTATAATTAATACTATTAAAATAGGATCACCCACAATGCTTTTAACCCTACAGCTTCTCACTTATGGATTTACGTTTTACAGGTAGTGCTACTGAAATGTCTGCTTCATGTAATTGCTAAGAATTAAATATCTTTAAGTTATCTTTAGACCTCGTTTAAGGCATCTCTAAGAGGATGAATATATCTTTAGACTTGGATAGGTATGTATTATATTGACACAGTTATATTGTATTTTGCTTAATGTTTGCTGGGAAACTCTTCAGGGATTAAAAGGTGGGACACATTTGGTGCAGAAGATTGATGATAGATGGCAAAATCCACTTTGGGTTATCATTCGAGACCAATGATGGATGTTCACCTCAACACCTTCTGTCAGATCTTAATTAAAGGCTAAGTGAAGTGAACGCATTGGTAAGGAGTGTATTTTGACCCAAAGGAGGGCGTGTACTCAAACTCCATTGTTAAGGGTATTAGGCTGAGAAATTGGAACAATGAGGAGAAACACCTAAATCTTTATTTCTATGTCCCCAAAAAAAGGTTGTTAGAGGTGATTTCTACAGATTTCTAAGACCTGATAAATCAAAGCAAACTTGAAATAATACTTTAAACAGGAGGAAAAAAAAGCCTGGTTGTGTTAGTAACTTTTATGGACAGAATCTAGGAGCAGCCGGGTGGTGAAGAGGGTCGATTATAGGGTTCAGTGGATTTCAAACAGCCTCTGGCTCTTGCTGTGAAGGTTTGCAGCTGAGTGAGAAGCAGCTGGGATGAGGATCAGTACCTCCACGGCTGAGGCCTCGGGTGGATTGCCAACTCCAGGAATAGGTAGAAGTCTTGCCCGAAGTGGAAGAGTTCATGTATCTCTGGATCTTGTTCACGAGTGAGGGTAAGACGGAGCCTAAGATCAACCAGCAGATAGGAGCTCAATCTGCAGTTATGCAGATACTTAACTGGTCCGGTTTGGTGAAGAAAAAGCTACTGTATATGTCAGGAAGAGAAGTTCACCGTTTACCGGTAAATCTACTTTCCAACCCTCACAAATGATCATGAGCTTTGGACAATGATCCAAAGAAAAAGCGATTGAAATTAGTTCTCTCCGCAGGGTGGCGTCCGCTAAGGTTCCTACTCCAATGACATGGAACTGGATAAGGAGCACACAACAGAACAGTCTATTGTATTCACCTAAAAAAAAAAAAAAAGCAAAAACCTAATAACTAACTCTTCATCTCAGCTGTCAGAAAACATTGTAAATTAACGGTTAATAAACGCCGAAGACATTAATTACTGCACATGTATAAATCACCTGGGACCAAACAGAGATGAAATGTAAATCTTGTTTACTGCTTCATTAATATACTTACGGCTGTAAATAACTGGTGCTTGGGTAGAAAGACAAACAGACTAAAGGATGTGAATGAAGCTACAGCTCATCATTAGCTGCTGAGCAAAGAGAATGGATTATTATCGCCTTCATTACATATTTATCAGAGTGCTGATCGGCACTCATAGTTAGCTGTGCTGTAGTTATGACTGGGGTATTAATGCACATTGGCTGCTCGTTTTATTGTGGAATTTGCAAGATTGTTTTATCTGGGTTTTTACATTTCAACTCTATTTAACTTAGGGTTACCGTAGCTCAGCTGGTTGAGGGGTCTTCTGATCGGAAAATCTGGGGTTCGATCCCAGGGTTATACCCGTCTATGTATGGGCAAGACAAGCTGCTTCCAACGGTCGACTAGTGCCTTGCACAGCTGCTGGGTTTGTGTCTGTGTGAATGAGCTGATAATGCAAAGCGTGTTGGAACTACTTTGGTGGTCATTTAAGCACTATATAAATCACGACCATATACCATTTGTATCCTTGCACCTGTAAAAAAAAAAAAATGTGCGATTAGTCACCTCTAAGAGATCAACGCCCAACTACCCTGATCAAGATAAGCAGGTATGGAGGTTACATGACGAGTCTGGTAGTTCAGGATCATCTTTTACAGCAAGCAAAACCCAAATTTAGTGAAATTTCTTAAATGTCATTAATCTAATGAGAAGATTTGGTCTTTAAGGACAAAACCAGGTTGGGATGCTTGAGAAATAATATTCTCCTAATTATCTGCATTTTAGTTAAAAGCTGCATTTAAGAACTATGTAGCTGCCATCTTACTAGCGACCAACTGCACATAGCTGCAAGCTTCTGTTCATGTAAATAAACAGTACCACTATTAAACCAATCACACAAGGGTTATTTAATGTGAAGGATTTAATAGTGGTCCAGTTTATTTACATAAACAGATGCTGATTGCAATGCATGGTTAATCTTCAGCAAGGTGGCGTCAGTTTTCAGCTTATAGGGAGCAGAAGCCAAATACCGAAGGTGTCTGATCTCCATCATTAAAAGCCAAACAAAATGTGGAAAAAAGAATAACTTTACTTCTGATTATACATGAACCTCAGGTAAACACTGACTAACTTAACTGGCAAACTATTACACCTATAGTTAAAGGTGAGATTTGATCTTCTACGTGAATCTATCTCCTTCAAAATAAAATTACACAATCTCTTTTTTTCCCTGAGGAAATACACGCTACGCAATGAAGATTTGACTCCAAAGCAATTTTGGGTCTTGTCCAACCCATGTGTTCAGAGAAGATTGCCTACTGATGAATGATGTGTCTGACTGGAAGTGTTTCATGCAGGTTTTAGGCCAGTATAGGTTCCAAACTCAAGCCCTAACCCTGAGGCATTTGCTGCCTCAGAAGGCTTTCCTCCAGATAGGTCAGTTTCTATTCCAGAAAGGTGGATACAAACCCGTCAATCAAGGGTTGGAAGTATGCAGGGCAGGTGGGAGGTCGACCTCAGACTATGAAGCACTTCTGGCTGTGCTTTTCTCTCTCTGCTTTCACTGCTCCACATTAAGTGTCTCATGTGCAGTCCTGTCAGCATCAGCTCTCCTCATCATTACTCTGCCTACATAGAGGGGTTTGGACTACATTAGCTGGCCTGCACTAACACACTGCTATCCATCACACAAATGTGCTTTTTGGGCTTTTTGACTATAATTACCACTTATGGGTGTGGGACCTAAGGTAAAGGGAGAGCCAATAATGATCACACTTGATGTATGTAAACAGATTAGAGCAGCTGGATATGAACTATCAGTAGCTTTAACACATCCAGATAATAACAATTGAGCTAATAATGCTAGTTGCATTTGTACGACAGGGAACAGACACAGCATTCTGTGCACACATTACTTTTCTCCCGTGTCTTTCCCCCGGAAGATGATGGAGATGACGGTGGGCAGGAGGCAGAAAATATGCAAGGAAACCTATTAAATGCTCCCACAGATAAGAGTCAGGCACCTTAAAATACATGGGAAAGAGAAAGAGGAATAAAATTCAAAAGATTTTCATCAGTTGTTATCTTCATAGGTTCACGTGGAACATTTCGCAATGTTACAGTGCCACTAATGGAGGCGGAGTCAGACAGTTTGTTTGGAGTTCAGTTTTCTTTCCTCCATGTTTACGCAGACAAGACAACAGGTGTTTAGTCCACTTGTGTGCAGAGCTCCCAATTAAAATGTATCCATAGATTATTTTGGTGGTCAAGGTTTAATAGAACACTTTTATTCCCAAAGTGTGGGTGTGTGCATGTTTTTAAAGCCCATCAAAAGCACTTATAATCAAGCACCTCCATGTTTTCTAACAGGGGTGTCAAACTTCTTTTAGTTCAGGGGTCAAATACATAGCAGTGTATCTTAAGGGGGCCACAGATTTTAGGCGTGAAAGTGGATAATTTAATCATTATTGTGCTCTAGTTTGCAATCCCATGTAAAAAAAAAAAATGATAAATTATGTACGGCACTGATAATATCAAAGCAATATGTGACAAATATCAGTCCCTGCATTTGTTTGATTTTGTGACCCATTTTTATGTAGAGTTTTTAATAACTTGAGATTAAAATGGCTGCATTCATGTGATAAGCATGGGAAAAATGTGAGCCCTGCTGATACTGTGGAGTTTCACTGAATTTGTGAATTAATTTGTAGATATCTACTGAATTATTTGGTCATGATTCATGGTTTCTCTAACTTTTTTTGCTGAATTGAATGCTCTAAAGCAGTGTTTCTCAAATGGGGGTAAACGATGACACTACAGGGGGTACTTGAGAAAGAGAGAGAGATAGAGGAAAATGAACAAATAAAGTCATTCTTGGTCCCACCCCAGGTGTGAGATTATCGGAAATGATACAAATTGTAGAAATACAGCTGTTTTAGGTTTTTCAATCTTTAGGGTCGGGACCCCATGTGGGGTCACCTGAAATTTCAGAAAAATTAAAATAGATTTTTGAATTTTTTTAATTATTCATAATTATTTTTATTTATTTTTTAAATTAAAACAACACACAATCGTAAACAACTGTATTTCCCTGTATGAAATATAAATGTAGTTCAGCTAAAATGCAATTAAAAAAAAAAGAAAAAATTGAGTTCAAACACAATCAAAATCTAATTCTAGAAAAAAAACGTCTTTGGCGTCAAAATGGGGTCACAATCCATAAAAGGTTGGGAACCACTGCACTAAATACTGTTTCTTTCCACTTATTTACAAAATGAAATTCTTTAAAATGTGTCTTATCACTCATTCATTCTATCATTATGCTCTATAATCAAAATGTTGTAGTCGGACAAAGTAGGTACTTGGATTCAGAAATAAGAGAATTTGGTACATGAGAACCACTGATCTAAAGGACCGGATTTGGCCCCTGGGCCTTGAGTTTGACGTGTGTTTTATAAGGTAATCATGTAGTGTTCATGTTTGTATGGTATTTAGACATGCCGCTGTTCCTGTAGTGTGTGTGGGCTCCTATACTTAAAGCAAAGGACAATATTAATCCATTGCTCCCCTCACAGCTTACTGCATAAATGCATGCAGAATTCTCACAGTATTTGTGGACTATTGTTTCCAGGGTGGTGAGAAACTGTCACCAAACAAACACTGCATGGCAGCAAACAAAGAGAAGGAGAAACCCAGATGGCTGCTCAAATATTCATACAGTCGATTTGTTAACGTTCCCTCCTCATTGCTGCCTGATCGGCCTCACGTGCTGTAGGAAGAGGAGGAGGAGGAAAAGGAGAAGAGCCCAGAGGGAGAAGGTGTTCCAAAGAGAGGGGGAGGGGGAGGTGGAGGAAAGAGTGAGAATGGAGTGATGGATTAGAAGTGGCTCCTCATACAGACGTCCCCATAGGGATGCGTAACCCTGCTTTGTGGAGGTCGCGTTGGCTGCTTTGCTGAATCCTTCCTTCCAGTCTGGATCTGAGCATCACTCTGGCCTGAATATCATAGAAAACACAGAGATCTCTGTCTGAATTCCAAGCCAAACCAAACCAAGCCAGTGGTCCTTTGATGCCAGGGCACGACTCGGTGCTTCTTCATCTGTTACCATTATTAATGTTGGTGCAGAAACCCTCTCCTCTGTTGTTTTTGTGCAATAATACATTACTCTATATATAGTTTAGCATCTTGGTGGAGGAGCGGGAGAATTGTTGATTAGGATACCACATCTGCTGCTTAGAGCGGTGACTGGAAATCTACAATGCGCGCCGTAGATTTATATCTGTTTAAACATGGCAGTTTTATTCGAAGGCAGCTGCTTTTACAGAGACGTGATCCTTTGACATGAATTAAAGTTGTCAGTGCATGTGGAAGCATTGATTTTCTATTTAATATGACAGGGGTTTTTTTGTAGCACTTGAGGCCATTTGTAGATAACATTTTATATTATACATTTATATTAATTACATTTTCCTGATGAAAATAAATGTCATTTTAATTCTTTTAAATTGTTGGTGTCTCATTACCCCAGTAGAAGGCTACGAGCATGATTTACAAAGTTCCTAAATAAAGAGCGCTAAATCTGGTGCACATACACGCAAATTGATTGCACAAGCTTTTTGTTCGTTGCCTATGATACAGGTGCAACATTTGTGGAGAGCACTCTATTTAAAATAAGTAAATGTAAGAATAGAGAAGTTCTGAGGTGTTGGTGGAAGAGGAAATTTAACAAAAGCTGTGGGGAAAACAAGAAGAACAGCATATCAAGTTTTTTTTAAAAAAAATATATATATATAGAGACGGTTAGCAGAAGAAAAACAAAGAAAGATTAGGAATTAAGTGTTTACATGGTCAGTTTAAAGAATATTTAACTTTTATTCTGAATTAAAAAGGAACCAATGTGATCCATCGTCTTCATTTTATCCCCAGGTGTCCTCTTTGCAGCCATCTGTGTGTAAAGCTGTGACAATTAGGACATCTTATCTTTCAGAAAAGTTTTATTTTACCCACTAGGTATGATATTGATGAGATAGTGATACGCCAAAAGAAGATGTGAGTGCATAACAGGATAAAAGAGGATGTTTGGTCACTCTACCATTTGTAATGGTTTCAAGGCAAACTTTTAAGTCTAAACTGCAGGGACCTACTGGACTAGAGTGTGGAACCTATCAACGTCTTATTTGGTGCAACTTGAGCTAATTTCACCATTGGCTGTTTTACAAAAGAATAATCAAAGAACAGAAAAAGAAATCCAAACATTTTAACCAAAACTGTGGCATCTAAACGAACAAACGAGGTACCTGGGTCTTTATAGAAGGATTAGCAAATGAAACGGTCAGTAAACTTCATCAGCTGAGGGAATGAGTCAAAAATGGCCTGTTTATCTGAGGCAATGAGAGCACAGTGTGTGAAAGGGATTGTACCAAGTGGCTTCTTTCTTTACCAGCTATGATTCCATCTTATGCATGCCTGGGGTAATGAAGCCACTACAAAGTCACTGATGCCTAATCCTGTGAGACATTTCATTTCCATGACTGTGGTGGCAGATAGTACGATTCCCTTCTCTATTCTCTACTTGTCATACAGTCACGAGAGCTTTGTTAAAATCAAGAAAAGCTTGAAGCTGTCAGCTCTGAAAAGGCCTTTCATTTTCAGCTCCAACATAGAAGACCACACATGGGAACTGTTTCACTTTTATTTTGATTGCAGTTTTGAAGCAGCTGCTCGACAAAAACACACGATTTTGCGTTCACCTGCAGAGCAGGAGAGAGATAGAAGTTCGTACTTTGGACAATCAAAGCCAGCGGTTAATGCAGCAGTTCTGCCTCCACTACACAGGACGTTGGGTGGAAAATTAACTTTCTAATGATCCACGCGTTATAAGTGAAGCTTTGGTGCTTCATGTCCTGATGAAGCCTCTTCGTTTGCTGATGTCTGTGTGTGTAATAACTCTGTGTCCGTGTGAATGTTCGAATGTTTATGCCTTCGTCCATCCACTCTTTTCATAATATCCATGTTCTTCTTCTTCTGTGTAGTTTTACGGCGGTTGGCAACCATATCCAATATCCGTGTCTCCTAAGGCTCTTATTAAATAAATTAGGTTGTGTCCGAATAGTCCCTCCTATCTCCTTTCCTATCCACTTTTACATAACCCTGTGGATGATGTCATGGGGTTAAGGAAAGGTCTTAGGAGAGGGGTTGTTTTGACAATCAGACGCTCTTCCCCTCGTGATGTTATAATCTGACAGCCGCGAAGGCTTGTGACATATGCCGTCGTGAAAAAACTACACATTTCTGAAAATGGACTACTAAAAGTTGCACTCTCCCCTGATATAATGCAAATCAAAGGAAAAGAGACTACCAGATTATGAGGAACAAAAGTGAAACTGAAAGAATGTCACATTGAGAATGGTTGCTCTCACTCACCTTCCACTCAAAAATATGAATTATGTTGAATAAATGTTATGATGTCTCTGATTGCTTTTTCCTGAACCACAGAGTGTCTGTTTTATGTCAGTTATCTGATAATATGGTTTACATATCATAAAATAAGGGTTTGAGATTATTTAAAGGCACACCGCAGACTTTTTGACCTAAAGCGTTGACCCATATGAGTCATTTTAAATGATTCCACAGGCCAATATACAGCGCTTGACAGTATCAATGCTCCGAGCGGGGCTTCCCTCTTGAAATACCACCCATATAAGTTTGGGGAGACGGACCGTCTTTGGCCAGGTCATGTGACCTGGAGAATGCCTGGAGAACGTTTCACTTTACGTCAGACACGTGACCACAGACTCAGATATATTCATTGGGCTATAAGGCTTTTGCTAGCATTTTTACGCCTGTTCGACTCCTGGTCATGGCCGAGGCAAGCAAAAAGTTTTAAACTGCTTCTGAGGAGGCTAAAGAGACACTGCCGAGACCCGCCCCTTGCGCCGACCTACCTTCCGCCCGGCGCCGGACACCGCCCCGCGCACGCCGGGTTGCCCGTCCCCCTTGACCCTAGCCGCCGTGCCCGGCGAAGGCGGCCAGAGAGTAAGGGGGGGGCGCCATCGACGTGGCGAGGAGGGCCGAGCACCAGGCCTCCGGCGGCGGCTGCTCCTCCAGCCATGGCGCAAGCCCAGCCCCGCTTCGCACCCAGCCCTTAGAGCCAATCCTTATCCCAAAGTTACAGGTCAGCTACTGTCTGCATACACAATCAAAAGACAAGGGAAAGCTGGCCCGACTGACTGTTTGTTGATTTTTGTGACAGTGCTGCGGCGCTTGTGGCCACTAGGGGCGGTTTATGTGTAATAACGCGTATTCTGATCAGTTTCAAAGGATGAATTTCCATCTCTACATCCTCCTCACTGTCCCACGTCTGCATATCAGTCTATATCCAGCTTTTCATGGTCAATTTTTACTGGATCCAGACTAAGATAGCACTCCGTCCGCTTCCGTGCACCAACGCCTCAGCAGTTCTCCAGTTGTTTTGCACCGAGCACCTAAATTAGTATGCATACGTCACACGAAATGGGTCTTTATAACCCCTCTATAAATCTGCATGATGGGTGATGTTAAACAGACTGTGCCTATACTCTGGGCGCCTCTAGGCACAATCATGGGTCTGAATACTTATGACCATGTGATATTTCAGTTTTTCTTTTTAAATAAATTTGCAAAAAATTCTACATTTCTGTTTTTTTTTTACCGTCAAGATGACGTGCTGAGTGTACTGAATAAAATGAACTTTGTTTCATTGCAGCCATTTGCTAAAATCAAAAAAGAGTGAAACATTTAAAGGTGTCTGAATACTTTTTTTACCCACTGTACAGTATATATTCTAGGGAGGCTAAAAGGCAGATGATGATGCTGACATTATGACTTCTTGATTATTTCTCCTTTTATTGCTCTTATTTCGACACACTTTTGCTCGCTTAGCCCTGACTGACCCTGCCGTTGTGTGATGAGAGAAGGTTACCTCCCTGCGGCAAAATGTAATCAGACTAAAATTTCCACACATCTGAAATCACCCAACTCCGCTGTGCTCACACGTTTTATAAATGCTGACAGTCGGTGGTTTTCTGTCTTCATCCTGATGTCAGGATTTCACAGCTGGCCAGAGTGTCAGAAGCTCATAAAATAATGAAAACACTATATAATGTAAGCTACGGTCTGTACGTCAGAGCTGCTTTCATGACCCAAAAGAGCCATTGTTTTATGATTATAGACTGTTGACATAAGATTGAATTTGAATCACCTGAACGCATAAATTATTCTGCGTGCTCCTCAGGTCGATAAACACCTTGATGGGACTGCAAATGAAAGTCAAATGAGCTGCTTTTGTTTACAGTGCAGTGCTTTCCCGTGGTTCATTATACAGTTTGGTCAGCAGGTGATCTGTTATTACTTTATTTGAATGAACCTGGTTTAATCTTTAGTAAACACCAAACCCCCAAGAGAGCCTAAACACCTGTACTGAAAAGCAAAACAAAAGTGATATATTTCATGCAATGCACCCTCACAAACTCATTATTCTGTACCATCTTATCTGTTTCAGACAGATATTAAAGCACATACCCTTTAGCTGATGCGTCCATTTGTAGCGTTTGCTTTCTCATGTTAAAACTGCTGCTCTTGCTATTTTTTATTTGATAAAATCATAATGTTTGCACTCTCTTATAGACATTTTCATAAAAGTTTCATGCATTACATTGTGGGATATAGAGTCCCATAGACAGATTCATAGAATTGTTTTTACTATGTAAATTCTGATTATCAGTCAAAACATTAGGGCCGGTCTCACAGAAAGGAGGCAAGAGATAAAAAAAAAATTAAAATAAAAAATACACACATTCTTAGCCTTAAATAGATGTGGATATTTAAAGGTATATATATATATATATATATATATATATATATATATATATATAATGATCAGTTATCACACAGATGAACTAAAGATGAGAATTTCTGCTGATTAAAGCAATACCAATAAGAAGAGTATTGTTTTATCAGGTCTTTCATATGATGATGTTATATGTGATATAATTATTGTGAGGGGGTCTAAAGTGTGTGCTATTTATTCATTTTGGTTTGTAATAAGAGAGACTAGAAAATGCTATTTGTTCATAATTATTCTTTTAGAATTTGGCATTTGGTTTCAAACTGTCTTAATTATTAAAAAACGAGTGACCCTGGGGTTGACATATGTATCTGACTTGTCTCGTTGCTTACACACTTTTTTGTCAGCTTGATTTAGTCGAAATCGGATGTTTCTGAACTTCTTATCCTTGTCCCAGAAGGTAGGCCAGGAAAATAATAGTTATTTTAATAGCTAATAACTCATTTTTCAACCTTGGGGTTGTGACCCCATATGGGGTTGCCTGGAAAAAAAAATGGGGTCACCTGAAATTTCTAGTAGATGGTAAAAACAAACAAACAAATAACAACTTTACTGATTGAAATTGTATTTTTTCAATTTTTTACATTATTATTCTTTTTCAAATTAACACACCACACACACACAAAATATCAAAAAACGGAATTCTGTACTTCAACCTTATCAAATACACAGTGAATCTAGTTAAAATAAAATGCAGTATAATAATATCTGAGGTAGCGCATCTTGTCACATGATGAAAAACTACTTCTTAAAGAAAAGAAAAAATTGTCTTGGTGTCGCCAGAAATTTGTGATATCAAAACGGGGTCACGGCCGTGAAAAGGTTGAGAAGCACTGTCATAAGTGCTGTTTAATATAAGTATCTTATGTCTTAAAGAAACAATAATACTTCACATTAACAACTGCCAATGATCAGACCTGTAACATCAAATCATGTGTACCCTCTCTTCATATCATAGCTAATCTCTCCATTATTTCATATGCTTTTTCATTTGTGGAACAGCAGTCTTGAACATTGGTTCCCTAAGGGTTAATCTACAAACTCAAAACAATGAGTGGAATTTAGTTAAACTACAACTTTTGTGCTTACTTCAATAGTAAGTAAATACAGTCTCCTTTGTAAAATGTAGCTAATTATTGTCAGAAGTGTGATAAAATGGCCTCTACAGCATAAAATAATCCTGTTTCAATAAATTGCAAGAAAATATAGTATTTTATTGAGCATATTTATTGAAAATAGTCTAAAAACGAATTTGGTCCATTTGCCTATTATTTTTTTTAAATTAATTGTCAGCATAATGATGTAATGAATGAGTGAGTGATGGCACACATTTTAATGAATTTCAAGCGAAAAGAAACGGTATTTAGTGCAGTGCTTCCAAACCTATTTTTGGATTGTGACCCCATTATGATGTCAAGAATTTCTGGCAACCCCAAAGGCGTTTTTTTTTTTTTTTTTTTTTTTAACTTTGTGTTTTAATAAATTAAAAAAAGAATACTAATTGAAACATTTCAAAAATCTATTCACATTTTTCAGAAATTTCAGGCGACCCCACATGCCGACATGGGGTCCTGACCCCAAGGTTGAAAACCACTGATTTAGTGGCTGCTGAATAGACTAATTTCTATTGTTTTTATCATTTCCGGTCATATCATGCCTGGGGTGGGACCAAGACTGACACTTTAATTGTTAATTTTTCACTTTCTCTCTTTTTCTCATTACCCCATTCAGTGCCATTGCGTACCCCTAGGGGTACACATACCCCCATTTGAGAAACACTGAACTAGACAATAAGACAAGACAGGATATGAGGTTATAAGGAGAGCACTTCACACAATAGTATATATTAATATTTCTATTTACAGAATTTAAAATGAGTATTTTACTACCTAAACATCTGGTTTCCTTCCAGATGTGACTCAAATCTGCACGCATTGCATTGGTTGAAAATGAGACATCTCGTGTTTCTGCCTCATATCACCAATGTGAAGCAGAGCACCTGTCCTGGAGCGCGTAAAGAGGGCGGGCTGCATTTCCTTATATGGTCATGTTTCCGTCCTGCTGCCTCCAGATCAGCTGATCAGAGCAGAGCAGAGCTGCGTTATTCCACTATCTACATCCAGCCCAGAGGAACAGATCCGACCCGGGCAGTGGTGCTTCACACACCAGGACCAGGACCAGGACCAGGACCAGGACCAGGACCGGCTCTGAGCTGTGAGACCTGGGGGAGCTGTGAGAGCGCAGATGCGGTTGGTTCCCCCATCGCTTCTCCTGGCGGTGCTTTTCTCTACCTCTGTGTGCGTTTCCACACCAACCAGTCAGTGGGATGGTCTGCAGTTTTCCTCCTGGGTCGTTTCCACTTCAGCATGGGAACTGCTGTGTCCAAAAGGAAGAACCTGAGGAGTGATGCCATTTCTTCTGTGGCCGCAAAAGTTCGGTGAGTGTTCGGCAGAAAAGAGCGCACGGCACGAGCCGGCTTTAAACCAGACAGAAATAACAGATTAGTTATAACCTGGTCAAAATAGATTTCTGATCATGATTTTTTCTTCTTCTTCTTCTAGATTTATAGTTGTGTATTTGATTCTAATCACTCCTCCCATAATCCAACCACTTCTTACTTTAGAATAAACCCCTGAGTGATCATTATAGACCAATCACTCCAATCAACATTGCAGCAATTTATATGGAGTATGTCGTGAAGTTCAGACGTAAGCCTCACAAACTGATTGCATTGTTTTTGAGTGTTTCAGAACCTGCTCATTTATCACCATTGTCTCTGGGGTTTACAGATTATGGTCTAAAAATATCATGTTTTATTGAAACATATTATATTGATATGAATGGCTCTGTACAGATGATGCTGAATGCTTCTTCCACATAATATTAAACTTCACAACTGTCTGTATCCTTCTCAGCCTCTGTTCTACTCTGTATTCTCTGATTAACTGCTACAACTTTACCTACAAACCAATCCAGGGTTTTTATTTTCATATCTCCACCTACACAAAAGATGCACCATTACAGCCTGCTCCACCAGTCCTTTATTAGTTAAAGCTCTGGAATACCTTACAAAAGAGATCTGAAGTTGTCCAGTTTATTTCATTTGGGGTATAGGATGCAATTGTTTAAAGCATTTGGAATAATTCCTGTCAAATTATTCCTGTTTTGAAACTGCTCCACTTGGCTCTTTGACTGTTATTTATTATATTATTTGTAACTTGTCTGTCGACAGTACTAGTAAATTGGATGCCTTTAATGGATTAGGGTTAATCTGAGTTGCCCACTAAATCATGGTGGTTCATTTGAATAATTTCATCATTTAAAAATGTTTATATTTGCTCATCTATCTATAAATGAAGGAACGTCTGTCTGTGTGTGTGTGGAGCATATCTCCTTGATGCAGTGTCTGAATGACCTGAAACATTAACAGCTTGCATATAGCCCGAGTGTGTGCATCCATTTTTATTTTTTTTTTGAGTTATTTGATGTTGCAAAACGTTTATTTTAATTTTATTTCAGTTAGACCGCTCTCTACTGTAAACACATGCCCGCAAAGTTCGTGTAAACGTGCACATTTCTCCATGAACACAGCGTTATAAATGCTGATATTTTCACCACGTGTTTATAATCTAATGCACATCTTGGATGTACATGACATGTTTGTGTGTAATTAAATTTACCACTGTTTTTTTTTTTTTTTTTAGTTTTACCTTGCCGAAGGAGGGTCTAAAGATAGGGGATGACATTTATTATCCATTTGCTTAAGTCCAGCGAACATTGGTGCAAACTTTATTTATCGATTTATCGTGCGCGTTCCCATAGAATTACACCAGGGAAATCGCACGCGCTATTTTGCATTGCAATCGCACTTATAACACTACAGAGTACAGAGTATGTACACCTCTTTGTACATCCAACCTTCAAACACATACTCATTTGCCCATAATTGACAGCTCTACATAAGCTCCCACTATATGAATACATACTTCCGACGGGCACTGTACTAGTATCTTTCATTTTTATTTACTTTAATCAATCAATCAATCAATCTTTTATTTGTATAGCACCAAATCATAACCAATGGTATCTCAAGACACTTTACAGTAGAGCAGTCTTTAGGACGGACTCTTCATTTTATGGATACTCACATATGCATATATACGTATATACACATACATATGTATCCCACACCCAACATGAATGAACTTTAAATTATCATTTTATTTTCGATTAATAGCCCTGAAATAAGACTATTATTTGAGTCCTCACAGTTTCCGTCGTGTTTTTGGTGAGTTCTGGAAACTTTACCTCCTTTTTGTACGGATGTGTGTGTCCTGATTTAGTATAAAAAGGATTTGGCTCTTTATTCTGAATTGCTTATTAATCGACCAGTTCTTCTGTCTGCAACTGATTGTATTTATGCATTTCTCTACGATAGGCCTCTCATAAAAATGAGACCTTGTTGTCTAGATGAGGCTACTTCAAATAATAGTGCCAGACACTGATGCTAAATATGGCAGAAAATACCTCATTTCTTAAGATTTATAAGAACAGAGGTAAGTTATCATTGTAAATGAAAGATTTCTGTTGCTTTGTTTTATGTTGTTAAAACATTAGTAATAAATAACCCTTTTATGGACTTCTTTTTTATTACAGAAGTTTTAATTTATGGTTGAAATGACTTTTAGTATGCATTTGTTTTAGTGGCTGTAAGTTTTATTCCATTTATGAATTTAGATTAGTGCACAGTATGTAAATGTTGCTGCAGCATTCACCTAAGAGTCCTCTTAAAGAAACTATTCTGAGCCTAGGTGTGGGTTTGTTGTGCAATTAACTCACTGTGCTTTGGGAAAGTGCAACTGTAAAGATGTATATAGCTTTAGCACTCATATAAACTATATTTTCTTGGGGTTTGAAAAATGACGACATTGCCTCAATTGACTTTGTTGATGTTGGCTATTTTAATGGCTTCATCCTTTCTTCAGCCTGCATTTAATGAAAGGTATAGTTTGGTTTTAATGATCTACAAACTTGTAGTTGGGCCCTGTAGACTTGTATGCTGCTCTCGTGACATTTAACTTGTGTATGAGTAATGCGTTGAAAGGTCTTAGAGTCATAGGTGTCACATCTGCGTGTTCCCAGTCTGATGACTAATGTTCGCTTGTTGGAAAGTTTGTCGCCGTAACTCTATAATTCAGGCAAACATGGTGCTTCTCTCTGTCGTGCCTGCAGACAAGTACCGTACTATTTTCTACTTGTTTTTTTCTGCTTCATGTGTCCATGTGGTCATCTTCCTACATCCCGAGTGACTGCTATGCACCCTTTCCACATGCATTCCCCAACTCCATTTGTTTTTGCCTTCTTTTTCTGTTCATCTGTTGATCTCCATTCCCCTCGGCTTTGCTGGCTTCTTCACACCTCACTTTAACTTTCCATAAATCAACCAGATCTGCGCCAAGAAAAGTAATGTGGATTGCGGCCAAATCTCTCGCACATCTCGGTCTGCCAGCAGTTATTAGCCACACGTTGACAAAATGAATAATGGATACTGGCCATCAATATCATCAATTCACCGCACAAACTTAGATTCTGCTGATGGTTAATAGTGTCTTCAATCTGCAGGATAATCTTATTTAATGTGTTGTGCAGCAAACGAGAAGAGCAAGTCTCAAGTTTTCCCAATACTTTATCTCTACTTCAGTCTAAATGGCAATTCCAGGGAGCGTTCATATTGGCGACATTACAATAATACTTTTCTATTTGAATATAAGCGTCTTTCATGACACCCAAGGATTCTTTATAAAACAAAACAAAATTATAAGTATCAAGAAACAATGAAAACGCAGTAAAATAAAATCCCATATTGAGAACTCACATTCAGCAAAGATCTGTAAAGAAGGTAAGAAGGAAGAAGTCTAAGGGAAGATACAAAAGATGGATTAAGGTTTGGAGATTTATTTCAAGCAATTAGGATCTAATGCAATACATGTCCAAAATGTGCCAGATTAAAAAATATTATATGTTGTTTAGTTTAAACAATTTGTTGCCTCTGGAAAGTTACATCTGTCAAGTTACCATTACCGCTAACCCTAACTTGTCTGACCCAGAAGGCCTAAAGAAATGAACTGATTTAATACTTTTGGAGCTATTTCAAAAGTGCTTTTGGAAGCAAACTGAACAAAATTAAGGTGATGATGAGCTTTTCTCCGCCCGCTAAAGCAGAGTCCTGGACCATTCTGGTCTGGGAGCAGATCTTTGGAATTAGAAACTCAGAATCTTAGCTGAAAGTTGGCATATCAAACCTTTAATTAACATTTTTTTGTTTGACCGATATTCTGTCCTCATCTGGCTGGTGTACATTGAATAACAAAATATCAAACTTGAGCCATTCTTGGTGACCACAAGCGTGCAATTGAAAACTGGCTCACATTAGCTTGAAACTGGCACAGTATTGGCTTTGATGGTGTTGTGTTGTATCTGAAAAGTTAAGTCTCAGGCAAACAATCAGGACAGCAAAAGTCACTTTAACCAAAGTCTTATGGCATCTATAGATCATGACTGGGAAAAGTCTTGAAGGTCATTTACAGTCTTGACCTGTTTTAAAATCATTTAATTCACACTGAATAGTGTTTAATATCCAACTTTTGAAGGAGAGGTAAAGGAAAATGAGTTGTCCTTTACTGTATGTGCACTGCACAAAGCATGCACCAATGGCACAGCCTTCCTCCCCGTCCGGGTAATCGTTTTTTAACGGTGCCGTTAAAGCTCCCCGTCTGCTTTGATTGAAAAGATTTGGAGCACTTACATGCCAACGTTTATTATTTCAACAACCGGGGAGTGACTTCTGAAAGGAAGTACAGCACAGCAGTTTTCAGGCTTCAATAGCTCTGACGTGGTTGGAAATTGGATTTTCATGGCTTCTCTCCCACAGGATCATGTGACCAGCAATGACCCAAATCCTCATTGCTCCCCAAATTAGCTCCGCCCATGGTCCAGTGTGACCGTTGGCTGTAAAAACATCTGGGGCTCCATCTCTCTTTCTAAACCATAAAGCTGACAGATTTACTGGTGGGAAGCCATAGAGATAGGAAACACCAAACTAAATTTAAAATGTATGCTTAAATGGTTCTGCCTTAATTGCATCGTATTAGTTCAACTTATAAGTTGAAAGATGATAGAGGGAAATAAAAAAATATATATTCTCATTGAACTGTTCTGTATTTTATCTTTAAATACAAAAACTAATCACCATTATGTCATTTATCACATACATGATACAGACAGACAAATGCTCAGTGTGGGTAGCGTGAGCATGTGTCAAATCCAACAATTGCAAAATGGTTAAACTCTCCCATGATGCATGAAAACCAGTCCAGCCAGCCTGATTTCTTAAGGTTTCTGTACATTTCTACAGGCCTTATCCCATTCAAAGCTGGAGTTATTTGAAAAACGTTACAGATTGGCAACTTGAAGCCTCAGTCTTTCTAGGGTCTCAAACGTTTCCTCACCAGACAGCTTTTTTTGTTGTTACTCTCCTTTATTTTCATTCAAAGTTAGTAACAGCTGAAACGATTGGAGTTTCAGTGAAAACGGAAAGGGAATGAGATTCACCGCATCTCTAAAATATGTATGAACGATGACAAACAATTGCAGGGTTACTGCAGATCAAGTGCTTTGTGGTACAACAAGCTTTTACTTACAAACACTGTTTGTGGGCCTATTTACTCATATCTTCAACACACACATTATTATAGGCAAGGTGGATATTGTGTAACGCAGCAAGATGGGAGTTGGCAGAGGGAATGAACACAAAGTGAACAGGCATAGCTTGGATATTTTATTTAGAGGGTTTTCATTACAGAAGGATAATAGTGTTATAACAGATGTCGACAAACATCCAGCTTTGATGGACAAGAAATTGTTAAATGCCATGTGGGCTACTGTATGATCCTAGAACTTACAGTTTTCTAATCAAGACTAAGGATGATTTGCCTCTCAGCTATGCCATCCATGTGCTAAACTGTCAAGAGTTTGAACCTTGAATTCTTGCTAGAAGAGAGTTTGCATTTCAGTGTGGAAGTACCACTTAACAACCAACAGTTTTTGGAGCTGTAAGTGCAGCGAAGTCATCACCCCGGATAGAAGATGTGAGTCCTGTACAGCTTGTGTCTGTGTTCCGACTGCGTTCTGAAGTCTGTCAAGTTACTGTGTTACATGTGACCCGGGACGTAGGAAACAGCAGTGGGAGTGACACCTATTCAAGTGTCAAAAGACTAAAAAAAGCTTAATCGCGGAAGCCAGGTCATGCTCTTGCCAAGTCCAGCTTCTTCTGTTCACGGCGTAGCGTTTATACTGGTTTGCAGCTGCTCACCTTACATAAAATAAACATGCTAAGTATGAACATATCTCAAACTATTCCAACATTGAGCTTTAATTATTCTGTAAGTTAATAATGTGACATTTAACAAAGTCGTGGTACGTCATAGATGGGTGTCACTCTGCGTCTGCTTTGCTAAAGGTTGTTAAATTATCGTTAACCTTTGGCGTCCTTCAACTGCCATTTAACGTTACATCAATGAAAGCCCCCTGAATGCCTGACTTTAGCCTTACTTCTGCCATGATGGTGCCTGACTTGTAATTGGGTGAGTGGTGATGGTTACATTTAATGAGACTAATTACATACAGCTAAGGTCAGTCAGACAGAGGAACATAGTGTTGGGAGCTATTTTTATCTTCTCCAGTTTTGCTTTCGTGAGCACACAGTCAAGTTCTTTTGGGGGTGCTTTTCAAATCTTCAGTTGCTGTCTCGGACGGGATTCAGGTTTGGGATATCATAAAACTCATACAGTATCTCACTCACCCTCAAGTGAAAGACAATGTAGTCATTAATGCCGAAAGGCAATAAACAGGATCAGGATAAGATCTAGTAGCTACTGATCCAAGTAACAGAATAAATGTTTAATCTATCTGTGCTTCCTCCCTGCCACTCGCAGCTTTAGCTAAGATGCTTTATATTTGTGGTTATTTCCCTCCATCCAGTGCCTACAGATAAAGCCACTTAGAGCCTCCTGGGAAATCGAGGTAATAGCTTGACTCTTGGCCTGTGTTGTCTGCAAAATGTAATGAAGCAAGTGTTTCTTAATGAAGTCATCAGCTCTTTTGGGTTTGGCCTTTTTGAGTATGTGTTGTGCAGAGCAGTGACCTGCTGTGAGCACTAGGGTAGGGTAGGCAGGGCATTCCAAATCGAGACCACCGATATCAACACCAATGACAATTTCAAATGTTTCTGCTGGCGAGTGTTAATTCAATTAAATTCAACTTTATTCGTATAGCTCAATTATAAAATTCATAATAAGAAAGAAAAATCCAACAAGATCCACATGAACAAGTATTTAGCCATCGAACAAAATCAACATCGTAAAACACCATTAAAGAAACATAAACAATTATTTACAATAGCCTCCATACTCTCCCAACAAGATATATCTCATGACACGGCAGTGCATCCGTTGTTTGTGTTGGAAACACAATAAAGGGGAGGAAATGACAACAACACCTCGGAACAGCCTCAGTGAAGCGCATCCACAAAGCCAATCTTTCCATTCATTGTAGAAAATACGAACAAATTTTCTGACCTTCCCTTTGCTGAAGGTCTGGTAGCTCAGGTGTTGGTCTCCCATCTTTTAAAAGCTGTAATTTTTCCTCAAAAAAAAGTTTCTTTATCATGTCTAGCACTGTCATCCTGACATAAGCTAGAGAACGTAGCAGCAGCGGTCACGTCATATCAATTCACTAATGCACTGTGAACTTAGGTATAGCATTTAGCATAGCACGGTTACGTCCAAAGGCAGCGTAGAGAGCTGCCTTTGGACGTAAATGGTTGTCATCTTGGGGAACTGACTGCGCATGCGCAAACACATAAAAACACGCTATGGCAACAGAGGCAGAGCAGCAACGTGCCTTTTTTGAAGGGGTGTGGCCTCCTCCTGCCTTACAGCGGTTAGGAAATAGCGATGTTTAGCGATTTGGGCTATGAAAAGCACAAATTGCTGACACTTTCAAACTTATAGGTATTGTAGGTTATCGGAAATTGAAAAATAAATAATTTATAATTATATTATAATTAAAACAAATAATCAAAATATCAATTCACCCTTGGGTAGGCACTGCCTACCTTGCCTACCCTGACTGCACGTCACTGGTGCAGAGTAATATTCAGTAGCGATACAAGTGGATAACAATGTCAACATTAGACAAGATAGGATAAACTGCCTGAGTTTGTTTTGTTTCCATTGCATTCTTCTAGTTTTTCTGGTCGACAGTCACACATCAGGACCGTGCACGGTTTCTGTAAACAGCTGACTTGTCACAAATAACTTTAAAAAAGATTCACTCTCAGTAAACTTATTCTTAAAAAAATCAAAGCAGTTTAAGATGCACTTGAAGAACCAACAGCATAGATATGAAACACTGTTTCTGATTATTTTCCTCTTGTGTTGGTTGTTACTGGGGTGGGATTCTTTAGGCACCTCATGATTCGAATATTGATACATCGCCTTTTGTCTTGAATCAATGCATCTAGATGCACATTTCACTGTATGTGTTTCTGACTGTACCCACTGATGAATTGTTGTTTTTAATAACAGCATTAGCATTCAGACACAGGAGACAGATTTCCATCTTTCACTTTTATTAAACCAATGGAAACCAGTTAGAACTGCATGGTCAAGATCCAAAGTTGCACCATACTTGCCAGTATTAAGCATTATTATTATTACGGTAAAAAAAAAACTCAAATCAATGTTCATGTGGCACAGAGAAAGTGGACTTTATGCTGGATCAAAAAAAATATCCATGTCCAAGCAATCTTTACGTTTTAATAATAAATCAGCTACTTAACCATATGCTTTTAATATATCAGTTGAAATTCCTTTCACAGTATTTCATATAATTTAAATAATTGATTATTGGACGTGGATGCGCCAATTATGTCAGAATGACATTGCATTGATCTATTGATTTTTTCTCCTACCCCTTAATTAATGAGAAGACAAGATGTGGTACCAATAAAAAGCAGGGATGACCTCAACTATTACAAAGATCTTTTTGCAATGCTCAGGATTTAACAGTGCATTCTTGCATTATGTGACATTCTCTACGTATATTTTCACTTTGTATGCTTTCTTGCACCCCTCGTTGATGGTGTAAGTTCCTCTTTTCCTGCAGAAGGCAACATCAGCTTTGTTTGGTAACAGAGCTATAATTATGAGGCCCGTGTAATGAGAGATGTAGGCACATGAGCACTGGGATGGCCGGCAGTCCGCTCATTGATCTGACTAATTATGATCTGCATTGCTGATTGCCTCCCAGCGAGCGGATGTTACATGGAGGGCACAGCGGGGTCAAGCTCTTCTCAGTTTTGAGGCTGCAGTTTCTTCATCATAAAACACAACCACGGACTTTACAATGATACCTGCCTCACGTTCAAGAAGAAATGCGGCAGCGATGGCCGTGTAGGTTTATTGCTTTAGGGACAACATCAATTCTATATTTTTATTGAATATAGGTCCACGGTTGACATGAGAGATGTCTGTGCCTGAATGGAGTCAGAAAACCATTAATCGAGTAAAGTTTTGAATTGACACTTCAGTGGATGATTCACCTGATGAATGTTGTCTCTGATGCGCTCTCCGTCTGTGCATCAGTTAGCTTTGGATACTGTGCACGAGGGATACGAGCAGCATTAATCACGCAAAATACAAATAGCCACACTTGTGCGCTCCAAGCTGTCCCAATAGCTCTATTATGCAAAATAAACAACGATGTAGACACATTTTTCATTTTGCTTAAAGATTAAAATCTATACATAGTATGAAATTGATTTTCCACAAACAATGCTTTTGCAGTGGATCACCCTTTTTGGAATTTGGAGGATTAATTCCTAAATGATTTGACTTTTAATTGCAAGTGTAAAGTGTAACTTAGCATATGTAGTATATAAAGAGTGGATTCAATCTCTTTATACACTTGGTACTGGTTGGAGACGTCTACTCTATTTTCCACACCACACTTTGGGAACAAGAAGTACGCCAGAGTTCATTCCTAATCCCACACTAATTAATTCCTATCATCAATTTAGAGAATCCAATTCTGGTTTTAAGTTTTCCCAAATCACGTATCAGGGTATAACCATTTCTATTGTATCGGCTTTTCCTAATTTAATTTAACCACTGGCAAACAAATCTTGCCAAGAATGCTTATTAGGGTTTGAGTTCAATCTAATTGTTTTTTTTTTTTTTTTCCTTAAGAAGTACAGGACAAAACAGTATGCCCAAATCTCGCCAAGCTGCAAAATATTGATCACAACAAAGTAAAATTTTGCTTATCTATCAAATAAACCACATTTATGTAGTTAAAATATGTGATATTTTCAGAGAACATCTAGGTAAGACTATATTCCTTGTCATATATACTGTATGATTATTTTGGGATTTGCCGACTATTCAACCATACATACAATCATGGGGAGAACTTGCATGTAAAACTCTAGACCTAAACTCCCTCATGCTCCCCTTGTATCTGCAGCACTGGCTGACTATGATTGAGTCGTAGAAGTTGAACTGATTCATTTATTTCCAAGATTCCACTCTTCTTTTAGAGGTCATTCATATCTCCAGAGTACTTTGTGCACAATGAAGAGTCAAAGAATGAAGATGAACAACTTTTGTCAACTCTACATTTGAAGCTTTTATTACTGTTAACAGACCATCTTTCACCCCTGATGTGATCCCAGGTTTTTCTTTATCTCTTCCTCTTTTTCCTTTGTGTACAAGTCATTCAGTGGCATAGTGCTCTGCAGATTCTTGACCGCACAAAGCACAACCTCTCAAACCCAAAGACTTTTCTTTTGTATCTGAACAGAAGATCTGTTATCTGGCTTTCAGCACTCGATGTAACCCTTTCCTTAGGATCCTATCCAGTCCCTCTTGGCTGGTGGTCTGGCATATGACCAGGTCCACACCGGATCATCTTTCTCCTGTCCACCTCTTACCTTCTTCTCGTAATTGGTAGGCTACTCTTTCTTAGCCCATTATGCTTCCCCCTTTTAATCCCACTACACACCCCCTTCTTACAATCTATTTCGGTCTGATAAACACCTCTCACTCTTGTCGCTGTGTTTTTCCTTCCTCCTCCCCTCCCTCCTCTTCATCATGTCACATGGCTGAAAACATGATTAGGGGGAAAAATCATCCAAAAGCACCAGTGTTTGTGCAGCAGCGACATAGGGTCACAGCAAAAGGAGTCCAACTGTAATGCATAATTTATGGTATAAAACGCTCCGACACACTACTGGTGTACATGTTGTGTATCAGGGACCACTAAGCAAAATATAAGGCTAAATGCATTCAAACTGCAAGGTAGGGAAACCTGAACTTTAAAGGGTTTAAGTGTTAGTTTTTAAAGCTTTTGACAGTTTTCAGACTGTCAAATCTTAGCATCTATAGCATGTAAATGATCCTATCTATTTTGGACTGTCTGATCATGTGCTCATGTGTCTCTAAAGCTTCATATTGACCTCAGGAGAGAATAAGATCAATATTTCTATGTGTCTGTTCACTTTGTGATATTCAATACTTGTCCTTTGAATGAGCTTGGCCAGGCTCATGGATGGATGGTTGGATTAGGATGATGAATGGATGGATGGATAGATGTTTGGATAGACAGATGGGATGGATGATGGATGGATAGTAGAATAGGCAGATAATAATCTTATTCAATATTTATTGTATGGCTAGCAAATCACGATTCAGCAAAAATTATCTTTTTTCCTTTTTCCGTGCAATTCCTGAAATATATTTTGGGCAGAAGCAGAATGTGCACCTATTTGAATTGTTCACTGGGAGTTTATTTATGACATTGAAAGCGAGATGACTATGACTAAGGAACTTGGATACGATTAAACAAAATGCATTTTCTTTTGATTTATTTTGCTTAAGTCAGCTAGAGAAAAGGGTGGCCAAACATCACCTGCAAAATATCAGAGAAAAATATGCATCCATGAAATCAAAGAGCTGCTGTGCTGCCTTTGTAGCAAGAAAACGAGTCTTGAGCATAAAGTCTGCATATTTGACTCCTGATTGTGGGTTTAGGAGTGATTTATAGTTTTGCGGCCACAGCTTGTTTTCACATCCATCTTCTCCCAGTTTACCCTGTTGAAGATTTTAAACAACCACCTTTAACCCCTGATGCAATTTCAGTTGTTTTATCTGGAATATACTCTTACTCCTTCCTCTTTGTGCAGTAAATTGGTGTCTTGGTGCTCTCTGCACTCACAGAAAAAGACTCTCGACCTCACAAACACAAAGCACAACCCCTTTTCAAACCGTCAATGTTGCAGTGTTTATGGAGACGGGTGCACAGAGTCAAACAGATAGATCTGACATGATTGCATTTTCTTCCTCGTGCCGCTCTCTTCCTCCTCCTCCTTCTCTACTCCCATCATCCAAGGAGGGAGGAGGGAGTTTTCACGGGGTGCGCTGCACGTGCCGCCTCATATTTAATTACTTAGTGTCGTCGCAGGAAAGCATATATGCTGCAGCGTCAACACAGCGTTTTCATCTCACAGCAACCCCCGTGAGATTTTAACCCGTGTAGTGGTAGAAAATGTGCTGTGCATCTCTGTGTGTGAGGTTTTGCGTGTCTAGTCTTCGCAAAGACTTTTACATTCCTGCATACTCTTTGCACATGTACACTGGGTGTTTCGGAGATACCAGGGATGCCAGGTCAGCGTGAGTGGGAGGGGCTGGATTGGAGTTTGAACTGCTTCTCCAAAAGGTGCATCTGTGCGTGTGGCCTACATCTTTTATTACTCGTGTGCTGTGTGTGGGCGTTTTAGTGGAAGAGATGAGTATCTGACAAACAAACAAAGGTCTCACACTCAACTAAAAGTGTTCTTTTATTGCATGTTCCACTGACCAGCAGATATCATATTTGAGCCTCTCAAATATGATATTTTTTAGAACTAAAAGGTGACAGTGGAATTGATTAGTCTGTTGTTTTGCAAGGCATTAAGTTGGATATTTAGTACAAACTGGTGAATGACAGACAGAACACAGTCTTGTGTAATTCATTACAAAATTGTACATCCAATTAATATAAATGCTCAGGAAATAATCAATAAGGCAGTAACCACTAATAAAGATGCAGCTGTTTTCCATTCATATAGAATCAAAGTCTTTATAGTGCGCAACTGCATTTTTCAGTTACAATTACATCTTCAATTATCCATGTTTAGTTACAATTAAGTTATGATTACTTACGACCAGCATTTAAAATTACAATCAAATTCCGATTAATTAGTCTGGTTGGAAGATACCTTGTTGGTCGCACATGTATTTTGTAGACAGGAATAAGGCTGTTTTTATAGAATTTTGTACAATTACAATAATAATTGACCCCAACCCTGTTCGCAACCATCACATTAATGCGCTTTGAATGATAGGTCAAAAGCTGAACAATACAAATGTCTTTGGAGTCATTTATATCAACATTTGTCCCTTAAATACACATAATATTCACTTAACATGTAATCATTTTGGAGATTTTAGTCAATCAGTGTTAGTATATTGTATTCTCGTCACGTCAGGACTACTCTTTTTTTTTTTTGCTTCCATAGAAAGTCTACGGTAAGATAGCATTTCAATCCGATGTTTTCCATCTTAGTTGCGTGTTATCAAGGTCCTTGGATATTATGACATTATTTCTAAGAAGACCAGTAACATTTTGGTGGTCGAATTTTTACCGTGCACTTACCACGAAACAAGAAATTGGACTTTTGGCATTTGGATGCCGCTTTCTACCACAGCTTATTACACCTTAAACTGTTAACTATACACTACAATCGCAATAATCTGATGCCTTTAACCTCAAAAAACTAGTTACAGTTAGGTGGATATTGCACTTCTTTGAGTTATCACTACACTACAGTTTGTCAAACATGTCAATCTCCACAAATGTGTTCAAAGTGCTTTTAATTGCATATACAGCTTCTAAATTGTCTAGTAAAGGTAGGTTATATATAATAGTCTTTCAGTTGAGCTGTCCTTGTTATTTGGGTTGAGGATCTCTTTAAGATGCACTGGACTAGTTGGCAACAAGTTAGCCAGTAGTCGTACTTCTTTAAAGATAACCAACCATCCTTCAGCAACTTCTAGCGACTTTCTGGACTATCAACGCTGACTTGTTGGTAACACTGTAAGATACTGGGGAATGGTTAATTTATCTTTACCATAATTGGAAATACATCACGCATAATTTCTGTGTGTTAACAGTGACTGGCCATATCAGTAAAGAATTGTGTGGTCTTTTTGTATGTTTTAATGCTGTAGTCATTTGGTTTATTTGTGATATTTTTGTAAAAGTAAAGAGTGCTAGAAAACCTATCCATCAGGTCTCTGCAGCTCTGTGTGAAAAGAGGACAATTTTCTTCTTAAAATACCTGCTTAAGTCTGGCTCTTTGGGAGCACTGCAATGCCTTGCATGAGAGGACATTATGTTTTGTATACTGCAGGCTGGCTGCCACGGTGATGCTGCACAGTGTGCCAGTTTCTCGCTGCTCCTGCCAGAATGTGTGCACTTATAACATGTGAATGCATACTTTTCTTGGCTTTGTTTCTAGCACGAGATGTCTCTGTTAGGAAAAGTATTTTGCTTGTCCTGCTGTGACACAGAGGTTCCTTTAACATTATGATCACTAAAAGCTTAAGTGGTTGATTATGTTTTCATTATGGCATCTCAAAAAACACGTTGTCATTGACGTTGATGTGAAGCAGGGGAAATGGGTAATGAGGTACCGTAATTGTGGTCAGATAAGTTGTTTGGAAAGTCTCCAAACTGCAGCTTCAGAGGTTTGTTTCAAGTTTTTACAGATTGATATATATGTCCTTATAATAAAGGATGAAAAATAAGTAATTAGTAATTTTGTGTTTTTGGTGAGTCACCTTGCAGTGCCTGACTGCAGCAGTTTGTGTAAAGGCTAACTTCTACTTTTGTTGTGTCTCCGCAGAGCTGCCCGAACTTTCGGAGAATACCTGTCTCACACCAACCCGGATAATCGAAACGGAGCAGGTAAGTTGGACAAAAGAAATAGTCTTTTTAAAGTTACAAATGTGGCTCCTTGTGTTCCTTGTGGCTCGAAGATTTGCCAAAAAATTAGCATTGTTGGCACACGAAAAAATTAATTGCTGCTAACAATTATTCACAATTTAATTGTGTGGAATAACGTCAAAAAATATGCATTGTTTATCATACTTTCCTCTCTATCTGTCAAAGTATAGGTAATTCTATTTTACAAAGTTTAAAGTTTCAAGGGTACGCATTAAAATACCATCATTATGATTTCATTAAAACCAAAATGGTAGTTGGCATGAAGAAGCTTGTTCTGCTCAATTGAGGTCTCAGAGGGTGAGGCGTGTTCCTGCTGCACAGACAGTTTGAAAAATTCAGACATTCCCATGAGCCAACACTTATTTACAAGCCTGCAGCCTCACAGCTGCTTACTTAGATTTCCAGAACCCACTAGGACAAACCAGCTCTGCTTTTTCCCCACAGTTCCTGACCAGTATCAGCTCGCTGATTTCTGAATCTTATTTTGTCATTTCCTTCCTTAAAATTTGCACACCCAAGATTTGCTAGAGTTTTCTGATATGATCAAGCATTGGACAATATTGTTTTTAAAGGTATCTCTAACTAAAGATCATATATGATGCCAGGGAGTTACAGACAGAAGAGAAAAGTAAGTCTGCGCACCAGAAGCTGCTCCTCCTGTTTTAATAACGATTATCACCACATGTATGTCACAAAGCAAAGTGGTGTAATAACCTAAATAAAGAAAAAAATTAAAGAAAGGGCTAATGTTAACATGTGTCACGTGTTTTGTGCATTAGTCTATATCAAAATGAAGGCACGCTAACTTAAAGTTTTTACCTTCTTTCCTTTTATTCTGCCCCCTTAAGCTGCAGCACTAACAGTAAAGGGCCTTGCTCAAGGGTCCATAGCAATGACCATGGTGGGGTTCGAATCAGCGACTCTTTTGTTACAAGTCCATTACTCAGCTTCTTTCCTTATACAACAGTTTCATGAAAAGTTCAGTTTGCTTAATGACTGAAATTACTATTTTAAGTTGGCAGAAATGATGAAATGACACATGAAATCTGAGTTTTCTAAAGAAATTCTATAGAGAAGGTGGAGACATCATAATGTCAAATACTGCTTCAACCTGATTGATGCATATTTACTGAATTAAGAGTAGATTTCCTTCACTAAAGTAGAAATCTGAAAAAGACTCACTCATGAAATTTGACTTACTTCAACAACTGCTTAGATACAAAGTGTAAATGTAATCTGTTTTTCTCTTACTCTTCTTGTCCACAGATCATTTGTTGTCTGACACTTTAACTGGTCAAGACTGTGACTCACCACACATCAGCCACTTGCATAACAATAATCTACCAACACAGAGCCAATGCTTGCCTGTAACTAAACCCAACCAGTACAGTTTGAGCATCCACCCACAGTCCCAAGCCCTCAAAGCTCAAGCACCGCTCGGCCCCTCTAAACGTCTACTTTCAGTGGAGCGCAGCCTCTCCGCAGAGGACCCTCGAGTTGCCAGGAGACCTGAAGGTGGCCTGAAGCCTGCGAGGGTTTACACAATCACCAGGGAGGGAGACATGACTCTGGGGGGCCGCGGCAGTGAGGAGAGCCTGGAGCTGGAGGTGCTGAAGGAATCCAGGGAGCAGTCGCTCACCTCTTCCTCTACTGAGACCAACCACAGTCACTCCTGCACCATCCAGCTGTCGGCCACAGCTGCACGTAGCAGCCATCATCGGAGCAGCCACCATCGCAGCAACCATCAACACATGAGTCAATTTCAAGGCGGTCCGCCACCAGCACAGCCATTGCAGAGCTCAGGGAGTGCCAATAACATTCGAGACTGGGGGATGAGGCGAACAAGGTCCCGGGAAGAATATACCCCGGACTGCATTCGAGCTCCGTGTCAAAGCCAGCGCTCTCTAGACCTCGATACCTTACCACGGGAGGGAGGAAAGCCACGCAAGAAGCTAGAGCGAATGTACAGTGAGGACAGAACGTCTACTGATGACAAGGGTAAAAAAAAAACTGATGTTAAAATTACTTCTCTGCACATCATAGGGTCAGAGACCTTTTGTAGCCCATGTAGATAAAAAAAAAATCCATGATAAAGACGTTGGTGTCAGTGCCCGATCCTTTCACGGCCCTGATCTTTTCCATCATTTTTCTTTGTGGATTTTTATTAGACTGTTTTCGTGTTGTGAGCGTTCGTGTTGTGTTGTGGGGTTTGTATTTGTGTGCGCTTTCGTTTTGTGTAGCGTTGTGGCCTTTGTCATTCTGTGTTGTGAGTTCTCAGGGAGTTTTTTGTTGTGTTGTGGGGTTCTTCATTTTGTGTTGTGTTGTGAGCTTTTACGGCCACCATACATGTAGCCTTTGGCATGCTGTGTTTATAACGTTGATTTAGGAAATTAACAGGAATCAAAGTACAAGTCCTATGACTTTTTGATCTCAAACACACAAATCACCCCTACCATTCAATCATACAGTATGTCCCTTTCTGGTCTAAAATTACCACGTCTTCCCAACAGATAAGAAACAAAAAGGTAAAACAAAATGTAGAGGGATTTTTCCCTCCTACACAAATGTTTATTTTCCACATTTATGCATGTTAAACATTGATCAGAAAGTCCTCTTGGTCTTCGACAAAGTACAGCTAATTGCAGGACAGTGCTCTCTTCACCCAGAGATGCCTTCACTTTCCTCCCTGAGGTTGTGTTCAAAGACGCCTCTGCATTCTGTTAGGCCTGTATTTGAATGTTCTGCGAGTTGACACCACGCCCGCCTTTGTTCCCCTTTTGAATTTGCAGAAGACAATCCTAATAGCTGGTTCCCCAAAGAGAACATGTTCAGCTTTCAGACAGCCACCACCACCATGCAGGCGTAAGTATAGCATGTACTCCCACTATTGAGCATGGCAGTGTTTCATTACAACACACACAGTGTTCACGCAGTGACAGCTTTAAGAAGTTAACTCAACTTCTTTTGAGTTTTTGGTTTTTGTTCCAATCAATTAGTGGTTTTAGATAAATGTCCAATTTGAGTGAAAGACTTTAACCTTACCGCAATTAGAGAATTAATTAATACTAATCCTGTGTCAGCGCTTGATCACTGTTTTAATTGTGTTTTTATACTGTTTTATTGTGTCTTTATGCTTTTATTTTTAAAGCCTAATAGTCAAGCCTTGTGTGGAAAATGTCTTTCTGTGTGCGCCTGTGGTGTATATGTATTAATGACAATAAACTATCTATCTATCTCTATCTATCTCTATCTATCTCTATCTATCTCTATCTATCTCTATCTATCTATCTATCTTTTAAAGAAATATATTTTTTTCTAATGATTGAGCAATGATGAATTATAATTATTTTTTTTGTGTATGTGTTTTAAGAGAGTTTTAACACATTTAGTCTGGTATTGATACCTGAGTACCAAAAGAGATATCCAACCCATATAACTGCTCAACTGGATCCGATGGTTCCGATGATTGCAAAGACTTTCCTGTTTTAAGGTGTCTTTCTTCTTCTGTTGGAAGGCATGAGTGTATTTTAAGTAGAATAACTGACATTTGGCATCCAAATGTATCCACAATGGTGATGCCAACATATCAAGAGAGGCTAAATGTGGATATAAATGCCTCCAAAGACATTTCTTACATAAACAAGTAACAAAGTTTTGTGATTCAGCTTTAGACCTATCATTTAAAGTGCAATCATGTAATGGGTTGGGTGTCCCTTTAAATGTATGCACGACGAGGTCAGAGGTGCTGCCTTCAACACTCACCACCACCTCCATCAACAAGTTGAAATGTGAGCAGCTTAATGGGTACTAAACGATGGATGCCCATAATTGCTGCACTTGTATTTGCCTTCGTACATCACAATTACATTAGTTTAGCTTTAAGTTGATGTGATATAAAGGAATCTAAACATCGACAAAGTTTACATTTCAACCACTGGATCAGTGTTGCTTAGACCGCAAAGATAAGCAGACAGTTTGCATTTTGTGAGTGTTCCAATCATGATTTATTTAGAAGGTGTACTTGTGTCCGCGTGTGTGTGTGTGTGCGTACATATCGGTTCCTCTGGGCTCTTGTTGACCGTGTAATTATCCCCTATCTCTTGTGATGCTGTAATTATGGCTCTACAGAAGCTCTTCAGATGTATTCAGTACCTCCCTCCCCTGCTCTATCTTGTCCCTGCTTCCTATTTCCATCCGTTTCCATCACCTTACGTCCCCAGTAGCATCAGACTGATATATGAGTCTCAATGGATTCCGGGACTAAAATGGCACAAAAATATCCCCCAATGTATTTCACTGCTTGTGTTAGAGCGTATGATTATAGTTTTGTCAACATGGCTGTTTATTTATTTTTTTACGCAGGGTCAGTAAATGTCTTGTTTGTTGCATACATAATATTAATGAACATGATTTAAACTGTATATGCATATATAAATATTAAGGAAAAACACCACTTAACCATTTCAATGTGAGAAATGAATCCTCATGTTTAGAGACGAGAGACTTCTGATAAGCAGCGGAATGGCTGATGAGGTTTTGAATTGTTTTTAGGAATAATGGGGTAAGAAAGTATCCAAAGAGTTGTCAATTATTGGATTGAATGGAAAGCTTTGGTATTTAGTAATCCTAAATGTCCTGAGGTACTTTAGTTATCCAAACCAGTGGGTGCACACTGTAGCTGTTCCCACTTAACGTTTTTTGAAAGTGCGCATGTGCAGCAAGCCAAAATTAGCTAAGGGCACGTACGTACAAGGTCCTTACGGAAACATATCACCAGAATGATTGGCACTTAGGGGGACCAATAGTCTTGATGATCCACCCGGAATTAGATGCCAAAAAACATCTTCCACAATACCTTTAACTTTACAGTTTGACCCACATCCTTTCTGTTATCATTGAGGAGGTGGGGTTTATGGCCTATACTGCAGCCAGTCAGCAGGGGCAACTCTAAAAATAAAAGCTTCACTCCACCGGGGAGCTTGTCCCATCCATTCTTTTTACAGTCTATGACCCAAAAATGTTGCTATAATTGTTGATGATCATCATTAATCACCCATCTCCCCCTGTGTGTCATCCCCTAATGGGGATAGAAATTACTTACAAGCCTTTTTAAGTGTGAATTATCATAGTCCCAGATAACTGTGAACATCTGGCAAAGAGGATATTTGGCGCTTGGCGAAGGTATGCCCTCTCTGGGTGCTCTTGTATTTCCATTTTATCGGCTTTTCCTAATTTGATGTATTTACTGACAAACTAAACCTCCCAAATGTATGCCACATTTGCTCAGAAGAGATTAATTAAAGTAAGTCTAGTAAATCATTTTATTTTTCTTTGCCTCAGAACTCGAAACAATCCTCTCAAATCCTGCCAAAGCTTGCGGTGGAATGGTGAAAATGTGTGATATTCTTCCACAACATGTACGGGAGGTTATATTCCTCGTCGTATAGTTTTTTCTGTTTCAGGAAATTAAATCTGTGATTTCCGGAGACACTAAACTTTAACCAAACTTGAACTTGAATTCTTAGTAAGGTGTTCTTGACAGGCACAACTAACTAAAACGTATTAACGTTATTATTTATTGTTGTTTGCAAGTTTCCTCTGCATGTCAATATTAAACTTGTGTATTTGCTGATTATAAATTGATTCTTTAGTCCAAACAGGTGAGTTTTTGTATTTAACGTTGCTTCCTTAACATTTTTAAGCTGTCCCAAAGAAGATAAAAAATGTTTTATATTCTGTTTTCTAAAGACAGTTGTTTTTTTATTAATGAAACTCTGTATGGTTCAGTATGTTGTTGTTTTTCTTTAAGTTTATTTCTGTCTTACTTACTATTTTTATCTCCCTCTTTTGTCTTCTTCCTCTCCTCGACGGCTTTCCAAACCACGACCGTAGAATATCGTGAGTAACACTTTCAAGCGCCCCCTTTGTTCTTCTCGCTCCTCTTATATTTCCTTTCCTGTTTTCTTGATCCTGTCAGTGGGGTGACCTGTCTCGACCCGTTTTTTCTCATGTGGTTTTGTTGCTTTGAGTCCGCTGTGTCCTTGACCTCAACCTCAGTGTCTGCTGCACTGTTTGAAAAGTGATAAGGCCAGGGTGAAAAAAGTAGCATCCGAATAGTAGGAGATCAATACTGAAATTATTCTTGAGATGCTTTTTTTCTAAAATGTAAAAGTCTTTCACTGTTGGTGTGGTGCAGGGGTTCTCAACATGTGGGTCGGGCTCTGAAAGTGGGTCAAGGTTGTGTTTTCAGTGCGTCAAAAATAAGAAATTAAAAGTAATGTTTTTATTTTGAAGGGACAAAATATTAGATAGGTGTGTTAGCATTACAAGACATTTAGTAGGTAGTCACAATATAATGGCTGTCCACTGTAAATGCAAATAAACTGTGCTTTATTCCCATCTTCCTAATAATAGTATTGCCAAAACCCAATGTGTATAAGGTTATAAAATCTACTGATATTCAATATTCATCTTCTTTCACCAGTAACATATATGTAAGAGGTCCAACACCCTGCGCACAACACATTCAATTTAGTTAATTTTCTAACTGCTTTGAGTTCATTGTATTGATCGAGGATAGTGATGTGTAAAAAATTTAGAGCCAGGTAACCAGAAACAGGAAAAACGATATAGAATATAGAAAACCAAACTCCTCCATCCTAATTTCCCTCCATGGGTGGCGCCGTTTTCTTCTGTTTTTTTCATCGTTTTTCTTTTATATTGATGGTCTGATTCTAATCGCGCTAAAGCAGCTACATGCCTCATTAGCTGAATTGCTAGTTGCATTATCTGAGTGTGTTCCAATTTCATCTCAGCTAACCTGTGTGTGCATTTAAAAATCCAGTTACTTTCAGACTAAGTTATTAAAATTTCTTAAGCTGCATAAACACACTGAAAGCAAAAACAGTGTTCAACACAGATGCAAACCTTCTAAACCCAAGTGTTCAGAACTAAACCATTCAAACTGGCAGTGAATGTTGATCCTGTTAGGAAAATAGCCAACTAGCAAAGTGGTTGCCCAAACGCCCAAAAATGAAAATGAAAAGTCGAGATAACAGCTTTCAGGGTTTAGATCACACACATCCTAAAGTTTATTTGTTAATCTTGTCAGTCAAAACCTATCTGTGACTTCAGCCCATTAGTCATCGGGCTGTCTGCCAATCACAACTGCAACTCAGTCCGGCTTCTGTAATGAGCTGCCACGGATCGTTCTTATTAGTCCTGATATGCTGTCAAAGACATTAACACACTAGAATACATCATGCAGATTATTCAAGAAGTAGTGCGCATTTATCAGTCATTCATTTGTGACATTTGTGGCTAATTGCTAGCTACGTATAACAGAAGGTTTGTTTTTTGGTGATATTTGCCAGTGCTCGTTTGGCAGTCTGCTGTGCTGTTTCTTGGTTACTCCCACAGTGTCTGTAAAGTTATCCCAGTGTGTGAGAGTGTGTTTTCATGATAGTGACCCTCTTGTCTCCTGCCTCTGGTGGATAAAGCGTCCCCAACGATAACCACACCAAACTTACTCACTAGCCTTGCCAAATATAACCCTCCTCAATCGTAACCCACCCATTACAAACCCATGCAATTCCTGTCTGAACCCATATGGACCTATAGATACACTCTGGCACTATCAGATAGTGTGTTTTTAGATACTACTCATCTCTGTGACTGTCACAAAGTTCTGTGATGGTTTTTTTTACCTTTTGGGTCCGATTGGGTTCAGACAAATCAAGCCGTCTCTCTGACGCTACAACCACTAAGCTTCACTTAACACTTTGACGTCCCAGCAGGGCTTTCCGAGGCATTGCTGAGAGAAAAAGACGGAAAAGAGAGCAGGAAGCAGCCACCGTGATTGAGAGGTACTGTGTCCTGGCTGTCCTGTCCTGTCCTGTGTAGTACTTGGCCGTCCACGTCAAAACGTCCAAGAAAAACACCTCGTAACACATCAGCAATTAAGAATCAGTCAAAAACATATTTTTTTGTTTAATTTGTGACAGAGTTGTTGTGTAGGCCCATAGTTGTCGTTTGCTTATATTGCATCTGCAAACCGTTTTGAACTTCACACTGCTTGTTCTTCCTGATTGTAATTTGAATCTAACCCCATTTATGAAATTGATGATTCTCACAACAAATCTAACGTCCCATAGGGTTTTTCCTCAAATACCTGCAGTATTCATAGGTTTTGAAATGACTACAGAGTAAAAACACTTGGAAACACAGGTTAGCAGAGGTTCAGTAAGGATGTCCTGATCCAATAATGGAATTGAAAATGAAATAGTATCGGATTTGATCAGCCTGCTTCTAAAATCTCCGATATTAGTAATCCGATACAAACAGTCCATTCCAGAATCCTCTCCAGCACCTCTATCCGTATTTTTTTAATATCTTTTTTTAATTTATTGAAGTTATTTTTCAGGTTCTTATTTGTTTTATTAAATGATATTCTTATGTTTAACCTTAAAATGTATCTAACTCATTGGTTAATAAATGGGTTAGTTTTTCGCTTAGCTTCTGTTGCTGACACTGTTTCAGTAACATCACTCGATCAAGCATTTTCTAGCATTCCACTCTCCAAAATAAGTAACAAAAGTGTATATGATCTGTACCGATATCGTTTCGGATCAGTATCGGCATAAGGCGATACCTAAGACTGCATTAAAAAAGTTATATAGGGACACCCCGAGTTAAGTTCATAGGTTTGAGGTGCACTGTTGGTCCCCAAGTTTGACCTTTGCATACTCAGTCAGCTGGAACAGGCTGAGCAACCCATGACAGTAAACAGCCAATGTAAAAAATTACGGAAAGAAATTTATTTATTTACAGATGAACTCCTCCATAAAACCACAGAGGACATACTTTGACTTCTGTTCTGTATAAAATAAAGTTTTATTGCTACGTCCTTGTCTTTGTTGATGATACAAACAGAAAGACAGGAACTTTGGACTTCCCATGTTACGAAATTACTGTGGCTCCAAGATTCTAGACGTTCACCTTCTTTGTTGTGCCCTTGTGTAAAGGTTTTTATGCTGTGCTTTTATCGCTATGGTTTCGACTTGTATCTGCGCTCCCCATTCTAAGCCACAGCTGCAGGTGGTTGTGCATTTTCAGATTTCAATCACGTATGAGTAAATGTGCTTGAAATTTGTGTAGCCGGAAAGGTCTACGTCTGACTGAGATGCCTAGACGGCTTCAGATATCTGTGGATTCACATGCATGCTCAGCGACAGGAGTGTGACACGGAGGTCGTGATCTTCGAAAACAAACTTGTCAGGAAGGGGGGAAAATGCATGGCTGGGTGACTGACAGATCCTCCTCTCCACTGAGTCATGCTTCTATTTTAGGATGCTCCTTCACGACTCCGGCAATCAACGCTGACATGTCAGCGGTGTTTCTGTGGATTGCTCTTAACTGTACCCCGGATGCTCGCTTTAAAACAATACTTTAAACAATGCACATGGGGTAGGGGGGAAGGTCCAATGAACGCTGTGCCACATTGACACTTTGATGAGCCTCCCCTACTGTTTAGTCACGGTTACGTCAGATGTCAGATTATCCATGTAGGAAGAAAATCGAGACTTTCCACTTACTAGGAATGTCACTCCATGTTATTTTCCAGATCATTATAAATAATGAGCTGAAGTGTAAAGGCTCTGCGGCATCACTTCTCATGACCACCACATTATCACAGGCAGTAATTACAGAAAGTTTGCATCTTCTGTCGTGCAGAAGAAGCACTGGTATAACACTTTATGAAGAGTACTGGTGTGTAATCTCCAATAAAGTACTTGCTTGCTAGAAACTTATTGGACATCCATCACCTCAATAGTTCTTCAGGTTTAAAGAAAAAAAAATCTCAATTCAAAGCATCAAGCACACTGATGGGCAACTGGTGGCCCTCGGTCTACCTTTGTGCAGCCTCCAAAACAAATACAGCAAATAGCTCCAAGAATACAGTAAATGACAACAAAACCACAAAAATAGGCTCCAGACACGCAAAAAGACACCAAAATCAGACAAAATTACAGAAAAATACACAAAATGACAACAAAGACACCTAAAACTATTGTTCTTTCCCGTATTAATGTTTAGATTGGTCATTATTCTGAATGCTGACATTAATTTTGATAATGTTGCCCTCAGATCAGATCAATCATACCTTTATGGCCCCCACTGTGATAAAAGATCCATTCCAGTATCTCCTCATACCATGTAAAGTAGGTGCATTCTCAACCTGATATAAAACAGCTTCCAAACACAAAGTTTGGCTTTAGTTTTTAATCAAAGGTTTGAAACTGTTGTGCTAAAAAAGCCCTTCTGACTGACATAAAATAGAAAATGTACATATATTATGAGTCTGCACTCTGCTGTATAATTATGTGCCTTTTAAAATAAAAGCAGGAGATGTTTTTAAATGAAACAGGTCCATGACCCACTTTTGGGTCTGACCAACAGACTGAGAACCTCTGATTTAAAGAATTTTTTTTCTGAATACCCTGAAAGAATATAAAGTAGTCATTTATGTGTTTTATGCTCTCTATTGAGAACTGCTGTGGTTAAACTGATAAGTAATGTTTTCTTTATAAGCTCAAAAATTGGCACAAATGATAAAAAACGTGATCATGGCTCCCACTACCAATGAAATGAATCATCAAGTAGAGGGAAGAAACCTTTTAATTTTTTTATTTTTTCTCTTTTTGCTTTGTGCTCAGCTTCTGCTTCATGCTTAGTTTGTGCTTCGTGCTTTGTTTCTGCTTTGTGCTTCGTTTGGGCTTCATGCTTCGTTTGTGCTTTGGGGTTTGTTTGTGCTTCGTGTTTAGTTTCTGCTTCGGAGTTCATTTGTGTTTTGTTTCTGCCTCAGGGTTTGTTTGTGCTTCATGCTTTGTTAATGCTTCATTTCTGCTTTAATTGGCTATTGGGGTTCATTTGGGCTCCGTGCTTCGTTTTTGCTTCATGCTTTGTTTGTGCTACGGGGTTTGGTGTTCTTTGTGCTTCGTTTATGCTTCATTTTTACTTTGTTTGGGCTTTGGGGTTTGTTTCTGCTTCAGGGTTCATTTGTGCTTCATGCTTCATTTGTGCTTCGGGGTTTGTTTCTGCTTCAGGGTTCATTTGTGCTTCATGCTTTGTTGCTGCTTCAGGGTTTGTTTGTGCTTCATGCTTCGTTTGGGCTTCGTTTGTGTTTCATGCTTTGTTTGTGCTGCCTCCCTGCTTCATTTGTGCTTTGTGCTTCATTTGTGCTTTGCGTGGGCTTTGTGCTTCGTGTGTTCTTTGTTTGTTCTTCGAGGTTCATTTCTGCTTTGTGCTTCGTTTGTGCTTCGTACTTTGTTTCTGCTTTCTGCTTCATTTGGGCTTCGTGTTTTGTTTCTGCTTCGTTTGTGCTTTGTGCTTCTTTTCCGCTTTGGGGGTTCATTTGGGCTTCGTCCTTCTTTTGTGCTTTGTGCTCCATTTGTTCTTCATGCTTTGTTTGGGCTTCGTGCTTCAGGGTTTGTTTGAGTTTTGTGCTTTGAGCTTCATTTCTGCTTGGGGTTTGTTTTTGTTGATCATGGCTCCTACTATTACAGTAATGAGTCATCAAGTAGAGGGAAACCTTGATGACATTGTCTTTTTTTCGCCCAACCTCTTGGGACATTTCTTCTGTCCTTTTTTCCCCTCTTTTACTTTTCACTTTAGATTGCTTCTCTCTCTCTGAGTGATAAACCCAGTGTCACATGATGGTATAAAAATAAAACAAAAGCAAATTGGTTATTGCAGTTATAATGGTTACTATAGGGATTTAGATTCTTCTCTGATTTCCTCCCTAATGTTTGACATAAAAAAGAGGGAGGAATGTGTTCAACAAATATTTGTGTATGCTTAATAATGTTTGTGTGAAAGCCGTAGGTTACTTTAGAAAGGTGGAGGGATGATTTCCTAAAACCTAATGTTGTCATGCTTTTACACATTCTGCTAGCTTCCTACTTTTTTAACGTATAATGAAAATGATGAAAGCTAATGTGCTAATAACGCTAGTAAGCTATTGTGCTAATAAAGCTAATAACTAACTAGTGTAATAAAGCAAATTTGCTAATAGTGCACTTAAAAAACAACATGCTAGTTGGCTTAAGACAAGTACGGCTATTAGACATTCTAAATGTTTTTCGGCACATGAGCTAATGATACTAGCAAACACAATTAGCTAAGGTGCAAATGAACCTACTTCTTAGGCTATATTTATTGTAAGTGAAGCTAGTAGCATACACAAGTAAAGCTAACATGCTAATAATGCTGGTAAATCTTCTATATAAGGTCTGATTGTCACACTAATTCTTAACGTGTTCAAATTAACTTCTTTATTCAAAACAATTTTCAGTAAAATTCATTATTAGAAACTGAATCGAATTCAGTTGAAATAGTAACCACCAATTACTTCTGGAGTAACACTTTATCACACGAGAAATGGGAGCACTTTGTCTAAATACTGCTTCTCCTCACGCTACGTCAGCTAATTGCATCTCAGTGAATGAGAGGGGTTAACCACATTTCTGATGTCACATTCTTGAGACCAAGTATGGTATTTCTACAAAAATTGGCATGTATTTTAGCCTGCCTTTGTGAGCCAAGACTACATTAATATTCACTGCTTTTACTTCTTCTTCTTCTGCTTCTCAAAGTAATTAAATACTGTGAGGACATGGACTCATGGTTGACTCTGTATTGCCAGAGCAGTTCCTAGCTTTGTGGGGACCCTATGTAAGATGCTGTTTGGAGGATTATATACGTATTATAACCTTTAATGATACAGGTAGGTTACTCCCATTGAGACAACAAGGTCTCATTTTCAAGTAAGACCTATTTTGGACAAATACATGGTTATGTTTCTTATCCGTATCCTTATCTTATCTCTGCATTTGGTATAAAAAAGACTTTGTGTTTTGTGCCTTCAGGTTGTTTTCTATTTTTTGTCCCCTTTAAAACATATTTTCCACTGTCTTGGAATAAATTTGCCTCTTCAACCTTTTTATCTTGTTTTTTTAACTGCAGAAATTTTCGAAAACACCTTCGGATGGTGGGCAGCCGTCGGATGAAGGCGCAGAGTGAGTCCTGTTGTGCATCTACCCAACCCGCATGCTTGTGTGTACATTGACGTCTCCGTGGCTTTTGTGCGTTCACCCAATCTGATGTGTGAAGTCATAACATCACGTAAGATATTAGCCAGAGTTGTGTCACGCTTTTTGCATTGAGCTGCATGCGCCGTTTATGTTTAGATCTGAGAAGTCGATACATTCTGTCGTTGTAGGAGTGAAGTGTTGTGACGCTGTCGTTTCTCAGACTGTGTGTGTTGAGCCGTGTGGCGTGTGTGTTAGTGTGTCTGAACATTTTCTTCACTTATCGAGTGATTTTTGGTCTGATGGCCGTAATGTGTGTTTTGATTTAATAACTGCCAAAAAATGATGACCATGTGTCTGCAAATTGTTGGTCTTTCGTGCACAAAATGTTACAACGGAAAAGTTGTGTTTTTGCAAGTCAAAGTTATTTGTTTTTTCTGCTCCCTGTGTTTTAATTGTTGTTTTTGAACTTGATTAGATGCTCACGTAAAAAGAGATATGTTTGTTGATGTAAAAGACACCAAAGACATTTTTTAAACAAATTAGTTTTATTGTTCAGCTTTAGGCACATCATCTAAATGAATTAATGTGATATGTTGCGTTTCGTTCTAACTTTACATTTTTGTTTGTCAACAATCACTGCTTGGGGCATTTATTATCACCCCTGTGGTGTGTGGCTATCACGACTATAGCTCAGTCACAGTGGAAAGCTTATAACTGTTGTTAGTGTTGGGGATAAAAAGTGCAAATATTTTTATTTTTAACATTATTTTCCTGCAGAGAGAAAGAGAGAGACTGGGAAGAATGTGTGTGTATGCGTGTGTGTGTGTGTGCGTGCATGTGTTCACACCCAGTGGGGGTTTGATTGACTTTCTTCCTTCGTCGCCTTCATCAGCTTTTGCCGACCGCCGTGCCAAGAGCTTCAGCCGTTCTTGGAGCGACCCCACCCCTGTCAAGCCTGAGTCCCTGCATGACTCCAGAGATAGTGAGTCTGCGCACACACTCCTGATGTATGATTTAACTCGTGCTCCTGAGCACTAGGATGTGACTGTCCGTCCTCATCCTTCTGCCTGTTTTCCATCTGCTCATTGGCTTCTCGTGTCGTTTCTGTTTGTCTGTTACTGCTAACTAGTTAGTTCTGCATACAGGATAATATGTCATCCTCGTGCATTTGTGAAACAAAACAGATGCAGCTCTAACCTGGGTTGTGTGACGTCCTTTCATCTCGGCCTTTGTTCTTGTGTATGAGCCAGGTGGCGACCTCCAGGCCTCTTCAGGGACTCTCAATGAAGGGCCAGACGAGGATGACGACTGGGAGCAGGAAAAGGAAATGGAGAGAGTGGCCTGCGAAGGAGATGATTTCATCCCACCCAAAATTATGGTAGGGATTTGGAAAATTGACTTTAGTTGTGCCAAAAGCATCTGAATACAGATTAATGCATTTCTATTTTTCACAGTTGGTATCTTCCAAGGTTCCAAAAGCAGAGTATGTTCCCAACATCATTCGGAGGAACGACCCCTCCATAATTCCCATTCTTTATGTGAGTATCAGCCATTGACCATTTGATACCCATCAGTACAAGCAATCTGAGAATATTTAATTCTGGAAAGTATAGCAGATTCTATGAGGTTGTAAACACTAAAATGTTTTCCAATAATATTTTACATAAAAAAAATAAAATATTTATATATATATATATATTTTTTTTTTTTTAAATACAAAGAAACAGCTTTTTTGCTGCAACAAGGAGGCGTGTGTGGATGTTTGTAGAAACTAAGAAGATGACTAGTTAAGCTCAGGAAACACACACAAATAAGACCATTTGTCTCAAAGTTCACCTTTGCTTGTTCACTCTACTCTTTTTATTTTCTGAGAATCATATCCACACTGTAAAGTTTGAGATACAGCATCAAAAAAGATTAGCTTTGTAAATGACTGCGTTTTCCCGTCACTTTGGAGCGATCCAGAAAGTGTTCTGTAAACATAAACTGAGACAAATGAAAGTGTTCTTTACACGTTTGACCTGAGTCCACGGCTTTCCTGATGTAAAAGCGGCCAAACACAAAACTGAAACTCTTTTCTTGTGTGCTTTGAATAGAAATCCACACCTAATGTTGATGAAATGTTACTTGAAACAACAGAGGAAAGCTGTATGGTCAGCTGTAGAGATCAAAGTTTGTGTCTCTGTGTGCATTTCAATTCAGTTGTTTGAAGGATGTATGAGAGAGAAGATGTCAGTTTCAACATCCATGATGTGCAAAACAAACTCATGCTACAATCCCGGTTTACTGCAATGCTGTAATGCAATGCAAGGATTCAAATTCTCAAAAAAAGCAAACATTTTTGGCAACGTTTTAAAGGCATAAAAAGGTAATTAATTAGTTTTATTCATACTTTAAAAAATCACTTTCTTAAGTGATGATCTCACTCTGAACTTGGCAGAAAGTCGTGCAGACTGTCTTTTATTGACTCTTTGGCATGAAGCCGGTTAGCTAACACAAACAGCCAAACGTCCTAAGCGTGCTGGCTCCTCAGCTCCATCTGTTCTGAAAGGGACAAAGCTGAAGTTCTAAGATTTTTTTTTTTATTTTCAACCACACTAAATATTAGGATACAAATCTATCTCTCCATTGCAATTGTAAAAAAGATACACGCTTATTAAATTACTTGAGACGTACGTGAAAAGGTTTATTTTTAACACAAGCCTGCTTCTTTTTTTTTTTTTGCCCCAGAGCGCAATCAGACATAATCAAAATGAATGCTGTATTTTGGATACTTCATGCTAGGAACCTTATTATTTTCAAAAATATAATGTAAATAAGATATCAACATTCTTTCACTTTCACACAAAGTGATTCATGTCCCAAAGTGACTCAGTTCACATTCTACTCCTTCACACTAAATGGTGCTGTCGACTGGCTGAAAAATAGTACGCTCCGCCATATAAGTCACACTCTCAATTTTAAGTGAAAATGATAGCAATATACTGTATACCCCGGTGTATATGGTAAATGGTGTTGCGTGCTATGCGGGATTATATACTATTACATTGTATTGTACTGTACACTGCAAATAATATTGTGACATGAATAACCAGCCCTACTTACTGTAATTGGGAGGCTCCTAACGGCTGCAGATTTGAAAAAATCATTAGGTGAAAAAGAAATAATCAGAAAATTAATGATCATTAGCACATATTTTTTTCATCACTGGGTGATCTTTACCATGTATTTTTATAATAAAAAAATCCCTGTCTTTGTGCATTGTACCAATGAGAATCGAGGCTACTTCAAAGGCAAATGAAGTTTCATTTAGGTCTATTTCTCCTCACTTTGCATTTTTAAATGGAAATAAAGAAAGTGTTGAAAATAAAATACTCTCCTTTTATCTTTAAACAGTGCAGTATGTCTTAAAATGACTAATCATTTAATTGTATCTTTTTGTTTCCACGTGAAGGACCACGAACACGCCACGTTTGACGATATTCTCGGTAAGTGCTGATACTTCTGTTCCGTTTCTTCTTTTCTTGTGTACAAGCTCTGCAGAAGTGAAAATGCCTCTTTTCCCGTATATAGAGAAACGATGAGGGTGGAATGGGTCCAAGTTTAATGGAGTGAATCGATGACTCGTCAGTTTTTGATTCTTACGTGATGAATACATAATAATGTGTCCCTCTTTGTCTTACTTTCTCCCTGGTTTGTCTCCGTGTCTCCGTGGCTCACCCAGAGGAGATAGAGAAGAAGCTCGCTGCCTACAGGAAAGGCTGCAAAATTTGGAACATGCTCATTTTCTGTCAGGTGAGTGACGGCAACATGATTTGACACTATTACATCATCCGTTTCCTCTAAATAAAGCAGGGCAAAATAATCAGATTATCCACAGGCAATTCCAATTTAGATTTGCCTGCATTTAAACGGGATAAATACAATTACATGTAGATTGACTATAAATGTTTCAGCCAGATTTTTTTACAAGAGATTTTACATTTCCGTCCCTTTGATACATATTCAGCTACTCAATTCCACCGAAAAATAATGTGTAAAAGTGTCACATTGTCCAAAAACATGCATGGGAGGGTATATTCTCAGTCATGTTGCCATTTCGACCTGATTCTGTTGAAAAACAATGTATTTATTTATTTGAAATTAACATTATTGTTTCAGAAGGTCATTTCTGTTGTCCTTGATCAAATTGGTGCTCCTACACAGAGTATGAGTGTCGCAACTAGGGCTGTCCCGATCCGATATTGATCGGATATCGGTCCGATATCAGCCAGAAAACCAACATCGGATTTTATCGGACTGCATCGAAAACTGCCGATATATACAGTATTATATTATATTTATTCAATTGTAGAATACTGTAAATATTATGTTGAAGGTTAAAATGTATGTAACCAATTGGTTAATAATAAATGACTATTCTATAGTTCTATTGTTCTCTGTTTGAGTAACATCACTTGAAATCAGGCCTTTTCTAACATTCAACACTACAAAATAAGTAATAAAAGTATGTATGATTCGTGCTGATATCGGATCGGTATCGGCCACTACGCAAGGCTGCAATATCGGCATCGTATCGGAAGCGAAAAAGTTGTATCGGGGCATCCCTAGTCACAACAGTCCACTGTCGGCATTATATATTTAAAATACATCATTAAAGTGTTTTTGAAGCACTTTACAATCATTACATACATGTCCATACAGCTAATGAAATGTAAGAAATCCCATAATTACAGTATGTGCCTTGTTGTTAAGTAATAGTACTGATTGTTCTATTGAAATACAAACATTGCTCTCAATCTCTATACATTTGGTATCGTAAGTGTCAGATTTGTGGAGGGAAATGTTTGTAGGTTTGTTCTGCAAATTGTATAGTTGACATGTTGCACAGACTTGTTAGAATATTATTATTTATTATTATTTGTTTATGCTCTGTGATTTTCTCAAAACTGAAACCTGTTTCCTTAGGGAGGCCCGGGACATTTGTACCTGCTGAAAAATAAAGTGGCAACCTTCGCTAAGGTGGAAAAGGAGGACGACTTGAGCCAGTAAGTTTGACTGCACGAGCCATCTTTTAAAAACCAAAACGAGAGTAATGTTGAAACTTGAAGTTACTTTTTTGGATGATATTGGTCTTTGATTGGTTTTGATCTTAAAAGGAAAAAATGCATCAAATGTACTTTTCCAACCAGGTTTCTTGTTATTTTGATGTAGCACTGGCTAATATTCTGCAAGTTAAATAACAAAGAGATGTGTCCACAATCCCTGAACAATTGTATTCTCAGTACCGAATGGTCACCATTCATTACATCTATTCAGTCCAGACTGAACAAAGGTTTAATGCCATCTAAGCCAGGCACAGGCACCTGGTGGCTCACGGGCCACATGCAGCCCTCTGTCTCATTTTGTTGTGGCCCTGAAAACAAAGACACACATTGATTCCAAAAACACAGTAGATGAAGGAAAAAGAAACAAAATATCATTGAAAACACACAAAACAACAAAAACACAGAAAATGACAACAAAAATTCTCAAAATGATTCTAAAAACAAAGAAAATGACATATACACAAACTATTAACAAGATGCACTAAATATAGGCAAAAATACACAAATTGATTCCAAGGATCTGTACAAAGCTAGATAATTATATCCTGGATTTATCTCCGTTAGCGGAGAAGCTGTCCTATGAATCTTGATTACAACTCGCTAGGTTAAAGAGTTACTTTTTCACCTTAATAAATTATTCTCATAGTCCCTGTGAGGGTAATACCAGTGTTTATGGAGTTTTGGGAGGTCTTTCATCACCCCTGCTGTCTCTGGTCAGAAAACAGCACTTGCAACTTTCATGCCTCCGACCCAGTGGCAAGATATGCTGCTTTACGGCAGCCCAATACAAACTAATGCTAGATTATGACCACGGTTGTCTACAAATTCACTTTTCTCAAACTTATATCATGGTGGAGCCAACAAAAAAAAGGCGGAGAAGACCTTTGTCCAAGGAACAGAGCAACTCCATGCACTGACAGCTCAGCAGCAACACACAGCAATCAAACACATTGTCGTCACGGCAACAGGCATGTGCACACTCTCGCAACGCAGCGCTCCATCTGGCAGCACACACACAAATGTCCATCCATCCATTTTCAGAGCTTCTTTGTCAGTACACAAACAAATACATCACACACATTTCCACACTCCCTTCCGTATTACTCCCACATCATTAATTTATTTTACTTGTCTCTTTTCCTCATACTGTTGACATGGTCACATGGGACTATATGTGTGAAAGCACCCTTAGTGTCACTGTTGTATTAGGATTTTTCAGTGATCGGTTGCTCCCATCTTCAGAGAGCAAAGGTGCGGGTGGGGCAGGCGGCAGGGGGGTGTGGTGTGTTTACGACAGTGACATAACCAAATGGGACCTTCAGCGCGAGCGTAAGCACAAGTTACTTAGTTCTGCTTTAAGTGAGGTGATTTCAGCCTGGCTACATGCGCGCTCTTGTGACAGAGGTGGAGATTACAGCGTCAGACCAATCACAATCACGGATAAGCTGTGGAGAGCAATTAACGTTGCAATTGAAGAGTAATTCGTTAAAAATATGAATAATTAAATGCCATAATTCAGACCAAAAACAACACTGTTGCTGCAATAAAAGCAGGAAGTAATTAATGCAGGAAATGATTAGTGTTAATGCTAGTAAAATTCTAAATGGAGAATAAACAGACTGTGTCTGTAGCTCTCATGTTGCGTTCATGCAGATAAACCTAAATCCTAAAGTGGAATATGTTTATATTTTATATTATTTTTCTGGACTTCTTCAGAACCGTTGGAGCACTTGTGCTGCGTGGGACATTAGTGAGTGTTGACTCTAATTTATTACTGCGATAAGCAACAAATAGAGGACACAGCTTTGTTTTTTTTGTTTTTTTTACATATAACCTTTAAGTGATGCTCACCTTTTCATGACCTGTTACAACCAAACTCCGCCTCCACAAGAGCATCTTCAGTACATCTCCATCTCCACAGAGGTTTTAAAATGCATTTATGCAGGTCTTCATCACTCGTCTCATCTGTGTGATTAGATTCTGGCGGCGACTCGGCCGACTGATGAGCAAGCTGAACCCAGAGCCGAACCTCATCCACATCATGGGCTGCTACGTGCTGGGGAGTGCCAATGGAGAAAAGGTAGGTTAATGTAACTTTCAATGCAAACAAGGCTCCCACAAGGCTGTAAACATCTGTGTGCATGTGTAAGGTGATTAGTCATTTTTGTGTGCTGAAACACATGCTCAGAGCTGACATTGTGAGGATTAATCACTCAGACAATCTGTTAGTTCTTCTGTCCTGATAATGTAAAGCAATGCAGGGTTAGATATGGCAAAAACGGCTCTTTATCACATGTACAGTGATAAACAAGACTTTTATTGCATGTGAAAATATTTAAAAATATAAAGTAGCCATTTTTTGGGGCTTTTTTGTATCATTATAGGCACGTGACTTAAATCTGACTCCATCAGCACCTTCTGCCGTGACCTGCAGCTCTGATTCAAACCTGTGCAGAACACACACACGCACGCACACACGTGAACACATGCCACATCTTTGTTTTAAATGTTTTTATTAGATGACGATATTGACGCGGCACTGAGCTGGTGAAGCCGCGCCTCCAGGAAGCTCTGTGCCATCATTGACATGTAAACAGACACGCCCACTTCGTGCAGTACTATGTATGTACCGGCGAACGCCCCGCTCCGCCCCTACGCTCTGTCTCGTGTTTATAAAGCAGCATGAGCTCGGCTACGGAGTGGGTGGGAGGAGGGCGGGCCGTCCTATGGCCCTACGTCACCGTGCGGGGAGGAGGAAGTCAGTGTCCCGTCTATAGACACGCCCACTCACAAATATACATACGTAGGCCGCAAATCAGCCTGTTTGTGTAGAGTTGCTCAGAAAGTGACATTTCAGAGGCTAAAACTCTGGAAAACAGGCGAGTTTGGCAAAATAAACCTCAAATACTATGTTTTTGGGGTTCTTAGAACAAATGGAGATGGGTGAAAAATAGCTTGATATGAGACTTTTAAGGTTTTCAGGGTCTCAGAGAAAGGTATTGTAAGATAGGAGACCATACCTCTTTAAATTAAAAGTGTGGATCTTATCCGTTATAAATGGAGAGTATTTGTAAGTTCACCAAGTCACATTTTTATATGCGGAGGTTCTTTCTTTTTCCAATGTGTGAGAAGCAACTTCTTGGCAGTGATAATGCTGTAAGAAAGAAAACATTGCTTAGAATTGTTTAGTGTTATGGTGTCTGGTATTCCTAGAAGGATCATCTTTATGTCAGGAGCTAGAAATATTTATCCAATAGTTCTAAACTTCCGGGTACAATACAAAACTGTGCAGAAGAGGATCATCTCTGACTAAGCATCTGTCACACGTGGAGCAGATCTCAGGATAGATTTTGTTTTCTCTCCTTGGAATAATGAATCTCGAATTAAATGAAACAGCCGTCTTCCTGCCATTTTGCTTTAATTAAATTTGAATCAACTGGTACAAATGTCACACCTTTGAACACAATGTGTATTGACTTCCTGGCATCGACTCAATAATCTTCACATTCTCACAGACTCATCTGCGAGCTTTGGCAGCGACCTCCCTCTCCTCCTCACACCTCGACTACAGCAAAATCTCTTTAAGATTAAGAACCGACACAAACATCTACAGTAGCACTTACAGCGTACGCACATAAAGCACGTATACACTACAGATTTGATGCCAAACTAATACATACCCGTCCGAACCGCTCATGGAGAGCTTTAACCGCTCAGTCGACCTGCAGTTTGAATGGATAAATATGGGCCACTTATTTAAAAGCAGCTGAAGGTTAAAGGACTTTTACAGTGTGTTCTGTGTCTGTGCAGCTCAGGGCTTAATGTGAAGCAAGGAAATGGACCAAAAAAATGCTTTAAACTTCCTTTTTCACACCAAATTTTCATCTGCATTACCAAAGTAAAAGCACAAAAAAAGCTATTTTCTGGAAATTCTAGCTGATTATTTATTGGCTTTATCAAAGTTTTTATAACTGTATTATATTACATTTAAACAAATTGGTAACACTTTACTTGAAGATTTATACATATAGCTGACATTATGCTGTCATTATTATGACGTGACACCTGTCATTAGCATGAATAAGGTGTCATGACGGCTGTCATTAAGTGTCGTTCGTTACCCTAACCCTATCCAACCCCACTAGATCCCTCCCTCGACCCCAAAAATGCCAACATGGATCCAAAAGTGTCATAATTTATCGAAACACACTTAATCACACCCTGTTAATGCTAATGCCAGATAATTACCACGTAATGTCAACCTCACGTATAAAACCTTAAGTACAGTGTTACCAACAAATGTAATGATAACTTAATGAGATAGGTTTATAAAAAAGGAAGAAAGTTTTATTCATGCAAAAAACATTTTATTTTATCCCCCCATTTTTTCTTTGTTAATATTTTCTTTTCTGCTTATTTATGCAAAAAAAATGTGCCAAGGCCTAGTAGCAGTTATCTGTTATCTTGAGCCGGTGTGGATTTTGCACCTTGATGATTCCCAGCTTCCTGTGACCGAGAGAACAGGCACGTATGGGAGATAAAGTGCTTTCATACACCCCTATTATAAAGAAAGAAAGAAAAATATTACCATATATTCGTCTGAGTGGCCAGTGAAATTGGATGGATGGATGGATGGTTTTACATTGCCAACACATGTTGCTGCCACTCCCTGGCCCAACTTGGTTGAGTCTAAAGCATGCATCCTTTCATCGCGAGGTGAACTGGAGAACATGTAAACTCCACAAAGAGGTGTTCCAGGTCCACACGAGAAATTCAAATGCTTCTGATGTGAGGTCAAGCTGCTAACCACTGCTGCACATTCGAAAACCAGTGAATGTGCTGCACTCAGCAACAATTGTGAAATGGCAGCGTTTGTGTTTCTCCCAAACTGCTCCCCTGGCACGGAGCTCTGTGCTTAATGTAGTTCTGTATGCTGCTGGAATAATCCAGGAATCGGCTCAAATAGACATCGAAGAGATCGTAACTTTAACACCTTGATTTTTTGCGTTTTGTGTTCACACTGAGTTTTTGGAATGGCTCCAAACTTACAGGACAACTCTGCCCGTTACAAAAGCTGCTTGTTTTTAATGCTGTACTGTTGCAGTGTTGATGGGAGTTTCAGCAGCAAAAAGCAGCTGAGTAAACAAGCAAAGGTGAGGTATATTAAAAATACATTTCACTGAGGCAGCAATAATGTTTTTTTTCTTTTTGTTTTTTTGCCTTAGGGCACTTCACACAAGCAAATCCTACCTTAGGATTTGTTTCCCCCTGGAAAGTCTACTTTTTTTGACCCAGCGTGAACACAACTTGATTTTAAAACAAACAGAGAAGCAGATTCCACTCAGGTTGAAAACTGCGGTCTTGTAGCAGTTGCAAACAAACATTTCTTACAGACCGCACCATCAATCCAAAGAAACAACATACATCATTAAAAAAAGTGCCTCATTTGTAGATGTAATGTGGTGAGGACGGGCATCCGTGCGTGGTTGTTTGTGAAAAACTCTCAAGAATTACCAGATTTGAATATGTTTAGAGGGAAGAAGAGAGCTATGGCTTCACCAGCTCATAAAACGCACAATCGTGCATAAGACTCTGTGACTCGTTGAGGAGAAGTGAGTCCAGGAGTCACTGACTTGCTTCACCTTTTGTTCACCCTTCTGCTAAAAATCATATCAACATTAGATGCGTTTCTATTATCCTTGGAAATGCGCAAAATCGAAATAGCGCAATAAAAAACTGGTGATGGAAACTTTTTGAAAAAACACTCAAGTTTCCCTAAAAGGTTTTTACACTTTCATGCGGTGCAATTTTGGACGTTTTGATATTGAAATGTCGCAAAAGCGCTATGGAAATGCTTTTTTCACAAATACACCTCACAGAATGTGACATACATGGTCACATGACCACTTCTCTCCAAGAAGGTAAGAGGAGACTGGGACATTTCTAAGCACTGTACTTAAAAATTATTACTGCTACATTAGACATGAAACAACAAAGGAATACAGTGAGTCACAAGGAGGTTCTGAGCGTCCATCTTTCTGCTGCGAAGTCTCGCGGGATGATTTTACTGGAGTTACGAGTCACCTGCCCAAAACAACCTTTATTGGAAACACATTCAGAGCGCAATTATACTATGTCAACATGCAGAAAAATCACTTTTAATTTGCAAAAATCTGTAATAGAAATTCAGCTAAAGGAAGGTTTGAGTTACAGCAACTGATGGGATTTTCCTGTCAGTTTGGAGCGATTCATGAATTGCGTTGTGAACGCAAACTCATCCAAACCCTCAAGGTATTACCATTATCAGATGTCCTCTGCCCATTCAAGTGGGGGCTTGTTTTTAGACTTGTTTGGACACAAATACTCCATAAACAGGTCCACTGCAGTTTTTAAAGTGATAATGGAAGTGAATGTGAGTGTGAATGTGTTACATATTACATCAGCAAACCTTGACTATTGGAGTCATCGGCAAAAAAACCTGTCAAATAACATTTACAAGCATTTAAGAAAAAAAGATTCTTGTCACAACTAGATTCATTCCAAAGCCTTTAACCCAATGAATGTGTTAATGGAGGATGATATGGGTTACTGGGCCTGTCTGCCACGTTTCTGTTGTGACACGCTGCACCCTCGCACTGACCCATTTATCTCTGATGTTATCATTCATCTTACTGTCACCTTATGATTGGGTAGACTTTTTAGCCCATATGGTGTCTGTGTCTGCCGCTAGAGCAGGTTTGATTCAAAGATGAAAAATTAATTGCTTTTGGTACTTGAAAAAATATCAATTTAAAGGCTAGGCTAGATATCCAGGGCTGGGGTAATGGGTTGCCTTGAGTGAGCTGCAGCAGATCTTTATTTATTGGTGCATGTAAACCGACTCTGTTTTAAAGATTACGCAGTAGGAATGTGTTTTTAATCAGCATTGTGCATGGATCAATTAATAAGTAATACGCGCCAGGATTCTGTATGTGTGAATTCAACACCAAGAAATCAGATACTATTCTGGCCTGATTTGAAGTGCTGCACATAACCACAAGTGATGTAATCTGACTAAATTAAGCAGATCACACTTTAACTACAGTTGACTGAAACGAGAGTGCTACCGCTTCCTCCTCACAGTCAGAGCCTTCTGCCCACTGTGAAAACGTCACGGTGTGTGTGGATTGAAAGACACCATAAAGCCTGTGGGAGATGTTAAGGTTAAGCAGCATCGCAGGTCATTAGCAGCAGATGTGGCGACTGACAGACATTGTGACCTTTTTGTAATCTTTCTGAATAAGTTTCGCTCTAATATTTGAAACCAGTGGTTCTCAAACTCGTTTGGCTTAAGCACCCCCGTTCTGTTATTTCTAAATCCAAGTACCCACTTTGTCCGACTACATTTTTGCTCTGAATAATATATATTTTTATATATACTATAGAGCATAATGATGTAATAAATGCATGATAACACATTTTAAACAATCTAACTGTGTATTTAGTGCCTCCTGAATAGATTTGTATTATATCCTGTCATCTTTCCCCTGGTGTGATATCAAGACTTATCCTTGTATTTTCAGTTCATGTTCTAATAAAAGATCACTTTTATTATCATCATTATCATTTTAAACCAAAAATACACATTTTAAAATCCCCTTATATTTCATGCTTTTACCGGTATTTGTTATTTTAAGTTGATTTCACATGGCATGTTAAAACCAATGTTTTGAGTGTAAAATATGCCAATAAAATATATTCCATACATAATGTTCTCATGAAGGTGTACAAGTTTACAGATAAGTTGTTTCTTTAGTCATATATTTAAAAAAAATCACAATAATTGCCTTATACTTTAATATCGGGGTATATCGCATCGTAAAAAAAAAAAAAAAAAAAAAAAAAAAAAAAAAATAGGGGAGTGGTGGCCTAGTGGTTAAGGACGCTGGGCTTGTAATCGGAGGGTTGCCGGTTCAAGCCTCACCGGGGCTGTCACTGTGGGATGTTGAGCAAGTCCCTTAACCCCGAACTGCTCCCCAGGCGCCGCAAAATGGCTGCCGACTGCTCCTCAGGGATGGGTTAAGTGCAGAAGACAAATTCCAATAATGTACTAACATTACATGGCCAATTAAAGGCGAAAGCCCGATTTAATTTAATTTAATTTTAATTAATTAATTTAATTAATTTAATTTAATTTAATTTAATTTAATTTAATTTATTGTGACCTATGTATCGGGATAGGAATCGTATCGCCAGATGCCAGGCAATAGACACCCCTAGTCTTCACTGAGAGGCAGAACTTGCCTGTTGGTCAGCTCACCATCAGGTAGGTGCTGGTACTTGGAGGTACTGTTGGTTTATCCCATCACTAAACTCCATTTCCAAAGATGCTGGACTTCCATTTTTGGACACATCCGTGCAGATTTGTTGTCGATCTAACATCGTCTTCCTCTGCTATGAGTTCATGCTCTTTACAACAGTAAGACTCAAATGTCATTTAGCACAATGGAGCACAGCCTGCATCTCTGCTGGAATTCTCTTCCTCTGAATCACTAGAATGCGATGACTCGGTAACCTTAAGCATTGTCCCTCTCTGGGTGGAACAGATAACTACTCATACTCATTTCACCACAGTTATAGCCACATTCTACCTCTGAGATGCTGAGATGTTTGTTTACTTGCACCAGATAACTTGGAAGGAACAAGTTTACATCACATCCAGACAAATATGGTTGCTCACTATTACGTCTGTCCCAGAGAATATGCATATTTTTTAATTATTGCAAATACATAAAACACGATTGATGTTGTAAGCATATCTGGTACAGCCTAGGTATCCAAGCCATCTGTTATTAAAAGGTCTGAAAGGACTTAAATAACAGAAAGGAGCATAAAGAGCAACACTGAAGATTTTTATTGTTTCAATCATACAATGTATCGAAGATATAACATAGTTTGATAGATGTTTTTCACAGCTGTCTTCTAAACATTTCAGTAAACATTAGACTAATATTACTTTCCATAGAGAAAAGCTCACAGCTTGGTGTCAATCTCTGCTTTGCATCGATGGATGGATGTGTAGTTTATTCCCTGGAGATGAAACCTGGAAATGTCATTTGGCCACTGTGAGCCTCATCATGCATGACAGCAAACACAGCTGGCAATGCACCAGACCCAGGAGAGGAGGAGAAACGAGAGAAGGAAACAAAACAACAGGGAAAAGACAAAGGAGGAGGAGCCAGATACACAGGTGCAGTGGAGAAATGAGGGCTAATGTTTATTTCAAAGGATTTTCAAAGTAAGAACCCATTTAATCCTTACATATTAAAGTATCTATTTAATATTTTGCTGTTGGAATCCTCACAGTTGAGTTATTTAAAGCTGTAATCCCCAACATTTTGTTATTCTTGGACTGGTTTCTTACCTGTCCTCTCTGCAATTTTGGGGGGGGGGTTTGGCGGCAGGTGCTTGGGTCCATGTGGATCTAGTCTTGTGTGCCTTTTATTTGCGGGCACAGTTTAATCAAATGCAGTCAAGTGAAGGCGATGTGAGCGCAAAAGCAGAAGTGATCATTTTTCAAATTAAAATAATGTGAACATAAAAATGAAAATTATATTTTTTTTTTTATTTGTGGCCCTTCATCAAATGGCCCGATCTGCGGCCTGGTGGTTGGGGACCAGTGCTCTAAAAAGGTGGTCTGTGGTGCTGCATACACTGCACTCACCTCGGTCAGGTTGTGTGTGCTTGGCCGTGTCCATTAGGGCAATTTGAAGAGTGTCGTGTCAAGCGTAAGTAAAAAAACATTTCAAAATATAATACCCGGAAATAACAACTATTCTGATTATTGGCGGTTGTATAAAGCACCAAGACATGAGCAGTTGATCTGTAAAGTCCAGCTTGTATAGAACAGAATGTTCCAGCAGCTTCCACAGATAATTTACAGCGTACTACGATGCATACACCAAACTATCAGATACCACAAAAAGATGGAAACAGCTTCATACACTGCATGATTGTCCTCATCCACAAAACATGGCCATAGAATCTGTTATTCCAGATGCTGCACAGGCCACCAGCAGAAGAACTTTTTCACCCTCGAAAACCTCAAAGAGGAAGAGCCTTCTGTTGTTTTAGCTGTGTTCTCTCTGTGCTGTGAGCCACCTTTGGAGACCAAATCCTCTGAAGATTGTCAACACTGACTTGGGACACAGCCAGAGCGGGAATTGCAGGGGGGGGGGGGGGTGGGCGGATGGACTGTCAAACAGTGAATTTGCACAACAGAGAAGAGAGAAATTTATAAACCATTGAACTGAGGCTCAGAGTTCCCTCCACGGTCGTGGTGTGAAAGTGAACCAATGCATCTCTGCCTTTATCCCCTTTCAAAATAAGATGATTTTTCCCACTTTAAAGCCTCAAACCCTGATTTAAACGGTGGGTCCCCACCTCTTCTGCACCTGTTATCATCCATGTATAGACAATTGTGATTAATATTCAACAATTGAATAAACAGAGCATGCAATCGCGCGCACCAAATTTTGCTCTCTATTTGGCCGTAAGTAATTCACGTCGTTATTGCCTCAAAAGAGACATAAACATTCTTGATTTGCCTACATAAAAGAAAATATTTCAAGGTTTAAATGTTGGGTTATCTTCATCAACTATATTTTCTCCAGCTGTCCAAATGCTGATTAGAAGATTACCGTTATCTAATTGTACACTAAAAGATATCTCACAATGGTATATCTCAGTTTTAAAGACGCCACCTTGCATTTCACGTTGAGTTTTTTCATTCGATTGACAATCTTGCAACCAAAGAAACCAATGTTGCCCTTCAGCCAGTGTCAACAATGAAGGACAATTGTTGCACTGCTGCCTCTGCCACTACTTAACCCAGATCGAGCTGAGAGGATGATTAAAGATCTCCACGATTGTGGTGACGCTGTTGACCGTCGAGTTCAACAATACAAACACACACTTGTTGGATAAGATAACGTAGAAGCTGCTACTTTTATCTCAAGCTTTCATTATAAAGTTGTTTTTCTACTTCCCCCTTTTTCCTTAAAGAACACATCATCAGTGTTTTGCCTTTTCCTTTCTTCTTACTGCAAGGTGCATGCTGATAACACTGTTAATTAGATTACTTGTGTCGCATAAGGACGTACAGATGTTGCTGACATTTGGTGCGACACAATGAGAAGTCTAAACATGCCCGATGAGAGAGAAAGCCTCCTGGGGCAGAGATGGTGGTTGGCAAGCAGGGAAAGATGTGTATGTCTAACTTTAGAATCGCTGAGGCTGTGTGACCTGTCATCCAGGGTTTTTTTTTTTGTTTTTTTGTACAAGCTGCTTGGTTTTGCATTTGAAGCAGCTGTTGCCTTTCTGAACTGAGTTTGCATTTTTCCCTAAGTGTGGTTTTCTCTCTATGATTGTCTCTGTGTGCTAGAGATTTGATGTCTCACTGCTTGTGGTTGAGCTCTAGATACACCGTACATACTGTATGTACAGAAACCACATTTTATTCCCCACAGTGTGAGTGGCACACATATTTTTTCCTAAACTGTGTGAACAGATTCAGAGCTGCAGGCCACTATCCAGCTTTGTAACGCTGCATCGTTGTTGTATTGTATTCAAACAAGCAGTGCAGAGTAATTAAATCCCAAAACAATTTTGTTTCTGCTGAATAAAAATGTATTTGGTTATGAAGTAGTGCTGTTGATTGATCCTGGTCCAACATTTTAGTCAAAGTATTTCAATTTGGTGTGTTTGGTTTGAAAAATGTCTACGTTTCGTTTTGGGACCATCTTGCGTCACAAACAAGCACCTTTAGCCCCGCCCCTTTTATAAAAACTAGCACTTTTTTGTATTTTCCTCCTAGTGGCAGGTCAGGAGAAAGCAGGGGTTTAGTTACTCTTTAATTAAAATTATTTATTTTTAATTAATCTATTTCTTTATTATTTATTTTATTCATTACCATTCTTTCTCTGTTTAACTGCAGCTTATCCAGACTCTCAAGCGGCTGATGAGACCCACAGCAGTCGAATTCAAGTCCCCGCTTGAGCTTTCTGCACAAGGTGAGCCCCACGCACGCACTTTATCAAATAGTTACACCTTGGTTACACTGTAACATGTTCGTTCATTAAACAGCACGGACACACGTGAAGTCACTGATCTGTTCCCTCTACTGATTGAACACCTCAGGCCTGAGCTGTTCTCGTGCTAAATGCTAATCGTAAGCTTTAATCAATGCCACTAAGCCTCTCGGCGATAAGGGGAGCACATGTGGGGGTGTGAGCAAACATGCAGATGTGAACTGTGCTGATCTCCTCGTGCAAAACCTCATCACTTCTTTTCCTGCAGTCTGTTGATGACACTCTAATTAACTTTCAATTAAAACCTAATTACTGCGCTTTTGTCCCTTCGTCGTCTTCTTTGTATTAAAGATGTGGTGGTGGCAGATGTTCAATAATTGGAAACGCCAAAATCCAACAAAATATAAAGCTGCAAAACAATGTTGTCATCATCTTTCTTTTGGTCTGACGACAGTGTGAAATGAAGTTAATGGGGATTAATTAGTGACCACGAGCCTCATTCTCCACATCTATTGAGCCACCATCATGTCAATACCATGCGGCTCATGGTGTGGAGGGTGCCGCCGACTGTGCTACTGAGTAGTGGCGCGGGGGCGGCTTTCCCACCTCAAATTGCCCTACCAATCCCTCCAATTTTAATCGCACCTCAACCCACCACCCCCCGGAGGGTGTGACTACCGCTTCCACCCTCCGGATCTGTTTACACCACATACACATGGGCTTAACTTTAGACACGTTGATCCCAAATACCTGTTTCAGGTATTACCACTTACAACTCTTCCCCACCCTTCCATTTCTCTACCTTGAATCGCTCCTCCCTGCTCTCTTCCCCCACCTCCCCCCACCCCCTCACCTAGGTGTAACACTGCCCTCTCTTTTTATATTCTCTCTTTAATAAAGTGTTTCTTTCCCTTCCTTAGGGAGGGCTGGTGATGGTCACAATTATGCAATAAAATAATGCAGTTTATTTAATTGCAATAACAAAAAAAAAAAAAAATGCATTGCTGTCTAAAAAAGATTGCACTTATTTTAGTGTTGACCTTTGACAGCATGTGCAGACAAAAAAAAAAAAAAAGTCAGTATTGATGATTTCCCCCCCGTAGGTTAAGAATGCATAATAAAGTAAACACAGCCCCAGACATCATCAGGAATGGAAAACTTAGTTTTTTGTTTCAAACTCATTGATACATATTCATGTGGAAATCAGGTACACTGAAAAAAAGTAAATAGTTGGACCATATTAATTGAATTGTTTCATTTGGGAGTTCAATTCAATTCACCTTTATGTATATAGCACAATTTACAACAAAGTAATCTCAAAGTGCTGAACTAAATAGAACACGTAAATGAGTTAAGTTCTTTGTGATTACTACAATGGATCCAGCGATCCTCCAATTACAAGTCTTCATCTTCTTTATCCACTTCTAACCTCAGACTATGATTTAATGTAAATTACTTTTTGTAGTAATCATAAAATTACATTTTACCTTGCTTAATTACTCAAATTACATTTATTAAGTTGGCAGAAAATATAAAACTAACTCTTGGGGTCCGGTGGGCTTGGCCTGCTGGCCGGGGTCGGACCTGGCGGGGGTCTTCCGGGGCGGGCCGTGCCCTTACATGCCTGCAGGTGTGGAGTGGGGTGGCCCCCGCTTTGGCGGTGCGTGGATGTTGGCGTGGGGGCCTTGGGGTTGTTGGCAGAGTGCGCTGGATCCTCGACTCCTTGGGTCTTTCTCGGGTGTGTAAGTGGGGGGGCGGTGGCTGCCTCACGGCTTGGGATCTTGGGGGCATCTGTGGGGCTGCTCAGCTGCCGCTCTTTCTGCTAGCCCGGCTGCATCTTCGGGCCCAGGGCGGAGCTTGGGTTTGCGGTAGCTGTTCTTGCACATACATTGGTCTACGATGCACTGGCATGCCTTGGGCTGTGGGATAGAACTCGTACTAGGCTTAACCTTAAACACGTTGATCCCAAATTCCTGTTTGCACAATATGCACAACTACAACTTCACATCTCACTCTAACTTTAAAATAATCAACTCTTCCGCACCCTTTCCATTTCCTACCTTGAGTCTCTCCTCCCCTATGTGAAACACTGCTCTCTCTTTTTACATCCTCCCTATAATAAAATGTTCCTTACCCTTCCTTAGGTAGGGCTGACGAGGGTCACAATTATGCAATAAAATAAATGAATTTATTTAATTGCAAAAATAAAACATGCATTGCTGTCCTAAAAAGATTGCACTTCTTGTAGAAATAATAAAAAAAAAATAATAATAATAAAATCGGACTTTCTAGAGCAGCGTTTCTCAAATGGGCACGTGTACCCTAGGGGTATGCAATGGCACTATGGGGGTACTTGAGGTAGAGAAAATGAGTAAAAGAAAGCATTCAATTATAGGGTTTTGTAATGTTTAAATTTAGTTAAAAATGATTGTCATTATCATGGTGATGGAAATGATCTTGATTAGAACACGAACTGAAAATACAAGTGTCAGTTTTGGTCCCACACCAGGTGGGAGGTGACCAGAAGTCGTAAAAACTATGGAAATAATTATATTCAGGAGGCACTGAATACCGTTTCATTCCACTTGTTTACAAAATGAGATCCTTTAAAATGTGTGTTATTACTCATTGTTTTTTCACAGTATTCTGACAATAATTAGGGTAAAATGGGTACTTGAGCCAAAAAAGTTTGAGAACCACTGTTCTCGAGAATACAATATCCGCAGGTGGGCATGGCACTGTAGTTCCAGTTAATTTGGGGATCTGTTTAAATGGTGATTTGTCACTATTGAATTCAAGTCCATCAATTGCGTTGGTAGCAAATTAATCTGAACTGTTTGTTTGTCAAAAATTGAATAAATCAGCTAAACTGGAACACCAGCATGTAGAAATGCTCACCACAATCAAAGTTGAGCTAAGAGATGACATGTCTCTGGTTTGATTGATGTCACTTGTATTATTTCAGAAAGTCATGCTGTCTTTTTGACGCTCGTGAGTCAGAATGTGCCGTTCTTTCAATATGCAAGAAATTTCATCATCTCATGCCGAATGATGTTGTAAATGATTGCCAAACCTGAAATATCTTCAATGTCAGGTGCAAGAACAAATCTACCACAGGCCTCAGAATATAACACACATTAATTGAAGTAATTTCAGTGTGTGACCGCTGGTGGCTCTCATAAAAAGAGACTGATAGATCAGAAAACACTGTCACATTGGTGCCATATAAGTGTTTCTGTCCTTTAATGTGAGAAAAGAAGAGTGTGTTCTAACCTTGTTCTTTCCTTTGCCGTCCACCGTCTGCAGGCAAAGAGATGATCGAAATGTACTTCGACTTCCGCCTTTACCGCCTGTGGAAAAGCCGTCAGCATTCCAAGCTTCTGGACTACGACGACCTCTTGTGACGATGTTCCGTTGGCTTTTGTCGGCAGATTATTGCATATCTGAGCCCGCCGTTGAACGATGATGGCATTTAAGGGGTTCTAGAGAAGGAGAATTGTCCTTTTCCTCAGTGGCTCCTGGCCAGGCTCAGCACTTGGGAGCTGGAGCAGTGACAGACTCTGGGTCTGTTTTTTTTTAAAATGCTGAAAACGAAAGGCGGATTGAGCTGGCAGTGAACCCTTTTCTCTGTTACCCGTCTTCACTCACTGCAAGATAACGAAAGCAACGGGAGAAGGGAAGACGACTCGTCACCCTAGCCTAAATATGTCAAAGATGCTAACTAGAGTGAGATATGCGAGTTCAGAGACGGCGTTAGATTAAACAGCAGCAGATACCACACGTCTGACTTTGCAGGCAGAGATTTTTCTCGTTTTTGTTTGCCTTGCCTTTGGCCATCCTATCTGCTCTTTATAGATGGAGGCTCACAGCCATTGAAGTCTTGTTTCTTCAGGTGTGGAAGTAGAGCTTATATGTACATAAACAAGTGCTTACTGGGACCTTTAGAAAATAGATTTCCTGCCGCTTTATTGTGGCAAGCTTAGACGTCAAATTATTCCTAGTTGTCCAAATAACACCAGTGATTTTTAAACTTTAGATACATATACGAGTCTTCTCGGAAGACTGTTGTAATACCTCAGGTTTAAATGTTTCTACTGAGAATTGAACAACTGTAGAGCAGAGTTAAAAGCCTTTACACTTCACACACTGTTGCCCGTTTTAGACCTTCATGGCCAGGATCTCCTCTGTGTTCCCTCAACCCATTGACATATTCATGCATGTTTCATAACATTAATAGTTTAAGACCCGTGAACCAACCTTTAGCTCTTCTCTGAAGCCGTTGGTTCGCAGGCACTGCATGAGGACACATCCATTGCTGTTCTGTAAACATGGACACAGCAAAATTTATAGAAATAGACAACAACACCTACTGTAAATTTAATTCAATTAGAGGTTGTTTTTTTTACATGTTGTACTTGAACTCCTTAAAGTAGCAAAAATGATAGACAAGCCTGACGTTGTCAGTGATCGTGAATTACCTCTAAACCACTGTTGCCGTCTTTAACTTGTAGGAATTTATTAACATTTTCAGATGTTTGTCTTCTGCTGAAACAGCAGATACTTTATTTATGTAAAGCAGTTTAGGTGATGGATTCTTTACAAGGCAAAACACAAAATCCTACTTTTCCTATAATGCAGCAACTGCAAGTCGTAGGATTTTGACGCATTCATCTGATGGATACAATACTATCTACTATTGCTTTGCAACAGCCAGGTTGGGTGGTATCCATACTGAAGCAGTATTTTTTCCCTCTTTTTTTAAACAGTTTTGAGACAGGAAGTCATTTTAAGTATCTGGCAACAATAGAATTAATTTAATTAATATGGTCAAACCATCTGAGACGATCAGGTAATATTCCGATAATCCTAAAGAATGCACCTCTGGGAGCTGGAATGCAAGTTCCTACAGTACTTATGTAGACAAATTACCTCACGCCATGTGTATGTGTACTTTAAAGACTTTTGAATATTTATAGAGATGCTGCATCATCAGCTTAACCCACATTTATTAGCGAGTACTATTTTTCTACAGAAATGTTCACCAATGATGATTATAATAGACGTCAGACTATAGTAGTGTGTGTTGTTTTTAATGCTGGGATCACATTCCCATGTCTGGAAGTGCTGAATAAGTGTTGAAAGGGACAGCATGAGTGACACTGCTGAGGTGGCCTTTTGTCATCACAAAGAACAAGAAGAACACAAAGCTTGTGTAAAATGAAAGCTATGGAGACGACGATAAGTCGGTCATCCATGGATTTGTTCATAAACTCCTCTGCACTCCTTATGTGATCATCCACTCCATATCTCCATGTTTTAAGTAGCTTTCGGCGCATTGGGTCACAGACGAAGGACGATCGACCTCTTTATTGAATCCACGAGGACGCGGACAGGAGGACGGAGCAGCTCTGTTTTAAAGTGTCAAATTGGGACATTGAAATATGTCGTTTTAATGCTGGCACGGGCGTGAGACATGAAGTACTGCTGTGGTATGTCCTCAGAGTGCTGTTTGTGGGGATGAAGGACATTTAGAGCTACTTTGGCATTCCCATAGACGTGCTGACATTAATCTTGAAACCATTTCGTTTGGTTCGTGTTTTTGCTCTTCATGTTAGAAAGGGAGCAATGTAAAGGACTCACATCTATGTTCGTAATGAATTACCCTACAAAAGTTCACTTTCACGACCATACAGCTTTATGATTGCACTTTAGATGTGCAGCTGCCAGCTGACAATAAACGATAGCGGTTTTGGGATTAGCTCTAAGGTCGTTTAGGTTTGGATTTAAATAACATTTTTACATCATCGTTACTTAGAAAGATCTGTTCCATAACTAAAGTGCATTAGCTGTGGGCTCTAGCCTTGTAGATCTCCTTTGAGCTCAATGGTATTTTGAAGTGAATGTGAAATGTAAAGTCACAGCAGTCCCTCACATGCCTGTAGACTTTCTGTTCAACATCTCCTTTGTAGCAATGCTCATTATACTATTGTTTATGTGCTGCTTCAATGTGTAGGGAATGTTCTGTTGTTCTTTGCTTTACAATGCTGTGCAGCTTTTATCACATTATCAACATTCATGTCAACATTGAAAATAACAACCAATCGAAGCAATAATACAATGTTTTTGTGAGCGTTTTATGTGCTTTTCGCATTGTGTTGTCTTATTCTGTCAGTTTGTGTTTTTTATGTTGTTTTTTTTTTTTGTAATTTTCTGTTATTTGAGGTGTTTTGTTAATGTCGTTTTTCTGTCATTTTGTGTATATTGCTTTTGTTTCATGTGTTTGGCAGAAAAGTTTTTTTTTTTTTTGTGGGGGGGTCACATGTGGCCCAGTCAGTGTGTTAAATCTTACTGCTGCATCGGCTACACAAGGAACTCCTTTGAGCGATTGATGGATTTGTCATTGGTTCAAAGCAGCGACGCATGGCAGCAATGGATTCTCACAAAGAGAGTTTTGCAGCTTCTGTGTTCATATTCACTTTGATAACATGTCGCACTGCACTGTCTTGCATTGGTTTTGCTAATGGAAGTGGTTTATTGCCTCTCCACCCGTTCCTGTGTGTCCTATGGTGGTAGAATCTAATGATAATGTGTGTCCCTACTGGTTGATGATGATGGAGCTATAAGCTGTTGTGATTGCTCCAACATCTCCTGTGTGAGTTTATGTAACATCTGTTTCTTCTCACTCGTTTACTGTAGACTAAAGACTAGGATAAATAATATTTATTATCAGAGTGTTAAAAAAAACAGTGTAATAGCAATGATCATAACTGTATATTTGGTGACTTTATTAGTAGTAAGATTTGGAACTATATCTGACAAGAGCATTATTGAGCGTTTCTGTTCTTCCTTAGAGAAATACAGTTGATCAGAATTTAAGCTGAGCAAGTGACACTATTGTCTCTGAAGTAATAGCAAAGACATGTTGCACTGCACATTGTTGGTCATATCCTGTGAAATCAATTTAAAATTGTTGTTTTTAGGCATTTTTCAAGTAAACTGTAGTTCTATTCACTGAGGACATTGTCTTTGTCTTTTTTTTCACTTAGGACTTGTGATGCAGCTTTAATTTAGCCGATGAAAGTCCTCCATAAATCACCTTATCTCATTAATGTTTGCTGTGAACGCAGATTGGAAACGTTTTCCCACTGATCGTTCATGCAGGAGATAAAGGCTGACCATTCTCAGTGGGGAATGTAAAATATTCTGAGGGCTTAAATAATGCATGGGGTCATTTCTTCTTTTTTTTTTTTTTTTTAAAAAAAAAGGCCACACACAACCTAGAGCTAATACTAAACAGGATTCCGGGCAAACAAGGTTTGTGTGACTTAAAATTCAACAAATACCATTGAAACGTAGAATAAATTGACCAGAATTTATATTTAAAATGAAACACAAAGCAACAACAGCCGCACAGTAAAACAAATTGACTTTTTGAAAGCGGTTGCACGAGGACGGTGTTGTGGTAGTTATTAAACATAGTTACTTCATTAAAAGGGTAACTTTTATGATTATTTAAAGCTTTTTGTTTTATAAAATCATAGTGTATGCCTCATAGATCAATGAAACATTTACTCCAAAAAGAACAAAAAAAAAAAGGATAGAATTGCTGCTCCAAAGTTAGTTTTGATCTCCACTATAAACTCTCGGAATCGTTTTCCTCATTGCATTGTGGGATGTGGAGTCCTGTAAACGGATGCATAGAAGTGTTTTTAGCCAGACAAAGAGGACAGGGATTTGCTTGTTCCTGTAATATCAAAATGAAGTGAAAACACTTATGTGCACCTATCTTTGCGATTCCACATCCCACAATGCAATGCATGAAAATGTTAACAAATGGAGTAGTTACGGTGGAGATGAAAACCAACTTCCAAGGGGCAATTTCAACCTTTATTTTGTGCAAATGATTGATTTTTTAAATTTATTATTTACAAATGAGGCCTACACTTTGGATTTATCTGATGAAAAAATATGTCCAGCAGCTTTAAATAAAAAAGTTGTGCATTACTGTTTCAGTTACTTTCTAATGCCATTATGACCTTCATTTCAATATTGTTATTGTATGGAGGATATACACACGGCGACCTTTCGTCATGTCTCAGTAAACATGCAGGAGAGAAAAGGGAATAAACTCTGCATCTTTTACTAAACAGTTCGTATTGACCCATTTCCGGTTCACTCCAAAAAAGAACCTGCTCACGTGTATTTTCAGACGCATTTTCGGACGCAGCCTTAGATTAACACATTCGGTTTCCTCAAGTTGTAATTAAACCCACTGAGTGAGAGTCAGCGGATTACATCAGTGGAAATTTGAACGGGTGTGAATATATTTGTGCTGATTTATTAGCTGTAGTTTCCACTCGAACCTCAGGATGAGGAAGAATCTCTGAGCTGGGATGAATTTGAACTTCATTCTTTAAGCCGACATTGCATGTTTTCTGCATTATTTTCTATGTCAATAAAAAAGCTAATATTGTACCAAATAAATTGCAGTAGCAAGATGTGAGGTAATCCCTGCTATGATCAGAAGGCATTTAAAGACAACACAAAGCCATTGATGTCATGCAGTGCAAATTATAGTTTGCTTTCAGTTGTTAGCGCAACAGATGGAAGAAACATCTGCGGGGGCATGTTGCTGACTTTAGTGGCTAACATCTGCAGAGGGAATGATCATCTACAAGCCAATAAATGACAGTGTGACATTTTTATTGGAAACCACAGATTGCTTTTAATTGATTTTATTCATTAATCGATTGACTGTTTGTACACCACACATTACAGGCGCACATAGACACCTGCACCAAGTCTGAGTGTGTGCACAAAGCTCCTTAAAATGAATCTGTAACCAAAGAGAAATAGTTCACATTTAGATTTTAAAAAAAATAGCTTAAATATACTTTGCACTACAGTCATTCTCAGCTGCACTGATTTCCAGATCCAGCATCACCGATACTAATAATAAAAATTACCCACAACTCAAACTGAGGAAAAACTTCAACTGTAATACAAGTTAAAATAGTGGCGATAATACAGAAAATGTATAACAAAAAATTATTTTAAACAAGTGTTTTTTTATTTCAAAATTTCAAATTTATTTAACAAAAAGTGCAATTTAAAGTATAAAATAAAGTATTTAAAATCAATCTTTCTTAAAACTGAACTTCTGCTGTCAGAGGTGTGAAGAGAGAAGTCACATTAACAGCAGAAGGTTTTTAGGTTTTTATTGCCTTTATGAAATGAATGTGCGAGTTGAGAACTTTTGTTGTAATAGAAATATACAATGTACGGTAGCTGGTAAGTAAGTAGTTGTCGTCTGTGAAGTTTGGAAGCTTTTTAGTAGTTACGTTCACCCCCAAGTTTGTTTTAGGTAATAAATCTCACCAAGGTTCCCTTACATACAGTAAACATTTAATGTATAAACTTAAAAAGGAAGAGACCAACTCTTGCACAATTGGAACTTTTTTTATTTTCTTCAAAGGCATCTGTATAAAATAATAATTCTCATTTTCAAAATGAAATAACACCAATTAATTCAATGAAAATTAATAAAATTCTCAGGCTCTAAGTATTGCAAAATTTATGAACTGCAACCTCCATTGGTGCGGTGCATCACGTTTAACCTGGTTGGTCGGCTATGAAGTGATGCATTTGATTGTTTTCTGGTTATTTCATTTTTTTATAGTTTCACAATGTTACAAATTGTTGGGTGTAAAAATGTAATGAATGACTTTACTTCTATTAAAGCGTACTGCAGTTCAAGTAAAATGACTGATTTAGAAAAACACTCAAACGAGTACAAGTACCCATAAAAGCCAATCAGTTACAGTAACGTGAGTAATCCGTTACTTTCACCTCTGCTAGTTGGATTACTGAAATGATATCATTTTGGCTGGAAAGAACAACATCTTAGCTTTCACTGTTGGATTTTATCTGATACAGTAAATATCGATGGAAAGAATTTAGGGTACAAAGTATGTCCCTTATCACTATAATTAATAAGGGATACGTATTTTTTGTTAAAATTCAAACTGATTGTGTTTTTTAAGGGACATTTGGAAAATCTATCTTCTCAGACACCCCCAAACCAGCAATAATCACGTAACAGCATCAGATATAATGAACCTGGCCTGAAGCTGCCATGAGCGAGACCTTCCCTCCTTATGACAGAATCCTTGTGCAACCCGGTGCACACTTGATGTTAATTGAAACCGGAGGCTGACCTTACCCCCGTGTTATTATTGGAGCTGACGTGCTGCTGCAGGTCTGTGTCAGGGGGTGCAGAGACGTACAGCACGTTTTAATGCAGCCCTGACTCTCTTCGTCACCTCCTCTTCATCCATTGCTCTTCTTCCTCTGAGCTGGTCACAAAGCAGGTTTCATAGAATGTAAAAAGGACTATAACCAGTGACGTGTCATGAGCACTAGGGTTATAAATATAAAATATAAAATGAATAATAAGAAAGAAAAAACCCAACAAGATCCACATGAACAAGCATTTAGCCATCTAACAGAATCAAGATCGTAAAACACCATTAAAGAAACATAAACAATTATTTACAATAGCCTCCATACTCTCCCAACAAAATATATCTCATGAAACGGCAGCACATCCGTTGTTTGTGTTGGAAACACAGAAACACGTAGAAAATGACAACAACAACAAGAACTTGGAACAACCTCAGTGAGGCGCATCCACAAAGCCAATCCTTCTTTTTGTACCATTCACTTTTCTGACGGTCTGGTAGCTCAGGTGTTGGTCTCCCATCTTTTAAAAGTTGTCATTTTTCCTCAAAAGAAAGTTTCTCTATCTTCTGTCATCCTGTAGTGTGATCCCGCCCATTCGCGAGAGAACGTAGGAGCAGCGGCCACATTGTATCAATTCACTAACGCACTGTGAACTTACATATAGCATTTAGCATAGCATGGTTACGTCCAAAGGCAGCGTAGAGAGCTGCCCTTTTACGTAAATGGTTTTCATCTTGGGGAACTGACTGCGCATGCGCAAACATAAAAACACGCTATGGAAAGGGTGTGGCCTCCTCCTGCCTTACCACGGAGCGAGACTCTGAAGAATCTCTGCTACACCAAGAAATAGTGATTTTTATTCGTTTAGGCCATGAAAAGCAGAAAATGCTGACACTTTAAAACGTATAGGTATTATAGGAAAATTGAAAAATAAATAATTTATAATTGTATTATAATTAAAACATATAATCAAAATATCAATTCACCCTTGGGTAGGCACTGCCTACCTTGCCTACCCTGACTGCACGTCACTGACTATAACAGCAGCTCTAAAGAACTGAGGGCCTGATTGTTATAGTGGTGCCAGTTTTAACGATCCATCCTGTGCACAAACTAAATATGGATATTTTCCACAGCTTTGAAGACCCAGAATCCTATATATATTATTACCTAGTGGTGTAAAAATCCCTGCAAGGCTCTTTTTGTCAGTCGTGGTGAATGATTAATCTGGCTTTTTATGATCAGTCAGAAAATTCAATGATTTGAGCCATAAATCCGGATGTATGTAGGATTTACAGAAAATCCATAAGGTATAACAGAATCCCATTATAAATACCTCGTCCAGGAGCCAGCCATCAATTGAGGTGGATAGGACAAAGATAAATGATCCACCGCATTCATACATGCTTGTAAAAAGCAAGCTTAGTATAGTTCCGTTAACATTAAACTTCTGCCAAAGATTAAATCAATAATAAATAGAAAAACATTCTTCTTCTATCATGTCTCCTTCTGCGACTGGTGGGAAATATAGTGTTTCCAATTCTCCATACTGTTACTGTTACCTACTGACAGAGTAACTGCCAACTCAGCTTTTTTTTAATAAAATATGAATAAAATAAGTAGGGTCAAACAGAAGAACCTAATTATACTCTACATCTACTTGTTTTTAGTTGTGAAGGGCAATCAGAAGACAAACATGATTATTTTTACCTACTGTATTAATTCCACCCCAGAATGGCAGAATGTTATGTTAGTCACCCCAGTAAGCCTTTACAATCAAATATAATCAACGCAGTTCAGTCAGGACCGTTTTAGTCAAAATAAATGATTTATGCTCAATAATAATGCATTGGATTTTATATCGCGTCTTCAAACGCTTTACAGTGATGTGCATGTACTTTTACATTTGGCGGTATGGGTCTATTCTGAGACCACCTTGCCCTGTCTCTGTTCTTACGTGGAAAGCCGGAGGCCAGGAGCGCACTCCTCCCTGATCATCCATGAACCCCAGCTAAAAGGCTAAAGCAAGAAGAGCGGAACAGCAGAACAGAGCACAGCAGATGTTAATGACAATGAAATGACACCCAGTTGGTTGGATACATACGAGAGGTGTGTGATATGTATTTATTTATTTCTCCCCCTTTATCACACAAGTTTACTATTACAACAGTTTACTGGATCAAATATCTATGTTTGCTAAAACCAAAAAAAAAAAAACGTATTAAGGTCGTTGGTGTTATTAACCTTTCACTGGATTTATTCTTCACTTCACTCATCTGCCATCCCATTCCAGCCATGTCAGCATTTCTCTCAGTGCTGCTCCCCTCTTCACCTCCCAACATCCCACCCTTTGTCTGAAGGTTAATTGGGTTGAGCCCAGGATGTAGATCATGACACTGGGTTTGACGAATAGGTTTAACATCTTTCGTGTTTGTGTGCTGATGGTTTTGTGTGCATGTGACAGAATGTAATCCTTCTTGTCTTTGTAAATGTGTTTCTGCTGTTTGTTCAAGGTTCATTTCATACATTTTATTTAGACATTTCACTACAGATAGCGCTATTCAATGTTTGCCACAACAGTTGAAACACCTGATGGTCAAAAATATGCTTATACTGTCCAACACAAAATGTCTGATATGAACCAATGTCATTTTAGCTCACATTATATTTATCACCATTGAATTACCACATTAGGTCTACTTTAAATGTAACGCTACACTGAAAGTAGGTTTACCACAAATAAACATCATCTGTGCAAAATAAGAACAGAAAGCGCAACGTTTTGTATATTCATGCTCAGTAGTTGTCCAGAGTGAAAATCTAAGTGGTTAAACAGTTGAACTCCACAACAAATAAGGTGATGATGTGAAAACTGTAACATTATAGAAAAAAATAACCTTTCAATATTGAGCTTATTACATACACAGTGTTTTTTTGCAAGTGGATTAACAAAAGATGACCAGATGTCTAAAGTGATAGTACACACATTAATGCTAAGCATCCGTCCTACAGTGGTTAACAGGTGTTAAGTCAAACTCAAAGTCCTTCACAACAGCATGTGGTTCAACAGCATGACCCTCTCACTCTGAGGACTCACTTATTTTAATTCCATCATCCATCAACTATTACAACCAAAAGCTCTTGTATTCCAGGTGCAGATTTTAGTACTTATACAATATGAGGGTTGGGTATGGGCTGCAAAATAAACATTTTGATACATTTACCATCAAACCACGTTTAAAAACTTATGTGAATTTTTTTTAAATATGATTTTCTCATGAAAATATATTGTTAATATTAAATCTAAATGCTAAATCTAAATGTTAAATTAAAAACAAAAAGTTAAATCTCAATCTAAATCTTAAATATTAAATCTAAATCTAAATGTTAAATCTAAATGTTACATTTAAATATACATTTGAAATCTAAATGCTCAATGTTATATCTAAATCTAAATGTTAAATCTAAATGTTAAATTTAAATCTAAATGTTAAATATTTAATCGAAATCTAAATGTTACATTTAAATATACATCTTTAATCTAAATGTTGAATCTAATCTTAAATGTTAAATATAAATCTAAATGTTATTTACTGTAAATGTATGGGGCGCCCATTGTAAAGTTGTGCTTGCTAAAATAAACAGCAACTCTTTGCCACATTTAGCAACAAACCACGTTTAAAAAAACATATGTGAATTTTGTGATTTTTTTTCTCATGAAAATATGTCAATGTTAAATTCTAAATGTTAAATATTAAATCTAAATCTTAAATGTTGAATGTAAATATAAATGTTATTTGCTGTACATCGCGTGGAAAGTAATAAAAAAAAAAATGGTTTGTTGCTAAATGTGTTTATTTTTGCATGCATAACTTTACAATCGGCGCCCCATAATTGGGGATGTGGGATTGTACAGATTTTAAACAGGATGTCTGGAAAACACTTCTGCTTCCTCTCATCGTTGAGCTGAAAATTGCCACTTTTAGTTTTGTTTTTCTCCATGTGGAGAATCAACCTTTGATCCGTCCTTCCCAGCGCCGTGAGCTCCTCAGGTGTGAAGAACGTTTCCATTTAGATCCCGCTGGTGTTTGCTTGAACCAGGTCGGCCACAGGAGGCCTTTTTCTCACCCCCAGTGACACCAGCTCCTTCCTCTCCCTTCAATGCCCACGCCAAATTACTTTGATTAGGCAAATGAGGATCGCAATCAACAGGGTGATTTAGTCTCTGGGCTCAGCTGGAGGATCAAAACGAAGAAGTTGCTTCAATTTTACCTCCTGAGGAGAATTTTATCTCTCAGCATGCAAGCTACCATTCCCGAAAGTTTTAGATGACTCTACATTTATCTGCAATATTTATTGTTGCAACAAATTAGCATTTTCAAGGATACTCAAACAAAACAACATCTGAGATATATGGGAGTTTTACCCTGAACATTCAACACAGTTGGATTAAAATGCTTCATGTATCTTTAGAATAGGTTCTCAACTCACAGGCTGCAAACTTGTTTTCAATCTATAGAGTACAGTAGAGTAGAATAAAGTATCTTTATTGATCCCGCAGTGGGGAAATTTACTGTCATGACAGCTCACATCAGATAAAGTGCAATAAAAAAGACAATAGAAAGCAACACACAGAAAACCCAAAAGACACCTGAAAAATAGTGAACTGAAGATGAAATAAGCAATATAATAATAGAGGGTATATGTTTTGTTTATTATAAGTATAAATAAACAAAACATAAATAGAAAAAAAATATATATATAAAAAGTATAACGGATACAAATATATACATATTTACTGGTGGGAGCACAGGCAGTAAAACAAATTAATTAACATACAACACCTTCTATACATACCTCCCAAAAACATCCCAATAATAGGTGTTATCTTACTTAGTAAGGTACCTTGGAAATTCAACATTTAGCTGTTGGCCAGGTTGGATAATAAAAAATAATAAACGTGAAAAATAAGAACTGTATGAGTGAAATTGTGTTTTATTTAAACTAATTACGAAAAATTCAGTTTTGCTGTCTTTTTGAACACCGTATGAGGTAACTTGAGTGTCCATCGGCACACAAAATGTGAAATAAAACCATCCAGTCCTTTGTTTGTGGTCTGTGTAAGTCTTACAACACAGAGAAATGTGCTCAGTTTCAAATGTTCTAAGTTTGTGATGTCACAAGTTAATTCAGCAAAGAAAATACCCTACCCTCCGCTGGTAACTCTACCCATGGATTCGACCCCTAACCTGATGAAAACTTTTGCAAAAGTCCACCATTGTTTTTCTTGCTAGCAAAGAAGTGAAGGTGAATTCACATCGAACGCGACTGTAGCGACTGCAGTCACAACCGCTTTTACGGTTTAAATGATCAACTTACGGAGTTACTAAAGGATGAGTTCACTCAGAATGTAGGCTTAGTCAAAAGTTAACCGCTTTAATTTTGCCCTGGTAAGTTGAGGAAGCCTCCCACTGCAGCTGTCTCACTGTAGCGGGAGGGAGGGACTGCTGCCTCGGCTCTACAGACAGTGAAGGACGGGGGAGTTGTCGCTTGAAAAGTTAAAATTTTGAGAATCACGCAAGTCGCGTCGCTTGAAGGAAGTTTGCTTGAAGTTGTGTCATTTACATTGATTTTGAATGTAATCTAGTTATTTCAATCGCATTCAGTGTGAACGCACCTTCATCAGTGTGTGCCACCCTGCGGAAGAGAGGGGCGGGGGGAGGGGGAGGTCTTTGCAACTCAAGGGACACGCCCCCCAAAACTGAGTGCTAGGAAACAGCTGTTTTATAGCTCAGTCCAGATATGTCATTTAGACCACAGGGAACTGTTTTAAAAGGTGAAAATTGGTATAATATGTAACCTCTAACTAATCAGTTGTAATCGGTTATTGTATCAGTGAGTGCACAAATCTGAGTACTCATTCTTGAGAAAAATGGTTCCAGACATTTTTAACATTTTCAGACTTAACCAAGTTGTGATGATGAAGCGAGCCAAATATTGTTGAAGTAAGACCAACTCCCACCATCTGGTTGCTGCAAAAATATTCCTGAATTTCAGTGTATCAGTGTAAAATTACAACTCAGACTTGAAGAGCCTCCAAATACATATTTTCCATCAGTCTTGAAAACATGCTTAAATGGCAGCTCCGACTTATGCCAATAGCTGTTTTGATGGCGATGAAAATCAAAATAATGCTGTCATGTTTCTCCTTGTCCAGGCCTCTTTCAAAAGCCGAATTTTAAAAATCTTACCTAACCAGTCCACAACCAATTGTTTTTGATGGACTGGCTGCAGTGAAGCCTCCGTCACCAGAGTTGGATGGCGTTGGGGCAGCTGTGTGTGGGTGTCTGATGGTATTCGGGTCGCTAAAGGCTGCAGGGAAGTCTCCGTTATCGGCGCTGTTCGGCGTTGAAGCGGCTCTGCGTCTAAAGGCGAGGGGGTCGCTGATGTCTGCGTGGGATCCTCCATTATCAGCTGCCAAAGAAGCGCTTCAGCAACACGTGGAGTAGGGCGGTGCTTGTTGATGGCTGTGTGCGTGGTGATAGAATGCCTCTGGACGGCTGTTCTAAGGAGTTTACGACGGGCTGCAGATGATTTCGACCACTGGGGATTTAATTTAGGTGGTGGTGGAGGAGTTTTCCTGGCAGTTCTTTCACTTAATCGGATTGAATTTGTCTTCATTTTCGTACGAAAAGGCTTCAAAGCGATTACGGATAGTAAGTGGACTACAACTTTGGCTCACAATGGCAGCTGTGGTGTGAAACAGGACAATCTTGAACCCCGATTCTCCCAGGGAACTATCGTTGTCACATAGAGTACTATAGAGGAAAGACAACCGTGTCCGTATATTTGGTGAGTAGTTCATCTTTCTTTTTTAGCTCGTTCCCGTAGTTTGGTCATTTCTTTGTTGGTGTTTAGTAGTAAAATGTCTTTCTCTGACGGCAACTGAGGAGCAGCGCCTCCACCATCTGCAGATGCGGCCATCTTGGCCATCAAGAAGAAGAAGAAGAAGAAGAAGAAGAAGAAGAAGAAGAAGAAGAAGAAGAAGAAAATTAATTTAGCAATTAAAGTATAACAAAAATTCTGTACACCAAAAAAAATAAAGGTAAAATATTGGGAAAATAATGATTTACTGTTTAAAAAACAACAACAACAACAACAACAACATCAACAAATTAATACCCCGATTATTATAGTTAGTTTAAAATAAAAATAAATATCCCTTTATGAAACTAAATAAAAGGCAAATAATTCCAATGTTCCAAAATAATGCTTTGATTCCCAATATTTTTTAGATTTACAGAAGTTCAATAGTTTTTTCTTTTTACAATCTGTTATCCTTACACATGTCTATGAGTCCTTGCTTGTATTTAAACAGTATGTGCACCCAAGGGACTTCTCTCCTACTAAACCCGCCCTCTGAAATTCCTCTGGGTCGCTCTGACACATTTCCCAAAGCTGTAGCTGTAATTAATCCCATTTTCTCTTTCTGCTGCTCCTACTGAGATTAGAAAAGTCCTTCATTAATAACATTCAAAGACTTCACTGAAGGTAGAAATACTTGCCAACATTGTGGGTTGGAACAATAGTTGTCTCTGTGTTATAAGTGTGTGGTGTGCAAATCATTGAAAATAACATTGTGAAGTGTGTGTGGATAGGAAACAGGAAAAAAGAGTCAAATCCATAACAAAACCCGAAAGGACAAAATCCTAGTTTTTTGTATTTATCAGAGGCAAACACTAAGCCATAATTATAACAATAACATGAACCTTACCCATAACCCCCTTCAAAAACTTTTTCACTTCAATCAAAGAAAAAACGTTTTCAAACGTAATTTTTTGAGGCTCAAATTTTTTTTTTTTTTTTTTGCATTTTTTTTCCTTTAATTGAAATATTTTATTTTTTGATTGAATAATAAAGACAAATGTACTACCCATAATATGACCCAAAAACAAAAAAAGATGACTTCATTAAAAAATACCTTTTCAATCAACAAAAACATTTTGAATCAATGAAAAAAAAATATGTCCTATACTGTATCTACTGTATATCTTGTTGATGTTGTCCAGAGAAGCTGATTCAAAGTAGTTTTAGGACAAACAAAAAAAACTTTCAGCCTGAATTTTTGGCTCACTCTGAACCCTGTGTTCATTTTCCACAACTATCACTGTTTTTCCAGAAACTTTGCTGTTAATCATAATCTGAAGATTCATATCCACGACAGATTACTTCACCTCTCTCCCTTCTTTTTCATGTACATTATATCAGGGAAACTTCAAGGTAAGGGTCAGCACAGCCCATGGCCTGAAGAATGTAACAAAGTAGGAAAAACGCCAGCATTGATGGAGAGCATGAGACAATCCAATAAATCCCGTCTCCTTCACGTTACACACGCAGTGAAATACAAAGAACAACCTGGTGCCAATCAACCCACTTTGATCTGTCTTGAATCACGTCACATCATTAAAGCCACCGTCAACAGAAGCACTCCAATTACAGAAAACAACAGTGATGTAAGCCTGCTGTTTACTCCCGCTGAAAAATCAAAAAGAGCTTTGCCTGAATGCTAATGAAGCTCACACGGTAGTGGAGGTGTTGGACAGATTCCCTCTCTGTCACGTTATTGCACACTTTATAGACATCTCCCTCCTAATATCCATTAACAGCTCACAGATACGACCGTGCCCCTCTCAGCACTTTACAGGTCAGTCATTTGCAGGGGGGAAAATGAAAAGCTGGGACCCTTGAACTATTCATTGAATGGCAGTTGTGCAATTGACCATTCCTGTTTTTGTTGCTCAGTCCTGGGAAAAGTCAAACATCATCATCACCATTAACTAAATGAAGACGAGGCTGTGGGTTGATTGGATCTCAGCCTATGCAAAGGGAATATGAATGAAAGACTATTTATTAATATGCATTTTTTTTCTTTAGGATGATTTGCCTTCACAAGTCTTTGCTAATAGCATTTGACCTGGGGAAATGAGAACCTTTACAACAGAGGTAGGTATGTTTTATCACAGCGGGGCCACAAAAAAGTGTTTGTTTAATCAACATTCATGTCAGCATTTAGAATAGTGAGCGTATGTTTGTTGTTGTCTTGTTCGTTGTGAGGCATTTTATGCATTTCTGTATTGGTTTAGTGTATTTATCCTGTAAATTTTAAAATATATGTTTTTTGGAGTCATATTGTGTATTGGCGCTGTCAATTTTCATTTTTTTGGAGTATTTTTTGTGTATTTCTGTTATTGTTTTGCTTGTTTGTTTGTGCTGTGGGTTTGCATAGCCATTTTTTGTGTTTTTCTTGTCTTTTGGTGTACTTTTGTTGTCATTTTCTGTAATTTTGTATATTTTTCTGAGTCATTTTGTTTATTACTGTTGTCGTTTTGTTCATTTTTGTAGTAGTTTTGTGTGTTATTGGAGTATTTTCCTTGTTTTTCTCTGGTCTTTTACTGTATTTTCCTGCAATGTTGTAATTATTTGTGTTTTTGAACGTATTCTTGCTCTTGTTTTGTGTATTTTTCTGTTATTTTGTACATTTCATTTGGGAGCTGCTTAAAACTAGACCGAGGGCCGAATGCCAGTTGCTTAAGTCTGCTTTACCACATGATAAAAATAAATATTTTGAACCAAACTGATACATTTGATATTGCAGATGTTGAAAACAATGGATTTTTCAAAAATGTTGTTGATTTACAAACTGCTTTTCCCCTCATCTAGGACAACAATGAAAGCTGTAAGTATTGACACCACAATCTGATTCCATTCATGTAATGGAGGAAGTGATCCATTCATGTAACTCCAACTGGATTTATAAGGCTAAAAGCATGTGATGGCCTGTTTTAAGGTGTTGTCTTTGTTTAACTTGAAGGCATCTGTAAAGATGGACGATAGTAGCGTCTAAATGCTACACCCACTGGCATTTTTATCCAAACGTCCAAATCTGTCCATAGTAATGTTCATGTTCAAGGACCTGAATGACATGTAACCAAGCCCTGAAATGTAAAACTTTGACAATAAACCCTGTTTTCAGTTGAGGAACGACTCTTTATATTTTTCTCTAGTATTAATTACTGTACATTCATATCATTGAATTTAAATCATTTCTTTGTATGAGAATAAAGCCTCTTCATAATGAATAACAGAGCCGGACTCTACTGGTTTTAGAAGGTATTTTAAGCAGAATCGGAAGCTTTCATGTTTGCTGGTTATTGTGACTGTCATCTGCAAGTTAGGACAACGGCAGAGTTGGCTCACGTGCCGTGTGCTTTTGTCCTCTATTGGGCTTTAGAGTCACAGATGAGACACAATGCTGGCACGTGAGCTGCTTCCATCTGACACAAATGTCCTTCCAAGTAATCCATCGTTTCAAATCCATTTATGCGTCAGACTTTGATATTAGGGCACCGTTGTGGGTCTTCTCCCTGCCGATCAGAGGGTCTCCTGTTGGCCTACTTAACACACACAAGTACACATACACACACATGAAAAGAAAAGCCACACAAATCATGTTATGGCAAAATGACACCTCAATCTGACCTAGAAATGGACATGTCTCATTCCAATCAATATTATAAAACACCATATTCAGGAAACAACACATCTTAACCCACCAAAGTGGATCTCCCACAGCTCACCTTCATGCACTACTTCACCGCAGCACATCTGACTGAATCGAGCAGGTCATTCATAGGGAGTGTGCTGGGAACGGGGCCGATCCTGAGTTCCCCTCCCGCCTGCAGTTTGACATTTCCAGGCTGTTCATCGATCAAAGGCTCTCTCCGAGTGCTGAACGCTTAAAAGTCAAATACACAAAGGTGGAGGAGCAAACACAACAGGAAGAACTCAGCAGAGGCTTTTTGTTGTTGATAATGTTGCTTTTCACTGTTAGCAGTTTGGAACAGGGTTGCAGTCAATTACATTTTTCAATTACCATCACTGAGCCTTTAATAATAATAATAATAATAATAATAATAATAAAACCTAACTCTCCTCTTGTGTTAGCTTTCTATTAGAATTTCTTATGATAATGGGTCAGTTTTGACCCATGTCTTAAATCAGCTGTAAAATACACAAAGAAAATATTATTTATCATCTAATTTGTTTCTCATCTCTTGGTTACCATGTTAGGCTTCCTTATCCCTGAAAATATTGGTATTAATATTTTTGGTGTGGGCGTCGGAGCTTTTTTTCTGTCAGAATACCCCTAGATTTCAATTTTTTTTAATATTATATTTAATATTTATTTTATTTTTTTTAATGATCCTCAAGAGAACTGACAGTTAAACTTAATCTAAAACATATTTTAAAAATTACTACATACAGTATGTATGTAAGCCATAGAATTGTAACATGATTCCACAGGTTTGTGTTTAATTAAATTTTATAGAATATCCATGACAATTACAAATACAAAGTCAGTTATCGACACTGAGTTACAATTCCATTATGATGACAACAGCAACAGATTTTTTCAATTACAATTACAAATTACGCAATTACAATTATAATTCACCCCAATCCTGGTTTGTAGTATATAGACCTGTATAACTATAGTTTGGTAAATTTCTGTTAAACAATGTATTTTAGGAAAAGTGCTAGGAAAACCCAATCGTCAATTTCCAAATGTGTCTTTATCATTATTATCATTTATTAATTCAGTCATCCTCTTACTTGCGTTTATCCCTGTTCAGGGTCTTGGGCGTCTGATTGTGCCTAGCTCTCGACGGGTATTGTAATAACGGAGATAATACGAATGTGAGTTTGAAATTCAAAGATTTTGATTGAAAAATGTGAAAAAGTGAGAGTTGTTGCTGATGACACAATGAATCCCACTCTGAGGAAAATGTAATTACCAACAAGTGCTGTACAAAGCTAGAGATATTTCCTGCTCAGAGCACAACACGGGAACTAATTCACCTCATGCCTTAACCTCATTTCTTCCTGTAACCTAGTTTCCTTCTCCTCATTTGATTCTTGCAGATTCTCATCAACAGACATGAGCCTCCAGGCTTCAGCAGCACATTCAACCTGCAGCATGGAGACTTTCTACAGCGATCAGGTTAACTGTGTATGATAAATAAAAGGGCCAAGTTTTCATCGGACTCTCGTTATCACTACCCTTCTACACACAACAATAAACAGGAAGATGCTCTGTCTGGCCCGCAGTGATCACTGCATGATAATGTTCCAGAGCCAGAAGCATCATAAAGAATTTCGAACAGTGCTTTTCATGTGACAATCTAACTTCCATTAGAAGCTCCAGTGATGCACGCAAACAATTTTACCACTCACACAAACACAGAGAGCCATGGACGCTTCGTAATCAGTATGAAGCACAAACTGTTACAATTAAAAAAAAATCTCAATTTAATAACAAATCTTATGGGGTTCCCAATGTTACCTATTGGTAGTTGTTGGGCAGGCTTATTGAGGTTAAGTATATTTTATAGCCAGAGACACAGCCAAATACAATACTAAAGTGACAAACACCCAAAATCAATGGTAAGGCTATAGTTTTTCTGAGAAAAGGCTATCATAAGACCCTAAAAACTAGTGTGAATATGATAAGAACACTTAAACTGGGATGTAAATGCAATAAAGCATTACAAATTTGAAAAAAAAGTGAGAAACACCCAAAATCACAGGAAAGGCATAAAAACAGTCTAATTTTTGGATTGCAAAAGGAAGCCGGAGTACACCCACACAGCACAGGGAGTACACACAAACTCCAAGCAGAAATGACCAAAGTGTCAACCCCAAGGACTGAACCCAGAAAATTCTTGCAGTGAGGTAGACGTACTAAACACTGAGCCACCATGCACAGAGCTAAAGAAAGGCATACAATATTTTTTTTTTCTCTGAGATAAGGCTATCAAAAGACCCTAACATTTAGTGCAAAAATGATGTGCATACTTATACTGGGATGAAAATGCAGTAAGGCATGAAAAATGAAAAAAAATGACTAACACCCCAAATCCGAGGTAAAGCTATAGTAAGGCGTAAAAAATTAAAAATTTTAGAATTGTATTTCTGAGAAAAGGATATCACAAGACCCCAAAAACTACTCTAAAAATGATGTGCATACTTATATTAGGATAAAAATGCAGTCAGGCATGAAAAATTAGAGAAAAATAACAAACACCCCAAATACGAGGTAAGGCTATTGTAAGGCAAAAAAATGAAAAATATCAACAAAAAAAATTTGAGTTATGGCTATCACAAGACACCAAAAACTAGTCTAAATATGATGTGCATAAATATACAAGGATAAAAATGCAGTAAGGCATGAAAAATGAAAAAAAGAAAAAACACCCCAAATCCGAGGTAAGGCTAGAGTAAGGCAAAAAAAAATTAAAGATTTTAAAGAAAATTTTTTGAGATAAGGCTATAACAGTAAGGGATGAAAAATGAAAAAAAAAAAAACCCAAAATCCGAGGTAAGGCTATAGTAAGGCACAAAAATTGAAAAAATTAGGATTTTTTTTTTCTGAGATAAGGTTATCACAAGACCCCAAAAATTTGTCTTAAAATGATGTGCATACTTATATAAAGATAAAAATGCAGTAAGGGATGAAAAAAAAAAGAAATGACAAACACCCCAAATCCGAGGTTAGGCTATAGTAAAGCAAAAAAATTAAAATTTCAAAGAACATTTTTTTGAGATAAGGCTATAACAAGACCCCAAAACTAGTCTAAATATGATGTACTGTACATACTTATACAAGGATAAAAATGCAGTAAGGCATGAAAAATGAAAAAAAATGACTAACACCCCAAATCCGAGGTAAAGCTATAGTAAGGCATAAAAATTAAAAAGTTTGAAAAAAAAAATTTTGAGAGAAGGCTATCACAAGACCGCGAAAACTAGTCTAAATACGATGTGCATAATTATACAAGATTTAAAATGCAGAAAGGCATGAAAAATGAGAAGAAGTCGACAATGAGAAAAAACAACACAAATCAAAGCTAAGGCTACAGTGAAGCATACAAACTAAATGCTTTGGATTGTTTTTAACTTGGAGATGCCAGGGATTGAACCTTGGAACTCAAACACACAAAGCATATGGCTTTACCACTAAGCTACAACCCCAATTTCAGAACACTGAAACGAGAAAAACATTGAAAAATGAAAAATGAGGAAAAAATGACAAACACCCCAAATCCGTGGTAAGGCTATAGTAAGGCAAAAAAAAAATTTTGAGATAAGGCTATCACAAGACCCCGAAAACTAGTCTAAATATGATGTGCATACTTATACAAGGATAAAAATGCAGTAAGGCACGAAAAATGAAAAAGATGACAAACACCTGGAATCCGAGGTAAGGCTAAAGAAACACAAAAAAATTAAAAAGTTTGAAAAAAATTTTTTTGAGATAAGGCTATCACAAGACCCCAAAAACTAGTCTTAATATGATGTGCATACTTATACAAGGATAAAAATGCAGTAAGGCTTGAAAAATGAAAAAAAAAATGACAAACACCCCAAATCCGAGGTAAGGCTATAAAAAAATTAAAAATTAATAATTTCATGAAAAAAAATATTTGAGAAAAGGCTATCACAACACCCCAAAAACTAGTCTTAATATGATGTGCATACTTATACAAGGATAAAAATGCAGTAAGGCATGAAAAATGAAAAAAAAAAAAATCACAAACACCTCAAATCCGAGGTAAGGCTATAGTAGGGCATAAAAATTAAAAATTTCAAAAAAAAATTTTGAGATAAGGCTATCACAAGACCCCAAAAACTAGTCTAAATATGATGTGCATACTTATACAAGGATAAAAATGCAGAAAAGGCATGAAAAAAAAAAAAAAAAAAAAAAAAATGACAAACACCTGAAATCCGAGGTAAGGCTATAGTAAGGCAGAAAAATTAAAAAATTTAAAAAAATTTTTTTGAGATAAGGCTATCACAAAACCCCGAAAACTAGTCGAAATATGATGTGCATACTTACACAAGAATAAAAATGCAGTGAGGCATGAAAAATGAAAAAAAATGACAAACACCCCAAATCCGAGGTAAGGCTATAAAAAAATTAAAAATTAATAATTTTATAAAAAAAAATTTGAGAAAAGGCTATCACAACACCCCAAAAACTAGTCTTAATATGATGTGCATACTTATACAAGGATAAAAATACAGTAAGGCATGAAAAATGAAAAAAAAAAAAATCACAAACACCTCAAATCCGAGGAAAGGCTATAGTAAGGCATAAAAATTAAAAATTTAAAAAAAAATTTTTGAGATAAGGTTATCACAAGACCCCAAAAACTAGTCTTAATATGATGTGCATACTTATACACGAATAAAAATGCAGTAAGGCATGAAAAATGAAAAAAATGACAACACCCCAAATCCGAGGTAAAGCTATAAAAAAAATTAAAAATTAAAAATTTCCAAAAATTTTTTTTGAGATAAGGCTATAACAAGACCCCAAAGACTAGTCTAAAAATGATGTGCATACTTATACAAGGATAAAAATGCAGTAAGGCATGAAAAATGAGAAGAATTCGACAATGAGAAAAAACAACACAAATCAAAGGTAAGGCTACAGTGACGCATACAAACTAAATGCTTTGGATTGTTTTTTACTTGGAGTTGCCAAGGTTTGAACCTTGGCCCTCAAACACACAAAGCATATGGCTTTACCACTAAGCTACAACCCCAATTTCAGAACACTGAAATGAGTAAAACATTGAAAAATGAAAAATGAGGAAAAAATGACAAACACCCCAAATCCGAGGTAAGGCTATAGTGAGGCAAAAAAAAAAAAAAAAATTTCAAATAAAAATTTGAGATAAGGCTGTAACAAGACCCCAAAAACTAGTCTAAATATGATATGCATACTTATACAAGAATAAAAATGCAGTAAGGCATGAAAAATGAAAAAAAAAATCATAAACACCTCAAATCCGAGGTAAGGCTATAGTAAGGCAAAAAAAAAATTCAAAATTTAAAAATTTTTTTTTTGAGATAAGGTTATCACAAGACCCCAAAAACTAGTCTTAATATGATGTGCATACTTATACAAGGATAAAAATACAGTAAGGCATGAAAAATGAAAAAGATGACAAACACCTGGAATCCGAGGTAAGGCTAAAGTAAGACAAAAAAATTAAAAAGTTTTAAAAAAAAATTTTTGAGATAAGGCTATCACAAGACCCTGAAAACTAGTCCAAATATGATGTGCATACTTATACAAGGATAAAAATGCAGTAAAGCATGAAAAATAACAAAATAAAAAATGACAACCACCTGAAATCCGAGGTAAGGCTATAGTAAGGCATAAAAATTAAAAAGTTTGAAAAAAAAAATTTTGAGATAAGGCTATCACAAGACCCCGAAAACTAGTCTAACTATGATGTGCATACTTATACAAGGATTAAAATGCAGAAAGGCATGAAAAATGAGAAGAAGTCGACAATGAGAAAAAAACAACACAAATCAAAGGTAAGGCTACAGTGACGCATACAAACTAAATGCTTTGGATTGTTCTTTACTTGGAGTTGCCAGGGATTGAACCTTGGATCTCAAACACACAAAGCATATGGCTTTACCACTAAGCTACTACCCCAATTTCAGAACACTGAAACAAGAAAAACATTGAAAAATGAAAAATGAGGAAAAAATGACAAACACCCCAAATCCGAGGTAAGGCTATAGTAAGGCAAAAAAAAATTAAAAATTTCAAAAAAATTTTGAGATAATGCTATAACAAGACCCCAAAAACTAGTCTTAATATGATGTGCATACTTATACAAGAATAAAAATGCAGTAAGGCATGAAAAATGAAAAAAAAAATCATAAACACCTCAAATCCGAGGTAAGGCTATAGTAAGGCAAAAAAAAATTCAAAATTTAAAAATTTTTTTTTTGAGATAAGGTTATCACAAGACCCCAAAAACTAGTCTTAATATGATGTGCATACTTATACAAGGATAAAAATACAGTAAGGCATGAAAAATGAAAAAGATGACAAACACCTGGAATCCGAGGTAAGGCTAAAGTAAGACAAAAAAATTAAAAAGTTTTAAAAAAAAATTTTTGAGATAAGGCTATCACAAGACCCTGAAAACTAGTCCAAATATGATGTGCATACTTATACAAGGATAAAAATGCAGTAAAGCATGAAAAATAACAAAATAAAAAATGACAAACACCTGAAATCCGAGGTAAGGCTATAGTAAGGCATAAAAATTAAAAAGTTTGAAAAAAAAAATTTTGAGATAAGGCTATCACAAGACCCCGAAAACTAGTCTAACTATGATGTGCATACTTATACAAGGATTAAAATGCAGAAAGGCATGAAAAATGAGAAGAAGTCGACAATGAGAAAAAAACAACACAAATCAAAGGTAAGGCTACAGTGACGCATACAAACTAAATGCTTTGGATTGTTCTTTACTTGGAGTTGCCAGGGATTGAACCTTGGATCTCAAACACACAAAGCATATGGCTTTACCACTAAGCTACTACCCCAATTTCAGAACACTGAAACAAGAAAAACATTGAAAAATGAAAAATGAGGAAAAAATGACAAACACCCCAAATCCGAGGTAAGGCTATAGTAAGGCAAAAAAAAATTAAAAATTTCAAAAAAAATTTTGAGATAATGCTATAACAAGACCCCAAAAACTAGTCTTAATATGATGTGCATACTTATACAAGAATAAAAATGCAGTAAGGCATGAAAAATGAAAAAAAAAAATCACAAACACCTCAAATCCGAGGTAAGGCTATAGTAGGGCAAAAAAAAAATTCAAAATTTCCCAAAAATTTTTTTGAGATAAGGCTATAACAAGACCCCAAAGACTAGTCTAAATATGATGTGCATACTTACACAAGGATAAAAATGCAGTAAGGCATGAAAAATTAAAAAAATGACAAACACCTGGAATCCGAGGTAAGGCTAAAGTAAGAAAAAAATTAAAAAGTTTGAAAAAATATTTTTTGAGATAAGGCTGTAACAAGACCCCAAAAACTAGTCTAAATATGATGTGCATACTTATACAAGAATAAAAATGCAGTAAGGCTTGAAAAATGAAAAAAAAAATGACAAACACCTCAAATCCGAGGTAAGGCTATAGTAGGGCATAAAAATTAAAAATTTCAAAATAAAATTTTGAGATAAGGCTATCACAAGACCCCAAAAACTAGTCTAAATATGATGTGCATACTTATACAAGGATAAAAATGCAGTAAGGCTTGAAAAATGAAAAAAAAAATGACAAACACCTGAAATCCAAGGTAAGGCTATAGTAAGGCATGAAAATTAAAAAGTTTGAAAAAAATAAATTTTGAGATAAGGCTATCACAAGACCCCGAAAACTAGTATTAATATGATGTGCATACTTACACACGAATAAAAATGCAGTAAGGCATGAAAAATGAAAAAAATGACAAACACCTCAAATCCGAGGTAAGGCTATAGTAAGGAAAAAAAAATTAAAAATTTCCAACAAATTTTTTTGAGATAAGGCTATCACTAGACCCCAAAAACTAGTCTAAATATGATGTGCATACTTATACAAGAGTAAAAATGCAGTAAGGCATGAAAAATGAAAAAAAAGACAAACACCCCAAATCCGAGGTAAAGCTATAAAAAAAATTAAAAATTAAAAATTTCCTAAAAAAAAAATTGAGATAAGGCTATCACAAGACCCCAAAAACTAGTCTAAATATGATGTGCATACTTATACAAGAATAAAAATGCAGTAAGGCTTGAAAAATGAAAAAAAAAAATGACAAACACCTCAAATCCGAGGTAAGGCTATAGTAGGGCATAAAAATTAAAAATTTCAAAATAAAATTTTGAGATAAGGCTATCACAAGACCCCAAAAACTAGTCTAAATATGATGTGCATACTTATACAAGGATAAAAATGCAGTAAGGCTTGAAAAATGAAAAAAAAAATGACAAACACCTGAAATCCAAGGTAAGGCTATAGTAAGGCATGAAAATTAAAAAGTTTGAAAAAAATAAATTTTGAGATAAGGCTATCACAAGACCCCGAAAACTAGTATTAATATGATGTGCATACTTACACACGAATAAAAATGCAGTAAGGCATGAAAAATGAAAAAAATGACAAACACCTCAAATCCGAGGTAAGGCTATAGTAAGGAAAAAAAAATTAAAAATTTCCAACAAATTTTTTTGAGATAAGGCTATCACTAGACCCCAAAAACTAGTCTAAATATGATGTGCATACTTATACAAGAGTAAAAATGCAGTAAGGCATGAAAAATGAAAAAAAAGACAAACACCCCAAATCCGAGGTAAAGCTATAAAAAAAATTAAAAATTAAAAATTTCCTAAAAAAAAAATTGAGATAAGGCTATCACAAGACCCCAAAAACTAGTCTTAATATGATGTGCATACTTATACAAGAATAAAAATGCAGTAAGGCATGAAAAATGAAAAAAAAAATCACAAACACCTCAAATCCGAGGTAAGGCTATAAGTAAGGCATAAAAATTAAAAAGTTTGAAAAAAAATTTTTGAGATAAGGCTATCACAAGACCCCAAAAACTAGTCTTAATATGATGTGCATACTTATACAAGGATAAAAATGCAGTAAGGCATGAAAAATGAAAAAAAAATGACAAACACCTCAAATCCGAGGTAAGGCTATAGTAAGGCATAAAAATTAAAAAGTTTGAAAAAAAAAATTTTGAGATAAGGCTATCACAAGACCCCGAAAACTAGTCTAAATATGATGTGCATAATTATACAAGGATTAAAATGCAGTCAGGCATGAAAAATGAGAGAAAAACGACAAACACCCCAAATCCGGCAAAAAAATTCAAATTTTTTAGAATTTTTTTCCTGAGATAAGGTTATCACAAGACCCTAAAATACTAGTGCAAATATGATAAACACACTTAAACTTGGATGAAAATGCAATAAGACATTAAAAAATAAAAAAATGAGAAAAAAACAGCAATATGGCATGAAATTTTTGAAAAAAAGTGTACAATAAAAAAAAAAAAAAAATGACTAACAACCAAAATCAGCAGTAAGGCTATAGTGAACAGTGCATTTATCAACTAACTCTGGTTGTTAAAAAAAAAAAAAAAAAAAAAAAAAACACCTGTTGAGAGAGACGACTATTTTCAACTTGTTCTGGCTGTCTATAAACGCCCAGAATAACATATTTTCTTCATGTCATTCTCAACTACTTCTGGCTGTCAAATAGACGTTCAGATTATGGCCTGCTTGGACATCTAATTTCAACTATATCTGGCTGTCACTAGACGTCCAGAATGGGACCAGGCCGAACGCCTCATATCATTGTCTTCTCTCAACTATATCTGGCTGGACGGACTGACTTGAAATCAACTTTCCTTGGACGTCTACAGACGTTCATTGCTCAGTGGGGATGTTAGCTTATTTACGTATAGCCTGTGCTGTTAAAGCTACCAAAACAGACCTCTAATTCATCATTTAAAAACGCTTTAAAACATGGGTGTCAAACTCAAGGCCCGTGGACCGGAAGCATTCAATTCATCAATTGATTGAGGTCAAAGTGAAAATTAGATTAAAACATTAGTTTTGAAGCATCAAACACATTCTTTTTTTAATCTTAGAGGAAACATTCAGCTTAGTTTGATGTGAAATAGACAGAAGGAAATAGGAATTTCACTTTAATTGTACCCAAAGTTGAAATTAATGAATGTAAATGACTAGACTGATCGAAATGAATCTGCTCCATAGCAAAGCAGCAATGCAATAAATAAATAAATAGTTAAATAAAAAATAAAATAAAAATCCTACCATAATGAGTTTTATTTAACATTTCATGTTTTCCCAGTAATTCCCCCTTTAAAACTAGTAAGCATAGATGCTATGGGTCAAAAACGGATAGTCGTAATTGGTTCTACTCTCACACGTGCATTCTGACCCCCGTTTAATATCTGCATGCATTAATACTTAATTAGGAAAATTTGGTTCTACACAGTCGTTTAAACGTGAAAGTGTTAACAATAGGAAACAATAATACGACATTTTTATGGTCGGGCCCATTTGAGGACAAACTATGCCGTAATGTGGCCTGCGTTTGATACCCTTGCTTTAACCTGACGAACCCGAGCAAAGAAAAATATTATAAAATAAACCTTTTTTAAACAAAGCAATGAAGGAGCAACTTCTGTCGTCTGTCTGTCTTCATGTCTATTTGCCTTTTTCACTCAACAATGTGCCGTTTACAGGAAAAACCTCACCCACGAGTCGACAAATAAATCCACCAAAATGACTTCTCATCAAATTAAAAAAGAAAAAAAATTCAGCGCAAGCGGTCTCTGTGGCGCAATCGGTTAGCGCGTTCGGCTGTTAACCGAAAGGTTGGTGGTTCGAGCCCACCCAAGGACGCACACTGTTTTTTTTTGTTTTGTTTATATATATATATATATATATATATATATATATATATATATATATATAATTCAAAGCGTTTCACCAGCTTAACGCTACAACTTTCTCAACCGCCGACTAGTGTCACAATGAAGCATCTGTAGGTTATGCATTACATTATTGCTCTCGCTTCCTGTACATAATGAATGGATTCAATATACGGGATGCGTCGATATAATATTAATCGACGGCATATATATTATTTAAAAAACAACAACATAAAATGTGTTCGCCCGACGTGGAGCTCGAACCCAAGACCCTGAGACGGGATGTATAGAGTGGAGTTTTATTCATTTGACTGTGTTTTAATGAAGAAGGAAATTCTGGTGAAACACTTCCACCCTGTGGACAGTCTGGGAATTACAAATAGAACAGTTGATTTGGGCTGGAAAAACAAAAAAAAACCCACCATCTTTACTGGAAAGCAAATATTATATGTAAACATCTAGCATACTACAACACACAAGTAAATATATACATTATTTGTTTTACTTGAAAAATTCCTTTAAAAAAAAAACATCAAAGATAAAAACTCAGAGGTTAAAAAAATAATATTAGGAATAGTCAATAAGAATTGACTTTACCCACAATAAAGTACTTTTCTGATAAATTTTACTCTTTGAAGTAAAAAAAAAAAAAAAATGGAGGAGCCATTTTCATCCATGGGATGTGACATGCATTCTTTCTTTTATTTTCCTCTTTATTTAGGTTTTTCTTGCACTTTTCTCCACATTTTCTTTAATGTCCTCTTTATTTATTTCTCTTATGTCATGTCTGGAGCTTCTATTGAAACGTCTCTTTGGAAAAGAGCAGCCACAGCCTGGCCAGCCTTCGTTATTAACACACGGGAGACTGTGCACAGTATATTCTAATGATTCCGAGAAGAAAAAATCATAAATACATTGAAACAGAACAACATTGTTGAGCCTGTGAAGGAGGTTATTTAACGTTTCTTCTTGAGCTGCAGTTACCAGGCTTCTTCACAAGGACTTTTCTGGGTCGTGGCCCCATTTTTTGTATCACACATTTTGTTGCTCTAGATTTAGTTTAGTTTTTTTATTATGTTTGTTATACTGCGTTACAAATACAAAGAAGTCGGGATTGGTGCACAAAGTGACAAGATGTATAATTATTTATTCGCATTTAATCTTTTTTATTCACATTTTATTCATTTATTTTATTGCTTATCTATTTTTTTTTTTACTTTGTCTGCACATGCTGTTGAAGGTCAAAACGACACGAAGTGCAATCTTTTTAAGACAGCAATACATGTTTTTTTTTTGTTTTTTTTATTACAATTAAACAAATACATCTATTTTATTACATAATTGTGACCATCACCAGCCCTCCCTAAGGAAGGTTGAAAAAAACTTTATTTAAAGGGAGAATATATATATATATACACACACACACAAAGAGAGGCCAGTGTGAGGGGGAAGGGAACAGGGAACAGGGAGTCAGGGTAGGAAAATGGAAGGGGTGGGGAAGAGTTTTTTGTTATATATATTTGAGAAAAATAAAGTATTTAATACAGTTGTTTGAGATTGTTTGTGGTGTTTTTATTTGAAAAATTATAATGTTTAAAATACCTTAAAAATACAATTTTAATCAGTGTTTTTTTTTTTTTTTTAAATCAATTACAGGACATTTCAGGTGACCCCATTTCAATTCCAGGTGACCTCATGTGGGCTAACGTTCCCAGGTTGAAAAACTCTGACTTAGGAAGAACGTTACCTGACGGAACCCCCCAAAAATACTGTATATGATGTTTTGCTAGAGAATGCAGTTAAAGTTTACTAGATAAATGTACTGCAATAATAGTCTGTTAAAACTCTATTAGTAGACACTTATGGAATCACAGAAGTGCCAAAATTAAAAGGAAACATTAAGAGAATCAATAATTTAAAAAAAAAAAAAAATACAAATGTAGTCATATTCTTTTTCCGTTTTGTCTTTGCTTTTTTCATTTTGCTTTTGCTTAATCCATTTTGTCAGGTGATTCCATAGACAGTAACACATACATTTTTCTTAGTAAATATGAAAAGAAGTGTTTCATTTTATTTTTTTAAGAAATTCTATGAATCAGTGGATTTTACTGTTTATATTAAACTTGTTAGCTATTGAGTGTAGTTCAGCAAAGCTTATATAATAAAGATACAGGGTCGACCTCATTCAGCCTCTAATCAAACACAGCTAGCACACCTACAAAAGAGGTAAAAAAAAAAAAAAAAAAACACTGATTTGTGTTGCATAATGCATCCTCATCAAGGCTTTTCTCTGTATTCTGATGCTGTGGGTGGAGATACAGTGTGTGTTTAAACTCTGAAAGGAAATACTGAATCTTTCATCATCTTTGATGTGCACGACCAATGTGAACCAATAGCTCTCATAATCAACTACTGCATAATAGTAAATAACAGCTCTGAAATGATATACTAAAAAAATTAAAAACATATTTTAAAGGCTGATGATGAGCAGGACGGTTATTGTGGAGGTTATAGGTTTTTAGATAACCAAAAAGTATGAGTGGTTTAAGGATAAAATGACAAACAATCCCAGTGGATGTGGTTTAGTGCATGATTATATTAAATAACTGAGCTGATCATATAGGGAGGTCTTCTAACTCAGGGGTTCTCAACTGGTCTCACCCTGAGACCCACATTTTCCCACGGCCATTAAATTGTGACCCGCGTTTTTCAAAATTAGCTGTTGAAAACACACATTCTCTCGTTTAAAACATGAATCTATACATGCAACATGCATGTTACAGCATGCCTGTCAAAAGAAAAGTTTCTTTCAAAATAAAAGACCAGTCCAACATGAGAGACTATGTATTTATTTATTTTTGACCAGCTGTTCGCGACCCACTCAGTACAGGTCCGCGACCCACTTTTGGGTCCCGACCCACCAGTTGAGAATAACTGTTCTAAATAGATTGGTTTGGGGGGCAAATGGACACAATCAGTTCATTTTATAATAAAAATGAAAATGTATATATATATATTCTAAAGATTTTTTTTTTCTCATTGAAGTGATTTTAAATATTTTATAAAAAAAAATGTTTTGAATTAAAAATATTTGTTGTTAGGTTTGTCATCGTTTCGCAAAGATTTGTCACATAAAAAAAAGAAGGCATTTTTCAAAAATAAAAGCCTGCAGAGAAATCCTAAGATATTTTCCCCCAGCAGCCCAATTCCAACCACTGCCCAACACCTTAAATTAATTAACACACTTTATCCACACATAAGAATACAATGACAATTTTATTTTGCAGTACAATAACAAAAAAATACATTTTAAGTTATACAGAAAGGAACGTAAAAACTGAATCAAACCTTTCATCGATGTTTTTAACCTCATCTTGAAAGATTTGGTTAATTTTCTTTAAAAAAAAAAAACAAAAAACAAAGATGGAGGGACGTATTTAGGATCGTAGCTGCCTGAAAAATCTTCCAAGAATGTACACGGAGCAAGAACGCAGTGAACTCAAAACGCAAACCAAATAAACAAATAACAAAACATGACAAAAACAATAATGTCTTTTTAAAATCATCATCTGCATCAGCATTTCCTGTAAGACTGTTGAAATCAAACTGTACAATAACAGAGAATTGGATTTTTGTTGCCATGACAGGCACATTATCAACTTTTTTTTTTTTTTTTTTTTAACATGAAAAAGAAAGAAATACACGCTCATAAGCAGAGTCATTGACTCCTACACAATAAAAGCCCAGAGTAAAGAGTTTTCGGACTCCAACAAACCAGAACGAAACTGTTCTCTTGCAAAGTAATAATATATTTCTAACATTTTGCAGCATTAATCTTTATTCTGCTTGTCCAATGCTTACATACTGTAATGGTGCTTTGTTGTCAGCTCTCAGCCTTTGAGATGGAGGACAATGTTAAGACTATTTCAGTAATAAGTCCAAATGTGCAGAATCTAAAGAATAGAATAAAACAAACAGATAAATAGAAAATAAAATACATCAACAGACGTGGAGGTCTGTGTTGTCTTCTACAAACAAACTCAAATACTATCAGAGGAGAGGAAACACACACACACACACGCGTGTGTGTATTCACTCCTGACTGTGAGACTGTTCACTGATGTGTTGAATCAAAGACGCCCACTGAGAACTCGCCGCATGTCTGTGAGAAGCAGGAGGACGCCACAGAAAATCCAAAGTCTACCTGTATATTATAGCCTGGCTTAACCACAGGTTTCTGACCAATCAGTGAGCAGATAAAAGCAGAGCCTCAGGCGTCGGTGATGGACGGGTGAGGTTCGCCCACGTTCCTTCAGCTCGTGGCCAAGTCAGGTTTTGAAGGTGGTTCCAGGTTCTCAGCGACTTCTCCCAACTCGTCCAGCAGCTCCATGAACCCGGGGCGGCGGAAAGATTCCACCTTTGATCGACAGCGCGGATAGAGGACAAGTGAGACAGGGTTAGCTTTGAGTTTGGTTTGATTTTAATGTGAAAATCAAGATATTTGGTTATGGTTTGATTTTACAGCTTCTTTACGAGCTTTAGTTTAGTTACACAAATTAAACTCAGGAATGTAGAACGTACATATAAAGTACAGCAGGCATCGGCAAATTAGACATTAAACGCATCCCTCGGTTTGTTATATAAAACTAAATATTTACCTACTTATAATGTATTGTACTTTCGTACTGCTATATATGACGTACTGCGTAGAACTCTGGGGCAACACTTTTAAAACCATAATAAATGATATTGTTTTATTTAGGCCTGAACGATTTTGGGAAATAATCTAATTGCAATTATTTCCCTGAATATTGCAATTTAATATGCAATAATTTTTTCTGCCATGTATTTTTCAATGAACACAAGCAATAAATCAATCTGTTTGATAATAAACAAATTCAGATTTATTTAAATAGATATAAAATCTAAAGCATAGATTACAACAATAAAGCAAACAAATCTGTGGCTTTACCTCTTCATCATATAGAAAGATTGCACTTCTTGTAGTGTAGACCTTTGACAGCATGTGCAGACAAAAATAAAAATAAAAAAATCGCAGCCTTTGCGAATACAAAATCGTGTTTTATGATATCGCGATAATATCGCAAATGCAATTAATCATCCAGCCTTAGTTTTATTCCAAAAAAAGGCTGTACTATTCATAAACCAAGCAGGATATTATGACCATACACATCCATTATTTGTGAAATCAAAACTTGTGAAATTTAAAGATATTATTTCTTATGAAAAAAAAAAAAAAAACACAACGTTCCAAAACACTTCTCACTACAGACCAGTAAATACAGCCTAAGAAATCAATTTATGTTAATTTTAGCAAAAGCAAAATTAGAAGTTATGAATTAGAAGAATGTTTTTGGGGTTAATTTGCGGAATACTGTTGATAAAGAAATAAAAATGAGTGACTATTTAATTTAAAAAAAAAAAAAAATGTCACAATGTTATTTAGATAGTTATGTAAAGCAGTTGCAACATGTTTGTGTTCTTTTAATATTGTACTGTATATAAATAAATACATATATATAATTTTTTACGCATTATTTGAAAAAAGGCAACTCAAATGTACTTATTGAATGCTTGCATTTCATTTGTGTGTGTTATTACAACTAACTTGAATGGTATTTACTGTATGCTGGGCATATAAGCATTTTTGCTTCTGCCTGTTTTAGTCTTGTTATATATTTTTAAATTGTGATTTATGTTTGAATATTTTTAGTGAGACTGAAACAAACAAACAAAATGACTCTAAAAGCACACAAAACGACAACAAACACACAAAATAACAGCAATGACGTACAAAATAACAACAAAAATACACAAACAGACTACAAACGATACATAAAAATAAGATAATAACACTAAACACAATGAAAATAGACAATATCACAGCTAAAAAATATTAAAAACTCAACAAAAACAGACAAAATTAATCTGTAAAAACAAACAAAACTAGAACAAAAACACACAAAATTACAACAAAAATATTCATAACTCCAAAAACAAATTGATTGAGGTATACACAATATCACAAATAAAAGAATAAACAACATACATACACACTTGGTCACCTTTGACTTATAATATTTACCAGGCATTTGTTTGACCGTACAGCTTTGACAGTCAACTCTACCCAACTATTTATTATGATTGGTAGAAAATATTCTGTATTTCAGACTACTTGTATTCTTATATTAAATCACCCAAAACGATTCATGTGTTTTAATGACAGCTTCTGTCTGTCCTGTTTCTATTTACATTTGTTCTTATTAGTGAGCTTATTATGAGCTCCACAATCCCTGGTGACCGTTAGCGGGGATCGAACACACACTGACGGTGTGTGTGTGTGTACCTACCATACAGCAGCTCGCCGCTAACTCCAGGAGACGCTGTGGACAGTCGTTCACCAGCTCCCCAAAAGCGTTCTTGTCCAGCCCATAGTCCTGAAACACAACGTATTTAGTAAGTATTTGAAGAGAAAGATGTTTTCTATGAAGGTAGGTATTGGTGCAAAATGGGAGAGCTTGTAGAATGTGATGTGAGAGCTTGTTTATAAAAAAATCCACACACGCGAAATAAATTTCATGTCCCAAATGATGGGAACAAATGTGTCAACTGATATTTACACAAATAAAAATACAGCTGCAAACTTGTAATCCAACATTTATTCACATGTTTGGTTTTTTTTAATTACTTGCGTAAATGATCGTTTACAAGCACAACTCTCCGTTTACAACTTCTCAAATCTGCCGCTACTTTTCATCGCGTCAATCAGAATCAGGATCTGAAATGTTTTATTGGCCAAGTACAGTTTTTAAGACAGCACAAGGAATTTGACTTGGTAGTCGGTGCGCGGAAGAAAAATAGAGAATAAAGGATAATATGATAAATATATATAAGAACTTGTTTTTGTGTCTCCTTTCCGAGGGGAGAGATTGAAACGGTTTGTGACCCCCGGGTGGGAGGGGTCGGCCACAATCTTTCCTGCACGCATCAAAATCCTGGAGGCGTCATCTTGAATCTGCGCTGCTTGAGTTTTGCGACCCATTTTGCGAGACGTCTGTCGCGAAACTAATTCGAGCTCGTAGAAATTCCTTTTCGAAATGTATTTCACAAAATCGTTCTTTATTTTTCATGAGACAGTTGACATACATGTTCATTGTTGTATTGCTTCGTCACATTATACAGATTGTAGATTTTGTAAAATACGTTAACCGCTTGGCCACTGCATCAGCTGTCAGCTCTCGGCTCTCAATTCCACATAGAGTTTACCTGAATTTAAACAAGGAGAAGCTCTCCCCATGGCTATTTTTGTTCAGAAATGACTCTATAAACCTTTTTCAAACATTTCTACAAGCGCGAATCAGTTTTGCGACAGACGTCTTGCAAAATGTGTCGCAAAACTCAAGCAGCGCAGATTCACGCGAGAAAAGTAGTTTGTGCATCTGCAGCGGCAGATTGGAGACGTTGCAACCTGGAGAGTTGTGGCTGCAAACGATCATTTACGCAAGTAAGTCATTTTGTTTGTGTAAATATTAATCGCTACATTTCTTCCCATCGTTTGTGAGATTAAATTAATTTCACGTGGGTGGATTTTTTTTAATAAAAAAAAAAGCTCACATCACATTCTAAAAGCTCTCCCATTTTGCAACATATCTACCTTCATAGTTTAGTGACGGGCAAACCTGTGTTCTGGGTAGAATCTCAGGGTCAGCAGGAATCCTGGCCAGGATTTCACACAGAACGATTCCAAAAGAGAAAACGTCCACCTATGAAACATAGATTTGTGTGAGATTATGATGGATAGGGGGACAAGAAATCCAATATTTGGAATAAAAATACATCTTATTCGTTAAACCAATAATATTGCAGCTGTTTCATATGTTTATTGAGCTTTGATGACACCGAAGAATACACTTTGGATATTTTACAACAAACAGTTATTGGTCCAGAGATTGGATTAGGTAAAAAACACATAAAAACTGTTTTTTTACTCAGATTCAGGGTTGCGGTTGAATACATTTTTCAGTTTCAATTATCCATGTTCAATTACAATTCAATTACCATCACAGTGACCACCATTTTTCCCCAATTGCAATTAAATTACAATTATTATTTTTCCCCTGTAAGTCATTACAATTACATTCTCAATTACTAAAGTTCAATTACAATGAATCACAATTACTGAGACTGAAATAAATAACATGATAAAAGTTACCCTGTCTCTTGTGTTAGCTTTCTGTTAGCATCTCTTATGATCATGGGTTCAATTACAATTTATTTACGATTACGCAGCAACAGATTTTTAAAACTACAATTACAATTGCACCAGTATTGTAATTAATGATCAATTACGCAATTATAATTTTAATTGACCCCAACCCTGCTCAGAGTAAATTCCACGTATTGATACACATTAAAGCACCAATCCCAGATGAAGGATTCCCACCTTGCGATCGTATGGCTCCCCTCGGAGCATCTCGGGGGCCATCCAAAACGCAGAGCCCACCAGCGACAGCTTCCTACCGGGATCTTTCACAGCCAGCTCCACCACTTCTCTGGCAAGACCAAAGTCTGTCACCAGAGCCTCTCGCCCACGGGGTGTGACCCGGATCAGACAGTTCTGGAGATCCACAGCAGCAAAAAGAAGAAGAAAAAAGAAGTTTCAGAATGTTATTTTTCACCAGCAGGGGGCAGTGATACTATGTTGTTTAGAGCAGTGGTTCTCACACTTTGTTGGCCCTAGAACCCCTTTTCTCTTTCTCTTTGCTAAAGTACCCCCTTATGTCAGACTACCACATTTTGCTCAAATTATTAAAAAAAAGAATCTCATTATGTAAATAAGTGGATAAAACTGTATTTAGCGTCTTGTGAATAGATTTATTTCTACGGTTTTTCATCATTTCCTGTCACCTCAGGTCTGGTGCGACTGAGACGTATCCTTGTATTTACAGTTCATGTTCTAATCAAGATTATTTCCATCATCATTTTGTGTGGGTTTTTTGTGTATTTTGTTGTCATTTGTCTGTTCTTCTTCTTATTACCCACGCAAAGAGCAAAGCAGAAAGTTATTTTACCCCCGTTTATCTGTCAGTCACTCTGTTTGTCAGTTAGCAAGATAACTTGAAAAGTTATGAATGAAAATTGATAAATGGGACATGGAACAAGTGATTACATTTTGGTGATGTTCTGGCTACCAAAAGAAAAAAAAATTGGAAAAAAAATATATATATATATATATTTTTTTTTTTTTTTTTTTCTTACAGTATATCCCATTCACTTTCCAATCCACACTGTGGAACTGCTTGTTGATGATGTCATAGGTTCCCTCAGAGTCAACAACTCAATGTTGACAGGTAGTCATGGTAATCCTGAGTTTACCATGCTACCATGACCGGAGCATGTTAAATGGTGTCACCTGAAATGTCTCGTTATTACTGATTAAAAATGTATTTTTGAATTTTTTTGAATTATTATTCTTTTACAAAAAAAAAAAAATATATATATATATATTAAGTTTCTGAATAAACATTGAGTAAAGGGTTAAGACAGTGTTTTTCAACTTTGGGGTCGGGACCATATGTGGGGTCACCTGAAATATCTAATAATTGATTAAAAAACAAATAAAAATAATGATAATTACTGATTAATTATTAGTTATTATTATCATTATTATTAATAATAATAATAATAATAATAATAATAATAATAATAATAATAATAATAATAATAATAATAATAAAGTGCAGTATATAAATATCTGAGATGGCACAACTTTATTTGTACTCTATAACAAACATGATCAAAAACTAATTCTAGGAAAAAAAGAAATATTTAGGGTCGCCAGAAATTCTTGATATCAAAATGGGGTCACGATCCATAAAGGGTTGGGAACCATTGCTTTCTTTTCTGCACCTTTTTCCTTCAGCTTCAATAGAAAGCTCTTCATTGTGTGTTCATGTGTTTGTGATGGTCTCAGCAGGCTCTTCAATCACTAAATTATTCACCTCTCCTCTGTTGTCTGCCTGTGAGCTTCTGGGAAGCCTTTGTCCCTCTAAAGGTCACACTTTTAAACTATGCTTTAAAATAAAAACAAAAAAGAAGAGAAACATGTTTTTATCTGCAGCTGAGGAACTCAAAGGTTTGAAACAGAACATAGTGGCAGCTTAAGGAATAACTAGTTTACATGTATGGAAATCTGTGTTGTTCCAGCAGTAAAGCTCACAGGGTGTGGATGAGACGTCTTGGACATCTGGTTCTCTTTGCACAAGAAGCCCTTTCCATTCAGTAGCCTTTCATTACCAGGCAAAAGAAAAAAAAACAAAAAAAAAAGAAGAAATCGGCCCCAGACATCAGCTCTAAATTTAGCCGCGGCCCCTGCTCGCTCTGCCAAGGAAAGCAACAGTTTGGGTTGCAAAAACAGAAAAAAGACATGCCAATACAAGAGAAAAAGGAATCCAAGAGAAAGACAACTTTTTTCCCAGAGCTCAGGCTGGAGTTCAGAGTTACTGAAGGAACGTCACAAAGACATAATTACGTTCAGAGGCTGTGAAATGTGACTTGGCTTTTTGATCCTGACACATTGGCGTCACATGATTCAAATGCTCCACAATTAAACAGGATCATGTTTTAATCCCAGTTAAACCTTTCAAAGTGTGTAACAGAACAAACCCTACTCCTGGTGCACAAAGGAAAAAAATAGAACTAAATCTTTATGGTTAATCTTAATAGTTTCTGACACCTGACGATGTTTTTTTAAGAAGAACAATATATAAAAATTTCATTTTTACAAAAGTGCATAGCCACAAAGAAAACATGACAAATCTGCCACATCTTGGGTAGAAATACATTTAAAATCAAATTAAAACTTTTGATTTCAGGACGAATTGTCTACAAAACAACCTAAGAAGCTGTGATAAAACTTGTGACATAGTAACAAATATTTAAAGTAAGGTTTTGCTTCTTCAGACAAGGTTTTTCAGGGAAATGAAGTTTGTTCCTGAAAAATTTTGTCTGAATAAACAAAACCTTCACATATATTCCAAAGTCAGATGCTGATATTATGAGGCTATTGCTAAAGGAACTAAAGTCAGTTATAAGGTGATTTAAAAAGAACTTAACAGAATGGATAAATTAACAACAGCAATAATTGAAGATGGGTGATCTTATCGGCCAATATTTGCCAGAACATTTTATATCAGTTAACTTTGGTGACAGTTTTACCTTCAAGATAGTTTTCTATTTATTTTGATTATTTTAATCTAGCCACACACTAGACACAACACGTAGCGCCATCTTTTCTTGACAAACATGTTTTTTTTTTCTTGCAAAAACCACTAAAGTAAGCCATCACCAGGCCTCAGTGAGGAAGGGTATAAAAATAAAATCACATTTGGGGACTATATTTGGGGCGCAATATATGGCACTTTTTCCGTACTTTATATTGGATATATTGGTAAAAAAAAAAGCTAGCAATAATGCTATATGCTAATGTTCCTCAGCTAATGATCTATCTGTGTAACAACGATAAAAGTGAGATTTAGAATTCATGTCAGGTTATTTTACAGACGCTAACTGCATAGCTAACTTTTAGCTAATATCCTTATAAGGCTAACTGTAAAGGTAAATCATAAAAGAAGAAAGAAAAAAAAAGCCAGAGGTTCCTATTTCAGACGAGCAGCTCACTGCGGCTAAAATTACAACTTCTAACCACAAATAGAAATTCATAGAAAAATGCTGACAATAAGGCAAAAGTCATTGACATATTTGTTAAGTATTCTTAAGTGTTTCTGTGTGCTTGGTAAATGCTCCATTTAGGTCAATGATATACTGTATTTTTCATACTATAATGAGCACTTATAATTTTTTAATTTTCTCAAAAATCGACAGTGCGCGTCATAATCAGGTGCGCCTTATGTATGAAAGTAATATGTCAAAATGTTTTAGTACAACTTTGGTAAACTATGAAGCTGCACCGCTTGATGGATTTTTGGCGCTTCAGGGCTACCGTAGTGATATGTACCAGTACTGTGCTTCAACATACTGAACTGAAAAAGTGAGTGTAATGTTTTATATTTTATTCGTTAAACCTGACCAATGTTGAGAGTTATTGGTAATAAATAAAGTTTGACTTATCTGACTATTTTGTTTCGCTTCATGAGCCTTAATAATAATAATAATAATAAAAATAATAACAACAAACCGGTGCGCCTTATGTATGAAAATAGACCCAGTCAGACCCATTCACTGATAGTGCGCCTTATAGTCCAAAAAATACGGTAGCTTATATTGTAGATAAATGTTATGGTCCTTATAATCATAAAACATTTTCATGAAAATTGGTTCAGTAAATATGAAACTGTTCTGAGGAGATTCCACACCAAAACAATGCATTTCCGTTATCATTTAGAAACTATCGCCAGTCAAACTGTGGTTACTTTGGACACCTTATGAACAGTATTTATTGTGTATTTCTATAAGTCCAAACAGACAGAAGCAATATGATGAAAATTGTATGGGAATATTAAGGAATGGGGGTGGGATTAAATACGTCTTTCTTCTTCCCACTCCCTTTTGAGCACACATAGTATTGCAATTATAAGTATACATGGATGTTACCTATTATTTTTATTATTATAAAATCTCTGATTGTTTTTCTCTGTTGGAGATTCCTTGTACACAAAGTGCTTATTATATTATGAATGGTTCATCTAGTCACTGTAACCAGAGTATGACGTAAATCAGCCCTGGCCTCAGTGTGAATGCAGAGGATTGGGATGAGGCCAAATGAGTAGCCTCCAGGCCGACATGCAGGGTATGTTCGCTGAGGGGGAGGCCCTACTTTCTCACATGGCTCCAATGGGCTCACAGAGCCAACAAGTTATGTGTGCATAAACAGCATTTCGTTAGCAACCGTCAATTAGCATCACAATGACCGACTGTCATGATGTTGCTTTGAATCACTGGCTGTTTTAGACGGGAGGCCGGGAAACCAGAAAAAAGGCAGCAGAGCGAGGGACCGTTCTTAACTGGAGAAAACATGTTTTAAAGACACAGCGAGACGTATATTCACTTACAAATGAGAAACTGGCTTAAGCATTACACGCAAGTTTACGTTTAAAGAAATAAATTAATGAAGAATTGATCATTATTGGCAAATTTCCCGACTGACAGATACCAAAGAGCCAGGAGGTCATGTGACTGAGTTCCTTCTCCCTATTTGTTTGGACATTTTATATCAGTTAACTTTGGTAACAGTTTCACCTCGAAGATATTTTTCAATTTATTTAAATTATTTTAATCCAGCTTTGCATTTGTTGTCTTAGTTTTTCACGTAACGCCATCTTTTCTTGGGGTAGGTGGGGGGCGAAGGAGCGTCAGTCTGCACAGTATCTTTGGTGAAATAGAAGACAGACAACCTTGAGTGGTTGGCGTGAAGGGGAGGCCAATGATGATAAACAATTTGTTTTCGATTCAGGCAAGCACACATTCGGTAGCCTTTAGTCTTTTGTTTCCAGCAGTAAAATCCAATAATGTGGCCTCAAACTGCAAACCGAGCACTCAGCCTTTCCAAGCTGGTTTCAGCGTAAACGCTCCAAAGTAGCTTAATTTTGAGTTTGTTCATCACATTAGTCTTAGTGTTGAGTGCTCTGCCCCATCCTTCAGAAATCACTGGCAACCTTCCCAAAATAGCTGCCAACGTAATACAGACTTTGCAATAGATCAGAAAGCTTCCTGCTCCAATCAGCAAAAACCCTGACTCGGCATCGAGGCGACATGGAACATAAGCGCTGTGATCAGTCAGCTCCAAACATCATCCCCGGTCACTGGCTTTTCCAATCAACATTGCCTTATTTCAACTTTTTGCGGAGCAATACGAGAGTTGTTTCTACAATTGAACAGAGATGGACTAAAAGTTCCAGTTTCATTATTTCCTTTCTTTGCTGCAGCACGTGATGCACCTCCCAATGGAGTCAATCACAGACAAAAGGTGTGTGTTTACTGTTATTAACACTACTCTGCCTTGTCTCTGTCCTACAGTAGTTTTTGTGTGTGTTTCATTAACAGTAAACAATGACTGACCGTCCTCTCGCCCTACGTCACCGCGCGGGGAGGAGGAAGTCAGTGTCCCGTCAATAGACACGCCCACTCATGAATATGCATAAGTAGTCCGCAAATCAGCCTGTTTGTGTAGAGTTGATCAGAAAGTGACTTTTCAGAGGCTATAATTCTGGAAAACATGCAGGCAAATTTGGGAAAATAAACCTCAAATACTGTTTTTGGGGTTCTTAGAACAAATGGATGGGATGACTGTCGACTGGAGCGGTCAACAGTGCGCTCGATACTCTTTTATACTTTATTTACATGTTGCATATGTTGTATCAAAAAATAAAACGCACATTTTGAAACTGTTGTTTTCATGTTTGTGTCAAACAAAACACACATGGTATAGGTAAGTAAGTAATAGTCCAGAAATAAATAACATATTAAGATGCTTAAAAAACATAAAACACTGATGTCCATGACTGGAAGATAAACAAGGTATTTTTAATACTCCTCTGTAACAACACACGCAACCCCCAAACGGCATGGCGGCCAATCGCATAGCGATGCGTTCCCTTGACGCAGAAGTACAGTTGGCGTCACGCCTTGTTGACGGCGTAGGCGCAGGTATATCCCCTAACCCCACTCGATCCCTCCACCTAATCCAAAAAATGCCAACATAGCTCCAAAGGTGTCATAATTTAGCGAACGACACTAAATAAAACCCTTAACACCCTTATTAATGCTAATGCATGTATGAAATTTCAAGTAAAGGGTTACCGACCATTTTGTACTGAGATGCAAAAAAATAAATAAAGTTCAACATTTATATGGATTCTATTTCCAGGTGTTTTATTTTGAAAATTTCCTAGTTCACTTCCACGCTTGATGCAGCACGGGTCAAACGCACCTATACAACATGAGCGCATTGTGACAAGAGCAGAGCCACACACACGCACGCACGCACACACACAGCAGGATCCAGAAGCATCATACAACCCACACATATATTTCTGATTTCTGATAAATGCGAAGTATAAACTCTGTTTTTTATATTTATCACCTAAGCTCATAAATATCACAGACTTTTTTACTTATCAAGGTTATTAAAAAAAAACATATTTACGCTTTAAACAGTCAGTTGTGAAGTTTGCAACAACTGGTCAAAGGTGAAAACGACGTTGACGTGGGCTGACCTTTGAGTTGAGGTCTCTGTGGTAAATGTTCTTGTAGTGCAGGTAGATCATTCCTCTGCTGATGTCACAGGCCAGGTCCACCTTCTCCCTCCAGCTGAGGGGAACATCTTTCCTGGCCAGGAGCTCCTCCAGACAGCCTCCATTCACATACTGCACAATACAGGAAGCACTTAGTGTTTTATGATGTCAAAATAAAAGACTACAGATTCTACAGTAACCTGATGAGGACTAAACAGCCCAAATTTGATACATATTTCAGTGTAGATCATGGCAATGGCATTTGAAAAACATACAGATATTAAAGCAGAACTTACCTCTAAGATTGGGTAGAGTTTGTCTTCTTTAACACAGATTCCCAGATATCTACATTGACAGAGGGTAGGATCATGAACACCAGTAGATGTTTAACTATAGGACAGGATATATGTTGGTTTGAAAACAGTCATAATGGCCATGGTCACATTATGTTTTTTTATTAGTTATTTCATATTAAATTATTATTCGTAATTAAAGTGTTCTGCTTGATGTTTATATGGAAATAGTCATTCCAAAGATTGAAAACAATGTTTGGTTATTTCCTGTCATTTTTACTACTTATTTTAGTTTGTGATTTTTGATTTTATTTTGTTACTTGTTCCCTGTTAGATCAATGAATTGGAAAATCTGTTATTTGTCAGGATTATTTAGTGGGCAATGGGTGCAGGTGGGGGTGGAAAGTGAAAAATACCCAAAAAAGTTTGAAACCACTGCCTTGTTCCTGTAGACGCTATTCCTCATTAAACCAAACCGGGCTAAGAAACATGAAGCTGCCACATTCTCATTAATCGACTTACATCCACCTTAATTCTTAATTACATTTCCTTGAGTCATGAGTTCGTGTACAAACAGCATGACCTCCTGCTGCTGTCGCCATGGCACTATGTAGCCTACACTAAGCTAACCTTGCGGCTACGACCTTGTTAAATGGCTAAAATGAGTTTGCACTGACAAACACTTTGTTTGCTTGGCTGCCTGCATATCCCACGCAGAAGTGCTGGTGTCTGTTTTTGTTTGTATGGCCTGCAGCTGCAGCACTAACACTGAGTCAGAGCCGTTTCTGGCTATATGAGAACTGTGCAATTGCACGGCCCTGCTTCTTGTATCCTAACATAAGATGTTCAATCTAATAAGAGATTGTACATCTCAACAGTAAAAAGTGAAAAGTAGGAGGATGAACAGCTGCTTCTTCTAAAATACACCTAATGTAACAAAGGAAAGGTGTCATGGAGAAGGGTGACGCCACCTGACGATGTTGGGGTGAGAAAGCTTCTGCAGCAGGCTGATCTCTCGTACAATGCTGTCTTGGTCCACGTCGTTTTTGTAAATCTTTACCACCATCACCTTCCTGCTGGTGCTGTGCATCACCTGAAAGGAAGCAGTGTCTTTCAGGGTTGGGCTCAATTAAAGTTTTCAATTACAATTATGTCGTCAATTATACATGTTCAATTACAACTCAGTTATGATTACGTTGATCAAAATGTTTTCCAATTACAATAATAATAAATAATGGCTCAGATTTATATAGCAATTTTTCTCCAAGGAGAATCAAAGCGAGTATAGAAACAATGACTTGGATAGAGCGAGATTCGAACCCACAACCCTTCGGTTACTCAACCACTGATCCATTGTTAATTAAAATTAAAATTATTATTTTCCCCCTGAAAGTCAATTACAATTATGTTCTGAGCCTTTATTAAACATAAAATAGTGTTAGCTTTCTGTTAGCATCTCTTATGATAACAGGTAAGTTTTAACCATGTCTTAAATCAGCTGTAAAATACACCAAAACATATTTTCTATCATCTAATTTCTTTCTAATCTCTTAGTTACCTTGTGAGGCTTCTTTATCCATGAAAATATTGGTATTAATATTTTTGGTGTGAGCGTCTAAGTATTTTTCTGTCAGCATAGCCCTCGATTTCAATTATTTATTTACGTTTTAATGGTAAAATGATTTTCAAGCGAACTAACAGGTAAACTTGATATGCAACATTTTTAACAATTGTTAAGAAATGTTTGCGTTTCATTAAGTTGTGACAGTTTTTTATCGAATTATCTGAACTCGACTAAAATTAAATTATGATTACAACAGCAAAAAACGTATTAAATTATAATTACAATTATAATTATGCCATGATTGTAATTAATTACCAACTACACAATTACAAACATTATTGACCCTAACCCTGGCGTGTTTCGCACAAGAAGCAGACCTGACTGCCATCATACAAACAAATGCTCTGATGCACGCAGGTCCGTCTACAAACAAACTTCTTATGATCGTATTTAGTCTGTTTAACATTTTTTTTCTAACGATTCAATGATGACATTAGTCATCAGAAAACAATGTCTTAAGGTGAGCAGGTGGCAGCACTTATTCATGACAAACCACTAAACCTCAGGTTAGTTATGATGCTGAGCAGTGATGTCACTTGGTTTCTATAAATTACCCATGAGTGTACCAATGGATGTCCTCCTCATTGTTTGGGAAATAATAATGCATAACATACATAATCTGAATTCAAGGAGCTAATCTAATAGCTAATATAAACTAGAATACAGCTTTGGCAATTTTGGCATACCTAATAAGATGCTATACGAGTCGTAAACTTGGGGGGCCAACCCGAGGATGGCAGGAATATCCCAATTAGAGTCTCTAACAAGGAGGCCTTTGTAGGCCTGACCACATAAAGGTCAGCAGAGAAGCATTTCAACCTGGAGGACAGCAGTACCTTGTAGACTTTGGAGAAAAAGCCGCTCCCAATTAACTCAGCGCTGAAGTTTTCCCAGAATTCCAGCTTTCGGACGGCAGTGCGGAGCTTCTGCCAGCGATCCACGTGGTAATATTTATCAGAGGACTCGCCGAATAGCGTGGGACTGCTGGGCTCCGAAGATACGTCCACATCGCACATCCTGGAGATGTCCGCTGAGGAGAAAGGTAGAGACTAACTCAGATCAGGAAAAACTTTAAAATGTGCAAAAATACACCAAGTAGTCGTATATAGACCCAGGTCCATTATGTCCACCTGCCTGATAGTGTTTAGGTCTCCTTTATGATGCCCTATACAGATTAAAATGTGATGGACAGTATATTCTGACTAAATAAACAGCTTTAAGTTCTCCTAATGTGAGCCATAAACATGCATCAGCCCTTCCATGTCCAGTCATGGGGCTTCGGTTCTTTTTGATAAATCCAGACTGCTAGAGATCAAGAAAAAGTTAGCGCTATTGAATCTGCTCTGATCTAGTTTTCTACCCACTACAATGTGGTCCTTGTCTTGCCTCGGTAGAATTGGTACACTCCAATTGTTCCTCTTAATACATTAGCTTTGAAGTGTTGACCTCTTGATCTAACCCAAAAAGCACCCCAGCGATATTGAAACAATCTTTAATAACTTCACTTGTCATAACAGTTTGGCTGAGTTATTTACTTATAATGGTATAAAGAATAAGTAAAATGTATATAAAATTCAAAATGTAACTGTTCTATGAAAAAAATACAGAAGACTACAATGTCTATTGATAAACAATAAAAACAACAATAATAATATAAATGACAAAAGGTATAAGTAGTAAAATGCATTAGCACTTCATTTGAGTGTGTATTAAATGTTAATAAGTATAACTTTCAAAAGTGCCATGAGATTAATTTTTGTATTTTGCGCTATACAATTATGTTGAAAAAAGTATATAAATGAACATTGTTTATATAGCACCTTATACCATACATATAGTCTCTTAAAGCATTCTACACTGATGGTCCCATTCATACACCGATGGTGGCGGAGCCAATTCTGTCTGGGAGTGGCTCCACTAAAAGGTTAAAGGGTGCGAGAATCTTGCGCCAGGTGTGGTGCTACAGAGGTAAATGGTTTTGACCAATGCGAACGTGCTTGTTCTAACAATAACCCACAAAAACTGTAAGTTCAGTCTTCATGACACCTCTGACTGGACATCTGAAATACTCTGGAACCAGACAGCACGCGTTCATCCAACTTATAATGCACCACAACAGATGGTAACTGCAGCTTCCATGCAATATAATAATAACGATAAATACTCTATTATACGTTCACATTAATCTGGCTATCCTTTTTCAACACATATATAAAACTGCATTATAACTTACAGACCACAGTGGTTTATTAGAGGTCGACCGATATAGGATTTTCAAAGGCTGATGCAGATACCAAAAAAAAATGGACTTGATTTTATATAGCGCTTTATCACCACACTGAAGCAGTCTCAAAGCGCTTTACATATCAGCTCATTCACCCAATCACTCTCACATTCACACACCAGTGGGACAGGACTGCCATGCAAGGCGCTAGTCGACCACTGAGAGCAACTTAGGGTTCAGTGTCTTGCCCAAGGACACTTCGACACATAGTCAGGTACTGGGATCGAACCCCCAACCTCTCGATCAGAAGACGACCCACTACCACCTGAGCCACGGTCGCCTCTGAAAAGTCACTTTCTGATAAATTCTACACAAACAGGCTGATTTGCGGCCTAGTTATGCATATTCATGAGTGGGCGTGTCCAAACACAGAACACTGACTTCCTCCTCCCCACACGGTGACGTAGGGCCAGAGGACGTCCCGCCCTCCTCCCACCTACTCTATAGCTGAGCTCATGCTCAATGCGCACATTCGTGGGTGTGTCTGTTTACATGTCAATCGCGGCATGAGAGCTTCCTGTTTAACTTGATCAACAACAAATTCCTAAATACAACAATTATGTATCTTCAATGGCACAAAACATTCAGCCATGTACACACAGTACTTTTCCACATGTAATCCTGATCAGCTAAACCGAAACCCACCGTGAGCACCGTGACATGCTGCAATTCTCCACAAGTTGAATATTTTGGTCATTATCTGATCTAAATCAGTCACGGTTGTTTTGATCCTATGGCAGGCTTAAATATTAATTACTGCTGTATGACTGCAAATTAAAGGACCCATAATTCTTAGCAGCAATGGTCCCAATTATAGGGGAAACATGGTAAAGGCCATGCCTGCTTTTAATAGACAGTTGAAGTTAAACAAGAACAAACAGAGTGGTAGAAAGCCATGGGAAACCAGTGACAAACCATTGATAGCATTTCTACCAGTCTGCAGGAGGGTTTCTTTACAAATTGATTCAAAAACTACAAAAGCAACTGCAAACAAACACATTTAAAACCTTTTCAATTGTTTTTGTTCAAAAACATTTCACAAATGTGTGAAAACGACTAATGTGATGGTAGACCTTGCTTTCAGAGTTGACACTCCCACTCCTGATAATGTAACAAAAACAAAGTGTGGTATAAGTGCACAACACTTGTTTATTTGAACATTTTCCTCTCAGTAGAAGGTCATCCAAGCTGTTGAATAATTATTTCCATTGGAGGCTACTGCTTCACTAATGACACCATCAAAGGAACACCATAAACCTCCTAAACAGATGCAATGAAGGTGACGCTGGATGAAAGAGAAGCTCTCAAAGGGTCGGATTTTACTCGCTCACCTCTGATGATTAAAGATGAAGCAAAGAGTTTCAACTTCACAGGTAAAGCAAAAGACAAAGATTGCTGGGAGGCCTGAAATGCGAGCTGGGCTGATTAGACATGAGCTCGAAGGGTTTCTTACTAGATGTGTTCTAACATGGGGATTTTCCATAGGAAGAAATGTAAGCTACAATGATTGAATTATGCATATTTTGTTTGCTGTTGGTCTTTAACGGATGAAAACAAACCGTTTTGTCTATTGACGACATCGACGGCAAAGAAATCCTGCATCCCCCAAACTTGATACAATCTTAAAGGGGCGATACTATGAAAAAAAAAAATCACTTTATAATGGTTTTGCTACAGTGATATAAATCCCTTTAGCCTCATTCAGAGGCTAAAGTTGAAAAACTTCCATTTCCTCCCTCCCTTGTTATTTCACATTTTGTAAAAAGTCAGCTCTAAACAGGCGAGTTGGATTTTCCCCGCTACTTGATGTCACCAACGGAAACTCCTCCTCCTGTCAAACCTGGCTCCTCCTCCCCAAAATTGTCATATATGTAAAGCTACATACACAAAATGTGTTCTCTGCATTTAACACCTCCCCGAAGAGCAGTGCCCAGCAACGGAGAAGTGCCCAGGGAGCAGTTACAATCGGTTCCATTTTTTGTATCCGTTATACCGCCAGTGAACTATTACTTTGAATGGACTATTCCTGTAATAAATAGCAGAGAGGAGGAGAAGAAAGCAACATAGCAGCTCCGGTGAGTGTTTGAAGCAGCTGACTCAGCTGATTGACTCTGCTTCAACACACCCTGAAACAGTGTTTGTCTGACTCACAATCACAATAGCCGCTTAGATATCCATGTGTTTTACTGTAATGTGCAGTTTTTTGGCTGAAAACAAAACAATAACAACAGAGAGTGGATAGCAAAAGAAAATCGCTTTTGGTGATCAATGATCTCCCTCGCAAGAAGACCCCAAAACAACCTGTTTTACAACTGCTCATTAAGTCACTGTTCAGAAGCCTGATAGGCGAGTTTTGGAAAATAAACCTCAAATACTGTTGTTGAGGTTCTTAGAACAAATGGAGATTGGTGAAAAAAAGCACAGTACCGCCTATTTAAGAATGAATTTGAACAATCATAAAATGGACACAAAAAGTCCTCACAGTGTGTGTGTAGGAAACACTGGTTATCATAGTTGGCAACAATTATTAGCAGACTCATCACATTTAGACTGTGTGGCACGGATTCTAAACCGTTAAGCAATACGTTTAATGATAAATAGAAGACAACATTTCCCTGCTTTATGCCCTTGTTAGCTTGAAAACACACATAATGTAAAAAGGTAACACTTCATATTAAGGTGTTTGTAATAAGCCTTAATAAGCAGTAAAAATAAATAAATATACATATCACATACATATCAAATATTCCTATACCCACACACATATATACAAATATATACACCGTTTAATGTTAATAAATAAAATAAATTATATCTTGTGAAAATATAGTGATACAAAAAAATATAAACTCTGTTTAATTAGACCCACACATAATTATCAACATACATATATACATATTTCATATCTTATTAACATGCCTGAAAAGGGGTAAATAATCTCCCAATAACATTTTTTTTTTTTTTTTAATTGTATGAACAAGACTACATAAGTGTTAATAAAAAGTTTCATATGTACATGTATTAATATTAATAGCACAATGAAGCGTCTTGTAATAATCAGTAATGATATGATAGAGATTCTTCATTGGGCCTTTTTAAATGTTATTATTATTAACATTAATAAGGCTATATAAGTGTAAAAAAAGCTTCATAAATGTAAAAATCAATGCTATTCAAGCACTAATATGTTACTAAGCCTCTTAATAAAGACTCATTGAAGGATTTAATAACTAATCAACATTAAAAAGATGTTTATTGACATTAATATACTGTAGCAATGCCTTATAAAGGCAAAAAAAAAAAAAAAAAAATCATTTTATTATGCACTCTTGATAATTAACAATGCAACTGGTTTTAAAATGCATTTATTATAGTTAACAATGCTGTGGGAAAAAGTATCTTATTAACATCCAAGTATAACATGTCTTAAATCATTAATCATTTTTTTGCTGTAGATTTCTGGTCATTGTGTGACTTTTTGCCATTAATTTGAGTGTTATTTTGTCATTCATGTGCAATAAATTTATAATAAGCATCTACTTAGAGGATTGTGATGTTTCAAGTGGACACAAGTTTATATTAAAAAAAAAAAATGCATATAGTCCCTTTTGTATGAAGCTTTATTAAGGCAGTTGTGACCCAGTTTCCCTCCAACAGGAGCTGATGGACGATTAGAGAAGGTCAGAGTTGGTGTTTTCCCACAAAAAATTTGTATTTTATTTTTTCCCCCACAATAATGATGGCGGTGGAAAGCTTTCAACAATAACAGGCTAGCACAATTGGCAGTCTTTTTTTTATATATATATATATATATAAAACTGGGGGAGGGGGAATATGACATCTTTTCATGTCTGCTTTTGTTCAAAACAATCGCTCTACTTCAAGCTCCGGCGCTGTCAGAACATAAAATTCAAAATAACAAGAGAAAAATATAAAAAAAGTCGCAAAAGAAAGCCAGCCTTCACAATCATTGTGAATTATCATAATCATAAGAAGCTGCTTCTTTCTTTCTGCTTTATTCTCTCCACTTTCTATAACAGTCAATGACGAATAAAAGAAAAAGGCTTTGTTTAGCCCGAAAATGTTTTGTGGCTCAAATCAGGAAAAAACTACATAGACAACTTGCAAAATAATCTGTTTTTTTCTGTACTAAACAACAACAAAAAACAAATAATGAATAACTTCTAGACTCCTGTCATCCAGTGGTCCCCAACCACCAGGCCATGGGCCAGTACCGGTCACATGACTTTTGGTAATAGGCCACAAAGTAGGGCTGGGCGATACGGACCAAAACTTAGATCTTGATATTTTTATATTTTCATACGATATAAATCAACAAATTTTTTTAAAATCAAAACAGTCCTATCGAAAAACACAGTTCAGGGTTAAATTTGCTGTTTAAAAAAAATACCACACAGGCACATTCATTAACAAACAGCTGCACAATGTGCCACTTTTGGCTTGTTATCCTATAATGCTGCGTTCACACGGAATGAGTCTTCTGCGCACGAAACGTTCCGCATGTGTCGCAGGATAAAATAATGTCCCCATTTGCTTCAAATGCGCATCTGAAGTGAAGCACCGCCCACTAGCAACACATCCAACTCAGTGTGAGTTTCACTGCCTGCTGAAGCGAGGCGCTGCGCTCGTTTTCCTCCTATAAACATAAACCACCTGTGAAAAAAGACGGTGTGATTAGCGGCTAATGCTATCCTAGCTCAGTACCAATTTTCAAAGATGAAAACTACAGAGAGAACTTTTACCTGCTACTACCACCTCCTCGCTGATTCTCCTCCACTCCAAATCCTTCCTAGTCCGGTCCCGGTTATAAAGGCTGTGTCAGACAGCTCCAGGTGGTCACACACAGCTTCTACTCCATGGTTGAATGGGTGAACAGTCCGGTGTCCGTGTGACGGCCTGACGTCATTATCAACAGAGACTCTGATTGGCTTTCGTCATGCAAAACAGCCGCAGGAGTTCAATATTTTCAACTCTTGTGAATGTGCGAATATGCGTAAAATAGGGCGTGCGCTAGCTTGGTCAACACTCTTGACATGCAGATCGGACCGCACAAGAAAGATTTTGCATCTGGGGCGCATCTATCCATTGACTTTGTATGTAATCTGGATGTACGGACAATTCGTGACGCATCCGGTGTGAACGCAGCATATGGGACAGCACGTGTGACTGAGTTCTGTAGTGTGGCTTGTTTAGATGAAGGTCTGGGTTAGTACGCATTCAGAAATCCATCTAACTGAGCTTTTCATGCTGTTCTGAGAATATTTACTTTATTCATCACCGTAATGAGTGTTTCCCTACATTTTCCCCATTTTCCCTGAGGGGTAGCAATGGGCTGCCATTGCAGGCACACCGGGGAGCAGTCGGATTGAGGTTAAGGGACTTGCTCAACATCCCAAAATATATTATTGGTTTCTTGGGGTATTTTAATACAAAATAAGCTCTAGAATATATATCCCAGAAATATGGAAAAGTTGCAAAGAAGGACATTGTTTGACTGTACTCTATGAATAATCTGAAATACTTTATTTGTACTGTGTGATTGTATGAATAAAAACAACTTAAAAAATGTAGATATATCTTGAGCGCTACCGCAAAGTAAAAAAAATTAAAGTCTTTTAAAAAATGAAATTTGTTTTATTTTCACGTGTTGTAATAATTTGATGAATTCATGCAAAACACAGCACGCACAAAAAAAAGATTGATTAAAACAGTGTTTAAATCACTGCGTTTTCACTGAACGGATACCGATAATCTCTGAGGTCTGACTCGTGCACGTGACCCTATGACTGGTCGCTCTGCAGTTTAAACACGGAATAGGAAGCCAACATGTGCGAAAACACACTGAAAAATCAGACTTTGTCACAGCTTCCAGTGAGTTTGACCTGTCTGAGCAAACAAACCATTAACTGGAATACACCGTCTGTCTCGCTGACGTCACACCAGCTGATGGGCGTTGCCACGTGTGAACATTTGACTGTAAAACGGAGTTCACACCAAAGTGAGAACTTGCCTGCCAATGCGAGTGTGAGAAATGTGTCAAAAAAGTCGACTGTGAGGCGATACGTCATCTCACAGGTGATTCGAGACGATTGGAGTTGTCAAATGACTCAGAGAGCTAAAATAATCCAGTTCCCAACAGAAAAAATGGCTGAGGATTGAAATCCATACCATAGCAAGAAGCACATAAAACATATTAATCTGTGTGATAATAAGCTTTGCCCTTGGTTAGATACTGCCGATCCAATCATGACATCCAAATAAAAATTCTCACTGGCTTCAGATAACAACAAAACCATTGGTATTAGTACACCAGACTTCTACTTAAAAAATAAAAGGCTGAAAGCACCAGCAGATAGACCGGAAAGGGATCACGGATATGTGGGATAGACTGACATTGGATCAATAACGGAGCCGGATCATCCATTACTATGTCTGCCCTGAGGCGTCAAACCACATGAAGAACTAATGATAAAGAATTCTACAATTATACAGTGCTTGTTTTATTGGAAACACACTTGATCTGTGTTTAGGGCCACTGAGATCTAGGGTGTTATTTAAAGGTTTTTATGTTAGACTTTTATGTTAGATTATGTAGTAATTTACAGTACACTGTTATACTGGACTAAATGTATCAGTGTTTTCATAATGTCTACACATTGCTAATCCTTAGGATTCTGTTAGCACTTCAGTTAATGTTCTTGATTACGAATTTTGTCGACTCCATTTATTTCAGTAAAATAAAATGTGAATAAAAACTATACAAAAATATATATTGATATTTTTGTATTATATTAAATATATATATATATATATATATATTTAATATAATACAAAAATATATAATATATATATATATATATATAAATAATCTGACCCCAAGGATATTTGCCTCCAGAAAATGATTTTCAGAAAATTGTTGACCAAGTTTTTGTGTCAGGCACTTTATTATTATTCGCTGAATACATAAACAATAAAAATACAAAAAAATCATTCCGCCTTAGTGCTCGAGTCATACCGTAAAGAAAATAAGCTAAAAAGTGGCACTGATTAATTCTTCAGCAGGGATTTAACGTGTCCCTCATAGGTTGACGTGCTGTAAACTGAGGCCCCAGTGGAGGTGTTTCCTCTCAGCAGTGCTTCTCCTCTCACTCATAAACACTGATACATTACACGTTTCTTCTTCCTCCGTCTTTCCGCTCCACTGACCTCACTCGCAGTATTTACTTACTGCCCCGAGGATCGAGTTGCACTATTTCATCCCGTTTTCAGCTGGAAACTATGTCTGTGGTCAGCAGCTAATTATCTCATACCCATCAAAACACTATGGGTGCAAGAACCGTTATTTAGTGCAAGCACCGCACAAAGTCTGAGCCATAACTCCAAGCTGTTATTGGCAAACGGATGTAAAATTATCTCTGCTCTGTGGGACACCTCTGAATACCAGGATGGTGGTTGGGTTGCAAAACCAGCTCCATTACAGGAGACGTCATGGCTGCACAGACTGACTAAGGGCTATGTTGGCAGTGACAGGTTAAGGGGCTTGACTACAGACTCAGTAGCTGTGTTACTTTCCATTAGCCTTGGAAATGCGCAAAATCTAAGTAACGCAATAGAAACTTGTAATGGATTTCAAAAAAACACTCAAATATTGCAAAGAAGTTGTTACGCTTTGATGAGGAGGAATTTCAGACGTTTCGATAGTGAAATGTGTCGCAAAAACGCTATGGAAACACTTTTTCCACATAGCGCGGTACGTATAAATAGAACATTTACATAGACATTTTTTAGCATTATACTTAAAAATAACCACTGCCACATTAGACGTGAAACAATAAAGGAATACGGAGTGTTATACGGAGGTTCTGAGCGTCCGTCTTCCTGCGGCAATGCCTCGCGGGATGAGATTTCACGGGAGTTATGAGGCTGCTGCCCAAAACAACCTTCAATAGAAACAAGTTCAAAGCACCAAATTATTTGTTGACATTTAGAAATATTGCTTTTATTTTGCAAAAATCTGTAATGGAAACACAGCTACTGGGTTTAGTGAGGGCGGGACTGTTTCTATTGTACTTTAAAGACATTCACCAACTTTGTAGCAGCAGCAGCAGCAGTAATAATGTTATCTTAGATCAAAAAGGAATCAAGCATCAAAAAAGCACACTGTAAGTAGAATGGGCAACACATCCAGATTTACATCTTATGCAATATTGTTACATCAATAGTCTTATTTTAACCCTCTTATTATCCTCAAATATTACTAACACATATTACCCTTGGGGTCAATCTGACCCCAGAGATATTTGCCTTCAGAAAATTATTTTCAGAAAATTGTTGACAAAGTCTTTGTGTCAGTCAGACACTTTGTTTATTTGTTGAACACATAAATAACCCCTTGGTAATGAAACCTTGATCTGTTCTCTAGCGTCACCAGACAAGTTTTACACAGTTGAAACAGCTTGGGGTTAACTTGACCCCAGAGGAACACCAATGCGTGCAATATGTGTTCTATTATTATATATTATATGTATTATTTTTTGAATGATAAACAATGAATGGGGTCAAATTGACCCCCGAGGATAATACGAGGGTTAAAGATACAGAACTCACTCATACGTGCTGTCTTTAATGAGAGAAAAGGCCAAAAGTGGCGATACATGTTGATTTTGTGCAACTAGTTGTTAAAAAAAAAGTGCCTGCGTGGAAGTTTGTGATAATGAATGACTCATAATTATCTGTTTAAATTTTATTTTGAAAACAAACATTGATATGATATTTGGACCATATTACCAAGCCCTAACCCAACTCTAAGGCAGATGTGAAACTAATCATCCCTTTGACTTTAAATGAGTCATCCTTTTTTCTTTACATCTTTAACATTCACAATAGTATCCCTTTTTTTTTTTTTTTTTTTTTTTTAAAATCAGACGATGCTAGCCAAAGGACAAAAACACCAGTTATCATTATTCAGTAATTTATATTTGATGCAAGTCAATTTCTTCTGTTAAAGATTGTACTTTGGTTTTTTCTGCCCCATTCTGTTCAGCACTAGTGCTAGGAATAAATGATCCCAGTAAAGCCGGGTTGACATATGAGGAGAAACATAAAGCCCCAGGCCCTCCACTGCCTCATTATCATTTAAAAATACTGCGCAGATGTACCAAGAGAAACACAGGAATGTTTAGTTGGGACTTAGCTGCACTTCTGTGCGGTCGCCATGTGTGTCATTTTAAAGTTACCAAGGCAACAAGGGAAATTTATTTTTATTAATACGATTTTAATAATATCACTGCTGATGAGGAAGCCATTTTTTAAATGTTTTTAATATGAGGCCATGTCAGCACTTTCTGTCATGTTAACTAAATGTGAAGTGCTGACTCACTTAATGTCTCTGATTTAATGCGATCATGGGACATGGACAGAAAAAAGAAAATTTGCATCCTGAAACCATAAAAACAATCCAACTCGTGCTTTTTTTAAAAAAAAAAATGGGGCTCACGCATGACACAAATATCCCTCACATGCAACCCTTTTACAAGCTATTTTGATATTTCGAATAACTAAAAAGTGTGACAAATGGACAAATATCCAATGTCCAATTCCTCTGATAAACCCATACAAATCTTGAGCAACATGTTTCGGTTCGAGTAGTGATCAGGTTATCCTGTGATTAAAAATACATGTCACGCTTTATCTAAAGATGTATTAACTGAACTGTGGATGAATTTGCATCTCCAACCACACCGATGTGTGTAATTTCATGGAAATCATGAGGGTGAATCACCAGTTGACGTGTTTGAAGGTTTCACAAATAACGTTTTAGGACCTTGTCCTACATTTCAATGGTATTTTACCCATTAAACTGATGGCTGAGTATAGAGGACAAAAAAATGACACAAATGAATGAATGAATAAATAAATACAGATAAATTAAAAAATATTTAAATATATACTTCAATAAATAAATAATTGCAGAAATGAATACACAAATCAATAAATAAATGAATGTGGAAATACAATCACATATATCTATACAGTATATATATACACATACATACACAAATAAAAAAATACAAGAAAAGCATGCATAATTGAGGAAATAAATATAAAATTAGTACTGAGTATTTATTTTTTTATTTATTCATTGATGTATTTATTTTTGCAACTATTTATTTATTCAAGTATATATTTAATTATGTATTCATTTGTATTTTATTTCCGCCATAGCCGAGGGTCTAGCCATGGCTAATATTGGTCTTGCAACATAATCTTGCATGGTGTAAGCTTAACCATCTCACTTGTGCACTTTTTCTGAAGCATATCAAATATTAAATGAATAACAGTAGTTTACTATTAACCCTATTTACCATGTTTAGTATGATTTTAAGAACTTTACCAGCCAGTAAAGACATCATTAAACAGGAAAAGATGATGAAACAGAAATGTGGAAAGTGGCTTGACGTGGAAAGTAAATCTACATATGTACCCATGATGTGACCCTGGACTAACTATATAATAAAAAGTGACTAATGATCAAATGAATCCTTGCTTGACTGTAACCATGGAGCCACAGATCCATTTTAAAGAGTACATGTGGCAGCGTCTAATCAAACATGCACAGTGGCTTGTAAATGGATAACACTCATCTATACACGTACATGTCGTAATGTTCAAGGTTATAAACATAAAGGAGGACCGCTGGGTGGAGGTTCTCTTAAAAGCATCCAGGCCACGTGGGACTTTAAAGGCCAGTTAGTATCTCCCACTGGCAACCCATCCGTTACTGGAAATACAGGACATGCATCGCTGTCTTTAGTCTACTGGGAGAAAAAACTGTGTTGAGATTGAGAACAACATGGCACTTGTGTGACGTGGTGGAGAGAGAAAGAGCTGGAAACAATGTTGGAGGTCAAAGAAAATGTGGAAACAACACAATCCATCTCTGTTTCTCTCTGCTGCCTCCCACAAGGCTGGAATCATCCCGACTTTGAGCCAAACATCAATGTTTGTGGAGGTCACGCAAGGCCGGAAAAATGTGGACACGCACCCAAACATGACCCCGATGAAGCCACGCAACAACTAGTAACTGGAAGTTATGTCATAATGTATTCAGGAAGACTGTTTCATAAATACATTGAAACTAAATAGATACATAGATTTTTCAAAATGAAAAATAAAATAAATACATCTTAGGAATACTAGAATTAGTATTTTTTCCCCCTCTGGCATTGCATTCCAAAATTCAAAGTGGCATGATTGGTCATTCTTACTTGGAACAATGACAAATATAAAATTTCTCTCAAAGCTAGTCTGCACATATTATGGATTGAAAAACTACATCATTTTAAAGATCGACTTTATGTGCATACTTATGAGCGATGATGTCACCAAAAGCCAAAGTTTAAGGGGAGCACACTTCTTCTCTACCGCTGAGAAGCCGCAGTGGTCACAGACTTTGGCACAACACCGCCAGCCCCCGGGACACGAGACATGCTATAGAAGCTAAGTAAACCCAGGAACACTGCTGTGAGTCTACGCTAACTGTTAAACCCTGAGGCTTCTTCAGAGCCGAGCGTTTAGACTTTGTTTGGGCTGTTTTTACAGTAGCTTTGGCTTCCTTCACCGAAGTTTGTGTTGTGCCGGTAGGTGAAGTAAATGCAGACTGGAGAAGAATTACAAATGTGTTTAAGGGGGAGTAAACGTCCGCCAAGAAGCCGCAGGGGTTGGAATTGTCACCACCTCCGATCACAGATTTTTTTTTTAACTTGATGTTGTGCTGCCTTGCCGTGCAGCGGTACTAGGACCCTTGGTTGCTGTGTTGCGCCGCCATCTTGGGCAAAAGTCAGGTACTGCGACTAGTCGACGTCACGTAGACAAAGTCGCGAAACAAAGTCGCGAAACAACACTAAAGTCGACAAGTCTGTTCAACCCCAACCCCATATACACATTCTTTTCTAGTTATTCTTCCAACTGTTGTTGTTCTGGTGTAAGATGTCAAAGAGTAACACTATTGTTTTGGTAAAATAGATAGAAAACTTGGCTCTGTTTTCGGCATGCACAAAAAAACAAAAAAATAATAATAAAAAGAATGTAACCATGTCGGAAATAAACTGAATAAATAAAAAAATAAATATTGTATGACTCACTTTCTGTTTTCTATTTTTAAACCTGCTCATATTCCTATGCACCCATTGTTGCACTTTAATATTTGTGCTTGTGTGACTCCCCCCACTCCAGTGACAGCGTGACAGTATCGCTTTGGATAGCTTTTTTCCGGGAGTCACTTCTGCAATATCATGAGTCCGTGTGGCTTCAATTGTAACCAAGTCCATGCCTCTAGTGCAATATAATGTTTCACCTTATCGGGGCGCTGCACTTATTCCAAAGTTAGTAATGGGTAAGGGGAGAAGAATCTTAAGCAGACGGGAGAATACGCGTAAAGCCAGATTTGAATGGGAACGCCCACATTTCAGGGCTGCTCCACCCATAGTGCGTAAATGGGATGGAGGCACGCAGTGAGTGACTTAATGGGCTAATGTTAAGATAAATCAACGTTTCTGTGCTTTAAACATCATAAAGTGCTATATGGGCTTCATACACATGCCCAAAGTGTTTTTTTCATTGATTCCCTCAATCGTTAGTTAGAGGATGATTTACTCCTTTCTTACTGCAGGGTGAGCCCAAACACCTCGCTCCAATTTGATGATGCATTCCCACTTTGATGACGATTTTGACGTAGCACTGAGCTGGAGAAGCCGCGCCTCCAGGAAGCTCTCTGCCGTGATTGACATGTAAACAGACACGCCCACGAAGGTGAGCATTTCAGCGTCCTTCGCACAGTGCTATGTATGTATTTTCTACAGTCTATGTATGTACCGGTGAACGCCCCGCCCCCACCTTAGGGCGACCGTGGCTCAGGTGGTAGTGGGTCGTCCTCTGATCGAGAGGTTGGGGGTTCGATCCCAGTACCTGACTATGTGTCGAAGTGTCCTTGGGCAAGACACTGAACCCTAAGTTGCTCCCAGTGGTCGACTAGCGCCTTGCATGGCAGTCCTGTCCCATTGGTGTGTGAATGTGAGAGTGATTGGGTGAATGAGCTGATGTGTAAAGCGCTTTGAGACTGTTTCAGTGTGGTGATAAAGCGCTATATAAATCAAGTCCATTTACCATTTACCCTCTGTCTCGTGTCTATAAAGCAGCATGAGCTCGGCTATGGAGTGGGTGGGAGGAGGGTGGGCCATCCTCTGGCCCTACGTCACCGTGCGGGGAGGAAAAAGTCAGTGCCCTGTCTATAGACACGCCCACTCATGAATATGTATAAGTAGGCCGCAATTCAGCCTGTCTGTGTAGAGATGCTCAGAAAGTGACTTTTCAGAAGCAGGCGAGCTTGGGAAAATAAACCTCAAATACTATGTTTTTGGGGTTCTTAGGACAAATGGAGATGGGTGAAATGGCATGATATGGAACCTTTAAGTACAGGAGGAGAATAACGCGCAGCCAAAAACAGCGCCACTTTTTTGACTTACGCGCATGGCAAAATAGAGCCTGCAGAGTCTGCACAGTGTGATCAGAAACCCAGTGAGATGTGAAGTTCACAGGATTTGTTGATGATTCATGGTGAGATTATTCTGAGCATTTACCATCTGTGACTGTGTGAGGGCTTAGTTCTGCATGGCACTAGTGTAGATTATCTGGACCATGCCTCGGCCAGAGGGAATCCCTCAGCAAATCCACATGGAGTGAGAGCGATTCAACGGGAATCCTTTCCTCCTGTTATCCACAGGGTGAAACCTCTGTTCTCAGATCTAAACACCAGTCAGTGATGGATGAAAGCAAACTAAGACGGCCTCCACAGCCAGTGTAAACATGAACTTTGTAGTGTGTGAAGGCCGTAAATCACCATCTTGTTCCACTGTGCCCATTACATTCCCACCAGCAGACAGAAATAAACAACTAACATCCTAAACGAGACGATCCAAAGACCTACTCAAGATATCAAACCAAAACAATGGCTGAATAATGCATTGTTGTGTACAGATAATTCACTTACCACTACTTATTCAAACACAAGTGTTTGTTCTAGAGCTGAACAGAGAACTCTGCAAATGCTGGTCTTTGCTTTGGCCTGGGATCAGCACAATCTGATGCCTTCTGTTCTCTGCCTGTAGCTACATTAGCAGAAACCCAACCCTGCAGCACAGAAACACTGCTACATCACAGGCTCCCACAGGAACCTGCAGGGACACCTCAGTGGACTGGGCAGGGCACGTGTGAATATGACACCCTGGGCCACAGCGTTCATATTTAAACAAACTGATCAAAGTTAACACCTATTTATACACGTAGGTAGCGTTCTTTAATAGGGCCGCTGATCAGTTTGTCTCTGAAACAGACAAACGTTGGAATTCACTTGATGAAATGGAAATATGTAGGTGTATATTTCAATTAATTTTTATATAATCAATTTTTGTATTTAATATCAGTCTTTTATTTAATTATGCACGTTTTCTTTCTTTTTTTTTTCTTTTCTGTGTTTTAGTGTTTGTTCTTTCCATTCAATATTCTAAAGCATCTCTAAAAAAAAAAAAAAAAAAAAAAAAAGTAATTTCCCCCTGGGATAAATAAAGTATATCTGATTCTGTTTTTTGTTTTGTTTTTTTTAACAAAATTAAACAGAAATTGTAATATGACATGGAATATGCCCTCATATGCATGTTTTGTGACAATATCAAGCCTTTTTCAAGCCGTTTTGGACAAAGACTACAAATGTGCTACAAAATCTCACGCTAGGACGGACCTCACCTCCTGGAATGGAAAAAGCGATATTACTCAGACTAAACCCTTACCGATGTGTTTTGAGGACATGATATCAGGCATTTTCACAATATTTTTTTTTTTACATAAAATAGGTAGCTAGTGGATCAAATGGACAGAAGTGTCATATCTTGTGCAAAATCTGGCGCCATGTGATCGCATGATTTGCGCATTGTGCTTTCGGAACACTTCTTCAGCATAAAGCTATGAAATGAATAACAACAGTGAACTCAATTAACCATATACGGCATGTTTCCTATGATTTCGGGAAGTTTAATAGCTAGTGACATGTAATTAGGGAAAGCTGATTAAACAGGAATGAAATGGAAATTCGGAACCTCCTCTACAAAGTACTTTGTACCTCAAAGTTCATGTATTGACAAATACTAATTTGAGGAGAGAAAGATGCACTTGTAGATTGTTGTCACACATTTCCTGCACCACAATCCACAGAGAGCACATCATCATCATCAGCCACAGCTTCTTTGGCAAAAGTTACACGTGCTTGGCTAAGGCCACATGCAGCATCATCCCAGCAGACAGTATAACTATTTTGGTGTTTTTTTTTATTTTTTAAATGACCTCAGAATGAAGATCAGCACAGGATGGGTTGTTGTATGTTGACGTGACTATAATTCAATGCACAAAAGCACATTTACTCAACATTCCTTCATCATCAGGAGGCGGCACCATGCATGGAGTGGCTTGACATGCTGGCGCTGTGGTTCAACTGGTGAATACGGTGTGTGGTTTTTGACTACCATGTGTGAATGTGTTTACTGGAATTTTTGAACTGCATATTAGTTTATATAATTGTGGTTGCTACAGGCGCCGGATAAAAGGTTAGCCAATGTAACTGTAGCACAAGTAAGCAGGGATGTCCCGACGCAACTTTTTCACTTCCGATATAATACCAATATTGCAGCCTTGCGTATCGGCCGATACCGATATCGATTCGATATCAACACAAATCATACATACTTTTATTACTTATTTTGTTGCGTGGAATGTTAGAAAAGGCTTGATCAAGTGATGTTACTAAAACAGAGAACAATAGTCAGCAACAGTAGGTTACTTTGTTGGAGTGTGAACCACATGTGGATATAAGTGCTGGAGCAGAAACTTTTTATCGGAGAACTTATATCGGTGATTTTAGATGCAGTCCGACAAAATCCGATATTCATTTTCTGGCTGATATCAGACCAATATCCAATATCAATATCGGATCGAGACACCTCTACAAGTATGTATACTGCTCTTTGTAACACTGTGATGGTCAATAGCATTTGGTGACACTCATACACATTCTGTTACTTCAAGAATGCTGTTCTCCTTCAATAACTGAAATATTTTTTCTCAAAATGGCAATGTACAATATAAACCTCGATATTTTAACAAAATAAAGTCTTACCACAAAGACAATTCTGGGTTAAATTTCCAGATGCCAAATGTCACAAGCACATTTATTAACAATTAACAAGCACAGAATATGTGCCACTTTTGGCTTTTTCTCCCCTATGGAACAGCATGAGTGAGTTCTATGGTGTGGCTTGTTTAGGGGAAGGTCTGGGTTAGGACACACTCAAAAATTAATCAAACTGTGCTTTTCATGCTGTTCTGAGAAGTAATGAAGCAGCGACTCTTAAAATGTTTATTTTTTATACACAATAAACTATAAAATAAAAATACATCAATATAGGGGATACTGTAATTTTCTGTATGGCAAAAATAGAAATCTAGTTATATCTTGAATCTCAATATATTGCCCAGGCCTAATGCCCAGTATTGTCCTGATTTAGTCTTTCAGGCAAAATTTGCTGTTATTTTATTGACTAACATCAAATTATTAATAGTTTCAGACAAAAAAGTATTTTTGACCAAAAATTTCAACAATTCTTACTGCTGATGGAGTGCACATTGGGCACACACAGTGTTGCATTAATGTCTTTTTTCATACAAACAATCAACTTATGCAACTTTCTACTCTGTACTGAAATGGAAATAACTTTAAAAGTACTAAATGTATCTTTGTGTCACTGGATAGCAGCTATATCAGCGATCAGCTGCACAATCGGGTAAGAATTGGTTGAGTTTTTGCGTTCCACATTTGGTGGTTGGAATAATAATTGTCACAGGGTCTACAGGTGGAAATTAGCATTTTTGCTATAACCTGGTACAATGCATCTTTCCTTTTGGTCAATGTTAACTTGTGCACTGTCCCTGTCTAAATAAAAACCATACCATACAACTGTAGCCCAAAGTTCTTTTTCTATTGGATTCTGTCATGCTTGCATTTGCATGAGTCGTCTGTAAGGATACACAAAGATGAGGTAAGAGAAGACAGAGGCTACAGTTTGTTCACGGTGTGTTGAAGGCATGGTAAGAGGACACTTTACTGACGCACCAACTTTTCACCGGCTGGGACGGGATGGAGGCTGAGCACCACTCTTTCTATTTTAAAACAAGGACAAGCTAAACACAACGACCATGCTGCAGATATACCTGCTGACATGACTTCATAACACATATATACACACACAAGACAAAGCTGTGGTTCCTCAGTTCAGCATCGACCGTGGGGTGTTTAATGTCCCCCGTGTCAGCATGTGTGTGTGAGTCCATGTGGGCCGTGTGTGCAGAGTGTCTGAATGTGTGAGTACTTACTCCATTGGTTTAACAAGCTATTCATGTGCATCTTGTGGGTGGTGGAACAACGCCAGAGATCTCTGCGCAGGAACTGAGGGTGAAACCACACACACATGCAACAACCAATGAGCAAAAGCACGGACACGAGATGTCGCGCAAAAGGCACACGTGAGCCGACGAGCAAGCAACACTGAACACCAACGTGAACACAGATGATGATAAATGAAAAATGGCTCCAAACTAATGAAGTTATGTCAGACAGCAAACAAAAACCTGGCCATGGATTCTCTCTTTGCTTTTTGTTTTTATTGTAGCCTAATAAATTTGATAAGCACATTGTACCTTATTTCGACCTCTGTTCAGTGTAAAATACCCAAATAAATCTAATTATTTATTTAAAACATAAAATAATAAGTTAGTATTCTTGCATTTTGTGTGAATCCAGAGTAATGTATAGGAGGGCTACACAATTAATCACATTTTAATTGTGATCACAATTTTGGTTACCATAATTAAATTAACCTGATTGTCAGCAATATTTAGATTTAAAATATGGGCTATGCACTCTGTAATAGTGTATTTATTCAATTATACTTTGGTACATTTTAAACTGGATCTTTGAAGCTATGGTCTGTGCCTTTGAGTGTCTATGATAAAGCACTATATAAAATAAATATAAATAAATATTTGTGACTATACTTGTGATTGCAATATTGAACAAAATAATCACGATTACCATTTTGGCCATAATCGTGCAGCTCTAATGTATAGTATACACCAATGGTTCTCAAACTTTTTCTGTTGTGCACTCCTTTGAAGAACAAAATTTTTTTTTAATTTATTTTATTTTCTATTTTCCATATACACCAAGACCCCCCACCCCCCCCCCCCCCGCCACCCAGTTTGGAAACCACATGTATTCTCTAACAATGTGACATACTGTACATTAATACATGGTTGGTTAAAGTCATTATTTCTATTACAAATTCAGAATCAGGAATAACTCTTAAATGCACAATTAGATCTGATAACGCGTAATATTAAAAGTGAGAGTTCTTAACACAGAACCCTGTGGAACTCCAATGGATTTACTAATGGGATGTGCAAAATCTTGCTCTATGAAAAAGATTTAGCGCAATTTGATCAAACAGTGAATGATAACAGTAATTAAATAAATAATAATTACTATTATTTACAATATTTTACTTGAACTAATGCCTGACTGTAAGACGCTTTAGCATTATTTTCAGACGTTTGGCTTTTCAGTAGATACCTTATATCAAATTAGGAAAAGCCTGAAAAACATAAGAAAGAAAAAACCTTTGCACTCTAAGAACTTTATTGTTATTACTATTGTTTGGTGGAAATGTTTCATTCTTTAAAGGGGAAAAACAGAGAAAGTGTAGGCAAAACATTTGCTTTTGTACACCCGATTCAGCACGTTTTACATGGAACCTTAGTAACTCAGGACACAAGTGTTCAGAGTCAAACTTCTGTACTTTTAGCTTATTTCTGTTTTTATTGCTACACACAACAATCAGATCTGTTCTATTGATTTGGTTGGCATCAGCAGGGGTGAAAGTAACGAATTACAAGTACTCAAGTTACTGTAAGTGAGTTGTACTTGTACTTTTTTGAGTGTAATTCTAAATGAGCAATTTTACTTGTACTTAAGTACATTTTTTAAAAAGTATTTTGTTACATGTCTACACCCAACCATTATTGAAAAAATATTGTTAATTGTTTTGAAATGATCAACGTACATTTTGAAACTACAAAAAATGATATGCCCGGTGTAGACAACAATCATAACCAACCAGATTAAACGTAATGCACTGCGCTAACACAGCATTGAATGCCGGTCATTTTCTCAGTTTTAAAGTTCATAAATATTAGGGATGTCCCGATACAACTTTTTCACTTCCAAAACAAAACCGATATTGCAGCCTTGAGTATTGGCTAATATCAATCCGATTCGATATCAGCGCGAATCATACATTCTTTTATTACTTATTTTGTAGTGTGGAATGTTAGAAAAGGCTTGATCAAGTGATGTTACTCAAACAGAGAACAATAGTCAGCAATAGTAGTAGGTATGAGAAAAACTGACCCGTTTATTATTAACCAGTTGGTTACATACATTATAACCTTCTACATAATATCTACAGTATTCTACAATTGAATAAAATAAATAAAAAATAAAATATAAGACAATGAAAACGAACCTAAATATATCCAATAACAACAAATTATGAAATACATTTTAAGACAATGAAAAATATCATTAAAAACAAATTATACTTTTAAAGTGCAAACAATACAAGTTCACTTCAGTTGTTATTTACTGTCAGTATATGGTGGGAACAACTGAGGGCGGGGTCAAAAACAATATTGTCCACTGTCCACCGCTCAAAGTTAAGAGTTCACCGCTCCAGTTTCACTGACTGTGCCCAAAACAATGTGATCACTGCTCTTAGTCTTCACTATTAAAAAAAATAAACATATCACTCTAATAACAAGAGAAAATGGTCTACTTATCAGAGTGCTTATATTTAAGATTTTAGATGCAGTCCGATAAAATCCAATATTAGTTTTCTGACTGATATCGGACCGATATCCGATATCAATACCGGATTAGGACACCCCTAATAAACGTAGCTCTATTTAGAGCCTGAGAATTACTTAGAATTTTAAACTGAATTTATTGGTGTTTTTTTTTTTTTTTTTTTTTTTTAAGAGAAAGCATTGTACATTATGACAAACCTTTTATTTTATACAGATGTATAAATACATTAATTTTCAAATGTGCAAGATTTGGTCCCTTTTTAAGTTTATACTTATGAGATGTTTACTGTATGCAAAGAAACCGTGGCAAGATTTACAACATAAACTCATTTTACACTGAGTACTATTTAATTGAGCTAATTTTTTACTTGTACTCAAGTATTTTATGCATGACTTACTTGTACTTGAGTACAATTTCAATAAAGTACCAGTATCTACTTGAGTAGCATACATCAGTACTCTTTACACCTCTGTGCATAAAAACAAAGCCACTCTATAATAAAAATGGTCTGTAAATAGTTGAATTCTGAACTGAATGGTACAGTTATTACAAGACACTCTTAGATTCTCTATCTGAAAGTGCACATGCAGCTTTAGCACATTGTGTTGTATCTGTGATGTGTATTTGGTGATACTCACACACACACAGTCACTGTAGATGCAGCTGGAGCTCAGACCGTCGTGTACATCCGCTCCTCTCGTTGTTTCCTGGTGCAGCTTCACACACAATGACGGTGGATGATGATCAAACTTTGCTCTGTTTGCAGACGGACGGCGCGCGTGCACTCGCGTTGGTGTCGCTGATGCAAATGCGTGGTGTCGGCGCGGTGGGCGTGGCTTGTTTAAAAAGCCGGTGGATGAAACTCCGCCCACACCCAGTGAAGCCTCAAAAACATGGAAACTCGTGTCATCAAGAACCATAAGCAACTGGTGGGCCTCAGTTCATTTTTTTTTTTTTTGATTTGTAATTCAAAAAGTTGGAAGGAATAAATGAAGCCAGACATAATAGACAAAATAACTCCCAAAACGCACAAAGTTAACAAAAAAATCCCCAAATACACAAAATGACAACAAACAGACACACCGGTCACTTAAACAAACAAAATGGCGACAAAAAAAAAAAAAACACAAACAACACGTTACAGAATAGCTCCAAAGACACACAAACTGTTAACAAAATTACACAAAATGACAGTAAAATACAGAAAACAACAACAAAAATACAGAAAGTGACCCAAAAAAAATGCATAAATCGACAACAAAGATGCAGAACATGACAGAAAAATACACAAAATTAAAACAAGAACACAAAAAAACACACACACACACTTAATGACCCCTTAAACACACAAAATGACTAAAAACTGAGAAAACATCAAAACCACAAAGACAAAAAAAAAAAACCCAGTGTAATAATTGCTGATTAGTCATTATTCTAAATGCTGACATATACAATCACATTACTTTTCGTTTCTTGGAAGTTCTGTGAAAACCTTAATGTATTATTTATTAGGATCCCTATAGTCTTCTTGAAGTCAGACACAAATTATTACATGACAGAAACAATCATTCATTGATTATGCAATCATCAGTCTTTAAAGTAATGTATTAAAGTAAAATATGAGATGCTACAAGTAAATACAAATATGGGATCATATCCAAATAAACCAAAATCACATATATTATTACTATAATTATTGTTATTATTATTATTATTATTTATCTTTGCATTAAGTGTTGTTTTAACTTTTTTCTGGAAATGTATTTTTATTATTATATATTAATCATCCATCTTCTGCTGCTTAGCCATTGTCAGGTCGTGGGGGCAGCATCCTTAGCAAAGAAGCCCAGACTTATATATTATTATTTTTCATGTGGATTCTTTATTTAAGTTCCATCCTATAGCTTGATAGATAACGTTTTAAGCAGTTATGTTCTTGGTTTAGGTGGTTTATTATAAGCTTGTGTATTGTAATCCTTGTTTGAAAGAAAATAGATAAAATAAACTCAATTTGAATTCGATTTTTTTTTTCTCAATCGACATTAAATATTAGATTTGAAATAATAATGACATAAGTGAATGCTTTTTAATGACATTTAAAAAAAAAAAAAAATCATATGATTTTTATTACCTAACAAATGACTTCAGTAAAATGTTGGTAAAGAAAATACGGAACATTGTAAACCTTTTTTTTTTTTTTTAGCAGAATCAAAGTACAGGTTTAACTATAATGGACTTCATAGAGAATACAACTTTCACAAACCATGTCACTTGCTGATAGTTACATGTCCTGCTGCTGTATTAGACCTGATAATGAACAGTGGAATGCTTGTTAGCAGGGTTTTTGTCGACTATTAAAAATAAACACACTTACAGTTCATCTCAATATTTAGAAGATAATCCTGTCTTTTCCTATACAATAATATGTTCATTCCAGTTGTATCACATTTTCATTAAATCACACACATCATAAATTGCAGAGGCTATTGCTCTGATACAGTTAGCTTCATATGATGTGAAGCATCATCAGCAGTGAGGAGTGGGAGTGTTGTCAACACTGCAGGGTTGGCAGGGGGCAGAGCCACCTACTCAGTCCGTGTGGGAAATGAATGGACTCACAACATCAGACAAGCAGACCCTTTGTGGAGGGAGAAGAAGACAGAGGTTTGGTGATGAGCATTGAAGGACAGATCTCTACTGTAACCACTATATGTTCTTTATAGATTAATGTCTAATTTGAGACTAAAAGCCTGCTCTAAAACATGTCACATTTGGGAGAATTGTAGCATAGACCCTCAGGTGTTAAGTGTTCTAGTAGGTGCAGCAGGTTTATTGAGAGGCTGTTATCTCCCCACGCTCAGTGATGAATCACAGTCTTCAGCTGGCTCTTCATCAGCCTTTAGGACAGTCATCATCACACAGCTAGACGTACAATCTCACATGGGAATATACTATATACAATGTATTAATGCTTTTCAGGTCTTGATTTCATGTCCATAAAGAGAGGAAAGGGAGACGCTTGTTATCAATACTTCAATACAGCTTTAACCCAGTCTGGGTGCAAATGGCTCATATTTCAAGGAAAAACAAACTCAAACCTGCAGACACACAAAGGCATCATCTCAGTAGATCAGTGGTTCTCAGCGCTTTCAGCCCGCGATCCCCAAGAATAAAGATGGTTGAACACTGGCATGAATATTCAGGTCAGTCATGTGGTGGAAAAAGTGGTGAAATGGGATTTTAAAAACCACAGAAATAGGTTAAAAGTTGCAAATTAGAGTGGCCAGAAACAGGACAAGCTGTAAAAAGGGTTCAAAGTGTTAATATTGGAACAATTCGTAGAAGTTAGTTTAAACTGTCATGTAATGGGCATGACAAATCATGAATGTGGTTAAATTGGCAAAAATAATCATGAAAAGAGAATACAATAATGGATCAAGATATGTGACATAAGGTGAGAAAAAGTTATTTAAATTTGATGAAGTGTCAGCAAAAAAGTTGCAAAAATGCATTAAAAGCTGCAAAAATATGGCAAAAAAAGTGATGAAAATAGGTTACAATACAGCAAGTTTGGTGTAGTTGCAGAAAAAGGGTAAAAATAAGCAAAAATGGGCTCAAATTGTTCAAAAATGTATTTTACTTTTGATTGTTTTCCAGTTTTGAAGTGACATTCTGAATCTTCATCCCCACCTAGTGGCAGGAATAAAGATACAGGCTTCTGTTTTCTCTCCATGTCTTTCAGTGACTAATGTTTGGAACAAGGAGGGGCTCATGGCAGCACAATGACATGGTTGCAGACAAAAATAATTGGTTTAAAAAAATTTGTTTTTTTTTTAAGAACAATTAGATGAAATTTCTACAATTTCCCACGGCACACCTGACGAACTATCACAGCAGACAGTGGTTGAAAACCCCTGCTTTAACCAATTACAAAAGATACAAATGTTTAATCTCGTACATTTCAAAAGCTTTGTGTGTGTGCACTGCAAGAAATTAGTAAGATTATGTGACTTGTTATGAAAGATACTAATACTGTTAGAATAATGAAAAAAAAACAGCCTATCCCCTCTGTGTAAAGGCTTCGTCCGCAGGAACGGGCATGATACTTGGAAAAGTTATGCTTTATTGGTGGTGCAGATCCATACGAGTTGGCTTCCTCATCTTTGATCAATGACGACCCGAAGAGTCTTCCATATGTTATGTATCCTGATATCATCAACTACCGGGTATTCGCCAAGCCCATACACAGCGGAAGACCTAAAATCTTATCAAAGTTTGGAGGCCTATAACCAGATAGTGTGTGGATGGGTGAGGGAGATGCAGTATCAATTCATCAACAATAGATGTCGTGAAGGCCAAAGTAAGTAATGCAATAACATCAACCTAACCTTAACTGTGTGATATCATGAATACCCAAGAGTTTTTCATTTCAAGGACCTCCAGTTTGATATGCATTAGTCCACAGACCACAGTCTACATTTCTATATACACTGTAAACTACAGAGCACTTATCACTATCAAAGTTTAAATTCACATGCCTGACAAGCAATGGGCTGAACAAATTCGGATGTTTTTCAGATTTTTTCTTCGTAGTTCCTGGTTTAGCTTCGCTAGCCACAAGCGCCTCCTTTCCTCTGATAATTTTTGACATTTTTCTTGTTTGTTATATGTTTTGGAAGTCTATAAAACTTGAAGGGGATATGCTACAAATCTAGAATACCTCTTATCGCGCTAACTTCCGGGATTTAATCAATGTGTGCTGGACTACGAAGCTTGTTGGAGCTTAATCACTATGGCAATTAATGCTGAACGGCTAACCTGCTCTGGCTTGGATGTAAGCGAATCCTAAAGCACCGCCTCCTGACCAATCAGATCTCTTAGAAAATGACCTGCGCATTGATAGATCTGCACCAACCAGGATCTTCTGACAGCTGCGTTTATATTATTGAACAAATGCAATCCTTTTATTTACAATGACATCCTTTAGGAAAGATATAGATCTATATTTGATGGACTGATCTACAGTTAGCTAAAGACGCCTGTGTCTCGATCATATGCGCGAATGCGTGAAGTCATTAATTAATTCATTCATTCATATGCTAACCGCCTTGGCACATACTACAATTAAACAATATGCTCTCATCTCTCATCCCAGTGTGTGTGATAAATTGGTGTACTTAAAAGAAAAATGTGTGTGCTGTAATAAAGTTTAACTGCAGAGTGCTGTTCGTTTATCATCCAATGGATTAATATAACAAATAATCTCACTTTTACGTGTCACGTGTAGTGTCAGTAGCTTCCTGCCTGAGTTCTCTTATTCCTGCCTTTTCTGTAACAACAGGGTTGTTTTTGGTCTGATTATGGATTTTAATTAATCATCATTTCAAACTTTAGTAACCTGGTCGGTACCAAGTTATGAAGTGGATCATGGTCTATCTAACCAATTGGCTTTGTTCGTCTGCTGAATATCGCCAATGTGGTGACTCCCTTGTTGTTGATGCACCGTGAAAAATCCTCTATTATAATAATAAAGAAATTAATCTAACAGAATTATGTGCACATTTAGTCACAAAAAGGCCAAAAACACAGTTTAAACTAACACACTTCATACACTGTTTCAAAAATCTGCCACACACTACGAGCATCCATTACACAAAAATGAATGTACACAAAGTAAAGAGTTGGAGCAGAAAGACATTTATTTATCCAGACATTGAACTCATCTTACTATAACTTCCTGAGTTTCTACTCCATTGGCTTCTTCAGTGTCAAATCCCTCTGTAAACCTCCAACAACTTAAGCTTTACTTCACTAAATTTGGCCCTCAAAGAGTAATACAATTCAAAATTTTCTCCCTATGCTGTGAAGAACTCCTGACAAGAACCCTGATAGCCCCCCCAGCTGGTTCAAATGTACAATTACATCATATGTATGAAGAGGCACAGCGTCTAAGGCAGGGTTGCCCGAATCATTCTCATCGAAGGGCCAAAGATGAATCGCAGAGGAGGGCCGCGGGGCAAAACTAAACATTCATGTGTCAGTGCATGAAATTAAATATGCCAATAATTAACTGTGAAAAATAAACAGTTAAAGTAGTTTTGGAATTAAAGAATACTTTTCATTATTGTGTTTAATGGCATAAAATTATGAAACATCTAAATGTCTTCAAAAACATTTAGTGCAACATAAATTCAACAAAATGGGACACAACATACCCCACCTATATGACCAAAACACAATTTTGAAAGGCCTTGAAAAATCCTTAAAACCTTGAAAAAAAATAATGTATTTGGACATCAGCTTTAATAATAATAAACCAGTTTTATATAGCCCTTTTCAAAGAAAACTCAGACGCTAAACACAATTTCATATATATATATATTTTTTTTTTCTTATGAATGACTGCACTGTATTACATAATTATTTTTTCAAAAACATATATATATAATAAATTAAAAACAATTTAAATATGGGCAGCAGGCCAAAATGAATCCTTTGAGGCCGCGGGCCCCAAATCGGACCGCCATGGTCTAAGGAATAAGATCCAGGATAATAAAGAGGCACAGCAATCTGACACATTCATATAAAAGGTTCAGTGCAACAGGCACAAGGATAAAGCCTGTGATAGACTTCCCTTTATCCTTACTCAGCAGAGAAATAGGCTCCAGCTGGGCCATCGTTTCCAGCAAATAGCATGAAAGCCAAAAGATCTGATTAAAATAAAAAAAAAAAAAACTTTTCTTCTTGTTCCAAAAGTGCACATTTTCAACTTTTGTTCTTGTTAGGTCTCATACTACATGTCGTATGGAATCCACTTGAATGCATATGTGATTTGTCAGATTTGAGGTTTCATGTTGCAGCACAATCAACCAATAGCAGAAGAGATTTAGGAAAGAAATAAGAAAAAATGTGATTGAGGTCTAGTGTTAACTTTCAACCAGCACAAAAAATCTCTCCAGCCTATTAGGCACAAGTGAGGAAGACTTTTCACGCATTCTTTGGTGTAGTCTTTACAAAGAGAAGATAAGTCTACGTTAACTTGGCTTAGAATCAAGACATTACATTTCTTTTTTTTTTTTTTACAAAATACAAAAGCCATTAAGTGTTTAAAAAGCAGCAATGGTACAAACTTGAAAAATTAAACATTTCTTTCAAACACAAAGTGGCTACTTCCTGTTAATGGGTGCAACTTCCTGAGTGATAAATACTTAAAAAATATACAAAGGATTTATGAATTTGAAAAAGCTCTGATCGCAAACTTCAGCTTTTTACTTTCACAACTAAAACAATAATTAATTGTTAAAATAATAATAATACAAATATCACAGGAAGTTGAACCCATTCCTACTTTACAGTAACACAATAAGGCATATGCAGGTAAACTAGGCTAAAGCCATAAGTTAGCAAGTATAATACTTTGTGATACTTTCAAATGTCTTACTTTCAACTTTCGGATTATCATGTTTCAAGTTTATGATTCTTTGATTTTGGTAATGGCAACACTGTGGCACAAAAAAATGGCAACTGTTGATAAGTTGTGACATCTTGTGGACATGTAAGGAGAGTTTTTTATGCAATCAAACTAAAATTGGATTTGAAATATTAAAAAAAAAAAAAATCTGACAACAAAACTATTATTAGGCCGACAATTTTTTTTCAGATGCTGGTTTAGTTTACAAATCAAAAATTAGTCCTCAAGTTGAAATTATACATTTTGTTTACGTTTCCTGAAGTTTTGGTTGCGTTTTCAAAGTTTTTATTTGCGTTTCCTGAAGTTTTGGTTGCGTTTCAACGTCAAAGCTTGTGGGCGGGGCCTCCTCTGAACGATGTTCAAAGTTTTTTTTATTGGTCAGTTTCAAACGATGGTGTAAAAAAAGACTTCCAACATCATCCAGAGAAGGCCCCGCCCACAAGCTTGAAGTTGAAATGCTATCAAAACTTCAGGAAACGCAAACAAAAACTTAAAAAATGCAACCAAAACCGTAAACAAAATTTATAGTTTCATGAGAACTAATTTTTGATTTGTAAACAAAGCCAGCATTAAATATAAAAAATACTAATGACTGTTTTGTTTACAAATCTTTAAAATTTTAAATCCATTTGATTGCATTTAAAAAGACACAGATTTCTCTCCTCTGACATGATTTTAATACTTTTAACATAAAGTAAACTTTGTTTTCTTTCAGGCACAGTTAAAACGAACGTTTGAAGTTAATCAATTCATTCTTTAAGCAGGACATTTCACACATTATGAACAGTGACTCAGCATGAATCACCCTGTTAAAGCACATTACTTCCCTGATTGCTTCCTGGTCCCTGGACGTCAAACACAACCTGACTCCTGACAGTTTTGAACCTGGATCTCTGAGTTCCTGATGGCTTCCTCTCCTTTTTAAAGCACTCTGAGGCCTCAGCAGTCAGCGTGGCTTTTGGAGAAATCCTGCCACACCTGCAACAGCTCTGATGGCCTGAAGTTGTTGGCGATGAGCAGTCGGGTGAAGGTGCACCTGTCATACTCCAGCTTTCTGATCTCAAAAAGGTTCCTTAGAGTGAGAAAGCTGAGTGCATACATGGGGCGAACCCCCAGCACCTGCAGACACAAGCCCACGTAGACGTCCTCCATTGGGATCACACGCACAAACCTGGAAGCCTGGACTATCTGAGCAGCCAGTTCAGTGGAGAATACGTACCCTGCCCCTGACACATAGGGTGGGAAGCTGTCCCCTGGGTACTGCTCCTCAGACAGGTACCACTTACTGTTGGGGTCCCTCCTTGGCCTGCCGTCTCTGATCACAGACCCAGTGATGAAGCTGGTCCTGGGTGACCCCCTCAGGTACGCCAGAAGGTAGAAGACGTTCACAAAGATGTCAGCATCGACCTTCATGGCGTAAGAGGCGTTGGGACAGTGGGAGGCCACCCAGTTCATCATCATCAGCGTCTTGATGGTCAGGTTCTGGTAGCTGTCCACAAAGTTCATCTGGATCACATCCCTGTGCCGTTTGATCTCCTTCTGCAGGCTCTGCTGGAGGAGGGAAGCCTGGGGTTCATTAGCTGAAAGCCCCATGAAGAAAAGTGTCATGGCGTCTTCACCTGAGGAGCCCCACGTGCCCCTGACTGCGTGCCGGGCGGCCACCTCCCAGGGGGCCACGGGAACCAGCAGCAGCAGGAAGGGGCTGCGGACCTGGCACACATAGGGCTGGTTGTGCAGGTACTCGTAGGTGCGGGGGGAGATGAGGCGGTGTTCCTCCGCGGTTAGTGGGGGCGTCCTGACTCTAGTTCCAGTCAGGACGCTCAGGATAAACTGGAGGGACAGAACAACCAAAGCAGAGGCGACAACAAACTTCACCAACCTCCACAGTGAGCTCATCCACATCGCCTCAACTCTTCAGCCGCGTACGAACGACCCCCGACGGCACCAGGCCCGCAACAGACCCCGCTTTGCTCCAACGGGACAACAGGAATAACAGGAAGTAGATCAACCACCTCCGCCCGCAGGAAGAGCAACAGTAGCAAACGTAAACAGCAGCGCCGAATGAGCACGAGTGGAGCCGAAGGTATCCGGAAGTTTACCTCACTGTACGTGCGCGTGTCTGTGTGCCTGTGTGCGCGCGCGTGCGTATTTTAAATTTCATTCTAAATTAAAAACAATTTTTAAAAAGTACAGAAAACACACAATAAATACAACAGAGCTCAATGTAGTTGACCTGCTCTTAACAGGGAGCTTATTTTGCACACACAAAATCTACAAATAACAATTAATGTTTCTTTTATTGGTGTTTGTATATAATTCAAAGCTACTTTTGTTAGTACATTCCTATTTTTTTAAGGTAACATCTTGTCAAATAATCCTGATCATCGTTTAGAAAAAAAAAAAAAACTAATTTTGCACTTAAATGTCATCATATTAACTTTTTTTTTAAACATATTAACAGGTTCTTTGATTGATTTGTGTTGTGTATATTACACAAATTCAATAAAGTTGATTAAAGTTCAATCCAATAAACTAAGGATTTTTACTTGATAAAAACCAAGTTTTTTTTTTTATAAAGGTAAGTTAAATGAAATAAACAGATTGTTTTCATGCTGGTCATGAAATTCTTTTCAGGAATGTTATTTTATATAGATCCAAATTTTACCCATTATTTTGGAATAATTTGAATCCTCTAAATTCTTCACTTTCTAAGTATCAGATAAAGTATATCAACACCCCAGTACCCACCAGACAGTCAAGATAAGTGCAAACATCCTTCTTTTAAAGAAACAGTTTTATTGTAATACAGTTTACAGAGAAACACTGGTTGTTCACCCAGTTGTAAACAAACAAAACAATAAAAACAAACTTAATTTACACAGGCATTCTGAAGGTCAGTGGTTTAGTGTCCTGCCAGTGCAGGAAGGGGATTGATGGTTTGAATGGGGTCGAGAGGGATAAACAGCAACTAGTTTTCTAATTTTGGCCAGTTTAAAACACTATATTTATCAACAAAAGCATAGAGACTTTACTATAACAACTTGAATTCAAGTGGAATTGGCCATTTAAAAAAAAAAAACAAAAAAAAAAAAACATTTCGAGCAATACATAACATTCTCTTGTTCCACATATATGTACTGTATTCACATTTTGCATAAAAAAAAGAACAAAATAAAAAATAAAATCACTGCGTGTTATTAATATACTGAATAATAGGTCCTGCCTCGGATTCATTAAAAAAAAAAAAATCTTTTTGTTGTTCTTTAGCTTTTTTGAATACACACAACTGTGGCTGCAGTGTGATGCCTTCGAGGCCTCGCCACTGCAGGAAAGAAAAATGTGTCCCTCTGTAGAGACACTGATGGAGGAGAAAACTCTGTTTTTCATCGTTTATTCTTTGCACACCTGATGTGAGGAGAGTGATGAGACACTGAGAGGAGTTTAGTCACACAAAGACAAGCAACATGGCTAGATAGAAATAGAGATAGAGAGAGATGGGACATCTAAACTGTTCCACATGTTTGTCAGGGATCAGCAACATTTGGCAAGATCAGCACCTGAAAAAAAATTTATTCTCATAAATGTCCATCCTGTGTTTCCAGCAGTAGAGTTACTCTTAATAAACCCCTTATGGATTATCCTTTTTTTTTGTTTTTTTTTTTGAATTGACCCAATACTTTAATCCCATAGCACAGAAGTAATCTAAATCTAATTGTATTAACTCATGTGAAAACTTGAGTTTTCACAGATGAACTTTATGTTAATACCATATCACATTTCAGCATCCACACATCAGTATATGAATTGGGAGAATATTAATTTTTCCCCCTTGATCTGAATCAGAGATGGACAACTTTTATCACAGTGGGGGCCAAAATAACATGATTGTCTGATCCGAGGGCCATATTATCTACATTGATGGCAGTATTGGGAATATTGACCATTTGAGATGTATAATAGCCAAGAAATTTGGTTTTTGGCTGTTTTTCTTGTCCTTTTGTGTGTTTTTTTCATAATCAATGGTTGTATTTTTGTTGTCGTTTTGAAGATATTTTAAGCATTTTGTGTATTTTTGGAGTTCCTTTGTGCATATTTTCCCATTTGTGTTTTTCTGGAGACATGTTGTGCTTTTGTGGTGTTTCTACTTGGTTTATGTGTTTTTGGTTTTCTTTATATCTCTGAATTGTTTTTGTGCATTTTTTTTTCTGTTGTTTTCTATGTTTTTGTAGTCATTTTGTGCATTTGCTTCGGGAGCAGCAAAAATATATGGTCTAAAATTAAACAATTGTCAAGAATATGGTATGAGCGAACTGTCCTATTTAGTTTGTAAGGGTATTTACCATGAAGCTGTTTAAACCAGAGTGTGTGTTTTAGGGTTTAAATGCTTTAAGACCTGAAAATGTTTGAGACCCTGTTCAAGTTTTATCATCATCAGAGCGATACAGGTTTTTTTTTCTAAGAATGTTGAATTTATTGTCATTACCTAAACAAGTGGACCACTTTAATGTTTTAACATTATTCCACGGACACCCAAGTGATGGCTTATCTTCAAGCCCAGTTTGGGAAATACTAGTTTAAACAATCTAGACTCAAAAACGTAAAAAATAAAAACCTTGATTTACCTGGCATTTTTTCCAGTCAGAAGCCCACAGCGAGGAGAGAAACCATTATTCATGCACACAACAGTCATACAGCTGGAAGTATAAGACAGCTTCCAGTTAGGACCATCGGCCCCCGAAAAACAAAGCCTCCCAAGCTACTGCTACCTCCAAATAGCATCACAAAAATGTAACACTTCAACAGTTTTGTTTTTAAATATGGACCTGAACCCTAATGTATTACTGAAATAGAATTATAATTTGACATTTACACAATTCTGCATAAATATCTCACATTTAATTGGTTTAAATGTGTGATTTTAGATGGAAATGCATAAAACTACTTAAATGTCTGCCTTGAAAACAACTTTGTAAACAGTGAAAAGGTGCTCATCCAGCCAAATCTATTGTGTTCCTGACCTGTATATAAAATGCATATGTGTAGTGGTGCTGTACAAGGAGAAACTGGTCATGAATGATTGTGTGTTGCACCACAAACAGCCTCACATCTCTGTGAAGCCCCCCGAACATGGCCGTCTATGTGAATGTGAATCACTGACTGTACAGAGCTGCGTTCATGCCTCAGGGAAACCTCGCTGCCAAACATTGTCAGAATGTTGCGGCATGCAGTTGCTGTTGTCTTTGGTGCTGGAGTACAAACTGTTGTGGGCATGGGCATCGTTTGAAGTCCAGTTGTTAACATGCACATGGATTTACACACACGGGGGGGAGGGCAGAGGCGGGGTCTGCATGGGGAGCAGGCAGCTGAGCTCTTGGCAGTGGCTTTGGTCGCTGCAGAGGGAGTACAGGGGGGTAGCGGTGGACAGGGCTGAGGTGGCTTATGGGTAAATCCAGATGGATCGGTAGCAGTGTTGCTGTCGTTGAAGGGGGCGGTGATCGCTTACGATCGTTTCCTCCTTCCTTCCAGGTTCCTGAAGTTGGATGGACGGATCTTCATCTCCGCGAACTCGATGGAGTGTTCGTGGCCTTTCCAGTGGAACCAGTTCACGCCCTGGGGAAGCAGTGGAAGGAAGAGGGTGAATTCACCTGGAAATTCACTTAATCAATCACACTAGAACAAGGGTTCCTAAACTTTTCACAGTCCTGTACCCCGTCAGACATTTAACCTCCTACTCCTGCACACTTAAAGGTGCAGTCTGCAACTCTTATAAAAGGGACTTTTTGTCACATTTGCTAAAACTGTCACTATGTAAGGACATCTTTACATGAAACTAGTAGTTTGTGTGAAAAAAAACAGGCTCATCGTGTCCCCCCTGCTGCTCCTGCAGCTTTTGGCAGATTACCAGAATGCCCTGCGACCGAGCAAATAAAAAACAATCAGAGACAGGATTGTGTTTGATGGACTGTCTGACAGCTGTTGCTCACAGTCCCCGCCCCTTTTCCGGAGCTAGAGCGCCGTCTTTTTTACAGTGTATGGTCTGGAGGAGTAGAAGATATAATTGGTGACTTGTCTGCTTGAAAGATAATTACTGCTGCTTGATTTACATTATGTTTGATTTGTAATTGTTACACTAGAACTCTGTAGTGCATGTGTTTTTCATGTGCGCACAGCAGCCTCCGTTTGGGCTGCTGTAAGTGACACTGTGTTGTTGCTGCTGCTGTTGAGGTGTATGCACATTGAGAGAGAGAAGCGCTACAGTAATATACTTTTAACAGAGCATGTTATATTACTGTGATGTTAGCTCCTCTGAGGGAGGGACTTTGGAAAAAGGGCAAGAGAGCAGCGGGGAGGGAGGGAGAGAGAGAGGGTTATGAGAGTTGCGGACTGCTCCTTTAAATAAATAAAACATGTTTTTCAGAATTATCACTCAAGTTATTTAAAAGGCATTTTCAGCAAGAAAAAAAAACCATCTTTTTGACACAATCTGCCAATCATTTGTTGATTGAACATATACCAGTAATACAACATATTCATCACCCTGAAACTGTGAAATACCACTCACTACTACTTTAACGAGAATGGTGCATTTGAGAGGATGAACAGAACTATGCAATGAGAGAGTGTGCATCTTTAATCGTTCCCCACGCAAAGCCTTTTCTGTATTTTGTTTTCATGTTTGTCAAAGCTGAAAATCAACTTTCACAAAAGTACTTGGTGACAAAGGGCATCAAAGTCTTGATAGTAAGTTGGCTAGCATAAAGCAATGTAGCTCTTGTCATTTTTTGCACTTTTTTTTTTGATGAGATTGTTTTTCTGTCACCACTAGAGGGCAGTCTTACAGAGGCCAATGTGTCATTTGTGGCAATGCATGGAGGCTTCTGACTGCTGTTCCATTTATATTCTATTCTATTTTTTTTTCATGTACCCCTTATGATACCCGTACCCTACTTTGAGAACCTAGTAACTACTAGAAGGGACTAAATTGACATCGTGAGGCACGATACACTCCCTCTAGTGGCAGAAGTGATTATTACATAATCAATGTAGGGAGGCTGAAATAAAAATTCACACAATAAAAAGTAGATAACTGAATTATATTTTACATTAAGCATCATTATAAAATGGCAAGACATGAAAAAAATAGTTTAAAATTTAAGATCCAATTTGAATACGAGCAGAAAAAAAAGGGTCCAATTTTTTGTTTACTATGAAAATACTTAAACTCCAAAGAACCTCTTCAGTGGTGTTTTCATTTAATGAAACGACCAAACAAAAAATGCAGCAAAATATTCCAAATTACTTTAAAAAAACAAAAAGCAAGACAGATTCACAAGCAATATATTGATTTGAAAGCTCAAGGGAGGCTTTGCGGTTAGTAAGAAAACTTTACCCAGAAAATAGTTAATGGTTTATATACTGTATACATACAGTATATAAACCATTAACAGAACGGTACTCGGATTGCCTTGAATTTCAATTTGAAAACAAAAATTAGTTAATCAATTGTTTTCTATTCTTCAATTTCCTTTTCTGAACACAAAATTCAATGACCAAAACATACACTGACCCTCTTCAAACTGTGCATGCTGTGCTCACCTTGCTATGACTGTTGTCTCCATATCGTCCCATCAGGTTGACCCGGTGGCAGTTTTTGTACCAGAAGGCTCCCTTATATGACAGAGCACAGTTGGTGACGGCGATATCATTGTCGTGGTCGTAGGTGGAGAACGGCCGCCCGTGGTGGTACGTCATGGAGTCGCCTGAGGAGACGCAGAGCAGAGTGAGCGCTCCTGGACAGCTCCTGTTCTGGTTTTATCACAAGTAACTACTTGTTTGACTAAATGAAACCATACATGGTAATGTCTCTTTTATATGTTGATAAAACAAATTAAAAAGATTAAGAATAATAAAGATTAAAATAATATAGAAACGTCATTATAAAGTATTTAACTATCATGCAAATAAATATACAGTATAAAACCCCATTTGCACAAGATTAGTGTTACCTAGGGACCACATGCGATTTGTAATAATTGCAGAGAATGTCTGTGATGTTAATCCCGTGACAATCGGCCATGTCTCAAACAATTGCCATTAATACAGGTAACGAGTGGAGGACAGAGGAGCCTCTGAAAGAAGAAGTTACAGATCTGTGAGAGCCAGAAATCTTGCTTGTTTGTAGATGACCAAATACTTATTTTACAGAGGGATTTACCAATTAATTCATTAAAAATCCTACAATGTGGTTTTCTGGATTTTTTTTCTTCTTCTCATTTTGTCTCTCATAGTTGAGGTATAACTATGATGAAATCTACAGGCCTCTCTCATCTTTTTAAGTGGGAGTACATGCACAATTGGTGGCTGACGAAATACGTTTTTGCCCCACTGTACATGCTCATAATCGATCACAGTACAAGGTAAACTCAGGCCGTGACACCGAGACGCATGTTTATTTACTTTTGGCGTAGAATGGAGGCAGCATTGGAGTGTTTAGAAAACCTTTTGGGTCCCAGTCCAGCAAAACCTTATCGGCCCGTAATGTACGTCAACAAAAAGAGAAGGCTAAAGAGAAGGAGCAATATCAGAAGCAAATGGTAGATCACGTCCTGCTTTGGACTGTGCGGTAATAATCTTTTTTTTTTTATCTGTTTGTGGCCTTCTATTTAATACAGCTAGCTAGCACTAGCAGTAACACACCACCGAGCTGTGGTCAAAAGCCTGCAAAGTTGTTTTAACATCAACTCACACACTGTTTCACGTTTTCAGATGTCCGTAAATTTATCCCGTGCGAATGCGCCACATAAAAAGCAGACATTGGGGGGTCATTTATGTATTACCTGTGGTCCCTAGGTAAAACTATTCCCGTGCGAATTGGGCTTAAGAGTCAAAAAGTGAAAAATTCAAGTACTATGCAACACAAGTCTCGAAAACGTCTCTACTGTATCTTTTTTCATGCTTTCCCAACCTCTCACCCACCTGCTGTGCCACTGTAGCCGCCAACGTGGACCTTGTAGCGAGTTCGGGGTTCAGATACAGAGAACTTGTCATACTGGGCGTAGGCTGTCTCGCCCTTGTCTCTGAGGTCCACTCGCAGCTCGTACTGTCCACTGGCCGTGATCTTATGTAGGTTGGAGAGACCTGAGAGAAAGACCAGGTAAGTCTTCTGACAACATCTCATGTATTTAAGCAAAAAAAAAGAAAAACATTTTTACATGTGTGAAACCACTTTAACATAAAACAACTGAAAATGTTGTTGTGTGTTTTAAGAAAAGTAAATATTAAAGAATTACCCAGCCAAAATTCATCATTCATGTCTCCAAATCCAGCTGTGTAATTCTTCCAGTTACGGAAAAACTCCAGTCGGCCGCTCTGACGACGCAGGAAGATCTGTCGACAACAAGTTACAAGAAGTTACCATTATCAGCTGTTCCACGTCCGTTTGAGTGAGTCAGAGACTATCCTGATGTAAAAGCATAACAGCACAAAAAGATCAAACAACAACCAAATGTTTTTGCCTCATCGCATTAGAACTCTAGAAATCAGAATGAACTGTTGTTGACTTACAATCCATCCACCGCCGTCTGAGCTCATGTCACAGAACACCTGCAGGGGCTGGTTCTCGTCTCCGCCCACGTAGATGGTGTAGAGGCCTGATGAGGTGTCGCCGTTCAGCAGGGCCTGGGAGCAGTCCCTGGGGTGTCTGTACAGCACACCAGCTACACAATACAAACACACACATGGTAGTAGTGATGAGGGGGGCCAAGTAGAGCCCTAATTCTCACTGCGTTGCTTTAAATCACATTAGATACAGATCCACGAACTAAGTTAATCATGGAGTTCCACAAGTTTCTCTTTCAGGACCATTACTTTTTATAGCACTTTATCAACTTTCCCTGAAACACAGACACTACACAGATCTGTTTATGTTAAGGGTCAGAGAGAAAATACTAGCTGCTAGTACTTAGTCTATTTTTAGGAGTCGGTAGGTTTCTCCTTATAAACTAGGATAAAATTATTTGAGCAGAAAGGTAACTTAAAGGAAAGATAGCTGATATTCAAAAGCCAGCATGATTTTGAATGTAGCCTCCGTGATGGCTCAGCCTTTACCCCTCTCCCCTGTCTCACTCACATGCATGCGCACAGCTGCTGCAGAAGCAGACCTCAGTTCATCGCTTGTATTGTGTAGAAACTTCGTTGTCTCATGTCTCATTTAGCAGTAAGTAAATAATAAACTTTACCATTATATACGTTAATAAAACGTGACCAAAAACTCTGTTTTAACTCTGTCAGCGGTGACGTGCTTTCAGTGTGAGCTTGTGCATGCGAGGGATCGAGAACGAACAGGGAGACGTGATTGGTTAAAAAAAAAAAAAACGGTTATTTTTTTTTCCATTGGTCAAAGTTATTACAGGTTTACAGCTGCTACAGATGACAGATTTTCTTCATTCCTTTTTCAGAGCACATAAGATCTTAATTTCTGTCAGGACATACTGTAAAGACAATTTCAACCAAAAACTTAAAAAGTGTATCTGGAGGAAATCGCCTACCCTAGCTTTCAAGCAGTGGTACCCAACTTTGATGTGTCACGGACCACTTTCATACCAGTGTGTGTGTGCGCACGTGTGTGTGAATCAAGCTGAACTGGAAGTAGGAATTTTTCAAAAATATTCTTTCTTTGTAATGGTCTGCAACCCATTGGTTGGGGACCACTTATTTAGATAGCATCGCTCAGTACCAAAGTGGAAGATGTTGCTATTTATGACATGTATTCTTTAATTCTAATATTAAGCAATCAAGGACCGTCATCTTCCACCAATGTTTTGTCTCTAAATCTAAATGTAGGAGCTTATATATGATTATTTTAGAGAGAAAAAAACATTTTCAATTGAAATCAGCTCTCTGCATGTATTTTGCAAGTTAAACAGTCAAAATGGTTCACGAGTTTTGCACAACCTGCATGCTCTCACTCTATACGCCATCTAATGTTTTTTAGTTATTTACACTGATTTACTGACTGCACAGGCCTAAAAACTGCTATTGTGTCCCAATAAAAGCATGAGAGCTGCTCACTGGTGGTGAACACGGTTGTGATGATTCGACTCCTCTTGGGTCCGGCGAGCGCCTGTAGCTTCACTGAATACTTGGTGGAGGCGCCGAGCTGAGCCATGTTGTAGGACACAGCGTTGGGACTCAGCACCACCTCCTAGAGGAGCACACATGTATTACAGGTTACACACACATCATTGGTTCAACGTGAGGGGATGTGAATGTTGGGGTGCTCTCTCCTGACCCGGGTGAGGCCGGTGCCTGACTCAAAGCTGAGGATGTAACCGGTGATGTCAGCGCGAGGAGGTTTCCACGTCAGCAGGGCGCTCTCTGTTTGTACGCTGCTGGCTGTCAGGTCATGGGGGGCATCCACATCTGAAGACACAAATAAAGACCTCCTCTATCAGATTAAGGAGCCTTCCATTGGTATCACCAAAGCACTGTAAACAGACCTGTTGTAAAGTCGGTTGTCGTGGCGGCACTCTTGGCTAACTCCCTCACAGCGTAGACCTTGACGGTGTAGTGTGTCGCTGGGGTCAGGGAGCTCATCTCAAACTCCACCACATTTCCTGAGACGCGCTCCGTCACTGGGGACACTGGGAGACACAGAGACACATACAGGACAGTGAAATAATATGAGAACCAACATGTGGGACAAACCACAGGGAAGAAAGTACCATAGTCTGAGGCTAAAAGCAGCTATTTTGTTCTTTAAGGGTTCCTGATTATTGTTTAAAAAAACGGCAATGGCTAGCCTTACGGTTGCCGTATTAATATACCGACATTCTCTCCGTACGCAGTGCCTCTATTTGACCAGTTTAGGTCACGTGACTAAGACTAAATCTAACCCTAACCCTAAAAATTGTTGCGATATTGGGTTATAACCTAACCCTAACCCTAAGATGCTACATACTTGTACTTTGGTAACCGTACCGATAGCACTGAGGGTTGTCCGTACGGCAACCTTACAAATAGACATTTTTGTTAAGAAAAAAAGACTAAACCTTTATCACATTTAAGGTAAAAGTAAATGTAGTGTAAAAGTTCAATTGTTAAAGTATGCTCCATAGCAGTTCTGTGTGCAAAAACCCTCAAATATAGACTGGAGACAATTTAAATCAATCAAGTTTTATTTCTAAAGCGTTGTAACAACCAAAGTTGACCAAAATGCTGAATAATAAAAATATAGTTTCAAAAAGGCATGATGTATAATTATAAACAGACCATTGTCACAATTACAAGTGGCACAAAACTATGTGTCAAATGCCAAATGCAATTTCAGGATGTCCTAAATCGGACGCTAGAGTGAATAAAAGGTTAGGGTTAGAATTAAAGACTATTTTTTTGGGTATTTGTGTTCATTAATCTCCTTTTCCTAACATACACACACGTATACAGTACATACTAGAAGTGGAACAAAATATTGCGATTTTGCGATGATAAAACATCAAATGATGTCTTGTCAAGGGTCTGAGTAGTACCGTTGTATCCAAGCTTGGTGGTTTTTTTTCATTTCATATCTTGTTTTTTGTTGTTGTTATAACCAGTTTTAATCTTTTTTTGCCCTTTTAAATGTTTCCCCCCCATGCCTGCATAAGTCGTCTAAGATTACCAACACTATAAGAAGTGCCATCTGTTTGCGACATCTATGCATGTTAAAATGAAGTAATTACAAGTTTGTTCTTTTGCTCAATTGTGACTGTCCCCAGCCCTGGGTAAAGGAGGACAAACATACATCCAGGGGTAGGGGGATGCAAGGAAAAGGAATTTAGGAGAACAACGCCTACCCCCCCAAACAAGTTTATTTTTTCTCCACTTATCAAACCATCCTATCATAATGATCTTTTGGGACCAACATTGTGTATCCCATCATATAATGAACTCAGAGTATCATCCATATACACACATACCTGTGTCTGCACTGTATGTAATGACGTAACCATCCACGGTGGCGATGGCGGGTTGCCACAGCAACAAAGCATCTGTGTCTGTGATGTTGACTGCAGTCAGACCACGAGGCTTATCCAGAGCTGTAACACACACACACACACACACACACACACACACACACACACACACACACACACACACACACACACACACACACACACACACACACACTTAGATAAACTACACAAACAGTGTAAACAAGCCTTTTGATAATTAATTACAATTATGTCATAATCATAATTGTAATTTATTTTTTTAAAACTGTTGTTGTCGTAATCGTATCTAAATTACAATTGAGTTAGATAATTGACTTTGTAGTTGTATATGCCATGAAAATTCTATAAAAATCAATTTTATATGATAAATAAAACCAGGGAACCATGTTATAGTTCTATATACAGTTCTACACATATGTAGTTACCAATTATTAAAATATGTTTCATTTCAAGCTTTCCCACATTTTACTATTTAAAAAAAATGAAATTTAGGGGTATACTGACACACAAAAGCCTCAGACGCCTACACCAAAAAATATTAAAACCTATATTTTGATTGATTAGGTAGCCTAACAAGGTAACCAATAGATAGGGGGAAAAAAGTGTATTTTACAGCTGATTTAGGACCAGTTATCATTAGAGATGCTAACAGAAAGCTAACACAAGAGGACGGTTCACTTTTATCAGGTTATTTATTTCAGGGTCTGTAATTGTGATTCATTTTGTGATTGTGATTAATTAACTTGAGAATGTAATTGTAACTGGAAAAAATGCTGGTAACCGTAAGCGTAATTAAATTGTAATTGAACATGGATAATTGAAAACTGTAACTGAAAAATTTAATTGACCCCAACCCTGCCTGATTTGGATTATTAAAAAAAACCAAACTAAAATCTAAGCAATTAATTCAAATTACAGTCTACATTCAAAGCACTTCCAGGTTGCTTATTTTGAAATCTATTTTGGGTGTAAATGGTTAGAACGATGAAAATTGTGTTATTAATATGAATATTAATATTTGCTCAGCGTGTGATGTGTGTGTTGCCTGGGTTACCTGTGGTCAAGCTGTTCGAGCCAGGCTCGCTCTCTCTCTGACCCTTAACGGCCACAACAGTGACCTCGTAGGTGACCCCGGGTGTGAGGTTGGGCAACATGGTCTGAGACTCCAAGCCGTCCACGGTCACAGTCTTTGCGTAGCCTGATAAGAAAAATAATAATCCTGATGTCACATGGTCAGGTACATGATGATTCCTTGAGAGTCATCAGCAGATGTCACACATTTAAATAACATTTTTAATGAATTCATCAATTTATTGATGTATTTATTCTAACGAGTAAAAACAGATGAAAAAGAATAAACAAAAAAATTCAAAATCCAATAAAACTAAATGCACAAATAAATACTCCAATTGAGTTATTAGGAAAAAAGAACAAAATAAATAAATAAAATACAATTAACAGGCGCCATTAACGTCTGTGAGATTTACATTCTGTACTTTTCTGTACAACAGATATATCTTTTATTAAAAAATAATAACTGCATTATATTTATACTTTTTTAATCGTTTTGTCAATATTGTTCCACAAAACCACCCCACAAATGAAAATACATCATACTTTTTAAATTGGTCCGAGCATAATGTTGTTTTAAGTTTACTTTCCCTCTAAAGTTATAACCCCCTGTCTTTCTTTGAACAGTGTTTGTATGTTTAAAGCAGTTTATTTTTTGCTTCATGCATTATCTGTGCAGTCGTAAATTCTACCAGATCGCCAAACTTAATGTGACGCTAATGTGGACTTAGAAATTAATGAGAAATGTGCACTAGTATTCAAAGTAATAAAGTACAAATACTTTGTTATTGTACTTAAGTAGTTTTTTCTGGTATATGTACTTTACTTGAGTATTTATTTTGATGGCAATATTTTACTCCTTACTTTTTTTAAACAATTATCTGTACTTTCTACTACTTACATTTTAAAAATTAGCTCGTTCCTTTAACTACTTACTAAAAGACGCACAATTTTGGTAGCTTGAGTTTTTTTTCTGTTAAGCAGGTCCCTTAGTTTTATGGTTAACATTAACAACAGTTTTTAAAAATGTTAAACTCAAAGCTGCTCTGGGTTTAATTGAGCATTTGCATTTATTTTCTTAAAACATTTTATTTACACATTTGATCTATTATGAGTGCTAAAGTCGCCAGGTGTTCAAAGATAAGAGATTTAACTTGTTTCCATGTACCTACCAGTATTATTGAAGGGACCTTTCTTTTTACTTTTTTACTTAACTACATGTAGTAGCATGTACTTTTACTCAAGTAAAGGAGCAAGTTCAATACTTTTTCTATTACCAGTCATTTTTAGTGGTCAGGTTAGCTTTCCTGAAACTGCCAGCAGGGGGCAGCACCTACTCATTATTCGGAAAGGATCCTTATGGAAACTCATAAAGAAAAATGACCCTGCAGTAATTATTGATTGAAATATTAACAATTATTACAATATATTAAACTATGGCAACTTTATATATGCTTTTTTTTAAGTTATTATTGATATTCTATAGAAACTTTTCTCCCATGTGTAATTCATATATATAGGATTTCTCAACACATGAACTCACTGACCTCCATGGGCCGGTACGTAGGTCACCCTGTAGTTGTCCACCCGAGCTCTCGGTGTCACCCAGTGAACTGTGGCGGACGTGTCGGTGACATCAGAGAAGCGGATACCTTTGGGTGAACCCATGTCTGACGCAGAAAAGACAAGCATCCAAAAACACAAGCGTTTGTCAGTGTGAGTGCAGGCCAATATGTGGCTGAGGACTGAACAAGCAGCTCATACAGACAGTCTCCAAATGAGCATTGGCTGCTACAAAAGAAGAAGAAGAAGCAGACAATAAAAGCTGCCAACATATTGGGTAATTGAAGCTAGGGCAGATCCACCACCCAAAGGCACTGGTTTATTTCAAAGCAAAGCAAAGGAAGAGGGAGTAAGGAGGTACAAGCAGACAAAAGGAGGCCTGGGTTAATGTCAGAGAACCTTCCAGTTAACAGCAAAAGCTACAGTATCTTGCGTGACAGACCTGAGGAGATTAACTCGCCCCCAATTCATTGCAACACAAAAGTGAAACATGCTCGACGCACACCAAGAGTAAAGCATCACCCTCAGGGAGGAAAGAGGACAGAGCCCCCCCCCCTCCACCTAAGATGACTATAACAGCTACAGCTACCTCCACACTGCAAGGGCACACACGGACGCAGAGGGCCGGACTTTCACAGAGTACATTAGACAGGACTGGACAGAGACGACAGGTCAAATGAAGGTTGATTAAAAGTCCAGAGTCATGTCGGGCTGATGATCACAGCAGCAACAGCAACGCAATGACCTTGGGTGAAGTTTCCATAGATTCAAAAACATTAAGACATTTATATATTGTTCAAGATTTACAACTACCTTATTATCAGAGGTACTAGTGTTGAAACGGTTATGGGCACAACTTCCTGTATCATAAAAGAGAATGTCTAAAACAGCTGATGGAGCGCTGCAGACAAGGAAATCCTATGGTAAATGCTGACATCTACATTGGGGTTGTTTATCATTCAAAAAATAATAGTTGACCTTGAATTTTCCTAATTTGATGGGTAAAATTGATTAAGCATAAAAAGATCATGATATTTTTTTCAATGTGCTGAACACATATCACACGTATAATATTGCACTTTCTTGTAAAATTGACCTCAGGCTGGTATCAGGACCCCTAATCAAACATTTTACTCAAGGTACAAAGTAATAACAAATGACACACACATTTAAGATGTCAATGCATTGTAAATATGCCATCTGGAGAATAAAAGAATAAAAAAAAAGTGTGTAAGTGTCTACTCGAATTTTTCTTATCTTGTTTGTGTATCATTTTCTGCTATAGTTATCAAGCTTTTTCGCATTTTTGGGCAAAATAATGTCTGTAGTTAATGATCCAGAAGTGCCAGTTTTTCAAAACAAGGTATCCAGAACTAAGATCTAAAACGCTCATGGAGCACTGCAGACATTGCCATCCTATGTGAAATACTGACATCTTCTGAGATTATTAAGTGAATTATCTTATGTTGTAATTGACATCTTTTGGAAACATGGGTTTCTACTGTGTAGCAAATTACTGCACAAATAGACAGAAAAAGGCTTTTGGTGTCCATTTTTAATGATTCCAGCTAAAAAAGAGCAATGTGGAAGAGTGGTAGCAGCACTAAGGTTGTAAGGCTGTTATCAAGACGGGTACAAAGTATTAACTAATGACAATAATGATTAAACACATACGGCATCAGTAGGAAAAATTGCCGAAAATTATTTTCGGCAGTGGCTACGATTGCCATATCAATATAGCGACATTCAATCCGTATGCAGTGCCCCTCATTGGCCAGTTTAGGTCACGTGATAAGGTCAGTCATTGGCCAGTTTAAGTCACATGACTAAGACTAAACCTATCTGTATACCTAACACTAACCCTAAAAATTGTTGCGATATAGGGTTATAACCTAACCGTAACACGAAGACGCTACGTACGTGTACTTTGGTAACCGAACCAATAACACCAGGGGTTGACCGTACGGCAACCATACGAATAGACACTTTCTTTATTGTCTCTCAGTTGTGTAGGGGTCGACTTTAAGTTTTCTAATCTTGTCTATGTGCGATAGTTATACATTTTTGCATTTTTCTAACAAAATTATGTTTGTCCTAAACTATCCAGAAGTGCCAGTTTTAATTCAATTAAATATCCAGAAAAAGAATGAAAATAAAATAAGTTTTATTTAAAAAAATTTTTTTATTCTGTCGACCTAGTGGTTGGGGACCACATGCTTACAGGATAGGAGTATAGACTAATCCAAGGGTTTTGAAAGATAGTGTCTATTTGTACGGTTGCTATTACCGTTACCGAAGTACACGTACGTAGCGTCTTCGTGTTACGGTTAGGTTATAACCCTATATCGCAACAATTTCTAGGGTTAGGGTTAGGTTTAGGGAAAGGTTTAGTCTTACTCATGTGACCTAAACTGGCTAAATAGAGGCACTGTGTATGGATAGAATGTCGGTATATTGATACGGCAACCATACGGATAGCTACTGCCTTTTTGAAATGGATGGAATTCCAGTTTGCAGCAAGTAAGGTTTGAGACAACAGAAAAAAATACAATTTCTGTACTTTTTTTTTCTTCTTCCCAGATCAACAGGAAGTTGTGGCCCTGAGAATGAGGTCAATGTTTGTTGAGTAATTGCACTTGTACAGCCTTACAGCTGCTATTAGACCAGATGGAGCATATGCCTACTTACTAAAGTGAGTGAGTGAAATTAGTAATCAGATTATTGACTTAATTATGGATTTAAATAATTGAATTTGGTGTACAAGAGAAAAGGTGATCATTTCCCAAACCTTTGGTAAAAGTTGTTTTGGACACCAAGGAGCTTTGCTGTGAAGTTAGAAGACAAAACACGCCGGTAATGTCGAGGACAAGATGTTAGAACAGTGACAACACCCAGAGTGAAATACACGCCCAAAGCTCCTGCTTGGATTTCTCCTTCCAGCCCCATAACCATGTACCTGTTCTGACCGACTCCAATACAGACTTGGAGTGCCTTCCCAAAACGAGACCAAACATCTCGATTTTGTACTCAGTGTCCTCGGCGAGATCCATAATTGTCATGCTCCTCTCATCCCCAGACAACACTAGCTCTCTCGGCTGGCCGGTGCCCTCGACCTCGCTGACCATTACCACAAAGGTGTCAAAGACGTCCTCATCGACCGTCCAGCTCACGTTAAAGCTCCAGGGGGTGACATTGGAGACCAGGAGGGCCTGCACCTCCGGTTCAACTTCTGAGTGACAGGGGTGGAAGTCAGTTTTCCTCCAAAACGAAACTTCAGAAAGCTTTGATACTCAAAAAATATGTTGGCAGAGGAGAGTGAATCAGCATGACTTTTTAGAGATAGATAAACATCTCAGAGTGAAAGAAAAAAAAATGTGTAAATGATCACAATGAACACTTCTTGGAAACCAAGAAAAAATGTTTCAGGTACACATAAATGAAATGAAATGAGGCCAGTCTATGTAGTTTCATCTTTTAAGAAGCTCTGGACAAAATAAATCATATCAATTCTTGATCTTATTGCTCAGATTGTTGTTGAAGTGGACAGGTGAAATGGAAATGCAGAGAAAACAGAGAAAACAAGACAATCTCACATCTAACTACAGAAGTGCATTTCTGTCTCAAATTGTATTACTGTATATTCATGCCCCTTATGTTTTGTTAAATTTTGATTACATTGCGTTGCTACTTTAAAAGATATCCTTCAAACTCAGCAAGTGTGAAAAAACTTTTACATTTTAATTAAAAGTCCTCTCACATCAAAATCATGTCGTTCAAAACCTATTGAAGTCAATTGATGCCTATTGCAGCTCACACAGGGCTTTCCCATACGAGCTGCACTTGAAAAACTGCCCTGAAATGCCTCAAATTCATTTGATTCAGCTTTTATGGGGCAATCTGTAAAAGAGGTTTGAGTCAAAAGACAGCTGCTTCCCTCAGAATAGTGTTAAAAGGCTGTACAGTGCCGAGTAATCATCCAGCTATATGCATACAGGGAGAGTGGGCATGTAAAAGCTGGTAGTCAGGCAGTCATTAACGGAGGCTAATAATGGCAGCGATAGGAAGAGAGGCTGAGAGGCAGCAGGAGCCTACAGCTGTCGGAGAAAGAGCTCAGCTTCTCCAGAGGATGAGTTTGCTTTTTCTAATTAGCCAGAGAAACTTCCGGAAGCGTGGCAGATGGACGCACGGACTGGACAGAGCTTTTAAAGCAGTCTGGATAGAGGCAGATATGAGTGGGTTCAGGGAAGGCTCTGCTAAACTCAGCACTAGTGCTCATTAAAACACTACACCAAGTGTGAGGGTCTCAGGGGTCCTTGAACTTGCCTGAAAGCCCCCCTTTTCTTCTTTGTGAGGGGGAGAAAGCGTGAGGCATTTGTTGTGAGAAGAAGGGGTGGAAATGAGAAGCAGAGTATACAAATCCCAGGGAGCTGTCACTCTTCATTAGCCGCCGGGCAGCTTTATGTGGTCAGCACAAGAAAGCTAACATGTGCTAGCTTTGCTACTGATTTTACCGTCCCAAAACCTCCACCCTCCCTTTCAAAACCAATCCCTGGTCACATAAAGGGCTGTTGTTGGAGGACGGAGGCTGTCGCCAGCAAACACACTGAGAAGGGGGTCTACGAGTTGAAGTCCGGGCGACTCTCGTCTCGCCTAGGGGTGGACTGGCCATCTGGCATACTGGGCATCGTCCTGGTGGGCCGTCGACCCAGAGAGGGCCGGTCCGTTTTTCTTTTCAAGCGAGTGGAGGCAGATATGGAAACAGATGGCCAAAATGGTCCAAAAATGGCAAAAATGTGGCAAGAAAAGAGTGAAAAGTGACCAAAATGGGCTAAAAGCAGTCAAGAGTGGCCAAAAAATGGGGAAATAAAGAGGAATGGAGCAAATTAGCAAAATGTGGCAAACAATAGTGAAAAAGGGCAAAAATGTGGGACAAAGAGGGGCAAATCGTAGAGGAAAATTAAACAACTAATATTTATTGGGCAAAAGTTAGCTTATTTAGATGAAAAGTGGCCAAAAGAATTCAAGAAAGAACAAAATTGGAAAAAAAGTGTCAAAAAGTAACCTGCAAAAATAGGGGGGGAAAGGAATAATTATTGGTAAAAGGTAGCTAAAATCTAAAAATAGTGTAAGAACTTTTTGAGAAGGGGCAAAAATGGGACAAAGTAAGTAGCAAAATGGTGAAAGTGACCAGGTAAAAATGAGTTAAAAATTGTCCCCATTTTAAGGATTTCTGGGGTCATGATAATTAAAATTAAAGCTGCAAGCAGCATTGAATGGACCGTCGCAACCACACGCATGTTGGGACATGGCGCACGTTGAGGTGTGTTGCATGTCGGGGTGTGGCAGAAATTTTAAGATGTTAACACGTAGCTGACCATTTTCAAGGATTTTATCACAAACTTTTCTGCAATGTTCAGTGCAAATAATAATAGGTGGCGCTATGACTGTGAATGACGGTGGGGTTAAAACATAACCAATTTTTTTGGCAAACTCTTGATAACTACCATAAGCGTAGCACATCATCCAAGTGAACAGGCTGCTGAGCAAAAGACTGGCTTTGATCGTAAGTAAGGGGGAGATCGGGACAAGAATAGACTCGTTTATCCTGTAGTGTGCTATTTTGTACATTAATAACTTCCAGATTAAATGTTTGTTCTTGTTTTTGTTTATTGTGAGAAATGTATGCATTATTGTACAGTGTATAATTATTATTGGCACCGGCAGACCCCCGCGACCCTGATAAACAGGAATAATCGGGTATGAAGATGGATGGATGGATGGGTGATGTATACATCCTCATTGTGACAATGTCATCAGTCTTACCTCTACCGTGATGATGTCATAATTTGACAGAATTTCCACTGTGATGATATCATCAGTCCCAGCTGAGAGAAAATATCATTTTCAAGGGGGTGCTTTTTGAGTCATTTTGACATTTACATGTGCAATTCCCCCCAAAAAATCAAATTTTTCGCAAGTCCTAATATGCGTTCAAATTTTTATGAGTTTTTGAACGTGTTTAGGCCCTCAAAAATGCGATCACTTTTTTGTAAGAATAATAATAATAAAAACGAGGTGCATTACAAAAGGGCCCAAGTTGCCTAATTAAGACAAATAGCCACATGTTGAGGATCACTGACTTAATAGGGGCTTCTACATGGTATCCTCTGATAATGTAGTGGGCTAGTCTAGTCAGACACTGCCAGGGTAGAATTTTTGCCCCAGTCCACCCCTGGTCTCACCTGATAACCCGTAGTTGAAAAAAATGCTGCTTGTTTTGAACTTCGCCCACATCTCTCCATAAAACATCAACTTTTCCTTTCTTTTCCTTAACCAACATTGCACTTATCTCCTATTTCCTCCTGTCAAGGGATGATCAACACTTAATAGAACATAATCAACTTGGCAGCCTTGTTTTATTCAAGCCTTGGTGTAGGTATTTCATGAACCACGCACACCTATTAAAATTGTTAGGTGTTCCGCCACCCCATTAACATGCAGACAATGGACAACGTTGAGTGAATGCCATATTCTGCATGGCCCAACGAGCCTCCTGGCACTGGCACCGCAGCACCGGAGCCCAAGGGCAATGGCAGCATGAGAATGAAGAGCTGTCGCGGCTTTGAGGAACTGGGGATGCATACAGACGAGCGGCCTCCCACAGAGTGATTAAAGTGCCTCAGGGATTTCTTCCTCCGTCAGTCTTCCCGTCTTTTATTTTCTTCCACCATACTGATAGATTTGTCGGTAAAATACTGAACGCTAATGATATACATTTTAAGACATTTGTAAATATGGTTGCGTTGACTGTCTTGTGTAGGTAAAATTATCTCCTGATGGCACAAAGGATGCTAAAACAGCCTTGGTCTGGTTTCACTGTTTAAAGCCCTCCCATTCAGAACACACTGTGATTTAGAGCTTTTTAATTGCTGCTAATCACTGTGATTTGTAGGGTAGGAGTGGACAAAGCGCACCTGTTGTTTGGACTCTTTCCTGGTCATGTGACCAACCAGGGCTTGTTAAAGGGTGGACATGTACTAACAGACATGTTGACTGATTTTTTCAGCGTTGGATCAAATGTGGATCTCCTCATGGAATGCTTTATTGTTTGGGTGTAAATTAAACAATCTGTAGTGATTAAAATGAAAAACTATGTGCATGTTGTACGGTTCTCAGGCCCGTGGACCAGATGCAGCCCGTAAAACCATCTAATTTGACCAACAGGACGATGTGGGTCTCAGTGGAAATTGCAGGGAAAAAACTAACTCTAACTGAACATTCGACACAAATTATTATTATGCTTGGAGTTTTCTTGTCCCACCTCGTTGAGATAACGCTGCTCCATATTTGGCCCTTGAACTAATAATGATATAGTTGTTGTGTTGGGAGTGGTTTACACAATAAATATTGCAATTAGTCAAAGAGTGGCCTTAAAATAGACAACACATATATATATATATATATGTATGAGAATAAACTAAATTTTGTCTTCATCAGAAGTCTGAAACAAAGACTAAGACAACTACTCACTATCAAAGTTATCACTATAATAGAAATTTACTTTCACTCATACACCTCAAAGAGAGTTGGAAACCTTTTTATATCAAACTTAAAAGGTAGAGTCTCATTGTAGATTTGATCACAGAAAAAAAAAGATGCAGTAAAAAGGAGTTCATAGGTGAAGTTTATCATTAATATTATTCTGATGGAAAAGAGTTAAAGGCATTGGTTAATCCGAGGAGTTTGCCAAGGAAAGAAAGAAGTGCGTGAAAAGAGCGAGGCCTGAGCAACACTTTTGATACCTGTGATGGTGTCAGCAAACACGGGCTCTAAAAGCTGCCCTTTGAACACCCCGTACAAGTTGGCCCTGTACCAGGTGGCGGGGGAGAGGCCAGAGATGGGGAGGCTGCGAGCGTCAGCAGGCAAGGTGTGGTTTTGCCACTTGGCGCCCGTTTCTGCATCCGTCACCTCGACCGTAAAGGCCTGGAATGCCCCGTCCTCAGTGGACCAGGACAGCAGGAAGCTGTCCCATGACACGTCGCTGATGGTGACGTTGGTCAGTACGGGCTTATCCTCCTCTGGGTGATGACAGACAGACCAACAACACACAAAATGGTTAAACCAATTCAACGTGGATGACTGGAGCCAGAACTGGTATGCAGGTTATCCGTTAAAGTTGAGGTTTTGTTTATTTATTTTCAGGAAATGTCTTATCCCCCACATGTTTCGACCGTCAACTGCCAGTCTTCGGCAGAGGAGTTCAGCTGATCGCCTTTGATGTTTCTTTTGAAGTTTCACTTGACTTCCATGTAATAGTTCCAGTGAGATTAATTTTCTTCTTTTTAACAGTATGTTAAGTTGAGGTTTTGTTTATTCAGACAAGGTTTTTCAGGACATTTTTTTATCTCCTGACATGTTTCGACTATCAACTGCCAGTTTTCGTTATATGAGTTCTGTTAATGGTTCTTTGATGGTTCCTTTGAAGTTTCACTTGACTTCCACGTAATAGTTCCAGCAAGATTAATTTTGTCTTAGAAGACTCGCTGAGTCAGTTGACAGTCAAAACATGTCAGGAGAAACATTTCCTGAAAAACCTTGTCTGAATAAACAAAACCTCAACTTCAAAATTAATTTCACGGAAACTGGGTTATCTGTTGTCGCTCACTGGCCGCTTAAGAACAAACTGTAGAAATATTTCCTAGATCCAAGATATTCTTTAATACATAAAAAGACACATTAACATACACTGTAGGATATTTGGAAATAAACATTACCGGTCGACAATGTATAAAACGCACAAAAACAAACACGTCCTCCCCCATAACAGTGTCTGAGCATCCTCATTTATGTCTCAATGATTTCACTTTGCTGTCGGGGGAAGGAAGAAAAGCAGAAATATTCCCTCCAATCTCCACTACAAAGGTTGAGGGAACAAACAGCCTCATTATCGGCGGCTGCCTATAGCCTCTATATTTCCATATAAGTGGGAAGAGGTAAAGACAGAACGCGAGAAGCAGACATGCTGATGCAGCTTGGGCGCGTTAATGGCTGTGAAAGTGCCATTAACATTTGAAGGCGCAGCGTAGCCCCGCCGGGGCGGCAGAAGTACGCTGTCCACTTCAAATATACGGGGAGGCCGAGCAGCAGCACGTGCAGCAGCCTGTAATTGGAACACATTGTCTGTGCAAGCATTCAGCAAAGAGATGAAAAAATAGAGGGAGATTGAAGGATCAGGTAAACAGCAAGTCTCCCATTTTTCTCTTTTCAGTGTTGCAGAGAGAGGAGTAAATGGAATGTAGACAAGATACCACATGGGCCTGCAGCAAGTGTCTGAGGAGTCATTAAGTATTACTTTGGAATTTACTGAAGTTGTTAGATATACATAAATAGAATAAAAAATATTGGAAAATGAGTCTTGAGTTTCTATTCAAATTTTTGTTTTCTTATACTGTAACTAAATCATGAGCTTTTGGCTGACATGTATCTAAGCTGGAAATCTAAATAAAAATAGCCTTGATTATGGGTGTGCCTCCTGGAGCAGATAAAGCAGAACTGAGTAACTTTTTCACCTTAATAAATTCTTCTCATAGTCCCTGAGAGGGTAATACAAGTGTTTATGGGGTTGATTGGGGGGTCTTTCATCACCCCCTGTTGTTTCTGGCCAGAAAACCACACTTGCAACTTTCCTGCCTCCGACCCGGTGGCAAGACGTACTGCTTTACGGCAGCCCAATACAAACACAATGTTGTCGCAGCAACAGGAACGCACACACACTCGCAATCCAGCGCTCCGTCAGGCAGCACACACACAAATATCTATCTATCTATCTATCTATCTATCTATCTATCTATCTATCTATCTATCTATCTATCTATCTATCTATCCATCCATCCATCCATCCATCCATCCATCCATCCATCCATCCATCCATCCATCCATTCATTCATTCATCCATCCATTTTCAGAGCCGCTTTGTCAGCACAAAAACAAACACATCACACACATTTCCACACTCCCTTCTGTATTACTCCCACATCATTCATTTATTTTCACATGGGACTATATGTGTGAAAGCACCCTTAGGGTCACTGTTAAATTTGGATTTTTCATTGATCAGTTGCTAATGTCTTGGGAGAGCAAAGGGGAGAGAGAGAGCTGTGGGGTGGAACAGGCAGTGAGTTTATACGACAGTGACATAACCAAAAGGGACCTTTAGGGGAAGCGCTAAGCGCAAGTTACTTAGTTCTGCTTTAAGACATGCTCAGTCTACAGAATCTCCATGGAACAATCTATGCTATGCTATACCTCTCTATTCACAATTCTGTCAATCCAACCTAGTCGCCGCAGATTGCATTGTCGACAGGTGCTAGTTTTTATTGGCGGGGTGGGCCCAACAGTGCTGATTCATGACGTAAGAAGCAACCAAAATGTCACAAGCCACCATTCTCAGCCAATAACAATATTGGATTGTAATAGCTGGGTTTCAACCCATAGAGGACAGTCACTCTGATATTTATACAACAAAATTCGCTACTTGGACTAAAATGTCAAGAGTTAGACAAGAATCAGTCACAGCAAATACATTTGCTCTCGGCAGAAAAAAGTGATTTTGACATACTTAATGTGTAATTCTCATATTTAGGTAAGCTCCCAGGATAGATGCTAACAATAACATGTATAAACTACAATATCCTTTAGGTCACTAAACTACTTGGGCCAATCGTATAATGGCACAATTTTTTCTTTCATTGAAGACAGTACGTGTCAGTGAGTTCTGTAGCTTCGTTGTTTCATGACAGGAGCCATATTGAACCTATGGATGCTGTTGGAGATGCATGAGGAAGAGATTAGCAATGCTCCAACCTTCAGTAAAAACTTATCTTTAACATTCTCTTGTCTGCCGATTACATTATTCATGACAGATACAGTAGCCTTTAGAACTTTAAAACTCTAAATTTAGAACTTTAACTTTAAAAACTTTATCTTTAAAGATTCCAACAAGATTCATTTTGTCTTCTTTTTAAATTGTATGTTAAGTTTAGGTTTCGTTTATAAGCCTTTTCACACTCTGTAACTGCGCATGCGCGACCTGGGGGGGTCATAGTTCGAGAGGGATATAAACATAAACAAGTTTGTTCTCTCTGTTGATATTTCCAACCAAACAGCATTTGTAATTTTATTCCAGATATCTTTAGTGTTTTAATAGTATTTATACTATTATTATTACACATATTTGGACTTGAGGGAGGACAAGGGTTTTCCGCTGAAGCCACTTTCGGCCGATCCGAGCACTTTTAAAAACCGATGTGAGCATCTCAGCAGCAGTATCGAAGCGAGGCGGTCCCCTCGCTTCCGCACAGATTACACCTGGTGCACTAAAACACTGACTACCTGGGTCTCCAGTGGGCAGAATTCTGAATCTTCCCAGGAAAGATGCACATATCCGAGTACTTTTGTAAAACCAATGAGAGAAACAGAATCTGTTTCCACATTCCTTCTCCTGAGCTAAGAAAAGGTACATTTACAAAGTACACCATTCACTAACTAGGTGAATGATTATTTTTATGAAGTTGTTTTTTCAAATAAATTTACACATTTGAAGGAAATGCACAAGATGCACACTAAACAGGCTGATAAGTGAAACCGCACTGATCAGCTGATTGGTCACTGTTTAAAAAGGCATAAAAAACTAAAATTTTCATCTCGTGTGCAGCATTAGCTTTAACAGCTAACTCTGCATTTCTGCCTTGGAGACCGATACCACGTTTCCGCCAAAAATCTTTCAAGAAATCAACGCTCTAATGGTAAAAATAATCTAAATCTCTGTCAGACTCGTGGTCAACCAAGGCGAGTTTATCCCTCTTGACCATTGAACTCACGTGTGAGTACTGAACGAGAGTGAGATTTCCGAGTGTGAAAAGGCTTATTCAGACAAGATTTTTAAGGAAATGTTTCATCTCCTGACATGTTCTGCTGATCGCCTTTGAAGTTTCACTTGACTTCCTGTGAGATTCATTTTGTCTTCTTTTTTAACAGTATGTTAAGTTGAGGTTTCTTTTATTTAGACAGTCAAAACATGTCAGGAGATAAAGATTTCCTGAAAAACCTTGTCTGAATAACAAAACAACTCAACATACTTTTTAAAAAGACAAAACTCTTAAAACTAGTATTTTAGAGCAAAATAAATTACAATACAATTTACAATAAAGCTACATAGAAACATTGTTGTCTTATTCTATATTGTGTAGGGTAGGCTAAGGATAAAATCCTGATATATAGCCCAACACTAACTGTAATGATAGTGTATACTACTTTTAGAGAAAAAGGAACTACAAGTTAAGAAAAAACATGTTTTTTCAAAAGCCTGATTTAATTGAAGTACAAATTTTAATATGTTAATATTGTTTTATTGTGGCTAACACCAAAGCTTTCACTACTCTGTGGTTTTGTTTCATACAATCCTGACTCTAATCCTATGATTGTATAAAAAAAAGTAAACATTATACTAATCCCCAGTATGAAACGCCAAACTAAAATTGGAAATGTCACCAAGAAAGTTTCTTTCTAGAAACATGTTGTTATGGTTTTCACTGGGATATCGTCACGCACACCATGTCGTAAAAGTGCTGCTGACTCATCATGATACGTATCTTGTCTGGTTTTCATGTGTGAAATCTGGCCTAAACTCTTCCTTGTTCAAGAAGTTTAAGATCAGAAAAATTGCTTCCTGTCACGACTCGGATTTAGCTCCACTGAGCTCAACGTCTTTTTTTTTTTCGTGCTGGTTAACTTGCGCATGCAGTCGCAGATACGCAAATATCAAATGATCCCCAGAGATATCATCATCTCATAATGATATCTTCCATTTGATATTATACTTTTGTTGTTTTCAGGTGAGCTGAAGCATTGCATGTCGGTTAGTATTTGAATGAGTCAGACCTCGTGTACCTTTTGGTCACTGCAGCACAGATCACTGTCATACATGCAGGATGACGATCAGGCTGAGGTCATGCATTGTCAGTGTTCAATCCTTTAGTTTAGGATCCTTTCAACGCATGCGCGTAGACTACGTAACTTTCCTTCACTCGCAATATTTACAACAGAGCTCCAGGGACGTTTGTTAAATGTTTTAATAGTACAAATGGAAATATGATTGACTGTTTTGTGGTGTTTGTAATTGTTAATTTTTTTAAAAAAAAATGTCTAAAAAAAAAAATGCAAAACATTGACAATCAAAAACTAAACTTAAAATAAAATAAAAACTAAAAATCGGAATTCACTCAAAACATAAATGTATAATTATTTTTAAAGCAGGGTTTCAACCTTTTAAATAGTACAAGAACTGCCGTAAAATAGGCTAACCGTTTGTAAACGCGTTTCGCGCATGCTTTGAAAGGATCCGAAACTATCAGGCTGACATGCATCTCCAATCGCTCTATTTCAAAAATAACTTCTTTATTTATTATTATCAGGGATTTAAAGTACTTTTAGAGCGCATAAAACTGTCTGCATGGTAAATCAGCAAATGGCTCCTTGCCTTGCTCAGAGATGTTTTGTAACATATTCCCTTTTTTTAGGAGCACCTTCAGTTCTAGTGAAGGTAAGGAGAAATTCAGAGCCGTTTCTGGCTATATATAGAATATGACATTGCTTAGGAAGCCATTAGTCACTAAGGGGTCCCCAGAACACAGTCCTCAGCCTCATCCGGAGAGAATAATTCACTTCTCTTCATCCCTAATGTGCTTAAAATTATTTTGCTTTTGAGTTGTGTTCTGGCTCCCAAAAATCATCTGAAAACACTAAATATCTGTATTGTCTATTGACATTCTGATTTTAATCACTTATCTTTCTTGAGAGGCTCAACTTAAAATGTTTAAATTTAAAGACAGGTTTTGATGACTGTCGCCCGTTAACATGAAAAGAATACCAGATTGTAGCAATTCCTTGACCATATATTGAAACTGCTGGCACCCAAACAGCAACGTGCGTAAAGCTCACACAAAACTAGAAACGGCTCTGGTGAAGGCGTAGCATTCCTATTTTTGTGTGGTATATATTTCAATACAGACAGTTCAGCTTCTCTTTGATTCAAAGCTGAATCGTTTCAAGAAATACACTGAGCATGACCAGTTGCCTTCACCTGTTTTACCATAAATCTGAACCTGGAGGATGGAGAATCTTCATAGACACAGTATATTTCATTGGTAAAAGGCATTTGACAAGGTCAAAGAATGATGAAGAATTAGAAAAGCAGACTAGATCAGTGGTTCCCAATCTCTTTTTGTCCCATGTACCCAACTACCCCCTTCACATTTCATTTTTGGAACAGCAGGCTCTAGTAAACCCCTAAATGCATCTCAAACATTGGTTCTAGCTAATTATTGATTGGTTTTCTACTAATGAAATTAAATTATTAATATCTTGTCCAGAACAAAATACATTTGTGTCATCAGCAAACATAATTAATTAAAAAAAATTGGGACACTTTGCAAATATTATTTAAATATATTATAAACAGCTTAGGCCCCAAAACTGAGCCTTGTGGAATTCCACAAGATAATATTTTTTGTTGTGATTTAACACCATTCATTTCTACGGACTGAAATGTATTGTTTAAATAGCTAGATAGCCGTCTGTGTGCTAACCCTCCTATGTCATATATCTCACATTACTGGAATAGTAACGAGTGATTCATAGTGTCAAATGTTTTTGTAATTATTGCCTCCTATTTTCACAAGTGTAGTAAAATGGCCTCTACAGCATAAAGCAATCCTGTTTCAAGAAATCACAAGAAAATATAGTATTTTATTGAGCAATATTCCTGTTAGTTTGTGGTAAATTTGTCCAGAAAATAGCCTAAAAAGGAACCAGGAGCATTTTCAGATTATTTTTGAATTCATGGTTAAATCTTTCCGAGTACCCCCTGCAATGTGCTCCTGTACCCCTGTTTGGGAACCACTGGACGAGATAAACATCAAGAAACAACATGAAGGATTGGATTGTAAATCCTGTAAAAATGTATTATTCAATTTCAAACAAGGGGACTGCTGATTGGTCTTTGTTTCCAGTTTTCTCCTCATTCTGCCCTTCTTTCAAGAAATGGCTTAGTTCCAACATCCTCCTTCTCCTTCAGCCTCTGGAAATATCTTGTTTTTATAGAAACACATTATTATGTTCAGTAGCTGGTCAGTTCCCCTCCAACACGCAATGTCAGCTTGGCAATCTTAATCCTTCCACGTTCTGCCCCCTCTTCATTCTTCGTTCTCTCAGCCCCTCCTGAGAAAGGAGCATGATCCGTGTTTGCACTATGTGTCTGGAGACGATAACGGCTGCGGCCGTGGATTAAAAGGGCGGCTGATTTTATAGACAATGTTTCAAACACGCGTCTCAGCATGTGGCCTTTTATCGGACGGACCGGCAGTTCATCGCGGTCAAATCGCACAAACCCAGGAGGGGAGCAGGGCTCACGCCAGCAATTATCACATGAATGAGCATTGTGCGTGATGCGCGCATGTCTGTACAAACACACACACACACACACACACACACACACACACACACACACCCCACATCCACACACAACCAAAGGTTCACTTCATTCTGTTTAGCCATTCGGTGTCTTCATCACACACACACGACCACACACACAAGGAGCAGACACATGCACGTGCACACTCACACCCTCTCACAAGCTCACATTTTAATGAAACCGTCTGAAGGAAAATGGAAAAGAAGCATCATTTTCTAGAGAAACTTACCAACATTTCCTGCATGCCAGGTTGTTTTTAGCCCTCAGCCGTGCGTTTCACGGGCACTGGTTGCATAACTGAAAGATCCTTTCTGGCAATTTAACCACAAATATGCCATAATCACCTCTTTTCTTGTTACAATTTAAAAAAAAAAAAAAAAGAAAAAAAAGGGAGAAAAATGTAAAATAATCCCACATGCTAGAAATGAGCCTTGATGGGAGGGGGGGGGGGGGGTCGAGAGAGAGAGTGTGACTTACATTCAGAAGCTAACAATGAATTCAATTCATCGCCTTGGTTTGGCTGCGGTACTGAAGGACAAACAGAACGAACCTGCGGTTAATGTGCACGTCTCTTGTTCTTTAACCCAACGCCAGCAGAACCGTGCAGTTTCCCTCAGGCCAAGTCTCAGCTGAAGCTAAGATCTCACTTAGCTCCTGGAGTGTGTGGGCGACTCTTGTTTTTTCAGGACATTTTTAATACCACCATAAATTCACAAGTGTTAAAATAAACTTTGCTGCTTTTTGACAGCAGAGGAACCCATTGCTCATCGGTTTTTAGCTTTAGTAGAAAAATGTGCTTAGAAGGATTAAAAAATAATTACTCACTATGAACAATCACCGATTAATACATTACAGAAAGAAATTACAGCTTCTTAGAAACCTTCATAAATACAGTATGGATGGATTCTACAGTATGTTACATTGATACCTAATGAGTCTGTTAAGTACATTCAGTACATACTGTATAATGAGCCCATTTGTGGCCAAATAGGAAATGTGAACTACATAAATGTGTAAGACTGAAAAATCAAACATTATGGGCCTGTACTACTAAGCTGGATTTCCTCTTATTGCGCTAACTTCCAGGAATTAATCGGCGTATGTTGTCCTACGAAGCTGGCTAACGTAATACGGGCTAAATCACCATGCTGAACACTTAACCTGGTCAGGAGTAGGTTTTATTCTGGCTAGGATCTAAGCGAGTACTAAAGTCCCGCCTCCTGACCAATCAGTTCTCTTACAAAATGACCTGCCCAAGAAAAGGTGGATCATTCTGTGAACACGTCTCTGTGTTTGATGGACTGACCTTCAGCTGATAAAGCCTGCGTGTATCGGGTGCTTTCAGACTGACAAATAAATAAATTAATTAATTAATTAATTTGTTCATGTATTCTGTTGAGAGCCTCAGTCCTGTCAGATAATATAAAATACAAATATTATCCACCTTATGAATTAGGCTGAGCTGTATGAATGCAGCATCAGAGCCACAGAGAAGGTAAAAGTAAAAGTGAAACTGATTCATGTCCGTTGACATAAAAATGTATATTCTCACTAATTTAAGCATTAACACTCATCAACTCCTGCTTTCATTCCTTGATGCTTTTACTGCAGCAACAGTGTTGTTTTTGCTCTGAATTATTGATTTTAATTCTTCATATTTTTAAAGAATTATTCCTCAATTGTGACGTAAATTGCTCTACACAGTTTCTCCGTGTTTGATTGGTCTGACGCTGTATATCTTCCTTCGTAGTACAGCTTCTCTCTGACCGAAAATGTGTGGATAGGTGAAGCGGAGATAAATCCAGAATATACTGATCCAGCCTCGTAGTACAGGCCCTATGTGTATGTTAATGAGGCTGGGGATGTTTGGACATACTCATTATGTGTCACAAGGCTATAGATTCAAGTTTTTACTTTTGTGTCTTTTAGTGTGATTTCTTCTCTTCCCAGATTCTTGTCTCCTCCCTCCTTGAACCAACTGTCCCATGTTTGTCATCAACCTTGTGTATTTATTTAATCTTGGATTGTCATCCTGACTGTTGATATTAGAAACCTCTGTTCAGGTTCAAGGACAGTGGTCATCCCTGCTCTATGACATCAGACTACTCTCCATGGTTAAGAACCATCATTTCCAAAGCGTGTGTTTGCCAGCACTGACCTGTGGGTGCTGAGATGGTTGCAGGGACGCTGGTTCGTCGTCCCCTCTCAGCAACGATGCTGATGGTGTACAGCATGCCGGGTGTCAGGCCCCTCAGGGTTTGGGACTCCGTGTTGCCGGGGACCACGTCCTCAGCCCTGTGACCGTCCGCTGAGACGTAAACCAACCTGTAGGAGTCCAGTTTAGCCAGGGGGCGTCGCCACTCAAGCATCATGGTCGTCTCAGTCACCTCAGCCACTGTCAGGTCTCTGGGAGCGTCCAGGGCTGAGGGAGATGTTTGGAATAAAACACTTTTAGTGCTACTCTTTTTACTTTTAGACTATAGTCCAACCCTGTAAATAGCATTTTATCTTTTCCAAATTCCATGTTCTCCACATAACATTTTTTAGATTCCGTTTTTTTATTTTCCTCACGGTGACGATGTTTCATCAACAGTCTGTCAATTTCCGCGTTCAACAGTAGATTCCATTTTCATTGATCAATTCCGTGATTCAGTACGTATTCTATTAACGCAGAAATAATAGTGCCCTACTATATCATGACTGTATTATGTGTCTCACCTGTTACAGCGTTGGTGGTCGTCGGCAGACTTTCGCGCTCATCTTTCACCGCGGTGACTCCCATTCCGTACTCTGTGCCGGGTCTCAGGCCTGCAGGAGTTAAAGAGGACACTTAAAAAAAGGCTATGATTTGGGGACAAAACGCTCTTTCACCTTTTGTTAGCACAAATTCACAGAGGTGTCGTCAGCACATGAACAGTGAGGCAGCCTGAGTAGTCAAGTGGCCAGCTGTTTGAACGAGTGACTCCAGTGCCCATGGCAAACACAAAAAAAGCACCCTCTTGTGACTCGGTTACACAATAGATCGTAGTCTAATTGCGTTTCATGGTGAGCCTGTGTGGAGTGTCAGAGCTGTATTTGGCATTGATAGATCTATAGGACCCTTGTCCCATGCAGAAGCACTACTGGCTACGATACAGCAGACTGTGGAGGCCCGTTAGTCACCTTATAGGAGCCCTCTTCTCAACTGATCGTTCCTAATTCCTTTATTAACTCTCACAGAGGTCAGCGCACTTCAAGGCTTACAGCATGAAATTACACCTAAGGCCCAGGAAGCTCATCATCAATAAAATCACTAGCGTAAAGGCAATTACAGATAATAAGTGTGTGAAAGGAGTGCTAGAGCAGTGAGGGAGGGTTGATCGAATGAATGGACTCACTGGGTTATTTTCACTCAATGTGCTCCCCCTGGAAGACGAGGACCAAGGCCAGACAAAGACACTGCTAGTCTGTTTTGAAGCTTTGTTTATTTATTACTAACCTTGCTCTGATGATGCACACAGAAGAAATGAGGCCTGATTCTATCAGCAGTGTAGCAAGATGAAAACATGCATGCTTTCCTTTCAGAAGCCTCGCAGCAAAACAACCAGCAGTTTGTCTGATTAACGACTGAATGCCCAACCCCTCTTGGGTGGTTTTCTCATATGAAAAAGGTATTTTGAACCAATACAAACGTGTCTTAAATGCAAAGATTTTAATAGTAAAAGGAACAACTTTTGACTACCTAAGAGGGATTCAACTCCTCACACGGTATCTTTTTTCCTAATAAACCAGGAGAATGTCAACTGTTTTGTTTAAATCAACAGTGTCGGCCTGATGTGGCTGCAGAGAAACGACCCTTTAACTGCTCTTTAAGCCTGATTTGTCAACATCCCAAAAAACAAGTGCTACATTGGGTAAACATGCAAAAAGATTGCACACCCTGTTAGTTCACCTGTTGCGCGCAACTTTTAGAGGTGTTAGTGGAAGAGGAGGATATGGTATCTCTCCAATTACAGCAAACAAGTCTGAATAAACCAAATATATGAGGCTATCTGTAAGAAAGTCAATGCTGTGGGGAGAACAAACAAACAAACAAAAAACAGCAGAAAAGTCAAAGGAAGAAGCTAAGATTTAAGGACAACGGGAAAAAAAAAACAATTTTTCAATCATTTTTGATTCATATGTTACAAACACTTCACTTAAGTGGGACAGATCGATTACATCCCCTTTGGTTCTGCCTACTTTTGCTCCTCCAACAATAACTGCAGTCATCGGTGAGTAAAGCTATGACCATTAGTCCCTTCCTGTGGTAAATAAATGCACAGCTAATCTAATTACATCTCCTCCTCCTAATATTTTTGTGTTCTGGCAGAGAGGTCCAGATTAGATAATCATAACGGGCAAATGTACTGAATAGATGCTTGTGTCATTTTACACATCTGATAGATGGAAGGATACAAGACAACATGTTGCATTTGCATGTGCTGTCAAGTTTGCATGTTTTTTACAGGCTAACTTGAGTAGATCAGCAATTATGAGGAAAAACCAATTAACAGGCTTCTGTACTGATTATAGACATTCAAGAGAGCTATTTAAATACCAGTTATTAGCGTTAAAAAACAGTATTTAGGTTAGCAGTTTGTGTGGAACTCATTGTGAAGCCCCTTCAGAGAATTAGATTGAGTAAATATGCCACACTGTGCTGGAATGTATTACCAATCATCAGTTTGCCAAATACTGATAAAAATCCTAATAAAATGACTCATGTTGAATATTGAGCTATGGGTAGTGACTCATTTTGTAACGTGATAACGAGAAAAATGCAATGCCTACTTTTGGGTTGCCATATTTGTGACAAGCTTCAGTTTAGATTTGAAGAATAAGGAAGTGTAAGTATGACATTCATATAAACGAGGGTAATGTGTTTCAGTTCCTGGATTATACAACGACATGCAGAAGAAGTAACAGATGATTCTGTTTGTGAATTGTTGTCTCTGAGGCTGTAAATGACAACATTGACGCTAAAATCTGTTTGGGATGTACCAGTGAGCTTGGCTTGGGTTGAGTCCTTTGGTCCAGGTGAGACCAGCAGTTCTCCGTGATCCCCTCCAGACAGCGGCCCGTATTTGATGCGATAGTTGTCAACGGGAGCCCGGCTGTTCTTCCACTCCAGAGTGATACTCTCATCCGTCAGCTCCACCGTCTGCAGCTCCCTCGGTGCGTCAAGGTCTAAAACACAGAAATGGTGGAAAGAGACTCTGACTTACGCTAAAATGGGTTTAATACACAAAACATTCAAGTCCACATTGGCACATCCATCCAGTCAAAGTCAAAAGATGATTTGCTCCTCTAAAGCAAAACTTTTTTTGCTCAAGTACCGCCTTTTTCTTATTTCTGAATTCAAGTACTGTACCTCCTTTGTCCGACTACAACATTTTGCTTGTAAAATTATTTAAAAACAACTATAATGATGGAATTAACTAGTGATAACACATTCTAAACAATCTCATTTTGTAAATAGGTGGAATGAAACAGTATTTCGAGCAGTGGTTCCCAACCTTTTTTGAATCGTGACCCCATTTTGATAGAATTTCTGGCGACCCCAAAAACATTTCTTTCTAGAATTAGTTTATTATTCATTGTAGTTTAACTAGTAGATTCACAAAGGGAAAGTGTAGAAATACAGTTGTTTAAGATTGTGTTGTTTTAATTTTAAAAAAGAAAAATTATTTAAACATTTCCAAAATCTACCGTATTTTGTGACGCATAGGACGCTATTTTTTTCCTTTAAAGTTGAGGGTGCGGCCAATGCGGCGGTGTGCTCTATGTGTGGATTTTTCAGTCGTGTCACACACGTGTGTCCAGTGAAAGTCGGTGTCAGGAGGTAGAATATTACTGACAATCACTCCTATAGCAGAATGACTGAACTGTAACAGCCAATGAACATTAAAAAAACGAGCTTCAGATAACGTGGGGAAAGTGATCCTCTCACAGGTTTTATAACTCATGTGGGAGCGAGTGACAGCAGAAGTCATGCATCTGTTAAATATTTGTTTTTATTGATGAATTGATATATAAAATAAGAATGCTGATTGTTTAAATAAAAACAAAATACCGGTAATAAATTGAAGTTTGGGGAACGGTGCTGGCTCGTATGCATTTACAGTGGGAAGAGTGAATAAAAAGTACAATAAGATTAAAAAAGTCACTCAGCCAGTTTTTAATAGCGGTTAATAATAAACGGCATAAAGTTGTCAAATCCCTGCATTAGGTTTACGAGGAGTGATCGCGCACTGGACTCTCAGCCTGACAGAGAAAGCGAGAGCGTGCACGCTGAAACACTCCGGATAAAGTAAAAATCAGCCAGTTAATGATAGAAAAAAAAAGGAGTGGATGTGTGCATCAAAGTGTGACAGAGGTATTTGTCAGCACTAGCAAACATTTCTCAGTAATGGTGAAAGATGTCCTGCATGTCCACAACAGCTGCTATTGGCCAACGCACCACCCAGGACCCACAAGACCAGCCAGGCATGTGGCCCAAGAAGCCCAAACCACCCCCACCACCCGAATAGACACCTCACTGACCTCAGGACACACAGCTGCCAGAAAGACACTGTTCTCCCTGAAATGAAAACTCAAAACATCTGCTGATATACAGTAAATCATAGAAATAGCTAACTTTGAGAGAATCCCAGACCATTAGCAACTAACAGCCCATGTCAAAATAGAGGTAAAATTGTAAAATATGTACTGTATATAATGCTCGTCTGTAACGGTCGCATTTACAGACCATAGAGTCGCCGCTAGCTTACCAATCTACGGGAAGAATTTGTCTCTTTTCTAACAAGCGTTAACCCAACCACTAAGAACAAAGCCCAAAATCCTGCAGGCAGACCTGCTAATACTGTATCATGTTTTTCTGCAGTCAGTGCCGTCTCCTCGCCCTTCTTTCTCTTCTCTGTTTCAGGTGTCTTGAAGCTGGAGCTGACAGTTCCTGATCTGTGGTTCATGGCTCAACAATTCTAGGATACTCTGATGGTCTATCTATCCATCCTGTTCTGTTCTCCTCCTTCTGTCCACTAACCCCAACCAGACGAGGCAGATGGCTGCCACCTCTGAACCTGGTTCTGCTGGAGATTTCTACCGGTTAAAAGGGAGTTATTTTTTTCTCCACTGTTGCTAATGCTCGTTCATGTGGATTTTGTTGGGTTTTTTCCCTCACTACGAATTATATATTTTGATAGTGCTTTGAGATGACTTTTGTTGTAATCTGCGCTATATAAATAAAGTTGAATTCAATTGAATTAAATGTATATGTATTTCATTATTGGTAATAGAAATTTGATTGAAGAATGAAACGTTTTGTTTTAAATTGGGCTCCTGGGCTCTTAAAGGCCACAACAGCAGGATGTCCTTCCTTGTAAACATATCGCCACTAGTAAAATATGTGTGGTCCAATCTCCAACCTACCTTTAGCAGCTCATTAAAGTCGCCTGTAGTTTTCATCCACACAGCGTTATATAATTACGATGGAGTCTCACCTGTGAGGAAGGAGTCGTAGATGGGGGTACTGGAACGCCCGCCCTTCCGAGCCATCAGTGACACCTTGTACTGGGTGTCGGGGGCCAGGCCTCCCAGGTGATATTGGTTGTCGGTGGAGGACAGCTCTACTACGCTGCGCTCGTTAGCGTCCGAGACAGGCCCGTAGGAGATGGTGACCCCATCAACATCTGCGACAGGCTGGAACCAGGTCACCAATGCTGTGGTGTCTGTCACGTCTCGTACGTCCACCTGACTGGGAGCGTCAATACCTGCAGAGAAAAAAGGGTCATTCTAGCAATCAGATGTCCTCATCTCCCTTTAGGGGACTTTTATCTGTGGGCAACAGACCTTATACAGATAAAGTCAGTTTAGCAAATGACACTTAATGATGGCCTTCAAGACACCTTATTCATGCTAGTGACAGGTGTGATGTCATAATAATGACAGCGTAATGTCAGCCTTATGTGTAGCCCTTCATATAAAGTGTTACCAAATCATTTAATATTTGCAATGAGGTGGACATACATCAGTGTTCCATATGTAAACATAGGTAACTCAAGAAGTGATTTCATCCAATGTGACCTTCCGATTGCATTTCTTTTGAGGTAATTCACACTATTAATAGAAAACCTCCTCACGCCATCAAGGGTAGATTTCCTCTACAGCGAGCGACTCCACTAAAGTCAGCCTTCTGCGCACCACTGATAAAAAAGAAAATCTGCATTAGAGCTGAGCACAGATTTGTCTTCAGGGTGAAGCGGCTGCTGTATCACTCAGGTGTCACGATACCCTTCTGCTGAGAGGTTGGCGTCCCTCTGAGTCTGTCTGCTTGACTGACTGCAGCCTCCCACATACGGCGCAATGTGTTGGCGGAAAAACATGAGGGATGAGAGAGATGGATACAGCACGGTAACTCTCTTCACACAATTAGCCTCTCAGCATGCACGTCTCAGTTTGACTTGCTTGGCTACATTTTGACAAATCCTTTGTCAAAGCAGAGAACATGGACTGATTCCTAATTAAAGTCTTTAGTTAAACCTCTCTCAACTTCACTTTCCCAAATTTTACTTTGAAAACTCGATTTTTGATTCCGATTGAGATCCCTAAGTGTTTTTAAAAAGATAATCATGCATTAGAAAAAAAACATTTCACACAAAATTTAAAAAAGAAGAGTTTGTAGCGGAGGTCTATCAAGTTAAACATGTGTTTGAAACTTGTTTTTTAACAGTTTGTAAAAGAAGAGAGATTCTTTCCGTGATTACACATGATTAAACAGGAAAATCAATTTTCCCATTTGGACTTTTTAAAAATCCCCCTCAATAAATAACTCGACTTCAATTTTATGTCAATTATTCGTACATCTTTATGATCTAGCTACTCCATTAAGTCACAGTTAAGTCAAGTTTGTTTTTTTAAACAAGATTTAGTGTAGCATTCTGCTCTAATTCACTTCAAAGACTGTGACGTGTTGCTTGTTTAATAGCACAATAGTAAGGGGTGCACATAACTTCTTTGTTCTGGTGTTCAGGGGAGCAGCTACGATTGTTAGTTGGCGCTCACTTTATTTTTAAATTGCTTGTTTTCCACAGGTTTTTGTGAATAACAACATCCGAACGACGTCCACATAACAATACTGTTAAACTCCGTTTATTAGTGTTCATCCAGCGGCTCTGCTGTTCGCATGCTTATCAAAAACTGAAGGACTGAAGGTTTTAGTTAGGAGCTGTTTTTGTATTACACAGGGGGATTTTCACTGCATATTCTGAACCACATTTCTATGTTCACCATTGGTTTGAAGCCAGTTGAGCCATTTTGTTGAGATTTGCATTTCTGTGCTAAGTATGCTTAATGGAGCTTCTTTGACAATGTTATAAAAACAATGACTCATACTCTGCAAAACAATAGTACCGATCAATCCCGAAATCTTAGGAACTCAAACACCTGTAAGATTTCATCTACAATGCATTGTTTATTTTGGGAGTGGCTGGGATCCTGTGCACTATTTAGGTGCACCCCTAACATAGCATATCCCCATTAATGTCAAACACATAGTAAGCAAGTATGGAAACTGATAGGCTGTTGCCTCTGAGCTCTAAGATTGCAGTTTAAATTATAATAATAACAATGATAATAATAAATTATGACACTATTACCAATATGTATAATTCTTCATTTAATATTTATGACAGATAATGTCAAAAGCAAGTGCGCGGGTTCACATACTATTGTAGTTCATAGCAGAACTACAAAGTGTAAAGAGGCTACTGTACTTCTCTTATGTCTATTTGATCCTCAATGATCTCTAGTTTATGATTCTATTGACAAAAATCGAATGGTATTGCTGGTTTATATGAAATTATAATCAGATATTTAGTTATCAATCAATGTCTTTGTAGCATCTTTAAAACTTGAAACTCACTTTTGTTTTGGCCACGTCTTCGTTCTTTGTGTGCTGATTTCCTTTCCAAACCCTCACAGTCACAGGCACCAAGAGAACGCACTTCAGCTCCAGATACAATTTTAAACAGGTTTCTTGAATTAACTAATGTCATTGTTTTCATCAGATTATTGCAATGCAAGAGGCAGCCCACACCAGCCTAATAAAGGGCGTCCAGGTGCCTTTATGCAAGCTCGGCTTAAAAAAGGCATGGTAATGGAAAATGGCATACTGTCATTAAAAATAATTATCCATATGGGAAAGAAAAACACACAAAGAAAAAAAAAATCAGGTGAGGTGTTTCAGGATTTTGGGTGGATGGAGGTGTAAAGCAGAGCTGTCCTGCTAGTCCTGCTACTGTACTTCGCTAGGCTGTGCATACTAATATACCCAACTCTAGTGTTTGCTTAATGAATGCCTGCGAATTGGATTTTTTTTACGTGATGCAATACTTTACACAAAAAGGAGGCCCCCGTAGAGTATCTTGCAAAGTTTGATGGTGTTTCCATAAAAACCAAACTAAATACCTTCTACAGGCAGGAGCTGACCTTTATTAACTTATTTATGAATCTGCCAGACATTTATTGTGGAGTCTGATGTGCTGAAAGATACGGCTCCCACTGGGAAACAGCTGGTAGAGCTCAAATTGCAGCCTTATTTTGAAAAAACAAAACAAAACAAAGTTTAACAACCTAAACGGTCTGAGCATTAATAAACACCCCCCACTAAACAGAAAAGCTCAAGAATAGTACGTTTGACCTCAGGGTCAAACCTAGAATTCTAAAACCATCAGCGATACAAAACCTTAACATTTACAGCTTCACGCAAATCCCATTTCTATACATCTGTGAACGAACTGACAGATTATACAAAATAATTCAATTTTTAGAACATGACACGACAGGTAAATTCCAAAGAGTACCAGTACTTGTCACATAATATTCAATCACTTTTCAGATAGGAAAGGTTGGACAGGCATGTTAGAATAACAACCATCCATCCATTGATTTCCAGACTTGCTCGTTCCTGTTTTTCAGGATCGCGGTGGTCTGCCGGTGCCCATCTCCGGCTTACACTGGGCGTGAGACAAGGGTACACCCTGGACAGGTCGCCAATCCATCGCAGGGCAACACACACAGCCAACTACTCACATTCACCCCTACGGACAATTTGGAGACTCCAATCAACCTTACAGTCATGTTTTGGGGATTGTGGGAAAAAGTTAGAATAAAATGTCCTGTCTATTTAGCTTTGATAAACTATTTTAAAAAAGACGTGAGCAGACTTTACAAATTTGCCCCAAGCCAACAATAAACTCTGATAAGAATTGCTGAAGATACTAAAATGCTAAAATGGCCAACATGTCAGGAATGCATTAAATAATGGCTTAGAGTCATTTTTATTGTTACTATGGAAGAGAGCTCAGAGGATGTGGTAACACAAAAATATAGATTTAAGATATATTAAAAGCGATAATTATTAAGGGTTATGTGGAGAAGGCGGATTTACTGGTTTAAAGTAACATGTTCATATAGGGGTTCAAATACTTATGAGCAGAGTGTCACTTCTTGTAGATGTTTGGATCACAATTATTTGATAGACATCTTCAATTTCCAACACTGCGTCTGAGTTTTTCGGTGTGCTTTGTGTGAATCCATCAATCAAGACCTTAACAAAATGTTCCACAATCTCTGAATTGCCATCAATTCGGATAAGACCCATCTGCTTTTACAACCCCCTTACATGTTTCTCCTTTCTCTGCTTTACTTTTTGATTTACACAGTAAACAGTCTATTTAAGGGAAAAATGTAAATCACAAATTCCTGGATATCTCCTCCACGGTTCTATGTATGCATGCTTCTGATGCCAGTTTCACGTCTGTCTGTACCAGATGGCGTGTTTCAGATTAACAAATGTGGAGGTCAAGGCCATTTCAATGTGAATAACCACATTTCAAGAGGGTCAGTCTGTGTGATCTTTTTAAAATCAGTTTTCTTGGTTCCTTCACATGAGGAATGTCACATTGTGAAGTGTGAGATTGACGTTTTCTGAGACATAAGCACACTTACTTGTAAAGACGTTCTTAGAGGATGACGGTCCCTGCATGTTGTTCTTCACCACCGAGAGTTTGACCTCATACTCTTGGCCGGGTCCCAATCCAGACTGCTCAAAGGTGGTCTCTGGGCGGCCAAGGGAGTTCAGGATCTCACCATCCTCTTCTTTCTGTCAACACAGGAAAAAAATGATCAGTCATGAGAGACTACAGAAACGAATCCTGGCATGAAGCGAGGTATAAAGAGAAGAACTGCTAAATCATAAAGGCAAACTGGGTGGTGTTTGAATTTATAAACTGACAGGGACTTGGGATTATTAAAGTGTGGCTTGGAGCAGATTCCAGTAGCACCACTTGGAAAGGTCTCAATGAGCGTTTAAAAGGAAAATAAAGCATTAAACAAAGTAACATTCACTGCGAGCCCTAAGGTCATTGGAGCTGTCAAGATTGGCTAACTGCTCAGTTTTTACTTGCTGGCTCGGCTGAACTGTTTTTCCAGCAGACACTCGCATGTTTTGGTTAGAGGATGAGGGTCTGTAGTGGATCAGATGTTTCCACCAGAGGAGTATGAGGATAAGGACTTTGGGCTACAGGATTTAACCACTTGGTGGAGCACAGAAGCTTCCTGGGGCTCACGGTGTTTCTGAAGATCAGGTTCCAGCCGTCGAACGGGATATCCAGCGGGTCCCACTGAACTTCCACCGATGTCTCCCGCACTGACTTAAACTTGAGTCCTTCAGGTTCAGGAAGATCTAAGCAGGAAGAGGAAAAACATGGATGTCAGGTCACCTGGAGTCTCTGAATTGTGCTTTGGAGTTAATGGGAGTGTGACTGGTTTTCTGGTCCATTGTGTTTGCCCCTGCGATGGACTGGTACCCTGTGCAGGGTGTACCCCTGCCTGGCACCTGTTGGGAGGTAGAAATAGGCACCAGCAAATCATAAGCCTGAGGGGGACCAAGCAGGTCAGAAGATGAATGAATGTGTAAAGCGTTATTTAAGACTTACTGTATTTTTACGAGTCTAACAGGAGACCTGCTTGTTCCGGTTTTTTAGGGTCGCGGGGGTCTACCGGTGCCTATCTCTGGCTCACAAGGCAAGGGTACACTCTGGACAGGGCGCCAATCCATCGCAGGGCAATACAGAAAGAGACAACCACGCGCATTCATTCCTACGGGCAATTTAGAGTCTCCAATCAACCTTACAGTCATATTTTTGGATTGTGGAATTGTGCATCATACTGAGATTGTATAAGTGCATATGCGCACTACCAGAAAATGAATTTTTGCTAAAAAAAATAAGTCATTTTTGTTTTCAAAGGGAACGGACACGTGTTTTATTTGTTTATTGGATTATGTTAGGGTTAGGGTTAGGGTTATAATCTCAGTACGGAGGTAAACTCAATATGTGACACCGGAGTACCGGGAGGAAACCCACGCAGTACAGCTTAGAATAAAATGTTCAATCTTTTTATCTTGATTAACTATTTTTACAAAAGACATGAGCAGACTTAAACTCTGAAAAGAATTGCTGAAGATGCTAAAATTCTAAAATTTCAAAGCCAAAATGGCCAACATGTCAGGAATGCATTAAAGAATGGCTTAGATTCCTTGTTATTGTTACTATGGAGAGAGCTCAGGACATATGTTAACACAAAAATATAGATTTAAGATATATTAAAAGTTATATTTATTAAGGGTTATGTGCAGAAGGTGGATTTACTGGTTAAAGTAACATGTTCACATAGGGGTTCAAATTCTTATGAGCAGAGTGGTCATTTCTTGTAGATGTTTGGATCACAATTATTTGATAGACATCTTCAATTTCCAACACTGTGTCTGAGTTGACACTCCTTCAAACAAATACCGAATGCATCAAACTCCTCCATAGAAAAGCTTTTACTCACGTGTTGCCACCCGGGCAGTAACAGGAACGCTCTTCTTGTTGCTGAGAACCGCATAAACACTGATCAGGTACTCGATTCCCGGTTCCAGCTCCCTAATTGTGGCCACCTTCTGGTCTCCGGGCACCCGCATGTCTAGTTCCAAACCTCCAGGGGCCGTCGGCATGTAGGTGATGTGGTACTCCTCCACTCGCATCTCATTGTCCCAGGAAAGGCCCACTGTTTCTGGTGTGACCTCCACTACGTTCAGGTCTTTGGGTGGGGAGACTGTGGAGAGACACTAAACATTAGTGAGGCAGATAATATTTCTCTCTTCTCTGGAATCTGCCTGAGCTGTTCCATTTATTATTTTAACAGTAGGAAAAACATGACTATTTACCCAAGAGGCACCTCATTTTGGGCTCCAATATAATGTGCTATTTTCTTTCTCCTATCTCAAGTATCTGATGATGCATTGCTGACTTTCTTTTTTCCATAAAGCTGTAGAGGATGTGAGATCTTTGCAAATATGTTGGCTTTGCCCTTCATACAAAAAGAGCATTCCTGGTTATTCATTAACAGCCTCAAAAACACCTTCAGCATTTTCTTCTACACACCAAGACATCACACTCCACGCACACAAATGCAAGAAGCCCGTTCTAACCACGAGATTCGACGGATCTGATGGGGTGGCCTGCCGTTCTCACGCACACTTCTAAATTGATTCTACAGACACGCGTACAGCTTATTGAAATCCCAAAGTTGCTTAATAAAATAAAACATTATATGACAAATGAAATCTATTTATCTACCTTACATACAAATTCAGACTAAGGAACATGAGATGGATGACAGTTTCTTAAAGCTAACATACAACACAATTTTAGATAATAGGGGGACAGTGGGATCTCTCGAGTGCAGCACTTTACACAAACCTTGACAGTTGACATATTTTAAAGGTCAACTTGACGTTATGTCACCATACCACAGGGTATAACAGCAGCATAACCTTGAAAACTGCACCAATGCAAAGACTATATTTATGTCTTTTTGAGTTCTTCATAGCACAGTGTGTTTTATCTGGAAGGATTAGGTATTAGGTCACACAGCAAACTAGTGCAGGGAGTTATTTTTACAAATTTGTCTTAGTGTTTATCCTAAATTAATTTGCCTTACTGAAAAAAGTAATTAATATTAATATTAAAATATTATTTTCTTAAACTGCATGCACAACGTCACACAAATTCCAAAGGGACCATTCCAAGGTAATAGTTAAAACTATTACTAATCAGGTACCAATATTGTAATTTTTATAATTTTTTAAAACAAACCCTCATTAATAAAGGTCATAACACTGCCATTTCACCTTCTGTCAGCAATTATGGACCTGAAAATATCTGAAATGTCTTCAATGATGCTTTTTTTTTTTTTGTTTGACATGCACAGTTGAGCAGTATCTGTTTGTAAAGCAACAGTTTCTGTGCCAGACAGCCATACTGCTGATTCTAGTCCTCTAGGCAAATTTTATTGAATCCATGCAACATATTAATGGTCTTGAATATACCTAAAAACAAAACAACAAACAACCAAAAGATACATTACTAAAGGCAGATGTATGTGAGGATGAGAATATTTGATAAACTGTCAAATATAAAAATATATTTTGCATATATATAAACCATCCTTACCCTCAGAGCAGTCCTTTCTCCAATAAAGCCCTCATCACAGACGCACACACTCCATTCTCACAGCGACCCTGGTTCTGGCAATCCCCAGGGCAGGTCAGTAAAGAGCAGTCTGAGCCAGTGAAACCCTCGTAGCAAACGCAGTTACCATCTACGCAGTAGCCTCTCTCCAGACAGTTGTTCGGGCACATCTCTCCTAACTGCAGTCCTCGCCAGAGAAAACCCTTGTGACACACACATTGTCCGTTCAGCAGCGACCTTGGTCCATGCAGTTATTGGGGCAGGTCAGTTCGCCGCAGTCTTTTCCTGTGAAGCCGACAAACAAACACACTTGCCATCACGCACTCTCCTCGTCCATGCAATCTTTGGGACAAGTTTTGTTGCTACAGTCTTCACCAGCAAAGCCTTTGTCGCAAGACACACTGGCCCGTTGACACAGCGACCCTTGCCTTGGCAGGTCATTGGGACAGGACAGTTCACTACGAGTCCTCGCCCTGGTATTGCTACATCACATATGCACTCTCCATTGACGGCCACTGTCCATGGTTGCTGCAGTTGTCAGGCACGCCAGGATGGAGCAATCTTCACCTTCAAACCCTGGATCACAAATGCACTCCCATTAAAGCAGTGGCCTCTCTCGTGGCAGTTGTTGGGGCAGGTGAGCTTGGAGCAGTCTTCTCCGATGTAGCCGGTCTGACAAACCCACACTGCCCATTTACACACATGCCACGGTTATTACAGTTACTGGGACAGGTAAGTTCCCCGCAGTCCTCACCCGTGAAGCCTCATCGCAGTACGCAGGTGCCCTGATGCAGCGACCTCGGTCGTAGCAGTCGTTGGGCAGATGAGCTCAGAGCAATCAAAGCCTGTCCATGGATGGTCGCAAACGCATTCATCTTCCACGCAACGTCCCGGCCCAGGCAGTTGTTGAGGCAATTAGTCTCAGAGCAATCCTCACCAATGAAGCACCTCTTCACAACATGCAGGAACCATCACGCAGTTGCCGTAGTCTCCGCATTCTGGCAGACAGACCTCGATGCTGCAGTCGTCTCCACCAAAGCCCTCAAAGCATTCACATTTTCCATCCAAACAGCGGCCTGGTCCTGGCAGTCATTGGGGCATTCGGGTTCAGTGCAGTTGGGGGCCTTGTCCATCCAGGTTCACACAAGCAGCTGCAGGTTTCAACACTCCAGTTTCCACGACCATTGCAGTATGGCTTGGTGGTTAGTTCACCTGAGGAGCAACAAGAACATGAGTTACTGCAATATTTGAAATTCTCTATGCATCTTGCATTTCAATCCATCATCTATGGTCATGAACTTTTGGTAAAGACCATGATAATAACATTGTAATTACAAGTGGCTGAAATGAGATTTCCCTGCATGGTGGCTTGGCTCTGCTTCAGAGTTAGAGTGATAAAGAGATTAAGACTAATATCAATTTGCTTTTGTATAATTGCCTTGCTCATGGGCCCACAGTGATGGCCAACCCTTCTGAAATCCTGAAGCAGTAAAGTATAGTAACAAGTCTCTCAGCTGTGTGGGACACATTGAAAACCTGGTAGACTACCAGCCCTCGAGGACCACGTTTGGACACTCCTGCCTGCACCTCTCCCAATGAGTCCACATCTGTGGAGCTCAGAGTAGAGTTGTTCTCCCTCAATCAAAATAAGTCAATTAAAATGGTCCATCTGGTGGAGAATGCAAACCCTGGTTGCCTCCCTTGAGACATATGCTGGAAATGTTTAGCTGTGAAAAGACCTTTAGGGCTAACTCAGGACACGCTGAAGAGAAGGTATATTTGACAGCCCATATGGAAATGCTTTTGGAATTTGATAATAGCAGATTTTGTAGCACAATGGCCACCATTTTGTTTTGAAATGTCCCTCAGTGTTCATGGAAAACTCTTCATCAAGCCTAAGTTGTGTTAAAATTCTGATCTATCAAAGTCCAATTGAACAACCTTCATCTGAGATGTACCGGTAGATGTACCTGATACTGGAGCTCCACAACAGCCTGATCCACTGCTGCACTGCTCCCTCAGACTGGAAAGCTCGGCCTCCAGCATCTCCAGTCGGCTCAGAATGTCCTTCATTTCCGGCTGGTGGTCACAGCCACACGCTTGCTTGGGGATGTTGATGCGGTGAGTGAAAACGATCTGATTTTCACCATCTACTGAGTGCTCCATGTGTTCAGTGTTCTGCATGTCCATTTGAGGGATACTGTGCTTCAGGTCAGTGCTGCCAGGTGATTCCAGGTCTACAGAGCACAGGGTTGTGGAGGGAACGTTGATGTTGTAAACGTGGTTGAACACCACCGGCTGGTCAGGGTGAGGCAGAGTGAGATTCTCTTGGTTCTTTTTAGGCATCAGGGCTTCTCTGCGGTGGCGGATAACTCGCTTGACGAGCCCAGCAGAAGAAAGCTGGAAGAGCAGGGCCACTGTCACAAAGCCCAATATACAGACTTTCATTCCCATGATGACAGCCTGGCAATTCAGCCTCACAGGAAACACCAGCTCACTGTGGTCAGATATCTGCTGTTCTGTAGTCCTAGAATTTAAAAAGAAGCCAAAACAGAAGAAAAGAAACTGAGGACAACTTATTCATAACAGATATTCATGTTCTACTCATATTAAAAATGATTTGTAAAGAATTAAGTTGGACATTTGACAATATATTTCTAAAAAAATCAACCACTGTGCATATGTTGTAAGCATCTGAATCATCTTCTACCTACAATTGCACAATGACCGTAATAAAGGAGCGTTTAGTGAGATATTAGGGATTATTTTACCTCTAACCAATAACACCTTTTTATTTTACACATATATTTTCAAAGGAACCTGAAACCGAAGAAAATAGAAAAGTACTCCTTCATAATCCTCACATCTATTACAAGCTGTTTATTGCTCCCTATATTGAGGTTTGTATTAGGTGTTTTCATTAATAAATAACTCGTTTGAACAGTACTTGAATGCTACCAATAAAAGTTTGTAAAACAACAAATCCCCCTTATATTCAATGATAAAAAAAGAACTTTCAGATGTGCTGACCACTACACCACCATGGTATTTTTATAAATTTTTACATACTTTAGATGCTATTATTTCTGTTATTTCTATATGCATGTAATCAACTGATGGCCTTCAAAGGGTTCATATTCTAGAAGCAGTCTTTCGCAATTCCTCAGAGGAACAAAAGTGGCAATTACTTATGAGGAGGACGAGGGGGCGGTGCGTGACCTTAGGGGGTGGGGTGAAATCTACACCAGGAATTCTGACCAGGCGGCGGTGACACAAACAGCTCTTGCAACACCTGCAAAACCAAGGTGCCCCCCTTCGTTTTCCACTCAGTCCAGACCACAACTTCCAGCTGACAGATTAATACCGGAGTATGTTTAAAACATCTGTTCACTTCCTGTAAAAGCAGAGGAAAGAGTCTGCACTTACATCCACCCTGCAGTCAGAAATGAAAGAGGAAACCTGCAGGTCAGCATTCCTGCTCTGCTGATAGCTCTGGGTTTGGCCTTTCAGCGCTGTAACATGATTCTCGTTGTTCTTACTCTTATCGAGTCTTAAGATTTTTAAAAGCCCTGATGCATTATTGTCTAAATAGCCTGCTGATCACCAAGGTTGTTTAATACCATATTTGATTTTTTCCAAACATTTATGGTTCATAAAAAATGAATTTTAAATGGTATACCAATACCAATACTGCTATTGGGCATCAGGTGCGAGACCACCTTTTGTCCTGTACTGGTACTCATGAAATATGCTCTGATACTACTGATGTAATTGTAACATCAACCAGTTAGATATGATTTATCAATGAGGCGGCTTTTTTGTGCAAGAGCAATGCTGTAAATGTGAAAATACCTTTGGCTTAAGAACACAATGAGCTTCATTGTTTTTTAAAATTACCTATAGCATCTGTATTTGCATAATTCGCTAACTGTGCTGGCTATTGAGTACACTAATCAGAATAATTTTGGGATGGGACATTGCAACTCAATTAATTGTCAAAATCCGCCCAAGAGGGTTTAAAAACATGACGAAATAGGTTAGTATTGAATTACTGTGGATTTATTTGAAGAAATTAAAACCATATTCATTCAAACTTAAAGAAAAAAGAACATTTTCAACTTTTAGTTAAATGTAGGGCTTAAGTGGCTCTTCTGCTTTGGTGAAAGAATAATAATGCACATCTCAGCAAGGGTTTGATTTTGAGAAAATAAATGTTCCTTTGGCTGCAAAAGTAAAATCCTGGAAGAAAAAAAAACAGTACTTTAAGTTTTTTCTCATCACGCTGTTTGACTTAGATGCAAATAATTTGACTTAATGGTTTTAGAGGAGTTCCGTAACTTCCATTTTAAGTCTTCTGCTGATATTGTTTGGGATACTCCGTTTTACAGAATGTAACAAGACTTGATTTATGAAAGATCTACTTGCTATTGTTTCCTATAATTTATTGCCTCCCTAAAACCATAAGACTCAAAATGCAAATATGGAATACGTGTGCTGGCACAGGTACCAGCAGATACCGTACTTCTGTGGAAAGTTCTTTAGTCAGACTGTGGTCGTAGAATGATAACTTTCTACCTCCATCTGGACAGAGATGCTGACACTAATTGTTTCCACTGTTTGACTGGGCTGCTCTGCAGGTTAACAATAGCTGTTATAGCCCACATGAAAATGTCTGGACAAACAGACTTGCTGGTAATATGACCTTTAGATGGAATATTTTGAAGCAGTCTTTTTCTCACATTGGACAAGTGAGCGAAGCTTGTGTTTGCTATGTGTGTGTGATAAAGTGGGAATTAGAGAGGAATTCATGGTTTGACATGCAGCCTCTAACCCTCATCCCCACCCACCAGATCTTCCTTTATGTGAGGCCGTCAGGGATGAGCGCTTCCATGATGGGATGCCTGTCGCACTAATGTTGCCTACTGAAGGGAGTCCAAAGGATCTGGGCCCAAAGAGCTCCTGCCGTCTTATTTTCCCACTTTGTCACACTAAAGAGACTTTCCACACTTGTCGCTAAAGTCACAATGCACTCCTAAAGCAACACAAACTAGGTCTTAAACCAACAAATCCCCCCTACTCACCCACTACAACAAAAACAGCTTTAGATTGCTGTAAAGGTTTTAGTTCTTGCCAGTTGCTTTTTCACTTTAAAGGCTGGCCACTAGAGAAGTGCTGCCCTAAAATCTGAAATCTGGCCTTGTGTGGTAAGATCTAATGTCGTTGGCAAGTTAAGCCCTTGCACAGATTCCTTGAAACATTACCAACTGGTGCATCTACTACAGCGCTGCTCCGAAATGAAGCGGAGCGATCACAATGGGAGATCCTGGATGTGACCCTGAGAAAGCGCTGATCCCTCTGGGCTGGACTTCCTCCACTGGCACCCTGTGGCTCTGGATATATGCTAATGCAGCTTGTTGCTGGCACCACACATAGACTTGATACAGTCTGACTGCTGCTGCTTTGTTATCCTCTCCCTTGGTTTTCCTCCATAGTTGCTCTCAGACAGAGGCAAAACTCATTGCCTGCCGTGTGATTTAAGGGTGAGGGGAATTCCACTCAGGAAAACCTGCTGGCAGACACGCATTCGAAGCTACTGATCTAAATTACCCACGTTGTTTGTGAGCGCGAGGGAACACTTGAAGGTATTGTACCCCACACAGTGTGAAAATCCTTCAGCAGGGGCCCCCGTTTTAAATGTGATTAGCGCCGTCGCTGGAAAGAAAGTCCAATCAATGTTATGGGCTTGTTTTGGGATTATGTTGAACAGATGCAACATCCCTAAAAAATTCAAACTTAAATCCACCATTTCAAACAGGATTTTTATACTTAATGAGCAAAAGAAAGGTTGAATATAAAAACAATCTATATTTTCTGACAGGCGAGCACAAGAGAGACTATTCAAGTAGAAGTCTTCTCAGCTTGAAGCTCTTAGAATCATGTTGAGAAAAATAAACTTGAGTAAAGAAAAGCTTCTTCTGAAATGTCAAATATGCAACATGTAATATCAGCTCAAAGAAAGTAAAGAAAATAAGTTCCAATAAAAGCAAAACAGCTTCAGCAAAGTCAATTTACAATATATGACTTTTGTAGACTTTTTTCCTCCAAATTGGATACTCTCCTAAATATTTTTTTTCAATTTTATCAATGTCACAAAAGTCTTTCTGTTTAGTTTATAGGCAGAAATTAAAAAGGAAATATAATAAACACTTAAATTATATAAATGAATGTAAAAATGTATTGACAATATTAGCTAATTAATATATAAACAGTCTTTAGCAGAAGCTATTAATATTTCTATGCAGGATAGTATACAATTTTTTTAATGTCAAATTGTTGATTAACTTGGACAAGATTTTGAATAATTGCAGTGCCAGAACTGGGTGCATATACCATGTGATAACCCCCACTCTAGTTAAATGGGGGGTTGTTCTGCCCCTTTCCCCTCTGTCTTTGGTGCCTATGAAAACAATAAAATAACTTACAGGTGGGAGAAAGTAAAGCAAGTTTTAAAGACTTGTGGATTCATTGTGCTGAATAAAACATGCTTTGTATCATCTTGGAAAATGACAATTTTTAAGCATTCAGGATCATTTAGCAGCTTTTTCAGTCAAAATGACAACTTGTGCTGCTTTGGGTTGCTATAAAAATTAGTAAAACCTAAAATATTCCATGTAAACCTCTTTTGTTTACTGAGAGATGATAAATTAAAACCGTGACCCGAAAAAAATCTGTGGGCACAGGGGGCGACAGTTCCCACTCTGCTGTTTCGTAGACGCCATTAAAGGAGAGAAGAAGAGCTCTGTCGCCCCCTGCTAAATTCTCCTGAATGCGTCAAACTCCTACAGAACTCAATGGACTAAATGGGGCTTATCAAATCGCCAATGATGTCATTTCAACTAGACGGCGCACAGGGTAAAGTAGTCCCAGTTTTAAAAGTGTGATGCGTTTTGTTAGGTATAGATCTTCCATGTCAAAGGTTTTAGGCCATTTGTAAAAACAGTGGAGGATCCCTTCAAGAGTGTTTCCAGTCGCAGTGAAACTCAACCCTACAATCATGAAGGGTATAAATAAATCGTCGGCAGAGAGACGACAAATCCTCTCCAGGACTCACTGGCCAACTGATTAAAAAAGAGAAGAAGAGCCCTCATCCTGCACGTTTTAGATCAGCGGTCTGCAACCTTTACGCTCCAAAGAGCCATTTTGCTTCATCTCACCAGTATTAAAGTCCTTCTGGAGCCAAAAAAATACCGTCTAAATGAAGACGATATAGTGTATAAAATTCAATACAGTTAAAATAATACTGAATAATCTTGTGTAAAGAAATTGTTTTTTATAATGTATTTGAAGGGCTACAAAAAAATAACTTGAATTTCATAACACATGCTAATTGCTTGCTACATATCAAGCATGCATATTTAGCTGGCACGTTGGCAGTTAAATAAATCTGTCCCCCACACAATTAAAATCTTTATTTTTTTCCAGAGTAGTCTTTTAGTTGATTTAATTCTCTTACCAGGGATTTAAAACTTAAGGTTAACCACAGGTGCACGGTAAGTTGATGGTCAAATGTTGCAGGAGGTGAAATAAAATGTGATTTATTTTTAGATTCACACATTTTTATATTGTGAATTTATTTGGTGTTAATGTCCTTAATCATTAATGCCATCTGTAAGAAAATAACAATTATTTATTTCTATAATTTTTTCAAAGCTATATGGAGCGATTGCAAAAGAGTTAAAGAGCCACATGTGGCTCCAAAGCCTCGGGTTGCAGACCCCTGTTATAGATGCACCCCTGGTTCACCCCAGCTGCGGATAGGGGCTCTCCAGAACTGGATTTGAGTGCCCTGGCTCTACAGTTTTGGTCAACTGAAATCATTTTAAATTCAGTCAATTTTCTAGGACTAAATATTTCTGAGAAGAATAAAACTAAGTCAGAATAAATGCTGGTCTTTTCAATGTAATCTTCCTGCAAATCACGATACCACAATAAGAAGCCAAAGGCAACCAGGAGCACAAATGTCAAGTTAGCGTAAATCTGCAATAGGTAACTGGACACCCCTCCTTCCACATCACTGCTGGAGAACTAAAAGTCATGGATCCCATTTCTCTTTGGAAGCTGCTGTCTCTGTTGATATTAATATCTCCTGCTGAATGATGACATTACCAGTCATACACATACTCTTCCTGGACACGGCTTCGTCCACACAAGTTTACCTTCAGTTGCTTTAAAGATTGATGACTTTTATCAGAAAGCAAGGATGCTGACTAACTTCAGTGCAGCTGTCCTTCAGTGTTGCCGACTTATATCACGAGTGAGTTCTGAGATAAATCCCACAAAAAATGGGAAGCTGTTATCTCCCTCATTTGTTTCTCTGAAGAGTAAATTTAATTTGATTGGGTGCAGACGGCACTTTTTTCAACAAAAGAAAATGAAAGGTTCACTAACTAGGAAGCAGAATGGGCAGACGATGCCACGTCCATGTGATAACCCAACAACAAACAAAGTGAATAATGGAGCAGCGTGCAGTGTTGTGCCCCATTTGGTGTGAAAATGCTCTAAATATTCAATGGCAACAACTACAACTCAAGTCCCAGGACTGTATGTTAAACAGATCTGATAGGATGCACACGCTTTTCTTTTCTGAAGAATTCATCAAGCTTGTCTAGTTTTGTAGGTCAGGCATGACAAAAACTCAGCTGGCCTTCTTTGGTGACAGAATCCAAATCTGGGTCGCCTGGTAAAAGGAATGAATGAATGAAGGGTGATTGTCTGAGAGCTGTTTTCACCTTGATGCACTGTCACTCTGCAAATAGGTCTCAGACATGGACACTAGCTTCAGTTTTTTTGAAAAACCCAACAATTCACAGCTCTCATGTATCAATCTTGCGTGAAAACGGGTACAAATCTGAGTGCACATTCTGTCATACAACAGGACCAATGTGGGACTTCATATCTGACCAATCACAGCGTACAAATGATCAAGTGTTGTGGCCCCGCCCACTGTGGACAAACACAAACATTTGCAAGGAAATACACGTTTCTGAGATGAAAATCAGCATTCTCACAGCTGAGGTGAAGAACAACATACAAATGCGCTTTTCGGTAGTGTGAAAACTGGAATTTAAGGAGCTCATTTAAAGGGCCCATGTTAAGCGAAATCAACTTTTCTGTGCTTTAAACATCACAAAGTGCTATTTGGCCTTCATACACATGCCCAAAGTGTTTTATTCATTGATTCCCTCAATCGTTAGTAAGAAGGTGATTTGCTCCTTTCTTACTGCAGGGTGAGCCCAAACACCTCGCTCCAATTTGATGACGCGTTCCCACTTTGATGACGAATTTGATGTGGCAGTGAGCTGGAGAAGCCGCCCCTCCAGGAAGCTCTCTGCCGTGATTAACATGTAAACAGACACACCCACGAAGATGAGCAATACAGCATCCTTCGTGCAGTGCTATGTATGTATTTTCTACAGTCCATGTATGTACTGGCGAACGCCCCGCCCCCACGCTCTGTCTCGTGTTTATAAAGCAGCGTGAGCTTGGCTACGGAGTGGGTGGGAGGAGGGCGGACGTCCTCTATAAACACGCCCACACATGTATATGCATAAGTAGACCGCAAATCAGCCTGTTTGTGTAGAGTTGCTCAGAAAGTGACTTTTCAGAGGCTAAAACTCTGGAAAACAGGTGAGTTTGGGAAAATAAACCTAAAATACTATGTTTTTGGGGTTCTTAGAACAAATGGAGAAGGGTGAAAATAAGCATGATATGGGACCTTTAAATGCTCTGTGAAAGAGAATAATGGAGGAAGTGAACAATGCTTCCGTATTGGAAAGGACTTGGGATGAAATTTGAATTCAATTCTCAAAAACTGCAAATTACGTTTTAAATGAAATATTACTCATCCACAGCATAAAGGCGTAAATCCTGCTATTTGATCAAGACAGTTCTTTACATTTTGACTAGTCAGCACTCCTGTGATCTGTGCGCGTGTTTGGCAGTGCTGAACCTCTGGCTCCTGCCCTGTAGCAGAGTTTAAAGCCTGATATGTGTTACTTGTCAGTGGATTTATTGAAGGAAAACCAAAAAAATGCAAGTATCAGTCAAAACGTAAGCTTTTTTAAAATAATTTTATTTTGCTTTAATAATCCGTTTTGATCTGTCCTGAATGTGTCTGCTTATGCTTAAATGACAGCTGAGGCTTGTTTAATACTTTATTTTCAGAGTGTTTTCAGATTTTGCTGTGCTGCAGCACAAATCCACACACTCGGGTTTGCGTAGACGTGAGATCAGATCGTTTGTGTGAATTTGGTCGAACGCACTTCGTACGCTCAGATCTGAACGTACGAATGGTTGATAAATGAGGGCCCACATGTTTGGTTCATTGAAATAAATTGTCTAAAGAAAAAAATTAAAAAAAAAATTACCAAGCTGCCAGATACTTATTACACTCACATTGCTTTCAGGGTTGAAAAAACTCCACATACACGACCGATGGTTCTCAGTGAGAGCAGGTGAATATCGATCCAATTCTTGTATCCGCACCAAGGTCACAGCAAAGTGAGCTGCTGAGTACAGCATAAACAGTGCTGAGTTACTCTCGTCAAAAGCAGAAATGAATTTCCAGGAAGACGCCTCCTCTGAAGAAGGCCGCACAACGTATGATCGATGCTACGTCTGTTATTGCCTTTCAGAGAGAATTTCTCCCAATTATTATCCTCTCACGCTTTGGAGCACACGTCGTCTTTCCTTTATTTCTTTCTTTTTCTGCCTATTTATGGCCAGTATGGTCATTGTTGCCGTGTTGTATTGCACAAAGGAATAACTTGCCTGGCGGCAGGATAACAAAGCGGCCTGCTCAGTTAGTGGCCACAGACAAGATGATAATCTCTCTAATATCATTTTTATTGTGCTATTATGCGCACTGGGTAAGAACAGACTTTGTGTTAAGATAGACTTTTTAAAACTCTTCTAAACTACACATTTCTGAGCAGAGTTTGGTTCAGTGAGTCAGCACATGCCTCATAATACTATCATGCAGAGCCCCTATCCCACATTTTTTATGTCTCTGTGCTTCAACACACCTGAATCTAATGGTGATGTCATCATGCAGCTCCACAGAAAGCCTGAGAACGAGTTAACCGAAAACATGCAGGACAGGTGCTCTCCAGGAAAAAAATTGGGCACCCATGACAAAGATTTTGATTTATTTAATTAATGATCTTACTTGGAGTCGGACTATGGTATTCTACAGCAGTGTTTTACAAGGAGAGCAGAGTGTTTGGGATCTCATTTAGCTATTTTTGCCCTTGGCTACTTTGTTTTTATTATACAATGAGGAACGAACTTCCTGCATAAAATTCTAATTGTATAAAGCTGGAGAACAAGATGTGCATATATAGTAGCATAAACTACCCAGAGGACGATATTTCACCTTAATAATCATTTTAACTATTAGATTTTGTCGCTAATATTTTTGTAAAAATTAAATATAATTATTTTCGAGTGTATACAGACCCTTTCCAAAAAATTTGAATATCATGGAAAAGTTGTTTGATTTCCATAATTCCATTCAAAAAGTTAAACTTTCATAGATTATAGATTCAGGGCCCACAACTTAAGCAATTTCAAGTATTTATTTGTTTATTTTTTTCATAATTTGGGCTTCCAGCCAATGGTGATTTCTTCACAGTATTCTAATATTTTGAAATATGAGCTGGAAGCCTAAACTATGTAAAAATAACCAAATAAATACTTGAAATAGTTTAAATTGCAGGCCCTGAATCTATAACCTATGAAAGCTAAACTTTTTGAATGTAATTATGGAAATTAAACAACTTTTCCTTGATATTCTAATTTTTTGGAATGGGTCTGTGTTCAATCAGCAAAATCTCCTAAATATTATGTAGATAATAACCTTATTTCAAATCTTGTGACACACCCACAGTGGCGAACAACAAAATGGTTTTACTTAAAAACAAAAGTGACAAACATCAAAAGGGCCAAATCGTGGCAATCACAACAATCTCTGTTGTTATACATTCATTTTATTGGATATCATTGTGTGTATAACATGAACCATATAGTTTTCATTCGTACACATTAGTGTATGGCTAACATTTAGAGGCATTAATATGAAACCATGAGCTAGCATGTTTTTTTCAGATTAACCTACTCAATTAAATTGTCCATATGTTTGTTCAAATGGTCATTAACAAAAAGGCTTTTATCTTTCCCTACATAAAATATTAGGTTCAGTCTTTAATGTCCAAAATTAAAAATATATATTATTACCAAAGGTTAAAAATATATATATATATTTTTTTAATAATATTTGACATTTTCTCTTTGCCCGATATTGACGTTTTGCTATAAACTCCTTGAAAACAAAGTTTCCCTCATCTGACACCAACATGTCAATTAAAAGTCCAGGTTTTCCTTGAAAACGCTCATGAGGAATGAGTGCAGTTAAAGTAACATCCACTACAGAGGACAGAAATGAACAGGGTGGAACTCAGTTGGATATTACATTTAAGATTTGGAGCAGTTTAAACTTTATAGATCAATGAATATTAATGCATGGCACCTTAAAAATACCTTCAAGATAAACACAAATGCTTAGTTGGTGGTATATCAAATTTAATTATATTGTCTTGCCTTAGAACTAAGTTAACCAGTTTTTAGCCACAAATATCACAAACTGCAAGACTCCAATAACTAACTGCTAACAACTGCAAAAAGACATTCTCTGCTCTGACATACCTGATGGTGAAGGAGAATTCAAATAAACTACTTAAAAGTTAAAAAAAAAAAAAAGAAGAAGCCATTTTCTCCCAGCATGAATTTTTCTAAGATTTACAACCATCACTGGTATTCCCTGTTCAAAGCTAATGAGCTGGATAGTTGAAGCTCATTCAATAAGCGAACCACACTTTATTTTCATACTGCGCACTAAAGGCTAAGGATTTCAATCAAAATGGATTAACACTAAATATAGTTACGACTTTGTATCTTCTTTGGCATGATGTGACACATGGGAACGGAACTATAAGAATTTGACATTAGAAACAAGAGTGAAACTGGGATTTTGTTGTTATTGATGGATGAAAATAAGGACGAGTCTTATCAAACCAAGGCTGTGAGCTCATTGGCTGTCTGTACGACCCCACTGGATCCGATGACACGGATAGCGGGAGAATTGTGGGGGTGGGTGTGTTTGTGGCTGATAAGGTGGACACGGGAGGCTGGCTCGGAGATACGAGGAGAAACACTCATCTGGAGACTCAGGAGACGAGTGCTCTGCCAATGCTGAGCCGCTATCGCGTTGCACGAAAGAGGAAAGTGATTCGGAGGCCGTGTTGACGTGTCTGACTGATACTGCTCTGAAAACTCTATTTCTTCAACAAAAACCAATTTCCTTCTTTGACACAAAGATACAGACAAGACAAATGTTGACAAACTGAAACGCTCCCTGGGTCAATTGCATGTCAGGCAGTCAAATCTCGATGCAGTTTTTTCTTTTACTACCTTGTGATTTGACTTGCGGCTCGCCATCAGACACATCAATTTTCTTTATGGCTTGTACCCCCGCCATGATTCTGCCTTTCGCACCAGGCCCAGATGGGAAGGGTGGATGCGAGTCATTGTTCATGGGCCTTTGAACATGCTGGGTGCTGGTGACCCGCTGTTTATTAGCCTAACCTCTGTGTGGTGCACAGGCTTGGCATCTTCTTGTGCATCCTTAACAATCCGTCCACCTGCTGTTTTCCTCTACATGATTGTTAACTGGTGGCACTGCTTTGTAGAAACTTCCTCTCATATAGATTTTTTTCCACACTTTATGAATTACTATAAACCTGAACAAGCTTCTGGCTGTTGCCGGTGGTGTAATGCTACACTGAGGTGTTCATGTCAACTCCAGGGCATGAAACAAACTTACAAGGTAACCTACACCTTCTCTTATTGGTTATCAGCAGTGAGATGAGATCACAATCTAGATCAGTGTTTCTCAAATGGGGGTACGTGATGGCACTACAGGGGGTACTTGAGAGAGAATGGAAAATTAACAAATAAAGCGCCAGTCTTGGTCCCACCCCATGTGTTATGAGACCGGAAATTATAAAAATCTATAGAAATACATCTATTTTGGAGCCACTAATTAAAAGTTTTTCAACTTTGGGGTCGGGACCCCATGTGGGGTCGCCTGAAATTTAAAAAGAAAATTAATTAAATGAATTATTATTCTTTTTTTTTTCTTCTTTTTTTAATAAAAAAAAAATAAACAACTGTATTTCTATAGTTTCACTTTGTGAAATGTAAATCTAGTTCAACTAAAATGCAGTAAAGGAAAAAAAAATATCTGACCTCAATCATGATCAAAAACTAATTCTAAAAAAAAAAGTCTTTGGGATTGTGAGAAATTCTTAATATCAAAATGGGGTCATGATCATTCATTCCATCATTATGCTCTATAGTTGTTTTTAAATAGTTTTCTAAGCAAAATGTTGTAGTCGGGAAACGGAAGGTACTTGGATTCAAAAATAAGAGAAAGGGGCTACTTGAGCCAAGTTTGAGAACCACTGATCTAGATCCCAAACAAGCTTTGGCTATTTTGTGTAACTATTGTTCTAAGACTGTCAGCATATTGTGTACAAGCCTAATTGTGTTAGGTGTGCCTTCCTGACGATAATCTTGGAGGTTATCTCGAGCACGTTTTCTCAAAGTTACTACTTCATGTGATTAACCAAAGCTCTTAATCTTTGCAATGCCTCACTAATTATATAATTTTGCAGTTAGTCTTGAATTAGTCAACCTTCTCCTTATGTAGTTCAACTATGCAGCTCAGGAACACAGAGATAAGAAAAACAATCCACCAAAAACTTTTCCTTGAAACAAGTGCGATGAATGTCTCTATGGTGAATGAGAAAAAAGTTGGATAAAAAGGGGTGTGACCTACTATTTTGTTGGCACATAATGTTAATTAATTAAATTTTTTATGCGATAAATGGTTGAGCTGTTAACAAATATTAAAAATACCGAAATTGACTTTTATTTTTGTTCCGTCTACAGAAACTTCGTAGATTAACCTGTGACCACAGGGAGGGACAACGATTAGGCTCCGTCACCAGCTAGAAACCAATAATCACTCTTCTTTTCCCCTTAAAAAACTGGACAAAACCAATTATTTACACTCTTCGTCTTCCCACGACACTTAAGTGGGTTCATCATCAGTGTCGGCTTTGGGTGTTCTTGCACTTGCCTTCTCTCTAAGTACTCTATGTATCGACCTGGTGTGAAATCAGAATACCATGTTTGAGTTTGTTGCCATTAACTGGTTACCCCTAGTGAAAAATGTAATCACATGAGCCAGACACTTGAGTTACATACTTGAAAATTGGGTAGACTTATCTGCTATTGGAGACCCACACTTGTTTTGAATGCTAAAAAATTCTACTTCTAATTGTGTTCAGTCAGTTTTTCTATCTTTGACTTGTTTAGTCTTTTAACGTATTCTTTTAATCAACATAAAGGAACTATTGGATCATTGTGACTTCTTCAGAAAATAAAGTCATCAAATGTTAAGTAAGTTTAGATAATGCTGAATCGACCTGTCCGAGAGTTTTCAGGGGGGTCTTTCAATAGCCACATGTTTCAGCTGAAAAGCTCTGAAGCTTTATTGGTTGCTTCCATTCAAACAGCATGGAAAGAATTTTTTTTCTCCCTCCCCTACAAACAGAAGCTACCATGTTGGCTGTGATACCCAGACATCTGTTTGTCCTTGTCTGTTATGAAAGCTCGAAGCGTGTTACGTATCCAAATTGGGAGCGCCTTTCATTCAGACACTTGTATGAGCCTAATGACCCCAGTCCCTGAGGTCGACTCCTCATTGGTTTTCCTGGTTTTTTTTTTCCTCTTTACCATTTTCACCTATTTAAATTGTCTGCCCCTTTTGAAAGCCTCCCTCCTGTCTTGTTCCAAGAACATTATGGCTCATGCATTCCAATGTGCGAGGTCAGCGGTGGAGGCAAAGTGTCGGTGCGAAGTATCTGCCACATGTGTTCATCTATTTTCTGCCTCCAACGGAGGCCATACAACACAAAAGCATCCCGGATCCCACAGCCTTAAGACTTCCACTCCTTTCTTGTTGCACATTAGCATCAGAGGCACATTAAAAACCATCTGGGATGGTTAAGACACAGGAATCCTTTGAGTAAGAAGGGGGTCTTTGTTATTTACTTATGACTAATCCGACCAAGCTCAAGATATAGACCTAAATACTATGATGACTTGTGGAAAATTGCTGTAAATTTCAGGGTTTACAAGTAATTACAAGAACTTAAACCTTGCAAATAGGAAAGTGAGCTGGATCTTGCTGAATGGAGACAGTCAATTTATTGTTTGAATGGGACAATTATCCACTGGTAAAGTACAGAAAATCCAAGTAAACAACAGAAAAGGAAATTTGCTATTAGGAAAGAAAAGGTCATTTTAGATGCTTTCTAATTGGATGTGAACTAAAGACTGTTGAACTGACACTGACGGTCTGTACAACGAAGCTGGATAAGTACCGCTATATCTGGGATATCTCTCCGTTAGGTTCTCACCGAACCAAACATTCTCTGTCACAGAGCAGCTACAGTATACTACCAAGCAGGTTATCAACACGTTCATTTAACCCAGGTGATTTCAGAATGGCTACGTGCACGCTCCATTGACAGGGTGGACATTACAGCATCAGACCAATCACGGAGAAGCCGGGCAGACTTACGTCACAATTGAGGAATAATTCTTTAAAAACAGGAAAAATTTAAATCCATAATTCCGACCAAAAACAACACAGTTGCTGCCGCAAAAGCAGGAAGAAAGGAATACAGGAATTGATGATTGTTAATGCTTAAATTAGTAAGATTATACAATATTGATTCATGGGAGAATAAATGGACAATCAGATCAGTTTCACTTTATTAAGCACAGCCCTTGTCTGTGGCTCTGATGCTGCGTTCATACAGCTCAACCTACATGATAAAGTGGACTATGTTTGTATTTTATATAGCCTGTACTATCTAATTAGTCTTACAGGACTGAGACTTTCTGTGTCATCACAGAATACATGAACGAATTAATGAATTCATGGGTCTGAAAGCGCCCGACGCATGCAGGCGTTATCAGCTGACTAATGTAGGTCAGTCCATCAGATAAAAATATATCTTTCCTATAAGATGTCATCGGGTAAATGAAATGATTGCATCGATGCCTGAATATTCTCTCTCTGCTGTCAGCTGTCACATCAGATCCACACAGCAACGTGCTCACACAATGATCCATCTTTTATTGAGCAGGTCGTTTTCTAAGAGAACTGATCATACTCGCTCAAATCCTAGCCAGAAAAAAACCTATTCCTGACCAGGTTAGTCGTTCAGCCTAAGTTACCATGGTAATTTAGCCCCTTACGAAATTAACCAGCGTCGTAGTACAGGACACATGGAATAAATTCCGGAAGTTAGAGCATTAAGAGGAAATCCAGCTTGGTAGTACATAGGCCCTGACAGTCGGACATGTATCAAAACAGATATGTGAAACAACAGGGATCTATAAACTGTAAGTTTAGTATAGTTATATTACCATTATTCATGATATCGCATTTGCTGTACATTGATCTATTTATGCTAATGATATTAAATAAATGTAAAAATAAAAACAGTCATACATCTAAGAGCACCGTGGAGAGGAAATGTTAATACCAGTGGGGGGCAGAAAATGTGATTGATCCAAATTATTAATAGTCATGTTAACCATTTTAAAAAATGACACAACTGGAGGCAGATGGACTTCTCTTTCTGCTGCACAAACATTTGATAATTTGGAAAAGTAAATAAACATTTTTTTCCCCTAATTTATTGTGGCTGCTTCATCAGGTCCTGTAACTTTGCACTGATCAGTCCATGAAAAGTATGCAGATTTGGACAAATACCATCCTATTGATCTGCCATTGATCCGAGTTAATGCAGTAACAGTCTGTCAATCAGTCTACACTATTTGAAGATGATCTACTGACCATCATCCAGCGGGTCTGAGCAGCGCTGTGTCACGCACACTCTCATATGTGAACATTGCGCCATCACTGCGCATAAATTACGCATCTGATCAGCTGATTCTGGCCTGATGCTCCTTCCATCAACGCGGCACCAGAGTCTGAAGTTCAAAACATGGAGAGAAAGATAGAGAAGCCCACTGGAGCAAACGGACCGGACTCGACATGGGCTTCAGCTATCCAGCTGTTTTCTCCCTCACACACACTTGACTCACACTTTATTTTCTCATTCAGTGGATGTTAATATTGACTATTGTTTTATTTGAATTGTTTTCTCATACTAGAAAGGTTAATTGCAGCCTTTTTTCCAACTCCGCTGTGTTTTGTGTAAACATTTACTGCAGCAGATCTCTGCGTGTGTGTTTGCGCCTGCTTGTCAGTCGTACTATTTTCCTGTGCTAAAACAATCACCGCAAACAGTTCCAGATTTAATGTATTGCATTCATTTATTTGCATGTCCTCCTCCTATTTTTTGGCTCCTCTTGTGAGCTCCGCCTACTTTACATATTCATCAGAAGGAAACGCACTGAATGGATTGAGGGCGTATTGCCACGTGCAGCAGCTGCGCACTGCTGATTCCCTGGGGTTTGTATGGCTGATTAGTGCGTGGAGTGATGTTTGCACACATTTAAATACCCCTAAACCTTTAGTGAATCTGCCCCTGAATGTTCTATTTTGTTTTGTGTTCATCGACAAATGGATATCAGATATCATTTTCATATTCAAAAACAGTACTTACTCTATGTATATTGCTTAAATATCAACTTTATCTCCCAATGCCTGGATCTGACTGGCTCAATAAAACAGACAAAAGCATCAGCATCAAAACTCACTCTATAATAGGCTACTAAGCATTTGGTACTTTAGAATATAAAATTAGAAGCAGAACAAACAAAATGCAACAACAACACAAAAAAAAAAAATGTGCTTACAAGCCAGACTAAAATTTACATTAAACAGATGAAGTTACCAAAGAAAAATCATGCTCTAGAAGTTTTAATTTTGAAGAAAACTCATTATTATTCTTATTGCGTCTTTCTTGTAAACAATAATATTGCGTATTTCTTGTAAACAATAAATAATCCCCAAAAATGACCAAGAACCAAATCACACTGTTTACTTTATTGCAAACAAATGGCACTCAATGAGTTTGAAGAATGTTTTACAACTCAACAAAAACTTGTATCACTTCATAAATTAGGTTGTTTCTTTACAAGATTATTCCAGGAAAATTGTTATTTTTCAAAGAGATTGAACTCCTAACCTAACTGCTTGCACATTGCTTTAGTGTCAAGTGTGAACATGACTGAAAATATGTATACATTTATTTTCGATTAACTTTGGGTATTTATCTAACTTACCAAATAGGAACAAGAGAAGATTACTAAGGACAGGATGGTTCCTGTACCTAACTCTGTCTGGGTTTACAACTCGGAGCCATCTGGACCACAGGTGGCTGAGCCCACAGTGCAAACCTCAGCCCAGTTGAAACTATACAAACACTTGTCCATAAATTAGCACAACATTTTACTGATACCCACAAATCTAAAGAGCTGGTGAGATGTAGAAATCAGCAATAGCGTTAAAAGATGGAAACAAAGAGCAGCACTAGAGAGGAGGACGTATGGCGGGGAGCCTAGACAAGCCTGAATTAAAGATGACATTCATTTAGTTTAACCAAAACATCTCTCCAGAGTCGTGCCCGGCGTGGGTCATCATGAATACTTGCAATTATTGTTTGCTCTCATTCACCCACCGAGGGAGCTAAGTGGGGTTAAAGACAGTCACCCTCTCCTGGAGCTTTGTGGAGCGATGGGAGCTAACAGCTGTCCAAACAAAGGCCTGTTTTTCACTCGTCATTATCCTGAGTGTCACTCATGGTGGTTCACACTTATGTGTAGCCAAAGCATCATGAAACATTAATGCACCATGCATGCGCTGCCACCTACACCTCAGAGGCGGACAAACCTGTGTGGAAACAAAGCTGCAGATAAATTTGTCTGAGAAGGTTCACGTCTGCAGTGAACTGTGGCCAGGCTCCTTCAATGCATCTCTTCATCGTACACAATTACCATCCAGCAGACGCTGCCCTGGTATCCAGTGGGTCTCCTCCAATTCTGGCCACCTCACCTCTCAGCACCCACCCACCTTTCTCTCTCTCTCTCTCTCTCTCTCTCTCTCTCTCTTTATTGCTCATCTGGTTTCCTATCTCAGCTACAACAAAGATGAGTTTGCATGATGCTTTCAAGGAAACACAGCAGGAATCAAAATGAGCACCATTTTAAAGACACTTAAGGCATCGACAATGAACTAAAGTGCAGTTTTTTGGTCAGTTTAAGATGCTCATTAGTTTCTCAGGACTCAGGAATGTTTGCTTCGACCTTTCTCAGCCTAAGCGGCTGTCCCACCATAAACTGGCACTTAAAACAATAAGTACGGCCACATCAAATGTGGCAAGTGTTTGGACAGAGGATATGAAAACAAAAGCCCACTGGCACTTATCCAAAAGAGGCCTATCTGCCGCAAACACTCATATCAGCAAGGACCAGCTCAACATCTTCTCTACAACCTTCCCATGGGATGCAAACAACCAACAAAACAGACCTTGACCTGGGGATGGGAGACCGTGAAATAAAGGGAGATGAACAGTCCAGCAACTGTGCAAGTGTGTGAATCACAGCCAGGCTTCCTCACTCACTGGAAATCTGGAATAGAGACTAACTGGTAGCATCTAATGCACAGCAGCTGTCTGTCTCCCAGGTTACACAAGCCTCCTGTCTGTCGGCAGCTGTAAAGTGTCGGACAAGCAGCACCGACGCTCATTCAGACACTGCACACTCCTGCCAAGGCATCGGAACACAGCTCAGCATCAGTGGAAAATTCAACCTGGTAGGCGGTTCTGTCTGTCTGTCTGTCAAGTAACTTTTTTGTGTAAAGGAATAATTGGCACCCCGGTGCTTGCCGTAAAGAGCAGAAGTCGTGGGAGTCTTCCAAGTCTGGTGTCAGTTAACGGAAGGATGCGATACAGTAGCAGCTTGAATGAATGAAAAGTCAATTTTCTATCACAAAGATATCTAACAATGATATGGAAGGAATTCTATTAAACTTGGTGACCAAACAGAGATGTTCAACAATTAAAGTAACAAAATGACTTGGGGAAGATCTTGTTTTTTAAAGGGTTTTAATAACAAAAGTTTTTTGAAGCATTGCAGTTCAATCTTCTTATTAGCTACAGCAATCAGCCGATTTATCCTTTCAATTAGTCCTTCATTCAATGAAGAATAGCAGGTAAAGAGGTTGACTTACCCTCTGCACAATATCGCCCACAGACTCTCACGCTGATGAAAAATCTCAAAGCTGAAGCAGCGTAGAGTGAAGGGCTTATCAGCTCACTGCCCTGACAAACGCTCTCACAGGTCCGTGTCTCTCAGAGGGCTGACAGCTCTGTCATCTTCCCTCCTCTCTATGCTGTCTTTGAGTGTTTGCCTGAGTCTACCTAGAGTGCAGGCTGATGGTGTGCAGCCAGTGAGGAGAGAGAGAGGGAGGCAGGAAGGAAGTGAGAGAAGGAGAGAGGGGAAAAAGTGTGAGTGAAGGAGAGAATCCCCTTTCTCTTAAACACTGGATCCTCTGCGGCCAGACTCCACTCCCACCTACTGCTCTCTTAAATGTCCCCCACAGCCGCCACCACCCCACCCATTCACCCTCTCTCCAGCAGCATTGTGGCTGAAACGGGACGCCTCAAGGCTCGATGAGGAGAGAGAAAGTAAGTAGGGGAGGAATGGTGTGTGTGTGTGTGTGTGTGTGTGTGTGTGTGTGTGTGTGTGTGTGTGTGTGTGTGTGTGTGTGTGTGTGTGTGTGTGTGTGTGTGTGTGTGTGTGTGTGTGTGTGTGTGTGTGAATGGGGGGGTTGTGGATGGAAATGGGGGTGGGATGGAGTATCGGTGGCGGGTCCAACCATCAGCAGCCCAGCAAGCCAATGGAAAGAAAGATATGTGTGAATACAGGGTCTGGGTAACATAGGGTTTAGAAAGTTACAAACAGGCAGTGAAAAGGGCAACCTACGGGCCTTTTGGAAAGTTATAAAGAGCGCAAAACTCAGTATACAACCAATGATCTGTCAGAGAAATGTTGGTAAATCCCTACAAAACTAAAAAAGACAATTGACACATCTAAGAAAAAACGAATGTAATTGCACCGGATTGGAAGTCTCTACGATTAGGTTTACTTGAATCAACAGATATTTATTTATATTTATTTGAGAAACTGTTCTTAAATAAGGAGATCCCATTGGTCAGAATGCTATATGGGAAACTTTATAATTCATTCAAACTACAAAAAGATACTCTTCTCTCCAGTTTAATCGGTAACTTGTTCTGGCCTTGACGGCTACTATGTTTTCGTTTTAGCTCTGAAAATCTGAGGACCTTCTGATACTGGGCTGCAAAGATAAACAGTAAAGTTTTAAAACATGAAACGTGATTTTTTTTTCTCTTTATTTTGAGAATCTTTTTAAAGAAATTATCTTTTACATATTGCCCACGCCTCTACTTGACTGTACTTGATTAAAAGTGAGGCGGGCAGACATATTTACTGTAAGGGAGCCAGCATGTGCGCCTCTGGTGGTAACCAGCATTACATTATGTATTATACAGTATGTAATACAAAATTTGAATGAAGACCAAATTAATACCGTTGATCAAAAGGATCTGATTTGGTTTCTTTTTCACATGCTTAAAAACCAACCTCTTTGTCCAAATTCTGGGTCCTGAACCTATAGTCAAACATTCTGCCTCTTCATACTTTTTCCTATTCCTCCACTGTTGGAAGTCACTGCCATTACAACCTGGATCCAATGCAGAGCTTTGCTCATATTGAAAATAAACTTTTCAAAGTTAAACTCAAGTTTCACACAAATCTCAACTTATGGAACTCCTTCCATGTCTTACAACACTTTAAACCTCGTATTTTGAGCTCTGATCAGTTCCTAGCTGATTTTAAATGTACTTAAAATTAAAAATTACAAGAAAACCTTTACGTCCACTGGAGGGGGAGAGTTGTGATGTGGTGTCACTGTGAATGTTAAAACTAATTATGTAAAAGCATTCCTCTAAAATGATGTAGCAAAGACACAAAGGGATTTATAACCTGTAAACCTAATGCTTCAGGCCACAGCTGTTGTGTCAGGAGAAAAATCCATTACAGCAAATCTTCAGCACTTTAGTTTGACAACTTAGTTACACCACAGGATGTTGCATACTTTAGCTGTCTCTGACGTTGGCCACATTTTGAAGTTGAACAAATTATTACGTGATTGTGACGATTGTAATGTTTCGTGAACAGAATCCATCTAACGGCTCTGATGGAGACCACTGAGTGGAAACCTGACACACTCGATCAAAGAGATGTATCACTAACTATCCTGTGTATTCTCTCCTGGTGGTAACTAAACATACTGTACACTGGTAACAATTAGCAGCCTTTATAGTCTTGAGAATGTGAATGTAAACAGACAAAACTACCTCGAGTAAACACAAGAACAAAGAACTGGAGAAGGACCGGGAAGAAAGCTGCTCCAGATCTGGCCTTTCTCTCCACTGAGGGCATCAAAAGCGCTGACTTCAAACGGGAAAGAAATGAGCATCAAAAGATCTTTTATGAGTGTCACCCTGGAGGGTGGTATGACACTCATTAAGTCAGAATATGACCCTTAGACTGATTACATCCACCGCTGGTGGGCATGTTTATCTCTAGTTTCGATATTCCTACTGCTAACTTTTAGATGCCTTCCAGACGACGAAAGAAATTAAGTGAGTTATTCAAATAAGCTTTCTTTTAAGAATTAATTTTTCTCTGATATAAAGCACATCTGATGTTGATAACAGTTGGTGATGCCCATGCAAAGATCCACCCAAAGCCTTGGCAGCATGAAGGCTTTCAGTCTAGGGCGAGTGAAGCATTTCCCAGCAGGGGAAACGATCATCTTTGCGTTGCTGAGAGCTGGTGGCCAATCAGGCAGAAAAGATCCGTTTTAATCCTACATCCAGCACAATGGCAAATATGTTGCGTGGCTATCGGGTGATAAAAAGCAAATTCAATGACTCGAGGGCCCGTAAATTCATTTTCATCTCAGCTCCCCGGGGAGAGAGAGGAAATCTATACAGTTGAAGGGGAAAGAATTTTAATGACTTCTGGCTGTAATGATATCATTTAGATGAGACGATAGCTTGAAAGCTCGGCTATGTATAGCACCTGTTTTAAAGCGACTGTAAATACAGAATCCCTGCGTCTCTCCATCTGTTACAGTTCTCACTTCTCTTCCTCTTTCTCTTCCTCCCTCCTTCCATCCTTCACAGTTTTGCCAGACTCTGCAGTGAATTGCTGTGGGACTTCTCCACCTCCCTGTTTTGCCAAGGCGTACCTGTTAGCCCACTTTTAAGAGCATGTGAACTGAGCAGGTTTGATTTCCCAGATGACATCCCGTGCGTGCATCCTCACCTGTCATCCAATTTCTGTCATTTCCGGAACTACACGTCTGCTTAAAGAAGCCCATTTTATTTCCATTAGAGCTCCACACTGTTTTAGTTTTATCGGTAGTCACTTACAATTTGCACAGAGAGATGCTACACTAGGATGCTATGTAAAATGAGCAAATGTCTACTTGCAATGGTTGCATTAGTCCTTTGAAACACCAAGAGAGGCAACAAATAGATAGACCAACCACAGCCATAAATCACACTTAAAATTCAATTTATAGGCTGCAAAGAGCAATGAAATCAATTATGGAAAAAAAACACAGCAACTTAATTGTATCACTGGCAGTATTCACAGTGTAAACCTTGCCGCTGGAAATTCAAATCCAAGAGGAAAAGTGAGGCAAAGGTTGCCTCGAGCGCTTATAATAAGGTCTTGGAGGAAGGGAAAGATACTCTGTGGGAAGTGAGACACATTCTATCAATGACAAAAAGACCTAATTATACTATGCAACCCCTGTAGCCATGGAGGATGTCAAAGCGGGCAGCAATAAGGAAGTCGATGGGGAAGACACCATACCTGCCGTGAGTACGGATGAGCGTTCAGGTGACCTGGGAAGACCTGTTTACCTCATTAATAATGAATCATAAGATATTATGGGCCCTGCTCCGGGTCCTCTTTCCCAATGTCTGTCCTTCATCCATTATGCAAAAGCTAGGTGCGACAGTATGGGTTAAGTCCTCAGGGAGGGTCACTTGGACACAAACCTAAAGCACCTCCTCCCTATTCTCCCCCTGCAATGCAATAATGAGACAATAACTTGGCAATGAGGATGATAATGTGAGTGATGATCGCTGAGGATGCTAATCCAAGCAAAAAAAAAGGCACCATTAGCCGTAGGTCTGCGGCCACAGTGAGTTAAACAAGGGAAAAACATCCCATTAGTAGCACTCAATAGATCATAACACAGCCTCTCTAGACACAGACTCTCAGCAAAAAGTTGTCATCTGTGTCTCAGATATACATCAATATTCTTCCACAGGGAGAATAACCTGGTGCTTTGCAATAAAACTGTTTAACACCAGCACTGAATAGCTATATTATAATATGATATATAGCCAACTGTTTTCTTCTATTTACTGTTTTTTTTTTACCATATTTACACCATGTTCTTTTCAATATTTCTGACTATCTTCATAATCAGTACTCTTTTATATGCTTTCATCTACATCAGTGTTTCTCAAATGGCGGCAAATGGGGCAATGACACTACAGGGGGTACTTGGAGAGAGAGAGAGAAAGAGAGAGAGAGAGGAAGTAGAAAATTAACAAATTGAAGTATTCAAAACATGGGGTTTTATATAATGTTTATTTTAGTTAAAAATGATCATCCTGATAATGATGATGGTAATGTTCTTGATTAGAACATGAACTGAAAAACCAAGAGGTGTGGTGGGAGATGACCAAAAATTATAAAAACTGTAGAAAAAATACTATTCAGGAGCCACTAAATACAGTTTCATTCCTCTTATTTTCAAAATGAGATTCTTTAAAATGTGTTTTATCATTCATGCATACCATCATTATGCTCTATAGTTGTTGTTTGTTCAAAGTATTCTGAGCAAAAGGGGGTACTTGGATTCAGAAATAAGAGAAAGAGGGTACTTGAGCTAAAAAAAAAAGTTTGAGAACCACTGGTCTACATCATAACCAAGATGAAATAAAGTGTATCTAAGGGTGAACCTGCATTGGTCAAATAAATAACACCCGTCTTTCTTTAGTTCTGTAAAAGAAATAGATGACATTTAATTAAAATGGCATCTGGAGTTGATTTTTTTGTACTTTAATTGCCACAGAAGCGGTCCCACAGAGCTTTGCAATGTCAGCCACATTCACACACCAATGGTGACAGAGCTGCCAGGCAAGGTGCTAATCCACCTTTGGGAGAAGTTTAGGGTTCAGTGTCTTATCCAAAGACACCATGTCACATAGACAGGTCATGGTGTGTGCAGCTTTAGAAATGACCTCTCGGTCAGAGGACGACCCCTGTACCATCTGATCCACTCAAACAGACCAAACAGCAAGAAACCTTCTTATAATAGGTTGTATATGAGGGTTATTTACAATTTATGTATGTATTTTACTTTTTACTTGTGTTCATCTTATTCAGACATTTCAGTCTCAAAAATCTGTGTACCCTTCGTTCTTTGTTCTTTGGTTATTCTGTATTAAAACCAAACTAAAATAACAAATAAACAGTGTAGTTGTTTTATTTTACTGACTATTTAAGGGAAAATAGGACAAGAGCTTCATGTTTTAAGCTCACCACACCGAGGGGAACCACAGATGGGGGCATACTTTTACTCCTGGACAAAAAAAAAAAGACTAACGCATAATAAGTAATAATGAACTGGTGAATTGAAACATTATTAATACATTATTATTTTTTTTAAATGGATATTATGTAAAACATGCACGATTGTGAATTTACTGGTTCTCCTCATTACTTGCGATCAGTTTACTTGTGTGTTGACGGCTGCCGTTAGTGGCTCGCGGTATTACAACGTGCAAAAAATATGCATTTTTACTGCCCTCAAAAAAGCTGTAATTGTTTTTGGAAAAGTGTAAAATTGTAGAAGTTCTAACATCTATTCTTCACACCAGCCTCTGAGTCGATAGTTAGTCACCTGTTTATATGGATACTATTGGGACCGTAACACTGTTCCGTGAAGTTGGCTCGATATTCACAGATGCGGACTTCCAGCATCAATAATTCTTTAACGAAATGTCATCGACACACAAATTACGCCTCTTTGCTCTCGGCGTGAGGTGACCAACATACTACAAGATCATTTTTATCAAACGCAGCAGAGTAAAAGTTCGCCCCCATCTGTGGGTCCCCTCTGTGTGGTGAGATTAAAACATGAAGCTCTCATCTAAAGTTTTCCAGCAAATATCACACAAACGGGAGATTTAATTTTAAAACAAAAATGCACTTTTGTCTGATTTTTGATTTTTCTGTAATCCAGTTTCAGTTTTAAGTCAGTAAAACAAAATAACCACACTGTTTATTTGTTATTTTGATTTGATTTTAAAATTGATTGTTAAATCTTGTTTTTATGGTCCCTGAAGGCTAAAGTCTATCCAAAGGCAGAGTATCTTCCACAAGTCACCAGTTTATATCGAGGTTCAAGCACAGACAAGCTCAACAACATGAATGTTAACCCGTACAACTGATCTGCAGAATAAAACCTAACCAACAAACCAGTTTCTTGGACTGTGGGTGGTAACCAACACATGCTAGAACCTGCAAATCCCAACTCTGAATGGTTTGACCTTTGACTGACTGCACGTCTCCCAGCAGTTACTCCCATACACACTACTGAGCGCCTGCTAATTAGACTGAGATACTAAAAGAGAGTGTGCGGTAATTGTGTTTTCTGCTGCCGTTCTGCTGAAGAAATCAAACCCTTTCAGTAACTATGACAGGTTTTTCACCGATGCTCTTTTTCCAAAGTAGTGTTTTTCATCTACCTTTGACAAACACATGATAGATTGCTCAAGCTTTCAAACTCTGCAGTGTCAGAAGACCACACACTGCTAGAAATGTTGCCCCTGTCTGTATAAAAGTCTAGTAAATGTCTTCAACACAGTGTCAGGACCTCATATACATCCTGTGGTCCCTGACCTCTGACTCTATAACCGTTCTCCAGCCTTTTTTTGTGTTTGCTACACTTGGCCTTCTCTTCTCTGCACACGCTGACGGTGCACATTCAACGCTCTAACTTTCAGTGTGTGTCACACACCCGGTTATTAAATCAGTGATGTGACACAGAAAAAGATTAAAGCAGCTCTCCCAGACCTCAGGTTGATTCTCAGGACATGTTGTTAGAAATAACAGCAACCCTACAATTATTCCACTTTGGTGCAATTAACTGTATTTTCATTTTTTAGAACAAATGGCACATTTCAACCACCAAACATAACCGCCGTTTTTTAAGATAAACAAATAACATGCCATAATGAAATATCCATCACATTCAAACTGGCTGTCCACAAATCACTTGAGGTTATTACAATGAATTTGGTATTTTTCCCCTCGGGGATGTCACCAAGCTATGGGAAGATACGGAGTAGCGTCAAGTTTAAATTTTAAGGAGAAATGATGGCATGTGCCAACAAGAATTAATAACTGAGGACTTTGAGAGTGCAGCCAAGTGTTTCAATTTGATCTAAATTACTAAATCAACGGAAGAGAAACAGGACTAAAAGAGACTATATTTGTATTTTTTTGCTAAATATCAGTATCATGTTTGTATATAATTTGTATATTTGTATTATTATTATTAGTATTATCTATCCTACTTTATTTTTTACTGCTGTAATGTGTGTATCTGATCCCTATTTTTAACAGTCCTTTACTTAATTATAAACTTATTTAACATTTATTCTTTCTTTCATCTTTGTTAAATGTCTTTATTCTTTTATTTGTGATTTTTTTTTTTTTCCTGTGGCTGTATCAAAAGCAAATTCCCCCTGGGATTAATAAAGGAATTCTCATTTTGATTCTGATTATATATAACTGAACGCTAAATATGCTATTAGGGAACCATGAGATAGGGTGCAGGATGCCATACTGAGGTAATTATATAATCTGCTACTATATTATTAGGGCTGCTATACCTTCTGATTTAGGATGCAACTTGCTGGTAATTAACATCCCCTCCCTTAAACCAGTGGTTCTCAAACTATGGGGGCGTGTGAACTCATGACATAACAAAATTGGCTTTTTATTTATGTATTATTACTGTTTTAAAATATGTGATAGAACATTTTATGTTATTTTTATGAGTTTTGAAGAAGAATAGTCACATTTTGTTGAAAAAATGTTCACTTTTTAAAGGAGGGGCATGTAATGGAGGTAGTTTAGCTTGTAGCTGTGCTTGCTTTTACAATCTCTGTTTAATGCTGAAAATCATGACAGGAATTTAAACTCTCGCTACTGTGCAACTCGCTGCTGATGGAGTAATATCAGCCCGGAATCCTTGTTGTCACATTGAATCCTGCAGCTTATGCCTCCTGTTATGGTTTGCAGTGCAAATCGCATCAAATTTAAACGGTAAGCTATAATGCTGTAGCTCAGGCTTTATAGGCTCGCTGAAATACTCTGAACTCGTGGACATGCTAATCTACAAAGCAGCACAGGCTGACATATACAGTACAGTCGCTGCAAGTCTGCCTCCACCTGTGTGATGTTTAATATGAGCACGGGTTCAGCTGGGAGACAACGGGTGGGATCTGCCAAACAGTTTCTATAGGGTCTCTCTTCTCTGCTGAGCTCAAAATAGACGAGATAAGCACAAAGTCTCTGGAGCTACATGTATTTGTGCTGCCATACATACTATTACAAAAAAAAAAACCACCAGCGTGGGTGCAGCATCTCCCTGTGTAACGCTACGCTGGCGTCAACAGCCACAAAGTAAATTAGATTTAAGTCGTTCCATTTCATAACACAGAGTTTGGTGTAAAATATACCCCTTAGTGTTTGTAATAATGTTTCTGTGCATTCAGGCAAAGCGTCTGCCCACAGGAGCGAAAACGAACAGCACTAATACGCAGTTTAATTAGCTCGTAAAGTAAATGCTCATCTCTCTGTGGCTCGTTTATTTTTATTATTGCTATCTTTCCAACAATATTAGAGTGGATTTGATTGCTGTAAGCATTCCTTTGACACCTATAATCTGATGCTATATTTGCAACTGGAGCAACGTCTTCACACTTCTTCCCACAGATGGACATTTTATCCCAAGCTAACAGATAGCATGATGAATATTTCACAAATGTGTCTTTCTTCTTCTCTCCATCTTGTCAGTTAATACAACTAACATCAGTTCACGACCAAAGGCAAACCATTTATTCCTGAGGATGCTACTTATTGATGCCATTTTCTGTAGTTAAAATAAATAAAATTCAACAACAACAACACCAACAAAAAAACATAATATTATACTGTATTCTCGGTATTATAAACTAATGTGGTTTTAGTAAACTGAATCAATCAAAAATATGGTTTTAAATTCAGTTAATAAAACAAAAAAAATAATAAAAGTAAACTAAAAATAAAAATGTGATCTGATGACTAAAATGACAGCATCACAATGTTAAAATTCAATACTAATACACAATACTAATTTGATGTGAAAATTAAAAAAGTATTAATATTTAATATTTATTCTACTTTTGCTATTCTACTTTTACAGCATTGTTGTAGATTTTTTCTTCTGTGCTAGAAGAAGAAAAAAACAATATATCTTGTCTGTCTTGAGTGCTGGCACATTTTGTTCTAAAACATTTTACATGAGGAAACCAGAATAATGTGACTGAAGGAAATGAAATGAAGACCCATTACTTGCTGTGGAGCAAAGGCCAATGCAAGAAAAAATACACCAAGTAACCAGATGGTTTGTTAGCAGTGCCAGTAGTGTGTCAGGCATCATTTTCTAGATGTAGGAAGACGTTTTATTTCCATCTTTATCTGAAACTACATCCTGTTGTATTTTGAGATTGGTTATAGTTTCACCATGTGTAGGAATCAGGACAGTGGGTAAATATTTACGTGTATATTACCGTGTCCTGGAGAGTTGAAGGACGGTGAGGTTGTTCTTTCTGTATATCTACAATTTACTTTGAAACAACACTTTTTTTTTACTGTCATCTTGTTATTTGTTGTGCCAGTCTTGTCTTATTTAGCTCTTATTTTTGCTTGTATGTATCCTGTTCTCTTTATTGGGTATCTTTGGTGACAAAACTGACATAATCTGACTTGGGTGGTGATCACAAGCTAGCTGCGTTTCCATTATCCTTGGAAATGCGCAAATCTAAATAGCGCCATAAAAACTGGTAATGGAAAAATCTGAATTTTCTGAAAAACACTTGAATATTGCTAAGAAGTTTTGACGCTTTCATGAGGAGGAATTTCAGACATTTCGATATTGAAATGTGTCGCAAAAGCGTCATGGAAACACTTTGTCCGCAAATACACATCACAGAGCGTGGCGTACCTGGTCACGTGACCACTTCTCTCCGAGAAAACATGACGCGATACATGTAAACAGAAGAGGAGACCACAACTTTGTCCAATAACCGAAGGGTTGTTGGTTCGAATCCCGCTCGAGCCAAATCATTGTCGTTGTGTCCTTGGGCAAAAGACACTTTACCCACATTGCCTAGTATGCATGTGGTGTGTGAGTGAGTGTTGGTGGTGGTCAGAGGGACTGATAGCGCACTATGGCAGCCTCGCCTCTGTCAGCCTGCCCCAGGGCAGCTGTGGCTGCAATAGTAGCTTACCATCACTGTGTGCGGAGTGAAAGAATAATGCACATCAATGTAAAGTGCTTTGAGTGTCTACAATAAAATGCTGTATAAAATCCAATGTATTATTTTTATTATTAACATTTCTTAGCATTATACTTAAAAATTATTACTGCCGCATTAGAGGTGAAACAACAAAGGAATACGGAGTGTAATAAGGAGCTTCTGAGCATACATCTTCCTGCAGCAAAGTCTCATAGGATGAGTTTTTGTAGGAGTTACGAGGCTCCTGCCCAAAACAACGTTCAATGGAAACACGTTCAAAGCACAATTATACTTTGTTGACATTTAGAAATACTCCTTTTATTTTGCTAAAATTTGTAATGAAAACCCAGCTAATGTGGATGTAGTTGCTCAGTTTAGCTTCTATGTCTATGCCATACAACAGTCCCTATCAATGTGTAGCCTTCTCAATGAGTTTAGCATACTTGCAAAAATCTGTAATGAACCCAACTTCTGTAGTTTCTAGGGTGATTTTATAGTATTTGGACTACACTATGTCAGAAACACAATACCCATTCTTTCCTCCAGGGTAAACTGAGGATCTGCACAAAAAAGGACGTCTTCACAAACAGAGTCTGAGGTTGAAGCCAGAGAGCGATGCATCCATTCAAGCTCGGCATCTCTTTATTGGTGCTTTGCCCCAGTCTGTCTGGGCGAAAGAGTTCAGGCCTGTGTCTTTTCCCCTTTTGTCTGTCCTCCTGGGGGACATGAATGGGAGGTTGGGGCCTGAACAAAAGGCAGATCATGGGTCTATTGGGGGGGACAAATGAGCTTAGTTTGGGTTATGGCAGCCAAAAGGAAAGGGAGGTCTGGGGAAGTATTGAGGCTCACCTCAAACCGGAACGAGAGCATAGAGGAGCTCTCCAGCTGAGATCCTACTTCCTAGACATGCACATGCTACCCAACTATCTAACAACAACATAGACCTGTACTGTCTGCAGGTGGAGGAAGGGTGGGATACGATGTAGAGAGACCATCTGATAGCATCTTCTCCATGGCAACTCCAAGCACTGATCAAAGATGTCATCTATAGAAAGGAGTGTGAACTGTGACCTTGAGCTGGTGATCGTCTTGACACACTCAAAACACCCATACATCATTATGCTTACATGGAGACGATGCAACTATGGAGTTGAGCTTATATCACAAAAACATGTGAGCATGTTCAAAACATAATAACCTTTTCTATTGAAATAATCAAATCCATTAAGTATTGGTAATACTACAAAGTCATACACAGTTTAATGCTCCATCCCTTTTGCTACTTGTGAGCAAACACTGCTTTTTATTTCCCTCTGGCACTAAGATAAGACCTTTCTGCTGAGACGAGATGAGGTAGAATTTTTTCTAAATGTCATCTTATCACAGATGCCATTTAAATTTCACCCTTACTCTCGCTTTTGCAGCTTCCAGTTTTGTGTTTTTTATCGTGAGAAACATTTATTCTTCTGTGCACAGCCCTACTCCTCCCATACACAAACTCCCCACCATCTCTGTGTCACCCCCCCACCCCCCACCCCCTCCACCAACTCCCATGTGGTTTTCCATGTCTGCTTGTGTATAAGCCCCTCTCCTGTGCTGCTAATCCTGTAGAGCCAGAGACCAAGTTATGCTGCAGACTACCACCTCCACAGGAAGAAAATTAGCTCTCTATAGGAGCACAGACAGAACTGGATGCAGCCCTTTTTGATATAATATATGTTATCTGCAGCTGAGTTTATCTGCAAGGCTTTTCTACTGAACTATTAACCTTTGCAGGTTTTAATGAAGTATGCTACGTTCATTCAGAAAGCTACACTTTGATAGGGACTGTTGTATGGCATAGCCATAGAAGCTAAACTGAGCATCTAAATTAACACTAGCCGGGGTTCCATTACAGATTAATAAGTAAGTAATAATTTCTCGGAGAGAAGTGGTCATGTGACCATGTACCTGTACGACAGGCTCTGTGACGTGTATTTGCGGAAAGAGTGTTTCCATAGCACTTTTGCGACACATTTCAATGTGGAAACGTCTGAAATACCTCCTCATGAAAGCGTAAAAACTTATATGTGATAGTTGAGTGTTTTTTCGAAAATGTTCAGGTGTTTCCATTGCCAGTTTTTATTGCCCTATTTAGATTTTCCTCATTTCCAAGGGTAATGGAATTGCAGCTTCCTTTATACACTGCTAAACCATTCAGGGAAAATGGTGAAACCATCATTCATTCAACTTGCACAATTACTGAGAAACTAGTCCTTCACAAAATATCAAGACAACTGACTCCATAAGGAAAAACCCAAATCACGATTTGTGTTAATAAATCACTCTGGTTGTCCAAAGTTCTTATAATCAGTGAGTGACAGAGTTTAATTGTGCAGAGATGCAGTGCAATGCAGAAGACGATGGTGAGTTCAAATGTCCAAAGAATGGCAAGAAGCAGTATGCTCACTTGACAAACTAACCAATTCCTGACAGTGTTCTCATTGTTGCAGAGTTTTGTAGTCGTTAGTTTAATCGTGTGAAATGTATGTAACAGACATTGTAAGTTAATTCCACATCTATAGTAATGCTAAGGCAGGGGTGGAAGGGGAAACTTATGAGTTTCCTTTGACTCTGGCATCTCAGAACAGTTGCTGAGAGAGAAAAGTATCCCAATAATGGCAGAAGATGGGTGGACATCCATCTGCTGTGAATGTTTTGATGTGATACAGTTAAGTGCTGTCAAGCATCTGATTCTCCTCTTCGACTGACTGCCCTTAGTGACCTCTGACCATCAGATACCCTCTAGCTGTACTGATCCTAGCAGACACAAGAACTAATCAGATGATTCCTTTAAGCTCTCCAATTATGCAAAGTTGACTAGTTTAGCCTTAAAGTGCGAGTTCACCATTGATCATTTTGACTTCATAGAGCTAAAGCAGACAAATGGACGCAACAAAGATTGTCACAGTGACTTGAGTTGTGGCTTTGTGGTTTTAACTCAATCAAGCAGATTTAGCTTCCTCGTGTCAGTCGAGTAGATTAATGTTAATGTGTAAGCCTTTCCTGAGTGACACCTAATAGCACCTTGTTAAAATAATGAAAACCGCAGTCCACACGGAGCAGCTGAATGTGATCTCCCTTGTTGCTGGTGAGACTGATGACCAGCATTGACCTCTTGGTCCAAGGCCAAGCAGGGAGCTGACAGGTGACATGTGAAGCGACAGGAGATGAGCTGCTGATCAATGGACTCCTGTCAGAGCTCCTTTCCTTTGCTTTCATAGAAGGAGGCACACAAGGCAGAGAGACTCATGATTGATGCCCACCTCAGGACTGGGCTCTGATAGGCTGTTGGTGGTCTTTGAATTTGGATGAAATGTAGCTTTTTTCCAATCTTGTCACAATACCACCAAAGATGTCTGGGATATCTTCTCTGGTTATAGCGGTGCAGACATTAAAACATGGCATGCTTTGCAGGTCTATTCAAGCTTTAGGAGACTATGTGAGCAAGTGAGTACAGTGCAATGAATTCTAATGAGGACTTTTCCCCTGGAAATCATTTGAAAGAGGCGAGTATGTTGGATTTATGGCTAATCTTCTGTCTATATAAGAAGCAGCATTCTTCCTCTCCTGTTTACACTTCCTTTTTCAAACTTTAACCAACAAATGTGTGACTTTTGTCTCTTGAACAATAATATGTCATGAGCCAGAACTCATGGGATGTTATAGAAAGACCTTATTCAGTATTTTATCAGACATTATCAGAGGAAGGATATATAAGCCTCAGTATCTTCAGAGGAGAACAGTCCTCTCATGAAGCAGCTGTGATAGATGGAGGTGAGGACCGGTGAGGTCAGTGCTGAGCAGAAGGTCAGCCAAACATAAAGAGTGAGGGGTCAAAAGGCTTTTGATGAAAACCCATGAACCAGCTGTGAAAAGGGCTGTTGTGTCCTCCAATCCCATTATCACTCATGCATCGTATCCACAGAAGAGTCATTAATGTCTAGATTCATGAATATGATGACAAGAACTTTTTGGGTTCCACCACAAGACATTTTGTTGCGCCCCTGCTCTAACACTCCAGAAGCTAAATATCTGAAAATATATCAGATAATGTTGGGAAAATATCCCCTTCTGTTCCCTATGGAAATATTACAACACACTCTGAAATCCTATTTGATACTTTCATTCATTTTCTGACCCACTCATTCCTGTTAAGGGTCTGTTGGTGGCCATCTCAAGGTTTCATCAAAAAATTAAGTGGGGGTGCAACTTGGACAATTTAGAGCAGAGGTCCCCAACTTTTTTGAAACTGTGAGCTACTTAAAAGTGGTTGGAAGGTCACTTGGGTCCTTACTCCCCTTGCGGGTACTCCAGCTTCCTCCCACAATCCAAAAAGTGTTAGGTTCATTGAAGTCTCTAAATTGGCCGTAGGAGTGAATGTGAGTCTGCGTGTTGTCTGGGCTCCCTGTCCAGGGTGTACCCCCGCCTAGTGCCAATTGACTTATTGTTTATCCATCCATTTTCTGTGTACCATAGGTCTGCTGGTGCCTATCTCTAGCTCTCATTCAGAATCAGAAATTGTATTGGGCGTTAGGCGGGGGTATGCCCTGGACAGGGCGCCAGTCCATCACAGGGCAACACACACACACAGACACTCACACTCCCTTTCACTCTTACAGGCAATCTAGAGTCTCCAATCAACTTTACAGTCAAGTATTTCGATGGTGGGAGGAAACAGGAGTATATGGAGATAACCCACGCAAGCGAGGATAACATGCAAACTTGCCACAGAACGGACCCAAATGTCCACCCCTGGGTGGGCCACACAGACGTACCTTTTTGCTGTTAGGTGGATGTGCTAACCACCACACCACCATGTGCTCTATTGTTTTTTCTTTGATTCAGTACTTTACTTACAACCTGTTGTATCCGTCTTAAACAGCTCTTAATGTTTGCCTTGCTAAGACAACACCAGAAACTAAATCAGAGGTGTTCAAATTGAATGATCCATTATTCATCCACTCATCTTGGACAGGGTCACAAAGGCCTGCTGCGTGTGAGGCAGGATGAAGCTTGGTCTGGACATCAGTGTGTCAAAGTGCCATCATTTACAGTCACAGTCACACGTCGAGTAAGAAAACCTCATACTCAATGGGAGTTTCGGTGTCTTAACAAAAGACTTGACAGCACATCGACTGCCAAAGTCAAGAATTTGAGTCAAAGGTCAAACAGCTATTTCAGCAGAGCAGCAGCCGAAAGAAATGTAAACTAGATCTGTGACTCATCAAAATGATAATGCTGTAAGATTGTTTATATGTGCTATCATTAATAATAAATGCATTACTGTCTGCTTCTTTCCAAGGTTGGCCACTGTGAGAGCAGACATCTATTTTTCTAGTAAAAAGAGGGAAAAAAATATACATCCTTTTAAAGTCTACAAAAACAGATAAATAATAAAAGCTATGGGAGAGTTGCACGTGATACTTAGCAGGGCAGAGCTGTGACTTTACTACTACCACTACCTTCCTTTGCAGCTCTGCAGTGGATGTAATTTAGGTCAGTGATAAATGGACTGATTTAATGTAGTGCACTTCCCATTTCCTAGATCTCAAGATCTTTCACACATTCACTCATGCGTTGTCTTCAATCAGTGCCTTATCTGAAGCAAAGACAGTTTCAGAAAAGCTTATTTGATTGAACATGATTTTAGTTTTAGCTAAACTTTTGCCATGCGTGCCAGCCCATTGTAGCGCTTGATGTGACAGTTTGTTGAAAAAAAATATTTCCAATCAAAACATAACTTAATTCAAATGAAAATATTTATAAATCCTCCAATTTTGTTTTTCAATAGTTTATTTTATTTTTATGTAAATGCATGATATAGCACTTGGATTTCTTAGATCAGCCAAATTCACCCTTTCATATGGTGGCCGTAAAAAGCTCACAACAGAACACAAAATGAAGAACCCCACAACACAACAAAAAACGCCCTGAGAGTTCACAACACAACACAGAATGACAAACGCCACAACTCAACACAAAACGAAAGCGCACACAAATACAAACCCCACAACACAACACAACACTGGGGTTTCCACTGGATACGTCTTCGCTGCGCCAATTTTGCCCCGCTGTCCACCGTCCGGTAATCCCCACCAGTTGCTTTTTGAGTGTGCCACGGTGCACTCTAGTTGGACGACTGTGACGTCATGAGACAGATGTTTATATAATCGCGTAAGAACGCAGTTAAAGGTATGTGTTATAAACGCAACAATACACAGATAAACACGTCAGTGTTCCTAACGAAAGAGTACAAGAAGGTTGGACTCTGGATTTGTCAGCCACATTTTTTAGCAACAGCCAACAGAAAAAAGATAAAACTGCACCAGTAAAATATGAACTAAATCAAAGTTGCTGCAGTTTACAGTGCAGTTACAGTATGAGAGGAAACAATATAGTGAATGTGATTTTATTTTTACACATTATGACGTTTTGGTGATGTAGTTACTTGAAATATAATCTGAAGTGTTTTATTTTGAGAAGTAACCGGATATTTTTTTGTGGAGTACGTGCTTAACTTCCTGTTTAGCTTCATTTGCTCTCTGCTGATTGATGCGTCACGCTCCGGTGTCCGCCAGAAATAGAAGCCCTGCGTATATCTGGCGGAGGGCACCGGACTGTCGCAGCTGGGAAGGAGCAGACACGCACCGCAGCGGACTCGGAGGCAATTAACACATAGACTAAAGTGGAAACCTATCAGCTCCGCTGGTGACGTAATGCAGCGGAGCAGCATCCAGAGGAAATTGGGGTACTAAAGCAGTCCGGTAAAAATCCACGAAGAAGAGTGACGGAAAAGATAAGGCTATTGAAAGGATCGGACATTAACGTCACTCTTCTTTGTGGATTTTTTTTTTACATACCGACGTTATCGTCACTGTTCTTCATGGATTTTTACTGCTTTTGTGTTGTGTTGTGAGCTTTTGTGTTGTGTTGTGGGGTTTGTATTTGTGTGCACTTTCTTTTTGTGTTGTGGCGTTTGTCATTCGGTGTTGTGAGCTTTTACGGCCACCGTACTTTCACACTCACAATCACACGCCAGTGGTGACAGAGCTGCCATGCAAGTTGTCAATCTGCTATTGCAACTTAGGGTTCAATGTCTTGCCCAAAGATCAGAGGACAATCTTTTCCACCACTTGAGTCGTGGTCGTGAGGAATAGTCTTTATTCGTGTTACTATTTCTGTTTCTTACCAACCTTGTAAACTGTGACATCTTTCCACAGCATGGGTAGTTGTTTTTACAATGATTAATTAAAACAAGCACAAACCAAAAAATGTGACCAACAGATTCAAGGTTTTCAGTGACATATCTCTGCACGTGTTGCAGCAGCGTACACCGTCTCACAACTGCCTATTGATAGATCTTTCCTATTCAGTTGAAATAGCTGCTCAGGTTGCCTTTCAATGTTGCATGTTGTTTTCCCTTCCTGACGTTTGTCATGCATTATGCACAGCACGCTCTGCAAAATTTGTAATCTGCAAATCACCTCTGCGACTCGATTAAATGTGACATTTTTGCTAGGAACATTGTGTATCCTTTCTAATCTTCAATATGTTAAGATATTTAGCAAAAAAAAACTGGAATGCTCTTTTTTCTCTCTCATCTGGTAAGCAAGGTCAAAGAAAAACACTGTTAATGATTCATTAGAAAGAGAGAATTGAAAGGATGGAAATGGGGACTAGTAAGTGTTTATTAATGATAAACTAGCTTCACAGACTGCGGAGGGTTGGAGCAATCTCCCGAGGTGAATAGTATGCTCTATATATTCTCACAACCTGTTAGCTGTTGGAAACAAAAATAAAATATATTTGGAGCCCTACTGGGCTCACTTATGGAGCCATGCAAATGTCTAACGAACATGAATTATGGCCAAACTTACCCTCGAGCTTGGCTCTAATGACAACCGGTCTGCCTGAATTCTGATATCTTCGAAATATGGATGAAAAAAAGTGACAAAAATAATAAGAAGTGAAAATTTACTTTGAAAAAGTGGGAAAACTAACGCAATGTTCCAAATAATTCCCAACCAGCAGCCCTTTTTTCTCAAATGCGCAATCGAGATCCGATCCACATGAAACTCTGTGGGGTAATTGAAGAACCAACCTGACATAACTGATTAAATTTTGTAAAGATCAGCCTATTATGAACCGTGATAGGAATTTTTAGATTTTTCAAACTGATCCAGGATCAGTGTATCGAACCAGATTCGCACCAAAATGTAATGGAATTTCCTTGGCCTAAAGTCTATCTTTAGTTAAAATAAGATTTACAAATTAATCAATCACTTTTGACACTGCTGACAGTCGATAAAAAAAAAAAAAACATTTTACCTCCTATCTGTTAAGGTGTTTGTAGGATAAGCTGCGTTTCCAATATCCTTGGAAATGCGCAAAATCTAAATAACGCAATAAAAACTGGTAATGAAAACACCAAAATTTCGAAAAAACACTCAAGTGTCGCTAAAAAGTGTTTCAGACGTCTCGATATTGAAATGTGTCGCAATGGAAACACTTTTTCTGCAAATACACATCACAGAACGTGACGTACCTGGTCACATGACCACTTCTCTCCGAGTAAACATTGTGCAGTACGTGTAAACAGAAGAGGAGACATGATGCTTTCGTCCTTATTAAGTACGACTTCTTGTGTTGTTTTTGTCATATTCTACTCACAGCTCACCCTTATCTGACCTGCTGCTCCTCTACACATCTGTATGCCTGCTGCACCACAGCCTTAAAGAAAAGAGAGGAGTTGGTCTCCGTGCTATACTTTCAGGATAATAGCATAGTGGGGATGTAATAGATTTCATGTGCACGTGTAATGTGATTCTGCTCATGTTGTCTTCATCTGAACAAACCGATCAATCCTCAGTCGAAAACCCCATTGTATACCTCGTAAGTTTTTTCCTCCTACAATGAGAGCCCTGGCTTCACATTCCTCTGCAGTGTGTGTGAACACCTATGAAGCTCGCACAAGTGTGGTCCGCTGAGAGGCAGCGCTGTAGCCGCCGTGCTGCTGGCAGCCTGTAATTACAGCAGCAGCTTCAGTGTCAGAGCAAAGAGCCTGCTGTGTAATTGCCACTAAGAGCATCAGAGGAAGTGTGACTCCTTAAAGTTCAGCACTTATTCCAATGGATCAAACACAGCCAAACAAGAAGCACGGGAGGTGGTTCTTCTTTGTACATTAAGATTCACAATGAAGATACCAAAGCTGATCACTTGTTGCAATATTCTATACACAATAGTGATCAAAATCATTCCCCACCCGCAGGCATGTATTTCTATTAGCTTTATTTACAGAATACTTAATTCAATACTAGTGTTTTCATTACTTTTTGAAATGTGCAAATTCCAAATAGCGCAATGCAAAACTGGTAATGGAAACACCTGAATTTCGGAAGAGCACTCAAATATTGCTAAAAAAATGTTATTTATTTATTGTGCTGTGGAAGACATCCTGCCTGGTTCCTGTTCCAAAGACGCCACGTCCCAATGGCTCATTACAGACCGGTTGTGTTAACCTCCCACATCATGAAGACCCTGGAAAGACTAATCCTGGTGCAGCTCCAACCATCTATTAGACCACACCTACTTAGACCCACTACAGTTTTCCTACCAGCCCAAGGTTGGAGTTGAGGACATCATCACCTACCTACGGAACTGCGTCTATTTTCACCTGGACAAGCCGGTGAGCACTGTGAGTCATGTTTTTTTACATTTCCAGTGCCTTTAAAACCATCCGTCCGGCTCTACTGGGTGAGAAGCTGACAGAGATGCAGGTTGACTCCTCCATTGTGTCCTGGATTGTGGATTACTTAACTGGCAGATCACAGTATGTACGCCTGCAACAGTGTGTCTGACTAAGTGGTCCGAAACACTAGGGCCCCTCAAGGGACTGTCCTCTCTCTCTTCCTCTTCACCACCTACACCACGGACTTCAACTACTGCACTGATCTGCGGAAGTTCTCGGATGACTTTGCAGTGGTTGGAAAGGGTATGAGGTGGATATGGGGTGGAGTACAGGGCTGCTGTGGATAGCTTTGTCACATGGAGTGAGCTGAACCATCTACAGCTCAGTGTGACAAAGATTAAGGTTGATTGTGGACCTGAGGAGAACCAAGAGGCCGATCAGCCCTGTCTCCATCCAGGGGGTCAGTGTGGACATTGTAGAGGAGTACAAATACCTGGGAGTGGTGATTGACAATAAACTGGACTGGGGGGAAAACGCTGACTCCCTCTACAGGAAGGCCAAAGCCGCCTCTATTTTCTGAGACTACTGAGGTCCTTCAACATCTGCAGGAAAATGCTGAGGATGTTTTATGAGTCTGAGGTGGAGATTGCGATCCTCTACGCTGTCGTCTGCAGGGGGAGCAGATGCCAACAGACTCATACGCAAGGCCGGTGACGTTGTGGGGGTAAAACTGGACTCTCTGACAGTGGTGACAGAGAGAAGGACCCTGTCCAAGGTGAAGGCCATCTTGGTCAATGAGTCCCACCCACAGCATGATGTACTGGTCAGTCACCGGAGCACCTTCAGCACCAGGCTGATCCAACCACGGTGCTCCACAGAACGTTACAGGAAATCATTCCTGTCTATGGTGATCAAACTTTACAATTCATCACTGTAACCTCACAGCTTTGATTGTTGTTGTAAATATCTGTATTATATTTGTATATTATTATTATTATTATTATTATTATTATTATTATTATTAATTTAATTTTACTTTTTACTACTGCAATGTGTGTGTACTTAATCCTTATTTAATTAACAGTCTTTTACTTCATTATGTATATTTTTTTCTCTTTCTTTCTTTCTTTCTTTTTTGTTTAACGTTTATTCTTTTTATTTGTAATATTTCTTGAGCGGCTGTAACTCAAGTAATTTCTCCCTGGGATAAATGAAGGACTTCTGATTCTGAAGTTTCAGCCATCTTTCTAAACCAGACAATAAAATGTTGCTATAATTGTTTTGCTGCAGCTTGAATACATTTCTTTTCATATTGTCTCATTCTTGCTGAACTAGTTGACCTCATAGTGGTTACATCAATGGTTTATCATCAAAATTCTTCAACATACTCCAGGATTTTCTGGGATTGTCTTTCATCCCCTCACGTCTTCTGTTTGAGCTATTTCGTGTCTCGAGAAACATCTTGTTCTTACATTAGCTCTCAGGAGAAGTTCTCATTTATCCAACATGGCTGAAAGCTGGCTAGACTTGGAGGCATTAAAGCAGCTCCGAACCTTTACATTCCCTCATACATGCATCCCAGATGCCAAAAAGGTCTCAAAACCATTGGCATTTGTGTGCAACAAACATGGCTCTTGTTACTTTTACCAACATCTGTATGCCCTGATCTCATCGCTCCCTTTCTTTTGCCTGGACAGTGGACAGTTTAGATATAATGTTTTTGTAGCCAACAGATTATTTTTGTTGCTGACTCAACTTGACAGCAAGCCTTTCATCTTCCTGCGTGTAATACAAACATCAAGGACACTGTCATGTTGGAATTGAGGGAGAAACCAAACTACATCATTGCTCATGTGGGAGTAGAAGGTTGCTAAGTATTACCAACATAAAAACTGAAAAAGGCAGTGATAATTGAGGCCAACAAACCCAACCATGTTACCTTTGGTTGTGTGACAGGAAACCTAATGAAGATCAAGTAGAAGTGAGTCAACATTTGGTTTGGATTTCCTTTCTGTGTCGGACGATCTAACCCAGCAGAATAAATCTGTCTGCTTCCTGATTTAGGTGTGGCTCCTTAGAAACTCAATACACAGCGTAAGAATGTCCAGCTTATCCCTTTGGACTGCAGCAAGATGAAGATTGCTAATGATATTCAACTGCAAATAAAACATACTTCAGTCTTCTGTGATAGTCTCACAAATACCCTCTCGAGTCTCAACATAAACTGTGTAATTTGTTTTGAAATCGCTACATTATTATCATTACTTTACGGTGCGTCGCTAGCTAACATTGCAAAGTTTACTTTGTGTGATTACGCAGTAAAATGAATTCCTTTACGAGGACATATGATTACGGACAAAAAGAAAAACATTGTCGTTAAAGAGGAACTAAACTCCTGCTTTCTGATGACCTGCCACTCGGAGGAAAATTCAAAAAAATGCCTTGATTATGGGCGTTTCTGCTGTAGCACACACAATCACAACATGAAGCTCACACACAGCCTTACAGACACCACTCAGGGGCAACCAGCCCTGCTCTCCCACCACCTCACGCACATAGCGATAAGACGTACACACACGTCCGCGCTCACGCAGAGACAGACGGGAATAAACACATAGCATAGATGTGTCTGTAAATACACACATAGCTTGATGTACCCTCTGATTAGCGCAGAATCTGCTCTTTATAGGAGCACATAAACACTGTCAACCAATGCTCGCTAGGGGCTGTGATTGAAGGAAACCCTCCTCCCTCCTCTCAGCTTTTATAGGAAGGGCGGGGCCAACAGTAAAAGTTGATGATGCAGGGTAATCTTTTTTTTTTTTTACTTGTCTGCACACGCTGTCAAAGGTCAACACTACAAGAAGTGCAATCATTATGAGACAGCAATGCATGTTTTGTTTTAGCAAAACATGCATTGCAGGGGAATGTAAGGAATCCGCCTCAGCCAATAGCAAAATTCAATTGTAATAGCTGGCATTCAACCCTTAGTGGCCAGTATATCTGACATTTTACTAAATAACAAACTAAACAACTCAAAATTACAATACTTTTACTAAAGTGTGAAGAGTGGGACTAGGATTAATAAACAGCACTACGTAATACCCAAATACATATGTATTCAGCAGAAAAAAGTGGGGTTGTTACTCTTTAAATGTAAGCTGTGTCAGGGCTCAAAGCTCCTATCAACTGCCACACACAGTGTTTGTATTCTGTGGACGTGACACTGCTAGAAGCTAAAGGAGACCCTGTGGACACTTCCAAAGTTGTTTAAACTACTCCATCTACGCAACAGTGACTGGATTTGAACAGAGGGACTGTAAACCATGGACAGCTTGACAGAGCAACTGCATGGTCTATATTAAAAAAAAAAAACATGCGGTACGGTGTACATTCGTTTGGTATCAGGTATCAGAAAAACCTCTGTCATTTATCAGACCAAACAGACTCATGGTGACTAGCAAAAACTTGGTCAGATGAAAAGGCCTCACTTGTCAAACCAAGTGCCGTCAAATGACGGCTTCAGGTTTAAAAATAAAAGTCATCAGACTCAACGGCCATAAAACACAACATGGCATTTTATTTTGAAGGAACTGGAGTAACTGAAGCAGCACATATTGATGACGTTTGCAATTTCTGGTTTCTTCAAAATACAACGTCATAGTGTTTTACGTCCTGAGCCAGTTGAGTCTAATGACTTTTATTTTTAAACCGGAGGCCATGTTATTTGACGCCGTTTGGTTTGACAAGTAACGCTGTTTCATTTGACGGAGGTTTTGCTGAGACAGTCCGTTTGGTTTGACAAATGACTGAGCTTTTCTTGATACCTGATACCTCACTCTGAGACCTGAGGATGTCCTAAAATGTACACCGTATTACAGCCTATTTCTACAGTAAAGCTGTTGCTTTAAGGACACAGAATTAGCACATATCCTGGTGGCACATGGTTGATATGACCTGAGTAATAATAATAACAATGTGATGTGAATGAGATGAAGGGAAACGGTCAGGATGATCAGCAGTGTGTATTATTCTAATATAGTAAAAGTAACAAAATGAAGATTGTAAAGGCATTAGTTAGAGCATTAAATGTTTTAAAGTAATGAAAAGATTCCTTTACAAAGTGACATATTGTTTTTTGTTTTAAATAATCTCTACTAAAGTAAAATGAGTTCCTTTTTGTGAAGTAATAAGTAAAACTAAAAAAGTTACCAGTTTCAGTTATCAGCACTACATGGTTGTGAATTAACAGACATCGCATGCATGGGGAAAAACCCACAATTACAAGATTATAATATCATTTGGTGACCCTCTGATTACATGCCCGCTTCCTCCCATTACGCCACCACCGCTAAGTTGCCTAATTTGTGGCTTTGGTTTGCAACAATTGCCAGTCAGCAGGAGACCTGCCTCATAAGAAAACCATTAAGGGAGAGATTGTTGGAATTGTAGATATGGTAATATGTAATATATAACAGAAATTTTCACTTTTTTTTTTTGTGTAGATTTGTTTTATTTAGTTTTATTCCAATGTTTATAATTTTATTTTGAAATTTAAAAAGGAAATTTGGTTCAAGATATATTAGAACATATTATTATATAGGGTGCAATATAGGATGGGGTCCCCCACAGACTCTCGTATCACCCCGGCTAAAGACATTTTAACTTAATGCAGCTGGAATCCTTGCATACGTAAACACTAATTAATACACAATATGGATTATTTATTTATGAACAGTAAATAGATCATTAATTAACTGTTAGTTAATGAGTTATAAATTGCTACAACAAACTATTAACAACTGATCAGTAAAGTGTGAGTTAATATATATTTAACTCACACTTCAAGTATTAGCTTATACATGTTATTGGGACGTTATTCTAAAGTTGCAATTATTACTCATTTACTAACTGTTAGTAAATGAGTAATAGTTGCAACAGAATAACGTCCCAATAATATATATAAAGTCATTTGTAAGTAGTTTACTCAGCGCTTATTCATGATGTCTGACAAATCTATAATGTATAGTTATAAATCATGTAATATATACATTGCTAACTTAAAAAAGAAATAGTATTCTGTTCACTATCTATAAGGCACAGTTATGAACTGTTAGCAAATATTCAACAAGCAATTTATAACTCATTGACTAACAGTTTATTGTTGCTCTATCAACTACTTATAACAGATAGTTACTATAAAGTGTCAAATCGGTGAAAGTGGTTGAGGTCTATGGTATAAGTCATAAAAGTTAACATATATATTATATGAACACAAACATTTTGTAGAACCCTTCTTTAGGTGCTCATTTGCTCTCCAAACCAGTCCAAACCATTTTAGGCTTTGTTTTAGGTTACAAGCCAGAGTTAATGGTCCAATCATGCCATATAACACCCGATGGTTGCCCTGATCATTTGTAATTTTGACCCTGAGGCCGTATTACGTACCTAGTATAAAAATGGTTATACGTAAATACTGTGTGTATATATACAGTAAATATATATATATCAGTCACCTCTGTCTGTATCTGCACTATTTATTTTTCAGTGGCTGTGCATGGACAGACAAGGTAGTGAAACAAGGACTCCCACATGTTTATATTAGGCACTGCATGTATGAAAGTTTAAACACTAACGTAGGTGTGAAAGCACAAAAAGCAGCCCCACAACATGTCTTGGGTTTCACCAGCACTCTTATATGACCCAAAGCCAAGCTCAGCCATCCTAAAGCCTCTATGGACCAAGACTGTTCACATATCCTGCAGTGTAGAGCTTAACTCATTGCAATGCAAAAAGCATAATATCCTTATCTGACCTGGTCATTTGTCAAACACTCAATGAAAGAACTACATAAAGTAAGGCTGTGGATGAAGAAAACCAGCATGAGCTCATACTGAGCCACAGAATTAGTTAAAAGCTTAAAAACGGCTGCAAAAGATGACTTTTCCCTGGAATTTGGTGAGAAAAAAAAAGCCTGCAGGTTTTAAAATTCAATATACTTAAATAAGACAAATAGGTTCAAGACATTTTTCCAAGAGCTTTTAATGGAAATGTGTCATGGGTTGAGCTAAGTATGGTGGGAGTGGAGCAGGTCTCCGGAACCTTGACTTAGAAGCCAATAAAAGAGCAAGAGTAGCTTCATTTATGCTGTAGAATATCATTCAAAAGTTTCTCATTTGTTGGAAGCTGAAGGAAAAGCATTTGGACTGCACACAAAGAAGCTTATTTTATTTTGTTAGGTAGATGCTAACATAAAATAATACACGAAGATTATAGTATTTTATGGAAACCTCACCATTATTAGTAACGGCTTAAAATCACCTCAATCAAAGATGGGCAACATTTTTTTGCAATGGGAGCAAGACAGATGTGTTTGTTTGGTCACGTTATCAAGTTTTATGTGAGCGATTAGATTATTGACCAATCTAAACAATAATACAGGAAATCATTACGGAATGTGGTTCTCCTTTTGTGTTTTAGTGTATTTATGGTGTCATTTTGTAATGCTGCCACCACTTGCCCAGATCTGAACTAACTCAATTCAGCAATCTTCTTACACAAAGTCAAACACCAATGTGTATATCTACATCAACATACGTGAATAGAAGTTAGCATGTGGCTAATCATTTAAATAACTAAACTCTCCCCTGAACAGTGGGACGACTTCTGAAAATAACAAGAATGGTGAACAAAGTGTACGAACAAAGTGTACGATTTCTTTAAAGGTGTAGGATTACGTACTCTCTTGTTGTTGTTTAAAGGAGTAACACTTTGGCTCTGAATGCTGCAAAGTGTGAAGACTCGAATGATGCTGGTTCCCTCACTCAGCCATATGTGTGAAGCATGCCCAGCTCATCCATTCTAAATCTATCAGATGTGCGTTTGATATTCTTGATATTTTTGTAACGGCGATAAAAGCACAGGATGTCTATAATGATGGTAACCGTCTTCATGTTTTGAGATATTTCCCTAGATTCTTACTATTTATTCTAAATGTGGAGACGTCTTTATTTTCCTTTCATCACTAAGGCTCAGCGGGGTCGGGTATCACTTCAGTTCCTGCTTTACGACTGACAAGCGCTGCCGCCTCTGTAATCTGATTGCATGGCTGACTGAGGAGTCAAACAGAAAAAACAAAAATGTCTTTCCATTACCATGCCATTAATATGCGACAAAAGTGCTGGTGACTGAATGAACAGAGACCAGCGGTTTTTCTCACATCCACTTCCTCTCTTCTTTTCTACACAGCACGGCAGCAGTTCGTGAAGGGGAGGTTTACAAAGAGCTCAGTGTGTAAACGAACGCCTAAGGAGAGAAAAGACGTAGTAGTACGACCTTGGTGAATACAGTAGCTCTGTGTCTAATCTTAACACAGGCTCCGATCATGACAGTCCATTGGTGAACAGATGGAGCACTTTAACCTCCACACTTTGACTCAGATTTGTAGATTTTTGATCCAAAATTGAATTCAGTGAACAAACTCAATAATAAGTTGACTTCACAATAACATTTCTAACCCTGTCAATGTTAAGTTAGAAGGGGGACATAGTTTAAAAAGGTGTACAGGGAAAAAAAACCTTTACGCTTTGCACTTAAAAATCCGATTCTAATGATTACCTTTCACAGTTTCAAATTTGACTTTTCGAAAACGTTTTAAAGAAATCTTAAGGTAGCTTTCTTTATTATGGCTGTTTTGCATTTGCAAAAATAAAACCAAAAAACTTCATAGACAACACCAACTTTTTTTGAAATCCTGAGATTTTTATTGGATACTCCAATAAGGGTGCCTTTACAACTATTTTTTCTCTTTAAATACAACCAAAGGGGAGTAGCCATTTCTCAAACCACATATGACGATGGCATGTTATTAAATCACTGCCGTTGATCATATATACAGTGCATACAGAAAGTATTCACAGCACTTCGCTTTTCCCACAGTTCATCATGTTACAGCCTTATTCCAAAAGGGATTAAATTCACTTTTTTCCTCAAAATTCTACACACAATACTTTATGTATATATATATATGTCCTTTTTCTCTGTCTTTCTGTCGGTTTAAGACACTTTTAGGCTTCTTAAAAGTCCTCCTCACTCCTAAGATGCTTTGTGAATTACTTTTATGTTATTAAGGGAAAATTCTTAGAAAAATGATTTTGCTTCTTCTCTTCTTTAGTCACCTGACTAAAACTATTTTAAATGATATTTTAATAAAGCTTGTGAATTAAGTTCACCACAGGTCCACTTTAAGATGAATGAGGTCACCATACTTTCTAACATTTATGTTATCTCTGTATTTAGGACATTTTGCCTTTTCAGATGAGTTCAGGTGTACTAGTAAACTACAATGGATGATCCTACGCTCGGAGGGATTTATTCTATTGTAAATGAGTTAGAATGTTTCCCACACAAGAGGTTTGGGGTTCAAGCCCTGTGGTGGACGTTGAGGTCCATATGTGTGAAGTTTGCATGTTCTCCGCATGCTTGTGTGAGTTTTGTCCAGTTATTGCGGTTTCCTCCTGCAATCCAAAAACATTTACGTTAGGTTTGTTCAATTCATTAAATTGCGAAAAGGAGCAACTGGGAAATAGAATGGTTATGTGTTTCCCTTGTGATGGACTGGTACTCTGTCCAGGGTGTACCGCTGCCTAGCACCTATTGAGAACTGGAGATAGGCACCAGCAGATCTCCGCGGCGCTGAATAAGAATAAGCCTGATCGGAAGATGAATGAATGAATTCATCCATGAATCTTGGGGAAATAAATATAATTACAATTTGAGAAAAAAAAACCTTCAGAATGAAAAACTTTGCAATTTGTTTCCAGTATCAAATGTTCACCTTTCAGTAGCATGTTCTTCACAGTGCTATGGTGAAAGATGGATCAACCTCATCATCCTCTGCAGCCTGCATCATATAACCCTCTCAGAGGCCAATTCGTCGCCAGCTTCCGACCTCAAACAAACCCTGTCGTGGTGAAAGCATTTCTAAGAGTTAGCGATCAACAAAAGCTAAAATATCGTCTTACAGCGTGTTTCTTCCTCATCTTTCCTCACATTCCCCGATCATCATCTTTTCCATCAGCACTGCGAGAGGAAGCGAGTGATGGAATACTGGCCCCTCAGCTTCTGTTCACTCCCAGGCACATTTATACCAAAGTGATTCCTTCTCCACTGACACACGGCCCTAATAAACCGTCTGCTTCCTCTGTAGACATAACCACCTCACAAATCCCAAAAGCTATTATTGTATGAGTGCAACATGGACCATTTTCTCCAACAAACCGCCTCACATTGCACTTGATTTTGTTGGTTTGAAATGTGTTCATGTCCAAAGGCTTGTGGACCAGGTCATATCATCTTTCAAAGGGCAGTGGTCAGTATCAATCAAAACGTGACTACGACTGGCCAAAGTCAGATCGTGCTGCTAAGTTTCTCCAGGCAGAAGGCTTAGTGTTAGTTTAATTAAAAGTTTTCAGGACACAAAGTGTGTCTTGGTTGGTCGACGAATTGTCAGGAAAACTAATCTTTAATGACATAGTGCCAAATAGCCTCATTTACCAGATATTGTCAGTTATCTGGATCACTAGCTGGGTTTCCATCACAGATTTACGCAAATTAAAGTGATATTTCTGAATGTAAACAAAGTATAATAGCACTTTGAATGTGTTTCCATTGAAGGCTGTTTTTGGGCTGTTTTGAAATCTCATCCCGCGAGACTTTGCCGTAGGAAAACGGACGCTCCAAACCTCCTTATAACATTCCGTATTCCTTTGTTGTTTCACGTCTAATGTAATCATTTTTATGTATAATGCTAAGAAATGTCCCAGTCTCCTCTTTTTGTCTACGCGTATTGCGCCATGTTTTCTCAGAGAAAAGTGGTCATCTCACCAGGTACGACATGTCATGTGACCATGAACGTTACCTTCTGTGAAGTGTCGTTGCGGAAAAAGTGTTTCCATAGCGCTTTTGCGACCCATTTCAATATCGAAACATCTGAAATTCCTTCTCACGAAATCGTAAAAACTTTTTAGCAATATTAGAGGGTGTTTCCATTACCAGTTTTTATTGATCTATTTAGATTTTGCAAATTTCCAAGGGTTATGAAAATGCAACTAGTGATCCTGATCATGGTACCGTGATCATACACACTTTCAAAGCTTGGAAGAAATTCTTATCCCCATTAATGATACAGTAGGTCCAAATGTATAGGCAAGCCCATTTAAAAAAAAAAAAAAACTTCTGATAATCATGAAAATCATGTTAAAATCTGTTCAGTATTTTTGACGTAGCCTGGAGGCAAAACCACAATTGTCTTTGTTTTTTTTGTTTTTTAACAGGAGTGTCTGCTGGAATCCTATAAAACTTGAATTTACGTCTGTTAACATTATTCCTCCTATTCTGGCACCCAAACACACAACAAAGCTGTAACATTACTAGCCTCCAGAGTTTTTAGCCAGCGGCATTTCCTGTTTTTGCCTCCAGCCACGTGGGCCTTTAAGGGTTCTATTATGTCACAGCTTTTGCTCCTTACCGTGCTCTGCTAATGAGCCTCACTCATCTCACCTGTGTCTCCCAGCTGCTACTAATCAGATTGTCTCTCCCTGGTGTATTCATGCTCTGCTCTCACAGTGTCAAACTACCAGTTCGACTATTGATTTTACCAAATTTCACATTAGATATTTGCTACTTAGTGTTACAAATTGTTCACTAAATTAGTTTTCCCTGAAAGTGATTAAATAAAATATTTTATAAAAGAGCATTTGTATGGCATTTTGCGTCAATGGATATAAATTAATGGATTTTTTAATCGAGGGGTCGATGATGTACTGCAGCTAAGGAATGTACATCAGGCATTAAATTTCAACCTGTTTGACGTTTATAATCCTCTGCAGAGAAAATGGGATGTAGGGCTGAAGGGTAATAAAACTAATAATCCATCTCTGAGCTGAAAGTCAAAGGTTTAGCACATGCTCTGTACAAGGTACTGTGGTAGCCTCATAAAATATCCACATATGGTTGTAATGTTGTGCCCTCCGCTCCAATAGGAGAGGTACGGTGGATACTATGGGACAAATAAAGGGACAGAGACGCGGTCAATGTCCTTGCTTTTTTCAAAAGGAACACACACTTTACGACAAACCATCAAATACTCAAATTGCAAATTACACATAGTATTTACACTATCAGTAATATTTTTAAACTGTACATAATATACTTTTGAAGGTCCCATTTTATGAAAAACACGTTTTTTCTGGTCTCTACATCTATAAACAGGTCCTCCCTGAGCCTGCCAACTCCCAGAATGAGGAAAACAAGCAATTTCTGGATGGTCTCTGCAGCCCACCCACTGGAAAACGGCACATCTACAGGCTGTAGATGTATGTGTAATGGCACGTTCACAATGTTGACGACTAGGAACGAGTGTATCATAGTGTATCATGTTTTTCCTGCAGTCTGTGCCTTCTCCCCGCCCTCTGAGGGCTCTCTTTTCTGTTTCAGGTGTCTTGATCTTGGGGGACCGAGCCTTCGCCATCGCTGCCCTCACCCTTTGGAACTCACTCCCACCGCCCTTTAGAAACTCGGACTCACTTCAAATCATTACTCAAAACCCACCTGTTCAAACTGGTTTTTCCATAAACCCTTTTTGTTTTGTTTTGTTTTATTCCCCATGTAAAGCGTCTTTGAGTATCCAAAAAAGCGCTATACAAATTTGATCTATTATTACTATTATTTGATGCTGAAGCTGACAGTTCCTGATCGATGGCCCGAGGCTAACGAGTCTGAGACACCCGGATGGACTGATCAATGGTTCGCAGCTCAACTAGTTGTTGGAGTTCTTAGAACAAATGGAGATGGGTGAAAAATAGCGTAATGTGGGACCTTTAAAGTGAAAATAATTCCCATGTTTAACCTTTTTTAACCTGTCACAGTAGCGTATTATCTCATAAGGGCAAGGGGAAGCGCTAAAACTGGCTTCAATAATCACAGTCATAGAGAAAAATGGAAAAGTGAGTCCCACACTGGAAAAAAAAAAGAAAGAAATTAAGGTTGTATTTTTTACTTCAATTAACACAAATTGTTGATCAAAAGCAATATAACTAAGTGCACTTTGATGAGAGAAACAGACAACAGCAAGAATAACTTAGCAAGCGCTTTTTTCTTACTAGAGTTTATGTAAAAAATGCTACCTCTACAAGAAGACTGAGATTTTTGCAGTAACATCATAAGTAGGGTCAAAGTAACCTTTCTCAGGTTGGTCTAACCAAGGCTTACATTCCTTATTACTAGGTGAACAATCTGACACTTGGTGAATTCGATAGGAGAAAAACAACTGACATTAAGAATATTGCTTGGCCGTCACAAGCTAGTTATCACTGCCGATACTTTTATGTCTGTATTCATACTAAAAATCCAGAAAATCAATCAAGCTTTTGCTTCGATACGTGTTTTTTTTTTTTTTTTTTTTTCAATTTGCTTTTAAATTTGAGCCCTCTTTTATTTAAAAAAAAGAAAATGTTTAATAGTAAATGTGGGGATCAGTCCTGGTTCTATGTTCTATGGTTGGTTAAAGGTTTTATTGTGTGGGTCCACTTTAAAAAACAAACAAAAAAATATGTAATAAAAGTAATTATAACTTTTACAAAACATTTGTTAATAGCACAACTTCCTTATTATTTGTCTTAGCCCCTAGTCTTTACATTGTTGCTCTGATCACATAGTACATAAAGTAATTGATACTTGAGCACCAATGAAAAACAAAGCCAGTGCTGATCACGATTCTGGGTTAAAGGCAGGAGGTCCATAAACACGGGATTACGTTTCGTCTGTGAATCCAAGTACTGGCTGTAAATTTACAATACGATGACAAAATGATTTCCCTCTCCAGGTATGCAGAGATTACATCACTTGTTTTATTTTTGGACTACAAGGATTTAAACCATGCACGCGCTCTGCACTGATTCTGTAATTTCTCCACAGATGAAGACATTGGATGATTTAAAGACAGATTTAATGCTAAAATTTGTGAGGACGTGAGTCATGAAGCTGCGGCACAAACACATCTGCATGCAGTTTGATGAGGTTATCTTTACACGAGCCAAGTTTGAGCTCACTTACTATGAGTTCAGAAATGAAACATACAGTCTTGCAATTCACCAGTAGCTGCAGTCAAAGACTTACCAAGACAGGACCTGTCATGTCAATTATGAGCAGTCCGGGAGGTGTATGACATCACTGGTGAGCATGGCTGAGCAAGAGAAGATAAAGGAAGAAACCCATGTTCGGCCAATGGAGCAAAACTAGCACTGATTACATCATGGAGCGTGATACTCTCACCAAAGTTAAGTTCACACAACAATGGATGAAGTGAATGAGTAGAGAGTTACTGAGACAACAGTCCTGTCGGACCTTACGTACGTCATCACTTGGCAGGTAGGGGGTGGAGGGCAGTGTTTAAACAGTCACAAAACAAGAGTGCAGTGTTAAGCTAAGCATGCTGGGAAAACACATGATACATTAGATTTAAAGAGTCAGGACAAGCTTAGATCTGTTTTGTTGATGTTTCAATGAGCTCAGGCCCGTCTCTGTCTAATGCAGACATGGGCAACGGGTGGCCACTGGCACATTGGCCCCCGGTCTAATTTTGTGTGACTCCAAAAACACAAAAATAACTGACAAAATTACAGAAAATACACAAAATGAGAACAAAATTACTCTAAAAAAAAACAAAAAAAAACAAACAAACAAAACGTGAACCAGAACACAAAAAAACACAATAAATAAACAAAATGAGAACAAAAATACACAAAAACACTGAAAGTAATATAACTGTAATTGCTTAATAGAAAATTAATTACAATTATGACGTAATTATAATTGTAATTGTAATTCTCAAAATCTGCTGTCGTGATCGCAATTAAATTGTAACTGAGTTTAGATAATTGACTTTGTAATTGTAATTGCCATGAACTGGGGAACCATGTTACAGATCTATGTATATTTCTACACACATGTAGTTAACAATTGTTAATACTGTATATGTCACATATCAAGCTTTTCCACATTTTACCATTCAAAAAAAAAAAAAAGAAATCTAGGGGTATACCGACACAAAAAAGGCTTAGATATCTACACCAAAAATATTAAAACCTATATTTTCATTGATTAGGAAGCCTAACAAAGTAACCAATAGATAAGAAATACATTAAATGATAGATATTTGTTTTTAGTGTATTTTACAGCTGATTTCAGAAATGGGTCCAAACTGATAATAATAATAATAATAATAATAATAATAATAATAATAATAATAATAAGAGATGCTAACACAACTGGAAATTTATGTTTTATGATCTGATTTATTAAAGGCTCAGGAATTGTGCTTAATTGTAATAGAACTTTGGTAATTGAGAACGTAATATAATTGACTTACAGAGGGAGTAATTTTAATTGTAATTGAAAAAAATGCCAGTTGCCGTAATTGTAATTCAGTTGTAATTGAACATGAATTATTGAAGATGTAATTGTAAAGGAAAAATGTAATTTACCCCAACCCTGAATTAAACTATGACAAAAGCACACAAAATCATACCTGTCAAGTTTTGGATTTAAAAATAAGAAACATTGGCGCCCACTACGATCCGTCCCACCCGCCCAACCAAGCTCCAGTATCACATATATTTTAATTTAGATGTACGATGAATCTAAAATACCCACTTGTCAACCACTTACTAAATACAATTATGTGATTAGAATCTGGTTGGTCGACCTTTATTAACATTGAAGTGCTGTGAACATTCCTACTAGGGCTGGGCATATGGACCAAAACTCATATCTTAATATTTTTTCTCAAAATGGTGATAAATGATATAAATCTAGATCATTTTATTTCGAATGAAGTCTGAGAAGAAAGAGAATTCTGGGTTTAATTTGCTGATCCAAAATGCTACACAGGCTCATTTATTAACAAACAGCTGCACAATATGTGCCACTTTTGGTTTTTTCTCCTGTAAGGGACAGCATGTGTGAGTGATTTGTAATCTGTAATATGGCTTGTTATGGGGAAGCTGTGAGTGAGGACTCTTCTGAGAAGTAAAAGCAGTGACTCTTAAAACTAGTATTTTGAAAATAAGCTATTATATATAATAGAAAACTCGATACATCTTAAATCTCGATATATCGCCCAGCCCTAATTCCTAAATTATAAAACAGCCTAAATTAAAACATAAATGGATATTTTAAGCACGTGTTCATTTAATATACTTAGTTTATATACAAGTCAAGCATATTTACTGTTAATTTCACGTTGCTTGTCTTTAGGTTAGACATTAACATTTTATGTTCATTATATATTTTATTTTAATTTCTCATGATCACTCATGTGGTTCTCTGGTATTCACTAATGACTTATTATACACATGTATTACAGACTTTACATTCTTTAACACTTTTATAAAGCAGTGTATATTTGTGGTGCTTGTGATTGAATGATTTTTCATGGTGACTTACGTAGTTCCTTCTTCCGTGGTAGACGTTAAAATCTCAGTTACTGTGTCCCATCCTGCTGCTCTTTAGGAAGGTAAACTCTCTGTTCCAGTTTCCAACGTATTTACACAAGTTCTTTGTTTTTTTTTGCCGGAACGTCTTTATTCATCATCTCTCTTCTGAGTTGTTTCCGGGTTTGTTTGCCGCTGTCGACACTAATATCGCGAGAACTGTCACTCAGGCCATTTCAGGTGGAAGTTCTCGCGAGGCTAGTGACGGCGTACAGTTTAGCAAGGCATTTTTTTAATTATTATTACATTCAAATACGGGATATTTATGGGAAAATACTAATACGGGAAGATGGCGGGAAAGAGAGATAAAATACGGGAGTTTCCCGGCCAAAATGGGATACTTGACAGGTATGCACAAAACCCATTATTCCATTGTGTATTAATACTGAGATTGATTTTAATTCTAAATGATGACATGTATTTTGATAATCTGGCCCTCACTGTGATAAAAGTTACCCATCTTTAATCTAATGTATTAGCAGAAACTCCGGAGACTGATGCTCTGGCATGAAGGTATGTTTGGCACATACCTTTGAATGTGTGCATGAAACTGGGGCCTGAAATGAAGTTTGTTGAAAAGACATATCCTTTAAATGAAGACCAAACATATTTGCCTGTAAGTTTGTAGCAGCTCGTCCTGCCAAAGCAAAAGTAGATCCATTCGAGAGAGGATGGCAGCGGGAATAATGCAGGCATTTATTCTGTTTGAATGAAAACTAGCTGGCAGTGGGGCAGCTCTGCTGGCAGATGATGTGGCGGCACCGTGCCGGCCTCCCTTTCCAAGCAAAAAAAAAGGGGGGGATAACTAGAAAATAAGGTCTGAAAGAGAAATTCTCTTCAAGCAGCAGACCACTTGTGTAACTGAGAAATTACAATTCTTTTCTGAAGAATTTCGCAAAGTTTGCAGCAAAAAGGTGAAAAGTGGTGCAACGAGCTAATTGAGCTAAGAGGAAGTGTCAACACGGTGAAGGTACCTGTTACGATTTGACACCATCACCTCCTCTGGAGAGCCTGTGACCATGGAAACCGTAGCCTGAGAAAAGGCTTGTGCAAGGTATTTTTTTTTTTTCTTTTCTGCCCTTCTCTTCCCTTATTCTGCTATCAATTAGTTTCCAAATTCACTTGACTGTAGCGAGTTAAATCCTTCCCTTCGGCCACTAAACATGGTCCACTAAAAAAGCCGGGGGGGGGGGCGGAAATCTTGAGCCACCGGGGAGTCGGATCATTTGCATTGATCAGATAGTCATTATGTGTCACACTTCTGAGAAAAGCCGTTCATTCCTTCCCTGGAAAACTCTCCGGAGGACATAATTTCATCTGTTATACTCAATCCAATGATAGTAAGTTAGGGGCGATCATCAGCTCACATCCTAACTAGGTCACTCTGTTTTTTAAGTGCAGCAGATAAGACTGGAAGCAAGAGACGAGTGAGGGTTTAAACTTCTCCTCAGCCACCGCTGGAGAGCTTGTTAAGAGATGTCACAGCCAAAGGAAAGGGAAAAAACTACAAGGAACAAGTCTAACAGGATATCCAGTTTTATTTCCTGGATCATGTGTTAGAACAGGCTCTGTATAAGCATCCAAGCAGTGTAAAAAGAAGAGTAAAGTCTTTTGCCACTTTATGAGGTTCGTAATCAGCGGATATATCAGTATTGAGCTGAGGATCACTTTGCAGAGTTTCCTCACCCTGAAAGTGAAAAGGAAAAGTTCAACAGAGTTAAAGTAAAAGTTGAATCTCCTTTAATATAGTTTCTTCTCCTGATAAAGTGCTGCTTTCCACTGACATGGCATCATAGATCAAGGTTAGTTAGGCCTGGCCGAGATGGACCAAAACTCATATCTCAATATTTTTTTCTCAAAATGGTGATATAGAAATAAAGTCATACCAGAAAGAAAATTCTGGGTTAGGACTCAATCAGCAATCTATCCAACTGTGCTTTTCATGCTGTGTATTTTAATACAAAATGAGCTATAAAATAAAAATACATTGATAAAGGCTATATTGTAATTTTCGATATCGCCAAAATAGAAAACTTGATATATATTCCCAGCACTAAGGTTAGTAATGAGGGGCTCTAGCTCAAAGATGGGCAACTATTATCACAGCAAGGGCCACAATAATATGATATAAATGACCAATTTGAACATTAATACAGAGAAATCACCAGTTTTTTGTCTAGTTTTTGTCGTTCTATTTGTTTTTGTAGTCATTTGACTACAGGAATGGGTTTGTTTGTTTGTTAGTTTTATTTAGATCCCCAAACAACATTCACACAGGAAAGATAATATAACTAAAATAAAACACAATAACCAAAGCATATGTTACGGGTCCCAAGAATGAAGGACCACAATATCAAATAAAAGTACCTGTATAATGCAGGTGAAACAGAGAAGTCAGGACACGATCTGTGCTCACAGCTCTCCAGAATACTTCTCGTTTAATGACATACATCATCACAATCACATGACCACTACATATTTCCTTAGTCCAGTTTCCTGATTTTACACACATTTGGCTAATTATATAATTTCTCATAACTCACATTTACATCATCTCTCATCACTCAAGATACAATTCAGTTTTAACCAATAAACAATACTGTTTATAAATAACCCATTCTGTACATACAGTGCATATACTTTGTTTCAGGATAACCTATTTATCATCATTTACTACATAAGTTCACAGTTTTCATGCATTTTGGCATGTAATAAACCTTTTGTCTCTCTCAAGGGGCTGGACTTAAGGATTAATGTTTGTGATATGTATTATTATTAATGTCAACAAAACAGAACTGTAAAACATAAGACATACTATGTAACTACTATACTGTAAACTAGGTGAAACGGGCATCTATTCTGAGCCAAAATGGCGGCTGCTGCTGCACTTTGCCTGTCTGGTTTGAGCCAAAATGGCGGCGGCCGATTGAACTTTTAGTCTTTAAAACTACACATAACTCGGCTAAACATGCTCTAAGCTTCTCTTACACATAAGTTGTGGCTGACCGATTTTTGGGAGTGCCACACATACATAATATATAACAACATTAACCAAAATAAACGTAGAATTACAAAAATCAATATAAACAAAAAATTGATAAAAAGATAAAATAAAAACCTGTACGCAAAAATATTCAGGTATAAAAAGATGCCAGACATTACATATCAAGAGACAGCACACAATTAATAGAGTAATTATATAATAATTCTCATTCTAGAGTAAATATGAATAGTCTAACTATTTTTAGAAAATTAAGGGTTGAAATCCAAAATAATGGCAGGGAGTATCATGCCACCATTGCCCTATAATGCACCATTCATTGTGATTGATTGGAACGACAAACAAATGTCTGGGAGAACATTGAAGTGATTTAGAGGAGGGTAATCAGCGAGAGAAATGCAGCCCTGATGCCACGCTGTGACATCACTAACAACATGGGAAGGAGGTAAAATGGACCAATGTCAATCAAAACAGTTGCAATATAAACCAATTAAAAAGCTCAAATGTCTTTTCCACATAACTCGATGCTGATTGGTCAATGGCATTGACAATATAACTCGTTCGCTTCCTCTCATGCATTCTCCTTCAAAAGAAAAATAAGTTTTTTTGATTATTCAAAACAATGTTATGTTAACTTAAAATGGAGCTTTTTTTTTTTTTTTTACTGATGGCCTCTTCAAATTTGGTTCAGCCGTTGCAATAATACAGTACATTTCATTCAAAAGTGAGAAAAAAATTATGTAATTTGTGACTTTTTTCATTACAAATTAAAGCGTATGCAAATAGTCGTTGTTTTTGGTAAAATTACTGTCCTGGTGTCACGGTCTGAGTTTACCTCCGTACTGAGAATATAACCCTAACCCTAACATAATCCAAAAAACAAATAAAACACGTCCGTACACTTTGAAAACAAATATAAACAAAAATGAATACAATTTTTTTAGCAATAATTAATTTTTCGGTAGTGCGCATGTGCGAGCATGCGCGTATATGCGCATATACAATCTCAGTACGATGTGAACTCAGACCATGACACCGATTTTGAGTTTTAAAAATCTGCTCACCCTACTTTAGGGTTTTAATCATTTATAGGTTGAATCATAAATGGACCTGATTCATACACACACACCTCATCAGAAGACAATAAAATGTATCTGTGTAAGTTTCTAATTTGCTTTAAACATATAGGATAAAAAAAAATCAAATGAATAAACAATTATCATAAGCTGTGACTGTTTTTGAAGCATAATTTGGTTAAAATTGTTGAAAACTGAAATTGCTCTGTGTGTGACACTTTACTGACAGGTATTATGGAATTGATTGACAGGAGTTCATGGATCATTTAATTGATTATGTAACTAAATTAGAACTGGTGAGGGACTTCTGGTGTTTCTCTCACCCAAAGAATGTTAACCAACATCCTCCAACAAAAGTTTTCCCCTTTAGGAACCACAGGTAAGACCACAAAGGTGAATACAAAGGTGTGTGTTTTAGAAAAATATAATTACAAGCTTTATTTTTATTCACACCAAAAAAATAGCTATTGAAACAACCAAAAAAGACATATTCAAAGCAGTCGGAGGTCACTGATCGTGTAAAAAAAAAAAAAATACAAAATTGAAAGCTGCCTGTCGCATTGTATAATTTGCAGGCAGAGTCGGTTACAATCATTTACTGAGATCAAAGCAAAGCTAATGGAAAGAAGAGCTTAAAGAAGTTATGTCCCACAGTCTACACACACAAGCTTGTTAATGCTTTGTTGCTTCCAGAGCCATCGCTGACTCCCCTGAGGCAGCCCACCCCCAAATGCGAAGCCGACCCCGGAGGCAGGAAAAAGTGATTGTGGGGGTAACTCTCCAATCAAAAAAGCAGATACGGCCAAGCGCTACTGAACGACAAGGGCTTCCTGCGCCTGCAGCACGCTCTGAAGCTTTGTTGATTCCGTTATCTTTAGCTGCAGATAATCCTGGATGTGCTGTGTGGATCACAGCTGCTTCACCAGGAATCAACCAGCAGCTCATCACGCATGTTAAACTCATTACATATTCAAAAGGGAGCTAAATCTCCTGCATATCAGCTTGCTGGAGGGCCGTGCGCATGTTTGTGTGTGTGTGTGTGTGGTTTGAGTGTGTGCATGAACCTCCTCTATCTTCAAATTGGCTGTGCGTCTTTGCACCCCCCCATTTAACCTCCCTATCATCTCACTCACTGAGCATCCACTTAAAAAACAGTTTGACTTCAAACTTTGAGTAAACTGTAGAAGCAACAGAGACTAGTGTGTGTGGTGTGTGTGTGCAGAGGTAGACCATATGCCATACCGAACATCGTCCTGGTGGGTCGTCAACCTGAAGTGGGCCAGTCCGATCCGCTACTTTTTTTTTTGACGAGCAAGTGGAGGAAGACATGGTAACAGGTGGCCAAAAATGGTCCAAAAGTGGCAAAAAAGTGCAAGAAAACAGTGAAAAATGACCAAAATGGGCCAAAAACAGTCAAGTGCGGCCAAAAAAGGAGCAAACAAAGACGAGCTAGGTGGTTTGTGGCGAACAATAGTGAAAAAGGGCAAAAATGTGATACAAACAGAGGCAAAATGTGAGGTAAAAAGGAAACAAGTAGTATTCATTAAACAAAAGTTAGCTTATTTGTATGAAAAGTTACCAAAAAATTTAAAGAAGGGACAAAAACTGGTTAAAAGTATCAAAAAGAACCTGCAAAAATGGATGGAAAAATATGGGGGAAAAGGGATATTTATTGTCAAAAGGTAGCTTAAGTCTAAAATATAGTGTCACGAGGAGCAAAAATGGGACAAAGGAAATGGGTAAAAAGGGGTTAAAAAGTTTTCCCCTTTTTAAGGTTTTCTTTTATGAAGACATAAAGAGTCTTATATTGAGCATTAATGACTTAATAACGGCTTCTACATCCTGTTAATGCTATATGGCTGATAATGTAGTGGGATGGTCTGGACACAAAATTCCAGGGCTGAATGTGTGTGTGTGTGTGTGTGTGTGTGTGTGTGTGTGTGTGTGTGTGTGTGTGTGTGTGTGTGTGTGTGTGTGTGTGTGTGTGTGTGTGTGTGTGTGTGTGTGTGTGTGTGTGTGTGTGTGTGTGTGTGTGTGCGTGCGTGCGTGCGTGCGTGCGTGTGTGTGTCTTTGTCTTAAACCCTTGTGAGTTCTCAGGGGACTGGAGGATTTCAGAGTGACCATATTGGAGGGAGAGATGATCGATCCTTACGGTGTCAGAGGTCAGACTGACCAACCTCTGGAGCTACACGCCATCTGACTTACGAGAGCTCATGATGAGCATTGTTTGCATTCAGTGTCAGTGTTTCTAAGACTTTGACACAACCTGGCAAACAGAATGTTCAATTAAAAGGGACATATACACATTTTTCACCTTTTTAAAGCAGTTTCCTTTGGTCTAAATGACATATCTGTGCTGAGTTTTGGTCAATACATACCATGAATTAAGCAACAGAAGAGGTTTAATACCCTGTAAAAAAAAAGGTGTGTCCCTGGATTTGCATAGACCTTTCCTTTCCCTGCCCCTCTCTTCCACGGGGTGGCACACACTAAAAGTGCGTTCACACCGGACGCGACTGAAGTGACTAGATTACATTCAAAATCAGTGTAAATGACGCGACTTCAAGAGATTCTGCGCAACCTCGTCGCTTAAAGTGAAAAAATTCAAACTTTTCAGTTTTTTGTTATAAGACTTACACAGACCACAAACAAACGACTGGATGGTTTTATTTCACATCCGTGTGTGCCGGTCGACAATCAAGTTACCTCATATGTGATAAAAAAAAAAACTACAAAAAGTGGATTTTTCATAATATGTCCCCTTTAAAGCTGCACTAGTCAATAGTTTCCTATTCCTCATGGGTCAATTGACTAAACATGATGCACAATGGACAGCTGGATGGGCGGAGAAGTTCAGATCAAAGAAGTCGTGCTAGTGAGACAAAAGTCCACAACTGAATAGTCATGCACGTGAAGAAGCTCAATTGGCTTTAGGGTATAGCACACAAGGTAAAGGCCACAGTTGGTCTATCTAAATGCTTCTTGGTCCACACTATCTACCATGTGAAGGCAAAGAGCAGTAGCATGTGTTGAAAAAGTAGTTATATATTAACAGTAAATCATAGTGAACCTAAAAACAGAACCTTTTGGAACACCTACATCTATCTGCAATAAAGATGGGGAAGAAAAAACTATGACAAATTGGCAAAAAATAAAGGTTTATTGTAACCCAGCTCCACAACTTTAAAATCTCATGAAAGAAAGAGGCAGTGCCAAAAATGGAGCAGATTGACACATGTTTAGAGGTCACTCAAAGCTCCACAATTTCACCCCATACTCTACCATTGCTACCATTACTGCTGATGATTATCACTGAAAATGTAAGATTATTGCTTAAAAAATAGATTAACCAATGTATAACCATTGGTTATTCACTAAAATCTTAGTAACAGAACAGCTGTGTACTGAATCTACAGATTGTTTACAATTATGATGTAATTTGAATTGTCAGCTGACTCTTTCGGAAGCAATTTCGCATTGTAAAAAATGATCTCTTTGAGTGACCTCTAAATATTCACCAAAGAAGATTAAAAAAAAATGGCATACATGTTAGTAGGCAGGCACAGAACAAAATGAAAGCTCCTTAAAGTTTGTATTTTTGGACCACCCTACTGGACAGCATGGGATTGTATGAAAATCATCTGATCTGTTTTCCATGTGTCATGTTTTAGTTTCTTTTTCTATCATTATTATGTACATTTAGGTTTCAATGCATTTAATGTGGTTTTAGAGGAAGCAGGATGTCCAGCTATTTTTGCCTAAAGATAAATTGTAGTTGCAAGGAATACTGTCTGACATCTGTTTCAGTTTCTGGCTATATGCACGATTATGGAATTGCATCCTATGACTTTATATGTTTGAATGTAAATTTAGGGCATTTGAATAGGGACAGCAATCGTTTTAATGTATTTATTTTTTGCAGCCAGAACAGAGAATTAAGAAACAACACGGCTAGCAGGACTCAAACCCATGATTTTCTTGCTCGGAGGAAATGACGCCAGCCTTCATACAAATAATAGACCCAGTCATTCCATCCGTTTAGGTTAATTAGTTAGTTGAATGCTTTGTATTGGTCTGGTTAGAGGGACCAGGGTCTTTCAGACTATAAAACTCAGCCCTCATTGGGATCAGGTCTATACATGCCCAGCATCTTAAGTAATCACAGTGTATCCAATTTTCTTTGGATTTTTTTTCTAAGTAGGATTAAATCTAATCAGGATGTTTAGTAACTGCAAGAAGATAATGAATTTTGCTAAGTTGTAGATGCAGGAAGCAGTTGAAAATGTTAACAATACTACTTATGAAGGAAATGTGTTTATCAGGGGAAGAGCTGAACGCTATGCTGTGGCTACGATTAAATTTGTTTAATCAAAGGACGTCCCAACAAACACAACATCCAGAGAGAGTGTATTTTTTTCTACATATTGTTCATGCGATATTCATAATCTTGAAGGTGCGCTTTGGGGATCAAGCATCAGCTTGATTCATACAGTGGACATGTGTTCTGCAATGTTAACTAAATTAGTCCACTTGATAATGCTCTTGTTTGCATGTGAGGCTCAGTCAGTGGCCGTGAGACTCCTCACCTCCACACTCACCCCCTAATCCTGTCCCCAGACAGGCTGAGGCCAGATCAGTGCTGACTTCAGGCTGGAGGGACCCCCGACCCCACAAATAAGGCTGCCTGCCTGAGGATAAGCCTCTGTAAGTCCACTCATGTACATGCCGACAGACTGGGAGACAATGTGCCGCTTCAACTGGAAAGACGCTATCCATCAAAAAAGTTATTTACGTAGCACTCCCTTCCATAGAGGAGACAGTTGTGAATAATGTCATTTACAAATGATTTGAATGTACCATATCTTTTCAATTAAAAGAAACTAATGAGAATAAAAGGTCCTCAACCATTCTTACAACAGTGTCCTACAATGGCTTGGATGCACCATATAACCGGGTGCCACTATACAAAGTATATTACTGATACCAATGCCAGAGGAGGATGTGAGGGTGGTGCAGGAATCAGAAAACATCACGAAGCAGGTCTAAGCTCATCATGAGTCAAGGAAGTGGTAATGAACAGATTTTTGACCAAACAGAAAATGTCTGCAAATCCAATTGTCATTCATAGGCAAGAAAAAGAAAAGAGTGCACTGAAAGTGAAAGAATGAAAGGCAGCAGAATCACGAGTGAATGAGAGTGAAACAGCCAGAAAGGTCAAGACACAGAGAAACCGACACATAAGTGGGGAAAAGATGTGTGCGGATAAGGTGAAGAGGATGGGGATGATGCTCAGTGGTGTTGTGAGACAAAAAGATTGAAACTAATTGAAAGTAAACATTACAGGGCAGTCTAGAAGTCATCTTCTGAACAAGAGGTTGGGGGTTCGATCCTTGGGCAAGACACTGAATCCTAAATTGCTCCTAATGGTAGATTAGCAGCATTGTCCCATTGTTGTGTGAATGGGTGATTTTGTGTAGTGCTCTAGGACTACTTTGGTCATTATAAAAAGTACTACATATATCAAGTCTATTTACCATTTAGCTTTAGACATGTCTGAGAGTAGCCACTGTGTTTGGTTCAGATGGTAATTCCTTCTCAGAGACAGGAGGTTGAGCTGCAGGTGGCAGCAATGAAGATGCTGAGATCCTCCATGGCCGTTACATAAAAGGATAGCATTAGATTCAAGAACATCACAGGAGTCGCTCAAATTGGACAGTTGAAGCTAAGGTCAGAGGGACCACTTTGACTTAGTCTGGTTTTTGGATGGGAGATAAAGGAGGCTAAAGGTGGAGCTGTCAGGAAGGAGTAAAAGATTCAGAACAAAGAAAAGCCTGATGTTCAGTTAAAAAACACCTTAAAAAGAACACGTTTTCAGATCCATCCATGAGTCTATTTTCTATATCTGCCCAGGAAATGGGAAGTGATGTTTGGTTTAATTCCCTTTCCTACTTCTGTTTAATAATAAGACGCTACAAATGCCACAAAGACACCTAAACAAGAACACACAACTGGGTCAATTAATCTTCTCTTTTGGAAAGAAATAGATGCCTTAAAACATACAAGCTAAAATTCTTAGTGTGATTTCCTCAGAGACAGGGAGGCATAACAGAATCAAAACCAATCATTGTCAAACTTTAGAAAAAGAGCAATAGGCACTTTGAGACACATGTGAACACAATCTTAGTGCATGCTCAGAATCCATATCAGGTACTTCAGTCACATCCTCCACCTCACTACCCTCAATGTGTATCATCCCCCCTGACAAATGCCACCATGCTGCCGTCCCATAATAATAATAATCCAGTGTGTAAGCAGCAAATAGAGCAGGATCAATGTCTGATCAATGCAAACACACACACAGAGATGTTCAGATAGTGATCAGGAAACAGGAAATACTGCATGTGTGTTTGTGTCAAAGCAGAGAGAAGTGGAGTTATCAAACACAGCCTTTGATCACACACTACAAAGTCTTTAAAAATGCACTCGGGTCAGTGGAATGAAAACCTTGGATCAATAGCACATTTAGACGCTACCGTATGTCCTGTCAGCTTGATGAGATTCAGAAAGGAAAGTGGGTTGATGAGTAAACATGACAGCATCAATATTGCATGAGACTCAACATCCGACGGGTTCTTCCTTTAATGTCTGCAAAAGATCTGGGTCGAATCCTCCTAATGCACTGACATAAAAATCTTCTCTTTTTCTGCCCTCAAGGATTAATCTGCTGCACTAGGATTGAATAAATGTTTTTTATTTATTTATTTTTTTAAAGAAGTCAAAAGCAAAATAAATATTAGGCTTGAGGGAAGGACAACCACAAGTGCAAAGTCACAGCAGTCCAATTTCACCACATGAATCATTGATGCTATATGGGAAGCTCAAGTAAACAGCTTAACAAAATCCTGCAGGAGGAAAATCAGAGTGTGCACGGGGAATGATAACTGCAGAGGAAAAGGGGGGAAAAGTCTACCTTGTTCACGTGGAGCAGGGAAACCTCAGCGGCATTGTCAGTGCTGTAGCTGCAGGGTGCTTGTGGTTCCCCAGAGAACTGAGGCAGATGTCAATGGAGACACCTGCTATGGCTCAGCCTCCTCCTCTTCCTCCTCCTCCTCCTCCTCCTCCTCTTCTTCCTCCTCCTCCTCCTCTGCTGCCTGTCGTGCCTGGGTGTTGGGGGTCACCGCCCTTGCCCCGAAATACTCCAATTGCTTATCCCCCTGGCATGCGTTTGTCTTAAGCAAAGGTGTAGACTTATCATCTCCTTAATATTTCTTACCTGCTCCAGGAATGTTAAAAGTTCACAGTGTCAAACTAGTGTCCCTTTTGTAGTAACAAAAGTTGGAATAATATTAGAATGACAGCTTTGATTAAAAGACCTAAATTAGTGATAATCATGCTCCAAAAAAAAGGAAAAAAAACCCTAAGGAGCTTATTGTGAGGGGGGGCACATGCTCGTGGCCATCTGTTTGGAGATGGTGAGCTTGCATCATCAACTCTATGATTGATTGACGGTTGGTTAATCCAATCTCTGCCTCTCTGATAAGAGTTCCCTCTTTTTGATGGACATCGTAATACTGTAAATATGGAAAAACTGCACACAAAAAAAAGTCAGGATGTTGTGTAACTTGGCGGCGGGTGAGCGGGAGCATCAGGTTGCAGCTTTAATCAGACCGTGATCACAATATTGACCTACATCTGTCTTCATCTTTGAATGACAGATGTCCGCTGCATCTTTGCTTTGTAGTAATAGTAGTAGTAGTAGTGTGCTCATTCTTTGGTGATTACAGCTGCACGCCACACAGATCACAACTTCTGCAGCAGCAGCAGCAGGGGTGGAGCCAGAGGTGTCATGCACCCACTGCAATCCTGTCGTATTATCGCTGCATTCAAATCCAGGGGGTCTTGTATTTACTCTCCTGTTTAATGTCATTGACAGATTAACGAGAAGGCAAACACATCAGTAACACATTATGGGTTACCACATGCCAACATGCTGCGATGCACTTGCACTGTATTGTGATACATTTTGGGGGCCACCTCATAGATCACTCCTGAATATATCCATTTTTACTATAAGAATTACAAACTCGCACAATAACTTCTGCATTATAGGAGGCAGTCTATCCACAAAGATCTAAATGGGAAACAAAAAAGGATACTGACTTATTTTCATCTCAAAAAAAATTGTGTAAATTACCAACTAATTCATTTGTAGATATCTCAACCCCTCCAAATTCAATGAAACATAATATTTGCTGGGCTCACAGTCTTCTTGTGCTCGCATGATGGCAGTCATTTTTTATCGAAAACTGTTAAAATAACTTTTTTTATAATCGTGCAATTTTCCTTAAATTATTCCACAACATTTTCCCAAATTAAATTAAAAAAAATGGTCACAGAATAATAAAATTGGATATTGTCATTGATAGGTGATTTCAGAATCTCTTCTTGTCCTGGTCACACTGCCCCAAGCAGGCAGATACACATTTGCCAAGGTCTCTTCTCAGAGACTCCGTCATTGTTATGCTTAGCGCTATCAGCAGCATACCAAACCCTGAAAGCACAGAACAACTACAGATTGATTGGACACACACACTGAAACCTTTGAATCCCAGACCGGTCTGCCCCAAAAACCCTTTGACCAAACCCTGTTTTTGCATCTGACCTGTAACCCTTCAACTTGACTAAGTCTCATTTCATTCAAAACCGCCACAAGAGTTGGTGCCTTACATTTGTTACATACTGTATCATTTATATGTAGAAGAGCAAACAAGGCCCACTTAAGATGAAACTGCTGAATGTGACCCCTGAACTAAAATGAGTGTGACACTCCTGCTGTAAAACATCAATAGACTTGCTTTTGAACACTATCAGGGCTTATTAGCCTTCAGCAAGCTAATTCAGACATTCCTCCAGACCCTTTTGTGAAAGCCTATCTAATGTGTTTTTAAATGAATTTTTAAATATCCCTTTGAGTGCATGTAAACTAACTGTAACTGTAACAAGTACCGTATATTGCGGCGTAAAAGGAAGCTATTTTTTTCCTTTAAAGTTGAGCCTGCGGCCAAAGTGATGCTGTATGTGTGCATTTTTTCGTCAGTCACACACACGTGTCCAGAGAAAGCGGGTGTCAGGAGACAGAATATTACTGACAGTCACTCCTACAGCGGAATGACTGAACTGTAACAGCCACTGTACATCACAGTGAACTGAACTCTCAGAAACGAGCTACGGATAATGTTGGGAAAGGTAAAACACACACAGCTTTAATAACAGGCCGGAGGCGTCATGGTCCGTATACAGGGCGGCGTCCGATTGTGGAAGTAAATTGCATGGGAGCGAGTGACAGCAGAAGTCATACATCTGTTGAATATTTGTTTTTAATTATATATTTATATATAAAATAAGATTGCTGATTGTTTAAATCAAATCAAATCCTGGTAATAAATGGTAATAGTTTGTGGAGCGGTGCTGGCTCGTATGCATTCACGGTGGGGAAGAGCGAATAAACAGTACAATAGGGTTTAAAATGGACAATATCTCAGCCAGTTTTTAATAGTAGTTAATAATAAACGGCATAAAGTTGTCAAATCACTGCGTTAGGCCTGACAGCTGACGCGACTGACATACAAACACACACAGAGAGAGAGAGATCGCTGAAACACCCCGGAGAAAGTAAAAATCAGCCGGTTTATGATAGAAATAAACAATAAACAGGATTAAGTTGCCAAATAACCACGTTATGTTTGCTCAGAACCGATCGTGTCCGGGCTCTGACTGAGGCGATGGTGCACAGGAGTGGACCGAGCGGTTTATCAGTCTGGTTCCAGTAAAAAGTGACCATAAAAAGCTGTAAATGGACTGATATGCAGACACATGACAGTTAGGAGGTGACTTTATGTGGAGATGGAAACTCGTCCGTTGAAACTGATCAGAAAACACAAAAACCTTCGTTAACTGGAGTATAGCAGCCCGCCTACCTGCCCGTTCTGACTGACCGAGTCATTTGAAAGGCACCCTCATTAGCCAATAGAGTTCAGCCTATGGCAAAAACTGCTTAATAATGGATACCTGTCAATCATGTCTATAATATCAGTCATAATATCAAATGATCTAAAATTTTCTTTGCAGTTATGATTGTCCAATTGTCTTTCCTTTATCACCACTGTATCATATTTTTGTGTGTAAATAACATGAAGGTAACAAAGAAAATACCAAACTGAATTGCTGTGGACAGCATGTCTGGCACTTTGATGTGGTTGTGCTTCTGCAGTGATCACCTTTTGTTACTTTACCTGTTGCTCACAGTGAAGTACAAAAGCTTCTTTTCTCTCCCTCTGTGACAAACCACTCTACCGCCCCATTCATCTCTGCTGTCATTACTGCAAAAAGTCTGGCTGATCTTGAGGCGTACCGGTAAGAGGATCCCACCTATCGTGTTGCACACCTGTGCTGCTGTGGTTCAACATTAGGTCCGGATCAGGTTCCAGACACAAGAGCGTGCAAACAGGCTTCATACAAACCGTACTACTGGGATTTTGTGAGTTTTTCTCCTCCCAAATCAGAGAATAAGGTCATGCGCAGGGATAGTATGTCACAAGACGAATAAACCAAGGGTTAAAGAACTCGCCATTATCTAGCCATATTTGTCTTAATATTAAGTTTTAACATCTCCTGGAAAGTTTAAATGATACAACATTTTGGATGATAATTTAAAAGTAGAAGCAAGACATGACTATTCATGGTCTACTCTCTGTATTTATGAAACGTTCTACCTTTTCTTACATGTGCACAGAGTACAAAAGTAACTGATTACAAGTACTCACGTTACTGTAATAAAGTTGCTTTTATGTGTATTTGTCCTTGTTTGAGTATATTTCTAAATCAGTCATTTGACTTGTACTTAAGTACATTTCAAAAGAAGTAAAGTAACTTGTTACATTTCTACACCAAACAGTTACTGAGTAAAATATTATTTTTTTGTTTTAAAATGATCAACGGACATTGTGAAACTACAAAAAATGAAATGACATTGAATGGAGGTTATTTTCTCAGTTTTAGCTTTACTTAGAGCCTGAGATTTCTATTATTTTGAAGTAAATTAATTGGTGTTATTTTATTTAAAAAAATAATTGTACACTTTGTCAAACCTTTTATTTTATACAGATGCCTTTGTGTAAAATAAATTAAGTTCTATTTGTGCAAGATTTAATCTCCTCCTTTTTAGGTTTATGCATGAGATGTTTACTGTATGCAAGGGAACCAAGATTTATTACCAAAAATAAACATGGGGGTGAAAGTTATTTTTACTTTGAGTATTTTTTAATTGAGCTCATTTTTTACTGTAAGAGGTGTTAATCTGTGGAATGACCAAATAAAACAGGCCGGAACAGTCACAGCTTTCCAAAAGATGTATAAATCTACTATAATTCAAAAATATATAAACTCAGGATGAATAAAGTTGCAACTAATGAAAAGACTTTAATAGATCCATAACAGATTAAATTAATTAAATGATGACATGGTTTAATCTAAAAATAAAAATAACATTAAAAAAAAGATTTCGTTTATGAAATCTATGTATGTATGTATTTCTCTGTTTTGTTTAATGTTTATTGAACTACTAAAACTACTAAATTTAGATCCTATCGTGATCTGAAGTCATGAAATTGTGTATCGTCAGAATAAGCAGGATTTCTAGAAAAGGTGAATAAAGGACCTTGAGGCTTAAGTTCAAGTGTTGTTTGGTACCATAAAATAATGTAAAGTTGTATCTTGATTCAAAACCATAAAAGTTCTAATTTAAGCAAGTAATACAGTAAAAGACTGAAGATCGGAACAGAGTCAGATTAGTGTTCTATTCTGGTTAAAATGTATATGTATACATTTTGAGTACAAGAAGAGTAGAGCTGCCTCAACATCAAATATATAAATATATAAGTCCTTAAATTACCTGAATGTGGGGGACAAAAACACATAAATCAGCAGCTGGGGTTGTGTTTTCACACAAGTGTCATTCCAATCAAAAGGCTCTCACCCCTGACATTGCCCTTCACCTCTGCACTGAAGGTCAGAGATTGTGAGGGGGCTTTTGGAAACAATGAACTCAGGTGCTCCCGCACAATGTAGCCATTAGACACAATCGACATATGTTTTCCATCCCACCCCCTCACCTTTAAGATGAGGTGAAACTACTGAAAAGGGAGTTTTGTGTTTGGTGATGAAAAAAAGGTGGACAAAGAAGTGTTGACAGATGCTCATAGAGCCTCACAGAAACTCATTCAAATGAAAGAAGGTCATATTGGGTCCAATATGGTTCTATTTTGTGGCCAATGGGAATTTAAATTGATTAAACGCACTATGGTAAATACAGGGCCAAGTGAGAAATACTTCAACAATGCTATAGCTTTGAAAATGTCAGGTTATGTCAGGTTATTTCGCCCTTGGGGTCCTCTTTAAGTTATTCTGTTTCTTTGTTAATTCTGTGTTTAACTTTTGTCTTTGTGTTTCAGATATTCCTGCTTGTGGCTCCACCCCCAGTGATGTCTGTGTGCTTGGTTTCTGACTGATTAGCTACCTCCTGTTTTCCACCCAGGTGTGGCCCGTTCCCAATCAAGCTTCCCTCACTTATTAGTGCTTGGACACAGTATGGTGGGCTGGATTATTGTGTATAGCAGGGGTGTCCAATTCCGGTCCTCGAGGGCCACTATCCAGCATGTTTTAGATGTTTCCCTCTTCCAACACACCTGATTCAAATGATTAGCATCGTTATCAGGCCTCTGCAGAGCTGGATGAGGAGTTGATCATTTGAATCAGGTGTGTTGGAAGAGGGAAACATCTAAAACATGCTGGATAGTGGCCCTCGAGGACCGGAATTGGACACCCCTGGTGTATAGTCAACCCTCCTCATGCCCTGCTGTGTTTTGTTCCTGGCTCCCTGTATCTCCTTGTGTCTTTTGGATTTAAATGAAAATGTTGGAATAAACATGGATTGGTTTTTTCAAACGCAAGGCCTGCATTCTGCCTCCATCTCTCTCTGCATTTGGGTCTACACCGTCCACAAACCATGACAGGCTACTTCATTGTTATGGAGCCTATTTTGCTAAATGAAATGATCAATTATGAAAAATGTTGGTGACGGTGGGCAGAGCAATGTAGTCTACTATTGGTAGAGTTTATGTTAGCAACTTTAACAAAGCAAACACTAATGCTGGGTATATGAGCATGTAAATTATAGCCTAGATAACTAGTATTTCTAAGAGGCTAGCTAGCAGGGAAGCTCTGCATTACACCTCCGTCCAGCCCACATCCCATTACAAAGGTCTTAAAACAAATCTATGCTATATCTACGCTTCAGAGTTTTTCTTCTTCTAATTAGTACGTTGCATTTCCAGAAACAAGACCCCGACGTGTCGTGTATGAAGGTACAGTGTGAGCAGTCAGATCGTGTCAGAGTGTCAGTCTGTACAGTGTGAGAACATGAAGCGTGAGCTGCGCACGTTCTTACTCTGCGATTGAGTCACACAGTTTGAGCTGGAGCTGAGTACAACGATTGGAAAAAATGGCCTTTAATAGTAAAGATAAATAATATGATGCAAGACAGCACCTTCTGGAATCCTGTCTTACTTCTGCTGACCACTGAGCAATAACTAACCCTACTTACTGTTCTCTGCAATTTCCATTGAAAGTGACCTATGCCCACAGAGCCGGAATATAAAGAGTGCTACGGTAATTACATATGTCTTTCCTACACCACACACTCTCCCATTAGTCCCTTCTGTCAATCATGCTGAAGGATTGCTGGGCATTGCAATTATTCTAAGCTGCCACAGAACACATGCTTTGGATAAAATCCTTACATTCACCTACACGATTTCACTTTAAAGTGTGTGCGTAGTTGCGTGGCATTGTTGTAGCGTGTGTGCTTTATCCAGCCAAACAAAGGAAAGCTGATCTGAAAGAGTCTATTGTAATGTGGGGGAGTTGATCCATTCATCAAGGTTGCATTTGAAAATGGATATAGTCTAAATATAGGAAACTTTTACAAATTTAGGTCAGTGGGACACCAGAAGAGTGTCTTGTCTTTTCGATAAATCCCCCCAGGGAGTGTGTATTCAACATCAAAGCACTGCTAGTTAGAGCTTTAGCAGAATAAGCTCTGTTTTCTACATACACACTTTCTTTGGCTTTGTCATCAAGCTAAAGCATTGGCAAGAAAATTCTACATTTACAAAAATACAAATTATTGCAATATCTTATCCATCAATATGTGCAATTTAAAAACAAAATCGTAAACACTGACACTAAAACCTTAAAAAAAGAAATCACTCGGGGATGAATTGAAGGCAATAAGATAATTCAGAAATGCAGCTGAAACAATGCTCCCTTTATGTCTCGTATCCTGAGACTCTTTTCTCAAAATATGGTCGGCATAGGAGTGATTGATTACCTTCTAATCTGGTCCTTGATGTGTAGTAGTAAAGTGTCAGATATAACATGACGCACAGTAGATAAAAAGCACAATCTTTTTTTTCCTATAAGATTTTTCTATATAAGACAAGGCTCCAGGTAGTAGAGCTGTAGTTAGGCCTTAGAAGCATCACCCAACATGTCAGAGTTCAACAAGTTTCGGCCCAAACTGGTTTGAACCCAACAGAAGCCGATTTTTTCAAACCTCAACCAGCCATTGCATGTTCATTGCACATCGACAGCTCTTTCACCTTTTGTCAAGAATGAGATTTTATAAAACATTTTAACATAATTTATTCATTTGCCAGAGGCCAGACTTGCAATTCACCTCCTCAGCACCCATTTGCACATCTTTCTAGCCCTAATCAAAATGCACCACCTGACCGCTCATTTACCGCGTAGCACCCAAGCCTGGTCCGAACTCTCATTTTAAACTTAAAGTTCTAAAGTTGTAGAGCAGGGATCACGAACCTCTCTGAAACTGTGAACTACTTCATAAGTATCTATAGTCTGAAGAACTACCAGTTGGAAAAGCACTTCCTAAATACTACATTTTCATGGTTTCACTTTAATTAGAGGGTAAGATAATAAGGAAGGCTAGCGTTATCTTAAAAAGGTTGGAAATATTTAAGTGTCAATATGCAACACTTTGTTTTTTCTAATTCATGCAATTGTTCCATTTTCTACATTTCATTTCCTTATTCACTAGCTACTAAATAACAACTTTTGAAAAATTGTAAAACGTAACATTTGTAAAATCCACCTTATATTTATATATTGTATATATATATATATATATTGTATATATATATATTGTATATTGTGGCATTAAACATGCCACCGACCATACACCAAATCTGCAACACTTAAGAACATTAGTCCCAATGTTTTAGTGAAAATAAACATTTAAAGATGGTTCATTTTTTAACTAAAACTGTATTATTTGCAGCAGTATTCAAAGTAAGTATTAACTAGTGACTAGAGCTCATGAGGTCTACATGGTCCATGTGGGCTACCTGGTCCCTTGTTCTAGAGTTAAAGTTCTAAAGATAAAGTGCTAAAGATAAAGTTCGAAGGTTAAAATTTGGAAGTTCTAGAGTTAAAGTTCTGAAATGAAAGTTCTGAAATGAAAATTCTAAAGTTCAAATTCTTAAGTTCGAAGTTTAAGTTCTAAAGTTCAAGTCCAAGTCAGGCTGTAAGAAGGTAAAAGGTGAGGTTATTAATTTGTGGAGGGAGTACGAGAACATTCTGCCTCGAAGGAGTTTTGAATCATTGTTGTGGCGTTTACATGTTCTCCTTGGAGCTAAGTTGGTTTTACCTGCTTTACTCTTGCTCTGTAGAGATGTTGGGGTTAACAGGGGACGACCGAATCCAATTTTCTCTTCTTCGGACCTAAGATTTTTGGACCATCGTGATAATACTAATAACAGAAAACAGTTCCATCCTAATAAACAGAGCACCTACAGCAAATTCCATCCAAAACACAGACAAACAAATAAGTAGTAGTCGTGGAGACGGCATCAGAGCAGACCTCAGGTCATCCGGACCAAATCAGACTCCTTTCCGTCTCTTCAATCTTTCAGCAGGTAAAATGACACTCGGGCTTTCCATCTGCTGTAACTCAGCTCCTAGACTGCATGATTCATGTACAATGACTACATCGTCTGAGTCACACCACAAGCACACTCATTCACATACTGCAGACACGTCCAAGCACCAGCCACAAGCTTGTGTCTCAACATCTTTTAAGCATTTTCTGCCTGGCATTGAAACTTTCCTCTGTGCTGTCGCTCAGGTCTAAAAATACGTTTGTGTGTCATGACCCTGTTAATAGTGCATTGCACCTTTGTTTCAAGAGTTAAACAAATAATTAAAAAAAAAAAAACTAATTTACGTTTTCAGCTCCTGTCAACTCAAATAAGGTAACGTCTTTGTAAAGACAGACAGATACTCAAACTTCACCTTAGGATGGTGGATTTACTCTTGGGGTTTCTCTGTGAACGATTTGCATGTTCTCCCTGAGTGTACATACAATCTGTCAGAGTGCTCTGGCTTTCATCAGTCCAAAAACCTGTATATGAGATTATTTACCAGGGATCCCGTGGATCCTTAAAAAGTCTTATGAAGGCATTCAATTCATGAATCTAAAAATAAGGCCTTGTCATTAAATCAATGTTTCAAAAGTCTTAAATTTTAACACATAATAGGTATGGTTTTATGATTGTAATTAGTCTCACATTTCAAAATAAATGGTAACATTTCCACACATAGGGAAATGTAAATTTAACAAAAATTGCCTGTCCAACAAAGTTTATTTATTTATTTTTTTTATTTTTTATTTATTGATTTCTGGCTATTTTTGTAGTCATCTTGTGTTTTTTGGCATGATTTTGATTATTTGAGTCTATTTTTTTGTGTATGTTATTGTCATTTTGTGTATGTTTGTGTGTTTACTTTGGGGGCCGCCAGTTTCACATCTGCACGAGACACTAGAAAAAAATCACCCAAACACTATGTAATTTATGTTACATAGGGTTATTATTATTATGAATGCTGTGAAGTTGGTCTTGAATTTAATTTCAAAAACATGCAAAAACAAATGCAAAACATTTAACAAGTAGATGTAAATTTTTGCCACATTTTTCTTGAAATATGTTTCATCCATTGTTTGAGCCTCTTTGAAGAATTAATATCCTCTTCAGAGTGTTTTTTCTTTGTGTGTGTCAGAGTTACCACATAGCATTACATCAGTGTTTCCTAAACTTTGAAAGGGATCATTTAATCCATAAAACAAATACTCACAGACCACCAAACCACTAATATCCTGCCAAAAAAAAAACAACTCTCTCAAGTGAGGCATATTAAAAGCTACCTATACTAGTCATTTTAACAACATTAAATGAGCTTTATGTATTACATTTTATGTATTATTAAAATGTGCACATTGATAAACACCTTAAAAATTGTATTTGGGTATTAAGTAGTGCTGTTGATTGATCCTAGTCCCACTCTTCACATTTTAGTAAAAGTATTTAAATTTTGCGTATTTAGCTGTAAAATGTCCGGTATACTGGTCACTAAGGGTTAAATGCCGGCTATTACAACTGAATTATGCTATTGGCTTGAAAGAGATTCTTCCAGATTCCTTTGTCATCACTTTTACTGTTGGCCCCACCCCTCCTATAAAACCTGAGAGGAGGGAGAGGGTTTCCTCCAATCACAGCCCTCAGTGAGCATTGATTGACAGGCAATGAGGAAGTCAACTGTGTTCCGTGTGCGTTGATGTTTTTGACTATAAAGAGCTATGTGCGCGAGAGCAGGGTTGTTTGTCCCTGAGTGGTGTCTGTAAGGCTGTGTGTGAGGTTCACGTTGTGATTGTGTGTGCCTGTGGTAGTATTGACATATTTCAGCTAATGAAGTCGCTATGTGTGTGTGTACAGACACATCATTGTGTGTATTACTGTCTGTCTCTGCGAACAGCTGTATGGGCTGACAGAGTGGGCGTATCTTACTGCTACAGCAGTAACACCCATAATCGAGGCATTTTTTAAATTTACCTCCTAATGGCAGCTCAGCAAAGAGCAGGGGTTCAGTTACTCTTTAAATTGCCTGTAGGAATGAATGTGAGTGTGAGTGTTTGTCTGAGTGTTTCGCCACGATGGGCTGGCGCCCTGTCGCCCTGTCCAGGGTGTTCCCCCACCTAGCGCCCAGTGTGAGCTGGATATAGGCACCAGCAGACCCCCGCAACCCTGAAATAGGACAAAGCAGGTCTGGAAAATGGATGGATGGACTCTAAATATGATTGACCAATCAGAAATGGCAAAATCTTTACAACGACTCCAACATTTGTCTTGTCGAGTATTTGCATGATACCAAAGCATTTGTAAGAGCGCTTTGTCTTCAACCTGCCTTCAATCCCCATAGAAGAACATGAACCAAATTCGGTCGCCAAGAGCTGCATAAGCAAAAACAACCCAGACAGTGGAAACAATTCAATGTACAAACGGCTCTGCAGATGACTATCTGTAGGGTATAATGGATGATAATGATAAAACCATGTTGTGTCTTTGCTGTAAAGGTGCTTTCATAAAAGACGCTATTTGTTTAGCTGCTGAGGTCAAAATAAAAGCAATCTCCTGTCACAAAGTCATGAGATTGCCCTTTTCCTCTTTCTGCCTTTGCCTCTGCCTCACTATTACGTGTTTTTCCCATTTGCATTCAGTGCCAAAACAGAACTTCACCCATCAAGCTGGAGCGGGAAACTCAGGAAGGGAGGACTGAAACCCCTTGGGAGAGGAAGGCCGTCATCCTCGAGTTACCCCACTGAACATAACTCTACGTCTGGACAGAAGGAGAAAGATTAAAGCCAGGAACAGAGGATCTGAGGAGAGACAAAATAAAAGAAATTCTCAGGTGAATTCAGGACAACTCAAATTTGAAACAGAACAACTAGACGAATGATGATCACAGGAATTTCAAGCTAAAATGAAAAACCAAGCAATATGTAGCCTTGGGCTTCCTAGATGTAAGAACTGTTGGGAAACAGCATCTCACTCAGCCCTTCTCAAATAGTGGGGGGCGTTTACTGTACTAGAGTGAAGTGTAATTGCACATCCACATGTTTCTCAAATGGGGGTATGCGATAGCACTACAGGGGGTACTTGGGAGAGAGTGGAAATGTCAGTCTTGGTCCCACATCAGACTGGAATTTATACAAACTATAGAGATCAATCTATTCAGGAGCCACTATATCAGTGTTTTTCAACCTATAGGTCAGGATCCAATGTAGGGTCACCTGAAATTTCTTAAAAATTTTAAATAGATTTTTGAATGATTTTTAATTATTATTCTTTTTTTTGTATTAAAACAACACACAATCTAAAACAACTGTATTTCTTTATTTTCACTTGTGAAATATAAATCTAGTAAATCTAAAATGCAGTAAAAAAAAAAATTCTTGATATCAAAATGGAGTTACGAATCAAAAAAGATTGGGAACCACTGCACGAAATAGTGTTTATTTCTGCTTACTTACAGAATGAGATTCAGAATGAGATGTTGCAGTCGGACAAAAGGGGGTACTTTTAAGTAAGTAGTTTAAGAACCATAGCGTATTCACACACACCACAGAGCAGGAGCTATGGAGTGCAGTGAACAAATCATCAAGAGACAACATGGAAAAACATTTAACAGGGATGAAAAGCAAGGCGGAAAGAGATTGAGCTCATGAGACAAACAAAAGTCACCTGAAAGCTAAGACACAGAAATATGACAAAGTGTGTGTAGCGCTTGGTTGGTATGAAATACAACATTAGTTGCTGGTTAATTAAAATTTTTATTATAATTAATTGAGTTTATTTAATTTAATTTTTCAGTATCAAATAGTTCAAAATTTGGTCAAAATTACCTGTCTCTTGGAATTTGTAATTCCAAAAATAAAACACAAGAACCCATCTTATTGGTTATAGTTTACTGTCCTCCTGGTCCATATTCAGAGTTTCTTTCTGAATTCTCTGACTTTCTCACTGATCTGGTGTTGAGCACCGATAAAGCTTTCATAGTGGGTGACTTTAATATTCATGTTGATGATGAAAACAACAGCCTCAATAAATTATTTACCTCACTATTAGATTAAATCGGCTTTACACAAAATGTAAACAAACCAACTCATTGTCTTAATCATGCCCTGGACCTTGTTCTAACATAGAGATTAATCACCTGACAATATATCCTCAAAATTCTATTCATCACTTTTTGTTATCCTTGAATTCAGAATATCAGCCTGCTTAACTTCTGAGGGAAGAGTACATTATAGTAGGTCATTGTCTGAAAAAGCTGTAGCTAGATTTAAAGATTTAGTTCCATCCCTATCTTTTAAAACAGGCATTGCGAAAACTTTGTGAGTTTATAAAAAACCTTTTTGCAAAGCTAGAATTTCCTATTACTCAACTTTAATAGAGGAAAATAAAAAATAATCCCCAGTTCTATTCAACACTAGCCAGGCTCACCAAAAGCCACAGCTCGGTTGACCTGAGCAGTGATGACTTCATGAAATTCTTTACTTTTTTTGGTCATGTTGTTCATGTAATGTGTTTGTTGATGATTTTACTGATGATTTTAAATTAATTGTATTTATTTATTTTTTGCCAACTTCATTGTTCTTGTAGGTTTTAAGCTGTTGAATGTTTTCTGTTGCACTTTTTAATGATGTAAAGCACATTGGGTTGCCTTTTGTATTAAATGCACTATACAAATACATTTGCCTTGCCTTGCCTTGCCTTACTGATAAAATTCTAACAATTAGAAACAAAGCTAATGTCCCACCTACAGGAGTGCTCAATATTCTCTTAAACAAAGCAGCTCCTGAAGTAACTCAAACATGTAGCTTTTATTTACATAGTTTCACTCCTATCGGTCTATCTTAAAGAAACGGCACTCGGTTGGTTTAAATGCTCTATATCAGACAGAACCCACTTTGCTCATGTTAATAACCTCTCCTCAACGCACACCAGAGTTAATCATGGAGTTCCACAAGGTTCCGTTTTAGGACCAATACTCTTTACATTAAATATGTTTCCACTGGGTAACATTATCAGAGAACATGATATACATTTCCATTGCTATGCGAATGATACGGAGCTCTATTTGTCAATGAAATCAGATGAAATTCATTAGTTATTAAAACTTCAGGCTAGTCTTAAAAACATCACATCCTGGATGAGCTGTAACTTTCTCCTTCTTAACCAGGATAAAACCGAAGTGATTTTATTTGGTCCAAAACTTATTCCAAAAATCCAAAAATTATTAGAGCAAACACTGTCTCTGGATGGCATTGATCTGTCACCCAGCACCATAGTAAAAAAAATACTTAGGCGTTATCTTTCATACTGACTTATCCTTTAACTTCCATATTAAACAAATTTCAAGGACAGCCTTCTTCCACCGCTGTAATATCTCTAAAATCAGGAATATCTTGGCTCAGAGTGATGCTGAAAAACTATTCCATGCATTTGTAACTCTTTACTGTCAGGATGTCCCAGTAACTCACTAAAAAGTCTCCATTTAATCCAGAATGCTGCAGCCAGAATACTAACAGGTACAAGCAGGAGCGAGCATATTTCTACAGTGTTGGCTTCCCTTCAATGGCTTCTTGTAAAATCTAGAATAGTGTTTAAAATCCTCCTCTTAGCATACAAAGCTCTACATGATCAAGCTCCTATGTATCTTAAAGACCTGTTAGTGCCATATCGTCACTCTGCTCTCAGTTTGCTGGTCTAGTGGAATTTCCAAACATGTCTAGAAGTAGAACAGGAGGCAAAGCGTTGAGCTACCAGGCTCTTCTCCTTTTGGAACCAGCTCCCAGTCTTTGTACAAGAGGCTGCTACTCTCTCCACCTTTAAGGCTTAACTCAAAACCTACTTATTTGCTAAATCGTATACCGTATAATAGCGTTAACCTAACAACTAGGAACAAAGTCCTAAAGCTAAAAATGGGTTTTATGTGCACAGGATGGTCTTACATGTGTGGGACCATCCTGTGCATCTGATGCATCTGAATCCTCTGTGATCGGCAATTGGCGGACAAGATGGCAGCATCTACAGACCATTCAGATGCCGCTCCTCAGCCACAGTCAGAGGTAGACATTTTATTACTAAGCGCCAACAAGGAAATTACCAATCTACGTAAAGAGATTTGTCACCTTTCTAACAAGCTAAAAAAGAAAGATGAGCTACTTACACTGATGTCCACCCCATATTCGTTCTCATTCCATTGTATAAAGATACAGTTGAATTTAATTGAATACTGTGAATCCATTCTTTATCCTTTATATTGTTATTATTATGTTTCTGATTAGTTTCTGATTTTTTTGTTCTTCGCACCAACCACAAAGATACATTCATTGTATTGTTTTTAAACTGTACTTGGTGAATAAAACTGATTCTGAATATGAAAATGTTTATAGTTTAAATAAAAATTAAACAACTAATAATTGCAGGCAACTGTAAATGTTTTGGGGGGGGGGGGGGGGGGGTTATATTTAACTTCAAAGTTCTTAGTGAGATAAAAGGTCCAACGTAATAATTTGTTGCCTAAAGGCAAGACTATGCCATAGACCATAGCCGTCCAATTTTGGTTTCTTGGTTTCTTAGTTCCTCAGCCTTTTATCTATTCCCTCCTTCCAATTTATCTCAACCTGATTGCTGATTTGACTCAGGTGTTCTGCTGGGAGGGCGAGGAAGGAAGAATTGCAGGATGAGATGAGGAGAGGACACCAGCTGCAACAGTTTCATCTATTGTCATACTTTTAAATCAAACAACTCCCTGTGTTCAGTCACAAGAACACAAGGTAGGTATTATATGTGTTAAATATAAAGATTGATCTGAGTAGTCTACACTTATTTGTTTCCATTTTCTATGTAATTTTCATCCAACAGAGTTTATCTTGTTTGCAGCAAATTTGTGAATTAAATATGATGGATTATGGTTTGACCACCACACAAGACTTCACTATCATAAGTCATTGTTCACCCTCATCTTCTGTAGCCGCACATTTCCGACAGGGGAGTAAAAGGATATTTTCCTCTCCCACTAGTAATCCCCAAAGTCAGCCCCAACCTTAGAGAAGAAACATTTTACAGCTCGTTTCTCACCTGCCTCAGCATCAATCAAGCATCTCAGTAATTTGTGATCTTGCCTTGGTTTTAAAAATAATTGAGACTGTGGGGGAGGTGGACCTTTGGAGAGAATGGGTTTTTTTTCTCCATTGTGTGATAAACGACAAGCTGTATTTCAACATCTGGCAGGGGGACAAGAAGTTGGGGGAAGACCTGGAGGAACTGGGTCAAGCAGTAGCTGTAAATCATTGTTTGTTTTAATCTGCACTCACTGCCAGATGGCCAGGCTTCACATCAACTCAGAAAGTTGTGGTATGATCTTAGAGGCGAGTATTTTTCCTGTTATTACATTCCAGTGCGAACCCAACACCTGGGGTAAAATCCATGAGCGTGACTGGACTGCGTTCAAATCTGTCAAACATGCTCAACTGAGCCGATTTTGAAGTTCCGTCTTGGTTTTATATTGTAATCTAAAGAGGCATTTGTGAATGGGATTGCATCTGTTGGAAGTGGATTTTAATTTTTTTGTTAGTTGATGATAAAGCATTAATTTTTTTTTATTTTATTTATTTTTTTGTTATTTACAGCAATGCAAGCATTTCAATAGTCAACATTTGAGCCGGCAATTCGCCCATTTAAGTGCGACATCATCGGCTGGCCAACACCAATCTTTATGTCAATAGTGCCTCTTTATGTCAATACCAGTTGCAAAGAGCAACTGGTATTGAGTGATCTTATGAGCCAATCACAATGATCTGGCATTGGATTATGCAGCGTTGTATCTAAAAGTCAAATAAAGACAAGTGGTAAACCGTGGAGCTGCCTGTGCAAATGTAAAACAGGCACTAACAAAGTAGATGTGTTTGTATGATCACCATACAAATACATCAGGCTTGGGCTTTTGCACCAGCCCTGTTTAGTCTGCTTCAAACAGACTGGGAAGGAACATCTAATGCTGGTGTGTACTTAATAGGCAGATGAACCAGGAAAAACTTGGTGTCTGCAGCTCATCATAGTTTGCCAAGATTTTACCAAGAGAAACCATCAGTCATCAATATGCTTTTAGTTGAACTTCAAAAATATATGAAACAAAGAAGAGTTAGATATGTAAAAGTGTTGCTTTTCAATGCCTCAGTCATCAATGCGTAATGTCCTAAAAGTGTTATGTGAGGAGTTGCAAAGGAATTAAACATAATAAAGCATGCATTATGTCCAGAAGTCCAAACAAAGTAGCGCATAGCCAAAAATCCAAAAGGGTAAATATAATCTATAATCTAACGAATTCACAGAGAAACCAAAACCTATGGCGTACACCCATGCAGGAGGAGGGAAAGCGAAGGAGTTATCGTCATACTTCATTCTAGACCATTTTTAAACAAGCTCTGGCCTCTGTCCAGCACTGGAAATAAAGGGTTTTTATTTTTTTGTTAAGACAAAAGTGTATACATACTAATGCTGGGCAATATATCGATATTTTAATTTATATCGATATATTTATAAGCACAATATCACACGGGACAACATGGTTTATATTGATATCGGTAGTTCATTTTAGCTCCGTCCATGCGCTCAGTACAAATTAGGAAAAAGGCAGGTCTGACCAACTCTGACCACGTTACCATGGCCCTTAAAGGGACAGTCCTCAGAAATCAATCATTACAGGGTGAGTGCGTGCTCACGTTTTAGTAGTGGTAACTGTTTATATATTTTGTATGCCACTTTGGATAATAGTATCTGATAAATTCACAATTTGTTATAAAAATAAAAAAATAAATAATTGATAGTTAAGTATAACAATAAAAAAAAAAACTGTACAGCACTTTGGTCAGTTGAAGTTGTTTATAAAATGTGCACAAATGCACATAATTTTAATTTTTTATTTTATTTTGATATTGTTCTCTACACCTCTGTTCATAAAGGTCCATGTGTGACATTTGGCATGTGGTTTTACTAAATTACCTTATTTTAAGGGTTTGCCTCTGAAAAAAAGAAACTAGAAGGTACACTATGCTATAATAGTTAGTGGAAACCCCAATTACATCACAGAGAAAACATCAATATAAATTGAGCATTGCCATTCTGGTTCGATTGTATGCATCAAAGCATCATCTCAAGGCAAGGGCAAAATATAGAGCTATATATTGTATATCATGATATAGCTTGAAAATATTGAGATATTTAGAAAAGGCCATATCGCCCAGCTCTAATACATAAAACTACACTATCAGTGTACGTTCCATTTTTTATTTGGATTGTGAACCAAAGTATTCACGTCATTGAACATAAAGGTTGTCTGGCTTTGATTCTTCAGCCTGTAATCAGTCTCTGTAAAGGCTGAGGCACAAGATCAGCACATACTGATGCATCAGGAGCACATATGGGCCCACAGTAAATCCCATGGGTGAGCAATTTGAGTTTCCATTCTCCAGGAAAAGAATGGCAAACTTGCTATAGACCCTTTAGACCACCAAAGAGTGCTGGTAGTCATTAGAGGAAAACCATTTCTAAGTCAGCAAAAGAAACTTCTTTTTTTCTCCTCCAAAGGTTTTTGCCCATTGTGCCCATAATTTTACATAGTTTTCCTTTATTAAACTAAAATGATACCCACTCTCTGCTCTCCAGAATGTCTGATTCTTGAAAGTCATCTAATCCTACAGATTTGTGAATTTCAAAGCTTTGTCATTCAACTAAGCTTTCATTTAGCATTCTCATACACTGGTGAGGGAATGGATTAACATAACCCGATTACCGACTTGTCCTGCGTCTGCAAAAGAGGGGATTTTTATATATTATGCACATTATGCAGATGCGGTTTCTAATTCCAATGCCTCACCTTCCAAAACGGTGATACAGGTATTGGCATTGGGGTAAAAATGTTAACATCGTCTCTTTGTAATTGTAAATTCAATAGAGTTCGGGAAATGTGACTCCAACTGTTTTAGGGGATTCAATCCAGCAGGATTTACATTGACCATGGAGTTAATCAATGCAATTATTAAAAAAAAGTTGACAAAATGCGCTAGAAATGATTAGTATTAAGGTATTATGGTATTGTAAGTTCTAAATAGCTTTGAAATGTAATGGTTTAGCTTTTGTATTAGAGAAAATAATGAAATAAAAATACAGTGAATGTGAATTGTAAACAAATAGCAATCCCTAATATTATATATGAGGGATTCTCAACCCAAATGACAACTGAAAGACTAATGTAACTATTATTAGGAGGAATGATTCGTGTGATAGGTTTGGTATCACTTGAAGTTCTTAAAGGTTTCCTGTATTAGTGATATTTACAACATCCACCTTGTTTTACACAATACTTCTAAACCAAAGACTTTCACATCCATTAAAACACCTTAAAAGTGCAATTTTTGTCCTTGAAATACAACCAATGATGGGTCTGGTGTTAGTAATGCATTTTCTGGTAAAGCAGAAGAGGCAGCCAAAGCATGAAGTGAGCTGTATTATTTACCATCAGGACCAGCTGCTGTTCACTTACAGGCATGAGAGAGAGAGGAGATCCCGGCAGAGGAGTTGGAGAGGTTTATATAGTGATTCTGAGAAGGAAAATCCCAACAGAGATTTTGACTGTGCCTTGCTTACAAAAGGTTACTTAAGAGTAATATTTGTCAAGTCCTTGTTAAGCAGACTCAGGTACTCACTAAACCTCTAGTATTATACATGATCCTTTTATGGAGTTCAGTTCACTAAATGTGTACCCTTCAAATGTCCTAGCGCAGAAAAATTAGGCTTTGGCATCTAAAAGACAAATGTCAGAACTGATTAGGAGAATCTGCACCAAATTGACTTACCTCTGAGAATCTATCACAGGCCATGTTTGGTGCACAGAGATGTAATCTACTATATACTATTAGTATAGTTAGGAGGATTCGGATGGTGACCGTTCCCACTGAAGTATACTTCAACGTTTCCCAAGATGCATTTTGAACCCACAATGACAAAAACCGGAAGCACACTGAGGCTAAATATTGTTGATTCGCCACCTTTGAAAGTTATGAAAACATTTGAAGCGAGAAAGTGACCAATTAGAATATCAACATGTGGTCATTTGGTCCATAAAACTCACGGAAACACATTCCATGCCGATATTTGTGAAATTTTCGGAGACCCGTCATTGTGCTGCTGACCAAACTTCTGGTTAACTTCAAAACAAGAGCCCTATTTACTAAAACGTTAAAAAAAAAACTAAGTAGTGTGCCCACCGTGCATACTTAGGAAATGTTAACCCTAACCCTATCCAATTTTAATGTGAATACACATACTCATTTTGATATCAGACTTAGTATGAGTAGTTTGCTAGTATGCAATTTCAAACACAGCCCAGCTGTGTTGTTTTTTGAACAACAAAGTAGGTTCATGATGGGGACGTCCTGATCGACTCGGTCAGAATGAGAAATGGTGCAGTCATCTTCCTTCAAACCTATACTGTTGTAATGGCGTAGAATATGTGAAAGGCTTTTGGGAACACTGGCCAAACTACAGGACAGAATCATTTCCCTACACGTTATTCCTGTGTGTGCTCTCAGCAGTGGCATCTGGAAAACCATGGGACAGGACCACTTTTTTGTTCTTGTTTTCTGATCATCGATCGAACTTGCCTCCGGTAATGACCCAATTCCAATTGAGCTTCCCAGTGTGCCGCCGTGCCCCCCCAACCCACTTTCCCCCTTGTTCATTGTCGCATTCATCTACTTCCCAAAGATGCAAAGAGACAGACGTTTAGAAAACGCAGGGGGAGAAACCATCATCTTCATCTAAGCAGGAGGACTCGCAGGAGGGAGGTCAGTTAAGTCCGTCACGCCTGGCTTCATCATCACAGCTCTGTCCAGCTGTAAGCGATGAGTTGTTAAAATCAAGAGCAGCAAGACGAGATGCTCGACCTTCTTCCACTATAAGGACACCGAGTGATTGAGCGTCGCCCTGAGTTTATGAGCACCTTTTATACACCCAGTCCTGCGCCGCCATCATATCTAACACTACCCTGTCTTGAGCTGTAATATGAAATGATTTACTCAGGAAGGAAAACCCTCTCCATGCAAGTGAGCTGCGTGCGAGTGTCTTTCTTGAATGAGTGCCTCATCATTTCTCAATCTCGGGCGATGTTAGTGATGAAGAACCCTGTTATTCCCGCACAGAGGTCTGGATAGGTAATCAAGAAATAAATGGCCCAGACTGGAGGCGACCCCCTGCTTCTCCCACTGTCATTTAGACTAATCTCCTGTCATCACTGGGAAAGTATAATGGACGGAGATCCTCTCAAGCATTCCGCAAAGTAATATTCTTAGTGATGCAACCCCTCAAACACATCAAATCCCTTTACTTTCCCCTCTATTAATTCTATCATTGTCCTTACACATTACATTTCTTTTTTCTTTTTTTTTTTTTTTTTTTTAAGTTGGTGCAAGGAAAGCACATCATCGACCGCTGCTGACACGTGTGTCTCAAATTGATAAAGCCTGGATGTAAAATGGTAGCGCTGCTGTACAAAGGAAGCAGGATTCTTATAATCCTCTGATAGTGGGAATCCCATTAGCTACGGGTCTGTGACTTACAAAAAGAAGGGTCAGATTATTACAAGGATCCACCATCATAAGCTCTTGACATTTTTCCACCTCAGAGAGAGTGCTGCCCTCTGCTGCAACACATACCAGTTTGACCAACTAATCAGGAACAAAAATTAATATAAGCTTTTGAAAATGTTTTGGCCTGTTCTTCAGTTTGGACTCTGTGAACTCAGCGATTACATGATTTTCATTCATCTGAATTAAAGTGATTTTTCACAAATTCAGGGCACCTCCTGCATTACCATGAAGAATGCCATAATTATTTTACCATCTGTGTTGTGTGGTCAGTTGAATGTTCTGCAGGTATAAAAACTATATAAATGGGTTTTTTCCATGTAAGTTTAAAACTCCTGAGAAGTGTTGCATAACAGGAGCAACTTAATTGATAGATGCCCCGCAGTCCTTCACAGGATTGTATGTACGGTAGCAGGAGCATCAGGTTTTTAGGCGAGACAGGGGAAACCAGAGCGCTGTGTTCTCTCGACAGGGATAATAACTGCACCAGATTTCTGGCACCACACGAGCCAATGAAGCTCCCACTGGGCCAGGACCAGAGCCAGAGGGCTGGAAAAAGAAAGACATGCTCAAGTATTCAAAGAATAAGTACAGCCACTGTAGCCTCTGATACGCAGCACCACCAGGCAAACGTCTGACCAGAACAGGGTGTTTCTTTTGACTCTAAATCAAATAAGTGAAGCATTGTATCTAGAGCTTATCGTATGAACCAAAGGTGCGTTAGGTAACAAATCATATTCATCCATGCACACGTCTGGTGTTTCCATCACTGTGGAGAGCAGGGGTCACCAACATGGTGCCTGCGGGGGCACCAGGTAGCCTCAGGAGCTCTAGTCAACAATGAACTCCATCTAAAATCTGATTTACTTTCCAGGATTCAGACTCACATAGATAGATACATATGACAGACATAGTTAGTACTTAGTAGAGTTAAATAATGCTGCTAATGATAAAGTATGTCTTAGCATTGAATTAACATCTTTAAATGTTTATTTTCACGAAAACATGACAAATGTTTTTAAGTAGTGCAAATTTGGTGTATGGCTTGTGCTATGTTATATATATATATATATATATATATATATATATATATATATATATATATATATATATATATGATATATGCTGTACATTTGTAGTGCATTTTATTTTAAATAGATTTACATTTGAGAAAGTGAAAATATAGAAAACAGTTAAAACACTGGTTGCGCGTTATTTTAAATTTAAAGAATATATTTTTTTATTTTTTAATCAAAGACTAGACATTTCAGGCGACCCCATTTGAAATCCAGACGATCCCACATGGCGTCACGACCCCAAAGTTGAAAAACACTGATTTAGTGCCTCCGGAATTTTTTATTTCAATAGTTTTTTTATGAATAATTTCCGGTCATTTCCCGCCTGATGTGGGACCAAGACTGACCCTTTTATTTTTAGTTCATCTTCAAATAAAATCATTTCATCATCATTATTATGATTATTATTTTTAACTAAACTCCTGTAGTGCTATCGCGTACACCTAGGGGTACACGTACCCCCATTTGAGAAACACTGGTTTTCAGCTCACAGAACTCTAAACTTGTATCTCTCAGTACGGCTGAGAGGTGACACTAAACTGACATTTTTGTTTTATATTTCAGTTTATTTATAAATGAATGGTAAACACTGTTTTCAAAGGGGTAAAAACTACATTTCAATAGAAAACAGCCATCAGGGTAAATCTAAACACATTTTCCCAGAGAAGAGCTCTGCTGTAATGCAACAGCAGCATATTAGGGACCAGTTGTTTAGGTTGTATAAGGTTGATACCAATTTAAATGAGGGCAGATTCGGCTTTACTTGTATTTAGTGCATAATGGTCCACAATCTGATTTAATCCCAAATATGTGTGCCAAACGCAAATCCCAATATACATTTAATCTTGTGACAAATTGCTCTGCAGTGCAGACTGCTTTAAAGCCTCACTTCATGAACAGGTCCAAAAAAAAAAGTTCTTGTTTTCATGATGCTGGGAAACTTTCCTCATGTTGGTACAGTGACTGCTGGGTTTAGCGCTCAGGGTCAGAGGGTGTTGTTTGTGTCAGACCCAATCGGTGAAGGAGGAGGCAGACAGGGGTAGAAAGAACGTCCATTTATTTAAAAACTCAAAATCCAGGAAAAAATTCCAAAGTACAAACTAAGCCAAATACAGTCCAAAGTAGAAAATAACAACAAAGTCTCAAACCAAAGCACTCCCCAATCTGTCACTGAGACCCAGAGGAAAAACTAAAAAATAAAGCAAATGAGTGCAGTAGTTTATCGCTTGGACATTTAACTTATCTTTGGTAACTCACTGATATTATTTTCAGATATCTGATATTATTGCATTTCCTATAGCAGTGTTTCCCAACCAGGGGTACGCGTACCCCTAGGGGTACGTGTGCACATTGCAGGGGGTACGTGGAAAAATTAAGAATTTATTTCCAAGATAATAAAAAAATATTCTCAGTCATTTCATAAGTCCATCAATAAAATGGTACGTGTGCGCTATGACTTGTTTTTAAAATTTAAATGCCTGTTTAAAGGAGACATATTCAAAAAACTCCTTTTGTGTCATAAAAGCTATACAGTATATAACACAGGCAGGTTATATATTTGCTTTGTATTTATTTATTTATATTACTTTTTATTTTTATTTATTCTTATTTTCAACTATTATTTTTTTAATCACAATATAATCATAATATATCAGTATTAATGATATATATTCAGTTGTGTTATGTTCTACTTTTGGAGAATCATGAACACGTATGAGTGAGGGGGCACTCATTGTATGACAAAAAGGCTCAAGTCTTTATAGTATATTTTCTATAGGTGCCAAACCATACTACAGGCGGGACTGGATGCACTAATGAGATATTTTAGCTAACAGGTCTTTGACATGTCTGGCATTTTTTTTTAATGCCAAAAATAAAATTATTATTATTTTTCCAGAAAATATATGTAAAAAAAAGGACATGATGAAGCCATTGCGCCTTCTAAACAATTGATTACAATCAATCATTGCAATCAATACTGCTGCAAAAAATTCAAAGGAAAACTGGAAAAATTAAAGAATGAGAGACAAAATTAGACAAAATTCGATTTTTTTTAAAGGAGGCAACCTGAGCATCAAAAAGTTACAATAAATTGTAGATTAACATGCTTTGCAGAGCCTTTGCAGTCTTACACCAGACTTTCAGCATATTTAATTTTTTTTAGCACAAGCTGCCCAGAGCTCCATAAATAACATCTGAGGAGGACAGAATCCAGGATCTGTTAGTGAGAGAATGGATTGACTTCCAGTGAGTTGCTGACGTTCTCCTGGCAGTTGTCAATCCAGCAAACAGTACACATTATTTCTCGGCAGTTCTCAGGTCATTCAAAAGTTGCACTGGTATAGACAGGAAATGTCTGCTTTATCAAAAGTAATCATCTCAAAGCAGTATCAGTCCCAGATGAATAAACAAATGTCGGCAAAGGTACTACTTACGGCTCTTTTTCTCTACTGCGTATGATTGAAAGAGAGATTTTGGGTCATGTTGTTGATGTAATGTGTTTCTCTGGTTAAGTGATTGGAGTTCTAGTGTTGGTTACCACTGCACAGTCACATTGAACGTTTGTGAATCCAAAATCAAGCAGGTGATGCAATTTCATAAAGTCCGAGTCTTGGTTTCCAGCAAGGTCAGTTGACAGTCAATAAACTGAGTCAGTGGCACGGCTGAGTGTGCACCACTTTGGAAAGCTCGTAAAGAAGCCAGTACCCGGAGGTGTTTCTCCTTCTCAGAATCACATTATTAGAGGGTTAAATACAAGGCTGGTGGTGAAGCTCATCTTCTATTACCTGCACACACAGAAAAAGGAAGGCAAGGTGGGATCAATACATCTCATAATGTTGAAAATAGCTATAGGGCATGAGCAGGTATTTTAATGACGCATCCAGGGACTTCTACCAACATCATTCTCAGTCCGTAAGTCTTCAATATCTGCACTAATATTGACTGCCTTTATCCTTTCAAGCCAGATCAATGATGACATGACTGTCAAATGTCTATCCAAATACTGACACAATAACCGATGCAGTGCAGGAAGGAAGTTTACAAACACACCTATGGGGCGCCAATTGTAAAGTTGCACATGCTAAAATAAAGAGCAACTTTTTGTAACTTATAGCAACAAACCATGTTTAAATGGGAATTTTTTTATGTTACTTTTGACGAGATATACAAAAATATTTGTGAATTTTGTGATCATGTCAATGATAAATCTAAATGTTAAATATAAATATAAATGCTAAATTTGAACTCTAAATGAGCTTTCATTTTGGTAGTCCAGGTGAATTTACATATTAGCTAAATATTTAGTTTTACCCGTGACATTTAGATTTAACATTTACATGTACCTTTTAGATTTAGCACTTAGATTTAGCATTTATATTTAAACAAAACATTTAACATTTAGATTAAATGTTATTTACGAGGAAAAAAAGATATCACAAATTTCACAAATATTGCTGTAAATCTGGTTAAAAGTTTTTTAAACGTGGTTTGTTGCTAAATGTTGGGAGAAGTTGTTGTTTATCTTTACAATTGGCACCCCATACACAGCAGCCATACTTATTAAGAAATCATTTTAATCCAGTGTGGGGCAACTTAGCTTCAGCTATGTGATGCAACTAAATCTACAACTGAATTTACAAGGACATAACGATCTGTTTCAGTGTTACTCCTCGCAAAGACGTGACTTCTTCTCGTCTGCAGATTTGAAAGGAAATACGCTCTTAAGCATTGGCTGTAAACGTCTGTCAATTTTACAGTTGTGCACTAAAACTCAGTGGCAGAAGCGGGGATCCAGATGGGCCAAAGGATAAGGAATACAGGAGGGCCCCAGACAACGCATTCAACACGCATTCACCAACACACTATTACTACCCCACCATGTTTGAACTTCGTTGCACAAAGAAAACACATGACTTCATTCTCGTGAGCCACATTTGAACACTTATCTGATCATTAGCTGCTTTAAGTAAACCCAAAGGGGACAATTACGAGCACAATGAAAGGAAAGGAAAAGCCTGTGGGTGAACCAGGACTGGAGATTGTTACGCAGAGGTGAACGAGGACCAACACGTCCTGGATGTGCTCTGTGATGCAGGGAGGCAGTAATTGGCAATTGGCTGCAATTAAACAGATAAAGGAATGTGGACACCTAATGAGTCTATTGTCCTTTCACTTGTAAGCACTGAGAGAGGAATTGAATCTGCTCCCAGTTTCTAATTCTCCCTAATTTGATGCATAAATCAACACAAAGGCTTTAGTCCTGTTAAATCACGTTTAACACTAATGGGAAACACAGAACGCCATGAGAACGCCGCAATTAGCCCAGGGAGATACTAATCTGACTGTAACAATTGCCATATGTTGACTTATTTGAGTGTGATGAGAACTTAATTTGCGTGCAAACTCAAGTGTTAAATAGCTGGCGACACAAGCTGCATGATTGGAAAAGTACACAACATTTTCAGTGTTTATCTAAATGTCAAGGGTAATACCTCATTTGAGGGTGTGACATGAAAAGCGGAGGAAGCACAGAAACAAGAGTCCTATCAATCTTCAGAATGGATTAACCCTTTTCCCCATGGGCTCCCCAAAGTAGTGGGAAAGTATCTCAAAAGTTCTGAGGACTTTGTTACAGATGGAAATCCTTCAATGTGCCACTCTGTGTTTCTCCTCCCCAGACAGATGTCTGGGTCTGATCAAGGTCAGAGTGCATGACCTTGGCCTTGGGGAGGCCAGTTGCCTTTACTGAAGCTGAGTTGTTAGATGACGTTAATTCACAAATAACAGTAACAACCTTTAGCGTTATATGAATGTTAGGCTGCTTATTCATAACCGATTCTCTCACAATTTATTTTACAAAATGGGACTGTAGAAAAATGAAACTGAAAAATATTCTTTTATTTTTTGGGGAAAAAAAACTATAAAAAACTATGCTGTTTTCCTTTTATTTTTCATTGTCAAAAGAATCCCTTGACAAACTATGCAAAACAATGCAATTTAACTAAAAATAATCTTGAATGAAATAAATAAAGGAATAACACAAAAGAAGAAGAAGCCTATTAATTCAAATTCTGGTTCTATAGTAAACAATGCTAAACTGCAGAATAGTTCTTTTTCTTTTTAAAAGTGCAACTGAAAATGTATTTTGTGCCTTAACAATTGGACTAAAAATCATTTCACTGTATTTAGGTCAGATATTTGTTTGGACCAGCAGAGGGTGCTGGTAACCCAGTGGTCGGTTGGCATGCAGATATCTTGCAGTGAAGAAGAGATGCTATGCTAGCAGACATAGCTAATAGAAAAACGTGACTTTTACAGATATTCACGTAATATTACAGATATTTTTTTGGTGCTAAAGGGGTAAGGAATCATTTATGAACATGTTTAAAAGTATTAAGCGGCCAGAAAGAAAGTATTAGCAGATTCTGCCAGCCGCCAACACTTCCGGATAGTGAAAAAAAGTACTGCAATTCAATTTTCACAGTATCAATGTGAATCGTGATACCTATGAATCGATTTTTAACTGCCTTACAATTAATCGTTACATCTCTAATAACAATTGTACGACTTTTGAAAATTGCTACTCAAACTTCCTCTGAAAAACTATTGTCGTATCATTCGGCAAGCATTAGAAAATATTTACAAGGAGAATTAAAGAGAAATGTACTTCTGTTCTTCTGACCCATATATTCCTGCATGTTAAGGGTCATGGTGCTCTACCTACAGTATGTCCAGCTCTCAACAAGAGCTAGACTGGACAGGGTGCCAGTCCATCACAGGGCAACACCAAATAAACATCCTTCAATTAACAATTTAGAGATTCCAAATAACCTAACATGCATGTTTTTTAGACCAGAATACCTGTACAAACCCAGGTACAGAACGTGCAAACTCCACTCAAAAAGGACCCAATTCTCCCCTGGGACTTAAGACCATGACCTTTTGTTTTACAAAAATGGTAAGTACTGTCAATATAATGCATGAGAAAAGCGTTTATACTGAGCCAACTCCATATTTCAGCACAAGATCAAGAATTCTTTCATCCTCCTAGTTCTCAAAGGCCAAATGTACAATAATTGGACCATCGTGTTAATGTGTCGTTGGAATCATCCTGCTGCCATTAGCTAAATAGTTTCCTGAATGCATCTTTCAGTGCAATACAATCCCAGCGTATCATGCATTGTTCAGTAAGGTTTTTAACCCCCTTTTTCCTGCAGCTGACATTTTTAAAATGTGGATAAGAACATAATTAGGACTAGGCCTAGCATGAGTGCGCACTTAGTTGTAATGGAAAGGCTATTTTTATGTCCAGCACTGATAAAAAGACAAATTGTTGAAAATAAATAAAGGTTAATGTTGATAGTTTTTTATTTACGTTTCTTGTCATTCAACAAGTGTAAAAAATACTATCCATAGGCTCCAAGAGAGAGACGTAATTCTTAACCATGAGCCACTTTTGGAACATTTATCTAGTGAGTATCTTACCATTTTCAACATTCTTCTTAGCCAGACTGAAAATACAGGGCCTCTGTATTTGACTAAACAAAAAACTTTAGGATAGGAATGGTGTAAGATGGTTTGAGGTCCACACAGCACAAAGTCAAAACCAAGATTGGAATACAAAGGTGCAGAAGAGCGTATGGTAAGGTGTTTAGAGTCCTGGGCTTCACAAAGCAGTTTTCTGTTTATGTTGTGTATTATTCTACACTTACTGCTTTAGACTCATTTTGTATGACTTATGCATACTAAATTAGGTGCACGCACACGCAGGCTCAGTGCAGAACTGCATTGTAATATCGGCACACGATTGAAACACTTTTGTTTTCGTATAAAAACAACACATTGCCATCGTGTTGCGTTGTTGATTACACAAATAGGAGTACCAACAATCCAGGACTTACATTTTACAACATACCGGCTGGTGAGCACCCTTTTCAGAGGAGTAGACAAGACTTATGGTTGCGTGCTATCAAACAGAGGCCGACAGCTGACGTATCTGACACACACACACACACGGAGAGAGAATGCTGAAACATTCCTGATAAAGTAAAAATCAGCCTTTTTATGATAGAAATAAACAGCATAAAGTTGCCAAATAACCACATTACGTTTGTTCAGAAGCGATTGTGTCATCGTAATCGCTGCTGAGGCGATTGTGCACAGGGAGCGGACGGAGCACTATCTCAGTCTGGATCCAGTAAGAAGTGACCATACAAATCTGTAAAAGGACTGATATGCAGACGTGGGACAGTGAGGAGGAGACTTCTTGTAAGAGATGGAAAGTCATCAGGTTGAAACTGATCAGAATACGCAGAAATACATGGAAACCTTTGGTAACAGCAGTACAGCAGCCCGCCCACCTGCCCGTTCATAACAAGTAGTTATAAGCATCTAGAGACTTGTTTGCTTTTAGGTTTTCCTCTTCTTTTCATATTTACACTGGCTTTTTCTATCAGTTATGTATAAATGTCTGGCCAATGAACATCGGGCCAGGAGCGCACATCTGATAACCACTCATTTTCAGGAATGCTGAGTGGGTCCCGCAATCGCTCACCTGTACTTAAAGTGAGTTTCCTTAAATAAGCGGCCGCGTCCTCAGGTGACAAGCTTTCTACATACGTCAAACTATTTTCGAGCCTTAACAGTAGTTCATTCATTGCCATTTTTTTCAATTTTTCAAGCGTCACATAAATAAACAACATTGCACCAAGTATAGTCACGTGTCTCATGTTTGTCCACACTGAAACGAGTCTATTATATCATGGACACTTGTTAAACTACTCAGCAACACAAATGGTATTATTTAGACAACATGTAGCCACATCTGGAGTATGAAAAGTGCCTATGGCACCACACATTTTCTGTAAAGGTCGAGGGAAGAGAGAACCAGGGTGAAGAAAGAGCAGTAAAATAAATCCCCACTGTGATAGGAGCTCCTAAAGAGACAAATGTAATATTGTTGTCTCGGACTATTTCACAAAGACAGGTTTACATAATTTCCACGACACCCTGGTTGAAGCGCTGTATAAGGTTACTTTCCTATTGGGTACCTCAGGAGCAGTAGCTGTTAAGATGAGAAGAGAAAGTCCCTCCCCTTTCCAGCCCACATTTCTCAGGGGCTTTGAGGAGTTTGACTGGCCTACTCGATGCCTACAGTCTGCCTGTTCTTGCCTTCCCGCAGAGCCCCATGTGTGTCTCCTTCGACAGTTTATTATTGTGTCTACCTCCCACACTTTATTCGTATCAGTCAACCCTAAATGCTGCCCTCCAGATCTCAAAAGGGCCATTGTGTCAGGAAGGTGATGGGTCCCTGAGGGCACCTTATTGCCTGTTATGTCATAGTTTATGGCTAAAGGCACGGATAATGAATGTGATTGCTGGGAGAGGGTTTTCTGTGAACATGCCAGGGCCCCTAGCGGAGGCTGAGATGAACGACCGTTGTGAGAAGATGGAAGCAGTCAAAGATATCTCAATTCTTGGCACAAGTTTGGTTGAGGTGAATGAAAAAGCCCTGAGAACAGAAAGTTTTTTTCACCTGCTGCACTGCAGACTTCTAGGTCTTCAGGTGGCAAAAATCATATAGTGTTACCAAGACAAGAGCTGAATCCACATGCCTGATTATAAAACCTAGTACTCTAAGTAAGTGGTCTGTACTTTAAATACATAGACATAGAATATAAAATAAATACTTGGAGTTAGAAATATGTAGTGCTGTTGTAGACGCAGTTACACTATATGTACAGTATACAATGCTTTAGTTTTAATATTTCTCTTTCAACACAAATAAATGAAAAGCATCAACATTGCAACAATGCTTGTAATGCATATGTACGAAGACTTGTGCTGCGTTCACACCAAATGCGTCTTCTGCAGCACCAGACGCATCTGCCGCACGAAACATTCTGCAGGTTCCGCATGAAGCAAATGTTCCCATTTGCTTCATGCGCGTTTGAAGCAAAGTACCGCCCACCAGCAACACATCCAACTTGGTGAGTTTCACTGCCTGCTGAAGCGAGGAGCTGCGCTATCCTTGCTCAGTGCTTACTTTCAAAGATGAAAACTACAGAGAGAACTTTTACCTGCTACTACCACCTCCTCGCTGATTCTCCTCCATGCCAAATCCTTCCTAGTCCGGTCCCGGTTATAAAGGCCGTGTCATACAGGTCCAGGTGGTCACAGCTTCTACTCCATGGTTGAATGGGGGAACAGACCGTGTCTGACGTCATCATCAACAAAGACTGCTTGGCTTTCGTCATGCGAAACAGTCGCAGGAGTTCAATATTTTCAACTTTTGCGAATTTGCAAATGTGTGAATATGACAAAAAAAATGGGGAGCGCGTTCGCACGACCAACGTTCTTGACACGCGAATCGGACCACACCGCAGCACAGGAAAGATTTTGTATCTGGGACGCATCTATTCATTGACTTTGTATGTAATCTTGTCACACAAACATTTCGCGATGCATTCGGTGTGAACGCAGCATTATTGTCCCATGCAACCCAGTCTCACAGAGTTCATGAAACTATCACAAAAATGACTTTATGTAATTTTTCATGCATGGCAACACGATTTCCTCTTGCAGGGAAGGACTTTTTTCATGCTGCTTGGCATTTACTTTAATGGCATGAATCTGCTTGGAACAAATTGCAAACCAATGTATGTCAATGCCATAACCCTAAACCTGAATGAAATTCTAATAAGTTGTAAATGCACGAAAAACTTCCTTTTGAAACGCATACGTTTGAAAGTCGTGTCCCGTAGCGCAAAAAAAGCACGTGTTGGCATGCACCAAAATAGAAACATTCCTGTTCACAACAGTCACGTTTTAAAATGTTACCGACTTTGGGGTAACTGTTACTTAACTATGCTACTGTATCCGTCGTTTGAAACATAACATCTCTGTAGAAGTGGCATATCTGACTACAGTTAGACTATCCTTCTTTCACCTTAAAAGAATACTCAACCCAAATAACATAGACAGCTCAACTAAAAGACTAGTATATGTAACTTTCCTCATAGGAATGAGAAACTGCATATGTAATAAAAAGCACTTTAAACACACGGTTGTGGAGGACGACATGCTGGATGACTGTGACCTGGTGATTACTCAAGAAAAGCATCCAATGGTGTCCTCACTGTTCATCTGAAAGACATGAGTGAATTTTTAGTAAGATGGCTGACAGTCGCATCCAAATGCTGCACACATCAGCCTTTTCAAAGTCTCATTTCTTGTTTCCTAGTAAGTACAACATCAAATTCTACCCACTGTAATGTTCCTGCTAACGTTACTAATATAGTGTCAATAACTGGGAAAGGGCTAATTGTGAACTACATATAGTTGTGGATTAGTAGCATTAATTCACTGTTGGACATGGTGACTGGTTAAACTAATGATGATCATGTGTTTTCAACAGATACGATGAACCTACAGAGAACAATTTCTCACTGACAAATATTGTAATACCAAGAGAATGTATTGATTGTTTGGGAATTTTTTCATTTATTTCTATTTGCTGAATATAAAATAAGTCTTTATGTATCTAACTCAAAGTTGATTCTAAGAATTTAAAGTTTTCTCGTAAATGTGTGTGTGTGTGTGTGTGTGTGTGTGTGTGTGTGTGTGTGTGTTCAACAATCATGTTCAACTGGCTGGATTTGATCATTTCTTTGGTTATTTGATTTGATAATTCCCACTAATTGAACACACTGAAATTACCGTTAGTTCATTTACTGTATATAACTAACCTACACAAATACATTTTATAGGAGGATAGAAAATGTGGTAAATTAGGACAAAAACAATGTACTATGAGATCAGTCGGATAGAAGAAAAAAGAAAAAAAAACCACTGTGTGCACACAAATAGATTAAAAGCACAGTGTGTTCCCCTGTCACTGTGATTTACTAATATCCTGACAGATAATGGCAAAGAGTGTAAAATTTAAATTAGTTGTTTTATACATTTGATGTAAGAGCAGCAAGTTTTTCCACTAAGTTTTTTTTTTATTTATATAAACATAAATATAAGAATAAAATGGAATCATTTTATTGTCGTTGCACAAAGTACAACAAAATTTCACATGCCACTCCTCCCAACAACATTCAAGTACACTTCAGAGATTCAAGCCAAACAAACACATCATAAGTTTTTGTATTCAGTGTATTCAAAGTTTGTTAGTTTTATTAGGTCCATATTGTTTCTTTTTAACTCAATTTTTTTGTTGGCAATTTAAAGAATTAAATTTGTGCTTCTTTCATTGATGTATCAGGTTTTGTGTCAGTAATTTGTTTTGCAGTGTTTCTGGTGGAAAGAGTTCAGCCAGGGAAAAAAACCAGAAGCTTGCCAAAGTTTGGAAAGTCAAAAGAAGAGCAGAACCATTATATTACACAATACGTTGCGGGTGATCAACATTGTGCAAGTAATGCAGCTTCTGTCAAATGTACTAAATAACAAGGGAGGAAAGATGAGTTATTTTTGTTATTTTGTTTTCTTCCGTCTGTCCATCATTTATGCTGTTCTTCTTTCTAACGGACAGCATCCCATATGGTGCTTTTCATGCTTATATTCACATTTGTTTGCTGTATTTAAAAAAAAAAAAATGTACACAAAAATAATAATTATACAAGATATATCTTTGAAAAGTACAGAAGTGAAGAAGGAGAATGCAAATCTCAGATTGATGGCACCTGTGCATTTTGTTTGTTTTGTTCTGTTTTTCTTAACAGCTTGATAGGAGTATTAATTTGTATTGTCAATTCAGTTTATTTCATTGGATTTTTGCATTTGTTAATGGTGAAGAATGGGGGAAGGACTTGACAAGCCTTCCTATCCCTTGTCAAACGAATCAAATGTGTATTATATTGAAATTGACTTTTTTTAATTTCATAGAGATTTCTGTTGAGATTTGTTTTTATGTTTTTGTTCGTTTTTATCAGTTCGTCCACTCTTTGTCCTCTGAAATCACTTATTGCACCATTAGTCCCCCTCCTCAGCTGTTCTGCCTATACTCACGCTTGCATATTCAAATTACCAGTTTAAATTGACCAGTCTCCACCACTTTGGCGTCCGTCATCAATTGCGTTCTTAGTAAACCGCATACGTGAATAAACAGCACAAGCAATCTATGTGTGTGCTTACCGGATTTATCAATATTAATTTTGGACTAAGTATTCTAATTGTTTGTGCAAACACCAGCAGGTAGTAAAAATAATGATTGCCAATATTTCCAGACTATAATTTAATACTTTTTTCTCAGGTTTTGAACCCTGCATCTTAAACAATGACGCAGCTATTTTGTGGGGGTTTTTTTTGCTGGTTTTCAAGCTTCATGCCACCAAAGAATTGTGCTTTGTCACATTAGACCAGGTGGACTAATGAAACTGTTTACATTAAATTGCTCACGCTTCCACTGAATCATTCTGATCAGTCATTTTGTCATGATGCACACACCCTCATCATGGAGAAATGTTGTCAGAAAGAAAGAGAGAGAGCTGCAGAGCAGCCTGGATAAAGTAAAAGTCAGCCAGTTTGTAATAGAATGATAAACAGCATAAAGTTGTTAAATCATGTTTCTTCAGAAGCGATTGGTGCTCTGGACTCTGAGGCTGATGGAGAAGCTTATGTAAGAACTGACAGACGGAGATGGAGCATAGATCAGATCAGCCTGGTCATACCAGCCCTGGCCCGTTGCCCGAACTCGTTAGATCTCGGAAGCTAAGCAGGTCTAGTCCTGGAGACCACTGAGAATTCCAGGTGCCACAGTGGGGGACAGTCGCTCCAGTGGTATCTGTCATTGTGTCCTTGGGCAAGACACTTCACCCGCATTGCCTAGTATGATGTGTGAGTAAGTGTTGATGGTGGTCGGAGGGGCCGATGGCGCACTATGGCAGCCTTGCTTCCGTCAGTCTGCCCAGGGGCAGGAGGAGACTTACTGTATCAGTTCAAACACGGAAATCTCTGTTAAACCTAACTTGAGTATATCAGCCCGCCTACCTGCCCGTTCTGATTGGCCGAGTCGTTTGAAAGGCAACCTCATCAGCCAGTGAGGCCTATGTTATGATGTGACCTTTGTATGGATTTTTCTTAGAAAATTACTAAATTATTGGAAAGCGGCCAATATAGTCCGTAAATCACGGTAGTTTGGCCCGTGTATACAGCATCGTCTCTGTGCTGTGAACACTGTCAAATCCCCTCCTTTTTCCTCTGTTTTGAACTTAACAGTCGTGTCCAGATGCCTTCATTCCTACACGACTCCGGCCTTTCACGCTGCAGGAGGAGGAAATAATGACTGTCATTACCTGGTCTGCTACATAGCTAGAAAACATGTGGAGGATCCAGGTGCTCGTGGCGCGCATGTCTTTGATCAAGAACGATCAAAGCCTCCGGGGAGCATCCTGAAATACTCACAACATATCAGAAAATATAGGAACAATTTCAATAAAGTACTACATGTGGTACACGCCACTCTGAAATATAAATATTAAGCCTTATATTGGTGGCAGTTACATAAGCAGCAGTTTAGAAGTAGCTGCAGGGCTACAACTCATCTTGGCACTTTAAGTAAAGGTGCTTTATGTCAGAATGATGATTTAGTGGCCGGGCAATAAAAGTGAGCCGACTTTCTCAAACTTGTAGGTCTTGCCTCTATAATTCGGTTTTCGCCTATAAATAACCCAGCATGCAATCTGCTGGCCAACATCTGTGTGGGGCTGCTATATAGAGTTCGATGGTCATGTGATTAAGAAAATACAATAAGGCAGACTTTTATCACAGTGGGGCCACTAAAATGTGACTCTGCTCTTAGGGCCACAATATCAGAATTAATGAAAGCATTTGAAATAATGAGGATTCTGTGCATTAATACAGGACAGTTGTTGTCGTTTTGAGTGTTTTTGAATTTTGTGAATTTTTCTGTCAATTTGTGTCTATATGTAGTTGTTTTGTGTGTTTCAGAAGTTCTGGGTTTATTCTTTAATTTTGTGTGTTTTTGGATTCCTTTTGTGTATTTGCCTGTTGTTTTGTCTGTTTTTGCAGTTATTTTTGTGTGTGTATTTATTTTGTGGACCTCACAACTTAAGGCTGAGGGCCCCATGTGGCCCGCAGGCCACCAGTTGCCCATGTCTGCAGTAAGGTAAGCTTTCGTGTATGGACAGTATTCATTCAAAAAGGGGTCGAGATGATCGAAAATGGGTCAAAACTAAATTATTAAAGTTTTTCAAGTAACAAAAACTAGACTAAAGCAAAAAATAAATTAATTAATTAATTAAAGCTATGATTAAAATGACACATTATCAAGAAATGTGAAAAAAAAAAAAAAGAATAGAAATGCTCAAAAAGATTCAGCTGTTTAACGACTGAGATGAATAAAAAAAAAATCAGTGGCTCATCTATGTAAGGGTAAGTCTGTGTGGTTAACATGATGTAAAATGAGTTAACAGGAGGTAATATGTAGGAAGTTAACAGGAGGTAATATGTACGAAGTTAACAGTTAATTTATTTGAGTAGACGTTATTTTAGTTGACACAAGACAAAAAATGTGCAGGATTTAAGACTTCTTTATAACTGAAAAAGGGATAAAGTAACGTTAAGGTGTTTATTGAATAGTCTGACTTAATTGGAGCTACGCATCTTCATTATTGAAAACAGTCACAGCACCAAATGTTGTGCTGTAGGCTATTAGACGTCCAGCCACACTTTAGGGGTCGTGTCTTAAACGGATGATTTCAGCCACTGAACATAATTTATATCCATCCTCGTCCCATGTAACAGGCACTCGTTTCACTAAACGCCAACATCTGTGTTGCAGTCCATTCAAACTTGAACTTAGCTCATAAATCGTAGGTCCAGTGCTAAACGGGCCTTAATGGGAACCATGCGGGGGTTCAATTTTTTGCGCTGAGGGACATTTTTCTGTTTTGCTCTCCAAACGTCACTCAATGTGTAGAACCCTTCACCTCGAGCTACTGTAGCTCTGTCAGTGGATCACAAGGCCTGAAAAGAAAATAGTAGCCGTTGACAAGGTAAACACAGACCCAGTGAGAGGCCCCAGAAGCTTCAGAGCGAGTAACTTCCAGGGAAAAAAATAATAAGAAAGTTTCCTCTATAAGAGGTGAGCTCGAGGAAGTCCACCACAAGGCAATCTGGAAGGGATGAATGCTCCGACAGTTCGTTGAAAAGAGTCTTTGTGAGAACATCAGTGCCACCACATCATCAACATGAAATAGGGTTTTGTTTACTTTGGTATCAAAAAGCAAAGGGAAGCAAGACACACTGACTTGGCGATTGTGACACACAAAGGAACGCATTCGAACAGAGCTCATGCTCACAGCGCAATGGACTGTCGAGTCTCTGAAGGCAATTGGTTAGAAAATAAAAACACAGATTTTGTTCACAATGATTTATTCACAGTGTTTTCAGTAACCTCACACATTTTGCAAAGTGTCAGCTGATCAGAGCCAAACATTATCTTCAGAGCTTAACAGAGGAGCACCAACACACCATCAGTTCTTGTAGTTGTTTTTTTCAGGGTCAACAGTTAAGAGTTAAAAATGTTCGAGATTTTTAAAGTAAGAAGTCATTCGCTGATGTCCTTGTATCCTTATGCAGCACAGTGTGCCATACTGTCAAATCTTTCCTCCACTGTAGCAACTGAAACTTATTTTGATCAAATTAAATCAATTTATGTCAAGTTCTATCAACCGTGTACCAAAATATAGTACGTAACGCTTTAATGAGAAGCTCTTATTTTTGGCTGATGGTCAACAATGCTTTCAAGTAAATTCCTCTGTGTATATTTTTTCATTTAAATATTTTGGACCATGTCTACTGAATGGGTTCCCATTCCAAAAACCATGCACAGTTTAAGCATTAATAGAATAGAAAAATAAATGAACATTATAATTATTGTGGTTTTTATTCGTGCAAATGCAAATCTTTGCAGCCTCAGCATAATCTGTTTAAATAATAAAGGTTCACCCAATTCTGGTCCTGAATATTGACGATATGGATTTGTTGGCCGTTTATCAAATCTCCATTTTATTGTAATCAAACCCTTTCAAACACACATTTTACGGGAAAAACAAAAACAAGAGTGGAATGAAACATTGTCGACAAGTTGACCTGCGAAAAAAGACTTCAACAAGTTATCAGTTCATTTTTTTGATAGCGGTTCTGTTTGTCCTTCTGTTCACTAAATCCTAACCAGTCGAGGCAGATGACTGCCACGTCTGAACCTGGTTCTGCCGGAGATTTCTTCCTATTATAAAAGCAAAATAAGGGAGATTTTTCTTCCCACTGTCGCTAAATGCTTGTTCATGTGGCTCTTGTTGGGTTCCTTCTTTCTTACTATGAATTTTATATTGTTAAGCGCTTTGAGATGACTTTGTTGTATTCTGCGCTATATAAATAAAGTTAATTGAATAGCTAAAATGTGAAAGGAAAATAAAACTCAAATTGCCAGTGGCCCTAAAATCTTGAACCACATCTTTTTTTTAATCACAAATGTCTGTCTTACAGGAAATGTGCCAGAGGATTAATCTTTCCATGTGATCATTTAAAGGGTACCCCAAACCAGTTTGCATTTCAGAATTTTTTCTTCCCACAAATCCAAGCCATCGTCAAACCCTTCATTTAGTTTTAACGATCTGCCTCGGCTTTCATCATGTGAGCATGCGCACCAAGCAAACTTACACAATTAATACACAATTTTCTTTTCTGGACTGCTGTTCCGTATCTAATAACCTCTACAGGCCATCAGTTCAAACACTCTGGAGAATGTTCCTTATTATAAATGAAAAATTGCCTTCACCGAGTATCTGCAGGCAGATACTTTATCATCCCGTTTCTCCAGAGATCGCAAGGCTCAACAACATCCAACTCTGGCCAACCTTCGTGTCACAAACTCATTTTCTCGCCATAAAATCTAAACTAACCAACATTTTGAAACCCAGGAATTCCTTTCACCATGTGTGGTTTCTTACATGTTTATGTCATCACTGAAACAACACTTGTACATTGGTGTTTGAAATGGGTTTTGTCAGCAATATTCTGCATCTCCCTGACAATTAAGTCAACTATGATATGCCATCTTACTCACTGGAGCAACTGATGACCACTTCATCCAAAGTGATGTATGTTTATTCGGCATACCACAATTGAGAAGTTAAATGTTTGATATCCAAGAAATATCGACTGCAAATAGCGCAGTCCCCACAAAGTCTCAATACCACAGAAATATGATCTAGAGCTCCAACAGCCTGCATCCAGATGTGTGAGCAGCAACTGTCCGCCAAATGTGTTTATGGAAACAGCAATTCACCAGAGGGAACCTTTGTCGACATCGCTGATGATGTGGTTGCCATGGCACCGGGAAACGGATGGTTTAGGTCAGCAGATTTTCAAGGTGTGGAAATACTCCGACCCCCCAGTCATTTCCCGGTTGTACCGCTTCCCATCATGCACGTGTGTGTGTGAGTGTGTGTGTGTGTGTGTGTGCGCGCGTGTGTGTGTGTGTGTGTTTACTAGGTCTTATAAAGTGCATTAGGAGAATGTGTGTATCAACGAATCAGCAGAAGGAAGCAAGGCGATGATGAGGTGACGTTTGGAAGTGAGCTCAGACCTCCGGTATGTGAGTTAACGCTGTTAGCGCCCGACATGAAAAGAGGCTCCTCTGAGGTTTGTGAGAATCCAGAATTTCCTATTCCCTTTGGACTCCAGCAGTTTTCCAGTGATGGGTTCAGTGGTAATAATTATGCTGAGTGATACATGAACATGACAGAAGTAGCTACTGTTCGTTTTACCAGATGTCAATGTGCATCTGCAACGCTGTTCGTTCTGTAATTATTGCATAGAGTAAAAGATTAAATGTTTTTGATAATTCCTACAATAGTTATTTAAGAGGAATTCTTTGGGGTTGGTGTTCACTTTAACAGCAGGCCTGATCTTAATGCCAACAAGCAAAGACTAAAACTCATTTAATTCAATTCATTTTGAGCAGCAGACACTCCTCTGCTTTACATATTTTACCTGCTTTTTAGGGAAAGTGCCAGGCTATTCTCGGACAAAATGCAGGACTTTTACAATGACAAGATTACAATTTCATTTATCAGATGCTTTTATCGAAAGTGACGTACAAAACGAGCAGTTGGTTTAAGGGACTTGCTCAACATCTCACAGTGATGGTCCAGGTTGGATTCCAACCAGTGATCCTCAGATTACAAGCCTGCTTCCTTAACGTTACGCCACCACTGCCCTGGATTTAATTCAGAAAACATCATAAATCTGGTCCTGTTCTGGTACGGAGTTAAATAACTAGTGGAACGCAATCGACCTGATGTGGTAATATTACCCTGCAACAGACCCCTTTGGTACCCCCCTGTCTGTGGTGGACATGCTGGGAGATGAGCTCATGTCCCTGTTTAGGGATAGATGCAACCAGACTCGATGAACGAAACTCTGACCACCAGGATCCTAAAAAATGTCTCCTACCCAAGACCAGGCTCCCAGAGACTATCATTAAGGTTCTTTTGAGTTCATTAATTCAATTCAATTAAACTTTATTTGCATAGTGCAAATTACAGCAAAGTCATCTCAATGCGCTTATGAAAATATAAAATTCATAATAAGAAATAAAAATCCAACAAGAGCCATATGAACAAGCATTTAGCGACAGTGGGAAGAAACAACGCCCTAAAACAGAGAAGAGAGAGAAGGGCGAGGAGAAGGCACTGACTGCAGAAAAACATGATACATTGTTATCAAGTCAGTCCACCTTGGCCTTGGGTCTCACTCCCAGTGGCCTAGTCAACACTTATTGTAAAGGTGACAATCTCTTCCCATTTATTGGTAAGCTAACAGCAACTCCAAGGTCTATAAATGCGACCATTCACAGAAGAGCCCATGTGCACTCTAGCGGTTAGGTTATGATTCAGTCCTGTTTAACGTCCTTTAAGGTTGACCAAACTGCCATGAACGACTTACCGGGAGGTTGAAATCCCTTTTGTGAACTCAAAATCAGAGAGCAGAGCTGTCCTGTAGTGCAGTCATCCTTTAGGCTTTATATCTCTCCCTGTACACGTTTGATTTTAGGGAACTGCTAGTTACCAGACTTTCTGCAGAACTGCATAATGACACCTTTATTCGATTCAGGTGTGTTTAACAGGGAGATATCTAATCTGTAATCTCGGACCAAGATGTTAAGGATGAGCAAATCATTCATCCAGGCGTTCTGGCTAGCTGTGGTACCATGTAGGGAGTCTACTGAGTCTTTATGGTTTTGGTGGCTTTGGTGTGTCATTAAGCTTTGGTGCTCAGGTGCTTTTCCTCTGAGTAGGCTGGTCCTGTTCGGCTTAAAGATTGACTAACTTTATCAGGATGACATTACTTGCATGAAGGTTAAAGTGCACATGCATACTGTGTCAGAAAAACCTTTTTCTTTTAAATTCCTTTCTTCCTTTAACAAATGATAGAACCTGGGAACCAAAATGTATGTCAGTGGATGTACCAAAGGCCAGCACTCATGTAGACTACTAATCTGTTACTTACCAAATACAACACAGATTTCATTCAAGAAGGCATGTGCGGCTCATATTCTTCCAGCTGACAAACATTAGAATAATGGTGACCAGGAGGTGAGAAGAAAATTATCATAAGTGTTTCTAGTGAGCTAAAATGGAGGTGGACTTTTCCACCTTGCCTCTGAATTCGGCTCTACTTTAAGAGGCATATATCCAGGCTCAGTTCAAAGTGAGTGCAGGTGGGGGTCTACCCCTGCTGCTCAGCAGGTAACGCTTTGCCGTAATGATGAAGAGAACAGCAGGTACGCACTCCTGAAGGCCCAGCGGCATCTCCTGAATGCTTTACTCTCTTTCCATTGAGTAGTAAAACAGCTGTTGGCCAAAGACAAACAGAGCAGTGAACACACAGAGCGGCAAGTTTTTCGAGAAAGCTCCTTAAAAGAAATAGCAATAAGTGATTCCTTGGGGGTTGAATGATCTAAAACAAACATAAGGCTGGAGAAAAGACCACTGCCAAAACTGATACCACAGGGAAAGAGATAATAAAAGTCAATGTATGAAGGCTGTGGAAAATAAAATACAATAACCCTAATAATACAACTTTTCAAAAGCGATAAAGGAAAACTCACTGCAGGTATCATTTACCAATTCTCATCTCTCTGCTCTGTTTATCATCATCGCAGTAAAACTCTGAGCTGTAGAGCTACTAAATTCTCCTTAGCTCTGTAGCTGTTTTTCTTGGGATCATATCAAGGATTTCAAGATGGAAAAGGACAACAGATACCGCAATTCAAAACAACATCTCTTCTCTTCAGCTTTGCACGCTCATATAACGTCAAAAATGTCACTGGTGCCGCAGAGATATTGCTTTTCACTCATCCTCTGATATAACATTTCGCTCCCCTACGGTTCCAAAGACAAGTTCTGAGATGATTGATGTTGTTATTCTGCTTTATATAAATACCACCAAAAGGAACACTTGGTTCGACATTTCACACAAAAGATCACTTGGAAAATAGTGGTTCAGTGTAGGCTTTTGGGTCAGGCTCATTGGATCAAAAGTACATTGTGTTCTGAAGTACAAACATGGTTTGGAAGAGAAATTATTTGAGGAACATTGTTCAACTTGACAAAGAATGTCTATACAGGTACAAAGGCTTGATGCAACTTGTGTTTACACAGGCAAAATGTGCCCCTTTTAAAGGAATACAAATGCTTCTCCCAGTTCCAATGAGTGATTAAAGTTTTGTCTCCTGAATACATTTGTATTGGTAAACTCTGCGAAATACAAATGGCAGTAATTACTTTAAGATTACAGCTCATGCAGAAGGAAATACACCTCTATGTGATTAGTCGTAGGCGTTGATAGTACGTGCTTGTTTCATTTTCTTCTGTTTCTGACAGGAGCTCAGCCAATATATATATATTGCTAATTTTGTTTTAAAATACTTGTTTAGGAGTGCTGCTTTAACTACTTCTCGGAACACCATGAAAAGCACAGTTTAATGGGTTTCTGAGTGTGGCCTGACCCTGACCTTCCCCTAAACAAGCCAAACTACAGAACTCACTCACACACACTGTCCCTTATAGGAGAAAAAGGCAAAAGTGGCACATATTGTGCAGCTGTTTGTTAATAAATGTGCAAATTTTCCCCGTAATTTTCTTTCTGATCAGAATTGATTTGAATTAAAATGATTGAGATCTATATTGTATATATCGGCATTTTGAGAAAAATGGCGATACACGGAAGTCAAGCTAGCCCAGCCCCCTCAGCTGTCAGTAGCCATCCCCTAATTCAGTTAATCATCCAATTTGATCATGTTCCATGCTTCCCATTGGTTAAACCACTGCAACATGCCTACTTCCGCACGCTTTGTCCTCAAATGCCTCGCAGCCCACCCTTACCCCAGCTCTTCCTCTTCCGTCTAATTAAACATTGTCTCCTATTGCCATCTAAATGTCTGTGCTTCTGTTCCAGGTGGTCATGCTGACCGCTCTCTCTGTTTATGCCTTTCAATGTAGCTCATGGAAGAGCAACGGGGAGCTCCCTTAGCTTTAGGCTTTCTACGTAGCTGCTGGAATGGCAGAGTGGTCCCAGAACAGAGCCTTACCGCCAAATCTAAAATGCATACACAATTTGACTAAAGTGATCCTGACTGAACAGCATTTGAAGCCAATATTTTAAAAGTTTTGCGTCATCCAGTTTCTTGGACTGGAAAATGACAGTTGGTGTATCATTATTATTAGATAGCTTATAGTAGCATCTGATTGTAGTTCTTTGGATTTAGTACAAATCCATTTAACGACAGGTCCAAACCAGAAGAAGGGTTTTGAAACTGCTCACACATGTATGGAACACTATAGACTACTGATGAAGTGAGTGTTTGTTGTGCACTTGTTTTTTGTTTCCCAGCAAAATGCTATGGAAAAGAATAATACTGGATACCAATTAACAAGGTCTAACAATAACAATAGGTTTCCTGTGTAGAAGTGGTAAACACTCTAAATACAATCAAAAAGAAAGAAACTCAATTGGACGCAGAAAAAACTCAGTGTAGTGTTCGGTATTCATGGAGTCACATCTAAGTCCAGGAGAAGGTAAATAAGCTGATCAGCGTGGCCCCTGCTGACCGCTGAATATTTACCCTTCAAACAGAATTTATTGTAACTGTTTCCAAGAGTTATTGTGGAGCTCCTCGTCACCGTGGGTATCGAAGAAAAATCTGTGGTTTGGAAATAACAGACCCAGAGGACTGGCAGGATGTGGCTAAAATGATATCACTGTGGGGGTGGAAAAATTGGAGCTACTGTGGATCTCAATCAGGAGGTGACGGTGGAGGTGTGTGTCAGACTGGATTAATCATCCCTCTCACCTGTCATTCGTCTGCTGGGAAATATTTTCCCCTCTTCTCTCACTATAAAATGCTACACAGAGAGTAATGAATGCCATGTTTATTAGAAACATACAGCTGTTAGGTTGATGCATTCAGGGCTATAGCATATAAAACACATCAGTTCCCAAGAACATTGCATCTTAGAATAAAACCTGAGGCAAGTCTGCCCTCTGCTGAGTTACAAAAGGAATTGTTTTATGTTTTTATTAATACAGTAGTTGCATTAATTGCTTATGTTTAATTTCCCAAATAGATTTAGTTGTATACCTTGTATGCAATATGATAAACTGGACAGAACAGTATTAAAGATCTGCCTGGGTTAATTCATTGGAAGTGCAGACCACGTTTCCTCCAGAAGACAAAGCCATCATTTTCTTGCATGTCTTTGGTTTTTCTTCCTTTTTTCCAAATGGTCCTCCAACTTTGACCAGACTGTCTTTGAAGCTCCACACTGAGGAGCTTTGTGTCTCATTAAAAACATCCTCCATTCCTCCTTATTGACAGAAGCATTCCCTTCGTTTTATAGCAGTAAAGACATCTGATAGATAAACCATCTGACATATATTCATTGTTCGAGGATGTCATTCATGAAGATGATTTATGGGCCTGACCTTGGGTCATACACACACTGGAGGAAATCTGTCTGAGGGTTGCAGTGAGAGTTTTACCAGATGTGGGAAAGATGTTGGATTACTGAAAGCCACTGCTGGGAGAATGACGTAATGATGAGCTGTGAAGTCGAGGCACATGAATGAAATATTAATTGAGGCATTCAGTCGACTCCATGAGATCAGGAAGAACTTCTTTGGATGTGGTTCCATGACGTAGGTCATGCAGCAGTGAAAACAGAGCACTGCATTTTGTAAGTAGGTCTTTCATTTCAACAAATTTCCAGGTCATCCCACGCGTTTCGGTCTCAAAAAATTCAGAAATTTGACCAATTGTTCCATAATTATTCAAGACAAAAGGCCAACTTTACATTTTTTGTTTGGTCAGATGAATTATTTTTGGGATATGGCCAATGTGCCGATTTTTACGCATCCTTATTTTTCTTCCATTTTCAACTTCCAATATCTGAGAAACTACATTACATAGGAAACTGAAATTTGGCATAGTAATACAGCTTCCACTGCTCGCTCAGAATATACAAAACATCTGCAATACATTCTATCTGGCGGACATGGCAGCTACTCAAAATGTTTGTTGGGGTAAATTAAGACATCAGATTTTTTCTTACATTCCCACACCATGGACCAATGAAAATAGTGAATTTTTTTCTTCGGATTTCAAGAGACAATCACCTAAGAACCAATGCAGATATGTGATTATTCATTAGCGATTTGAACAGTCTATGTACATATCACAAAGCTGATCAAATTGCAGGGAGCTGAGGCATATGCAAAGTTGTTTACTGAGATATTGGAAGCTGAAAATGGAAGAAAAATAAAGAAGAGCAAAAATCGACACATACCCACGTCACTAAATTGGCCATTTCATCCGATCAAACTACAAATGTACAGTGTGCCAATTGAATAATTATGGAACAATTCGTAAAAATCTGAATTTTATGAAACCAAAGTGCATGAGCCATTTGTTGAAATGTCATGGAATTACCCCATTGGTGACTCCTAACAGATTAAAGGTGCAGTCTGCAACTCTTATAAAAGTGACTTTTTGTCATATCTGCTAAAGCTGTTACTATGTAAGGACAGCATTACATCAAACTAGTAGTTTGTGTAAAAAAAAAAAAAACCTGTTGCTCCAGCAGCCTTTGGCAGATTGTCAGAATGCACCGCGACTGAGCAAAAAGAACCAATCAGAGACAGGATTGTGTTTGATGGACTCTCTGACAGCTGTTGCTCACAGGCGCCGTCTTTTTTACAGCCCAGGAGCCACTGAACGGCACATGAATACGTCACCCTACACCAGCCACAAGTTTACAAAAGCAGGGCTATTTATTTAAGCCACATGTAAGAAAAATAATGTTTACCAAACCGGGTTAAGCAGAACCCAAATGAAAAGATCATAGGTTTTAGCCAACTGGGCCAAACTGGAGAAACTTATAACTAACAGAACCACTATAGCGTTGGTCTCGCTGCCAGCTGTCAAACTGTCAGCTGTCAAAGGACGGAAGGACGTGCTGTGTGCTGGTTTAAGCGTGGGTAGGATAACTCGCCCTCTGAACCATCTTTGGCCCCATCCGACGTCACCTTGGCTCTTTTTCTAGCCGGCCTCCACTGAAGCTCAGCCAATCCGACGTGGACCCGTTACTTCCACAGACCACGCATTCCGATTGGGCTGTTAATAGAGAGACACACCCCCAGTGCACAACACAGAAACACAGGTAGAACACAAACAAAAATATGACATACAACAACAGTCGTAACAGTGTGGTCTGGAGGAGTAGAAGATTAAACTGTTGACTTTTCTGCTTGAAAGGTAATTACTGCTGCTTGATTTACATTATGTTTGATTTGTAATTGTAACACTAGAACTCTAGTGCATGTGTTGTTCATGTGCGCGCAGCAGCCTCTGTTTGGGCTGCTTTAGGTGACACTGTGTTGCTGCTGCTAGGTTGATGTACCGTGTGCACATTGAAAGAGAGAGAAGCGCTGCAGTAATATACTTTTAACAGAGCGTGTTATATTACTGTGATGTTGCTGTAGGACTGACGTTAGCTTGTTAGCGCCTCTGAGGGAGGGACTTTGGAAAGTTTGGAGGCAGGGCAAGAGAGCAGCGGGGAGGGAGGGGGAGAGGGATCTGAGAGTCACGGACTGCACCTTTAACTCAGTGTTTATTAAAAAATATTATAGAAATATTAAAAAATATAATGGAAGTAAAAACTTTCAAATGATTCTTGAGGCAAATGTTGCCAAATTCATAATTTAAAAAAAAAAAAATTGGTAAACAATTCGACGAACTTTAGTAGGAAAGATCTGAATGTATATGTCATTTCCTAATGCGTTTTAAAAAGTGCTTGAATAATGTGACTAAATAAAAGGACACGCATGGGCTTTTTAAAACCTTTATTAAATCAAAATCATCTGAAGTACAAAGATTTTACTAACACACGACTTACTAACCACACAATGTAGCAGAGAACAACGAGAAAGGACTGCGGGTTTTGATTTTGTTGCTGCAGATGAAAGGTCTTCATCTTAATCTCAACACGGGCTTTCGAGAGAAATCCATAACCGGAGAAAGATATAAATAAAGCAAACATCAAACCGACGTGCTTCAGTTTGACACGTCTGAAGTCATGTTTGAAAAACACAGCGCTTGTACAATAATTGTCTTTTTTTTCTTTCTTTTTCTCAACGGTGAGGCAGTGTGGCATTTCCTACGAGTCGCTGATACAGCATAACATCAACCGGCTGTTGTGAGTGACATTTAAACTGATGGAAAAGTGATGCGAAGCCCTTTTGTGATGAAAAAAAAAGTGCCACATGAACCCACATCATGTTTTTCTCGGAGTGAAACGGTGGTCGTGCACACACGGCTCGTGTCAGGTCAGAGATGTAGCAGCAGAATATTTTCGTAGCCTGCGGTCACGAATAAAAAAATTAAAAAACTGCATCCAGAGTATATACTGCAATCAAATAGATGAGGGGATGTATGAATAAGCAAAAGCTGCAACCTGAGGGAGCTCAGACTGCAGCACCACCTCCTGTAATTCACCCAAACGCACCATGCTTTAAAAACTCTTCCTTTTCTTTATTACATAGTCTATTCATTATTTAGATATGTTATATTCAAAATAACCAAATACTCATATATTCTATATAAATCCACCTTATTCCTGTTGCTGCTGCTTCATGTGTTTAGATGCAAGCTCCTCTGGTAAAGATCAAATACACCTGATAAAGGACTTAACGTTAAACATATGGCTCAACTTTTTAATCACACTACAGTCTACAGACTTCCCCTTGTAACCCTTCATAATAAAAGCTGTGGCTAAAGGCTAGAACAAGGATTCCAAAAATGTAGGTAGCAAAATTAAAGGGTTTTGAATGGGTCTTTTTGTCCTTTTCCTATTTAAATTCAATGTTTCCAACATAAAAACAGTTTAATTCTGGTTTTTTTTGTGTTTTTTTTATGTTGATTGTAACTGTAGGTTGTTTCACTTCAATTTCGAACACTCTCACTTTTCTTTTTTCATTGTTATCATCCAGTTGTCGCAGTTGATTATAGAATAGATTTTGCTATTTAATCGTGTAAATGCACAAACTTACGTTAATTTTAATTTAATGTTGAATAGGGGGGCTTTAATTATACGTTTTTGAAGAAATAACATATGCTTCAATGTGATAATTGTTATTTTCTTCAATCATAATTTAGGACCCCTTAAATATAAAACATTTTGCTTGTTATATATAGTTTGATAGAGCCTGGAAGTGCAACATTGTTTCTGATATTAGCTTTGAAAAGCAGTGGTTACTGATTCGCTATGCACATTAAGTTGTATTACAGTATATTGTGTTGGTGTTCCGAATATGCCTTTTTTTGTTGTTGTTGTTTTTCATTGATTTCTTTAGAACCAAAGCATAATCACTGACTCACTCAAACTGTATAAACCACCATCACCATTAAACCATCGCTAACTAACAAGAAGTCATGCCCATAACCATCAACACCATAGCGCCACCAGGACTAAGGTGAATTGGGATCATAAAATCATTAAGAAAATAAAGTGTTGGTCTATAATCCGGACCGGAGCGTAATATATACAGGTTTGAAACATCTCATGCACAGAGAGGCTTCAAAGCACGTTGAAGAGTTTAAAAGGATGTTGGGTGCGTTTGGTTGAAATTCGGACCACTGGTAACATTCACTTGTTTTAAGGGAAACATTCTTACTCACATCAAGTAAAAGAGCTGCGTAGAGATGACTTTGTTGTAATTTGCGCTATATAAATAAAGTTGAATTGAATTAAAAATAGGAACACTTTCTTAAATACACTGCACAGTTAGGAAGTTTTACATTTTGGCAAACACGCAGAAAAAGCACATCGGGAACTCAAAGAGCTTGGTAAATATTACAAATTAAAAAAACAAGATACAGGCACTTATTTTTTAAGTATAAAGTAGGTCAGTTTATAAATGTGTGAGGCCTTAAAATAGAAGGAAATTACATCAACATTCACTGTTTTTCTGCTTCAGTTTGGCTTCTGTCGCCCCAATGGAAATATAACACGTAAGGATCAGAGACAGTGGGTGGGTTTCATTATGGTCGGTTTTATTCTTCTATTCTACATCAAAATAAATCTTAGTTTCAGGCTGAAGCCAAGGGGGAAAAATGCTCTAAAGTGACATAATAATATGTAAAATTTTCATTTTTGTAATTTCTACGTGACCACGCAGACGGTTTTATGCGAGCGGTTCAACATTTTATGCAAGATTGGATTTCTGGATTTAGATTTTGCATCCCTTAAATTTCCTTAGATTAAGTTTGGTTTAAAAATAAAAAGATAAAAAAAATAAAAATTGTAGGATTTAATTCTAATTTTGGCAAAAAAAATTGTTCACATTTTTTTTTTTTCTCTCAATATGTTAAAGCTTTTTTAAAACAATGTAAGTATCCAATCTAAATATGCTGTTCAGGTTTACTTTTACTTAAATTTTGAAAGACCCCTTAATTATTTTCAGGTCACTTAATTCTGAATTGGATCGTTCCGGTAGTTGTTTACTTTCTGTTTATTTTTTGTTGTTTGTCGGGGTATAAACTTTGATTCAGCCTTTTTAAAATTGTCACAATTGTTTTGTCAATAGTATGGCTACAGTGTTTTTGCTATGTTTTAAAGTTAAAATATAATTTTTTTTTTTTTTTTAAATGCGCAAACACTTAAATACTTAGAGTAGGTTAGATGGAAGTGATGCCGGTGTTGCACCTACAATTGTGACTCATCATAATTGGTGACCATAGGGGGCGAAATTACAACCATGTCGATGTGTACGTGGTTAACATCACAGCTATCAATTCCCTGTAACCTTCTCTATGTATTTGCGCGCTTGCACAAAACTTTGACCCACTCATCGCATTAACCTTTTCACAAGCAAAGTTTTTAAAGACCGCGTAAAGCAAATTCTGACATTTTCTTCTAAACTCATTAAATAGGTCATAAATGTATTCCTTAAAACATGTACAAAGCCATTTTACCATTTAGAATGTAATTGTGGAGCTATGGCTTCACAAAATATGTTTCAATTTTCTGTGTTCACGATTTAATGGGCGTGTCAGAAATCAGGGCGTTACGTAACGGAGCCCTCATTAGCGTAAACCTGACTCTGCTGCTGAAGCACACCCAACTTCTGCGGCCTCCAGTCAGCACAATTCGCCCCGTAGCCAAAAACAAACCACATATTCGGACTCGGGGGAATAAAATGCATCCACTGGTGCCATATTTTCCATGAAATTAGCTCTTTTATACGGTGATTTTGTTTTTCACTTCTAGCGTGCGCAGTTTTGGATGCACTATCGACCTTGGAGCCGCTTTCACATACACTCCAAAAGGGTTAATACATAGAGGCAGTACCCTTTCCGTGCGTGGGCGTGGCTCCAACGCCTCTAACTGACACACCCCCAGCATTTCAGAGCATAGAGAAGTGCTTGTTTTTCTATCATATTAGACCTAATTTTATATACTTAGCGATTTTTTTCATCTTTCAAATTTGGCTTAGTGGTCAATGACATGTTTTTGTGGTAGAAAACACATTTATTTCTGCTTTACACGGACTTTAAAGTTTAAACTAGAGGCTGATCGATTACACGGCAGGCCGATAATAGCATTTAACCGATTAATCAACATTGGTCAATATGTAACCTACCACTGTATTACATTTTTTGCTGCGTAGAGCTTGTGTCTCTCTGCTTTGTGGTATCTTTGCCATTTTCTAATTTATTAGTGTGTTAGAGTCCTTATGTTGATAAGTACCTTAGTTTTATTTAGTAGTGTCCATCTTCTTTGTCTTGAATCATCTTTTGGGTAATATAAGAATTTGTGTTCGTGTACAGTATTGATCATGTGTTCATAAATGTTCTCATTTCAACTGATATTTGAATGTATTGATTATTTAAAAGGGCCAATACACACTAATAAACAGACATGCTGTAAATGAGCCAGATTTAGCCAAACGAGATTAGTTTTATTCTGGTGTCCGTGGCCAGATTTTAAAAGGCAAGCTCAAATGTAAAAGGTACTGAAAAACATACGTATATAGGATTAATGGAATATCAGCATTTTTTTTTTAGCCCGCAACATCAGCCCCAGAAATCCCATATCAGTCCGGCTCTAGTTTTAACGTAACGTACTTGCATTTATTTTATTTTATTTTTTTTAGTTTAGGGGCTCTGCAGAACTGAAACCAACCTCATTTAGAATTCTGTCACACTTTTATTTTCAGACCCAAAACAATGTCATTCCAGATAAAGGCGGAGTCTGACTTTAGACTAGTGACTGCATTAGTGAGTCTAACCTCATGATATTAATACTTTGTAAGATGTTCCATTAAAACATGTTATATTTCCATTAGAGGGTTTATGTTTCTCAGCCAAACAAACGCACAGAAACTGTTACGAGCTGTGGCGCATCTTCCTCAGTGCCAACATGAAACTAACAGTGCAACTGACAGCAAATGGATGGCACACACACACACACACACACACACACACACACACAGACAGGCAGGCAACACACACACACAAACTGAAATACTGCACTCAGAATTCATGGAATTCAAGCAATGTCCACCACCACAAATGATTACCAATGAACACAGGACTCCGCAGTCGGAGGTATAAGTGTTAAGAAACCGTAAACAAGTTCAATATCAATAATCCAACGGCACCCAGAACTGTGTGCAAAGCTGAGCAATATACTCTGAAGGCTACAATGGGTGTCACACTGTTATTGAAATCCTTTCCTCGTAAATGCAAAGAGCGATTTAAAAAAAAAAAGAAGAAAAAAAAGCTTGATTGGGAAACCAAATGTATGTAACGCAGTTCACCAGCGTCTCCCACCTCGGTAACCAATGACTGTGTTTGGAGGCTACAATCACACCACACTAAGGCTCATTACTTTCAGTTTGGAATGAACGGAAAGCTCAAAATGATAAACAAAAAATCGAATTGAAAACATCAGGAGGGAATTTTGGTAGGATTAGAATAAATACGGTTTAGTTTTGAATGTTTATCTACCTGGATTATGTTTCGGAAACAATCCATTTACCAAAAGTTGTCAAACTGTGTGGTCGCAAGTTTCACAACCAATAAGTAGGTCAATAACTTAACTTTGTAGGATAAAAAAGGGCTTTTATTTTGAAGTGGAAAGTTAAGATAGGAGTGATGTGTAAATATTTTTAAACAAGCACTGACAAGAATATATGAACATATTTTTTAACTGTGTTAGTCTTTGTATTTTTTGTGAAATTTTGTGAACAGAACTTTGAAAAAAAAAAGTAAATACATCTCATTCGCTGTGAAAGTGCCGCACAATTTCTAATGCAAGTTTTGGTTTTTGATTAAAAAAATATGACTTTCTCAGTGATATTTCAATGTCTGCGAGTAAAACTGAACATGATGAGCCTTGGTTAAGGTGCAAAAAATACTGATGGCTGTGGGTTAGTGACAGCCATGGCTGAGACGACTCCTGACACAATCAATGATCTACACACGTCTTGGAATGTTTTCGGTTCGTTCTGATGCTTTTTGAGGCTCAGTCACTTTGTACGTCAGCCGGATTCTCGCTCCTCTGTCACTTTGGTAGGTAATCACTGGTCGGATAAGAACCCAGTTTGTTCGGTAAAATGGTAACAACAGCTGGGGAAGTTTGGAAGCCCAAAACCACCAGCTCCCATCTTGCACATTGCTACCAAACACTCAAACCGAACAAACTTACAGACCTCCTCGGAGAGATGTCGGCGACATTTAAAGCCTTTTGAAGTGGAGCTGATTTTTGGCCCCGTGTGTTCGTCTAGAGCCCTGTGAGGTCTACGATGGCCTTGATGAAGATGGTGTCGTCGCGTATGTAGGAGTTTTTGGAGTCCAACTTGGGGAGGGGACAGAAAAGCGGGCAACCGCTGGCAATGTTCATATCGCTGACGGGTCTCTGGAAGGACGAGGAAGAGATGTCAGGCCGGAAGGCATCGATGATGTGCTCCCTGTTGTTCTGGTCCAACAGCATGAGGGTGACCTGCACAAGTATCAGTTCCTGTTCATAAATCCTGCTCCATGCCTGCATCATGATGTGTTACAGCAGTGTTTCTCAAATGGGGTACCATAGACTGTAAAAAGAATGGACGGGACAAGCTCCCCGGTGGAGTGAAGATTTTATTTTTAGAGCTCCCTCTGCTGACTGGCTGCAGTATAGGTCATAAACCCCACCTCCACAATGGTAGCAGATGGGATGTGGGTCAAACTGTAAAGTTAAAACACTTGTCACATAATTTTCTGTGTAGTTTGTTTTAAACTGGTTTTTTGAGGTTGAAAAACAGGATTTTACGTCATATATTTCTTTCTTTTTTACTATGGACTTTATATTTTGTTAAGCACACTGAAATTACTTTTTTGTCATTTGCGCTGCATAAATAAAGTTGAATTGAATTAACCTATCAATAGCAATAACCTTGCATTAGCATTATTCTAGCATTAGCATTAACCAAGCATTAGCACTAACCTAACATTAACATTCACTGACATTCATTTATCGGCATCCTTCTCTGATCTGGTTTTTATCTTTTTTATTCTTTTTATTATTGTATTCTCATTGTTTATCCAAATGTTTTTGTTGTGCAGGGCATCTCTGATGTTACGTTGAATGACAATAAAATAATCTATCTACCTATCATTAGCTCTAACCATTCGCCTAGCTAGAGCATTAACCAAGCATTAGCATTAGTCAAGCATTCTTATGAACCTAGCATTCACCGAGCAATAGCATTATCCTAGCATTAGCACTAAAATAGCATTAGCATTAACTTAACATTAGCAATAAGGTTGAAAAATGTTGAAATGGGTTGAAACGTATTAGCGAAACACGTTAAAGGTTGAATGGTTTGTAATTTGTTTGCAAAGTTTTTAAGGTAAAAAAAAAAAAGAAACTGGTGCAGCTCCACTATAGCTTAATGAGCTGTCCACTCTAAACATGGGATCTGAGCTAAAAAGCCAACGCAGTTTCACAAATAAAATTAATAATTCAAAAAGTTTAAAAGTTACAAATGATAAAAGTACAAGCATACATCTTGGGAACTCTCTGAACGTTTTGATAGCTTATTTGTCCAAATCAGACAAACGGTGTGGGAGCAGTTAATGACCAACGGAAGAAAAAAACAGATAACAATAGTGAGAATGTCTCCTGCATCCTCACTAATTAATCTATTCGGGAGCCACTAAATTAGTGTTTTTCAACCTTTGGGTCGGGACCCTATGTGGGGTTGCCTGAAGTTTACATGGGGTCGCCTGAAATTTCTGAAAAATGTAAATAGATTTTTGAAATGATTTAATTATTATTCTTCTTTTTTTTTTTTTAAATGAAAACAACACACCATCTTAAACAACTGTATTTCTATACTTTCACTTTGTATAATATAAACCTAGTTCAACTCAAATGCAGGGAAAAAAACCAATATCTGAGCTCAAACATGAAATGTGTTTGGGGTCACCAGAAATTCTTTATATCGAAATGGGGTCACGATCCAAAAACGGTGGGGAACCACCGCATTAAATGCTGTTTCTTTCCACTTGTTTACAAAATGAGATTCTTTAAAATGTGTGTTTTCACTCATTCATCCCATTACTATGCTCTATAGTTGCTTTGTAAGCAAAATGTTGTAGTCGGTACTAGGATTCAGAAATAAGAGAAAGGGGTACTTGGGCCTAAAAGATTTGAGAACCACTGCGTTACAGCATTAAAGACTGCATCAGGTTTACAACAATAGAGGGAATGTCATCCTTTATTAGCTGAAGTCACATGAGGATGATGTCATTTACCTTCTGGTTAAAAGGCCACTTTAGCAGCGCGTCGCTGTGTCCTCTCATCACCACAAAGAACAGGGACAGATGTGTACCGCGGCCCGTCCCGTCGCCATTCAGGTAAATACGTAAGCACATTTTGTAGCCATATTTACTGGTGTAAAAGGCTGTAAGACACAACAAATGAATCTGTAAAAAACTCTTCTTTCCTACAAACATGGAAATAAAGCACAGGAAGCCTTTACCTGGAGAGAACATGGCGGGCGCGCGTCCAGCCACGGCGTCCTGCCTCTTCTTGGTGAAATCCGAGATTTTCCAAACAAAGACGCCATCGTAGGTCGCTGCAGACATCTCCCTCATTTTACCCTCCATCTCCACGATGGATAAGTCCCTCAGGCTGACCGTGCGCTCCAGCTGGCGAACCTGAGACACAGCAATGTGTGACCGACAGCATTAGCCAAGCTGCTAGCGTGAAGGCTAACACCAGGGTTGGGGTCAATTATAATTGTAATCGCGTAATTGATCATTGATAACAATTATGCCGTAATGATTGTAACTGTAACTGAAAAAATCTGTTGCTCTCGTAATCATAGTCAAATTGTAATTTCAGATAATTTAATTTGTAATTGTAATTGCCATGAAAATTCTATAAAAATTGTCAATTATAATTTAATGCTAAACTGGGGAACCATGCTACAGTTCTATGTACACTTCTACACATATGTAGTTGACAATTATTAAAATTTGTTTCGTATCAAGCTTTCCCACATTTTACCATTAAAATAAAAGTGAAATCTCGGGGTATACTGACACAAAAAAGCCTTAGACGCCCACACCAAAAATATTAAAACCTATATTTTCATTGATTAGGAAGCCTAACAAGGAAACCAACAAATAGGAAAGAAATTAGATGATAGATATTTGTTTTTAGTGTATTTAACAGCTGATTTCGGACCCTTTGTCATTAGATATGCTAACAGAAAGCTAACACAAGAGGAAGGTTAACTTTTAATAGGTTACAGTATTTATTTCAGGCTCAGTAATTGTGATTAATTGTAATTGAACTTTAGTAATTGAGAATGTAATTATAATTGACTTTCTGAGGTTAAAAAACAATTGTATTTTCCTTGTAATTGGAAAAAAATGCTGGTCACTGTAATCGTAATTGAACTGTAATTGAACATGGATAATTGAAAAACGTAATTGTAACTGAAAAATGTAATTGGCCCCAACCCTGGCTCACACAAAATGTGTTTTTTCTCCCCTTATTTGTCACCTTGTTGTTGAGGATCTCAATTTTGTCCTGGTCCAGGCGGTGCTGGCGGTTGTAGGCCTCCATGGTGGTGCTGGAGCGCTCCATCTCCCGGTTGAGGACACACACTATGTTCTCAAACGTGCTGACTTTGGCCTCCAGCTCCTGGCAGCGCCGGCTCAGCTCGGCCACCTTGGTCTTCTCCCTCTGCAGCTGCAGCTCTAAGGCGGCGCCGACGGCCCCGGGCAGCGGCGTGAAGGATGTAGCCACGGTCGGTGCGCACGCACCCTGCACGGGAGCTGCACCACCTCCACCCAGCTGACTCATCTTCAGCTCCAGGTCCCTGAGGGACTGGTGGAGCTCCTGCAGCCTGTGACTGGCCACCTCCAGACTCTGCGGCTGTAAACTCTCCAAGCTCACCTTGATGCCCATGATGAAGTGCAGGAGAAGGTTCAGGTGCTCGTAGGAGCACTGGCGCTCGTGGTCATGGATCTTCTCCTTCTCCACCTTGGTTTTGAAAAGAGATGAAGACAAAAAAACAACTTCAATGATAAAAACCAAAGCCTCAATCTGTCATGACTCATGCAGACGAACGTGAAACATCGACACAGAGAAGGAAAATCATAGAAGCTCACAGTGAAGCAAATAATGGGGATGAAAACTGAACTTTACACCACGTGAAGTCATCACATCAAAGGCCTGAGGTGCAGCTTGGTTTAACATGCATGATGAGTTGAAACAGAAGAGCTCCTGTGTGGATGTGGTCTTGATGTGTTTCTCAATATACATGATGAAACAGCAGCAGTTGCACCACCTTCAAACAAACACTTTTATTTAAGTAATGTCATGTTTTCAAGGCCCAGACAATCAAATTTGGGGAGGTTTAGGTCAATGTTTGTTATCATTACACTCTGAGTCATCCTGCATCCAATTATTAGTTACACCCTCCTATATTAAAGTGCAAAGAAAAGTAACTATTCAAAACTGCGCTTGATTCTTTATGTATAATTTAAAAATCTATTTAGCGTGTAGCAACAGATTATTGTAATTGAAACGAAAGATTATTTCCAACTAACGCAGATGTTACTGCAAGGTTTGTATACTCAGAACATGCAACACACCAGGACTCCACCCCCTGGAGTTTTTCGTCCAACTTAAATTAAATAGAGGAAGTAAGCAACACTTAGTGTGTTTTCTGTGAGTCAGAAGTTCTTTGTTTGAAGTAAGGCTTCAGTGACATGAAAATCAAAGTGCCTGCGATGTCGGATTAGACACTTTTAAATTCCAGCAAGTTCATTGTATCTTCTTTTTGTTAAGGTTTTATTTATTCCGACAACTTTTTTCAGGTAGTTTACTTTGATCTCCCCGGTGATGACTTTGATGTGTCCTTTGATTAGAGATCAAAGAAAATTTCCTGAAAAAAAGTGGCCTGAATAAATTAAACCTTAACTTATTATTTATTAGCACTTTTTAAATGACTGGTAATCTTTCTAAGATTCTGTTGTTTCATCACTGACACACACAAACACACAGCATTTATGACCAAAAAAAAAAAAAGTCTACTTACAGACGTATCGCAGCCAACAACATGAAATCTGCATGGTGCTTTAAATTTACTGCAGAACTTAATATGGTCCACATACTGCAAAACAAAAACAAAAATGAAAGAAGCTAATGATGACCTGTTGGGTTGGTTGTATAATCGAGCACCGAGCAGAATGATAAAATGAAATCATTGTGTCACAGGATTATGAGAGGTTACGAAAAAAAAACCAGTGAGAAAATGTGTTACCTTTTCTCTGGGGATTTTTTTCTTTGCACAGCCTTCGCATATCATTGGATACTTTGGACAGATTTCGTCGTGAGCCTGAAAGAAGCAACAGGGTTGGTGCACAAAATGGGAAATAACATTATGAAATAACCAAGTCAAGTGAAACTTCAAAGGAACCATCAAAGGCGATCAGCAGAACTCCTCTAACGAAGACTGGCAGTTGACAGTCGAAACATGTCGTGAGATAAGAATTTCTGAAAAACTTTGTTTGAATAAATTAAACCTCAACTTAACTGAATCTTCAAAAAGAAGACAAAATTAATCTCGTAGTACTACTCCACATGCTCTGCCTCAGGTGTCCAGCTTTTTCTCTCCCTCACACACACATTTACTCAGCATTTTCTTAATCAGTGGCTGTTAATATTGACGAATGTTTTATTTAAATTATTTTCTTATACTAGAAAGGTTAACTGGAGCCTTTTTTCTTCTCTGCTGTGTTTTGTGTCAACATTCAGTGCAGCCATGATCTGTGTGTGAGTTTGCACCTGCCTGTGGGTCGTACTATTTTCGGTGCATAAAACAGTCGCCGCAAACAGTTCCAAGTTTGATGAATTACATTGCGCCCACTACATTAATTTATTTGCATTTCATCCACCCATGTTTTTGCTTCCCTTGTGAGATCCGCCTACTTTACATGTTCATCAGAGGGAAATGCACTAAATGTATTGTGGGCGCATTGTGACGCGCAGAAGATGCACAGTCCTGATTCCCTGGGGTTTGTACCCCTTATTAGCGCATGGAGTGACGTTTGCACACATTTTAATACCCCTAAACCTTTAGTGTGCAACACCAAAACCAGCAGCACTTTTGTCATCATAATTTCCCGTTCAAACAGAACATTAGTGAAGCCTGACCTTGATGTTCTTCAGTAGAAATGGTTCTTTGCAGTATTTGCAGTTGAGCGTCCGCTCCGGACATTCCCTTTCGTTGTGGCGTTCCTGCTCATTGGCTCTCATCAGTTCCTTACAGGACGGACAGAGGATGATCATGAAGTCACAGTGTCCCTCGTGGGTGGCCTGCAGGAACACAAAGGAAAAGTTCATGCTGTTCTATAGCAGCAGCCTTATTGTTTGCACAAGCACCAGGGAGGCTTTTTATAATGTGTTTTCTGCCATTTTATTCTATGCTTTTAGGTCCATTGTCATATTAAATGTAAGTTTACGTGCTTTACTGTTTAAATGTGCAACACAGTGGATGGACTTAGTAGTTCATAGAATGGCAACTTCAATCACAGGGGTGGACAGAAAAATTTAATTGTCTGATCCGAGGGCCACACTATCATCATTCATGTCATTATTTAGAATAATGACCAATCAGAGCATAAACACACGAAAAATCAAAGGGTTTTTGGAGTAACTTATTGTGTATTTTTGTTCGTTTTGGACATTTTACTAATATGTTTGAGTATTTTTGTTGTATTTTTCAGTATTTTTTAGTATTTTTTATGAATTTTGTATGTTTTTTGGAGATATTTGCTTTTACTTTGGGGGCGACCAGATGCCCAGGTCTGATATAGTTTGTTATGCTTAGTGGAATTATGACAGTATAATATAAATGTAAAGTATATATTCGGGCAGTGGTTTTCACATTTTTTTGGCTCAAGCAGCCCCTTTCTCTTATTTCTGAATCTAAGTAACCCCTATGTCCGACTACAACATTTTGCTTAGAAAACTATTCAAAAACAACAAATGATGGACTGAACAAGTGGCAACAAACATTCTGAATGATCTCATTTTGTAAATAAGTGGAAAGAAACCGTATTTAGGGCAGTGGTTCCCAACCTTTGGATAGTGACCCCATTTTGATATCAAGAATATCTGGTGACCCCAAAGACATTTAATTTCTAGAACTAGTTTTTGATCATATTTGAGCTCAGATATTTATTTTTGCTGCACTTCGGTTGAACTAGATATTATATTTCAAAAGGTGAAAATATAGAAATACAGTTGTTTAAGATTTTGATTTAATTTTTTTAAAAATTCAAAAATGTGTTTTGATTTTTCTGAAATTTCAGGCAACCCCACACGGGATCCCAACCCCAAGGTTGAAAAACACTGATTTAGTGGCTCCTAAATAGATTTATTTCTATAGTTTTTATAATTTCCAGTCATCTCACAGCTGGGGTGAGACCAACATTGACACTTTGTTCATTTTCCCGTCTCTCTCTCTCTCTCTCAAGTACCCCCTGTAGTGCCATTGCGTACCCCTATTTGATAAACACTATTAGGGAGAATAAGCTTTACACTGTCATGCAACATTGGCTATTCATTTACAGTAAATGCTTGTATTTTGTTCTTATAGGTTTTTGTGTAGGTTTTTGTATCTGTCTCTCTGTGTTGTTTAACATTTATTATAAATAGAAACACTGATTATAAATATTCATAATATTGTGAGAAACAACTTAACTGTTCGCTCCGTACTGATACTTTGTGTTGTTGTTTTCACGTTGAATACCACGTTAAATATTTGTTATTGACTTATGTGACTAATTAACTCTGTGAAGATGAGTAAATAAATCCACACGTGCACCTCAAACTCTTTGATGTTCCCCGTCCACGTGCATCCTTCGTTGGGACAAACAGCGGCTAAAGCCTCCACCTCCCTCCGAGCTGCATTATCAGGAAAAGCCTGGACAGGAAGACCGTTTGTTAGTCTAAAGGCTAAAGTTACGTGTGTTAATCTAACGGGTAAAGTTACGTGAGCGCTGATTAAACTAATGCAGAGCTCATTTTTCGCCTCTAGCTCCAATTTCTCCTGCAGGTTTGATCGCAGGGAAGCAAAGCTAAAGCAGTGTATCATCTGCATGAGGACTCACACAGAGTTTGTTGTGTGTGAAAAAAAAAAAAAATTATTAACTTAATCTTGCTTTTCTGACACTCAAAAGAGGCTGCTTCCAGAGTCGAGCTGCACGATTTGGACTAAAATCCTAATTGAGATTTTTCGGACCAATATTGCGATTGCGATTCGATTTGCGAATTTTATATTTGTTACATTTAAATGCATAAACTGCTAAAATGATGAATGAAGGAAGTCATGTTACTTGAAGACTGTCAAACAACATATTCTTGCTCAAATTGCCCCACATTAGAACTAGTGATAGACCGATATATCAGCCGATGTTTGGGTTTTTATGTGTATCGCATCGGCTGATGCGGGCTGCTGCGTTCGCCGATCCGCATTATTTACAGAAAGCAGAAATATTTTTTACTTGTTCCTGCTCAACGTCACCTGTTTTTAATATTTGTTAAATATTTTTTGCTTGTCGTTCTACCTCACCTTTGTTAATTTCAATAAATGTTCCTTTTTTAAAAATTGAGACTCGTACCATTTGTTATCATCATTGCGTAATTTGTATGATGTAAATTGAGGGAACAAAAGTAGTATCGGCTCCAAATATCGGCTCAAAAAAATAGGCAGTCCATATCGGCCATTGGCTAAGGCTGATGGAAAAAAAATCGGTATCGTCATCGGCCCTAAAAAATCCATATCGGTCGATCCCAATTACTACAAAACACATTAAAGCTAATATCCGGAGTTTCTGAGAAATCTATGTTTATGTATGATTCTTTTGAAATGCGAAAAAATACCTACCTAGTCTTTTACTATGGTCTACTGTCGGTGGTTATTCATATACATTAATGTATATAAGTCCCTCCTTCGTCCTATAGACCCCTATACAAATGGAAACGATCGCCGAGTGTGCCCAGCCAATAGGCTTCAACTTCCTGTTTTTGAGACTGTCAATCAAAGTGCGGAACTGTGCACGAAAACAAGGCCGCGCGTCACAACAGCAAACAGGTAAATATGATTTTGGCTCTTACCTGACCCATAGACCTACAGTATATCAATGCCACCGTGTTATGTTCCGTGATGCAGTGGGAGGAGGTCGAGTTGTTGAGGGCAGGACATCGAGATGTCCTCTCAGAAACTCCAGATTATCAGCTTTAATCTACTTTCATATTTGGTTTAATCTGGATGAACCACAGAGCATCTGCCTAAACACTTTAGGATCTGCTTTATGGAAACTCAGACCATTTATCTGCTCCAGCTGACTCTGATAGCAAGACTCCACCATTCTGATTGGTGAACATCACTCAAACTTGAGATTACGTTATTGCAGTGGTCGAAACTTTGATTGCGATTCGATATCGATAAGTCTTGCAGCCCTATGACAGACCTTTCCTTCCCCTACCTGACCCAGGTGCAAACACAGCATTAGGCTATTGAGTCGTAGACATGGCAGAAGGTACTTACACCACCTTGCTTGAGGATCGAGGTTGGTTCCTCAAATAAGTCTTCTTTAATGCATGCACTGCATTGTTGAGGACCAGAACTTTAAAAAAAAAAAGGAAAAGAAACACACAGATCCTTTACAGGGTGCAAGATCACTGCACAAATGTATTTTATTAACCAGGAAATCTCAACAACTCCAATCACTGTGGTTGAAAACCAGTCAACTATACTTTTTCATCTAACTAAAAGTAGACAAGTCATTGATGTGAGTTAAAGCAAGATGACTGCAAATATGATTAAATCAATGAAAACCAGTTAAAATGTGAAAATTAAGACAACAACTAGGGCTGGACGATTTTGTCTAAAAACAATCTCCAATTTTTTTTAAAGAAAAATTTGAGTTTTTTTTTTTTCAACGCACTTAAAAATAACTGCAGACATCAGATTTATTGTCAAAAGTGCCACTTTATTGCTGTGATTGTCCTCAAGAGTTAAAATGCAAAGAACAATCCCAAAATAAAAAGTAAATGAGGCTCTGTCATTCAACAATTTCAAACTTTTTACCCAGGTTTGAGCAAAAGTGCAACATCAACTTCACGGTAGCTTAAATTTTCTGATTAAGAAATCAGATAACTACATATTTTATAGCATTACAATTAAAAAATAATCAACTATTCTCTTAGCTTCTCAGCATAGTGCGAATAAAAATGAAACATGCCTGTGGCACACATATAGCCTACTCAAAGGGTAAACAAAGAGGAGGCTGGCTGACATCGCGCTTCGGTAACCCACAAAGACGGAATGCGAAAAAGTCTGAAAAAAATTTAAATTAAAATTAAATTACATTTTTTTTTTTTTTTAAACTCGAATTTGCAAAATAAAAATTCGTTTTTTATCTACAAATTCGATAAATCTCGATGTTTTTTTTTTTTTTTGTTTTTTTTTGCCCAGCACTAACAACAACTATTCAAAATTATTTTAGTCCTATTAATGGTTAACCTTTCAGGAAAGAACATGGCATGATGTTTAATGAACCAATCAGAAGAAATCACCATGTGGGAATAATACAAGGCAAATGTATTTGTATAGTGCGTTTCATACACATGGCAACTCACTGAGCTTTGAAGAAATAGATTACATTTTAGTTTACTAGATCAGTGGTTCTCTTCTGAATCCAAGTACCCAATTTCTCTTATTTCTGAATCCAAGTACCCCCTTTGTCCGACTACAACATTTTACTCAGAATTCTATGAAAAAAACAACCATAGAGCATAATGATGGAATGAATGAGTGTTAGCACACATTTTAAAGAATCCCATTTCATAAATAAGTGGAATGAAACAGTGTTTAGTGTCTCCGGAATAGATTTATTTTATAGGTTTTATCATTTCCGGTCATCTCTTGATGTGAGACCAAGACTGATCCTTGTATTTTCAGTTCATGATGTTCTAAACAAGGTCATTTCTAGCATCATTTTGTGTGTTTTTGGTGTCATTTTGTGTATTTTGTTGTTGTTTGTCTGTTCCTTTTATTATTCAGTAAATGTTTCTCTTATTGTGTGTGTTTTTGTTGTCATTTTTGTGTGTTGTTTTTCTGTCAGTGTGTGTGTGTGTGTGTTTTTTTAGTGTCGTTTTGTATGCTTCTCTGTTTTGTTTTTTTGTGTATTTTGTAGCGATCTTGTGTATTTTTTCTCTCATTTAGTGCAGTCTTTGTTGTCATCGTGTGTATTACTGGACTGGTAATAGTATTTTTCTCTCAGTGTGTGTGTTTTTTGGTGTAATTTAGTGTATTTAGTTGTTGTTTATTATTCATATAACTATTTACACTGCATTGCAATCCTAAGTGTATCTGAAGATAAATAGATGTTTTTTTGTTTTTGTTTTTTTTTTTAACCAAGTATAGAAGAAACAAGCCTATAACCACCACGAGCAACCGAAAAGTGACTATAAGAGTGTAACAACAGCTTTATTACACTTGATCCTTTAGTTTTAATACTCACAGTAAAATACATTACGTGTAAATATGCTTAAAATGTTACATAATGTAGTCTCAAACATCATTTAGTGTACTCTTTTGATCATAAATGGACCATTACAACAGTTCTTGTTTCCTGTTTTAGCAAAAGTTTGCACATTTATTAATAAAGGAATTTTTTTTTATGATTAAAAAAAATTATTGCTGCATGAAAACAGCTAAAAGGCGGTGCAATAAATAAATAAATAAATAAATTGTGGTGAGATCACACACATGCGCACTAGGAGAGATAAAAATTGGTGATCTCACTCTCTCTGTGTCTGAACCGTTATTCAAAGTAAACAAAACAATGTATTTATTAAATACTAATATTTTTACTTTTATATTGCAGACTTTGATTAATAATCACTTTTGTTTGTGCTTTGTGAAATGAAATGATAAAAGTAAAAAATACTAGTATTAACTGGCCAGAAAATGCTTTGCTTTGCTGTCAAGGGTGACGCGAAGGTTCAAACAAAAAAACGTTCATTTTAATGTTACCGTGCTTTATTTTAATATCTACACATATAAGTGTCTAATTTATGATTGTTTCATAGTTATGTATGTGTTTTAAATAATTCGGCGCGCATGCCAACCTGATAATAGGTTTATATATCACACAAAGTCAAGTTAACCTTCTGAAAATCTGGATAATTTCCTTTACTGCCCAGCCAGGCGCCACAGTTAAAAACAGCTGTTCAAGCACTGACACAGACACACTGAGCGGTGAACAAATACATTAGAGGTTATAGTGAAGACACCGCATGTTTGAGTGATAATACGTGGGCTTTAATAGCAGCATTATGTGCTGTAATAAGCGCATAAAATGTAATCATTTACAGGCACGGTATTTAGAGGAGGTTCGGTGCTGGTTCGGGCAGCTAGCTCCCCGCTCCGTTAGCAACCATGACGGCGCTCACCTCACTATTTTGCTGAAGCAGAAGGAGCAGAAGCGATGGCCGCACTGGGCTTGCAGAGGCCTTCTCAGGATCTTCTGACACGAGTTGCACAGATGTTTGTCCTCCGGGCCGTTGGCCAGGATTTTCTTTGGGAAGCCGGGTTTGTTGCCTTCCAGGGAAGATGGTGGAGACGGCTCCTGTGCAGCCATTATTCCCCTTGAACAAATATCGGGGTACTCAGCGGGGTGTGTTCAGTGATCCAGCCGCCAGCAGCACACGGCTCTGAGGTGCTGTCAGGAAACTCCTCCGGCGGAGACTCATCGCTATTTGAACGATATATAGCACAAAAAAGCTGCTTGTGTTATTACGAGGCCATTGCGTTAGACTCTGTCCTCATTAGCTGTGATGGGGGTGGGGGGGGTCAGAGCAGCGGAGGAAACACTGACAGACACACAAGGATGCTGCGCTCAGCTAGCTGCAGTTCATCATGGCGGCCGCTGGGTGTCGCCATCCCGGAGAAGAACATCAGGAAGCGGTCAGATCCACACGGATTGGACCAGAGGGGGAGCACCAAGTTGACAGCAATCACGCCCCAATGCAGCGTCAAAGCATTTTCAAAATAAAAGATTCATTGACGAAGGGTGTCGCTTTAGCGCTGCCAGTGGCGTCACAGACTTGTTTTTTTATGTTTCTCTAGTGGATTTTTTTGCTACTAAACCATGTTGTGCAAAGTTATCTTTGTCTCATGTTGTATGTAAACACAGGAGCCGACTGCCGGCTGTGGCTGCTCCAATGCGCAAGAAGAGCTCACGATAACAACTTCATACACGTCCAAAGAAGCTCCAATGCATGTGTTGTCTGTTGTGATAATAAAAAAAATAATAATAATAAAAAAAAAAAAAACCTTTATTAAACAAAATGTGGGGAAAAGCCCTACAAAAGCATAAATAAAAGGGGAATATCAATGAAAATAGGTGATAAATTATGTAAATACTGCACCAGAATCAATGATTTGATGTCACGTCTGGCCGAACATGTCTGCTTCCCATAGATTGTGCTTTAAGATGTAGAATTGTGCAAAAATTACTTTAAATACGTTTTTTATTTTTTTTTATTTTTTTATAAATTTGCACATATTTTGTTTTTTATAGGTACAAGATTATTATTTTTTAAACGTTATATATAAACATGGCTTCTTTCTGCTTCATTTTGAAAAAAATGTTGTTTTTTCCATGAGACAATTTATGTTATTCCTATATTGATCTATCTATCCATTTTCTGACTCTTTTGCTCCTTTTTTCAGGGTCGCGGGATATATTGATCCTTGTAATGTTATCATTGTTTTATTCTTTCTTCTTATCTTGAAGTGTTCAAATTAAAATGGTAAAATAAATACATAAATATATATATTAAAAAAAACAAAAAAAAAAAAACAGTAATAATAATCAAATACATGGCTAGTACATGCACCCAAAATGATAGTGGTTCCTCCTGATGCCAGACCAGTTGAGAACCAGTGAGCTACAGAAATGCGCTTTTAGTTTGAAGGTTTCTTCACGGATATTGTGCGTGTTAACGTCATCTTCGTCACTGCTGCTTTCTTTAGCGGAGGAATGCCGCTGCTAGCGCTGTGTTGGGATGAAGATCTGACAGATGTGTGGGTGAGAAGATGTTTCTGCAGCAGCTGCCTCTGGTGCTTGACGGTGAGTACCGAGGCTTACGTCTCTCACAGGCGCACTTGCTCTGACTCGTCCCCGGTGTGAAGTCACGGCGCGGTGTGGGGGAATGGTTAGCTAAGACGGCTAGCAACTGGAGAGCCCGCGGATAACGTTACCGTTTAGCTCGGGTCACGATGGAAAACACACCGAAGCATATCAAATGACCTTCACTATTCCTATATAACATGTGACTTTTGAATTTTCAACCCTTTTGGTTTAATTTAGATTATTTTTAAAATGAGTGGGCAGCCTTAGAAGCTATAGCTAGCTGAGCAATGGTAAATGAAAGCTCACCTAAAGCTGCATTAATAATAGTCACTGATACAGTCAGACTGAGTGTGATCCTCACTGTTAATAATGGATCACTACCAGAAGAGATGTTTATCCAAACCCTAGCTTTAAAAATGTTAAAACTACAAGTTGTTCAAAATGAGTCATAAAAAAAAATTCTGTCATCATTATTAAACTATTGTTTTTAATCATTTAGTCACTTGTTAATGCTGAGGTTTATAGAGAGTAAATAACCCCCTGTTTCACTCACACCTGAATGTAATCAGTAGTGATGATGAGTCTGGTTCCACTAAAATATGTTGTGATTAGTACATATGATGATACATGTATTATAACGTCTCATTTCATCACATAAGTATCTGTGGAATGTGTTTTTGTGAAAATTTGCCGTTAAAAAATTCATTATTGTAATAAAGTTTATTCCAGAAACCCACATAGATGTGTCAAAATGTTTCATTCAAAGAAGAAAAAAAAGTGAATATTATCAGTAATTACATACTAAAAAACTAGAGATGTCCCGATACAACTTTTTCATTTCCGATATGATACCGATATTGCGGCCTTGCGTATCAGCTGATATTGATCCAATATCCGCATGAATCATACATACTTCTCTTTATCTTCTTCTTCTTCTTCTTCTTCTTCTTCTTCTTCTTCTTCTTCTTCTTCTTCTTCTTTAATAATAATAAAATAAGATAAAAAAAAATACTTATTTAGTAATGTGGAATGTTAGAAAAGTCTTGATGAAGTGATGTTATTCAAACAGAAAACAATAGTCAGCAACAGTAGGTATGAGAAAAAACTGACCCATTTATTATTAACGAATTGGTTACATATATTTTAACTTTCAACATAATATCTGCAGTATTCTACAATTGAATTAAATAAATGAAAAATTAATTGGGAAAGAAATATTGGGACATCTGAAATTTTTTCTCCGATATTCATTTTCAGGCTAATATCGGACCGATGTCCGATATTGGATAGGGACACCCCTAGACAAAACTGTGTTGAAAACTATAAAAAAAGATAATTAAGTAAGCAGAGCTACATAAATAAATATCCTTCAAAAATAAAACAACAGGATCTCCTTGTTTTTTTTTTTTTTTTTTTTTTTTTTTTATAAAAAAAAGAAAAAGTCAATGCAAATGCTCTTGATTCACCAAAAACATGTCCACGACCCACTTTTTGGGACCCCACCCGTTATTTGCAAACTTCTGCTCTATTGATGGTAATAATCTGGAAGTGAATCATATAGTGTTTTTTATGGTTTCCCTGATTTTATTCTTTGTGCAGAATCATTCTGAGGACCAGCCATAATGCACTGAAGAGATACACAACGGCAAAGAGCGGCATATTAAAAACAACACTCATAACAGTAATTATACACACGCAGTAAAAGGAGCAAGACGACACAGATAAAATGTGCAAATGGAAGATAAGGTGCAAAGAAATGTGCGACTGAAAAAAAGCATAAAACCATTGTTTTGCACCTCTAGATGTTCCAGTTAAAAGCTAAAACAGCATTTTCACTTCTTACTTCATGAGGTTGCAACTTCCAAATAAGGAGGGTGTGACTTCCTGTCTGGAATAAATAATGAGCTTAATACCGACACTATCTCATGTTTTCTTTTTGTTACATAACACAAATTGTTTAGGATGCTGAGGGAATTCTTTGAAATATCCGCTAATAAACTCTGTGTTAGCTCGCCAAACTAATTAGCTAATTAACAGATTATGTGTTTTATGAACGGGACGATTGCAGATCATCAGAGTATTTAATACAGGCCTTGAATTCTACACTCTGGATATTTGGTGTTAAAATATGTCTTTTAATCTCAAACTTGTCTCTTTGCCCTTTTTTTTTTTTCTAACAGATGATGTTTGAAACGGTGTAGTAACTCCCTCCAACACGGGGACCATCATCTCTGGATTAAATAAACTGCAGCAGAGGCGTTATATAAAGGCGTTCTCCTTCAGTCATGGATTACTAACACCGCTCCTATTCAGAACACACTCTAGTTCTTCTCTTCAGTCGTCGCGCACCCCCCCCACCCAGTTTGTGACACCGTCGGTGCCTGGGAAGCCTTGCCAGGATGTTCTCCGCACTGAAGAAGCTGGTGGGCTCCGAGCCGGGCCAAATCAGGGACAAGAACATCCCAGCTGGGCTGCAGTCGATGAACCAAAGTCTGCAGCGGCGATTCGCCAAAGGGGTGCAGTATAACAGTACGTCATCCAAGTTCTAATAATATCTGCTCTAAATAATCTGTTCTGTTTTACCATGTAAATCACAATAAAACCATGTGATTTTTTTTTTTGGTTTTTACTCGAGTCAGGACCCAAAAAGCTAGTGTCAGTGGTTCATGGTAAAACAGTCCTAAGCTTTTAAATGAAGGAGATTTATTGATATCATTGATTCTCACTTATAAAATAAGAAGGTTGTAATTATTAGGGGTGTCCCGATCCAATATTGATATCGGTCCGATATCAGCCAGAAAACGAATATCGGATTTTATCAGACTGCATCTAAAATCTCCGATATATATGATATTATACTTATTCAATTGTAGAATATCGTAGATATTATGTAGAAGGTTAAAATTCATGTAATCAATTGGTTAATAATAAATGGGTCAGTTTTTTGTCATCCCTACTGTTGCTGACTATTTTCTGTTTGAGTAACATCACTTGATCAAGCCTTTTCTAACATTCAACACTACAAAATAAGTAATAAAAGTATGTTTGACTCGTGCTGATATCGGATCAGAGCGGTATCGGCTAATACTCAAGGCTGCAATATTGGTATCGTATCAGAAATGAAAAAGTTGTATCGGGACATCCCTAGTAATTATGTGATGCTTAGTTTTCCTCAGAGAAAAATGTTTTTCATTATCTACTCGTAAATTAAAATAAAAAAGTTTATCATGCAAATTTACTACATTTGATTTTACAGTTAGTTCCCAGAATTAATTGTGACATCAATATAGTAAATTATTGGATAATAAATGTATATGTGAGGCCTCCTATTTTCTCTGAGCGAAGGAAAATGAAGGAATTCACTTCCTGAAACAGAAATAGCAATATTATTATTTATTTTTAGGGGTTTTTCTTTTTTTTAAAAAAGAAGCAGAAACTGCAATATGATGTGGAATATACCCTGAAATGCATGTTTTAGGACAGTAAATGTATCACACATCTCTACAATATTTCTTTACATAAAATGTGTGGCCTAATGTATAGCAAGTCACATGTCATATCTATATTTAAGTAATCTCACTTAATTTCAGCTTGTGCTTTCATTGCACTTCTACTGCGTACAAATGTCAAACTAATCAGAAAAGCTTACTCAGTCAACTGTATTATGAGTGTTTGGCGCAATTTCGATAAGTTCGATATCCAGTAATTGACATTTAATTATGGAAAGACATTGAACCAGACACAAAATGGTGCGGAAATGAGTAAATTCTGAAATCGAAAATGGAAAAGTTTTTGCTTAATCTCGGGTCATGACTCGTAATGGGTCCTGTCGACAAATTTCACAAATTTCATGCTTTGCCTTTAAAACAGTCTGCGTCTGTCGACATATTTAAAACAACCACTTTATAACTAAACAAATATTTATACTATATATACTGCCTCAGCAAGTTTCAACATCACGCTGCTTCTTTTCTTAGATCAGTATGGAACACAACATTCCTGTTTCCACTAGTGATGATGATCAAATTATTGTTTCTGAAGTTGTTTTATGTGGTAAAAAAAAACTCAATAGTTGGTAAATTAAGTGTAAAGGTTTGATTTGAATCCTGAACAGAATTAAATAATGTCTGCGTGGGTTATAAAATGCAGAGAATGTGCCCACTTTCTGTTGGAATGCACTATACACCTCAGACTGGTCACCAGTCACAGAGCTTTAAAACACTAATGCTGCCCATCAATCGCCATGAGAAGTGGATTGCGTGTAACCAAATAAGGAGGCCTAAAAAAGTATATACATAAAATGCAGAGAGAGACTGTTTAAAAAGAAAATGCTGACTCAGCAAATGCTAATTGCTTGTTCATATCTGATAGCATATTTTTTCTTTTTCCCTCCTCCAGTGAAAATAGTGATCCGTGGTGACCGTAACACTGGGAAAAGCACTCTCTGGCATCGACTGCAGGGCAAGAAGTTTGTGGAAGATTACATTCCCACACAGGAGATCCAAGCCACCAGCATCCACTGGAATTATAAAAGTAAGTCACCTCAGGCCTCTCCAACACGTCTTAGTACGTAAATAAAGCACCTCGCTGATGCTGCTGCTGCTGTGAGTATTTGACTGTTTATTTTTGTGGCTCATGAATCATTCCAGTGGCTCCATATCAAGGTAAAACATGTAGTTAAAGGTTCAGCTAGTGTAGATTTATTTTATTTAGTTTTAGTCTAGATGTGTATTTGTTTGTAACCTGGAACCAAAGTGGACAGCTTTGTGTTTTTTAGTTGTTGTATTCATTTTTAGAGATTGTGCACAACGTTTATTCAGATGTATTGAATATGAAATCCACTGTGTGTTGGTGACAGCAACTGATGACGTGGTGAAGGTGGAGGTGTGGGACGTGGTGGACAAAGGTAAGTGTTGACACATGTTCACACGCCCTCTGTAAATGAGTTTGTCTTCCACTCTCCAGCTCATCAGTCCATGTTTATTCTGTTGTTGTTTGTCGTTGTTGTTGTTGATGTGATGTTTGTTTACTTTTCGCACCTTTCCTGCAATCATCTCAGGCCTAAAATACGCCCTCCCTGAAGGTGGAGGTGAGCGCCACTATAGTGCGTAGAAACTTAACACGCTTGTTTGCCGTGGGTTTGCCCTTCCTTTGTGAATGCATATAACCCGAGGGTGTGTTTGTGTGCATGTGTGTGTGGCTGCGTCCTAGAGAAAGGCTGCTGATCCTGATCCTCTGCTCCTGACTTAAAGGAATAGTTTGGATTAGTGCCGCTGTAGCTGGAGGGCGGGTATATATCTTCATTTTGGAGACGTCTGCAGCTTAACTAATGTAAACACAATGAGATGCTTCATTTTATGCAACCAGCTGGAAAAAAATAAATAGATAAATCTGCTTTTGAACAAACAAACATATCTTAAAGCTGCAGTATGTAAAATTTTTTTGTATTTCGGGATCATTTGGTCAAAAATTCATAATCTTCTTTAGGCATATTGTATTCCAAAGTGCTCTGAGTGGACACTGAATCTTTTCTCCTTCTCCTGGCCCTGTAAATGACATTCAGAAATATAGGAGCGTGACGCTGGATGTAAGCCAATCAGAGATCTTTCTACTAACATGTGTGCTCCCTGAGCTGTTTTGGGCATTTATATTGGCTGCTCGACTGAAGTCGGGTGCGTTCACGTACCATTGATAGTAAACGTGTAATGGTGTAAGTTCGAGCAGAAGTCTCCATCGCGACGTTAGATCCAGAGATTACATAGCTAAACAAGCAGAAACAGGCAGACTGAGGGGGAGAAGCAACAGTTTAAAACCACAAACGTACTCGGGAGGAACGGCTTTGCGTTCTCGCGGATCCCCGTGACTTGACAGGGTCTACCCCCCACACACATGCTGGTGTCAGAGGGAGAGTGAGAACAGACTGGATAAATGGCATGTAAACCTAAGACGCTTATTCAAGGTGAATTCATTTGTGTGCTCTTTGGCGGGGAGGGGCTGACGGCATCAGCCGCTGCTCAGGGCAGTAACTACAGTGATGCATACATTCATGTCATAGTCTCTAAAACATCATAAAAAGTTCCAATAACACAACACAGTCCATACATTTGTCACTAGTCTCTATTGAGAAAAAAGTCACTAAGAGTTGGCCAGTAAGGGAGGCTAAATTTCAGTTGCGGTTTTCAAAACAGAGCGTAGAGATGATTCTACAAACTGCAGCTTTAAGATGAAGCTCCACTTTAAAAAAGATTAACTCACTTATTGACTTTCCTCAACACATTATGATTTTTTCTTTTGGTCTTTTCTGATTTGTCCTTTTAGGGTTCCATGAATGTGGAAAAAATGTCTTTTCGTGTCTGGTGTTGCCAGGTACAACTCCCAAATTACCAAAACTGTCCAAATATGCTCCAAACAGACAAATATTAAGCCCTTTGATTAATAGGTTACTTGGCAGCACATAGAATTTACAGTTGCCACTTCTGGTCTTTGATTTGGAAACTGGGATGGTAGTCTAATCCCACAGACCAAAAACACTTCAGCTTCAGATGTTGTTACAATATTTGTCCTACGATAGAGGACATTTGGTCATCAGTTGATTGGAGTTTTTGAGTTGCTTATCGGAGTGAATGTGTTTGCTCTACGTATTGACACTGTGATAGACTGACCAGGATGTGCTCTGGCTTGCATTAGCCCAGGCCACCCTGGAAATCAGGCAAAGAGGATAATTGAATAAATTAATTTGACCTGAATCATTTGTATTTATGTACTCTCCTAAAGGAGGTAAAGTTCCCTATCTGGCAACACATCTGACAGTTTGCTGATGGATTATAGCACACTGTAAAAGCTCAAACCTTATCATATGTTTCTGTGCATTGCTTAGCATCACAGTGCCACATGCAGGATTTAAGGAGACACTACAGTGTTTGGTCAATTTGGACCTCCTCATGTGACCATTTTAATCGTTTGTGTAGAAAACATTTTTGTTTTGGGGAAAATTATACATCTATGGGAATGTAGCCTCATTTGTTTTGGGACAAAAGATAAATGGAAGAGGCCATATTTAACGATGGTCACTTCTCATTGCAGAATATCTGTCACACAGTCACAGTGAACATCTCACCTAATTTGTTTTAGTTAACAGACTACAATTATTTCCTCAAAGTAAATGCAGATTAATTTCATATTTGTACAGCTGCCTGCGTTTCCAAACTGAAGACACGCCCCCTCCCAAAAAACACAGAAGAACCATGAAAGCTTACCTGCTAATGCCACATTGCATTATGCTGTTCCATAAGGAAAGCAGTGTTCATGCCCTTTGTGCTTTACTGACCCACACTAAAGCCACAAATCAAACCGTTCATTGTGTCGTTAACGTGTGTGTGATTCACTCCTTTAACAGGCAAAGGCAAAAGACGTGGCGACAACTTGAAACTGGAGAATGAGCCCCAAGAGGTGATTATCACATGTCTGCCATGTGGTCAGGGAAAGAAAAAAGTCTGCTCTGTAGACTTAACAAAGGTGTGTGTGTGTGTTTGTTTGTGTGTGTGTTTGGCAGTCAGATGAGGTGGCTTTGGATGCTGAGTTTCTGGATGTGTACAAGAACTGTAACGGCGTCATCATGATGTTTGACATCACCAAGCAGTGGTAGGACTCTCCTCCCCGTGCTGGATACACACACACGTGATGTGTGTGTGTGTGTGTGTGTGTGTGTGTAACTCAGAGCTTCTACTAATGTGGTTTGTTCAGCTTCAAAAGAAAGATTCCCAAAATATCTTCAAGGTGTTTCTATTTGAGCATCCAAAGGGAACTGAAAGATAGAGCTGAGGCGTTGACTTTCCTTTATATCAGACATAGGCAACTGGCAGCTGGAGGGCCACATGTGTTGATCTAATTTTGTGCGGCCCCCAAAACAAATCGCTAAACATTGTTTTTCAAGAAGTTGGAAGGAATATAAAGCCCAACATAATACACAAAATTACTCCCACAACACAGCAAAATGCACAAGGTACACAAAAACACAATGAAGAATGCCTAAAATACACAAAATGACTCATAAAACACAAAATGACAACAAATACAGACACAACAACCACTTAAACAAAATTACAACAAGAACACAAAACATAACGATAACACACATAATGACTCCAAAAATGCACAAAATGACTAAAAACTGAAAAAACAACAAAACCACAGATAAAGATAAAAAAAAAGACTACCCCCGACTCCCCTTGTATTACTGTTCATATCAATCATTATTCGAATGCTGACATAAATGTTGGTCATGTTGCGGATACGATCACATTGTTGTGGACCCTGCTGTTAGAGTGTTGCTGATCCCTGCTTTATATGATGTGGCTGATTTGTGGTTTTAAGAATGTAGGAGAAATGGTTTTCAGTGTCTGACTATTCCATTAAGTGTATATCAGTGGTTCCCAAACAGGGGTATGTGTACCCCTAGGGTACAAGAGCACATTGCAGGGGGTACTCAGAAAAATGTAACACTTAATTTAAAAATAATCAGGAAATGCTTCTTGTTCCTTTTTCGGCTGTTTTTTTTTTTTTTTTTGGGCAAATTCACCACAAACTAACAGTTACTATTGCTCTATTAAATACTATACTTTATTGTAATTTATTGAAACAGGATTATTTTATGCCATAGAATCCAATTTATCACACTTCTGACAATACTAGACAATAATTAGCTATATTTTATATAGGAGACACTAATAACTTACCATTGAAGTAATCACATAAAAGTTGCATTTGTGTTTAAAAACAATAATAATTCCAATTCCAGTCATTGTTTTGAATTTGTAGAAATTAAACTTAAGGGAACCAGTGTTTGAGATACAGTAAGGGGTTTAGGAGAGAAAAATCATAAGTAATTATGGAGAGGGTACTTATGATATGAAAGGGGTACATGGGACAAAAAAGATTAGGAACTACTAGTGTAGAGCATCTATTTACGTCTTTGCTAATGTGGTTTTACATGATTGTGAAGATGTCATATTTTCATTGATTCTGAGCTATATCATCATGTAATTAGGAAAAAGATTAGTTCTAAACTACCACTCAACCGAGCAGTACAGATTGTATTTGGGTGAAAAAATGTCAGTTACAATGTTTAAGTCCTCAGCTGGCAGGAAATATTTTTGCTTTTTAATTCAGGACATTTAGCTACATCCTGAGAGAGCTGCCCAAAGTCCCCACCCATGTGCCGGTGTGTGTGCTGGGGAACCACAGAGACATGGGCGAGCATCGGGTCATCCTCCCCGACGACATACGAGACCTGATCGCCGGACTGAACAGGTCAGCGATTGTCTTAGAATTTGTCTTTTCTACCTGCTTATCTTATGCTAACTATTCCAGCAAATTCCTTTGTCTCCCAACTTTTTTTCAGGAAATTTACTTTGATCTCCTGAATAGATGAAATCTTAACATTCTGCCTGCCACTAACGACTGTTTTAATAGTCGACGAGTCATCGGTTATTGAAACGATTAATCGACTCATCGGATGATCAATCGTGCAATTATTTGCTCTATGTTGCTACAGTCTTTTATTTTTTGCTTGGGGCAGGGAAGCTTTTTTTTATTATTGTGTCAAGGATGAAATACTCCCAGACTAGGAATAGGTGATATAGACTAAAAAATGTATCCCGATAATTTCTGATATTTATCTCGGTAACTATCAAAAAGCAATTCCCAATTTAAAGTGTAAACAGGTTCCTTACAAACACAAATGACATTGAATAGCATTTGTCTGACTAATTCTGTTATCGATTTTTGTCGACAATGTCGACTAATCATTGCACCCTTACTAAACATATTATTCAAGAAGAAGACAAAAGGAACTTGAAAATTATTACGCTGACATTAACTCACTCAGTGCCATTGACGAGATAACTCCTCATTTGCATTTTTTCACGGGGATTACGAGAAAACACCCTGGCGGAGGTCCCTCATCAATATCTAAGCTGTGGGGTGTTGTAGTGACCAAATGTGTTTTGAAGATGGCAGCAGTGCACCTTTAGATGAGAGATTAGCTACTGATGCTACCCAGCAAAGCAGGAAAAGAAGGGAGATTATGGCGCTACAGAGTGATATTGTGACGTATCCAGCAGCTCACAGCTCTACATACTAACACAGAACATGTGTGGACCTGAGTGGATTATTGATAATGTTGTGATCGTGAGATAAAACCATCAACTAACCGGGCCATACAGGTCATCCTTGCGTGTCGGGAGGAGGTGGGTACAAAATACCCCCAGCCTGTGAGCCAAATGGCAAAATAATAGGTGACACGTAGGAGGTAGCAGCGCACCTTTAGATGAGAGATCATCCATGCTCAGTGGAGCTAAGAGGAAGAGAGGAAAGGAATTTACGAGACAGAAAATGGTGCTACGTACAGAGCTGACGTTCCCAGCAGCGCACACTCCGACCAGAGCATGTGTGGAATTCATGGATAATGTGGCGATTGTGAGATAAAACCATAAAAAACGAAACAAGCAGTGACACTCTGTATGTTCGGGAGGAAGAAGAAGTTGTGTGTGTGCATAATGACGGGAGAGAAAGTTGGAGGAACGCCAAAATACAGTAAGAAATCAATTCAACTCTGACCCAGATATCAAAATAATAATAATTTTGCCAACAAAAGCCCGGTTTGTGTTTTTTATTTATTTGTTTTATATAAGGAAACAATGTTCAGATGTTAGAGTTGTCACTAAAGCAAAAAAAACTTGCTCTATTCAACGGCTGATTACAAAAGAATGAAACGAGGCAGAAACAAATGTTTTTTTTTTTTTTTTTGATGAAAGTAGAGGCTTCAATCTTTCAGAATCTGCATTCATTTCAGATTTCAGATAGTCATAGTAGAAAATATTCTGTGGGTCTTCAAAATCTGTCAAAATGCTCAAAAACGGCTGACACTGAGGGGGGTAGAAAATCTGAGAATGGCTGGCACTGAATGAGTTAAGGACACGTCAAAATGATCAGCAGACACCTCTGAAGAAGACTGCCAGTTGACAGTCCAAAAATGTCAGGAGATCAAAGTAAATTTCCTAAATAAAAAAAAAAAAGTCATCAACATATTTTCTCAGGCTGTTTTGGTTAAAGATCGGGGTACACCTGATGGAATCCCCATCCCTCACACTCTGTCCATGGGAGGAAAAGCCAAACTGAATATAAAATTCAAACACTTTTTGAAAGAGTTGTAATGTTTTTTTTACAGTGTGAGCAGTTGAAAAGTTTTATTAATTTGTTGTTAACAGACCGATGGGATCATCTTACATCCACTACGCAGAGTCCTCCATGAAGAATGGCTTTGGTTTGAAGTACCTGCACAGGTTTTTCAACATCCCCTTTCTTCAGCTGCAGGTTATTGTCTCATTTGTTCAATCCTCACTATTTATTTAGCTTGCCAAATGCTTTTTTTGTCACTATTCATTTGATGCGCTTCGATACAGTGAGCAGGTTTGTTTTCCAACCTCGTGTGTGTGTGTGTGTGTAGAGGGAGACCCTCCTGAGGCAGCTGGAGACCAACCAGCTGGACATGGATGCTACGCTGGAGGAGCTTTGTGTGCAGCAGGAGACGGAGGATCAAAATTATGAAATGTAAGATGTCCTATCTGGGCTTCCGTACTGCTCAGGCTGTAAACACACTGCAGACTTAAGCTGGGCACCAGTCATGCAGCTGTGGTATTTTACACGTGTTTATGAAATGTAATGAATGAGTTCGTGTCCTTCATTGTAGAGTTTGGTTTTGCTCGTATTTGGTAGTTTTGGGTTTAATGCATCACATTTTTTATTTCAATTTTTCATGATCTTTTTTTCTTATAAATGCTGAACTGTAGGAAGAATTTAAAGAAAACTCAGGGTTAGGGATTATTGTTCAGAAATTAGAGCTGTATCTAAAGGTCTATACATGAAAAGTTCACTTTGATTTTGTTTCTGCATCCTTACATTTTACTACACTCAGTACTTTCATGCACCACAGAAAACAGGATCAACTGTCATGTGTGAAACAAAGTTCATATTATCAAAGCCACAGAGGGTCTGTTTGTGACTTGTTTTATCAGATATGGCACAAGCTCACAAAGAAGGATCTTGTGCCGTCCTACTGACATTCCAATCCAAACCCAGCCCCCACGTCACATCTGGACCTCTGTAAAGTCTTACATCTTAACCTTTTTTCTAAATTATATCCTATAATCAAATATTGTAACGCAAAATATAATCAACAAAATGTTTTTTAAATAATAATTTTAGGCTGCTTTTCTTTATTTTTTTAAACGTCTTAAAGCATTTTCCAGTATTTTGATATTTTTTTATTTCTGTGAAGACACAATTGTTTTCTTTTCTGGAGTCAAAAATATGTCAACCTTACAGATGCTGAAAATAAGCAGAAACATATCGCAGTATCCATTTTAAGTTGGTCCTGCTGCCATTATTAGTGAGGATGCAGGAGATTTTTTCTTCCTTCTGCGTTAACTCCTACACCATTTGTCCGATTTTGACAAATAAGCTATTGAAAATTCTGAAAGTTCCAGAAATTTATGCTATTGCTTTTATAAATAACTTTTAAACTTTTGACTTATTGCATTTTTTCTTTCCCATTCATTTATTTTAAATATTTCAAGCCCTTCATCCAAAGCAATTTTTCAACTGACTTTTTTCAACCTTTTTCAATCTTATTGCAAATTTTCTGCTAATGCTGGGTTAGTGCTAATGCTAAGCTAATACTAATGTTAGGTTATTTCTAAGGCTAGCTTAATGCTAACGTTAGGTTAATGTTAATGCTAGGCTGATGATAATGCTAGATTAGTGTTAATGCTGTTGCTAGGTTAATTCTAGGTTTGTATTAATGCTAGCTGATACTAATGCTCACTTATGTTAATGTTAATGCTATTGCTAGTTAATGTTTATGCTAGCTAATGCTAATATTAATGCAAATACAAATTTATGCTAATGCTAAGCTAATGCAGTGCGACGCGGGCCAGCATCTGCATCCTCACTTGCATTTTCTTCAGAAAATGCAAATATTGTAGTTATTTATTGTTTGTGAAGTCTCAGTGTGATCAGCCTCTGTCATTAATACTGCTGTCTATAATAATCCTGTTGTGTTATAGTTTCCTGGATAACCTGGAGTCTCGCGGTAAAGGCTTCAGCTCTCCTGGTCCAGCCAACGGTCAGAGTCCCTCCTCAGGCTCCCAGTCTCCCATTGTCCCACCCAGTGGAGCCTCCACTGGCAGCTCCAGTCCAAGCACTCCACAGCCCCCCATTCCTTCTCAAACGCTGCCTCAGTCGCCTTCAGTCCAGGTCTCCTCCCCTGCGCCTCCCTCAGTGCCGGTGGTCGCCGCCGCCTCGTCGCCCACAGCTGAAGTAAAGCCGATGTCGGCTCAGTCACCAGAACACCTTCAGTCTTCTGCAGCAGCTCCACAGAAACGCAGCTTCATCTCTCGCTGGTTCGGCTCCTCTGCTGGGCCTGAGGCTTCTGCTGCAGCAGCAGGTGAGCCGTGGAAACTCTTGTGAAATCAAATCTACATGTGATATTCACTCAGGCCTTATTTATACTCAACAGTTTCTTATGACATCTGTTGATTATGAGGAGATTACGTTAAGCACAACACAATTTAACCTGAGACAGAAGTCCTGCGGCCCACCCCACTTTAACATGTTGTGCTACATGCTGCCAACTATTGACATAAAGCAGAATTTAATGATTAAATTAGTGGTTCCCAACCTTTTTCGGGTAGCGACATGACCCCATTTTTATATCGCATCTTTCTGGTGACATTTTCTCTCTAGACCCTGGAATTAGATATATTTTGACTGCATTTTATTTGAACTGGAATGATTTTTGAGAAAGTGAAAGTATAGAATACTAATGTTTGAGATTGTGTGTGATAAAGAATGATAATTAAATTATAATGATAAATCATTAATTTAAAAATACATACTTTGAATCAGTATATTTTTATCAAATCCTAGACTAAATTGCAATGACACACGATGAACTCTGGTGTCCTGCACAATGCAGTAACTCCATCACCACCTAATGCAATGCAGGCATTTGATTTGTTTTAAAATATTTATATAGGAGTAATTTAACTGTTTTGGAAAAGTTATGGAAATATAGCCTATTTTATTTTAATGTTTAAAACCTTCGCTATTACTATGGGACATTAAGCAAGTCCTTTAACCCTAACACATGCTTTGGATAAAAGTGTCTGCTAATTTAATTTATAATCTTATAATTAAACATGGTAGCACTTAGTTGTTATTTAATGTTACATTCAATAGCTAATGTATCATTATTTAAAAAGTATTGCAAAATGGGTGTCAAAGGCAATTGTGTGATTGTACGATGCTATATGATAAATATGTGATGGAGGACACAACTTGCATTCCCTGTGCCACATTTTTGCTACTAACCATGGCACGTTCGTTACTAGTACTCTGGAAAGGCCCGCTCATTTTTGCTCTCTAATGGTCTTGGATAGATCTTAAAGATTCAGAATGGAAATTTGGTGAAATATTTTGGAAAAGTTTTGAAAAAACATTGTGTGGAAAAAGTGTGGGAACCCTGTCTATATCTTTTCTTTTTGTTTTTTCTTTCTTCTTGCTTGGAGATGAACTAGTTAACCTTGTTTTCCAGGTCAGCTTTTGAACGGATTAGTTGAGCGAGTCTGTAGTAAGCGCTGAGCAGTCACAAGATCGGAGACTGAGCAGCTGAGAAATGCGCCGCCTCTCATGGGATCAAATGAAGAGGCTTGACCTCGTCATGTGATTTCTCTGCTGCTCTGCAGCCATTTAGTTATAAACATTTAGACGTGAAGGAGCCACAGGCTTTTTTTAAATGTAGGAACAGTTGGTGTGGGTGCATTGGATCAGATCGTCTCCATGTTTTCCTCAGAGGAGCCTGCTGCACCTGTGTGTCCGGGAAAGGTTCAAAGCGTGGATGATTTTGTGCCGGACGAGAGGCTGGATAAGAGTTTCCTGGAGGACAGCCTACCGTCAAAGAGCAAAGTACGACAGCCTGCAGCTGCCCTGGCCGCGGACAGCGACAGGTAGGCCTCGTGTCAACCCTTTTGCAGCTGCTGCTTCATCCATTTCATTTTATTTTTTTTTTTGCTAGACCAATCCAAAACTACAGACACAGTATTGTGCTCAGCTCAAACTGTCTGTTGTTGTCGTTCTATGATGTTGTTCAGATATGTCTGAGTTGTTGATCAGAGTTTTTCTATTTCCATCGCAGCGATGGAGAGGAACGAGGAAACCCCATGGTGTCTGGATTTCAAGATGAGCTGGACCTTGAAGACACAGAGTCCAGTCTGCCACAGCCCAAGGCCCTGCCTCCCAGTAAAGACATCACTCTGACCAGTGATGAGGAGGAGGTTGCACCAGCAGTACCTGCAGTCACTCACTACCAAGACCCAGACAGTGATCCTGATCTGAAGACGTAAGTCGACTCAGTGTAGTTGCAGTTAACTTATTGTGATCTATTATTTTAGAGCAGTTTTTAGCACCTTCAGAAGAATCCTAAAAATCACATTTACAAATCAGTTTTTTTTTATGTTAAAGCCTGGTTCATGGACAGAGACGGTTCTTTTTTTTTTTTTCCATTGTTGACAATAAAATTGTTTCTTATGTTTTTTTCTTTTAATTTTTTTCTCCTTGAAGTTGCAAAAAAAAAAAGGTATCAGATATACAGTTGTAGTAAATTTGCATTTAGGTGTAAAATCTCATTTACTTGTATTCTTGTTACCATTAAAGGGTTTATGTGTTGGATTAGCCTGAATCAACGACCCGAAATTTTACAAAACCCAAATTGTTATTAAAAAGAAATTAATAAAACCTGTAATGTAAATGTGCTGGTCAATAATGTAACAAGATGTTGACCCCAAAACGTAAAAAAAGTAAGCAAAAATGTCACAGTTTTCCATATATATATATATTTACTGTATATACACACAATCATGTTTACACATATGCATTTGTGTATGATACTACTTTCTACCTTGACGCAGTAAGCTCTTTAATCCATAAATTATTGATTACATCATAATATAACAACTTGTAACATTTTTGGGCATAAAGTTTTTACGTTTTGGGCTTATCTTGTTACATTATTGACCAGTATTTACATTTTGTGTTTTATTTTTATTTTTTCAAGTAAATTGTTACTTTTTGGGCTGCTTAATAGTTCTTAGGAGAAGTAAGACTAGTTTAATTTTTCTCATCTAATTATTTCCAGAATTTCTTTGAGAATCAAAATAAATAGATTTTTTTATGAATCAATGCTTGTTTTGACAGGTGCCTAATATTTAAAGGTATATTCAATTCAAATTCTAATGGTGTTTTTTTGACAGTTTACCTCCTATGTATGTACTGATAAATGCTAACATGTTAATTTAAAATCGCTACCATGATGATGTTTTTCAGGCCTACACTCCACATCACCAAGCCGAAGATGTCGATCTCTGCAGATTGCCAGAATTCGACCTCCACTCCCATCTCACTCACTCTAACCCCAACGTCAGAGCAACACGTCCGACACCAGAGCAAAAAGAAAGGAAGCACACCAAAGGCTGAGGACTCAGACTCAGACCTTGAGGGTCCTATGGCCCAGCAGATGCTCTCCTTTGTCATGGATGACCCCGACTTTGACTCTGAAGCGTCCGACACACCAAAAATAACAAAGGTAATGATGCACTTGTGTGTGATTTTTGCACCGTCTGCTGCTTTTCTTACATTTGTCTTGGTGGTTTAACGCAGGATGCGTTCCCTCTACGGGACGAGCTGCTGTCTGACCTCTCTGACGAGGAGGTGCAGTTGGCTAAGGTGCCTGGACCACTGAAGCCCACTGTGATCTCCTTCAAACCTAAGGATGACACTGACCTGTTTGGACTGGGAATCCGAGAGGATCCTCCTGTGGCCAAGGACAGCAGTGATGATCAGGAAGGCAAGTAACCAAACATTGATTTATTTGATTGTTTTCCTGGTGGCCAGGGTTTGAAATGTTGGTTTGTAATTTGTACAAACAATTGTCACATTCTAAATCAGTCAATTTCCGAATCGGTCTTAGTCAGTTTTATACAATGTAATGTTTATATGCGTATGTGATCTAACCCTGTAGCGCTGGGGTTCTCAACTGGGCTCACCCTGGGACCCATAATTTGCAACGATCGTTAAATCGTGACCCGCTTTTTTTTTTTTTAGATTTCAACCAACCAAATTTAGTTTTTCAAAAATAGCCGTTGAAAACGCACATATACAATTTTTTTTTAAAAACATAAATCTATATATATTTCTGTGCAACATGCATTTGTCAGCATGCCTGTCAAAATCAAAGTTTATTTCAAAATTAAAGTCCAACTTGAGAGACATTAAGTATTTATTTATTTTTGACCAACTGTCTACGACCCACTTTTGGGTCCCCCCCACCAGTTGAGTATTGCTGCTGTAGCTGATCATTTGTGATGTTTTAAACAGAGTTGACTCAGTAGTGTTAAGGATATAATAAGGATATATAATAAGGATGACCTGTAGCTCCTCATAATGTACTGCTGTCCACTATTCTATAGCAGAAAAAGAGAGCAAACACTCCAAAGACAAAAAGAAAAAGAAGAAGAAGAGCAAAGAGGTAAAGCCATCTTCATCACACAGAGTGAGAAGTGACGTGTGTAACATGGACTAACGCCACACTCCTTTTGCCTTTAGGAGGAAGACAAGAGCAAAAAGAAACACAAGCACAAGAAGAAGGAAAAAGAAGAGACTACAGCAGCAGACGACAAGGAGAAGAAGAAGAAGAAAACCCGGACCAAGAAAACGGAGATGGACGAGCTGGAGGACTTCCTGGGTGGAGGAGCGGCATCAGTCAAAAGAGACGACGGAGACTACGAAGAACTTTAAGCCCTGTTGTCTTGGTAACGGGTTGAGAGGCGCACGCACACACACAAACATACACACACACAGACGAACCTGCTGATTCTGTGACTCTAAGCCATACACTGAGCAATGGCAGGTAGAGCACCCGATGACTCTGGTACCTGAACGTCTCCTCTGACCATTTTCCCGTTTTCAATGCTGCTCTCACTTCCTGTCAAGCTAACAGGTGAAGATGAGGGAACCAACCTGTGCTGTTAGAAGTCCAAACCTCCAATGGGTCTTCCTGTACCTCAGCACGGTTTGGTTTTTCATCTCCAAGTTGATCCACGGATGCTCAGCTGCTGTAAATATGGTTCGCCTGGATGTTTGTGTGCTTGGTGTAAACATGAGAGCATGCTCAGCATCGGGCGACTCCTTCAAGACTTCAGGAGTTTTTCTTCTTTCTGTTGAGGACAGACTCGTGTCTTGTGACGTTCACTGAAAAAAAAAAAGAGGCTTTTAGATGGTGTTAATTTAAGAATGAGCTTTTATTTTGTTTCACTCCTTGGCAAACGACCAACAGAAGTCAGCTGAATCTGACAACAAATCCGATTTTTACGCAAGTCAACAATTCCCCAAGACTGATAGTATTTAATCGTACATTGTAAACACAACCCTCTGAGTCTTCCTAAGTCACCAGTGTCGAATTACATTTGGTACGAGTAAGGAATCATTTCTGATCATCAGTTTGACTTCAGGTCATTGTTAAATCTCACTAATGGTTGTTGCACTTTTCTAACAAAACACTAAATGCACCTGGTGTGAAAAACCTGCACATTTTAGAGCTAACACGTGAGATAAGGTTAATAATGAGTTTGAATAAGAATTAATATATTTTAGGGTTCTTGCGGTCGCTCCATTCCACTTTTTACAGGCTATTTGGAGGAAAATCAAGGACCATGATCTTATTGAAAACTTTCATTGTCATTTTGTTGATTATTTTCATATTTTGTACACGATTATATCCAAAATCAGTTGTTAAACAATTACACAGATGTTTTCCTACCTCTGGGGAGGAAAACAGGAACAACAGACCAGCCTCATATTAAAGCAACACGACAGATTCTCTAAAATCCTTTCTTTAATGCTAGCATGAGCTGCAGATTACTTCCTGTTTCCTCTGTAGATTGGGAAGACACTAATCTTTCTGCTTAAATGCAATAACGGTCTAATGACACCTCTTTTAATGTCACGCTGTGCAGTTTTTGGGAAAGAGGTGATGGTGTTTTAATCATGACTAATTAACTGACATCACCTCGATATACATTAAAGTGACTGGAAGCAGCAATTGTTCCCCTGTTTATTTTATTCCCTTCCATCCCTCCAAAAAGACCAATTAAGTTCAAGCAAGTGTGAAATGTTAATGTGGTCCTCCAGAAAAATCTGCCTCTCAGCTTGAAAACCTGATATCAAATACAGTGAGGTTCACTATCCTATTACCTTTGATTTTACTGTTTCACTGTTTGTCTGACCAATTGGAGTTGTGTGTTGTGTCCCCTGTGATGAACTAGTATCCTGTTGAATCCCATTGTACTGTAAGGTGGCACAGGCACCAGAAACCCTGACCAAGACGAGGTGTTACACATCATTGAGTGGCTTTCTGCCTGTTTAGTCTATGATGTATGCGCACACTAAGAAGATGGAAAGCCACTTTTAACCGGTGCACCTGTTACATCATCCCAAGTACAATAAATGTGCTTGAGTATGTGTAATCATAGCCGTTTCTCTGACAGACGTTTTTACCGAAGCATTAGATCCTCATTGTTTTTGCTGCTACTGATTGCCTTATTTTGTAGATCACCACCAACAAAATAAAAAAAAAAAAAAACGTGCAGCGATTCTCATTTAAGTGTTCTTAATGGCATGTGTGGATTTTATTTGGCAACTCTGTTCAGATTGCAGTGCAACCTCTTCAGCTTCAGTTTGAAGGAATAATAATGTATGTTTTCCCCTGTCAGCATGTCCAAATCTGAGTAGTTATTTATTGGTTTTGTTGCAAAATGTCTGGGTTTTTGTCTTTGTGACTTTTTCATTCAGCTACATTTGTTGTTTGAACGTATCATAATGTGTGTTTAGAAGCTTTTCCAGAAGCGGTTATACTCTGTAATGTCACAGGGGAATGTTGTTTTATACTCCCATTGTTGAAACTATGCAGCATTGATCCTGAATACTGTAATCTCCTTTTATTTCCCCGTTGGTCATTCGTGGTTGTCGTTTATTCAACGGCGTATTGGAGCCACTCATTGGTAATTAGTTTGGATTTCTAAGGAAAATTGTCACTGAGAAAATGTAAGGTGGATTCACATTCTACTTTCAGATGCTCCTCTAGTTTTTAGTTTTATTTCACTGTCCAAAGAAGTTTGTATCCATGCAAGTCATGTGACAGACTAGCAAAGTTGTAATGCATTTCTATTCATCTCTCAACACCTTGCCTGTGACGTACCCTTAAAATGTTATTTCCTGAAAGATTAACAAATCGGCTGCATTGTGTAGAGATGAGTTTACAACCCTTGGTAAATTCTGATAACGTTCCAATATAATTAATTAAAAAAGGAAACCTTTTCTCCATCCATTTCAACTCACTTTTGTGGTTTTGTGGCTCCAACATGTCGTCATCTATTGAGGAGAAATGCTGATTGCGCAGTTTCAAGGAAGGCACGAGGCTTACATGTACAGTCGGAAATGAATGTATAAATATGTATAAATATATATTTGAAGCGCTTCGTTCTAACACGATGACTCATAGAAACAACAAAGACTCTTTACATATTTTTCACCTCATGATATCCTCCATTGTTACACTGTGTGTGAGTTTGCCAATGTTTGGGTTGTCCAATAAATGCAAACTTATTTCTTCAACTGCCGTTCTTGTCTTCATTATTTGACTCCAAAGAAAGGACTTTGTTGCATGAATAAAAAAAAAGTTAATTTTAAACCTGGTCAAATTTAATGTTGCCCTTTTTTGTGAATTATTTTAGATGAAATACAGCAGTTAATTGTTAATGTTTTGTTTTAAATATTCAGAAAAATTTGAAATAGTTTATATCTATCAATATATATCTGTGCACTCGGTTCATAATTCTATTTACAATTATTGTATCTTTTTATATAGTTTACGGAGTTTTATTTTGAAAGCCCTCAGTATGGCGCCCTGTGATTGGGCTGCGTCTGCACCAATCGTAGAAGCGTTGCTACGTCTGTTTCCGGTTTTCTGCCTCCACGTGAGTAGCTAGCAGCTGTTAGCAGAGGAGCTTCAGAGAACAACATGGTGAGAATTACTTTTTAGCGAGTTGCCATCGACTTTTAGTTCAATAATTTAGTGCAGAATGTTTGATTTTAATCAGCAGCCACAAGAAGAACGAAGGGTTAAAGCCGCTTTTGAGCGTTAGCTTCGAGGATGCTAACACTGCTCTGGTCTCGATTACAGCAAATAAGCCTTTACAACGCTTTGTTCTTATCAGTGTTTGCTTTTAGACTTTATACACTTAGTAGCCATGTGTCCTGTTAGTTGTTTGTGGAATTATACGTTATTTAATTGAATTTTTTTTATTGTGTGGTTTGCAGAAATGCTGTACTTGAATTAACTTAGTAGCATAACCATCTTAGCATCTGCATTACTTCACCCCATGGAATTAAATTCAGAGGGTCCAGCTCTTATAGTGGGATCTCCTAACCCTCTTTCCCTGGTCAGGGGTCTGCAACCTTTACTCTACAAGGAACCATTTAACCTCATCTCACCGGGATTAAAGTCCTCCTGGAGCCAAAAAAAATACCTTCTCAATGAAGACAATAGTGTATTAAATTATATACAGTTAAAATTAAATTGAAGAATGTTTGATTTAATTTGATATGATTTATATTGATCATTTAAATGGAAACCTAAAAACAGTTTAAAATAAAATTTAAAAAAAATTGACATCAAGAAATAAAACAGTATCTTGCATCTCCAAATTCTTACACATCTCAGTTTACATGAACACAATGTTATATAAAGAAGATTTTTTTTAGTTAATGTATTTGAAAGGCTACAAAAGAAACTTAAATTTGATAACACACGATCATGTGATCAACACATGCTAATTTTCTTGCCACTCATAAAGCCTGTATGTTTAACCAGCACATTGGTGGTTAAATGAATCTGTTCCCACACAATTAAAATCTCTATTTTCTTCCAGAATAGTGATTTTGTTGTTTCAGTTATCTCACCAGGGATTTAAAACTCAGTTATTGCACAACGTGATTTATTTTAGGTTAACAAATTGTGACATCTTTATTTTATTTGTCATTAATCATTAATAGCCTCTGTAAAAATTAACTTTATTTCAATAGTTTTTTTTTTTTTTCAAACTATAGTGAGCCATTGCAAAAGAGTCAAAGGGCCACATTAGGCCCTAGAGCCGCATGTTGCAGATTGCTGCTCTGGAAGAACCACAGCTGAACATCTGTTCTGGTATCATAGTCCATCAGTTCTGGTCCCTCCATGCTGATTCTGATGAGCATGTACGCACGTTTTATCTTTTTACTGCTGCTCTCAATGTGAGCACACTCAGTGAAGGACTTGTTATGCCTGGCTCCTTTCAAAGCGGACTGCGCACACTCCAAAGGAGCACATTGGTGTTTATACTTGGTGCATTCATCGTTGCAGTACCCGCAGCCACGTGATGTGAGCGGCACCATCTCCTCACCCGCACCACTGAAGTCAAGCCAGCCTCCACTCCGAAATCCTCGGTCAACGAACTTCTTAAGTGTGACGTGAATTTTACACATTTTATGCTCCACAAAACGCAGTGTTTTGTTCCATTTCCACCAAAACAAAGAAACTACAGATTTATTCTAACATGACATGATAATCATCCTTTTTTTGATTAAAATTATTTTTAAAAAGCTCATATCCCATCTTGGCTAATAATAGATTTGTCCTCATCTCTAAATGGAAAGTGGTGTGACCCCTAAAATATACTTAAGTATTTGCCTTAAACTTGTAGCTTATTATCACTGTTGGGCACTTTTTTTTTGGCAACAATCAGTTCCTGCTTTTTCCCACTCGGATCAATAAACAATAGGATTTCCATTCTGAGGATGTGTAGCTGAGATTCTGAACAGGAAGTGGAAAATGCAACAATATTGGTGTTTTGTCTTCATTCATGCAATAACTCTGAATCTGTTTTTAGCTGCGTCGGGAGGTGCGGCTGAGGCGGGAGTACCTGTACAGAAAGGCTCAGGAGGACAGACTGCGAACAATCGAAGACAAGAAGCAGAAGTTAAAAGAAGCCCTCGATGGTATAGTTAGTAAAATATGTGAATTGGTTAATTAAAGTCTTTTAATTCAACCATGTCAAAATATGCAGTAAAACTAACAAAAACAGGGATTTTACACCAAATTGATGGCAAATAAAAGAAAAAAGACTTAAATATCACCTTTTTACGGAAACTTATTTTAACAGTTAATGCCTCTTTTTAATCCTGACTTTTAATATATGTTGTTGTATTGTTTTAATCCTGTAGCACTTTGAGGTTTGGCATGAAATGTAAAGTGCATTACAACTAAAATGTATTATTATTTTTAATAAATAAAAGTGTCAGTCACATGTTTTAAATGAAGTAATCTTACCTCTCATCTCTTTACCTTATCACAGGCTCTATGCTATGTTAACCAAATTCAAGTGCATTTTTAAATATTAAATATATTAAAGAAAAGCATAATTAGTCAATGAATGAATAATAGATAACAAACATATATTATGAACTAAACACTGCTAACAATCAAAGCTCATGAAGAGTTAAAAGTCAAATTATTTTCTATTTAATAAATACGAAAATGATAATTTTATATTTTTTACGTTCCAAAATATCACATCAATCAAGTGAAATTGCAATCGTATTACGGTAAATGCTACGTTAAATTGGATCTCTCCTCTCCAGAAAATAGCGTTCTCCCCACCGAGGTACGCAAAGATGGTCTGAAGCTGCAGAAGCTCCTGGAGTACGATGATGAAGGAGCAGAAGGTACGTGTCTGATGCTCATCTGATATGTAGCGCTCGGCCCACGATGCTTAGCTGTCCCTCTTTTCTGCGTCACCAGGTGTCAGCTCTCATATGGATGATGAGTACAAATGGGCCGGAGTGGAGGATCCTAAAGTCATGGTCACCACATCCAGAGACCCGAGCTCCAGACTCAAGATGTTTGCAAAGGTTGGGAAGTTCACACATTTTTCTAAAGTTAAACTAAACAATTAAAAACTGGTAATATGTGTGACAGATGCTCCCTCTCACCTGCTAATCATGCACACATCATGTTCTCCTGCCCAACGCTGGGTATGTTTTTAGTGAGGGAGAGTATGGCCTTTTCCTCACTTGTGGCTCGCAGACTAATCTTACTTCACTGGAAGGATCAAAAACCTCCACCTTCTGAGTCATGGTTGAAACATCTAATGTTCTTCATTTACTTAGAGAAAATAAAGTTCAGTATAAGACATGGTTCAGACAGTTTTGAGAAGACTTTGAAGCACTTTTCACTCCGTACTCAATAATGTCATATTTGGAAGACTAATGTATTACAGTTTTAGGTAACAGGATATTAATGGATTGTACTGACCAATTTGGAACACACTGTAATTACTTTGTATACATAAATGAATGTATTATTTCCATTAGTTTTACTTCATCTTTGTTTACCTGTTTGCCTGATATAATTTAGTTGTTTAGCTATTATTGTTGTTGTATTTTTTGTGTATGTATGTGTGTGTGTGTGTATATATATATATATATATATATATATACAGTTTAATTGTATTACTTTATTTATTTTTATTTGTGTATATGTATTTATTTTTGTGCGTGTGTGTCTGTGTTGGTGGGGTCTATAGGGTGTGATGTTTTTGTGTTTGGAAATTAACATAAACAAGTTTTATGTACCTTGAGAGGAATATGTCACCATGGAAACCCATTAAAATTACTTTGGGGGGGGGGGGGGGGGAGTTGGGAATTTTTAGACTGACTTGGTTTGACTGTGGTTTTCTAATGATCATTTGTCCAAACACAGACAAACTGAACACTGTCTGTGGTTGGTTGTGTATGTGCACATTTGAGACATGAACAGTTCCTGTACCTTGTGAACGTAAGCTGATAGAAAATGTGACGTGCCTGTCGTCTCATTGCAGGAGGTGAAGCTGATGTTTCCTGGAGCTCAGCGCATGAACAGAGGAAACCATGAGATCGCTGCGCTGGTGCGCGCCTGCAAAGCCAACAATGTCACAGACCTCGTCATCGTGCACGAAACCAGAGGACAGCCAGGTACGTTTGTTTTTTGATCAAAGGAGACCATTTTAAACAGAGTTTTTGTTTGTGATTGTCTGAATTAAAGCTTTGGATGGTGTCCACAGATGGCCTGGTGGTGAGTCACTTACCATTTGGACCCACAGCTTATTTCACACTCTACAACACGGTGATGAGGCACGACGTTCCCGACATCGGCACCATGTCCGAGGCCTTTCCCCACCTCATCTTTCACAACTTCAGCTCTCGGCTCGGCAAAAGGGTGAGCGCGAGTGCAGAAGCCATCAGCCATACTCTTTTTCACTTCTCATTTGTGCACATAACTAATTACTTGTGTTCACACAGGTGTCGAATATCCTCAAGTATCTGTTTCCAGTGCCCAAGGAGGACAGTCGACGTGTAATCACTTTCAGCAACCAGGAGGACTTCATCTCCTTCAGGTCAGTCCAGAAGGTGTCGGTAATGCATTAATCTCATTACTGAAATGTCTACATTTGGATGTTTCCTGATCTAAGTTCAGACTATAGATAACCTTCTGTAGTTGGGATTATTATGAATAAATTTCATTTAACTATTTTACTCCTATAAATTGTTGCAAATGTATTCAAAGCTTCTGTAAGAAAATGTTCCAATGCAAACTAAGTGCTTTTCTGACCATTCTTCCCCCTTTTTTTAACACAGACATCACACCTACAAGAAAACAGATCACAAAAACATTGAATTGACAGAAGTTGGACCCAGATTTGAGATGAAATGTGAGTATGGACATCAATTGTTTTCAAGGTGGCTCTTGTGACTTTGATTTGATTAATTCATTTATTTCAATCATGTAAATAACTTACAACAGTAAGTTATTTATAACAGTTTAAAATAAAGTAAATTAACATTAAGAAATAGCAACAGAACAGTATTGTGTATCTTCAAATCCTTAAGCATTTTAGTTTACATGAACCAAACGGTGTAGGAAGAAGTATAAACTTATCTAGTCCTACGCCTTTTTTTTTCTAGATTTAACGTAAACATTAACAGGCTCAATTTACTTACACTTTGAAAACTACAATGTGAATAAACAGAATTCAGTCTCAGTTCACATTCTGAGAAACATTTATGACGTTATGAAATAAATAAAAACTGTCTAACCTCAAACATGTGTAGTTTAAATGGGGACACAAGAGTTCCAGGATGTATAGGTTTGGTATTTGTGGTTATTACCAGTGTCTACAATATGGTTGATTAGGAAGAGTGAATCTGTAACTCAAAATAAAGTGAGAAAAAACCAAAATAGGTGCAACAATAACTAAAGAGAAAAACAAAACACACTGTTTAATTATTTGTTTATTTATCATCTCAGTGGCTTCTCTTGTAAATACACTTCTCTATCTCTCTTAATTTCCTTGTATATAATGACAATAAAAGCATTCTATTCTCTTCTAAAGCCGTGCCAAGGATTTGGTCCCTTTCTCTTGAGAACTAGCTTGTTTGTTTCTGTTTTTATGTTTTGTTTACGTGCTGCAGTTGTTTATATTTTTTGTATTATTCACATGTTGATGTTGTGCAGCTAGCTGTTAATAAAAGTGCCAGTGTGGGATTTTGTACCGTGACTTTGACTGAGAATCATCTGTGAAAAAATGCATAGAGATATGATTTTTAGTTAATATCGTACAGCCCTATTGTCACAGTGGTCAGTGTTTTTGTGGACTCAAACACGATGAGGCTGAGGCATTTAATAATGCAGCCTCTGCATAGTTGGTTCTTCTCCCAGTTTAACCTCACTGGAAATCATATTTGGTCAAACTTATTTTCAAATGTAATTTAGTCAAAAGTAATGTTCGTTTACTTTGTATTACTGTCTATGTTTAAAGTCTTAATTCTTTTTCATATTCAGTGTACATGATCAAACTGGGCACGCTGGAGAACGAGAGCACGGCAGACATTGAGTGGCGTCATCACGCGTACACACACACGGCCAAGAAGAGGAAGTTCCTCAGTGTGCAATAGAGAACATTCAGCAAACTCATTTCCACTCAGGCTACTGTCAGTGACTCGGCTTTTTAGGCCAAACCACGTCTTTACTGCGTGAATAATGGTCATAAAAACTGATGGGGGGGGAAATAGACTTTATCTCTTGGTCATACTTGTAAAGAGAAACTTGGATGTTCTGGTTGTATTTTTTGTTTTGTCTTTTAATAAAAGTCTTCCTGTAAGATTTTTAATTGGTTCTCCTTTTTCTCATTGCAAACGAGTGTGCACTGAAACATTTTAAATTACTTTAACAATAATAGCGAACAACACAGATGATCTGTCATCTGTTGTAATAGTTTTAGTCATTTTAAAATCCATGTTTATATTTTGTTATTTTTCCTTGTTGATGTTTTTGCTTTCGTTCTAAAATGTTTTTTCTTGCTGTATATGTGTGAGTAGCTGCATATTTATGCCTACATCATGCAGGATTTATTTTAGCCCAATTTAGCTGTTGCCCTTGTTTGTGTTCTTTTGCCTAACTAAATCTTACACTATCTTGAATTTGGATTACTAGAGCACGCTTTTCGGAAATACCTAATGACAAATGTACATTTGGTCATTAGGTATCTGTAACTGAATGCTTTACACCTTAGAATGGAAGTCTAAGTGGCAAAATAGATCATGTGTTTCATGGCTCAGTATAAAGGAAAAGTACACCGTCTGAGAAAATTGCTAAATTGATCATCCTTACTATAATTCCAAAAAAGCAAACTTCAGGTTCTAAGAATAATTTGTTAATTTTTATTAAATTTTCTATATGTTATGTATTTACTTCAGTTGCATGAAAGCCAGTTTTTTTATTTTTATTTTTTTTACATTAAGTAATTCAAATTAATATTGTTGATAAAATCTCAAACCATATTTAACTAAGTTGTTTCAAAGCATTTATGTATTTGAATTGTTTTACTCACAATAATCATGTATTGGCTCACTTGACTTGGTTTATTGATGTAAAACATGAATTGATAGCACATAAGTATTCAGTATAAATTACCTGGGTAAGCATTAAGATAACTGAATCTAATAGAATTACATGAAACTAAAAGACGTGGAAAAATAAATTAATGTGACGATAAAATGGACAGACAAAAAAGATTATCGGAAGATTTACATTTTCTTATTGAAAAACTTAATAAATGTGTGTTTAAAACGAACACTGAGGATTATTTACTTGACGATTGAACTAACTCTTAGCCCCCGCCCCTTTAAGCTATTTTGCCCAATCATAACAAGCCTTAGCGTCTATCGACCAATCAGGACAAAGCAATAGGATGGGTTTTCCGCTTTCCTCGGGTTCTTGACAGATCTGACTCCAGATTGAGAGTATTCAAGATGGCTGCTACAGGTAAGAGTTTAACTTTTAACTAAAGTGCAGGGAAAACATTTACAAGGAAGCGGTTTACTCGCTTTTGTGAATGTTGAGGTCCTGTGGCGGAGAGGATATTAGTTCAGGTTATCATCTTGTAAACATAAAACGGCAGAGTTAGCTAAAACCTGCCGCGACGGTGAACCATTCTAACGTTAGCATGCTACGGCTAGCATTAAAGCCATTTGCCAGTAAAGTAAGCTAAAGAGAGTTAGCCGCATAATCTCCCATGCGTCTGCTAGCACGTACGTCTCTACCCGATCTTTATCCACTTTAATACATTACCGCTACAATCCCAGTAGTTATCAGGTTGCCTCCGTGGAAGAGGCCGTGTTTTGAAGTTGTAAGCAAGCTTTCTGTGCTAGGTTTAAAGTGTCATCCCGAAGGTAACACGGCCTCCATCAAACATGTCATAATAACACACCAAGCAAATCCTAGCGTTAGCGACATGTCTGCAAAGCTGGTAGGCATTAGTTTTACACGTTTGTGGTTAAAATGGAATCTTAAGAGAACGTTTGATTTGTAGTCAAATTTCTGTGCTGCTTTAAAAGCTGTTGCTTCGCTGTCAGCTATATCCGCATCTATAAATAGGCAGAAAGTGCTCATTTATAAGGTAAATGTAGCTTTTTGCACTGTTTTTATTGGCCAGTTCCTTTACTTTATCACTTTTTTACTCCTACAATAAGGAAATTCTGTAAAATTTGCGTTTATTACTATTGTGTGACGTGTTCTTGACTCTGTAATACCTAAGCTCCCAACTGGGACGAATTAAAATGGATATGATCTCATTCTCCTATTTAAAAATAAAATTAAAAAAATAACAAATAACTACTTTGAAGCTGTTGAAAAGATAAGAGCATTAAAATGGACATTTTTAGTTAAAAAAAAAAAAAAAAGATGAAGAAGCATTAATCCACTTGCTTGGCCACTGCTTGTATTGCTCAGTTGGACTGCGTCCAAACTGACATTTGTTTGCTTGTCGCAGGTTCTGAGTCTCGGGCTCACTCTTCTCAAACACACTGTGCATGAGGCTTTTCTGCAGTTCTGGTGTGTAAGTGCTGTGCTCCTCAGCCTGCCTCTCATCATGTCCTCCACCTCCTCCTCATACTCCTCCTCAGGGGAGACCAGTCCAGAGGATGTACCCCGAGGTGGGGGCACCATCCGAGTCTACCTCCCTAACAAACAGAGGACAGTGGTGAGTCTATTTTACCCACGCAGTTTAGAATGATTTCGTACATGGTGGACAGGAGGGGTGGACGATATATCAAGATTCAAGATGTATTGAGATATCTATTTTGGTGATATGGAAAATCAAAAATATTACCTATATATATATATATATATATATATATATATATATATATATATATATTTAAGCTACTTTCACTTCTCATAACAGCATAAAAAGCCAAGTTAGATGGATTACTATGTGTGTCCTAACCCAGACCTTCCCCTAAACATCCACACTAAAGAGCTCACTCACACGTGCTGTCTCTTATGGAACAAAAAGCCCAAAGTGGCATATTTTGTGCCGCTGTTTGTTAAAAAATGTGCTTGTGTGGTATTTTGTATCAGCAAATTTAACCCTGAATTGTCTTTTGCAATCAGACTTGAATTAAAATCAAGATTTATATCGTATATCGCCATTTTGAGAAAAAATATCGAGATAGGTGTTTTGATCCATATCGTCCAGGCCCAGTGCACAGTTTACCAGATGACTGTAGGAAGTCACTCATTCTGTAAAGTTTTATAGTACACAAAATTCCAGTACATTTTTTACATTTATTGTTAGTAGAACTACAACTACTCCTTTTATCCTTTTTTTTTTTTTTACATTTATTTATTTCACTTTCATCTGTTATTAAATTACCCTTTCTTTTAAATTCATTTGCTAATTTTTTGATTTCTTAGCAAATAATTTATTCCGTTATTTATATTTTCAAATGTCTTATTTTTCAAAGTTGACAAAATGTAGCTGTTTCCCTTCTACCCTTACAATGTGTGTCCAGCCAGTGATGGCACAAGTCAATGTTGTTAAGCTTGATATTCTGTTTTTAGGTCAATGTACGCCAGGGACAGACCGTTCATGAAAGTCTGAATAAAGCGCTCAAAGTGAGAGGACTAAGCCAGGACTGCTGTGCTGTATTTCGCCTGTTAGAAGGGTAAGCTCAACACTATTGTCTGTTCAGTGTTCTGATTGTACAGAATACATGATTTGCAATGTCAAAACAATAACAAAAGGACAGTGTGGCATCATTGAAACTTAAGTCTCACTCAACAATCCTGCACTGCATGCAGACAGTATATATTAGGATTGGTCAGCCTGTGACCTTTGGACCTGTTATCCTATCAGCCTGTCTAGAACCTAGACATATATAACCAGTGACGTTTGAGCTTTAGCTATACAAATCTTTGGCCAATAGGTGGTAGTACACTGCTAGTGTAAAGGGTGAAGTCTTCTCTTCCATATGTTTGTGGGCATTAGTTCATTTTAATCAGGCCTGATTTGCTGACATAAAGCAACTGTGCTTTTGTCTAACTAGGCCTGGATTGGCAGTAACAAATGAGTGCGACATTGTGAGAGTGTGTAGTCAGAGTGATTGTTGTTTCAGTGTAGGAGTGGGATTATATCTGGGATCAGCTCTGAGGCTCTTCTGCAGTGGTGATGGACAGATCAACAGATGATGAAAAGCAGGGTTTCCTATGGGGCATGTTTGGAGATGAAGAGAAAATGGAAAAACAGCGCAGTAGAGGAGCGGAAAGTCAGCAGAAGCAATATGGAAAATAAGAGGTGGGAAGTTTAGGATGGATAGGTCAGGAGACGGTAGTGAGAGCTGCTTTAACATATGACGTTTCTTTGGGACTAACATGCATGAACAACAACATTAAAATACAGGGTTCTCACGGATTCTTAAAAAAGTTTTAAATGTATCTAAATCTGAATGAATCTAAAAATAAATATATTTTTGTTGTAGTTTTTTAGATTTCTGGCTTTTTGTAGTCATTTTATGTGTTATTTTAAGAGTGATTTTTATTATTTTAGCTAGTGTTATTTGTGTATTTTACTGTAATTTTGTGGGTTTACTTCGGGGGCCGCCAGTTGCACGTCTGCACTAGACAATGGCAAATTTTTACCTAACCCTATGTAATTTATCTGACATTTTTCCCCCAATTGTGTTTACTGTGAAGTTGGTCTTAAATTTAATTTCAAATAACAATAAAAAGTCTGAAAAAGTCTTAAATTTTAAATGACTGTAGCTGTAGGAACCCTGATCGTAGCTGCTGTAAGGAGGAGGTCAAAGAGGGACCACACTGAGAGGGTTTGAACTTGGTGGATATATTTGTAATGAAGGGAAAAAAAGTAGCTGCATGAGAGAAAAAGTAAAATACAAAAGGGAATGTTGTACTGTTTACTTTAATGATGTTAAAGCGAGGAGATGATGCAACAAAGTCATTGTATACTCCTGTCTATACTTTTAAAGTTCCCTTAAAAATATGTATTTTTGCAGGATCTCCTGGTTCACATTTTCTGCTTGTCCAAACAAAATTGCCTATGCATGTGGTGAAATGTGAAAGCTTCATTTTAAAGTAAAAACTGCTGTTTTTCTGAACTTTTTTCGTCTCAGCCGTAAGAGACTAACAGAGTGGGACACGGATATCACTCCTCTGGTTGGAGAAGAGCTTTTAGTTGAGGTCCTCGATGATATCCCCCTCACCATGCACAATTTTGTACGTACGCTGACCAAAACACTCCATTTTGATGCAGACTCACCAAAATAATGTACTCTGCCAAAGTAGTAACTCTTTGCCTTTTTGTTCATGTAGGTACGGAAAACTTTCTTCAAGCTGGCATATTGTGATTTTTGTCACAAGTTCCTCTTTAACGGCTTCAGATGCCAGACGTGCTGCTACAAATTTCACCAGCACTGCAGTAGCAAGGTTCCAACTGTGTGCGTGGACATGGACACAGTGAGCAAACGGTGAGTCAGCGAAAGCATACGTCGTGTTATCCGTGAACCAGTAACAATCTGCTCATTTTATTTATGCAAAGGTTTTTTAGATGGTTTCCAACTGGTACAAATCTATTTAGATTTGTCATTATTTTTTTCCACTTATGTTCCATTTCTTGTAGAATATACAAGTTTTACTTCTAGATTTTCTGTGTTCTCCAGGTTTGACACAAATCCATGCACTGATGAATATCCTCAGATATTATTGCCAGAAAATTCCCCTTCACAAAGCAACCTCGCCCTAACCCCAGAGCCTGCTGGGTAAGCTAACTAACTACAGAAAGAAATAACGCCCGGATTGAACAGCCTATGAAGCGGACGCTCGCTTCCAAACTGTGACTGTTTCACCTCCTCTTTCAGAATGGATCTCTTGTCACCGACGTCGACCTTTCACTTCCCCGTGTCAGGTGTGGACGGCCAGTCTCTACAGAGGCATCGCTCCACCTCCACTCCCAACGTGCACATGGTCAGCACAGTGTCAGCTGCTAGTGTCAGCATCATTGAGGTTGGGCTGCTTTGTGTGTTCTCTTAAGCATATTTTTACCTATCTTTGGATTGACTTACAAAATTTGCCTTTGTGTCTTCTCTTTTTTTAGGATGCACTAAAATTCAACAACACAATTGGTATGTGTTAACTCTACCTACTTTTCAAATCAGAATATTTCAATCATTGGTGCTTTTTGAATTGTACTCATCGTTTAGTTCTTCTGTTATTGCTGCAGGTCCAGAGCCCTCGCCGAAACCCTCCACCAGCCCACCCTCTTCCCTCGGCTCTCCAGGGCGGCGGCCTCCAAAATCCCCCTCAGAGCACAAAGAGCGCAAGTCGTCATCGTCAGACGACAAAAAAAAAGTGGTGTGTAGATTTTTAATCTCAATCTAAGTTCTACTGTTCAGGCAGATGTTTGTTGGGACTAAAAAGTTAATTGAAGCTTAAAATGTATCCCAGAATTGCTCTATTGTATTCTGGTCATATATGCAGGGTCCCCACGGTCATGAAAATCCTGAAATAACGGTTTTGGAAATAAAGCCTATTTTATTTTAATGTTTAAAATATAGTAAACCTTGACAATGTTAAGTGTTATCTCAAAGTAATAGTGTTGCATACCAGCAGCATCATGAAGTGGGAATCATTATATCTCACAAATTTGTTAATCTTATAATTAAACATGGTAGCACTTATTTAGTAGTTGTTTAATATTACATTCAATAGCTGATGGATCATTATTTAAAAAATATTGCAAAATGGGTGTCATAGGCAATTGTGCCATTATTCTATGTGCCACATTTTTGCTACCGACCATGACACACTTGCAGACCCACTTATTTTTGCGCTCTAATGGTCTTAAATAGATTTTAATGGTTCAGTACAAAATCATGGAAATTTGGTATATGGAAACTAATATGTACTTACTGTAAAGTACAGTGTAAACCGACGTTTGCTCTCCATTATTTCCATCAAGTCCACTCAAGATCTATATTTAGGAAGATTTCATAAATTAGGACAGAACAATGTGTTTATCCCCCTGTTAAACATATATGTATTTATACTGAAAGGAAAATAATACTGAAGAAACCAAGGTCGAAAACTGATTGTGGATCCGACTAGATCTCAGTGAAACGTGTGCTTTATGCTTCTGGCACGTAGTCAGGATTGTTTGGAGGCGAGCGTCAGGCTGTGGCGTGGGGGTCTGTTAACATGACTCGGAAACATAAATCACACTTGGAATAGAAAAGAATAGAATACACCTTTACTGATACCCAGATGGGAAATTCACATTTGCAGCAACATAATGGAAGAGCATAAAGTAAGAACAAAAACAAATACTATCATAGAGTTATAGTGCAAAATGTAAGACTGTGAGACATGCATAAATAAGAATAAACAACACAACAACAGCATAAAAAGATAAAACACAACAAATGTGCAAACTTGAGTGTTTTTTTTTTTTTATTGATTTTACTCTGTGATCCATCACAACCTCTACAGAAGATGCTTTAGTGCATCATCACAATGTCCTGTTTCGGGCTGGTTGTTTCAGTGATGAGTGTTTGTGTAGCTGAATTTTCGGTGCATCGTTAATATCTATATTAATATGACCACACATAAACCACTCATGGATTTTTGTCTAAGTGAGAGAAATTCTTTACATCCTCGGGTGTGAACAGCGAGACAACCTTTGAACATTTCTCCACAACTTTAATATGTACAAGCAATAAGAAGTTATGTATTATGTCTGTTTACCAGTTAAACATGCTCACTTGGGGTGGGTGTCTTTTCAGCACCGAGGAGGCTACAGAGACTCCAGTTACTACTGGGAGGTCCACTCTAAAGAAGTTAACATCCAGAAGAGAATAGGCACGGGCTCCTTTGGGACGGTCTTCAAGGGCAAGTGGCACGGAGACGTGGCCATCAAGATCCTTAAAGTGAAAGAGCCGACACCTGAGCAGCTGCAGGCCTTCAAAAATGAAATGCAGGTGTTACGGTGAGCTGCTGTTAAGTCTAACATCTGGATTTACGTTATTCAATGTATGAAAATGGTTTAACAGATAATTAGGTGTTTTATTTCATAACAGCTTTACTAATAATAGCTATCTTGTATTATTTTAAATTGTAAGTTATGTCTTCACAATAACCTGAAAGCAGATGATGAAGATTCCTTGGCTGTCACTCTCTGCAGGAAGACTCGCCACGTCAACATTCTGCTGTTCATGGGCTACATGACTAAGCCCAACTTTGCCATCATCACTCAGTGGTGTGAAGGCAGCAGTCTGTACCGCCATCTGCACGTCACAGAGACCAAGTTTGACACCATGCGGCGCATCGACGTGGCCAGACAGACGGCGCAGGGCATGGAGTAAGACCTGATTTACAACTGCAGCTCTGCAAGGAAGCAAGAAAGTTCTAACAGCATATGTTAAAAAAACAGAAAACAAACTGATGACATTTAGTCATACACTATATTTATGAGCAGGAATCTACAGGTAGTCCTTCTAAAACAATGCAGTGTGTTCTCGTTTTAATAAGCACAAAGAAAAACATTTCATTTGTCAATTAAATCAACAAGAATTAGTGTTTGTCAAATGGGGGTATGTGATGTCACTTCAGGGGGTACTTGAGAGTGAGAGAGAGAAAAATAAACCAAGTGTTTGTCCTGGTCCCACCCTATGCGTGATATGACCGGAAATAAATCTATTCAGGAGCCACTAAATAAGGGTTTTTCAAACACGTGGGGTCGCCTGGAATTTCAGAAAAATTCAAATATATTTTTTTATTTTTCCTAAGGTTTGAAAACCACTGCTGTGGAATAACTAATTAGAGACACTGCTTTCTTTTATGAAACTTAACAATATTTTAAAATTGCTGTTGGCTTGCATCCATCTACTTCCCACTGATCACATTCCAGATGTTTTCATTGGGTTTCAGTTTTTCACTGAGCACCATATGGAGGATGATCACTGATCCTGCTCTGACAGGCCTCCTGGTCTCTGTCTCACTATTCAACAGCCAGATGTTGGAACTCTGACTGTCTTTGCTTCTGATGATCAGTGCAGTCATTTGCTTTTTTTGTACTTTTGTTTTGAGGTGATCTCTTCCTACAATCAATTTCTTTATTATTGGGTTAAATTAAGCCTTAAAACTGGTGACCAAGGGCAACACAATGTTTTTAAGCACATTATTTGAACATAGCGGCAAATGTTGCTCATCATCAATATCTTTTGTAACATTGTTCTTTTTTCTTCTTATCTAGTTACCTTCATGCAAAGAACATAATTCATCGAGACCTTAAATCAAACAGTATCCTTTTAAGAAGATGACTTGTGGAGCAACAAAGGCTGATCTGAATAGAGGGGTGTTATTAAAAATTTACATCACTAATATTCATTGTAAAGATTATTGATAAGAGAATCGATACCCAGGACTGCTGTGCTGTATTTCGCCTGTTAGAAGGGTAAGCTCAACACTATTGTCTCTTCAGTGTTCTTATTGTACAGAATGCATGATTTGCAATGTCAAAACAATAACAAAAGGACAGTGTGGCATCATTGAAACTTAAGTGTCACTGTATTTTGGGAGGGTTTGTGTGGGGAAAAGCTTTGCAGCTGTGTAAATCTTACTCCAATCCAGCATCTTCAGGAAGAAATGAACAAACAAGCCTAATCCAGGAGGATCACGTCTCTACGTCCTTGAATTTTCAAATTTTTCTATAAACGGGACTTCATTCAGATCTAAAAAATGTGTTGTAACTCAGTTTTTTTTTCTCTCGATAGCTTTGTTTCATTTGAAAATCTAAACATTTGCACGTACTGTGTCAAACGTTTTTCTGAGCTCTGCTGCCAGATATTTTCCTGCACGAGGGTTGGACGGTAAAGATCGGTGACTTCGGCTTGGCCACGGTGAAGTCTCGGTGGAGTGGATCCCAACAGGTGGAGCAGCCCAGTGGATCCATCCTCTGGATGGTAAACACTGCTCTCATACTTATGTTTTTGGCAATCATGGAGCTGACCCGCCCATTGGTTTCATTACAGTCAGATTTAGTCGAGTATCTTTATTGATCCTGCAGTGGGGAAATTTACTGATGAACAAGATTTACATCATGTTGTATTGCAATATTATGTTTTATTTATTTATTTTTCATTGTTAGGTATTGCACTTGTTTACAGACTTATTACCTGTACCCAATGTAATGGCACTTGTGACCTTGAAGGCTAACTGTATGTCTGCGTTTTGCTGTTTTTCTTTTTGAGACAGCTTGCAAAAATTAAATTTGATTAATTATATTCCGTCATTATGATTGTCGCCAGCCCTTCCTAGGGGACATTTATTTAATTAAAGAAACAAATGAATAGAAGGCCCTACTAGTTTGTTTTAAAAGATACTAAACTTTGACTTTATGCACTTTTTGTTCAGTGTTTTTTCTCAATTTGTGGTAAATGCGGCAAAAGTGAGGTTAAAAATAACAGTAAACAAACACAGAAATTCTGCACTTGACAGTGTTGCAGCTTTTCTAATATTTGAGACAAAAATTGTGATGTATTTTTGTGTGGGTTTTTATCTTGATAATATCGATATTGTGAGGTTCCCTGTCATTCCAACCTACATTGATTATGTTCCAAAACAAAAGTAAATGTTTCCTTATTTTAGTTATACTCTTAAGAAAATAAACATTGAATAATGTTTGAAATTAACAAAATGATAAGAATTGTAAATAAATGAACATTTGGTCAAGCAGGCACAGAGTTGCAAAGTCTGAAGCATTTCCAATCAGCGATACTTTCTTTCTTTCAGGCTCCTGAAGTGATTCGAATGCAGGACAGCAACCCGTACACGTTCCAGTCCGACGTGTACGGGTATGGTGTGGTGCTGTTTGAGCTGATGTCAGGGACGCTGCCTTACTCCAATATCAACAACAGAGACCAGGTTGGACCACGCTCTGCAAACAAATCTCACTCACCAAACTGGTTTTAGGCTTCTGTTCTATCAGTGGAGGCCTCTTACAGCTTGTGTTTTAGAATTGCCTATTGTTGGGTTTCTCTACTCGTCTGTTTTTTGTATTTTCTTTCAGATTATCTTTATGGTTGGACGTGGTTACTTGTCTCCAGACCTCAGTAAACTGTATAAAACCTCACCCAAGTCCATGAAGAGGCTCATCGTGGACTGCCTAAAGTTCAAGCGTGATGAGCGGCTTCTTTTCCCACAGGTCAGTGTTTAGCTGACCACTACAGCCAGGGTTGGAGTCCGTTATAATTGTAATGATAATTAATTACCATTATGGCATAATTGTAATTGTCATGAAAATTTGATAGAAATTAATTATAATTTAACGCAAAACTTGGGAAGCATGTTACAGTTCTATGTACATTTTTTAGTTACAATGGCTAAAATATGTTTATATCAAGCTTTCCCACATTTTACCATTAAAAAAAAAAAAATAAATAAATAAAAATAAAATCTCGGGGTTTAATGACACAAAAAGGCTCAGACACCCACACCAAAAAAAAATTCGAACCTATATTTTCATTTATTAGGAAGTATAACAAGGATACCAATAGATAGGAAAGAAATTATATGATAGATATTTGTTTTTATTGTATTTTACAGCTGATTAAAGACCTGTTATCATAAAAGATGCTAACAGAAAGCTAATACAAGAGGAAGGCTAACTTTTATTAAGTTAATTATCTAATTGTAATGCCGAAAGTAATGGTAATAGACGTCCTGAGGACAAAAACAATTGTAATTGTAGCTGAAAAATGTAATTGACCCCAACCCTGACTCAGTCTAAGAAATGAAGTAACACTAACTGTATCGTTTCCCCTCAGATTCTCGTAGCCATTGAGCAGGTGCAGGACCTGCTGCCAAAAATTGAGCAGAGTCGCTCTGAGCCGTCACTCCACCGGGCAGTGCAGGCCGAGGATCTGAACCCCCTCCTCTTCCACACCACCAGGCTGTTGCCCCTTTAAGTAGGGAAAGGCTGACTCTGCTTTTTAGCCTCAGTCTTCCTCACGCTTCAGTGAGGCCACAGCTGGCTGACCTCACCAATCAGTAACAGACTGGAGACGATCCCAAACCGTGCTGCTCGGTCTCTAATGTGACTTTTTTTTTTTACATACGTGTGACACGGTTCAGGGACCAGAAAGAAATGGCGCTCTGTGACCAGCCCCGCTGAGAGAAGCCATCAAACACGGTGACTTTGTCTTGGACCTCTGACCTACTGGGAGGTAGGTTCAGTTGTTTTAAGCAAAGTGTGACCACCTTTTTTTTAATTTTTTTTTTTCATAGTGAAACAGTCTTAATGATGCACTGTGATCACAGACAGTGATACGCATCAGTTCTGGGTTGGGTCATGTGACCACCTCACACACATTTGCAGTGGTGGACTACAGCTTTAGAGGCAACCTACACTGTTTGTTATGGTTGATTTCATTCATTTGGTACCCATTTGTTGCACAGCGCTGACTTCATCACAGGGAGCCAAAGAGGCGTTTAAATCCCATCATCCTTTGCTGCGTCTTTGATTTCTGTGACACTAGCAATGAGTCAGGTGTATCTTTTGTTCTGTTTATTTGGAAATAATGGTTAACTTCCTCTTGGTTATTGCCTTGTGTGTGTTTGTGTGCCTGGTGCCTGTCTGATGCATCACTGTGTGTGTGTGTGTAGGATGCGTGTGTATGTGTAGGATGTGTATGTGTGGTACTGCACACACTCTGCGGTCAGTCAGCTGTGCTTTAAAGCGGAAGTAGAATTTTTTTTCTAGATAAAATGCTTGGAAATTGAATACATAAAATCTTTTAAAACTTCATTCTTTCCTCGTGGCCCTGTAACCAAATGGGGGGTGGGGGGGGGGCCCACCGCAGTAACACTTCCGAACCAATACCCTCCCAAAGGTTCACTGTTCTAATCACAAAAACATCCCTTACTATTTTATTTAATACAGAATATATGCAACACGAGCATCCATCGGTTCTTATTCTTTACCCTTTATCATGATCTCAGTCGTGAGGCACACAGCACAGCTATCACAGTTAGTTATTAAAGGATAATAAATGAGGTTTAGAAGATAAAGAGGTTATTCACTCTTTGGTCTTTGGTCCGTTTGCTGACTACTTAAGGTAGTGTTGAGTCTCTGCCTCCTTCAGCTACTGTTTTGTCATGTGACTGAAACTGACCCCAGTCTGAGTTTTTCTCTGTGAAGTGAAACGAGGGGCTGGGTACCCCAAAGGTTCTTACTCATTCCAGAGCAGTAGGTGGGTGGGTTGTTTAACCTGCGGGGGTTTGGGATCGGAGTTTGAGGATTTCTGTCTTTCTCTTCTGGATCAGGATCTGTTGCTATCAACTCAGGCTGGTCTTTGAAATAAACAAATCCTCTTTCAAAACCTCCTCCAGCCCATCTATCCGTATATTAACTCAAGACATTAAAAACAACCTAAACAGAGCATGAAACATGAATGAGTGCGCGTTAACTGAAAAACAATCACCATAAGGAATTTCCTGAACTTAACTAAGGAATGTTAAACCATGCTTTTTTTAGAAGAAGAAGAATAGTTAAAACTACTTAAACAACAACCATGTGATCCCAAGAATTGAGAATGAAATATAGAAAATCTATTATTGCCCAGCCTGAGATCATCTCCAAGCAGCATGATTTCCTTCAATTGCTTAAAAATGTAGTGTAAAGAATGAATGACCTTTATTAGGTTTTTAACATCTGTTTTCCACTTGTGTGGGGTGTTTTTTAGTCTAAGAAAGGATACCAACAACATATATTAGTGTATTTCCTTTTTAATCTAACTCTTTTCTAAAGTAATGTAGACAAAACTATTATTTTCCAGCCACAAGGGAGCGATCACAATATTTTAGCCTTTTATTCTGGAAGTCTCTCCATTTCATCCCAATATAAAGTCTACAGTTTTAACATTCACCCTTTTTGCCCATCGTTTAATTCTGAGTTAGTTATTGTAATTATATTTTTACCCACTTTAAGCAATAAACGAGCACAGAATGTGCTTCTTTTTTTTTTTTTCTTTTTTTTTTTTTTTTTAAACGAATGTTCAGCAATCAGGAATTCGATCATGTCAGACCTGGTTTCCTGTGAATCTCCACTTCAGGGCTGTTTCTTTTTTTTGTCCTTGTTGGCTGACTAACATGGACACGATCATCCAACAACAGGAAGAAAAGTGTGCTGCAGTTTCCTGAGGATACTGTTAAAATAAAATAGACCTGACGCTATCAGAGCAAGCCCTGATCACAGTAGTCTCTGTATTTTTTATTTTTATTTTTTCTCGTTGTCTTTTCATATCTGTAGGTGAATTGCAATACTTGTGTGTATAGTTTTTGAGGTGTCAGGGGTGTTCAGTTTGCAATAAACGGTATGTTCTGCTGTGTACAGTAAAGAAAAATTTTAAATGACAAGATTTTTTTATTTGTTTCTATATTTTGTGTGATGGTTTCAAAAAGAACAAAATTATTTTAAAATGTAAAAGAAATCTTAGTATTTTTCTAGTTTTTGTTTGTCTTAAAATATTGATGCAGGATTCTAAAATAAATGATTTAATCTGTCAACTTTTGTCTCCATATTTTTCATATTTTTTTTGCAACAAAATAATTGTTTACATTTCTTTTAAGCATGCTTATTTCAAGAGATGGTGAGCTGTAGTTCACCATCTTTTGAAACTACTACTACTACTACTATTTCTTGATACTACTACTACCACTGACAGTGGTAGAGTTATACCACTGATAGTGGTAGTAGTAGTCCAACATTAGATGCGTAACAAAATACGAGAACTTATTTTTTCGCTCCTTTAGAAAAAATACAAAGAGTCGGCCCGATGTGATGACAAACGCTGATTGGCTGAAATCTCTAAAATGGCAACGCCCACGTATATTGAGAATTTAGGTCCGTTTAAGGCTAAAAGTTGATAAAAATGACTCCAAAGTCATGTCTGACACAAATGAGTAAAAAGGCTTTATTATTCAGCGTTAGACTGTTCATCTAAAGTGTATTTATGTGATGGGTTGCATATAGCTTTAAGCTTCACAACATCAAAGACCGGAGAAAGCAAAACTTTAAATTGTAAGTGCATGTTAATATTTTATTCAATAAGGCAGGAAAGTGGTTATTTCCCCCAGTGCGTCAAACTGAGCATCACAAATGTAAGGGCATTTTTTTTTTTCGTCCATAAACATCTTGATTGTACAAAATGGTTGGTGTTCACAGCTTGTAGCGCAGCCCAGATCGACTGATGTGGCAGAAGAGCGTCATAGCGAAACACATTCCCAGAACCTGGAGGGCCAAAAAAAAAAGAGATCCAACTTTTATTATTGTAGTCAAGCCATCATCTCTCAATTACATAAGTGAGCTTCTACCACTGATGTACTCTGATCCACTAATGTGGACTTTATTATTTAGCATTCCCATTTGTTAAAACCATTTTAGGGTAAAGAGAAACGAGTAACGCCTCACGACCAGCTCCCGATCAGCAATCGTATGGTCGCAAGAACATCAAACCTGTTTGAAATCCAGGAATCGGCTAATCCCAAACTCTCTCACTGCCGTAGGACCACTGTAAAATTGAGGGACCGTACTTCCCACATCTGTCCAGCCAGTTCCTGTTCCATCACGTTGTCTTTTTTTGCTAAGCATTGCAAGTGTCTCTCCACTTCCAGGTTCTTCTTTTTCTGTTTTAATGGTGACGCTTCAGAGTTCTTCTACTTCTAATTTTTATGTTGCATTTCCGGTAACAAGACCCAGATGTGTCATGTATGGACGTACAGTGTGAGAACACGAATCTTGTGCTGCGAACTTTCGGACTCTGCGATTGAGTCGCACAATTTGAGCTGGAGCTGAGTACAACGAATGAAAAAATCGCACAGTGTATGCTCGCCTTAACTTGTAAAACTCTAGTAACTTCCTTATTAACCTCTGCCAAGGAGGTTATGTTTTTGCCAGTGTTAGTTTATTGATTTGTTTATGAAGAGTCCGACTCAAAAACAGATGATGTACCGATTTTGATCATATTTTCAGGAAATAACAAGGGATTCAATTTTAAGGATTATCCAGAACAGTATACTGATTTTGGATCAGTTTGAAAAACCCACAGATCCCTATGTACAGCTCTTTGTGCATTACATGTTCTGGTCATTAGTTCTGTTTCATTTTCTGCCAATATCTTGCAAAGAGGATATTTGACACTTGGCCCATGTTTGCGATCCCTGAGCGCTTTCTAGTTTACCTGTAAAACGGCTACCTGATTTATTTTGGTTTCTCAGAAGATTTAAACAGAATTTTGTCCATTTTCCCCAAAACAAAAATAAGTTGGAAAACAAGAGCACCAAGATAGGCAGGCCTTTGACAAGCACCAACTATTCTCTTTGCCAGAAAATCAGAGTTATTTGGATCAGTGTTCTTGATCATGGTACCATGATCATTCACACTTAAAAGGCTTGGAAGAAATGTCTATCCCCATTAATAACGATACAGTAGGTCCAGATGTATGGGCTCTCCCTTTTTTTGAAAAACTGTGATGAAATTCCATATCTGATCCGGATGACACTCATTGGGGTAATCGATGAACCAACCTGACATAACCGAGTCAATTTCAGAAAGATCAATTATGGAATCCAAAAAGTGTATTTTTGAGATTTTGCTAATGATGAGATTTCTCAATTTTTAAAACTGATCCAGAGTCAGTTTTTTTTAATCTTGATCCCCTCCAAAGTGTATTGAAATCTTCCAAAGGTGTAAAGGTTTATCATTGGTTAAAACTTAAAACTTTGTCAAGGGTTTATTGAAATGTCATCTCACCTCAATTACACAAAGAACAATAACTGTAACCCCGGCTGCCAGGAAGTTGTCTTCGAACCAGTTGCGTATCTTTACCAGACACCCCTGCGAAGAAAAAAATTAGCTGTTACCATGACGCTGTGATCAGAAAGTGTTTAAAAAAACAAAGAAAAAAAGTCACCTCTGTTGGTCTGTAAAACTTGCAATGCTAACACCTCTATGATGTTTGCTGAGCTAATAGCTCATGATAGCTGGTTAGAAGGAGGAAATAAAGTCAATACCATATGTAGAGTTTGCTGGGGGGGATCATGAATCAGATGGTTTGTGCAGGGGGTCTACTAGCACTTGTCTTTCTGAATGCTGTTCACACCTAGCGTTATGTCTCTAGCTAACCTGAGGGGTATTTTATCAAACTGAACTTGGGGTTAAGTCCAGGTTTAACTTGAGAGTCTGGCTCCGTTAAGCCAGGTTCTAACTGGAACGGCGGTTTCATCACAGAGAAAACACTTTAGTTAACAAAGTAACACAGTCTGTGGCGCAAACCTGCTCCCGACCAGGTTTAAGCAGCAGGCTTGGTTTAAGAGCCCTCCGTTCATTTGAATTTAATGCTGATTTCCAAGAAACTATCCACAAGCCTTCACAAGTGTCATAAATTACATATTTAATTGTGAGATCGTCTTGACTTATTAAACGCACATGATCAGTGTGTGATCTCATGCTTCAGTTGTTTTCTATGATACGTTGTCTTAATAATGCCATCTTTAACCTTTAAACTACTTTTAAAATGTTCAAACCACAGAAACTTCTTCAACTTTATTCTCACTGCTCAGTAACAGATGATGTCACGTCCTGTTGGTTTCTAATGTTTAATCAGTAAAAGCTGCAGCGCATGCGCCCTCACGTCTCTAGTCATTAAATCTGTAATTTAAGCTAAACACTGTCAGCTGGCTTGGCTCAGCTGGAGAGCTCCAAGTTGAGAAGAGTTTGATGGAATGGGAAAAGCCAGCAAGGTCACAGACGGCTTGGCTAAACCAGGTTTAAACCGTAGGCCTGGCTCTACTAAGAACACTTTGATGAAATACCCCTTTGTTGAAGATGTTTTATAGCGCTTTTATTGAATCTGTCCTTTCCTTTTCTTTTCTTTGCTGGTTTGGTAACCTGGCCAACACAGACAAGAACTCCTGAGGGAGAATTGTATCTATAGTGGCTGGGGTGAAATTCAGAAGTCTGGATGAGATTTTCAAAAGTCAGATACTGAAGAAAACCAAATCCATCCGTATGAACAGAACTCATCCTCTCAACCCAGAATACAGACTGCTCCCCTATGACTCCCGACTAGCTGTTCCCCCAGCCACTAAAAACAGATGTAAGTTCTCCTTTGTGCCGCTCTCCATCAGGACTTTAAACACAGAAGAGAGAAGGAGGTAACTCGGATAAACTGCTGCTGTTGTGCCCTGTAAACACATATTTGCTCTTAAGTAATTTGCTGCTCTCACCTCTTATGTTGTTTAATGTTGTATGTTATGTTGTGTTGTGATTATGATTGATGTCTCTTATCTGCTGCAAATTGAATTGCCCTTCAAGGGACAAACTAAAAGTGAAAGTGGTTAGCGGTAGAAATGACAGAAGGTTATGCTGCTCACAGCTTAGATCAAATGTGGTAACTCACCACATCCTGGACACGCCTCACCCATATTTGTGCTTTATCAAGTCTTTAGAGGCCAAAGAATATCCCCTGTTTGTTTCTTCAAACACTACAAGCATCCATGTAAAGTAAATATGCACTGTAGAATCATTGTTGTTGTTTTTTGTGAATTCTAAAACAAACATTTGTGCTTCTAAGGCAAACATCCAATGGGGCAGAATAATAATTTCTTGCTTGAAATTGTGGGCTTTGTCTTTAAAAAAATTGCATAAATGAATAAAAAGTTAAAATGTGTTAACTTTCATTTAATTTAAGGGTAAACAGGAAATGGTTAGTAATTCCTACCGTATCCCTGTATGAAGGTTGGGCGGTCTGGCACTTGTCCTTGCAGCAGGATTTCGGCACTTTATTCCCCCAATCAGAAGCATTATGGACTCCACAGCAGTCGAGCTAAAACACAGAGTGGGCGGAGCCTCAGTGCTTAACGTGAGCTGTTTGACCTTGTGTGTTTCAACCACCTACCTTCTCCTGGACCATATCCCAGTCGTGCTGCACCTCTGTTGAGTTCTCAGCTTTTTTCAAACCATTAATGAGATCCTCTTGAGCCAGACTAGCGATCTTTAAAGAAGTGAACAAGATTACACCTACATTAGAATCGTTGGCCTTTGTATTGGACTCGTGTTAAAGCCAGAGGTGCAACAATCGGATCATGATTAGAAATGAAAGAAAAAACTAAAAGTATTATTAACAAAGCTGTACATTTCAGTTTCAGAATAATGTATTGTAACTGATTTCTCAGCTCTATGTGTATTATGTTAGTAGTAATTTGTAGACTAAAACAGGTGTGTCAAACTCAAAGCCTGCAAGCCAAATTAGGCCCACCAAAACAGACCATAATAATAAATGGGCAAAAAAAACTTCAAAGTCCTCAAAACAGAAGTAAGGCATAAAAAAGGGTGTAAAATTTCCGAAGTCCTCAAAATGGAGGTAAGGCTATAATTAGACATGGAAACGGCCAAAAAAATTTTTTTCAAACGCCTCAAAACGGAGGTAAGGCATAAAAAGGGGTGAAAAAATGTAAAAGTCCTCAAAAACTGAGGTAAAACTGTAGTAAAGCATAAAAAATTTCAAACGCCTCAAAATAAAAGTAAGGCGGTAAGTCATAAATAAGGGCAAAACATTTCCAAAGTCCTCAAAACAGAGATAAGGCTACAATTAGGCATAAAAATAGGGAAAAACATTTCATATGCCTAAAAATGGGCAGAAAAAATTAATACGTCTCAAAATGGAGGTAAGGCTATAGTAAGGCATGAAAAAGGGCGAAAAAATTTAAAACGCCTCAAAACCGAGGTTAGGGTGACTAAACCTAACCCACAACCCATCAGAAGAATGCACTTTAGATGATTGTTCTAAAGCTTAATCATAAAACTTTGTTACTAATGTGTATCAAAAATGTCTTTATATGAACTTTTGTCAAACACAATATCCATTTATATATGTGGCCATTGCCATTTTGGAGATTTCAGCCAATCAGAATTTGCAGATTGATGTTACTTTATAATATACGGAAAGCACCGTGATAACTGTAGATGAAGAAGTAATCGGTTTTATTGGATGAATCAACTGTATCATGATGGTTGGGGAGTCACCTTTCTATCATACACCAGCAGCAGACATGCAGCAGTCAGCTCCACCAGCATCAGGAGGAGGAGCAACAGGAAGAACTGATGAAGCAATGACACAGTCATTAAACAGTTTTTACACCACGTATTGCAGACAGTAGCTTTGTTGTGTGTTACCATCAGCAGGAGGCAGCGATTCTCCTTCAGGGCTCCCAGGAACCCGAGGAAGGACACACAGGTGATGACGATGCCACTGATCAGAAGCATGTTTGAGATGCTGAAGTGGGTCAGGTTTGGTGTCAAGGCGGCGATCTTAAAGGTTATCGTCATGTAGATGCCGAAGCTGAGCACGGCCAAGCCACTAATCTGAAACACACCAGGTCCAGTGCCTTGCTCAGAGGCTTTTCCTAAAGTGTAACTCAACCCCCAACTATTGACATTTTCGTCAAAGTATTTCAATCTGATGTATTCTGTTGTAAAATGTCAGAGTGGCTGCCCTCTATGGGTTGAAACCCAGCTATTACAATTGAACAAGAACAAGATCATGTGACGATTTGGGACCATCTTCCATTACAAACAAGCACAGTTAGCCCCGCCCCTTTCATACGCCTTTTGAAAGTCGCAATGAATTTTTGAGCCTTTGAACCGCCATTTTGTTTTTGGCCTCAGTGGCTGTGGGACATTCGTTCTGTGTGTCTGTAAACAACCACAACAACATGGCCAGTTAACCGCAACAAGTGAAAACAAAAACTGACGAGTGATTTAATGAGCCATTCACATTTTTTTAATTTATCTGCCATTTTACTTGGACTTTCCAAAGTCACGTACAGAGTTTATAACTGTACTGAGATTGTCCCTTCAATTCATTATACTGTCTATGATCTGAGCACGCAGCAGTCATGTACAGTGATTGTACCCCGTGCTGGAATTGTAAGAAGTGTAATAACGTATTCTAAATATTTCAGCAAGTTATTTGTCAGTGTATTTTATGCCAAAAAATTCTAGATCATACTAAGATTTCCGTACTGGATTTGTCATACAGAGATTGCTGTACTGATTTTAAAAAATGCTTAAAAAATATGATTGTCATGCTGATTTGTATTAATACAACAGCTTATTATTGTAAAGTATGTTCTTATTAATCAGCATCTGTTTTGAATTGGACATTATTACATTAGGTTAGCTGTTATTTATTGCAATGTATATGTAGCCCTGTCTAAAATCATTTAGTCTACAGTGCATAAAAATCAGAAATAGCATGTCAATAGTTTATAAATAAACCCGATAAGTTCATAATACTGAAGTTGATTGAGATATACATCTAATAAAACTACAGATTTGGTTTACATGTTAAAAAAAAAGTGCATTTGTAAAAAGGTTGTCACTTTAAAAAATCTGATGGGAAAATCAGCGGTTTTTTTTAAATCTAAAGTCCATAAAATTGGTAGTGTAACCTAACTTGTTTGCAGTTTTGATAGCCAAAATAGGCATTCAAAGGGGGCGGGGACAAGTGGCGCAGGTGGAGAAGCTTAGAGTCGGTTAGCAGACAGATTAAAATGTATCTGGAGTTTCACTAAAGTTATCTGCGGGTCGACTATTCGTGGTCCTAATAATAACTTGAACTGTTAACTCAATGAGAAGGTAAATAACTTTGTTATGCTGTAACTAAACTGCTATAGTGATGAGACGTGATGTTAGTTAGCGGCCTGCTAGGTAGCTTAGCATGTCATGTAATGTGCGCAGATATAGTGTTGTAATGCTCTCATGTTAAGATGAACTGTAAGTTAATTCACCCTGAAATAGCGTTGGGTATTGTGGCTTAACGGAGCTGTGTTGCTTAAAGGAGACTGTGGGAAGAGGAGAGAGAGATTGGAGCGGTTTTCCCCCTGGTTTCCCTGAGAATGGACTCTGCTGTTTTTTTTTTTCTTCAGTGATGTCGAGTGACATCGTGTGCTAACTGATCAACGTGAACTGCTATTGCCCCGTGACTGCACATCTACTTTAATCATTCGTGAGTACAAAGTTAACTGAGTTGCAAGTGCCTTTTTTTATGTTCATGTTTGTGTGAAGCAGCCATTTTAGTTTTAGGCCTTGACTCAGGCCTGCAGCGGTCAAGTTTCTGAGAGAAAGCGCACTGTGTGTGTACTCGTTTTGAGTTTAGGTATTTAAAATGTATTTATTTTGTTTCAGAGAACAATTTTAAGTGCGTGTATTTTGTTTCCAAAGACAGAATTTTCTTGTTTCTAAATGAGCCCAAAAGTCACCATTTTGGAGATCAGCAGCTGGTTTACAAACAGTACACAAACAAGCAAATCCCAAATTTTGAGAGCGTATGGTGAACTATTGCCTTGTTTTTGGCTGTACAAATATGTCAGACCGTGAAATACGTGGTGTTTTATAGACTGCCAAAAGTTATAAGATTAGGGAAGAACAATGTCTGCATTTTATAGTCAGTAGTTCTACATCAGGAGAGCAGTGACATGAGACTAGCTCACCGTTGTTGCACCAGTTGTTATTGGTGTAAATGCAAACTCCACCGCCCTCATCTCCCATCCTGCATTTAAATCCATCTTCAGGTAGTCCAGCTTGTTCTCCAGGGAGCGGACATTAAAACGCAGGATGGAAGGAGGTGTTCTCTGAGCTTAGCTTTTAGCTTGGTTGCTAGCCCCGCTCCTGCTCACACAACTTGCGTCTCCTCCGCTGGCGGACATCGCTGGAACGAAGCTCCGCTGCTCCACAGGTTGCAGGATGTAGCTGGCGTAGCAGTCTGAGGATCGAGGTCCAGAGTAGTTGCATCTAACGGGCTATAACTGTTTGATTTATCTGAATCTAAGATTGCCTGGTGGTCGTATACTATTTTAGAGTAACTGTGCTGCAGGTTCACTGTGAAATTATTAGAAGTGACTGAGTTATCTGCCGATATATATCCATTGCTAATGTGAGCCTCTGCAGCCGGAGCCGCAACCTCCACACTTCTATAAGATTTAAGGTCTTCCGCTGTGTATGGGTTTGGTGAAATCCAGGTAGTTGATGATATCGGGATATATAATAGTCCAGATTTTTGCCTCGTAGATCCTGGTTTAGCTTTGCTAGTCACAAGCGCCTCCTTTCCTCTGATAACATGTGAGATTGTTCTCCCTGATTTGTTCTGATTTTTGCAATCTATAAAATTTCAAATGTGTCTCACTGTTTGACTGATTGTTATAGCCAAAAACACGGCAATTGTGCACCATTTTGTCTTGAAATTTGGGATTTTCTTGTCTGTTGCTGTTTGTAGACCTGCTGCTTTATCTCCAAAATGGCGACTTCCGGATTGATGACGCGGTTGATGACGCGCCGTTAAAACCCTCTATTGAGATTGCTGCATGAGACACTATTACTTTACTCAAGTTATTGCCTGAGATTGAACATTACCTTTGAAATAGAATGAACAATCTCAGCACAGCGGAAGTGGCAATAAATAATTTTCCGGTAGTGCACATGCGCATATACAATCTCAGTAAGATGCAATCCCAGTACGCCACACCGGTCTGTTGCTGTTGTAATTGTAACTCAATTGTAGTTGTTTAAATAATTGTCTTTGTAATTGTAATTGCCATGAAAATTCTACATGAATTGTCAATTATAATTTGACACAAAACTGGTGTACAGTTCTACACATATGTAGTTGACAAATATTAAAATATGTTTCATATTACGTTTTCCCACATTTTACAATTTAAAAAAATAAATAAATTGAGTATATTGACCCAAAAAGGGCTCAGATGTCCACGCCAAAAATATTAAAACCCATATTTCCATTGATCAGGAAGACTAACCGTTAACCAATAGATAGAAAAGAAAGAAAGATCCATATTTGTTTTAAGTCTATTTTACAGCTGATTAGGACCCGTTATCATAAGAGATGCTAACACAAGAGAGAGGTTCACTTTTTGAAAAAACATATATTGCTGGCTCAGTAATTGTAATTGACTTTCTGATGATGAAAAAATATTTGCTATTTAATTGGAAAAAATGCTGGTCACTTTAATCATAATTGAACATGGATAGTTGAAAACATGATTGTAACTGATAATACATACTTGCTATGAAGCACATATTGTTTTTCAAAAAAGACCAGACTTAGTCAAAGGCATGTTTTGGAGTGTTTCACTTCCCCTTTAACTGGAACATAATGAAGCCTAAAATACAGTACATGATAAAAAGTAAACCATGAATTGTTTTCTTTCTTTCATACACACACACATGCCCTATAAAGTCTGTAAAATGAGTATTTGGTTATATCTGCGTGTTTTATTTAGCAAAGAGCTATTGTATTTATGTTTACAGGTGCAACTTCCTGTATGATGACGAATGTATCAATTAGCAAAAGTTAAATCAACAATATTTCCAGTTTATATATTTTTGTAAACAATGTTAAGCTGTATTTAATAATGTTCTAACAATAGTTGAGATGTATCTGTTATTAAAAGTGTAAAGCCTTTATTTAGAGCTTTCATTATGAAAGCATATTTCTGTTGTATTCATCACACAGGATGTTGCACCCATAATCTGGAAGTAGTAGTCACAGTAATATAGTGCACAGAAAACAAATGTTGAAATGATATAGGTGGGTGGAATGTCGGTTAGCAGTAAAGTCTACCAAATACAAAGTCTAGGGTTCAAATCCACACTGTTCTGCATCGGTGTTTATGTGGAGCTGTTTGCCAAACGCTCTAGTGGAAGAACTGATTGACATTTTGTAAACTGGACCTTTGACCCCTGATGTCATACGTACAAAGCAGAGAAAGTTGGCGACACACATGGTGTACTTCAGAAACTTGAGGCAGCTTTGAGCCATCTTGGATGATCACGGATTGGACCTGAAACCACACACACACACACACACGAGTTTCATTGGATATCAAACATAAACATTTCAGAGAAAAATATTTTTAATATGTAATATTTATTTAATTTATTTTCCTTTTTTGTGACTAATTAAGTCAAAGATGGATATTCATCAGGGTTGGGGTCAATGACATTTTTCAGTTACAATTACGTTTTTAATTACCCATGTTCAATAATAATCCGATTACTATTACAATGACCAGCATTTTTTTCCAATTAAAATAAAATGACAGTTGTTTTTTCATCCTCAGAAAGACAATTACAATTACATTCTCAAATACTAAAGTTCAATTACAATTAACCATAATTACTAACATGAAATAAATAACCTAATAAAAGTGAACCTTCTTCTTGTGATAGCATCTCTAATGATAACGGGTCCTAAATCAGCTGTAAGATACACAAAAAACAAATATCTACCACCTATTTTTTTTCCTATCTATTGGCTTCCTAATCAATGGAAATATAGGTTTTATTATACTTGTTGTGGGTGTCTGAGGCTTTTTTGTGTATTAGAGATGTAACGATTCACTCAACTCCCGATACGATTCGATTCATGATACTGAGTTCACGATACGATTCTCTCACTATTTATTTTACAAAATGGGACTGTAGACAAATGATAATTGAAAAATATTCCTTTATTTTTTTGGGGAAAAAACTAGAAGATACTGTATTTTCCTTTTTTTTTCATTGTCAAAAGAATCCCTTGATAAACTATCAAAACAATACATTTTAACTAAAAATAAATCTTGAATGAAATAAATTAAGGAATAATACAAATGAAGAAGAAGCCTATTAATTTAAATTCTGGTCGGTTGCCATGCAGATATTCTGTGCAGTGAAGAAGAGATGCTGTATGCTAGCAGACAGAGCTAATAGAAATAGATATTCACGTAATATTACAGATATTCTTTCGGTGCTAAAGGGGTAAGTAATCATTTATGAACATATTTAAGAGTAGAAGGCGCCAGAAAGAAAGTAGTAGCAGATTCCGCCCGCTGCGAAATGGTAAAATGTGGGAAAGCTTGATAGAAACATATTTTAATAATTGTCAACTACGTTTGTGTAGAACTGTACAATTAATTGTAACATGGTTCCCCAGTTTTGCGTTAAATTACGATTGAACATTTTTATGGAATTGTCATGGCAATTACAACTACAAACTAAATTACCTGAACTCAATTACAATTTAAATACGATTACAACAGCAACATATTTTAAAAATTACAATTATTATTACGCAATACAATTTTAATTGACCACAACCCTGATAATCATAATACTAGTGAATATAAAGTTATTTACTAATGTTTTTATACAATCAACCACCAGCTTATTTCCCTATCCAAAGGCCTTTTCTGATTGGCTTTTTAAACCATTATGTCCCACGTTCTCACTCTAAGTGCCTCAAAATTAGAAACTCATTAGACGACTAAATTATTCTGATCAGATTTAGTTTTTTACATTCTTTTTAAACACATACTTTGATGACAAATTTGCAACTACATCTCGTATGAAATAAGGCACAGTAAAAGGGCTGCATCAGCACTCGTTTACATTTTGTTTGCGTGTGTGAGTCTGACACCGGACATGTTACCACTACCAGCAGCACATCTGGCTTCCTGTGCTTCCTCTGTCTATATACGACTCTACACATATGAGATGTTGGTTTACTTGTAAAACAGTTTGATTTATATATCAGCGATTCACTGTGGCTTTGTTCATATTTACATAATTTAACTTTTGTTTCACAATGAGTGGCTGAGCTTTGCTGTTTGGAATAATTAAAGTGAAGCCAGAATGATCCAATTTTGACCAAAAACATCTAATTTTTGTCCCTCAATGGCTGTTAGAACAACCCAATGCCTCTGTGTCAGTGGTTGACAATAGATTTTTATGGTCTTTACCTTCTTTTTGCCTCACTTCTCGGTAATGATGATTCAGTCCTAACATATTAAATTAAATAGGTCAAAAAAATCATTTGAAACCATTACTTTTAATATTTTGAGGCCACACACAAACATTTTGAAAGCACTGTTTTTAAATAAACCCTGAAGTCTTACCTGCAATGATGAGTTGTTATCGTTGTTTTTCAGGCTGGTGTTTTGTGCACTTTTTCGTCGTCGTTGCTTCCTCTTCTCATCACGCTGTGGGCGAATTATAAAAAAAACATACTTCTCTTGGGGCTTTGAGCAGCCCTCGTCACTTCCTCTTTCGAACCAAAAACAGCACGGAAAAAAGCATGACTGAGAAAGTGCAGCAAGCAAGAGGACACAGACTGGTTAAATTTAGACACTTTAAAACTTAAAAACTTTAACTTTAGAGCTTTAGATCTTCAGAATTTTAACTTTACAACTTTATCTTTAAAACTTTAACTTCAGAACATCCAAATTTTTACTTTAGAACTTTAATATACAATCTTTAGAGCTTTAAAGGGGCAGTATGATAAAAAAAAAAAAGATCACTTTATAATAGTTTTGCAACAGTGATATACATCCCTTTAGCCTCATTCAGAGGGCCAAAGTTCGAAAAGTTCCGTTTCCTCTCTCTCTCTCTTGTAATTCCTCATTTTGTAAAAAGTCAGCTCCAAATGGGCGAGTTGGATTTTTGCCCTAATATTACATCATAAAGCTGGAAACTCCTCCTCCTGACAATCCTGGCTCCTCCTACTCTATATAAGAATGTGAGCTCCTCACTTTCAAACTACCTCACAGGTTAAACAAACACTGCAGTTTAATATAGAATATATATTATACTTTGTCATATACCGTATGTAAAGCTACTGTACATACACATTTCTTCTCTGCATTTAACCCCTCCCTGAGGAGCAGTGAGCAGCCACGGAGTAGCGCCCAGGGAGCAGTTAGGGTTAATATAAGGGACTGATCAACATCCCACAGTGATGAACCAGAGAGATTAGAACCAGTGAGCCTTCGATTACAAGTCTGCTTCCTTAACCACCAGTCCCTTTATCCACAGATAATATATTTACGTTCAGTATAAAGATACTCCGAAGCACAGTGTGAGTGCTCACAATCAGTCCCATTTTTAGTAGCCGTTATATATCGCCTCGTATCGCCTTTGACATGCTCTGACGTGTTTGTGACCCAATGCGACGCAACGGTTGGACAAACGATTTACCTTAAAGTGACTTTTCCTTGTCCTGGTGCAGATAACAACAAAGTGACTAAGCAGCTTAACACTCCGGTGAGTGTTTAAAACAGCTGACTCAGATGACAGGCTCTGCTGCTGCGGCTGATGTGATAAACACACCCTGAAGCAGCATTTGTCAGACTCAGACACAATAACCGCTTATATAGCCATGTGTTTTACTGTATTGTGTAATTATTTGGGCTGAAAACAACAGGAGTGTGTGGATAGCACAACAATATTGCTATGGCGATGATCAGCTATGATCAACTCATAGATATGCATGAAAACGCCAAAACAGCCTGTTTTTAGAAGCGTCATTAAAGTCAGAGGGCTAAAACGCTAGAAAACAGGCGAGTTTGGGAAAATAAACCTCAAATACTATGTTGTTGGTGTTTTTAGAACAAATGGAGATGAATGAAAAATAGCATGATATGGGACCTTAAACTTTCAAACTATAAAATCATAGAACTTTAACTTGACTTACTTACACACAGACAGCAATGGCCAGTTTTAAGCTTTTTTTTATTATCAACAGTCATGCAATGAAGGTTTAAGGTTGCATCACCTAAACTGGGCTGTTTTTCCATTATCAAGTTTAAAATGTACTCATGTATGGTTGACACAGGAAGAGACAGACAGACACACAAATGCATTCACTGCTACAATATTTGGTAATGTTGACTATGAAATTCATGTTTTTTGGATTGGGAGTAAACTGTGTGGAGCTAATTTGTGTCTCTTATTATTTAATATAAAAAAGTTGCTTCCATCAAAAAAAGTATTAATTAAAAAAACTTAACTTCAATTAAAAATACCTTTTCGATTAAAGAAAAGTGTTAATGCAACTTTTTGGATGGCAAATATTTGCTTAAATTCAAACACTTTTTTTTTTTATTGAAAATTTGTTTTTTTCTTTCTTTCAATTGAAGTTATATATATATATATATATATATATATATAATTGATATTTTGGGGATTGAATAATAAAAACACAAATGTCCTACCCATAATATGGCTTGAATACAGAAAAAGATTACTTAAATCATAAATAAAATACTGTGAGGGCCATAAATATACTATTCTATTAATAGTAATACTTGTTTAAATATTAAGATTTTTCAGAATAAGTTTACATTTATCAAAATGCACAATTTAAAAATGTGCTTATGTGGTAATGTTTTATATTTGCTGACTGTTATGTCACTCCTAATTCTTTAGTTATTGGATGTAACGTATGTCAATCATATTTGTTTTAAGACGAATGTGTGATGGAAGCAACTCAGTCTTTTGACCGAGCTTCAGACATTGTGCATTTATTTTAGTTTTGCAACTACAAAATTTAAAGGCAGAAGGAGGTTGTCATGTCTCGTTGCTCGAGTCCGAAATGTGGCGTTAAAGATTCGGTTTACACGGTGGTACAAGACATGAGTGAGCCGAGTGCCACTGCATTCACTTCAACTAAAACACAGCTTTTCAATTTAAAAAAAAAAGGGTTCAAATGCAGTTTTTTGGGGGGTGTTTTTTCTTTTATTGTAAAGCTGTTTTTGCTTGAAGTGAAGTTTGTTGATTGAATAATAAAGACAAAAATCTCTCATACAACTGGAGCATACACTTCACGCAGAAAAATATTCACACACTGAAGGAGAACATGTAACTCAACATAGAAAGACTAGGGAAAAGGTCTCCTGATCATTTGATTTATCTTAGTTTACTGGGTTGAAAAAGAAGTGATCAACCTTTCACACAAATACACAACAAAACAAGTTTGGAAGTCACAGTAAACAGGTTTATTTAGGGTATTTTCATTTTAGGTATCTGCACCAAGTCATGTTTTTTCCATCACATTCAGCAAAAATAATAATTTCACACAGAAAAATATGCACAATCATTCATCCACTGGATTTTTCACATTCATTGAGTCACAATGAAAACCAGAGTATCACATATCATACACAAACAAACCCATACTGTCACAGCCAGTATTGATCTTCACAAAGTGTTCATCTTTCACTTCTATTAAACCTCCTTATCATCCAAACCCAAACAAATTACACCCACACGAGCAGCAAAGACATCCAAAAGTTGAAACTCGTTGAAAGTGTTTCAAATATTTGGCACTCATTCAGTTTCACAGTTAACACCCCCTCCTCATTTCCTAACAAATGGTGTAACAATCTGGCAGCAGATCAAATACTGTTTGAGAAATCATACTAGACAAAAGAAACTAAATATCAGTGGTTCATATGCTGACATATGGAAAATGTGAAACAAATGGATTCTTGACATTCACAGATTTTCATTCAGATGTTTGTGAGACATCCTCCGCCACGACACACACTTAGCAGCCGATAACACAACAGGGTGAGACAAAACCATAATACACAAATGTTAGTTATTTTCATAATTAAAATACTAGTAGTAATTTTATTGACTCCACCCTTCTCTACAGTAGGTGACATAGCACCCTTAGACTGGTTTTGAACACCAAGAGAATCCACAAAAGAAGAAAATACAACCATTTTGTGCGCATTTTAGCCCTTTAAAGAGGTGTTTTAAGGGATAAAAAGTTGAAAATATGTAAGTGTAAGGCCATTGAAAGTAGATTTCATAATTAAGTCTTGGAGAAAAGAAGAAAGATGGCTAATGCTAATACCTAGAAGGTCTCCAAATCAGAACAAAGACATGATTAAGTGACACGTAGGCCTAAAGCCTTTGATGCCTAAGAAGTCAGATAAAAACACTAAGGAATTGAGAAAAGTGATGGTTATAATTAAACATTCTAAGGAAGCTGCTTAGCGCTAACGTTTTTCCAGTGACTTGATAATTAAATGTAGAGGTGAGGCAGTGAATATAATATTGACCTGCTGAATACACAGAGAGGAAGATGGTGTGGATACGTTAAAATTCCTTCATTACCAGTTGTGAACATCAATGTCCAGCATCTGAATAATTTTGCCTCACCTTATCAGCACTTCATGGTATGGTTAAAGATCTTGAAAAAGGGTTTACAGCATTTTAAATGACAGGAATATGCTGGTCACACTATGAATAATAGGTTGATGAACTAAGGTACTCTGACTTACAACAGCACCTCTTTATAGCCACATGCTGCTGTTTATTTTAAGTACAGACTAATCTGTCTGCATGCTGATGAGATCAAAGTCAAGGTTGTTAAAAGGCATGATCAAAAAGATCAAAGCACTCCTACTCCTTAGTCCAGTGTGAATGGTAGCGTGAAGGTTGACGAGCACAGCAAAGAAGTTTAATGGACGTTCTTTGGTCGCCGTCGAGCTCTGACTTGCATTTCCTCATCCTGACAAAAACCAAGGAGTTCAAAGGGAAGTTTAGAGTTGCACACTGTTTAACTATTTAAGAATGAAGTCAAAATTAAACCTGAACAAGAAATACTGCAGACAATACGAGAAAAAAAAAAAAAACCTTCATTTTGAGTGACACTCAGTGGTGCAGTAGTTATCAAAATTGTTGGAATGAAATAGCATTTAGTGTCTCTTGAATAAATGTATTCCTATAGATGAGTGGTTTTTAAACTTTTTAGGCTCATAAGTGGAATAAAACTGAATAGATGTATTTCTATTGTTTTTATCATTTACAGTAATTTCCTGCATGGTGCAGAGAACAAAGACTGACTCTTGTATTTTCAGTTCATATTCTAATCAAATTTGTGTTTATTTTTTTATGTCTTTTTGTGTGTTTTGTTGTCATTTGTCTGTTCTTTTTATTATTCAGTATATTTTAATCTTATTTTGTTTGTTTTTATTGTTTTTGTGTATTGTTGATATTATGTAATTTGGTTGTTTTGTATGATTCTGTTATTTTTGTGTATTTTTCTCTCATTTGTTGTCATTTTGTGACCTAAAGGTCAGCCTATCAGCCATCCCGTCACTTGATTGACCTACAGGGCAGCCAGTCAGATGACTACTGAATTTTTCCGACTTTTAGGTCACCGCGCATGCGCAAACAACAGCGCTAAGTGCAGCAAAGCTAACAAGCTAGTCAGCGAGTTACCTCCGATTTTAAGCTAAAGAAAGCCTATATTCATAAAAAATGAGCGGGGTTGCTGGACAAAGTAAGAAGACAAAAAAGGATCACTTTCATACGGAGTGGGAGGTGGACTTTTTTTTCACGGTCATTTTCTAAGTGCGTTTGCCTCATTTGCCAGTCTGCCATCGCAATACCAAAGAAAGGAAATGTGGAGCGGCATTTCCGAACTGTTCATGGAAAATACGACACAGACTTCCCGCCAAAAAGCGAGCTGTGAAAGAGAGGTGAATGAACTAAAATTCCAGTTGTCCGGACAGCAGTCATTTTTCACACAACATACTTCAAAAGCAAAAGTTGCCACCGAAGCATCGTTCTGGGTGAGTCACGTCATCGTTAATAACATGAAGTCCTTCCAAGATGGAGAGATGGTAAAAGAGGCATCCGTTGAAGCAGCTGACTCATTGTTTCGAGACATTAAAAATAAGGCAGAAATATTATCTTCAATCAAAGCTCTGCAGCTGTCAAGATGTACAGTTACACGGCGCTGTGAAGCCATGGCTAAGGATGTAACCCAGCAAATGTGGAAGGACATCGGAGATTGTGAGTGTTTCTCACTGCAGTTGGACGAATATACTGACGTGAGTGATGCAGCCGAGATGTGCATTTTCATTCGTATGGTGTTTAGTGATATCACTGCAAAAGAGGAGCTATTAACAGTACTTCCCATGAAAGAGCACACACGAGGAGAGGACGTATTTCTATCGTTTAAAAACTTTATTGAGAAAACTCAGCTCCCAATGTACAAATTGGTGTCTATCACCACGGATGGAGCACCCGCAATGGTTGGCCGCGTCAATGGATTTATTGCCAAGTGCAGGCAGGACAATGCTTTCCCAGACTTCCTGAATTACCATTGCATAATCCACCAACAAGCGTTATGCGCTAAAATGCTCAACATGAAAGAGGTCATGGATGTGGCAACGAAGATCGCCTCTTCTGTTCGAGCCTGATCTCTTCAAAGACTGTTATTCCGTGCACATCTGGAGAAGGCTGACTGCGACCACTCTGAGTTGTTGCTACATACTGACGTGAGATGGCTTAGTCGAGGGAAATTCCTGCAAAGATTTTCGATCTGACAAACATGTTGAATGACCTTAATCTACAGCTGCAAGGAAAAGACAAAACAGTGATCAATATGATCAGCTCAGTTAATGCTTTCAAACGAAAGATGCAACATCTCTCCACAAAGCTGCAGGACCATGATTTGGCAAATTTCCAGGAACCTGGCACCAGAGCTGGAGACGCAAGGGAAGACCTGCATGCAACTTGACAGTGCACGCTAGACGGAGCAGATTGACAATTGTCTGTCAGAGTTTGACAAACGCTTTCAAGACTTTTCTTTGCTTGAGCCAGTCGCTACATTCATGTGCTATCCTTTTTGAGAAGATGCTGATGTTGATTCACTCGCATCAAAAATTGCAACTCTGTTTGACCTGAACTCTTCTGGAGTGGAAGATGAGATTTTGACTCTACAAGCCGACATTGAGCTGAAATCAAGAGCTCATGGACAGTTCTGGAACTTACTCACAGAGGTAAAGTACCCCAACATGAGGAAATGTGCTACCTCCTTGACTGCATTATTCGGTTCCACTTATTTATGTGAGTCAGCCTTTTCCCACATGAAGATCATTAAGTCCAAGTACCGTTCCACCATGACTGATGAACATTTGGAAGTGGCTTGAGGCTGGCTGTCAGCTACTGTCCGGACTATGCATCCCTCGCTGATTCAGTTCAGTGCAAGTCATCAAAGTAAACTCGGGTAATTACAAAAAATGTTCATAGTTAATTATATTGTGTTGTGCAAAATTAGCTCATGCGGTTATGCAAGGTACATCAACATACATATATGTGAAAATAAATATATGTGAAATATATGTTTTGCATTTTTGTGGTGGGTAGATCTGGGGTAGATAATTGTGACTTGGTAATTTTATAAGTAGCTTGCATGCTGAAAAAGTGTGGGCACCCCTGCCCTACATTGTACTTCCACTAATATTGCTTCTTCTTACTTTCCTCTTTCAAATAAAAATAAATTATATTTGACTTGTCCTGTCATAATCTGCGACTCCTCCACAGCTTCTTGTTCCTTAAAACTGTGGTAATGAAACATACCCACTGCTGCTCTCTTTTTAACTGCTCCAGACATGAACTTCTGACGATTGTGTTAGATACGTACCGTTTCAGCCGTGTCACCAGTCTCCTCTCCTTCCGTGTGCTCGCTGCCCTGCGTGAACGCTTCAAAGTCAGACAGCGCACTCTCCACCGCCTCCTCGTCGTAATCCGTCTGGTACTCGTCCGATATTTCCTCTGGAAGCAGCAGGAAAAGCAATTAACTAACTATTTTGCATAACTTGAAGTTGATCTGACGTCTTTAAATTAAGAAGAGTTTTTTTTTTTTTTTTTCCCACAACACAATGCTTAAAAAATTACAGCAACAGACGCAGCAATGGGTTTGTTTCCAGCATGTTTGTCCTCACTAACCGTCGATGAAAGCGTTCTTCACGGGTTCGATTCTAGACACGATCTCGGCCAGGTCAGTGAAGGAGGCGTTTGGACATGTGACCACCTGAGAAACACAGCATTGAGTGAATGGTGGAACGACTGATAATTGATGAACAATATATCGGCTTATTGGAATGCTAAATGTAACCTTTATGATATTCTCACACACAAAGACATAAATTGAGCACAAAAACAGTAAACAGGGTTCCTAAATGAGTGTGTGTGTGTGTGTGTGTGTGTGTGTCAGGGTCAATTCCATTTTTCAGTTACAATTCCATTTTCAATTACAATTCAATTCCGATTACAATGACCAGCATTTTTTCCAATGACAGTTCAATTACAGCTATTTTTATCCTCAAAGTCAATTACAATTACTTTCTCAATAACTAAAGTCCAATTACAATTATAATTAATTATTAATTATAATAATTAACTACATAAGTGTAGACCTGTACATAGAACTGTAGCATGATTCCCCAATTTTACGTTAAATTATAATTTATTATAGAATTTCCCTGGCAATAACAATTACAAAGTCAATTATCTAAACTAATTTACAATTTCATTACAATTATGACAGCAACAGATTTTTAAAATTAGAATTACACTATAATTTTAATAGTTATCAACTACGCAATTATAACTATAAATGACCTCAACCCTGGTATGTGTTTGTGTGTCTTGTTGCACTCACATGGCCGGTTTCTGTCTTGTGAAATTCCTCCTGATGTCGGTCTTTCAGCATGCTGTCCACTACGCCGCTACGCTGCCAAACATCAAACAGTGTCTTCCCGTGTTGGTACCCCACATCCTGCAGGAGGAAAAACACAATTTAAAGCCACAAAAATATTTATATATAAATATTAAGAAACTGACATGAGCCTCACCGAGATTTCATCAAACTTGCCAAAGTCCAGCGTGCCGTAGCGGTCGATGGGGGGTCGGATGTACTCGCAGTAATCGCTGTCTCGCACCAGCTCCAGCTGCCGCACACAGCACACGTAGGCCAGCCGGGTTTGGATCTCAGCCATGTTCAGGACCTGCATGGAGGAGAATGATTAGAGGTCGTCTGGACACTTCAGCATTACTATTAATAAACCACCCCATCCTTCCCTTCTAGTCACAGTAGTCTTCCTACAACACGATCAACACTATCTTTTCTTTGCCTGCCTACTCCCTCCCCAGCAAACTTATCCTTTAATTGTAGCTGCATCTTCTCTGCTGAGCTGGCGTCCCCCAGGGCTTAGTCCTTGGCCCACTCTTAAACATCATCATATTCACAAACATTCTGATGCTTCAAATCCAAAAAATCTATCACTCCTCTCACCTACTACGCAATCCCTAACTCCTTCTGTAAACGGTTTCCATCTCAGATAGCCATATCATCTGCTTCCATCTCCTATATCAGTGTTTCTTAAACTTTTTTGTTTCTCTTATTTTTGAATCCAAGTACCCCCCTTCGTCTGACTACAAAATTTTGCTGAGAAAACTATTTAAAAACAACTATACAGCATAATGTTGATGAATGAGTGATGACACACATTTTAAAGAACCTCACTTTGTAAATAAGCAGAAAGAAACAGTATTTAATGCAGTGGTTTCCAACCTTTTTTGGATCGTGACCCCATTTTAATATCAAGAATTTCTGGTGACCCCAAAGACATATTTTTCAAGAATTAGTTTTTGATCGTAGTTGAACTAGATTTATATTTCACAAAGTGGAAGTATAGAATTACAGTTGCTTAAGATGGGTTTTTTTTTTTTTTTTTTTTTTTTAAAAAAAAAAAAGAAGAATTTAGAAATTTAAAAAATCTATTTTAATTTTTCAGAAATTTTAGATGACCCCACATGGGGTCCCGACCCCAAGGTTAAAAAAAACACTGATTTAGTGGCTTCTGAATACATTTATTTCTATAGCTTTTCTCATTTCTGGTCATTTCACGCCTGGCGTGGGACCAAGACTGATTTTTAATTTGTTAATTTTTCTCTCTCTCGCTCTCAAGTACCCCCTGTAGTGCCATCGCGTACCCCCAGTTGAGAAACATTGTTGTATATCATAATGCCAACCACTGACATTATGACATACAGAATCTCATAACACCTCACCAGAGCTAGCACCTACTTCAGTACTTTTCAAACTTGGGGTCGTGACCCCATTTGGCGTCTCTTGAAATTTAAATGGGATCACCTGAAATGTCTAGTAATTAATACAAAATAATTAATGATTAAAACAAAATATCATTTTAAATATTTTTCATTCTTTTTTTTCAAATTAAAACAAAATTTGAAACAAATGTATTCTATGTTTTCACTTTCAGAAATATAAATATAGTTCAAATAAAATGCAGTAAAAAGAAGACATAGAAAAAAATCTTGTCACTTTGTAACAAATACAGAGTAGCCAGGATTAGTGTACAAAGTATAACAGACATGATTAAAAATAACTACTTACAAAAATAAAAGTATTTGGGGTCACCAGAAATTGGTGGTATCAAAATGGGGTCATGATCCAACAAAGGTTGGAAACCACTGACCTACTTATTATATTCTGCAGCTGAAAATCGCTTCAATGCCTTTATATCTTGACCTGATCATAACATATCATCCTTCATGATACTCTGAGGATCAGATTGTAATATACTCCTTTAAATCCAAAGTCCTCCTGAATGGCTTCTGGCTCACCTTCCTGTACAATCCAAGCTCCAGTTAATCAACATTTGACCTCTTCAAACCTCACAAAGCCTTTAAATTCTGACAGCTTCTCCCATCTCCACAAAGCACCAAACAGTGGACCAGCGCCAATGAGTCTTCCCTTGAGCTGCGCTCTCCTTCTAAAAGCTTCTTCCTTAACTCCTCAGATTTTTTTAACATGTAAAACGTGTTGTGCTACCTTCACTTTCTCAGCCAGTGGATTGAGCCGCTTCCACAGCAGCCACCAGCCGTTCAAGTAGTCGCCGTAGTTGGTCAGGTTCGTTTCATCCCGACTTCCAACGTCAATGGCGATCACAACCTTGGCTCCCATTGAGCGAGCCACATCAGCTGGAAACCAGCAGCAGAATTTAGGCTTTACAGGCTTAGTTTAACAATGAATGGGGCAGTTTCTAAAGAGTATTTTAGTCGTTTTAACATGAGCAGAAGACTTTTAGTGCTCCTCACCAGGGAGGTTGTTGATGTATCCTCCATCCATGAGCAGGTGTCCGTCTTTGGGATCACAGAGCGGCGGCAGATAACCGGAGAGTGACATACTCGCTCGAACGTACCGCCACAGAGAACCTAAAGATGCACCAGAAAGAGACAAAAAGTCATGAGTGGAATGGAACGAGCCATGAAGAGAAAAAAACATTTAAAAGATATCTCAAAACTTTAGGTGAGACATTGTAATCAAATGGTGGCCCCAGTTTTCTCAGACCGTAGGTGTGAACTCTCATGGAGGAAGCGGTGATGTCTGTTGTGATGTTGAAGTAAGGCAACCACAGGTCCTACACAGGAAAAATTATTATTAGGAAACAATCATTTCATTGTTAATTAAGAGAGTACTGATAAATCCTACTCAAGTAGAAGTACTGTTACTTGATTGAAATTGTACTCAAGTACAAGTAATTCATACTAAAGATACTTAAGTACAAGTAAAAAGTAGCTCAATTAAATAGTACTCAAAGTAAAAGTTACTAGTTACATTCACCCCCCCATGTTTATTTTTGGTAATACATTTTGCCACGGTTAACAGTTCGTTCCTTTTTCGGGTAAAAAAGGTTAAGCTAAAGCTTAATTTAGACACTAATGTTGGTTTCAGGTGTCTCTTCAAAACGTGTTCGCTTTCCTGTTTTCCCTCAGAGTAGCGTTTTGGCTTTGCTGCTCCGATACTTGCCATGGAGGGTCTAATTCTGACACTGATCTTCACTTTGTATTAATAAAAATGTTATGTTTACATCATGACGATATCAGAATCAACTTTATTGACCAAGTAATGTATTGAATACACACAAGGAATATCAATACATTTATGAACTCTAAAACTGAGAAAATAACCAGCATTCTAGTTGGTCAACTATGATGTGTTGTATTTGATTGTTGTCTGGTAATTTCATTTTTTTGTAGTTGCACAATGTCCATTGATCATTCTAAAACTGAAACCAATAATTTACTCAGTAATTTTTAGGTGTAGAAATTTAATGACTTACTTGACTTATTTTAAAACAAACTTAACTACAAGTAAAATTACTGATGTAGAAATATACTCACAAAAGTACCCATAAAAGCAACTCAATTACATGAATGTGAGTACTTGAAATCTATTACTTTCACCTCTGGTTAATTCTACCTTCATCATTAACATCAGACATGAAACACAAACCTCAATCTGTTTGTCCTTGAAGACGGCACTGATACCGGAGTTAAACGAAGCTCCAGAAAACATGGAGGTCACAGGATAGGTCAGATCTAAAATCTTCTTAAAGTAAGAGGTCATGTCCTGAAGAGGAGGAAAGAGAATGAAGATAAAACGCAATGTTTAAAAGAAGTGGAGATCAGAGGTAATAGTTAACACACCATGGACCACTCCCGAGCTCGGGCCTTCATTCGACTGTTGCTTTTCTCCTCAGCGTACAGCGCACCCATGAAGGAGCCGATGGAGGTGCCACCGACCATGTCCACAGGGATCCCCGCCTCGTTCAGCGCCCGCAGGATGCCCACCTGCGAGCAGCCTCTGGGGAGAGATTCATTCACATTGGAACATATCAACTTTGTTCATCAGATGTTTTCAGAAGATCTGCTCAAGGACAGTCCCAATAACTGTGAGTTTCCTAAACTGAAAAGAATCACCTAGCACTATAAGTTAGGACAGTGGTTCTCAACTGGTCTGACTTCAGGACTCACGTTCCATACATACAGAGAAGCCGCCACCCAAATCAAAGTTTTCAACATCAAATGTATTTAATGAAAACATGTTGCAGTTTAAACCTGACATATAGTGCAAGAAATCACATACAAATACACACAATTCAAATTTAATGATGAATAAAAATGTTGTAATGCTCGTGAGGAAAAAAAACAAAAAATGTACAAACAACATTGAACCAAAACCTAATGTAACTTCATTAACATTTTTAAAAGTCAGTGTAAGAATGGCTACAGCTGAAGCAAACTCAAAATATAAGAATCAAGGTACAGAATTAATTTTGTTCATTTTATCTGCTTTATCAGTAGAAAAATACAGAAAAAAACATATGAACTCCGACCTGAGCTTGGACGAATGAATGGGAGAAGAGTCTCAAAGTCTGGCATTCTGAGTTTGAGTTGAGTGTCATTGATTTAGGACACATGTTATTTTATGTTTTATTGTATGAAGTTTCTAACATAAGAGTCACCTGGCCCCTCCTCCTCCCAGCACCAGAGCGATGCTGTTTCCAGTCAGGATCCTCGCCAGTCTGGAAAAGTCTGAGTGTCGATCTGGACATTTTTCAAACACACGCTGATACAACTCCCTCTGAAAACACACACACACACACACACACTGAGCTCTAAGGCATGATTTGGGCAGGTTTGACATAAAATGGTAAATAGAACTGGTTTGTACCAGCTTGGGTAAACTCCTCCTGGAGAAAACTCTTCGTGGGCAGGAAAGGTGATGATGCCTGGAGATCCAGCTCCGCATGTTGAGCCACTCGGCCGTCCCTCTGGGGGGAGGGCCGTCCTCTTTGTGCAGCAGCACCAGCTGCTTCTGTGCTCTGACCGCGCTGCCCTCCAGCATTCGCTCCAGCTGAGAAGAGGAACATCTCCAAACTTAGAGCAGAGCTCTCCAGCGGGCAGAATTTTGGTCAATTATAATTGTAATTGATAATTACATTTATGATGGAATTATAATTGTAACGATAATTACATTTATGATGGAATTATAATTGTTACGATAATTGAAAAAATATGTTGCTGTTGTAATTGGAATTGAGTTTAGATAATTAGGGCCCGAGCTCAACAGCGCGTAGGACCCTATTGTAATGCACCTTGTTTTTGTTATTATTTTTATTATAGAAGAAATTAACGCATTTTTGAGGGCCTAAACAGGTTCAAATACTCATGAAAATTAGAACACATATTAGGACTGGTGGAAAATTTGATATTTTGGGGGAATACCGCCCCCTTGAAAATTGTATTGGCTCCCATTGGACTGATGACATCATCACAACTTCTATGAAATTATGACATGACTGTAGAGAGTGATGATGTCAGTTCTTCAGTACACTGAAGAATTCTTTTACTTCAGTACACTGAGGATTTCCCTGATCTGGGTAAGTACTGCTGTTTCTTTCTGCCACACTACCACAACAGGGTTAATACCAGGAATTTATCACAGCATAGGAGGATCGTGTGGCGCGTGAGCGAGCGCAAAGCTTATGGTAGTTATTAAGAGTTTGCCAACAAGCCTAACAGTAACCAAGAAATGAGAAACAAATTAGATAATAGATAATATTTCTTAGTGTATTTTATAGCTTATTGAAGACGTGTATCAAACAGATATGTTATTATAAGCGATACTAACAGAAAGATAATACAAGAGGAAGGTTATAATTGATGGGCTTATTCATTAAAGGGTCGGTAATTTAGATTTATTGTTATTAAACTTTAGTAATTGAGAACGTAAATGTAATTAAATTTTATGGAAAAAAATAATTGCAATTTTTAAGCATTTATGTAATTGACCGCAACTTTGCCAGCGGTAGGTGTGTGTGTGTGTGTGTGTTTACACTGACCTCGCCCACAGTGGGCTCCTGCTCACCCAGGCCTACCATGATGATGCAGTCGGCCTGGCGGATGCAGCGCTGTGTCCATGGTGTGAGGCCTGAGTCGGACTGGTAGAGGACGATGCGATGGATGTCCTCCTGTTGGCCGAGCCAACTGGACAGACGGTACTCGTGGACACTTTAAAAAAAAAAAAAAAAAAGTAGGCACACACACACTGATAATTTTATTTATTTTTTATATTATGAGAAAAATTTCTATCAACTTCATGTGCTCTGTTAGATCATGGCTTCACGAGGACAAGTGAAATGGAAAACTGTTGTTTATCCACCTGTCCAAAGCAGCAGAGCCCAGCCTCTGTTTGATGATGTCACTGGTCAGGAGCAGCGTTGGGCCTGCAGGGAAAAGAGTCAAATTAGTGAAAATACAGCATTACAGAGTGTAGGCACAGTTTGTGTGTGTGTGTGTACCGATGCCGCTCAGAGCGTGCTGCAGCTCCAAAGTGAAGGCGGTGAGGGGAACCTCCTCCGACACAGGCAGGATGGCCACAGTGGAGAGGTTAGACGCCGGATTCCCAGCATCCCACTTACTGCTGGGTGTGTGGAGGCCCAAACTACGACCTGCAGGAGGACAAAGTATAAGTCACAAAATACATATATTAGCCATTAAATAAGGAATACTGACATATCAAGGCTGCTTTTACACCAGGATAGTTCTGGACTCAGCCCAAACGAGCGGTGAACAGCTTAATATAATTTTATGACCTTGATTTGGAATGGGTTTTATGTTCACATACTGTGTGTGCATATATATATATATATATATATATATGCATATATATATATATATATATATATATATGTGTATGTGTATATATACAGTATATATGTATATATATATATAACCATAACAAGCATATACTATATACTGTGTATATATATATAGCTTGGATTGTACAGTGTGGATATGAATTTCAGAAGTAAAAAACAGAAAGGTGAAGGACATCCGTGTCTGCTTCACAAAGTGGTTAAAATGCTCTCGGATTTGCCCGTGTAAACACAGCCTAAGACATACTGTAGGTGTCTTAGCCTGGAGATTCCTTCCAATGCACTTTTTCAAGCTGGAGTTCTGAAAATCCCCAGTTCTGAGTCGCCTTAAAAGTAGCATTACCGATACTTCTCCTGAGGTCTCCAGACCCCCTAAGCTAAAATCATGGATGCTAATTTTTGCCTGACTGTATTCTATACAGTGTCCCTTTAAGGCTGATCACTGTATGTAAATTGTTTTTACTCTGATATAGGTTTAAAAAATTAAAAAATAAATCTTTATCCTTGTGGCTCATGAGCAGGCACGGACAATAAACTGAGCAAACAGAAACATCTACAAGAATTCCTATATAAACGCATTTAAACACTTAAATGCCCTTTAGCATTTACTGTGTGCACACTCGACTTTACAGTCCCTACCTTTGCCAGAACTCCAGGACAAGCCAAGGCAGTGAGAAAAAGACATGAAAAAGAAAAGTGTAAGATAACAGTAAAAAAATATGTGACCTAAACTAACCCACAAACACAATCCATTCTACATCCAGAGGTTTGCCAATAAAACAGCTGTGATAAGAACACATACCTGAAGAGAAATAACCCTTTTGTGAATAAATGTGTCGTGATAATGTGACGAACAGATAAAAATGTATTTAGTTGCCTTTATCATGACAACTGAAACTTACATTTTAGAACATCACAACCAATCAGTGTATGCTTGCTGTTTTTCTGCTGATGCATGCTTTTTAAAAGATGATCGACATCCTGTTGGCATAAGAAAATTAAACTGGACAAAATGGGATTACCTGCCAGAGGGCCGTTGACCTGCTGCATGTTTCCCAGGATCTTCTGCCCCAGCAGGTGGATCAGCCTCGTCACCACCTGAGGATATCGCCTCTTAATGGAGTTCAGCGCTCCCTCAGGAAGCTTAGCCAGCTCCGAGTCTCTGATGGCGTGGACCGTGGTGGCTCGGTTCATGTGTGTCAGAGCCTCCACCTGATGATCAAACTCTGTTAGCGTGTTTGAAATGTGTTTTGTGAATGTAGGCCAGATGTCAGAACCACCCACCACTCCGATCAGATCGCCGCGGCCGTACTCTCCGGCCAGTTCCTTCTTCCCATCGTCCTTTGCAATGACGGATCTCAGGCGTCCGCTGAGGACGATGAAGGTGCTGTCTGACTTGTCACCCTGCCTAAAAATCAGGAAAAGCATGAATGTGTGTGTTCATTTTGCTCTGAGGGAAAGATGCAGTGCAGAGAGGAGTTTGTGTGAAAGACGAACAGATAAGGAAGAAATATAGAAAGTAGCGTCTCTTAAAACTAATATTTTGGTGTAAAATCAGACCGTTCAAGAAAAACTCACCGTTTGCTATAGTTCCTACACAATCTATCTTATTGTCACTTTAGACACTCCAAGTCTAAGAAATCAGTTTTACATGATTTTACATATTGGGAGGAAACCATAATACCTTACCCCTCCTATAACTCTTAGGATCAATTTGACACCATTATTGTTCAAAATAAAAAAAAATTGAAATAAAAAATGAAAAAAAATCTATCATTTGATGCAATCTTGAGGACCCATCAAAAATGAGATTAATCTCAAGGCACTTATCCTCCAAATAAATAAATTTGAAAAAATAATAGTTGAATTTAATTTTTTCCTGCTTCATATTTCATAACTTTTCCTAATTTGATGGGTACAATTGATTAAGCACAAAATTATCATGATGATATTTTGTCACTACTGAACACACAATGCATGCATCGGTGTTCCTTTGCGGTCAATTTGACCCGAAGCTGTTTTAGCTGTGTATACTTGTCTTTTTAAGATACACTAACTCTAAAACCGGAAGTTTGGCCTGATGGTGGCGCTGCAGGAAAGTTTATATCATCACTGCAACCAATAGGGTTCATGCAAACGATGGCTGTAAACCAACCAGATGTGTCAAAGCACCTTCACAGTAAAGGGTCCACAGATCTGGAACAATCGACCTGCTGAACTGAAAACCCTCACAGCAAAGTGAAGTGCTGGTTAAAGTTAAACCAAGCCTGCGAACACTAAATTCAATTAAAAATTTTGTAAATTATTGCTATTTTAGCATGTTCTATGTATCACAGTTTGCTTTGTGTCTGTTTTATGTTGGGGACCGGGTCTGAAAATTAGCCTTTGGCTCGATGGTCCATGGACATGGCATAAATTGCTGTTTTTTAAATGTAACAATGCTCTCTGTTCTGTCCCTCCTAAATAAACTAATAATAATTTTAAAAAAAAATGCTCTTGTGGTCATTAATGTTGTGGGTAAATTTGGGAAGATTTGGATAAAAACTTTTCAGGCTAAATTAATTCTATTTTTAAAAGTTTGGCCTGATGATGGCGCTAGAAAACAGGTCAACGTTTTATTATCAAGGGGTCATTTTTGTATTCAACAAATAAACAAAGTGCCTGACACAAAAACTTGGTCAATGATATTCTGAAAATCATTTTCTGGAGGCAAATACCTCTGGGGTCAGATTGACCTCAAGGGTAAAATGTGTTGTAATATTTACGGATAATAAAAATGTTGTTACACTTTGGCGGAACATGAGATCATGCAAACTCTGCAGAGAAAGAAGCATTACTGTTTTGATTCCATAATTGAAGTCCGTCATTAAGGTTATGCAGTGAAAGTACCTATAAACAGCCCGGCCGGCCTCCACGGCCATCCAGTCCAGAGCGAAGTCGATCTGTCGGACGAAAGGTGACACCCTCCTGACCACCGTGTGAGCTACGTTCAGCACCACCCGTGGCTCCTCCCTCATTATCCTGTATGGGCAGAAAAACACTCATGTACCAGAGAGAAACCCCTTAGCATGTGATGTGTGAGCGCTAACTAACTCGTAGAAGTGAGCCTTGGTGATGGAGAGGAAGGTGCAGTCTCTATGCGCCCGCACGGTGAAGATAAGCGGCTCTCCCGTTAGGACTGCCAGGTGACCCACCATCTCACCCGGGTGGGCCACGAATAGCAGGTTCTCCTCCTCTCGATCGATCATACGCTGGTAGACGTGGAGTCCGCCTGAGATGACGAAGGCCACGCTGACATCCTGTCATTAATTTAATTGAGTACATTTGTTACACATCTGCCTTCCCCGCATCCATATGAAACTTCTATAAACTGCCTGATTGCATGTGTAGGACTGACCTGATCACCCTGATGGGCCACCACAGAGCCGGCTTTGACCTGGCGAAGGGTCACCCTCCCCTCCAGCAGACTGGGATCCTAATGAATACCAGAAGAAAAAAGGGATTTTTTTAATCCACAGAAGTGTAACTATGGTATTTAATTTGATTCATACCTGTATATGGATGACCTGCAGCAGATCCTCTTTAGCAGCCTGGAAGATGACGCTAACTTTATTGTAATGCATATTTCCTCCTGCAGCGTCACTGTAATGGTAGACGGCCGACGGAGCGGGCTGCATCGTCACTGTCTTCTTCAGAATTGACTGAGGACAGAAACACAGTGATGAGCATACATACATACATAAAGGCCCACTTAAATACCAAAATATCCATTTCCTTATTTTTGAGAAAGAAAAAAGAAATATTGCAAATATAAGTTTATTGAAATATGTTCAGAGAAAAAAATCGTACTATATCTTCCAAGAGCTTGAAAATAATTTTTCTATGACACATTGTTAAATTGTAATCGGCTTTATAATCTAGAGCAGTGGTTCTCAACATTTTCAGCCCGTGACCCCCCAAAATAAAGGTTCCAGAGACCTGGGACCCCCACTGTACCTGAAAGTGGTTGATCACAGAAATTAGCATTGAAGAACAGTCATATGGAGACGGGGCCATCAATAAGGGGGAATAATGAGGAGAACTTTTTAGGGCCCATCCATAAAGTCAGCAAAATTATGGTCCATTGTTCTATGAATCTGTGATAACCACATTTATTTATTTAACTGAATAATATCTACTGCCATTGTATATGGTCATGTAAATCCTTGTTTTAATCAGAAATAAAATGGGTTAAAAGTGGCCAAAAGGGTTCAAAGTGTCAATATTAGCTTAAAAGTGGCAGAAAAAAGGAGGAACAATTTGTTTAAACTGGCAAATAATGGGAAGATTGTGGTTAAATTGTCAATAAAATATGGTGAAAAGAGGTTAAAAGTGACAGTAATTAGTCAACATACTGTATGTGACATTAGGTGGGAAAAGTGGTGGAAAGGGTTTATAAGTGTGGACAAAATGTGCAGAAAAGGCACTGAAATTTGATGGAGAAGTGGCATAAACAGAAGTAATAGATCAAAAATATGGTGAAGAAAAAGTAAGGAAAATAGGTTAAAATATGGCAAGTTTGGTGTAGTTGCAGAAAAAGGTCAAAAATACACAAAAATGGGCCCAAATTGTTAAATATATTAGTTTCTTGAAGGCATCTGGTAACCCCCTCCCAGTGTCTCGCGACCCCAACACAAAGGTTGAGAATCCCTGATCTAGAGCCTTACTTTAAAATATATTTTTTAGAGCAAATAACATGACTGTACTAAGTGTAAATATTACCCTTTTTAAGGATAGTTGGACAGTTTTTATCTGTTGTGTTTAATATTTTACAGCTGTCTCTTGGCCAAGCCGATGTAAAAAGGAAAAACCTTGACAGGACTTGAAGGTGCCATCTCCTCTTTGGTGACACGAGCACGTTCATAAGCTCTGTTGAGGTCCACGGACATTTCACCTGCAATGCATTCAAAAAAGCAAGAGTTACAACAATAGAAATGATTGAAGTCATCAGTGAAGTTATGATGTGTTTACTTGTGACGGCCAAGGGAGTTGAGAAGGAGCGAGACTTTTTATTTGATGACATCTCAGACAGGCTGGACTTTTCTGCTGAGGAATAGCAAAAATAGCAGAAAATGTGAGATAAAAATAAAGCCAGCTTGAAGATGTTGTAAAGGCACAGGTTGCAGTTTACCTGGGTCACTTTTCTCGTGCCCCAACTCGTCGGAGTGTGACTGCTGCCTGCGGAAGCTCCTGTGTGGATGGGTTTCACCCAGAACATTCGCTAACGACACCAAAGAGATGGCTTGGCTCTCCTGTTAGACACAAATCAACCAACAGGAAGTCATCTTTTCACCTGTGTATCAAATCATACCTATTATGCAGAGTTTAAACAGGGAGCAAAACACACCGATTAACCATAATATTATGACCACTGGTTGGTTTGAAGTGTATTGAAGTATTACACTCGTCACCAGTTGTAACAAAATGTTTTGGCCCTCAGACAAATGTAGTTGTTGGCCCCTGTTCATGTAAGATGCTCAATACTCTTCTTCAGCTTTCATTGTTCTTCTTGTTTACCCTCCACATGTATAGCTGTATTATCAGAGCTAACATTGTAAATTCTACCTGTATTTTACCAAAAAGTACTATCATCCCCTAATGATGCCAGTGTGCCCCAAATAAGCAATAGCAGATGTTGATTTTGTGGCTTTTCATGTAAACACTTGAAAATTACGCCAAGTGAATCATTGTCTTTCTTGTCTGATGAAGAAATAGTAAGAATGAAGTTAAACAAAAATCACAGAACTTTGCATATCGCAGTCTAAACTTGTATCGCACATTTAACGTGATAATGTGAAACATTTCATATAAGTTGTGGTGAAACCATAAAAAAGAATTGTACTTCCTCTGTGTCAGCACAGATTTAGCCTATCTTTGCCGAATCTTTCATGAAACATTTCTGCTTTTCCTCCATCTTTGCATTCGTCTATAGGATTCCCAATCCCACAATGCAAGGCTCAAAACTTTTCAGAAGTTCAAGCCACTCGACCATTTACGAGCATTGATTTCAACCTTCAACATTTGTATTTGAGTACATTCTTTAATTTGGCAAAAGAAATAACTTTGATTTACTGATCTGTGAAACCTACACTGTTAGTTATTGTCCCCTGCAGCTTTAAGCACATGTTAGTCCAAAGTCTATTTCTTCTGAAAGTATTCTCATGTTGACAAAATCATTCTCCTCTCCGTTGTCACTTAATCTTGCTCCTGTGGATTTGCTGTTTTTTTATGCTTATAAATTATTTATAATATGCAGTAACGCAGCTCAATATAGACATATTTTGATTGAAATGAAATTGTAAAAGAGCCATACGGGGTTGAAGAGCTCTGTGGTCAGACCCAGATAGTTGTGCAGGGCGAGGAATGTGACTCTCTGCAGACGCACCATTATTATCTACAAGCAAAGGACAACACTAAAGTCAGAGGGAACATCCTTTAAATATAAACATGCACATTTATTCGACCTCTGGATGTTGCTTTACCTGGACGACTCGAACCAGAGTTTCAGGATATTTTTCAAAGATGGACTGAAATGACACAGCTGGAAGACGGAGGACGGTAGAAGGCGCTCCAGCCCTCGCAGACACAGTCTTGTATGGAGCTGGGTGGCCCTGAAAAGCCACAAACACAGTGTGTGTAGGAAGAAAAAACAAAAAAGTATTACTATAAACAACAATCTATACAAGTGAATTAATTTAACGTGTCCTCATTACATGTATTACAAATACAAAATATTGTCTATAGCAGTGGCTCTCAAACTTTTTTGGCGCAAGTACCCCCTTTCTCTTATTTCTGAATCCAAGTACCCCCTACAACATTTTACTTAGAAAACTATTTAAAAACAACTATAGAGCATAATGATGGAATGAATGAGTAATGACACACATTTGAAAGAATCTCATATTGTAATGTACAGTAAATAAGTGGAAAGAACCAGTATTTACTGCAGTGGTTCCCAACCTTTTTTGGATCTTGATATCAAGAATTTCTGGCGACCCCAAAGACATTTTTTTTATCGAATTAGTTTTTGATCATGTTGGAGCTCCGGTATTTTAGTTGAACTAGATTCACAAAGTGAAAGTATAGAAATACAGTTGTTTAAGATTGTGTTTTAATTTGAAAAAAATTGAAATCTAAAATTTAAAAGGATTTTCAGAAATTTCAGGCGAGCCCACATGAGGTCCCGACCCCAAAGTTGAAAAACATTATTTAGTGGCTACCGAATAGATTTATTTCTGTATTTCTAATTTTCCTTGCTCTCTCTCTCTCTTTTAAGTACCCCTTGTAGTGCCGTCACGTACCCCCATTTGAGAAACACTGGCCTATAGTCACACAATTTATCAACACTTTGAAATTAGTTTTTAAAATAAAGACTTCTGGAGGTATTAAAAAAGGGCAGTCTAAACCTGGTCCTGAAGGGCTGCAATCCTGCAGGTTTGAGATGTTACCATGCTCCTGCAAGGAGAGGCTCAATACCACGCTGTCTGCAGGATAGCAGCCCTCCAGGACCATTTTTAAAATGATTTGAAACTAAAATGCACACCCTTTCTCATCAAAACACAAGTTTTCAGGTAAAGTTTGCAACAGATGAAGCTGTAAAATGAGGAGTTGCAGTTTACTGAGCTGTGTGATGAAATGAGGGACAGTGATATGTACTTTGACACCCTATGAAGGAGAACCCGGATAAAAGCAACAAGACATACCGTGATGATGTCCAGGATACTGAGTAAACTGTGAACGCTGTCTCCTGGTAGAACCTCCTTCACCACGGCGTCGGTGCCATCCTGCAGCAAACAGACAGTTCTCACTACACGGCTCAACAGCCATCAGAAACTGTGTTTTTTTTTCTTCCTGCCTCTGTGTTCTTACGCTCTCGTGAATGCACAGCTCCAGGCGGCCGTCTTGGACCACGTAAATGCTGTCGTCGGTGTCTCCGGGTCTGAAGAGGGCCTCCCCCTGGTGGAGCTGGATCAGCACCATATGACGGCACAGCTCCAGGAAAACTGGCTTCTCAAAGTGACCGAGTACCCTGCAGGTAAACATTTTAACAATGACATGCAGGGTTGGGGTCAATTACATTTTTGATTTACAATTACATCTTCAATGATCAATGTTTCATTACAAATCAATTATGATTACGGTGAACTGCATTTTTTCCAATTATAATTATTTCCCCCTGAAATCAATTGCAATTACATTCTGACTTACTAAAGTTCAAATTCAATTAATCACAATTACTGAGCCTTTACTAAATAACCCCAAAAAACAAAACCTTCCTCTTGTGTTAGCTTTCTGTTAGCATCTCTTATGAAAACTGGTCAGTGTGACCCATGTCTTAAATCAGCTGTAAAATACACAAAAAAATATTATCTATAATCTAATTTGTTTCTCATTTCTTGGTCACATTGTTAGGCTTCCTAATCAATGAAAATATTGGTATTAATGTTCTCGGTGTGGGCATTTGAGCCTTTTTTCGGTCAGTGTACCCCTCTATTTCAATTCTTTTTAAATGGTAAAATGATTCACGTGAGAACTCACAGGAAAAGTTGATCTGAAACATATTTTAATAATCAACTATGTATGTGTAAGCCATAGAACCGTAACATGGTTCACCAATTTTGCGTTTAATTAAATTGTATTACAATTACAAAGTCAATTATCTGGACTACATTACAATTTCAATTATAATGACATAATTGTAATGAATTATTAATACACGAATACAATAATAATTGACCCCATCCCTGATGATATGTATTAATTACCGCTAACTCTCTCCATGCAACTTTAATTGATCTCGTGTACGTTTTGAAATAACAAACAATTTAAAATGACAATATAAAATAACTTTGTGCTGACTGACCTGACGTTTTTCAGCATGTACAGCACCTCAGATGGCAGGTGGGAGTTTTGCACATCAAACTCTGTCAGGTCGGCCTCCAACAGGCTGGATGGAGGCTCCTTTGGCTGCAGGGTGGGGGGCTCCCTCCGAATCCGCAGAATCCTGCAACAAACATTATGAATCTCAAACCAATCAAAAATCAGGACACAAATTACAGTTTAACCCTCCTCTTATCCTTGGGGTCAATTTGACCCCATTCAATGCTTATCGTTCAAAAAAATAAGTAGTGGGTCGTCTTCTGATCGAGAGGTTGGGGGTTCGATCCCAGTACCTGACTATGTGTCGAAGTGTCCTTGGGCAAGACACTGAACCCTAAGTTGCTCCCAGTGGTCAACTAGTGCCTTGCATGTCAGTCCTGTCCCACTGGTGTGTGAATGTGAGAGTGATTGGGTGAATGAGCTGATGTGTAAAGCGCTTTGAGACTGCTTCAGTGTGGTGATAAAGCGCTATATAAAATCAAGTCCATTTACCATTTTTTTTTGCTTCGTATTTCAAGACTTTTCCTAATTTGATGGGTACCATTGATTAAGCATAAAGTTATCATGATGTTTTTTTAATGTGCTGAACTCATATTGCATGTATTGGTGTTCCTGCGGGGTCAATCAACACCTGCCAAAGTAGAACTGATATTTCCCGCGCTGTGGAGGGCTGGGTTTTCCCGCAAGGATAATGGTCGTTCATGCGAAAAAAGCAAATGTAAAAAACTTTGCGTGACAGCCCTTTATCCACGTTGTTCCTCATTATGCTCTGTGTCTATTGCAATCTGCACAAACTCTCTTGAAAACGTCCTCTAGGAAAGGGATGAGGATTTGGAAAAGCTCTTTCACAGTGAAAGTTACGTAGAGGAGAATGTGTCTGAGACAGAGAACTTTATAGTGAATAATTCCAAATATGTTACAAAAAAGGAGATAAAAATAAGTAAATAAATGTGTTGAAAGGGTGGGGGGGTCACCAACATCAATTAATACAGTTAATTATGTGAGAGTCATGAATGTGCACCTGAAATTAGAAAAGATTTGGATGAAAGATTTTCAAGGTACACTAACTTTAAAATTGAAAGTTTGACCTGATGGTGGCACTGCAGGAAAGGTCATATCATCACCACAAACAATAGGGTTCATACTCTTGTAGTCATTAATGATGTCCATAAATTTGAAAAGATTGGATTAAAACTATTCAAGATAGTCATTCTAATTAAAATTTTGGCCTGATGGTGGGGCTAGAGAACAGGTCAAGGTTTCATGCCTGATGCAAAAAACTTGGTCAACATTTTTTTGTGGGGTCAGATTGTCCCCTAATTTACTGCACATTACACAAGTGCAGTAAATTAGATATGAAACACTGCCCATTTTTTTCATCTTCATAAATCCAATAAACTTGTGATGGCAAATATTTGAGGATTCATACCAAGTTCCCTAGACTTTTATGGTGGAATATGCCTGTTCTCCCTGAGCGCAACATGTCCCACTATATATATCATATGACATACTTCTATTTTCTTTAGATCCTAGGTTCCCAAAGTGGGGTACGCAAATTGTCATAGGGGGTACACGAACAAAAATTAAAAACACTGACAACATAAGAAACTAGAATAGAAATAGAACAGTTCAAGATAATGCGAGATTAATGCTAACGCTATTGCTAGGTTAAAGCTAATACTAGCTGAATGTTAATGCGAGGTCATTGCTATTGCTAGGCTAATGCCAGGTTAAAGCTAATGCTAGGTCAGTGTTAATGCTAGGCTAATGCTATTGCCATGTTAATGTTAATGTCATTGCTAGGTTATTGCTTTTGCTAGGTTAATGTTAATGCTAGGCTAATGCTATGTTAATGCTATTGCTAGGTTATTGCTATTGCTGGTTAATTTTAATGCTAACCTAAGGATAATGCTAGGTTAAAGCTAATACTAGGTCAATATTATTATTATAAATAATAAATAAATAATAATAATAATTATTATTATTATTATCTTGTTATTTTATCGAGTTTGCACATTCTAGTCTAACTACTGTTTATATTTATACTTATGTTTATACTTATTATCATCTTTTCTAGTTGATTGTTTATGATTGAATGTTTTCACTATTGGAGAGAGCACAGTTGACTGAGTCAAATTCCTCGTGTGTACAACATACACTTGGCGAATAAAGATGATTCTGATTCTGATATGAATGCTAGGCTAATGCTCTTGCTATGTTAATGTTGATGCTAGATTAATGCTACTGCTAGGTTATTGTCATTGCTAGGCTAATGTTAATGCAAGCTAATGTTAGCTGATGCCAATGATAAGCTAATGCAGTGCGATGCGGGCCAGCACCTGCATCCTCCCTTGCATTTTCTTCAGGAAATGCAAATATTCTAGTTATTATTAATAAATATTATTGCTCAACAGGATAGGTGAAATGCACCGCTACATTGTATATGACATTACATTATTGTGTTTTTTAAGTGCAGGATTAGGGGGTACATGGCTTCAGGTTAAATGTCTGAAGGGTTATGGGACCATGGAAAGTTTGGAAACCACTGCTTTAGATTATATGAGGAGGAGGGAAAGATAGAAACTGCATGGTAAGTGACTGACTTGCGAGCGATGGACAGGACTTTAGTCCTTTTCCTCATTCTCTGCCTTGAAGCTGAGTTTGAGTTCATGACTGGACCTGAAGACAACGTTGAAACCTGCAACACAGCTTCATTTTATAATTTTATTGAGAATCTAAGAATAAATCTGTCAGGGGTTAATATGATTATGAAAACTGACACTGACCTTCCTCATGATCTTGCGACCGTAAAACATCACCTTGTCTCTCTTCCTAAAACGATAGTGAGGGGCCCCATCCTGCTCCCCTGAAACAAAGTGAGGCCCAACAAAATTAGACGTTTTAACACCGAGTGTCTCTGTTGATGCTATAAGAACCATTTGGATGTGTTAAAGAGTGTAAAAAACATCGAAAGCAAAAGTTACTTGTAAATCATCTGATGGTCAACATTAAAAATCAATTATCGCTCAGTTCAGATCAAACTGCTGCAGAACTGACACTATTTCCTGAAAATGCAAAATGAAACTTGTGTGTCCTCTAAACCGAGATGAGGAGTAAAACTGGAGACGATGTAACGAGGGAGTCCTGGACACTAACTGGAGAGTTTGTATCTTCTGTAGAGAAAGAACACCACAGCTCCCAGTATGGAAACGACAACCACAGCCGCGATCAGCATCACCGTCCACTGCAAGGAGAGAAAACACAAACCACACACACATTACTACACACAGGCAGTATTTTAAAGGCTTCACAGTTTGTTTTTATTTCACATGTTGAAGCTTCAGGCTCTGAAACTGTGACCTCACTGAAAAACACATGCATATACGTTTGTTAAATGTTTTTATTGATGTTTAAAGTTGTTAACTGGAACGCAACCAATTGAATCTTTGTTTGTATAGCACTTCTTAATACAAATCATGCAACACAAAGTTATTAACAGCGCTTACTTTACAATTAAATATGTCTAACTTCTAACATTATGCAGAGCTTTTTAACCTGAGTTTTTGGTTTTATTGATAATAAATGTAATTTTGACAGAGGTTTCTCTCTCACAGACTCAGGACCAGTGACATGAAATCACGTTTCTTTAGCTTCAGTTACAAATTGTGAGGTTTCTTTACAAACTACTGGGCTTTTGAATTAATTTAATTTTACTGGGTCTTTGCATAACTTTTTAATCGTGTCTTTCCTCATTCTTTTGGCCTTTTGTTGGCCTAAACTCTGCGCTCTGTCTTGGTTGGATCAAAATCAAATAAAAATCCAATCAAATTGAGCTTTATTGTCATTTTGCCAAACATACATACTGTAGTAGTGCAGACAAGTTGAGAGATCCAGGATCCAGTTAAAAACATACATATCTCCCATACTACACACACATCCCTGAGACGTCTTGTAGTTAATAAGTTAAACAGTATATAGTAGCCAGATTGCATGTATACAACAGCAGATAAAGTGACCTTGTGAATGATAACTGAAAGAGACTAAAAACTAAGTACTAACATCATTGTGCACAGTCCAATTCCCAATTTGCATTTCTACTTGTTAGTTGTCTTTATTTTTCTTTAATCAGCTTCTACAGTGCATAACGCCTGGAACTCCTTAGCCTCTGTCTTCATATAGGACTAATGAATTATTGTGCAACATCATGATTTAAAGTAAGATTTCAGAGGTTTACACTTATCAAAACGTCTCACCCTGCCCCTGTGTTATAGTCTTGAGCTCATTGACAAAGTAATAAGAATAGTGAAAAGGAAGAATCTAAAAGGGTCAGGGTTACCAAATTAGCATCTTGCTGTTGGTCCATAAAGCCCTGCATCCGCTTACTGAGACTCGGGACGAGACTCTGCAACGCCTCAGACACAAAACGTGATCAATAAATCACTGCACGTGAGATAGAGATACGTGAGACACATCTTAATAATTTTAAACATCATCATCATCATCACAGCAAATTATTATTTCAAGCATTATTACATTTCTCATATCATTTAAAAATAACAATTTTGCATAAGTTTTATATGTATGTAATTAAATCAGAGCAAAAAGCTTTTTTCTTTAAATGAAAAAAAAATATATATATATATATATATATATTATATTATATAAAGTGCTACAAAATAGACAGAATTTCTTCTGTCTATTTTGCCACAATTACACTAATATAATGCACCAAAAGATACCATATAGCATCATTTTTGCTATATATACAGTATAAATATATATATATATATATATATATATATAATATTTACATTTGGAAACCTGAAGTAATTTTAGAAATGATGTCCAGATCCAATACTGATATTAGCCCAATGTCAGCAAAAATAACTAAATATATAATTTGTTTTTAACTTAAAATGTATGTAACCCGTTGGTTATTGATAAATGGGTCAGTTTTTCCTCACATCTACTGTTGCTGACTATTATTCTGACCACTATTACTGGATTAAGCCTTTTCTAGCATTCCACACTATAAAATAAATAATAAAAGTATGTGTGAGTTGTGCTGAGCCATACCACCCCTAGGAATTATATATATATATATATATATATATATATATATTTTTTTTTTTTTTTTTTTTTTACCGTTTAATCTTGTGGGAACACAAAGTTACAGAAGTTTAAAATCTGTAAAGATGAAATGTAAGACCAATGTTGAGATAAACCTGTAGCTTTTTAGGATCAGATATTAATGCAGATGAACATGAATAAAAAATAAAAAGGCTCATTTAATCAGATGAAGGTGATTACAGGACCTATATTTTAAAGTGATCAGAATGCACGTCTTAATAATCACGTTGAATCGATCACAACAACAATCACATAGACGGCGTACTGGGTTTATACTGCAGCTTTCCTCATCTTCTTTTTCTTCCATGGCTGGTCTGTCAAAAAGAAACAACAACAAAGACAAACACTGTTAGATAAGAGCATACAGTATACATATATAAATACATGTTAGATTTAAATACATTGCAAGTAGCTATCTGAACCGTAGCTGAGAATACAGATGTAGCTTACCTCCATCATGATATCTAACCACAGTTTGAGTTTCTGCTAACAAAATAGCCATTATAATTGATTTTATTACATTTTAGAGTCCAATTACTTCGCGTAACTCTCGGATCGATTCAGAAAGCATCCATATCTTTTTTTTTTTTAACTTTTATTTCACCAGGAAAGTCATTTCCACTGCAGGAGACATTGTAACTGCACAAAGAAGTGCTGAAACCTGGGCATGTTGACCAGCTGGTGTTTTTTCCAATAAAATCTAAAAAGAAAGTACTGACTTTCTTCATTTATTTGATGTTTTAGGTATATACCTCAGTTAAGTTGCACTAAAGTCAAAATTGGTTTAAAAGCCACAGGCAGATTATATGTTATTTTTTTTTATTTGAAGTTGTTGGCACATGGCATGTTAAAGACAATGTTTTGAGTATAAAATACATTTCATACATAATGTTCTCATGAAGGTGTACAAACTTACAGATTGTTTCTTAAGTCATATATATTAAAAAAAAATTGCAATAATCACCTTATACTTTAATATCGGGATATATCGTATCGTGACCTATGTATCGGGATACATGCCAGGCAATACACACCCCGAGTCATAAATAAATGTATTATTCTCTGTTTATTTTGTTCTTATGGTAATTCTAATTGGATATTCTTCCACTGTGTGTATTTTAAATGACTTTTTGTTTCTACTTTAGACTGGTTCATGACAGAAGTGTCCACAGAGAATGGCTGTCACCACAAATGTGGGTTAAAGATCATCTGCCTCTACTGAGGTCAACATATGTAACCAAACACTGCTCTGCTGTGCACAGCGCACACATACTTTTACTGGAGCAAACTCAACACACTCTGTAAAATCAAGGTATATAAAGCTGACCAGTGTATTATGATGACAGTCACAGTCTGTCTGTTTACCAAAGGTTTCCAAGGGGTGACCTTCCTGATAGTGTTTAACTGCCTGGTTGACTACTAGGCCAAACTCCATTCAAAAAAGATAGTAGTTTTAAGATTGCTTTGTAGGTGGTATGTATTTCGAGGATACTGTTTGAAAATGTTATTTACGGAGGTTTAAACGAAATTGAATAGAATGAGACTATTGAATAATAACAGCGTGGTTCAAGTGAATGCAAGGACTGCCTGTAATATTAACCCCGAATGTTTAAACGAAATTATACAATATGTTTTGATTTTTTAAAAAAATTAAGTTTAGGCTCAGTTGGCTCATTTTTCTACACAACAGTGAGCAAAACTGTTTCTTTACAGGAAACACGAATATCCATTAAAAAGTAGTTCTCATTTTTTTTGTAGGAATAAACCCAGAATGAAAGTTTTGTACGTACCTTTATGGTGTTTTTTTGTGTGGACGGGGCATGTGTTGTTGTGTCACAAGAGTGTGAAGAGACGGAAATTTACCCGATCTGTGTTTCCGGGAGGCTGAAACAAAAAATTCAATTTCAAAAATTATACAATACGGTTAAGTTAAACTATTACAGAGCTGACATTTGGGTGTGTTGATATTCAACATATTGGTATGAGGAAAATCAACGATTCCACCTTTGTAATAAAAGCCAAATAAAACACAATAACTATTTATGAACGTCTTAAAACATTTGATTATTTTCTTGACGCTGGCGTTGCTTTTATTTTGAAATGCAACCTATCGCTGATATCTGAGTGCTTCTATGAGCTTTGACACACTGGACCACCAATCAGAGGACAGTTTGTACGAGTATTCTCTTTTCTGATTGGTGGAGGGGTTTTACGTTCCTCCAATTGTGTCGCATTTTATTTAGTTGTGCGACACATTTGTTTGTACCGTGTGCTCAAGGTGAGAGAAAACCAAACATTTAATTAACTATTACATTATGTGATTTTAGATATCCAAGTTAGTAGTGTTACTAGTCAGTTTTTGAGGTATGTTTGAGTACGTTGTTAGCTTAGCAGAGAGCTGTGCTAGCTTGATAGCTAAACATTAATCGGTGTTTCCTTTATTCGTTAGCAATAACTTTTGCCAAATTATTATAACCATTTATAGTCAAAGTGCGCTAACCTAATTGTTGTTTTATTTGGTTATTTACTCGTTGTTGGCGCCTAAAAGGCAGCAAATGAAAATGTCCTCAAATGTAATGTGGTTGAATCAGGAACATTGTCCATTATACATTTATAACGAGTAATGAAGGTTAGACTTTATCAAGCCATTTTCAAAATTGCAGTAGGCCTTCGTGTTATGTGACTAGGTTATATAAATAAAAAGTGACCTGAGGAAGGTTTCACCAAATAGACACATTTTTTATTGTTATTTTATTAAAAATATTGAAACCCACAACCACGTACGAATAGCACCGGGGGTTATATTAAATATTGTATGAAAAAAACCCAACACATACTGTTTATCAGTTAGGGCTGCACGATTATGGCCAAAATGATAATCACACTTATTTTATTCAATATTGTAATCACGATTATAATCACAATTATTTATTATGTGTGGAAAAATCTGTATTTTTTTAATGTACAGTTTACAGTGCAAAATGAAGCTTTAAATAATAATTATGCTTAAAAAAAATAAATAAATAAATAACCCAAAAGTTAAAAATGTACCAAAGGCTAACGAAATAAATACATTATTACAGAGTGCAGAGCCCGTATTTTAAATGTAAATATTGCTGACGATCAGATTAATTTAATCGTGGCAACCAAAATTGTGATCATGATCAAGAAATGATGAATTGATCTTACCTGTAATAAAATTAAATACCCATATGTTTTCTTGCCCTAGTCAAGAAGAAACCAGTGTGGTCAGGTGGCGACATGGGTGTGCTTTCCACTCTGGTCAGAAGTCTGGTCCGAGGTGCTGACAGGATGTCTGAGTTCACCAGCAAGCGTGGATCAAAAACTCACAACAAAGGTCGAGGCGCACGACCCACCGGACTGAACCTTTCCAGCGGGAAATTTTTGACAATTCCAGCCATGATCCCCGAGTTTGTGGTTCCCAATTTGGAAGGATTCAAACTCAAGCCGTACGTCTCTTATCGGTCCTCAGAAGGAACCGAGGGCCCGCTCACAGCACAGAGTCTGTTTGACGATGTTGTGGCACCTCAGATAAAGAAAGACTTTGAGGAGGGAACTTTCAGCAAAGACAAGCTGGAGAAATATGGATTTGAACCAAGTCAACAAGGAAAACTTTTTAAATTGTATCCCAAGAACTACATACGCTAGTGAAAGACCCATAATGCATTGTCACACGTACTTCCCATCAGTCACAAAAACGATTGATGAGAAGAAACAGATGTGCTTCTTCAAATCAGTTTGATTTAACTGTTGCATATATGTCTTTCTCTCTCTGTTGTTTGGCAAAATAAATAGTTTTCAATATGATTCATACTGAGAAATGTTTCATTATTTTGCATGTAGTGTGTGAGCTAAAAAAAAACATATTTTTTTTTAAACTGTTGCACTGGGTATCTACACATTTTTATCCAAGATTTTACTTACTATTTCTGTGTAACTCAGTCTTATTTCTATCAAACATATTATCAGCACACAAAAATACTGCAAAAATACCCAGTTAGTAGAATAAAAGTCTCCCTAAAAAGAAGACGGAATAATCCTCAAACTACATATAGTACATTTGAAATGAAACTGCTCATAAGAAAATGAAATGTCAAGGATTATTTTGTAAATACCCTTGTTTATTTCCATAAAGATAGAATAGAATTAAATAAAGTGTATTGCTATATGTACATGTTAAAAAAGAACGGGTACAACGGAGTTCTTGTGCATGTCTCAGAGTCAGATTGGGAGAATATTTTTATTTGATTTTTTTAAAAAAAAATCAGCCATGACGGTAAAAGTAAAGGTGCAGAAACGAAGAGAACAGAAAGCTTGTTATACTGAGTTTCCCAAGCTATGATAACTAGTGATTGCAAAATCTGTTATCGCGCCGCTGGTGTAGTGGTATCATGCAAGATTCCCATTCTTGCGACCCGGGTTCGATTCCCGGGCGGCGCACCACTTTTAGTAACAAACATGTGAGATTTTAGCTTTATTTGCAACTTTATTTAATAACACTTTCAATTCACACATGAGAGAAGAAGTGCTGTCATACTAAGGTATTCATAATGTCAGTAAATGTCCCCACACAGACTTGACGTAAAGTACGTAATGTTTTGTGCGTCTCCAGGGCACAGGCGGACGTTGTTGACGCTGCTGACGCTGCACCTCCGCCATCTTCCACTGCCTTTTGTTTGCATCAGACGGACGCTCTGTCTGCGGTGCGCCACAGTCACAGGCAGGGACGGGACGGAGCGCGGAGAGTCGGCCACCGATCCGTCGTCCAACCTCACACATCGGCCGGTTGCTCCAGTTCAGCGCAACACGACGTGTTTGTGATTGAATCGGAGGACGCGGAAAGCCCGACGTAATGGACGACGACCAGCCCAAAACGTTGTAAGTGGCAACGCGGGCTTCGTCTATGTGCTGGAATTAGGCGCTTCGTCTAAATACAGCAGTGTTTCCACGTTGTTTCAGTCAAAGCATGCAAAACGACTGTTTGTTCTGGTTATTGGGCCTTTAGCTTGATACTTTAAGACATTTAACTTCTAGTGATGGTCACATTTAAATGAGCCAATCTAATGCCTACAAGAAGAAAACAGTGAATCTCCATTGATTGTTTATCTTAAGACAAAACAATAAACCAAAACTGAATTGTTAGCTTACGCTAGTTAGCGTGTATTGGTCACGTATTATTATTATTTCTTTAAATAAGGAATACTGTTAATTTGTCAATGTGTTACATATTTTTGACCAACTAATAAGAATGATAAAACGTTCAAGCAACGAGGAAGTGTATTAAAACGAAGCCGAAGGGCCGTGGAAAAGGTGTAATGATTATGATGGTTTCCCGGTTAACTGGTGATGTAATTTTAGGTGCTCGTGCTTGTTTTGCATTTTATGCATTATAAATAACTGCTAGCACGTGATTGCATCTACTAATGCATTTGCCACCTTGTTTTATCACGTTTATGCGATGTGACCTTTAACAAAAATACGCTTAAACTAGGTTAATAAGTTTTTTTATTCCAAATTTATTCACCCACCACTTTTTAATAGCACACAATAACATCATTTTTATAGTTATTAATTTATTTGCGGACAATATATTGTATTTTTTATGTAAACTTTAAACGTATTCCGTAGAGAAATTGGAAACCGGAAGTAGATCACTGGTTGACCAGGATTCCAATAGTTTTGTGACACCAGGCTAGCAGTATTCGTAACTAGCTGGCTGAGTAGCCACGTCAACGCTCAGAGATACGGTTCTGAAGACCACATGTGAAGGGCCTAAAAAGTATCCGCAAACAACTTTTATTACATTAGTAGCCCCCTCTTTTGGTTATGGTTGTGATTTAAAAATTCTAGTTTAAATAATGGCTGTAGCTTCTAGCTAGCCTGGTTAACTAGCCTTTGTTTGCACGCGACTTCCTGTTTGACAAAGACTCAGCAGCATCCCGTCTGTGCCACTGGTTTTCAGGTACGTGGGAAATCTGTCCAGGGAGGTCACCGAGCCCCTCATCCTACAGGTTTTCACGCAAATCGGTCCCTGCAAGAGCTGTAAAATGATAGCAGACGTAAGTGGTTCCCTCTTTTCTACACTATTGGCTGACACTGGTCTGGAAAGCTGTTGTGCTATTAAAGGAGCCTTAGTATTTTACAATATGTGTTCTTAATTTTCCCTGTCTTCAGCAATTATCCTGGCTCACACACATTAGCATTATTAGCATTTTTTTCTCAACAGTGTTTATTATAAATACACGAGAAGAAAAAGAAGTTTCATAAAGAGCATACAGCATAGCAAAAATGCTTATTTAAAAAACAAAATAAAGTCATATATATATTAAAAAAGAAAAGTAAGCATGACTTGAAAACACTTAATATTAGTAACCCATAATAATTGTTATTCCACTTTAATGTGTCAGCTCTCATGTCTCCAAAGCAGGTGCAAAAGAGAATATAAACTATTGATGAACTATTTTAGCATCTGTTTATTTGTCTTTTAATACATTTTAGAAGAAAAACATCTGTGTTGGGCTCCTTTAAAAATTCTATTTTATATAATGTGCAGTTATTAAGAAACTTAGTAGAATAATAGGATAGGTTATCTTATCTAAAAAAAAAAAATGGTTGATACTGTTTCCAGGCACAGACTCCCATGTTTAAATGTTAATTTCTCATATAATGAAGCATCAACCATCTGTGACAGGAGCCGTCTTCTTTTAACCTTGTTAAATAATGAAAATAATATTACATACGATCAGTAAGAAGGTGAAACAGTTTCCCAGCTGGCTCACTAATGTAGGTGTAATGAGATGATTAAGTGTCTCTGGGGAAACTCTGCTGTGTAGATGGACATTATTAGAAAAAGCAAAATAAAAACATTCACATTTTCTGTTGGTATATTATACTACAGCTAAGTAATACATTATAAATGCACAAAAGAACTGACTGAAAAGTTTGTGTTTTTTTTGATCATGTGATCTGTGTCTTGTACACTGCACTGTTGACTAAATATTAGTCCTATTATTTTTTTCTCCCATTGACAGACTGCTGGGAATGACCCATACTGCTTTGTGGAGTTTTATGACCACAGGCATGCTGCTGCTTCACTGGCAGCCATGAATGGAAGGAAAATAATGGGTAAGGTAAGCTATCGTATCTACAGGGTGAGTGGGGATGGGAGGGCGTGGGCTCACAAGAAATGTTGCTTGTGTGGTGTATTTATAAACAAAACAAAACTATGAGCAGATGCTTCTTTACATGGAACACTTACACCTCTAACTTTATACCACGTGTCAAACTCAAGGTCCGGAGGCCAAATTTGGCCTGCAGGATGAAGTCGAAATTACAGAAAATTTGAATTACTTTGTAAAAATACAAAGTAATTCAGTTGTAGATATCTCAGCACTTCAAAATACATAAATTCATCGAATATTGACATTATTTACCAGGGTGCAAAATTTTCCTATGCTTTTATCACACAAGGGCAGTCATTTTTAATTGCAAGTTATTCAAAAAGAAATCTTTATTTTTTTCCAAAATTCTGAATTTTTATTAACATTTTTCCACAAGCTCAAGGAAACTTAAAGATTTGATATTGTCTGTGACTAATGTTGAAATTTCTAGTTTTCCCGCCTAAAATTTGTGGTTCATTTGAGATCAAACTGGTCCCTATTTGGCGCACACTCACACACACACACACACACACACGCACACACACACACACACACACACACACACACACTTCTATTTAGGGATTGCACTTAACACAACATATGTTTCTGATGCTGCAAGGAAACCTAATAACTCCCATCATTGCAATTAATTAATAGAATAAAAAACAGGGAGTGCAAAAATTTATTGAGAAGGAGATTATCCAGTTTATATTTATTTAGATCTGCTTTGTGTCTCATTGGTAGAATGATAAAGAGCTGCTAGATTATGAAGTAATGGGCCAAGATAAGAACCTAAAATAGAAGCAGCCTCTGTGTTCTTGTGTTTACCTTCATTTGGCTTTACAGCACATATATTAGGATTCTTTTTATTAGTCCTTTTTATCATTTAGGTAACAACTCTTTTTCCAGACAGCCTGAGGTCCTTAATCCTTTTGAGTTTTTACAGTGAATGTAAACATACTCCACCTGGTCTGCTCTGTCTGCCCCCTCTCTGCAGGAGGTTAAGGTCAACTGGGCCACGACGCCAACCAGCCAGAAGAAAGACACAAGCAGTAAGTACGAGTGCATCACAAAGGGTGGTTGGTGGTGGTGGGGAGGTGTGTAACGTCACGCACGACGACAAGTCCTACATATAGAAATAAGACGAGAGGTAAAATCCCGCTCGCAGCACGATTGAATTAACTGTTTTTAATCTTTCTCAGCTCACTTTCACGTCTTTGTTGGAGACCTCAGCCCAGAAATCACCACAGAAGACGTCAAAGCTGCCTTTGGTCCCTTTGGCAGGATATCGTAAGTGTCTGACTATAAGGAATACAAACAAGTGTGTTCCTCCATGTTCATTAGCCTCTGATGTTTCAGCGTGCTCCTCAGATTCATAAGGAATTCATTTTGTCCACAGAGACGCTCGTGTGGTGAAAGACATGGCCACAGGGAAATCAAGAGGCTACGGCTTTGTGTCCTTCTTTAACAAATGGGTACGTCTGCTTGTCTTGTTTTAAATATTACAGCGTGTGGCAGACAATGAAGAAAATAAAAACAAATTAAAGTTAGAAATGCCCCAAAAATGAGCAGAATCAGGCTGAAATGAAAATGATGAGCTTGGTTTTTTTTTTTTTTTAAAGCAGAGTAAATCTAAAGTTGTTTACAGAATAAATGATTTTGTTTTGGGGAAAGACATTAAATCAGTCCTAAAAAAGTTCCCACGCTGTGTGTTCACCACCTTGTTTGCACAAGTGTTTGAAATGAGGACAATCTGCTGACACTTTGATTTACTGTATCAGCTGCTCTACACTTGAGATGCTATTAGCATTGGCCTCATGTTTGTCAAGGTTGACATGTGGAGCAGTTAAGCAGGCCTCTTAAATCCCACGGTGCTGCTGTAATGTTTACCACAGCCATCCACAACGCGTGGCTGAGGCTTCATTTAAGGTTGAACAAGCACCCCCCCTGTGAAAAAAACAACAATGGAGCATAGTAATGGAATGAATGAGTGATTTTAAAAAATCTCTTTTCATAAATAAGTGAATGAAACAGTATTTAGTGTTTCTGGAATAGATTTATTTTTATAGTTTTTATCATTTCCGGTACTGATGTGGGACCAAGACTGACCTTTGTATATTCAGTTTATGTTGTAATCAAGATCATTTTGTGCGTTTGGTGTCATTTTGTGTATTTTGTTGTCTGTTCTTTTTATTGTTCAGTATTTTTTTCCCTTATTTTGTGTGTTTTTGTGATTGTTTTTGTGTGTTGGTATGATTAAAATTATTCTCTCTCTGTGTTTTTGGTGTCGTTTTCTATGTTTTTTATTTTGTTGTGATCTTGTGTATTTTACTCTCATTTGGTGTCTTTGTTTTTGTTTTGTGTGTTGCTGGTAATGGTAAGTATTTTAGTCTCTTCGTGTGTGTTTTTGGTGTCACTTTGTATTTTGTTGTTGTTTTAGCAGTCTTTTTTATTATTCAGTTTAATTTTCTCTTGTTTTGTGTGTGTTTGTTTTGTTTTTGTCGTTTGGTGAGTTGCTGGTAAAATTCAGTATAAAACCCCCATATTTTTAATGCTCTTATTTGTTCATTTTCCTCTCTCGCTCTCTCAAGTACCCCCGGTAGTGCCATCGTGTACCCCCATTTGAGAAACACTGTCCTAAATAAGTCTGAGCTGGCAGTACTTGACTGTTTTAAATTTCTGCCAGCTGAGAGCCAGAGGATTGTGCACTACTTTGTGTGTATATATATATATATATATATATATATGTATTCCGAAAACACAGTACAAACATCCCCATCTTCAGAAAGATTTTGTTTGCATTCTTGTCTCAAAGCTAGTGTTACTAACACTGTTTGATGTTCTAACATTTCATTATATTCTCCTGCTGCTCACTGTGTTCCTCCAGGATGCAGAGAACGCCATTCAGCACATGGGTGGTCAGTGGTTAGGAGGCAGACAGATTCGAACAAACTGGGCCACAAGAAAGCCACCTGCCCCCAAAACCACCTTTGAAAGTGAGCTCTCGCTGCTTTGCTAAATGCTTGGTTGATGTTGAGTTCTTGAGTTGGAGTATTAACAACATTGCTTTTGTTATTGGCTGCTAGGTAACTCTAAGCACCTTTCCTTTGACGAAGTAGTGAACCAGTCCAGCCCCAGTAACTGTACTGTGTATTGTGGAGGAGTAAGCTCAGGACTGACAGGTACTACTCATACAGTGTGATGTGATTCTTGTATATAAATAGATGTAGATTTTAGATGAAGGAAAAGTTGTTTTCTGAAGGGTCAAAAAAAAACTGATTTAAAGTGACTTCAGTTGCCTAATGACATCTAAAAAACCATTAGAAGTTTCTGTGGTTTTTCATTTAAACCAGTTACCATTAAAGTAGAAATGTTTATAGTAGAGAAGGTGGGGTTAATTCCGATGCACATAGGCTAATTAAATACATTTCTGCATGTAAACGCATTAAGGTAAATTAGGGATGTTGGTGTGTATACAATTCTAGATGACTGCCTGAAAATGCATTTTTTATTGATTTTTAAGTGATGTAATAATGTATCAGCAGCATTAGGGCTTGGTGGTATGTATGTATATCACTGTATTTTTCTAAATTCTAACGATTTTACAGTAAATTTTTTATTTTTCTTCATGTATAATCAGGTGTTCACAGCATTTGTTAATTTTGTCGAGTATTTAAAAAAAAAAAACAGCACATAGAATTTGACTTGGTAGTCGGTGCACGGAATAAAAACACAAGCTCGCAGCAATGATGATAATAGTGATAAATATAAGGATAACAGATAAATAAAGGATAGAGGATACATATAAGAGAGTAGTAGATTGAGTTAATTCCACACTAGTAGTAATACGAGTTTGCAACAGCAGCCCAATGGCTCTTTGTCCCGCTAGCTTACCTTTAGCATTAGCTTGATTTCTAGCTTTAAATGCTGCATACTCAGTGGTGTGGTGATTTGTTATGGTGAATAAGGTAGCGTTTTGTTTGCAGCTCCACCAGGACTTATTTCTTCATTATAGGAATTACAAATTGCGATCCTTTGCTCTTATTTTTTTGTGTGTATTACCTCCAACATGCTAATCCAACCATGCCTCCTTGTCCGTGAGTGTTGTTCTCCAGCTATACAGCTCAGTCCTAAGCAGCATATTTTCATATAAATGTGTGATACTGTAATATAAAGCATCCAATAAATGATTAATGTCTGGGAGGGAAAAGCACAAACTGCGGCGCATTTAAAGCTACTTGCGGATACACACGCCTACATAAAGCTGCTCTGTTGTTAGACAATGGCGGCTCGGGAAAAAACTTGCACAGTTTGGAAATATTTTCAGCTAAAGAGTGACAAAGTTTAATGGAAACTGTGCAAAACTTTCAGGCTATAATTCAACAGCAGCTGGACGTCGGCATACATGCTAATCACAGTTAGCTTTGCATCCCACAGCTTTGTTTGGGAACAATGTCATGATGTCAGGTTAGAGAATATTTTTCAACAAGTTTACTCGTCTAAATGAAGAGATGACGGTGTGAGGTGTGCGCGCAAGTGAAAAGTTGCGAGTGTATTTTATTGGAGGTGTTTGTAAATCTGACGTATAATAATTACCTGCTAATGATTACATGGCAGCTCCATTTGTATCATGAAGTAGTCAAAGCTTTACTTTGTATTCAGTAACAGGAGGATATTCCACACTTCTTTCATTCTCAATTTCCTTGTTGAATTCAAATGTAATGATTGAAAAATGTAATTTAGAGCTGAACATGATGTCTATGACTCCATGGATATGTTTTTCAATTTTCTGTCATTGTCTCCTTCCCACAGAGCAACTCATGAGGCAGACCTTTTCTCCTTTTGGACAAATCATGGAAGTGCGAGTATTCCCAGATAAAGGCTATTCATTTGTGAGGTATGACGAACACATTTATTTCATTTTTCTTTGAAAATTCATTTTGTGCTGCTTGCATAGAGGTGCACGTTTAGAAGCTCAATAAGTCAAGGAAAAATAATTTTCCTTTGTTTGCAGAGAAAACATTTCTTACATGCCTCGTGTGTTTCCAGGTTTAACTCGCACGAGTCGGCAGCGCACGCCATCGTCTCTGTGAATGGCTCTTCAGTAGAGGGTCACATGGTCAAATGCTACTGGGGGAAAGAGACTGCAGATATGATGAGCTCCATGCCGCAGATGTCCATGCCACAGGTGAGGACATCGTCCACTGCTTTTTATTTCATACGAGCTCATAAACACTAACATAAGTCACTTTCACTCATTCTCAGCACAGCGTGATCAGTAGAAGATTTATAGCCATTGATGTATTAACACTTAATTAAAACATTTATCTAATGGTGCTCTTTTAATATTCTGTAAGTAGTTTAATCACAATACCAGTGTTAATTTTGTGGCCCAAAAGTTTTCATCAGCATCAGCTTATTTTTTATCAAGTGACAATAACTAGACTATGACCAATTTAAATAAATGTAGACGACTATATCTAACAGATTTAGTCAACTAAAACCTTAAAGGATCTATACAATCCTATTTTGGACCTTCCAAAGTCAACTACAGCCACATATGGTTAATATTTAACATTTAGCAAAATAAAAGACTAATTTATTAAGAAATATTACTTATTTTATTTCAACCCGGAAGTTGAGATTGAAACGCACGGTTCCTCTGGAGCGCCACCTCTCACCGTGTGAGTGCCGCCCATTTCATGACGTAGATGTTCTTTGGCCGCTCGCATGCCTTTAGCTCCGAGAGAGTGGGCGTGTATGTTCACTGTGGAGGCGCGGCACCGCCAGCAGGCACTTCCTGGAGGGGGCGGTTCAGACTTTAGTGACGTCACTTAAGTCTGAACCGGAGGGACCGCTCGTTTTTCAGAAGAGCAGCAACACAGAGAGAAGGATTACTGAGGATTTCTCAGAGATGCAGGAAGGAAGCCCAATAATACTTGGGGGGTGTTTTGTGTTTGATAAGAAATTAACATTATAACAAGGTTAAAAGCTAAAAAAGTTGATTTAGCATGATCTAGGACCTATAACTACACTATAACTGAAAAAATCCCGAAATAAATTTAGACTAAAACTAAGTTGCATTTTAGTCGAGAATAAAACTAAATTAAATTTGTCCTTTATTGGGAGAAACTGTTTCTCGTGTTCCTCTACATCCTCATTATAACCAGATCTTCCTGTGTGAAATAAAAAAACATACAACGACACAGACAAAACAACATCTTTGACTTATAAACAACCTCAGTCAGAGATTATACTATAAAAATAAACGGATGACTCCCACTCCTGTTTACGGTTGATAGAAGTTAGCTTACATCATGAACTTCTTACTAAGTGCTAACTTTGATCGCACATGAATTTGTTCATTATATCTATAGTGTATATGTATAGCGCCTCCAGGAATTAGGTGGATAATCTAATATTACCTATGCTGTAAAATATAAGCGTTTAGGCTCCATTACACAAGTAATTGTTCACTAATGACCATAATTTACCATATATATATATAACTAAACTACTACAGGTGTGAAGGTCTAGATAATTAATTGATTGTGTAATCAATAGTTTTGTCAAATTGACCTAAATGATAAATATTGATATCCATCGCCATTTTGCCTTCAATTAACAAATGTTAATTGGTGAGAAAAAATGTTTTTTTCAAAGAATGTTTTTCATGTAAATATCTTTAACAGTCAGGCAATAAAATTTTCAAACTGTGTCGATATTGTGTTTTTATTCTTTAATGTGAAAAAAAAAACATTATTGTCTGATAGCCATCGCAGGCCTCTAAATAGAATCAAATCAAAATCGTAATCGTATCTTGTAAGGCTTTGTGAAATTGGCAAATATCGAATCGTTCTGAAAATCTGTATCGTAAAGGAATGAAATGGGTTATTTACACCCCTGCAAACTACTTGACAAAGATCAAATTCAACAGGCAATACTTGGATTCATATGTTTTAATTAAAAAACATTAGGGATGTTCCGATACAACTTTTTCATTTCCAATATGATGCCGATATCTGCAGCCTTGCGTAACGGCCGATGCCGATATTGATACGATATCGGCATGAATCATAGATACTTTTTTTTTTCCCTCACTCTTTTCTTAAACAAAATAATAGTAATAATTACTTTAGTAGTGTGGAATGTTAGAACATCAAGTGATGTTACTCAAACGGAGAACAATAGTCAGCAACAGTAGGGATGAGAAAAACTGACCCATTTATTATTAATCAATTGGTTACATCATTTTTAACCTTCAACATAATATCTACAGTATTCTACAATTGAATACAAATAAATAAAAGATGAATTGGAAAAAAAAAAAATTCAGAAAATCCGGAATTTTTGTCCGATTCTCGTTTTCAGGCTAATATCGGATCGGGACACCCCTAAAAAACATTGCCATTGTTTAGCCTTAATGCTGAAATTGCGTTGATACAAAATTATTATTGTATTTTCAGCTGATTATAGAATGTGCTGCTGAGATATTTAGGTTTACGTACAATTTAGTAGTAACGAACAGTGAACATTTTAGGGTAACTTAGTTCAGATGTTGATAATTGTGATGTCTTCTTTAAATCACACCTAATTGGTGCTTTCTACCAAGCAGCAGAACAAGATGGGCTTCGCTCCGGCTCAGCCTTACGGCCAGTGGGGCCAGTGGTACGGCAACGGGCCACAAATCGGCCAGTACGTCGCCAACGGTTGGCAGGTCCCCACCTACGGAGTGTACAGCCAGAACTGGAACCAGCAGGGCTTCAAGTAAGTAGCACAATGTGCAAAGAGCTCCTCTTCCTCCACCATCACCCGAGTCCGACTGCTTTCAAGGCCCGGGCAGCAATGGCCATATCTGGCCACAAGAGGGAGCCATGTGATCTCTGTCCTCCATCCTCACCTCCCCATCCTCCCTCTGCTCTTCAATGTTTGCTCATCCTGAGAAGATTGTGAGACGAGGACACAAAACAATCTGAACTGAAGCGGTCGGCTATACTTAGGGTGTCTTTGACATGTGAAAGCTTTTCTGTCCAGATGTTTTTTGTATTAGAACACTTCCCAAAACTTGGAGAAAACCCTTTTTTGGATTTAAATTCTTGTTCAGTTTGAAGTCTTGACGCGACTAAACTCAGTTAACTGGGATGCTTGCTAAGGAGGGATTCGCTGTATGTAGACCTTTAAGGCTCATTCTGTTTGCTTTCATCTGTGTGAAATTATTTTTATTTACCACCCCCCCCCCCCAAAAAAAAAAAAATTAATTTGGTTTAATAAAGGTTACTATTGATCTGTTTGTGAATGCCAGCAGAATGTCACACTTTATCTTTTGTTTTTAGATGATTCCTGTGCAGCACTGTGTGCACTCAAGAGAAATAAAGCAGAGGCCTTCGTGTTTGTTGTGCAGTCGTACTTTATTGATAAGCAGCTGGTTTAAATGATTCAAACACACACGCGCACACAGATGTGCAAGGCTGATGCAACCAAAGGAAGTCAAGTTAAGCCTGACTTGACTGGGAAATGGTCTGATACGGTGCCTGAAGTCAAGATTTGAGTCCTCTAGCTGATTAATGCATTAAATGCATGTTGGCTTAGAAGTAGTTACACCTTCAGGCTTTTTTAGTCTAGTTTGTAGTATCAGCAGATGTAATGTTTTTTTAGATTAGAAAACACTTGCTTTGCCGTGTGTCTACTTGTCTCATGTAACCAATTGATAATTTCCCTCCCCATCGTCCCTAAAGGACATCTTCTGCTTTCAGTTTAATTCCTCTGTTGATTGCTAGCTTAATGTTTACTCAGCCCTTTTCACCCTTTAATAACTTCATTAGCCCTTTTTGTTCCTTCAACTTTTCCAGATCCCAGTTACTCTAATACACACCATTCCTTTTGCTCCCTTTCGCCTCGTCTCCTCTAACCTGCTGGCATTTTGTCTTTCTCTTTCTCTTTCTTTCCCTTCTTGTTTTTTTTTTTGCAGTCACTTACCGGCCAGTGCTGGGTGGACTGGCATGAGCGCCATCAGTAACGGTGGGGTTATGGAGCCTGCACAGGGATTGAATGGCACTATGCTTGCCAACCAGCCTGGCATGGGAGCCGCAGGATACCCAACGCACTGATAAACTGGGCAGGGTGGGAGACTTATGTCACCAATAAACCTCTTCTTATTCGCTGTGCGGTGCCACGCGGTTGCTGTGCAACACCGCCTCCATCTGCGGCAAGACTTAAAACTGGGATGTGGAACCAGAGTTGACGTCTGTGGGATGTAAAATGGATGAAGGGGAAAAAGGGGGTTTCAGGTAACCAAGCCAGGGAGCAGCCATCTTACCCCCACATGGGGATTTTCAGCCTCCGCGGCAGGACTGATCACGAACCAGGGCTCGCACCATTTTTAAATCGACTGTAAATGAGCATAATCTGTAAAGACGAAACTTAGAAATCACTTTTTTTTTTTTTTTTTTTTTTTTTTTTGATGCCACAAAACAGTGGGTTTGTTTCGAAGAAGTCGGACTAAAGTTCTGAATTGTGATCTGATGCTGGATTAAGGAACTGAAAGCTGTTCATGCGCCATTCTCTTCCTATTGGATTAAAATAAAAACAATTGCAGGGATTGTTGCCGCTTGCATTTCTCTGAGTAAATATTGCAGTTTTAACAAAATTGATAACCAAGAAGATTTTTGTTTTCATTCCACTTAATATCCTTAGACAGTCTCATATCTTTCATCTCCACATGTAAATAACCATTTATGTACAAATGCTCATGGTAATTGTGGGTGCTTGCTTTTCTTTATGTTTTGATAACTTGGCACCATAGACTGACGACGTCACAGTCAAAACTATTCTTCCGTGCAGGGATATTAAGGCATTGCCATGCAGTGCATCCTATAAAATATTAAAATGTACCAGATTTCAAACTCCTGTGATGTTTTTTTTTAATTATCCTATTGAAATGCCAGTATTTTCTATAAAATGAGCAGCGTCTTGCTTCCACCACACTTTCGCTCTCCACTTATTTTTCTTTGTTTGCCAGAGAAATGAAGAGGCCTACATCTCAACTGTTGCCTTACGGAGCTGGTTTTCTCTCAAAGTTCCTCTTTTGAATTGGGCGGTGCCTCCGGACAGTTTGAGTCTCTTTGATTTAGAAAGGTTTTAGCCCTTTAAGCCCATGACTCTGCTACTGTAATCAATGTTTTCTTGCTTTGTCCAATTAAACGGCGAATGCACCTAAACCTTACCGTGTCTCTGTTGTTTACATCTTGTATAAATTTGAATTCAACTTAGGATTGTAGTGATAAATATTTATTTGCATGTTTCGTTTTTTTCAGCTTCTGGTGTTAGTGCCTAAAAATGGCTCTTTCTCATGAAAGTTAGAAAATTAATCTTAAAAAAGCTGTATGAGTGCAAACAAAACTGCATAGCATCTTAAACATCACTAACCCTTGCTTGTCCTGTGTCAAAATAAACTGTTTATTATGTCTAGGGGGCTTTATTAGGTGTTTAATATGAAAAAGTTTAAAAAAAGGTCAGTCTCTAGTCAGCCAAAGGTTGTTTTAAAGGGAATATTATCATGTGCAGTTTTTATTGTTTTTGAACTTTAAAGAAGGAAAAACTTTCAAAACAAACACAACTACACGAAAAACAACAGAAACTAGAGTATTTGCATTCCTGAGGAAAATGCAAATGAGGATGCAGCTGCTGCCCCGATGTTGCAATGCATTACCTTAGTGTTGTATGAGCATTACCGATAGCTAGCATTTGCCTGTCCCCTCTGGCTTCATTAGAAGTAGCTTCCCCATCATTTCTCCTCTGACTTCCAGAATCACCTCAACTCCAACAGTCAATTCAAACCCTTCCAGTCTGGATTCTGTTCCCAATGTACAGAAAAAGCCCTACTCAAAGTCACCAATGATCTCCTGCTCTCCTCTGACTGGCCATCTCACTATACTCATCCTCCTTGACCTCAGCACAGCCTTTGATTCCATCAACTTTGTTACTATTCTCATCTCTCGCCTGAAAACCTCCCTCAACATCACTGGCTCTGCTTTGGCCTGGCTCCAGTACTACCTCACCACCCGACAACAGTTCATTCAAATCAATAACTGCTCCTCCATCACTGCTCCCCTGTCTCAAGACGTCCTCCAAGGTTCGGTGCTTGGTCCTCTCCTCTTCATCCTCTATCTTCTCCCCCTTGGCTCCATCATCCGTCGACACAGTCTCCATTTCCACTGCTATGCCAATGACATTCAGTTACATCTCTACTAAATCCATCACTCCCACCACCCTCTCCACCCTCACCCACTGCCTATCAGATATAAAAGTCTGGATGAAGCACAATTTCCTCGAACTCAACTCCAACAAATCTGATATCATTATTGGCCCCCAAAACATCACAAACTCCACTCAGAATTTCTCCATTCATCTTGACCAGACCACTCTCACCATCCCCTCTCATCTGCAACCTTGGCATTCCCTTTGATCAAACACTCTCATTCCAACATCAATCACATAATCCGGTCTGCTTTCTTTCACTTAAAAACATCGCACGTCTTTGCCCGTCCCTTAAATTTTCTTTTCTGCTGCTGAAACCTTCATTCACGCTTTCATCAACTCCAGACTCGATTACTGCAACAGCATCCTCTGCGGCCTATCATCCAAAACCCTCAATAAACTTCAATACATTCAGAACTCCACTGCTCACTTCCTCACGCACCCATTCCTGTGAACACTTCACCCCTGTTCTTCAAAATCTACATTGGCTTCCTATGCCTCAGCGCATCCAATTCAAGGTCTTACTTATTACTTTCAAAGCCCTCCATAACCTGGCCCCCTTCTACCTCACTGACCTGCTTCATCGCCATTCCTCATCTCGCTCCCTCCGCTCCTCCGTCGCCGACCTCCTGTCCCCTCCCTCCAGGACCAGGCGCCCAACCTTGGGAGACCAAGCTTGCCGCCCCCACCCTCTGGACCTCACTCTCTCAAAACCTTGGAGACTACATGGACCTTTTCACCTTCAGAAAACACCTCTAAACACACTTATTCTGGACTGCTTTTATTGTGTAGCCATTTTATCTTGTAGTTTATCTATTGTTTATTACATTGTCTTTTTACTTTTGCTTCTATGCCTCAGTATTTTTACCTATTGTTTACGCACTGCGTTTTTATCCCTGTAAAACGTCTTTGAGCACAGAAAAAGTGCTATATAAATAAAATGTATTATTATTATTATTATTGATATTATTATTATTATTAATAATAACAATAATAATAGGATTAGCCTAGCATTAACATTGACTATCATTAGCATTAGCCTTGCAATACCAATAGCCTAGCAAAAGCATTGTCACTTGAGGAGCCAATAAATGATTGTAAAAATTAAATTACCTACGTCTTCATGCTGTCTAGCTGAAATATGTGTGTTTTTTTTTTTTTTTTTTTTGTCGTAATACACTAGTAATTTAATTTTTGACAGCCTTTATGCTAACTGCTCGTGATCTTACCTCAAACAATCTAAAACCTAAATAACTCACATAGTAATTTCCCTTCAAAGTGGCCTCAACAGTGTAATATTTGGGTTCAGCATTAAGATAATAACAAGTAACTAAAAACTCCAAATAGCAACTTTTTTGCGTTCAAAAATTGTTCGATTTGTCCCGATAGAGCAAGTATTGGCGGAGTTACAGTAAATTAAAGTAATCACAGTGAGACGTTCAGAGTCCGTAGGAAACCTGTGCATCCTAATTAACATTACGCGCAAAACCTGACGTGAAAGTAAATATATGGTCATGCTACGTAAATATATTATTTTATCAGTCATATAAAACGTTTAGAGAGCCCATATCAATGCATACACATAAAAAAATATATATTCTTGTAACATGATACATTTTGTACGTGTGTACGTGAACGTGACAAGGAGGAGGCGTTATTTAAAAATCACCTGCTGATTTTCAGTTACTCTGCGAGCAGCGAGAGACGGAGACAGACGTTCGGAGAGCTTTGAACAGAGAAAACGTTTACCAGACCCACAGAAAAGTCTCTTTAGAGACTCCTACAAAACCAGAACCAGACCAGGACTTCAGACCAGTACCAGACAGAGAAAGACTTCAAACCAGAGGATAAGTTAAGACCAGGAGGAGACCATGGGGCCACGCATGGCAGAGTGTCCAGAGTGTAAGTCATGTTGAATTATTCTCATCTGATAAACCTACTTTAATCATTAGCATTAAACATGATGGAGCCTAAACATTGTATCATTTAATCGTGAGGTTTGTGTCTTTAAATTAGGTTTGTGGCCTGAGACGTTTGGTTTAAACTTTACACAGGTTTAGGTTTAAAAACGGTCGAATAATTAAAAATAAACATGTATAGGCGTTCAGAAAACTGTGTTAACTCAATGAAAATTAAGAAATGCTGATAGATTTAGTGATAATTTTACTCTGAAGTGAGCGTTTGGGCTGCAGAGGTGTATTTAGTGAAAAAGTAAAAAAATATTTAAGCCCTGATCTGAGGTAGATTTGATTAGAAATGTGTATTTTATTTCATACTTTATAAATATTAGAAAATTGAATGTTTTTTGTGTGTTTTTGTTTATTTTTAGCAGCCAGTGATGTTCAGTTAGACTGGGTGAAATGTAGTTTGCATTGTTTGTGTTTGAATTTTTCTGTGATTCATTTGAATAATGTTGGTAATGTTTAATCTAAAGATTTGATATTTGTAATGTGATGAAATTATATATTTTTTTAAATCACTGTATACTAACCTATTTCTTTATTCATTAAATTACTTTTTAGTTATAGGTTTTTTCCCTGACAGCGCTGGAACGCAAGGCTGGGTCCAGAGCTGGGCAGGACCTCCGGGTTTGGTCCCAGGTTTGCCTGAAGCTCCGGGTTCGGTCCCAGACTGGGCAGAACCTCCGGGTTTGGTCCCAGGCTGGGCCGAACTTCTGGGTTTGCTCCCGACCTGGTACTTGACTCCAGAAGCAGCAGAAGACCTTGAAGAACCAGAAGACCTTGAAGAACCAGAAGACCTTGAAGAACCAGAAGACCTTGAAGAACCAGAAGACACAGACGCCCCTGAGGAGGAGCTTCCTGAGTGGACTGCGTTCTACTTCGACGAGGTGACCCCTGGCTGGGAGACCCCTGAGGAGTCTGCTTGCTCAGCCTCCAGTGACTCTGAAGGTGAGTATTCCCAGGAGTCACCACTTGGACACAGTGTCTCCAGGAAGAGGTACGTAGACGGTTCTGAGGAACCTGCATCGTCCGACTCTGACAGTCACTGTGAGCCTGGGACGAAGAGGCCGAGAAGGGACGACAGCTCTGACTCATCTTAGAGTCATCTGTACTTTTCCTTTTCCTGCTCCTCTCCATCTATGAGCAGAGTTCCCCGTTTGTACCCGGCTTCCTTGTTTCAGGTAAGTTGGCCTTTGCGTCTTGCGAGACGACTGATGTCCCAGGCAACGACTGGTACCGGGACTTTTTTAATGGTAAGGATTTTATTTTTTGTTTCTTTATGACAGGCCACAGTTGGAGTGGTTGTCCTGTCACTGTTATGAAAACATGCATAATATATTAGGTTGAGTTAGGTTAGAGTTAAAAATTAGAGATAAGCTTTTTAATCCCAGCAAGTGAGGACAGGAGGACACATCAACAGAGGACAGAGGCTAAAGAAGACTTCTTTATCAACCACAACAATGTAAGTAAAAATACTGAACACACCTTTACTGTAAAAATAAACTTGACTTTATAATAATGCTTGTAAAATGTTAAACAGGAGCACCAGCATCCACAGCTGCTTGAGGAGGAAACATCAACAGAAAGCAAAACAATTAATGTAAGTAAAGTCTCTCATTAGCACAGAAAGACACTGAAGTAATGTTTAATGTAAAAATAGAGGTGATTTTATACTAATGCCTGTAAAATGTTGGACTGGAACAACAGCATCCACTGATGGAGGAGGAGGATGATGAAGATGGAGGACAGGAGCACCAGTATCCACAGCATCCTGAGGAGGAAACATTACCAGAGGACAGAAAGACTTCTATTCACCAAAACAATGTAAGCAAAAATACTACACGTTTAATAAAAAATAATATGGAGACATTACGCTATACTAATGCCTGTAAAATGTCAGACAGGAGTGCCAGCATCCACTGATGGAGGAGGAGGATGAAGAAGATGGAGGACATTAGCACCAGCATCCACAGCTGCCTGAGGAGGAAACATCAACAGAAAGCAAAACAATCAAAACAATTAATGTAAGTAAAGTCTCTCATTAGCACAGAAAGACACTGAACTAATGTTTAATGTAAAAATAGAGGTGACTTTATACTAATGCCTGTAAAATGTTGGACTGGAACAACGGCATCTACTGATGGAGGAGGAGGATGATGATGGAGGACAGGAGCACCAGTATCCACAGCATCCTGAGGAGGAAACATCAACAGAGGACAGAGACTTCTATTCACCAAAACAATGTAAGCAAAAATACTACACGTTTAATAAAAAAAAAAAAAAATAGGTAGATGTTACGCTATACTAATACCTGTAAAATGTCAGACAGGAGCACCAGCATCCACAGCATCCTGAGGAGGAAACATTACCAGAGGACAGAAAGACTTCTATTCACCAAAACAATCAATGTAAGTAAAGCCTCTCATTTACACAGAAAGAATCTGAATACGTGTTTAATGTAAAAATAAAGATGATTTTGATACTAATGACTGTGAATTGTCTTGTTTGATTGCAGAGTTTTGCTTCAGAGGAGAATCCGACAGTTCCAGATGTTCGTCACCAGCACTGCAGTGTTTACACAGACTGCTTTGGTTTCAACTTTCTACAAAAAACTGTTGAATTTTCAACTCACTTTCCATCTGAATCCAAGCTCATCTTCATCACTGGGATGTTTCTTCATCAGTTCTTCATACAGACTGACACAGCTCACACATGGAGAAGATGATTTATGGAATATGACATTTAGATTTTTCCTTTTCTCAACAGTATGATGCATACATCCCAACCCAAATTTCATGCATTTTTTTGGCTTAACTTGAGCCAATTTCCATCAATAAATTGCTAATGTATTATTATTATTGACTATTACTATTATTTTACACCAGGTTTTTGTCATGGTTCATGATTATTTATTGATCCTTTACAATCTAATGGTTCCCAGTGCTCTCCCAGTAGGTGTGACGTGGACATCTGCACACATGTAATGGTTTATAAATGAATGCACTCGTTCATGTGTGTAGTTATGTGTGCTAAGCATAACTACATACATATATATATTGTACAGTATAATAAAATGTTATTTCTTGTCTATACAGTGTGAGTATTTATTAGTGGAGTACGTATACCAGGCTTAACTCTAACTACATTCATCCATGAACCCTCAACAATTCATTTGATTTAATTTAATTTTGAACATAAACAAAACAACAGTGTATTTACTACAATGAAAATGCTAATAATAGTCATTTAGAAAACAATCAAACAAAGCAAAGTGAGAATAAATGATTAAAATCCTGCACGTGAAGCCTGTACATGTTCAAAAAGGAGTAGGAGGAGATAGAAACATATGATTCTAACCCTTATACTAACAAATAACTTTAGGCTTTAAAGTGAGGCAGTAACAAAGCTTCACTTCACTAAATTTGGCCCTCAAAGAGTTGTACATTTCAAAATGTTACCCCATGCTGTGAACAATTCCTGGTGGGAACCCTGATTATGATTTATATTTATATATACAGTATATGTTCATATTCAGTCTACTATAGGATGTTTTATGTTCTGCCTTATATATTTGTTGTTTCAAGGGCTCTTACAGAAAAAAAACTAGTAAATAAATGAATACCAAAAGCAGAAACATCTATTAGGAGTAAATATTTTTTTACTGTATTTTTTTAAATATCATTTTCAAATAATCAAGCCACTTTAGCCCTTCAGGATGTTAGTTGTTGTTAGCTTGTTTAAAATAATTTAGTTAGTTTAAAATATGGCATTAAAGGCTTGTTTCTTGTTCTGTTTAGATTGTTAAAAAAATCATTTTCTTTTAGTCTTGGTATTTTATTTTTTAATAACTTTACATGGTTTAATGTAGTTTAAACTAAGAATTTAAACTTGTGCCGTTTTGCTTCTTTTTACTTTAAATGAGCCCAAAAAGTTATAGATTTATCATATTTGACTTTGTGTTGGATTTCTTCTGTTTCAGGATTTATTTCATACGCAGTAACACATTTTTTCTGTTTAAAAAAAAAAAGTTTTTTAGCCAAAAATATATTTTCACAGGAATATGTTTATTTCAAGTTTCATTCATCCTGCTGTGATATGTAAAAAAAAAAAAATGTTTGGGTCTCATTCTAAAAACACAGGAACCTCATCAACGAGAGAGATACTATATATACGTTTCTTAATAGAAAGTGTTTCAAAGTGTCAAACAAAAAAGGTCCACAGTGCTTCTAACACTGACAAGGGCAACTTGTGGCTCAGGGGCCACATGTGGCCTTCAGTATAATTTTGTGCAGACCCAAAGTAACTCTACAAAATAACATAAACCACAGCAACACAAAATTACACAAAATGACTCTAAAACTTTAAAAAAGGACAATAAAAATTCACAAAATGACAATAAAAATCAGCCAATCAACCCACTACAAAGACATACGAAATCACAAAAAAAAAAAAAAACAGAAAAACACAAAATGACTACAAAAATAAGTTTAAACTAGACAAGACCTGTATTTGAAAGGCGAATACGTATTTGGCAATTAACAATTGGCAAAAATAACAACCTGTATCTGGATTTGTTGACAAGTTATATAATGCAGGAAAAACAGAAGACTGACCTTGACCTTAAATATGACCTTGAGCAAAGGTCAAAGCACACAAAATGACTACAAAAAACAGAAATATCCACAAAATGACAACAAAAAAATGACAATAACAGCAAACGCTACAGAATGACTCGATGAACACACAAAATGACATAAAAAACAAAATGAATCCAAAAAACAGAAAAATACATAAATTGTCCCGATAGAGCAATTATTGGCGGAGTTACAGTAAATTAAAGTAATCACAGTGAGACGTTCAAAGTCTGTAGGAAACCTGCGCATCCTAATTAACTTTACGCGCAAAACCTGACGTGAAAGTAAATATATGGTCACGCTACGTAAATATATTATTTTATCAGTCATATAAAACGTTTAGAGAGCCCATATAAATGCATACACATAAAAAAAATATATAATCGTGTATCTTGATACATTTTGTACGTGTGTACGTGAACGTGACAAGGAGGAGGCGTTATTTAAAAATCACCTGCTGATTTTCAGTTAGTCTGCGAGCAGCGAGAGACGGAGAGAGACGTGCTGAGAGCTTTGAGCAGAGAAAACGTTTACCAGACCCACAGAAAAGTCTCTTTAGAGACTCCTACAAAACCAGAACCAGACCAGGACTTCAGACCCGTACCCTACAGAGAAAGACTTCAAACCAGAGGAGAAGTTAAGACCAGGAGGAGACCATGGGGCCACGCATGGCAGAGTGTACAGAAACTTGTATTAACAGATACATTCTCAAGTATGCGGGTAGAACAAAATGCAGGTGAATTCACATTATTTGCACCTCTCACTGGAGTTTGTAGTAACTCAACTCTGGGTCTACCTCTACCCCTACCAAAAGAAAATACCTCTGTGGGAACTTTTTGTCTTTCCCCTTCATCCACAATAAATGTCATTTTGCTTTCAAGTGTTTGGTAGTTCACAAAAGGGAAGGTTGAACCTTTAAGCAAAACCGATCTGATGATATTTCAGCTGTGTGTATGAATGTCTTTTTTTTTTTTCCTAAAAAAAACCAAACCCGCGGACTCTCGACGTGATGACAGCAACCTCCGGTGACCGAGCTGACGTTGATCCACTGCTCCAAGAACCACGATAAAGGGCTGAGCGATGTGAATCCGGGTCACGGCACCACTGTAGCCGGCATGTCTGCACTAGTCGACTAGAATCCTTCTGCGTTGTGTTGAATGAATTAATGAGCTGAGCCACAAACAGGGGTTTGCCATTCCGGAAGGTGATTTACTGTGTGAAACAAAATAACATCAGTACAGCCACTCCACATTTCACATCCCACAGAAATCTCCTGACTACTTCCTCACTGAACTGAGATTTTTACTAATTTATCAATTTGCCAAAAACATGGTTGAATAATTTACAAATAAATTCCTCCCATCCTAGCAATTTCACATTTTTGCACGAACAATGAATAATTCACAAAAGATACACATCACATGAATCAAAATAAAATAAATAACACATGTAGTGTACAATATATTGTCTACACACCTGTGTGAAACAAAATAACATCAGTACAGCCACTCCACATTTCACATCCCACAGAAATCTGCAAAAAAAAACAAAGGAAGAGGTGCCACAGACATGTGAGACTGCACTAGTGAGCTTACATACACGTGCTAACAGGAAACTTTTCTAAGTGCTGGACTAACATTAAAAAACGCAATTTCACCCATAAACTACTAACATAAATGATGGCAAAGGCCTTATAAAGTATAAACAATGTTTAAATATAACCTAAATAAAGTATTTGTTGAAAACTAACATTTCAACCAGGGGAGCTGATACAGCTGCTTACCTCCTGACTGCTTCCTCACAGAACTAAGGTAGGACCCACGAACTCACAGGAAGTAGAGTCACCGCCAAAATAAAAGTCTTCAGATAAAACATTTCAAAATAAAACCATAAAACCAAATACACCTTTTTTTTAAATCAAGGCCACAGGATTTTGGTGAAATCGATCAATAAGACCACATAGGCTACACATGGACCTTTTCACCTTCAGAAAACACCTCTAAACACACTTATTCTGGACTTGCTTTTAATGTGTAGCCATTTTATCTTGTAGTTTATCTATTGTTTATTACATTGTCTTTTTACTTTTGCTTCTATGCCTCAGTATTTTTACCTATTGTTTACGCACTGCGTTTTTATCCCTGTAAAACGTCTTAGAGCACAGAAAAAGCGCTATATAAATAAAATGTATTATTATTAATATTATTATTATTATTATTAATAATAATAATAATAATAATAATAATAATAATAATAATAATAATAATAATAATAGCATTAGACTAGCATTAACATTGACTATCATTAGCATTAGCCTTGCAATACCAATAGCCTAGCAAGAGCATTGTCACTTGAGGAGCCAATAAATGATTGTAAAAATTAAATTACCTACGTCTTCATGCTGTCTAGCTGAAATATGTGTGTTTTTTTTTTTTTTTTTTTTGTCGTAATTCACTAGTAATTGAATTTTTGACAGCCTTTATGCTAACTGCTCGTGATCTTACCTCAAACAATCTAAAACCTAAATAACTCACATAGTATTTTCCCTTTAAAGTGGCCTCAACAGTGTAATATTTGGGTTCAGCATTAAGATAATAACAAGTAACTAAAAACTCCAAATAGCAACTTTTTTGCGTTCAAAAATTGTTCGATTTGTCCCGATAGAGCAAGTATTGGCGGAGTTACAGTAAATTAAAGTAATCACAGTGAGACGTTCAAAGTCCGTAGGAAACCTGCCCATCCTAATTAAATTTACGCGCAAAACCTGACGTGAAAGTAAATATATGGTCATGCTACGTAAATATATTATTTTATCAGTCATATAAAACGTTTAGAGAGCCCATATCAATGCATACACATAAAAAAAATATATATTCGTGTATCATGATACATTTTGTACGTGTGTACGTGAACGTGACAAGGAGGAGGCGTTATTTAAAAATCACCTGCTGATTTTCAGTTACTCTGCGAGCAGCGAGAGACGGAGACAGACGTGCGGAGAGCTTTGAACAGAGAAAACGTTTACCAGACCCACAGAAAAGTCTCTTTAGAGACTCCTACAAAACCAGAACCAGAACGAGAACCAGACCAGGACTTCAGACCAGTACCAGACAGAGAAAGACTTCAAACCAGAGGACAAGTTAAGACCAGGAGGAGACCATGGGGCCACGCATGGCAGAGTGTCCAGAGTGTAAGTCATGTTGAATTATTCTCATCTGATAAACCTACTTTAATCATTAGCATTAAACATGATGGAGCCTAAACATTGTATCATTTAATCGTGAGGTTTGTGTCTTTAAATTAGGTTTGTGGCCTGAGACGTTTGGTTTAAACTTTACACAGGTTTAGGTTTAAAAACGGTCGAATAATTAAAAATAAACATGTATAGGCGTACAGAAAACTGTGTTAACTCAATGAAAATTAAGAAATGCTGATAGATTTAGTGATAATTTTACTCTGAAGTGAGCGTTTGGGCTGCAGAGGTGTATTTAGTGAAAAAGTAAAAAATATTTAAGCCCTGATCTGAGGTAGATTTGATTAGAAATGTGTATTTTATTTCATACTTTATAAATATTAGAAAATTGAATGTTTTTTCTGTGTTTTTGTTTATTTTTAGCAGCCAGTGATGTTCAGTTAGACTGGGTGAAATGTAGTTTGCATTGTTTGTGTTTGAATTTTTCTGTGATTCATTTGAATAATGTTGGTAATGTTTAATCTAAAGATTTGATATTTGTAATGTGATGAAATTATATATTTTTTTAAATCACTGTATACTAACCTATTTCTTTATTCATTAAATTACTTTTTAGTTATAGGTTTTTTCCCTGACAGCGCTGGAACGCAAGGCTGGGTCCAGAGCTGGGCAGGACCTCCGGGTTTGGTCCCAGGTTTGCCTGAAGCTCCGGGTTCGGTCCCAGACTGGGCAGAACCTCCGGGTTTGGTCCCAGGCTGGGCCGAACTTCTGGGTTTGCTCCCGACCTGGTACTTGACTCCAGAAGCAGCAGAAGACCTTGAAGAACCAGAAGACCTTGAAGAACCAGAAGACCTTGAAGAACCAGAAGACACAGACGCCCCTGAGGAGGAGCTTCCAGAGTGGACTGCGTTCTACTTCGACGAGGTGACCCCTGGCTGGGAGACCCCTGAGGAGTCTGCTTGCTCAGCCTCCAGTGACTCTGAAGGTGAGTATTCCCAGGAGTCACCACTTGGACGCAGTGTCTCCAGGAAGAGGTACGTAGACGGTTCTGAGGAACCTGCATCGTCCGACTCTGACAGTCACTGTGAGCCTGGGACGAAGAGGCCGAGACGGGACGACAGCTCTGACTCATCTTAGAGTCATCTGTACTTTTCCTTTTCCTGCTCCTCTCCATCTATGAGCAGAGTTCCCCGTTTGTACCCGGCTTCCTTGTTTCAGGTAAGTTGGCCTTTGCGTCTTGCGAGACGACTGATGTCCCAGGCAACGACTGGTACCGGGACTTTTTTAATGGTAAGGATTTTATTTTTTGTTTCTTTATGACAGGCCACAGTTGGAGTGGTTGTCCTGTCACTGTTATGAAAACATGCATAATATATTAGGTTGAGTTAGGTTAGAGTTAAAAATTAGAGATAACCTTTTTAATCCCAGCAAGTGAGGACAGGAGGACACATCAACAGAGGACAGAGGCTAAAGAAGACTTCTTTATCAACCACAACAATGTAAGTAAAAATACTGAACACACCTTTACTGTAAAAATAAACTTGACTTTATAATAATGCTTGTAAAATGTTAAACAGGAGCACCAGCATCCACAGCTGCTTGAGGAGGAAACATCAACAGAAAGCAAAACAATTAATGTAAGTAAAGTCTCTCATTAGCACAGAAAGACACTGAAGTAATGTTTAATGTAAAAATAGAGGTGATTTTATACTAATGCCTGTAAAATGTTGGACTGGAACAACAGCATCCACTGATGGAGGAGGAGGATGATGAAGATGGAGGACAGGAGCACCAGTATCCACAGCATCCTGAGGAAACATCAACAGGGGACAGAAAGACTTCTATTCACCAAAACAATGTAAGCAAAAATACTACACGTTTAATAAAAAATATGTAGACATTACGCTATACTAATGCCTGTAAAATGTCAGACAGGAGTGCCAGCATCCACTGATGGAGGAGGAGGATGAAGAAGATGGAGGACATTAGCACCAGCATCCACAGCATCTTGAGGAGTAAACATCAACAGAAAGCAAAACAATCAAAACAATTAATGTAAGTAAAGCCTCTCATTGGCACAGAAAGACACTGAACTAATGTTTAATGTAAAAATAGAGGTGACTTTATACTAATGCCTGTAAAATGTTGGACTGGAACAACGGCATCTACTGATGGAGGAGGAGGATGATGATGGAGGACAGGAGCACCAGTATCCACAGCATCCTGAGGAGGAAACATCAACAGAGGACAGAGACTTCTATTCACCAAAACAATGTAAGCAAAAATACTACACGTTTAATAAAAAAAAAAAATTGGTAGATGTTACGCTATACTAATACCTGTAAAATGTCAGACAGGAGCACCAGCATCCACAGCATCCTGAGGAGGAAACATTACCAGAGGACAGAAAGACTTCTATTCACCAAAACAATCAATGTAAGTAAAGCCTCTCATTTACACAGAAAGAATCTGAATACGTGTTTAATGTAAAAATAAAGATGATTTTGATACTAATGACTGTGAATTGTCTTGTTTGATTGCAGAGTTTTGCTTCAGAGGAGAATCCGACAGTTCCAGATGTTCGTCACCAGCACTGCAGTGTTTACACAGACTGCTTTGGTTTCAACTTTCTACAAAAAACTGTTGAATTTTCAACTCACTTTCCATCTGAATCCAAGCTCATCTTCATCACTGGGATGTTTCTTCATCAGTTCTTCGTACAGACTGACACAGCTCACACATGGAGAAGATGATTTATGGAATATGACATTTAGATTTTTCCTTTTCTCAACAGTATGATGCATACATCCCAACCCAAATTTCATGCATTTTTTTGGCTTAACTTGAGCCAATTTCCATCAATAAATTGCTAATGTATTATTATTGACTATTACTATTATTTTACACCAGGTTTTTGTCATGGTTCATGATTATTTATTGATCCTTTACAATCTAATGGTTCCCAGTGCTCTCCCAGTAGGTGTGACGTGGACATCTGCACACATGTAATGGTTTATAAATGAATGCACTCGTTCATGTGTGTAGTTATGTGTGCTAAGCATAACTACATACATATATATATTGTACAGTATAATAAAATGTTATTTCTTGTCTATACAGTGTCTGAGTATTTATTAGTGGAGTACGTATACCAGGCTTAACTCTAACTACATTCATCCATGAACCCTCACCAATTCATTTGATTTAATTTAATTTTGAACATAAACAAAACAACAGTGTATTTACTACAATGAAAATGCTAATAGTAATTTAGAAAACAATCAAACAAAGCAAAGTGAGAATAAATGATTAAAATCCTGCACGTGAAGCCTGTACATGTTCAAAAAGGAGTAGGAGGAGATAGAAACTTATATGATTCTAACCCTTATACTAACAAATAACTTTAGGCTTTAAAGTGAGGCAGTAACAAAGCTTTACTTCACTAAATTTGGCCCTCAAAGAGTTGTACATTTCAAAATGTTACCCCATGCTGTGAACAATTCCTGGTGGGAACCCTGATTATGTTTAATATTTATATATACAGTATATGTTCATATTCAGTCTACTATAGGATGTTTTATGTTCTGTCTTATATATTTGTTGTTTCAAGGGCTCTTACAGAAAAAAAAAAAAACTAGTAAATAAATGAATACCAAAAGCAGAAACATCTATTAGGAGTAAATATTATTTTTTTACTGTATTTTTTAAAATATCATTTTCAAATAATCAAGCCACTTTAGCCCTTCAGGATGTTAGTTGTTGTTAGCTTGTTTAAAATAATTTAGTTGGTTTAAAATATGGCATTAAAGGCTTGTTTCTTGTTCTGTTTAGATTGTTAAAAAAATCATTTTCTTTTAGTCTTGGTATTTTATTTTTTAATAACTTTACATGGTTTAATGTAGTTTAAACTAAGAATTGAAACTTGTGCCGTTTTGCTTCTTTTTACTTTAAATGAGCCCAAAAAGTTATTGATTTATCATATTTGACTTTGTGTTGGATTTCTTCTGTTTCAGGATTTATTTCATACGCAGTAACACATTTTTTCTGTGTTTAAAAAAAAAAGTTGTAAATGTTTCCTTTTTTTTTAGCCAAAAATATATTTTCACAGGAATATGTTTATTTCAAGTTTCATTCATCCTGCTGTGATATGTACATTAAGAAAGATGACACACAAATTTACCTACATCTTTTTTCACCTTCAAGTAATAGAACACAAAAGTCCTGTTGGTAGGTTTTGTTGTTGTTATAAATACTGTAATTTCTCATGAAATGCACTAAGTGACAGCAGATCTCATTATATCCTCAAAGGTTTGCAATGATTCTGTAAAAAAAAAGGGGGCCACATGTGGCCTTCAGTATAATTTTGTGCAGACCCAAAGTAACTCTACAAAATAACATAAACCACAGCAACACAAAATTACACAAAATGACTCTAAAACTTTAAAAAAGGACAATAAAAATTCACAAAATGACAATAAAAATCAGCCAATCAACCCACTACAAAGACATACGAAATCACAAGAAAAACAAAACAGAAAAACACAAAATGACTACAAAAATAAGTTTAAACTAGACAAGACCTGTATTTGAAAGGTGAATACGTATTTGGCAATTAACAATTGGCAAAAATAACAACCCGTATCTGGATTTGTTGACAAGTTATATCATGCAGGAAAAACAGAAGACTGACCTTGACCTTAAATATGACCTTGAGCAAAGGTCAAAGCACACAAAATGACTACAAAAACAGAAATATTCACAAAATGACAACAAAAAAATGACAATAATAGCAAACGCTACAGAATGACTCGATGAACACACAAAATGACATAAAAAACAAAGTGAATCCCAAAAACAGAAAAATACATAAAACAACAACAAAAACACACAAAATCTGTTGTTTTTCTCAATATTAATGCTCAGCTTTGTCATTATTCTAAATGCTGACATGAATGTTGATGATGTGGCCCTCGGATCAGAGGATCACATTGTTGTGGCTCTGACTGTGAGAACAGTTGCCCTTCTCTATTCTGAATTGCGCCCATTTTCACTCTTCATCGTCCTTTAAACTGCCCTCATTTTATCCCTGATTCTCATCACGTATTTGCTGCCTTTGTTCAGTCTGTCCCTGTTCGCATAGTTTCTTTAACTTCATACTCATCATCAGGGCTCTCAAGTTTTGAACTCATTTCAGAGTGAGACTTTGGCTGCAGTGGTGGTTAGGGTCAAATCTGATAAAAGACATCAATTCATACAAATAAAATTATTTATTTAACATTTAACATTTCTTACTGCAGGGGTGCTTATCGTGTGTGTGTGTGTGTGCGTTTATGGTTATTGTTGTTTAATGTAAGTGTTAGTGGCAGGTTTTTAGGACTTCAGCACAGGGGAAATGACGTCATTGCCTAGTTTGATTAATTGTCCATTTCCATGTAATTGTAATGGACACTGCAGGAGAACCTGCTTAGAACTACAAATTAACTTTCTTCTGTTGATTCTTGTCTTTTATTTTCTTTATTTTGCCATTGAAAGAGGTCATTACGTCTCAAAATAACTTCACTAATCAATCGATCTTTATTCGTATAGCGCCAATTCACAACACGTGTTATCGTAACACACTTCACAGAAAGCACGTAAAAGACTGTTTATCTTATTACTTCATGACTTCATTAGACCAGAGGAAGGCAACTTTTATCACAGCGGGGCCATAAAAATGTGTTTGTTTGAGCGGAGGGCCACATGATCAACATTCATGTCAGCATTTAAAAAAATGACCAATTTGAGCATTAATACAGGAAAGGACAAAACATTTTCATAGCGATTTTGTGTGTGTTTGTTGGTGACTTATCTAACCCATGTGAACTAGAAGCCCACTTCCTGTCATAGTTTTATTGTGATGAGCCCGCTCTGCCTTTAAGATCCTTTGCCCCTCCCTCTCACTCTTGATTGCTCAGCTGCTGCTGCTATGGCTGCTTTTGCTGTGGTTTTGACATGGTTGACTTTTTGATTAAAAATAATCAGTAAAATAAACCATCCATCAAAGATAACCGGACGGATATGTTCTTCTATAACCCCGACATCTACCCACTCATCGGTGAGTCGATCCACGTTGTAATTTTTATGCATTTTGCGTAATTGTGTCGTGCCAGACTCCATTGATACTCCTGCTAAAATAAGCTAACATTAGCCTTGGAACACACATGGCTAGTTTGATCATTTGCACTTTTATTTAAATAATCTTTTTACTTTGTAATTTATTACCGAAGCCGAATTGTTTATTAGACAGGACTACATTAAGATAATACTAAGCTTTTTGTAGTTTTGACAATTTCTGTTACTTTTTGAAATAAATGCCGAAGTGGCTATGTGGTTTTGAATAGGCTTCGGACTATTGAATGAACTAGATATAGTTGTGCAACAACAAATAATTATTTAAAGAATATGTTGAAGACGTGCATGTTTATAATATGGCTTAACTTTACAGCTAATGATTTTTATTTAAAAGTGCACTTTATTTTTTTTTTTTAACTGTGAATGTATATAATGAAGCTTCAAATTGATTACCTTGATATGGATTTTTCTGCTGTGATTTATAGCATGTATTTATAAATGTTTATTAATTTAACAATGACCAATTGTTTAAGGATGCTAAGGTTTATTTATTTTCTACTTTAAAAGGTACTTAAGCTAATTTTATTAGCTTTTTGACTAATTGCTGTTGGCCTCATTTTATAGGTCAGGTTTTTGTTAGTTCTGGATCACCTACCACTCTCAACCACTAGAAGGCGACCCACCACCCAACCAGTAGGGGTAGGAATATCTGATCTTTTTGTTTCCTCTGACACTCGGATCTGGGGGATTTTGTTTTGTTTTGTATTTCTTTCCCCAATGCGAAAGAACTTTGCGAAACTCTTCGCATTCCAACTCTGCAAAATCAAACTAACTGAACTGAGACACACCAAAGGAAACAAACTATGAACTGAACTTTGACTACTGAGTTCTCAAATAAGAAAATATTGTCTGTGTTTTGTAATTGTATTTTTTGTTTGTTTATTGATTATCTCTAATTATTAATAGCAACTAAATAACATATATACACAATATATACTAACTCCAAAAATATATAATATATATACTAAAATGAAATTATTTTGTCTGTGGCAATTATTTACACACCTTGGCTCAACAGCCGGACCTTTCTCTGTTTACCCTCTTTGAAGTCAGTTCCTGAGCCCCTAGTGCAGGGATCTGCAACCTTTACTCTCAAAGGAGCCATTTTGCCTCATCTCACCTGGATTAAAGTCCTCCTGGAGCCAAAAAAAAAACCTTCTCAATGAAGACAATACAGTGAATGAAATTCTTTACAGTTAAAATGACATAGAATAATGTTTGATTTCATGATTTGATTTATATTGATCATGTAAATGGCAACTTAAAAACAGATTAAAATAAAATGAAATAAATTAACATCAAGAAATAACAACTAAACAGTATTTTGCATCTTCAAATTCTTACCCATCTCAGTTTACATGAACACAATGTTATATAAAGAAGATTATTTTTAGGTAATGTATTTAAAGGGACACAAAAAGTAACTTGAAGTTTGATAACACATGATCATGTGATCAACACATGCTAATTTCTCATTTCTTGCCACACATAAAACATGCATATTTAACCTGCAAATTGGTGGTTAAATGAATCTGTCCCCACACAATTAAAATCTCTATTTTCTTCCAGAATAGTGTTTTTGTTGGTTTAGTTATTTACCAGGGATTTAAAACTTGAGGTTATCCACAGGTGCAGTAAAGTTGATGGTCTGTAGATGTTGCAGGAAGTGAAGTAGGAAGGTGCTGAGTCATTGCACAATGTGATTTATTTTTAGGTTAACAAATTGTTATATCTTGATTTTATTTGTCATTAATCAATAATAGCCTCTGTAGGAAAATAACAACTCTTTATTTCAATAGGTTTTTTTTAAAGCTATAGGGAGCCATTGCAAAAGAGTCAAAGGGCCACATGAGGCTCCAGAGCCGCAGGTTGCAGACCCCTGCCCTCGTGCGTTAAATTTGGCTAGTTGGCCAGGAGCCTTGTTGTGTGAATCATTTTTTTTTTGGTCCGATTTTGAAAAAAGTTAATTATGGATTTTGTTGCAAAATCTGGGATTAGTATTTCACACGCAGTCCTTATCACCGGTGTTTCCAACACTAGTGCTGATGAAGTTCTAGATTGGTTGCGAGTTTACGGTACCCTCAAATTTTTTTGCCCGTTGATGATCCAACAAGCACTTTTAATAAAATCCTGATCGCTGAGTTAGGAGAAGAGTTCATTTTCTGATAAAACAGTTTCTACCTTATAAATACACTTTCAGTTCAGCTGCTGACCGCATGAACTGTGTCACTGCTCTTGCTACTGAGTACGCCGCCACAGCTGGACGCAGCCCACCCACCCCGATTACAAAAGAAATTAAATTGAGGACATACTCAAAACACTGATGGGTCAGATTCAACATTTGTTATTAAGTGGAGCAAATAATAGAAATGATTTTGGAAATGATGATAACGATGAAGAGGAAGAAGCAAAGGTGGACATTAAAACAATACAGCTCGTGTCTGAAACTCAGATGTAGCTGTACCTCAGCCCTGTGAACTACCCTCTCAACTGGGGGCAAGACCTCGACAAAGTCATCCAACTGGACCCACGGGGACTGGTGTTTCACCAAGAGTTTTCCTCTCTCAACAAGGTTTTAATCCTCCGGAAGTACAGAGAGTCGTTGTTGAACATTTCGTCCGAAATACTGACCTGAGTGTTCTTGCTTCTCTCCGTCTCAGCTCGTTTTCTGGCCGAATTCCAAAACCAAGCAATGAAGTGAATTATGAGTCGTGGCGAACACAAATTGATTTGCTGCTTGCTGACCCAAATCTGTCTGCTCTACACGTCACCAGACACATCATTGAGAGCCTGCTGACGCCCGCTGCCGACTCGGTCAAAGGATTGCGCCCTGACACTCTGCCTGCTGCCATGTTACGTGTACTGGATTCAGCTTTTGGAACGGTACAGGATGGTGAGGAGTTGTACGCCCAATACCTGAGCATCTTGCAGGATCCAGTCCAGTTCCAGAGACGAGTTTAAAGAACTGAAAAAGCAAATGCAACAGCTCCAGTGCCAGATGTCTGCCTTTTTGTCTGCACAGAAAAGTCCAGCACAGCCCAAACTAGCACCACGCCAGCCTAGCTGCCCTTTGCTCCAGTCTATAGTCAAACCAAAGCCATGGTACTGCTCAACTGTAGTGAAGATGGCCGTATTTCCTCCTCCTGCACAAATGCCACCAATCCAAGTCTGGTCGAGCAAAAGAAAAAAACACCTTCGCCAAAAACAGCAAACATGGACCAGCAAGAACACTCAGTTAAACTAAAAGCAGCTTATGTGATGGGACACTCAGGAGCTGCCACCACTGTCAGTCCCAAGAAGCCGCACAGTTTACCAGCCCTGCCAAGAGGTCTTGTGGGAACAAAGAACACTGGGTAAATCCAAATCAAAGGGAACCACTTCAACTGTCTTCTCAATACTGGCTCCCAGGTCACTACAGTACCCCACTCCTTCTACATTACCTACCTTGCTGATCATGAGATAAAGCTCTTGAACGACCTGCTTGAAATAGAAGGAGCCAATGGACAATTTGTACCTTATTTGGGGTACATTGAACTAAATATAACATTCTCACCTGATTTTTCTCGGCTCCAACGTCAATGTAGACCCTCTAGCGCTTGTGGTTCCCAACCTGAATCAGTCACAACCGCTGGTACTAGTTGGCACAAACACATATGATTAAAATGGCTCAGATTCTGAAAAACCAGCATTGCACACTCATATTACAGATTAATTATGAAAAATTTGCCTTCTTACCCTGGATTTAACCACATGGAGTCCATTATGAATAAAAGCAGCTACTTCACAAATCAGCCACAAACAAAATGGTTGTAAACTTCTAATCCCTTGAAACTTCATGTGGTCCATTGTGTATCAGCTAGATGTAAAGATGAGGTAGAAAGGTAGTTCACAATGTCAAGATAAGTTACTCCCGGGAATTAAGAGACATCTTCATTCCATTTGTCAACAGAAACGTTGTAGGGGTCATTCCCACCGATCAGATCCAGTTTCTTCTTGTACTGACTTCTCTCAGCTTCTGAGAGTGTCAACATAATCTGTGGCCTCCAATATATTGAGGCCAAACGGAGACGACCTTCGACAATTGTTTAGCACATGGGCTGCTTTCAACGGATAGGATCAAGAGGAAATCCTATGGTCAGAATGGAAAAGAAAAACATATGTGAGGTGTAGAGAAAGTGGGAAAACTGATGCAAAAACAATAAAATCAAACTCAAAATATACTTGAATTATGCAGAAAGACATGGGAATCCAATCCGACTACTATACTATACTAGTTAGTATTAAACTAAACTTCTAGTCCAGATTTAGCTCCAAGTCTGTGTCTTCTAGCAGCTTATACCCATGAAGAGCTCTTTTACCTTCTCTGCCATTGCTTTGTTAGTGTTGATGAGTCGCCTAAAGACAGATTTCCTTCTTGGACGATCTTTCTCAGGAACGCTCCTGTCCATGCTGAGCATTGTATATAACAGATGTATTTCTACTGAAGCAAATTCATTCTTCTCCCTTAGTTGTTTGAGTTGGAGCTCAAGGTTCTCTCGCTCTTTTGTGGCCTGAACGCATTGGGCTTGAATGTCGTCGTCTTCGGTCAGCTGAGTTGTTTAATATTGTGTGTTTTAATTTGAAAAAGAGAAATAATTTAATAAAATCAAAAATGTATTTTTAATCAGTAATTTTTTTCAGGCGACACTACATGGGGTTCCTCTGTTGTGCACTGTTCTTAAAATCAACTCTGGTGTTGCTCAAGATATATTCCTGTTTTTTTCTTACAGCTTAGGAAAGATCAGCTTAGGACAGTGCTCAAACCGGAAATTGATACTACATCCGACCTTTCAAAATAAAGTTTCTGCCCTTGTTGAAATAATAATGGAAGTGTGGTTGCAGACTAATGCACTGGGTGGCGCCCTCCGCTTAGGCTTTGTCCTTTGTTGTAGAGCAGCAGTTGTTGTCTGACCTCACTGAAGTTTAACACCCCATCACTCAAGCTGTCATCATGTCAGAGGGGTGTGTGTGTGTGTGAAAAGTACTAGTCTAAAGTACTCAAGTAAAAGTATAGATACTTGAATGACTCTGGTAAAAGTATTGAAGTTGCTCCCTTAAGTAAAAGTAAAAAAGTACATGCCGCTATGTACTTAAGTAAAAAAAAATTAAAACAAATGCCTCTTCAATAAGAAGACCAGGTTTTAAACCAGCAAATTCCATATCTTTTATTTTTTTAAGAACTTGTACAAAACTTGTAGATGGAAACAAGTTAAATGTGTTACCTTTGAACTCCTGGATAATTTACAACTCATATGTCGATGTCAAGAAAAATAAAGGTGCAAATGCTCATTTAAACCCAGTTTAACATTTTTAAAAACTTGTAGTAAACTAATACATGTGAACACATTAAATATGTTACCCTATATGAACACCTGGAAATTAGCACTTAAAGGTAAAAATGTGTAAATAAAATGTTTTAAGAAAAAAAATGCAAATGCTCAGTTAAACCCAGAGCATGTTGTGGCCACAGTAATTCCGAATTCAGGTTTACATGGAAAACCGGTTTATTATATTCTACTTTAGGTCTAAGGGTTAGGAAGGCTTCTGATTGGACAAGGGATAAACGTGACATACGTATCACGTCTATCGCGATAAAACGCTTAAATCGTTTTTTTTTTTGGCTACAACACAAAAGACCACATATAAGAACTGTTTTCACAAATAGTTTATTGCCATACAGTACGTAAAAGTTAAAAAGAACAGGTACAATGGAATTCTTGTGCATGTCCCAAGAGTCAGATTGAAAAAAGTGACAAACAACAACAAATCAGCCATGATCGTATAAGTAGAGGTGAAAAACAAGGAAAGAACAGAAATATACTCTACAAAAAAATTGTGTGTATATATATATGTATATGACCTGAGTTGAATTTACATATTGCACAAAGGAGAGCGTGAGGTAAATTATTTTTCTCTTTCTGACAAAGTTTTTGTACTTCATTACTTGTCACGTCTGGTGTGCGTGCGAGAGAGAGAAAGAGAGAGAGATAATTTATGTTTGTTTTTATGTATTAGTGTCATGCCAGGGAGCAAATCCAGCTCTTCTCGGAGGTATTGGCTCTTGGACAACAACGCAGTCTGACTGGCTGGAATAACAGGCAGCGTAGGGCTGACAGGCTGATAAATGGCTTGTCTCTTCACAGCTGCTCTGCCAGGTTCTGACTGGGCTTTAATGGACAGAGTCGGCTACACATGGAGAGAGGAGATGACTTAGTGGGCAGATTACAGCTGAAATCAATCACAACCACCACACTTGCCTTCTCTTTTGTCTGCCATGCTTCCTGTCACTCTGTAATCTGCATCTCTGTTCTCAGCACAAATCACTTGGTTTCTGTTTTGACAGTTTCACACTAACACCTATGAAGAGACTCAAGAGTCATGGTCTAAGATTAAAAAAAAAAAAAAAAGTTTGTAAGAACTGAGATTTACTGTTTATTTTTCCTATCTCACGTTGAAATATCAATAAAGATTTAAATGAAATAAGTAAAATTCACAGTTATCTGGAACTGAGTGAAATCCTCCTGTTGGCCTTTGGGTTGGACTTGGGTTTCATAAAATATCCAGCAGCTGTGTTTCCATTACCCTTGGAAATGCGCAAAATCTAAATAGCGCAATAAAAATTGGTAATGAAACACCTGAATTTAGAAAAAAGCACTCAAATATCACAAAAAAGTTTTTATGAGGAGGAATTTCAGACGTTTCAATATTGAAATGTGTCGTAAAAGTGTTATGGAAATGCTTTTTCTGAGTAAACATGTATGTTTAGACTGAATAGGAGACCATTTCTTTGCATTTTTTTTCCTAAAGAATTTTATGTTTCCGGAGCGCTTCAAGATGATTACTGTTGTAATTTGCACTATATAAATAAAGTTGAATTGAATTGAAGTATACTTAAAAATCATTACTGCCACATTAGACGTGAAACAACAAAGGAATACAAAGTTTTATTAGGAGGTTCTGAGCGTCCGTCTTCCTGCAGCGAAGTATCGCGGGATCCTGCCCAAAACAACGTTCAATGGAAACACGTTCAAAGCGCAATTATACTTTGTTGACATTTAGAAACATTGCTTTTATTTTGCGAAAATCTGTAATGGAAACCCAGCTAATGTTTAGACAAATCAAAAGCAAGCACAACACTTTAAAATAGTTTTGTACTATTTTCTTCAAACTGAGCTTTTGTGATTATGATAGAGCTGCCTAACTCAATATTATTGGGAGGGATGAAAACGTCAACAAGCTCATTCACTCCAACCTTTCCAACCTTACGGCGTTTGTAATTTTATCCCAGATATCTTTAGTGTTTAAATAGTGTTTATAGTGTTAATATTACACATAATCAGATTCGAGGAGGTGACCAGGGTTTTCCGCTGATGCCACTGTCGGCCCAATCCGAGCACTTTTAAAAACCGATGGAAGCAGCTCAGCGGCAGTAAGGAAGCACGTGCAGTCCCCTCATTTCCACACAGATTACCCCTGGTTGACGATGTAGTTGTTTTAACAACTCTAAATTGTCTTTGAGTTTTTGTTACGTTCCAATAACAAAACCAGGATAGCAAACAAGGAAACTACAGAAATAAGGTTGTTTATTTATGATAACAAAATAAAGACTCCATCAAATCAAATAATAACTGTTGAATTAAAAGAGAGGTTTACAACAAACCTTCAATAAAACACACTACCAACTAGGGATGCAAAGATTCACTCAACTCCCGATATGATTCGATTCACGATACTGGGTTCACGATACGATTCTCTCATGATTTATTTTACAAAATGGGACTGTAGGCAAATGATGACTGAAAAATATTACTTTATTTTTTTTGGGAAAAAAACTAGGAAATACTGTATTATTTTCCTTTTCTTTTTCATTGTCAAAAGAATCCCTTGATAAACTATTCAAAACAATGCAATTTAACTAAAAATAAATCTTGAACGAAATAAATAAAGGATTAATACAAATGAAGAAGAAGCCTATTAATCTAAATTCTGGTTCTATAGTAAACAATGCAAAACTGCATAATAGTTTTTAAAAGTGCAACTGAAAATATATTTTGTGCCTTAACAATTGGACTTAAAAAAAGCAAAAAAAAACCCAGTCATTTCACTGATTTACATCAGATATTTGTTTGGTAACCCAGTGATCTGTTGGCATGCAGAAATTCTTGCAGTGAAGAAGAGATGCTACGCTAGCAGACAGAGCTAATAGAAAAATGTGACTTTTACAGATATTCTTTCGGCGCTAAAGGGGTAAGGAATCATTTATGAACATGTTTAAGAGTATAATGCAGCCAGAAAGAAAGTAGTACCAGATTCCGCCTGCCGCGTACACTGCTGGACAGCCCTCTGCTGTTTACTGCAATTCAATTTTCAAAGTATCGATGTCAATCGTGATACCTATGAATCGATTTTTAACTGCCTTACAATTAATCGTTACATACTTACTACCAACATAAACCCAACAAATAACTACCAACTAAAATTCCGCAAAGGTCGACAGACAATCAGTGGCTGATCAGCACCTGCTCTAGCTGGGCGGGGAAAAGGGCGTGGCCTGCTTGATCAGGAAGGTGGCAGACAGACAGCAAAGCACGTAACATGCTTATAAATAAAATCTGTTATTATTGATGGGACAAGCGAGATTTCCGAGTGTGAAAAGGACAGTATGAGTTCTCACTTTGAAATGGTACATTTACGAGGTACACCATTCACTCAGGTCCATGATTATTTTTATTAAGTTGTTGTTTTTATTCAGTTCACAAATTTGAAGAAAGTGCACAAAATGGACAGGCCGATAAGTGAAAAAGCACTGTTTAGCTGATCGGTCACTGTTGAAAAGCCAGGAAAAACCTGAATTTTTAGCTCATGTGCAGCATTAGCTTTAGCAGCTAACTCGGCGTGTGTGTGTGTGTGTGTGTGTGTTTATCTGTGTTTCCACGCAAGTGACAGCTTGCAGCAGCGGCTGACAGCAAATAAACATGTTTCAGTAATTAACCTTGGCAGGTCCAATGTGGTGCCAACAGCATAAACCTACTAATGACACCATTAGCCCATAATTAAGGCATTATGTCACACTACAACCCCCCCCCCCCCCCCCCCCCCCCCCCACACACACACACACACTCGCACAGGTTGATATTTTTTTAAAATGTATCGCACACATACCAAAAGGAAATAAAGAGAACATGGTCAGTTATAAAGTGTGGTAGAGTGGAACATGGAGGTTTGATTGCTGATCATGGTAGTTTGTGTATGGAAATGTTATTTTTTGACAATGAGTCAAAATTCTCTGCATTAGCCAGACTTGGGACAGACACAAGGTTGTGCCCCCCGTAAGGCTGCATTAAAATGTATTAATTCCTTTTTTCAATTAAACTTTATTTAGTCCCTATAGGTGGTTCGCAACTGACGTCACATGTCCCATGATCCTCTCCGATTCGGTTGGATCCGCCATCCCTTATGTATACAGCTGCATAACAACACATCTTCAATGCCAGATTCATGTGATTATTCTGGAATTTATCAAGGATCAAATATTCCAGGTAAAGTTAGATATCACGGTAAAATAAGAGTGCAGTGGGTTTGACCCCTAACAGCAATTTGTTAAAATTTGAGGACGATGTAGGCATGTAGCAGAGTGTAAATAACACGGACTTCGTAAACTACTTGATACTCATTACAAGTTTTGTAACAGGAGACAGATGAAAACATACAAAAGCCTCTTCTCATACAACTTTTTTTTGTCGGGATGGGTGAGGAATATTGTAATACAAAGTTCTTAACACGATTAAAAACAATGCAAAGGCAGAAACAAATGTACACACACACACACTCATATGCGTACATGCCTGGTAGTATGAAGTGGAAAATCCTGTTTTAAAAACACATACGTCAGGGTAGTATTGGACAAAAAAAACTTAACCTTCACAAAATGCTCTTCATATATGTATGTATTTGTAGCTTGTAGGTTTGATGTCTGGTCTGTGCAGATTTGCGAGCCACTGTCTTTGACGCCTACGAGTTAATCTTTTGATTTCTGGCCCTTTGTCGCGAGCACAATTGTTAGAACACCCGACAACGGCGCACATAACTTTCTCAAAGGTTTCCGTCGTGTTGTAAATAAAAGTTGTCATAAAAGATGGCGGAAGCTAGCGAATCAGAGAGGATGGATACTCTTAGGTGACAGAGCTGTCTCACTGCTTTGTGAGTAAATTACATTGCATCTTACTTCAGATGTCTCAGGTTTCAATAATGCACTATGAAATGGTGATAAGATGCATTTTCACTATGTAATTTACTAGATCTGAATGTGGATGTAGGAAATTATGTGCACAAGTAGGCCTTACTAATAAAGCAAAATCGAACACAATTTTTTGTAACTAGCAGTACTAGTAAAACTTTGGGTTTTTAATAGTAACATACTTCAAGTCTACTCGTAAGGTCTACTCCCACACTAGTACAAGTAGTACTTTACAAGTAAAACAAAATCTTTCTATTCTAGTACTGAGTACACAAAATATCTAACTAGTAGTAGTAGACTGGTTTTGGTCTACTCGTAGTACTAGTTAAGCCAAAATATTAGAAGACCTAATGCAAATAAAGTAGGTGGGATTATAACCAATTCCAGCCCCATGATTGGTTGTAATGTTTTTGTAAGCCAATGACAAACCTAAATGTGCTTTTCCCCGCCCCCTTATTAGCATATAATGTTTACTACTCCTTACACGTTCTGATACTAGTGACACTTTGTTCTTCACTTGTAGCAAGCCTACCAGTGACACTTTTTGCTTCACTAGTAAAGTGTACTAGCGTACTAATTGAGTACGGTACATGTACTCCAAATTTGAGCACTCGTAGAGCTTAAAGGGCCATGTTAAGCTAAATCAACTTTTCTGTGCTTTAAACATGTTAAGTGCTATTTGGGCTTCATACACATGCCCAGTGTTTTTTTCACTGATTCCCTCAATCGTTAGTTAGAAGGTGATTTGCTCCTTTCTTACTGCAGGGTGAGCCCAAACACCTCGCTCCAATTTGATGACAAATTTGACGCGGCACTGAGCTGGAGAAGCCACGCCTCCAGGAAGCTCTCTGCCGTGATTGACATGTAAACAGACACGGCCACGAAGGTGAGCATTTCAGCGTCCTTCGCGCAGTGCTATGTATGTATTTTCTACAGTCTATGTATGTACTGGCGAATGCCCCGCCCCCACCCTCTGTCTCATGTTTATAAAGCACATGAGCTCGGCTGCGAAGTGGGTGGGAGGAGAGCGGGCTGTCGTCTGGCCCTACGTCACCGTGCAGGGAGGAGGAAGTCAGTGCCCTGTCTATAGACACGCCCACTCATGAATATGCATAAGTAGGCCGCAAATCAGCCTGTTTGTGTAGAGTTGCTCAGAAAGTGACTTTTCAGAGGTTAAAACTCTGGAAAACATTCGAATTGGGAAAATAAACCTCAAATACTATGTTTTTGGGGTTCTTAGAACAAATGGAGATGGGTGAAAAATAAGCATGACATGGGAGCTTTAACTATAGTTAACTTGACATCACTGATATCAAACAGCTTACCAAAGTGTTGGGTAATGCTCGCGCTGCACTCACCGCGTTGGATTCCTGTGGTTTTGACATAGATCAATAAGATTAATCTATTGCTTGAGTAATAATGAGTGTTTGAGTTGAAGTGGGAATTAAACACCTGGAAATAAAATAAATGTATTTCAAAACCTTATTCTTTCTATGCGGCCTGGCACCAAATGTTCCATGGACCAGTGCCAACCCACAGCATGGGGGTTAGAGGATTTCTGATCTAAAAAACATCATCACTTCATTTTGGAAATGTCAATCAGCATGAAAGTAACTTTCAGGGTTGCTTTTAATGCTCAACTCAGAGTGGCGATTTTCTTGAAAATAGATATCTATTGCAAGGGTAATATTATTAGCTTTAGTTCAACTGATTTATCTAGTGCATTTAGGACAAACACTCATCAAATGCACTTATGAAATTTAAAGTTATACTTCAAAAGAAAACAAAGCAAGAATTGGAGTTGGTGGAAAAGTGGAAGCAAACAGAACGTCAGTCATAAAATTCTGAGATTGTTGAAACAGGAATGGGGAACCATCTAAAATTCTCATTTAGAGGTTCTTTGCTTAAAAATGAGAATTTATGTTGACTGTTGCAGCTACCAGTTCAGCGCTGCTAAAATCAATAATAATCACATTTTAAAGTTCAAATTGTTCCATGAATGTTTCTTGTGAGCCTTCTATTGGATAAAGTGCTAAAGTTGGTTTCTGGCAGGCCACACACATTCATCATCATGGCCCATTTAGAGACTACTATTTCCCTAACATATGTGTTTTTAGAGAAAATCAATAGATGCACAGGTGGAAAGCAAACCTCGAGTCTGCTTCCAGAAGCGATCATGGTGAATATCTCTGGTTGATTAATGTTTGCATCCTTAGCATTATCTTTATTGTCTAGATCAGGGATGACCATCTTTTATCCGAGTAGGGGAAAAAAAAATGTGATTGTCTAATCCGAGGGTGACTTTTTTTTAAGTCGGTAGTTGGAATAATGACCAATCTGAGCAAAAATACTGGAAAGAATATGGTTTTTGTTTTATTTTTCCATCATTTCACAGTCATTTTGTTGGTTTGTATGTTTTTTGGAATAATTTTGTGTTTTTCTTCTTTTTTGCCATTTGGTGTGTTTTTATTGCAGTTTTGTGTGCGTTTTGGGGTCTTTTTGTGTATTTTTTTTCTTCTGTCATTTTGTGCTGTTGCTTTGGGGACCTCACAAAATTAGACCAAGGGCCGCATGTGGCCCCCAGGCCGCCCATTGCCCATGTCTGGTCTAGTAATGCATTAAATGTGCCTTTAATTTGATCATTGAGTGACCTTATAGGTGCCACATGGTGTTGTAGTCTGTGTTTTTAATGTCATGCATCATTGTATTTGTGAGTTAGTGTGTCTATTGGAAACGTTAATTCTTGTAGAAGAAAACCTGTGGACAAAAGACTTGTCCACAGGTGCAGCATGTATAATCAAACCGAGGGATGTCATCTTTTCATAAAAACGTACTCTGGTCAGACTTTTGAGTTAACTACAGCATTATATCAGCCCTTTGACATGACAGAAAGTTTACTGTGCCAAGTGCTGTTTGGAGCTCCGCCACCTTCTTCATAATTTTGACAGCTTTATTATGTGCTGCTTTTTGTGAGTCACAATCCTGGCATCTGTAAATTGACTCACAGGTGATTTCTGCGGCTGTCACTGTGTTCGTTTGACATTCATGACTGATTTAGTCTGCTCTTTAAGCACATCCATTGTAATAAGTTGAATATCGACAATGTTATGCACTTTAGTTTCCCATGTACACAGAGAGAACTGTGGCTGTCACAATGGCATAATCCATGAACCCCTAACCTTTTTACAACAGAGCACACAAAATCTATTGCACACACAGAAACACGTTTTTGTCATGCTGCATTTCAAACTATTCCAACAATCTCAAATTTACTCCAAATATGTGGCGTTATGTTTGTATAAAGGCCTTTGTAAGCAAAGTAATTTGATCTTCCGTGTCAGTAGGTGGCAGCAGATTGCTCAATAGAACTGCAATATGACGCTTTGTAAACATCAATTTATTATTTTATTTATTTATTTGTTTATTAATGTGCCTCAAAGCATAAGGATTGCTTTCAAAGTCAGGCCCAACATACAGGCTTAATAAACCGACCCATTTATTATATACCTACATAAACGGTGATAATACTGCTTTTAACACATGAATAAACACAGTAGTAAATCAGATCAGTTTAATCTGATCATGGTAGGCGCTTTAGCTGTTCAATAAATTGCAAACTTTTTGGAGAGGCAGCGGGTTTTCTTGATATCTGGACGCTGGTGGTCAATTTCCAGGCTATTATCATCCTTACGGCTCAGGAAAAATGCATTTTTCCAAGTTACTCCCATTAGGTCTTTAAATTCACATTCATGTTTTTAGAATGAACTGAACACATTTGTGTCAGGTTCTGTTTATGGTAGTTTTAGTTGTCTTTAGCCCTTGTGGTCCTCTTTTTCTTCTGTGAGTCTTTGTTCTGTTTAATTTCCATTCTAGTTCTTGTTTCACGTATTAACTCTTGTCTTTGTGTTCCCACGTTTTCCTGCTCATGCATCCACCTCCCAGCTCGTTCCCAATCAAGCCTCCGACACTATTTAGCTGAGTGTTTGGACACAGAATGATGGCTGGTTCATTGTCAATGTTACCTTTTCGTGTCCTGCTGCATTTTGTCCCGTGCTTCCAGGTTTCCTCGTGCCTCCTTGTGCCCTTTTTTTGGATTTGGTTTTTGTTAGTTTGATCATTAAAGTGGACGGGCGCTTTGAACTCTACGCCTGCCTTCTGCCTGATTTCTGTCTCTGCTCTTGGGTCCTCACCTACAACTCAGAAACATGACAATTTGTACTTCCAGTCGTGAAAGGTCACAAGGGAGCTAAATCAAGAATCCTCCAAAATCATTAAAGGCATTTTATTCCATTGGCAGTACCATCATTTCACCATCACCTGTTGTTGGGTACGAGCGGGTGCTTTCAGGCCCAATATTTAGCACCTACCTTTTTTTCCCACTTGTTTATTTGAAAGGGACAGCGCACATTGATGAACAAATGTAAAAAATTAAGAATTGTAAATGTGCCAGAGTTAGCAAAAATGCAAATTTGCATCCGTTGTCCCGTGGCAGGTCAGAAAACAAACATAAATACAATACAATCAGACAATAAACAATACAAAGTGCATGAATATAACAGTTAAGTTAAAGTGCTTAAGTTAAGGTGTGTATTGCCAGTGTATGAGTTATTTGGAAAGTGCACGTTCTGCACTTACTGGCAAGTCTAGCCAAGCCCAAGTCAGGTAAAAATGTGTCGTTGATTGCACTGACTGGTTCAGGACCGAATCTGAGCCTGCGTTCTGACACCTTGCCTCAACCTTCCCTAAAAACTCAACATGTGTCTTTTGTTTTTGTGCAATAAAGCCACAGAGCAAGAAGTAAACATGACAGTCCTTCCTCCATTGCTGCTGTTGGCGGTTGTGTTCATGGTTGTGACTGAGGAAAGGGTGGAGGGGTACTGACCACTGATGGAAAACTGGCAGCAAAAGTTGGTCTGATGAGCGGAGCCACTTGGTTGTGTCGGTATTGCCAAAGGAAATGTGCCATAAGGTTCTACAGTAGAATTTTAAAAATCATGAATCCATCTTAACTCTCTTTGTAAGGAACTGTTGAACTGGTAAGCCGTTGTTATTGTAGGTAGAGGATTATCATTAGGAGAGGATTAATGTATGACTGTTAGGAGTAGAATCCCAACATGTCCCCATTCAACAGCAGAAACAGAATATTTATTTTCCAAGTAGTGGGGGACTCAGACCATTACTCCCAGCATGGAACAGGAAATGATTTATAATCTGTTCCTTTCGGGGTTTTGGTGTCAGCAGGGAAAAGCACATAGTCCCTCAGAATGTGAAGTCCTTCTCACTATAACTCACAGTAAACCACAATGACTTTTTCCCTCCGTGATTACAGTAAAGCCATACACACCCCTTACTGTGCATCTTATTAGCTCAGAAGTATGATGTGAATGTAGATTTAAACATCTTTTAGATGCTGCAGTCCTTTGTGTGTATATACCTGCAAGCAAATGGTTCACACATGCCAACGCACCCACCTCACAGAGATTTGTGTCTGTCAAGGCGTGTCAGCCTCAACACTGACAAGTGTGTGTCACCTCATCATTCAAGCTGTCAGCGGTGCCGATGGGGAGGAGGAGACGAGACCTTGATGAAGGAAGCCTGTTGGCTGGCATTAAGGCCCCAAAACAGCACCCTGTACTTGCACATTTTTATTAAGAGTCGTGGAGAAGTGCTATGTAGGACAAAGGCAGCCTGCGGCTAACTCCCCCTCCCTATTACTGCTGTCTGTAACACCCCTAAAAAAAATCCCCTCCATCTGACTTGACTCATCGCTCATCACGAGCACGGAGAGTATGACAGAGATCCATGGATCAAAGACACCCCCCTCTCGATCCTTAAATTCATCCCGAATGCCAGAGCAAAGGCTGTACGTGTGTGCGTGCGTGCGTGCGTGCAAGGGCAGCAGCTTGCCAAGCTCTTCAACTTGAAGCTTGTGTTTATGTACTTTGTCACTCAGAAAAATGAGACGTGTAAATCCAACTGTCAGTAAAAAAAAGCGAAGATTTCTGACAGTGCCGAGCGTCATGTTCCAGATTTGTATTTTTCTATTTTATTTATTTTTTGCTCTCTCTTTGTCACTTTTGGCTCGCCGGTGTACTGCTGACAGCTTCATGGCTGCTGAAGAAACAGCAGAAGATCTGTACCGATAGAAAGGAAATGGAGATGGGATTTCATGAAATCGTGCTCGGATGGACAAGCAAAACTCAGCCAAAAGTCCAAAGCTGCTGCTTGTCTGTATTTTGCATTACACGCTGAATTTTCATGGATGCTATGCGTGCGTGTGAGTGTAAATGCTCCTGCAGCCATCATGTGACACAGTAATGGAGGGTAAATTGTGTGTGTGCGTGTGTGTTTGCCTGTCGTCAGCATTCAGTGGCCCTGCCACTCAGAAGAACATGCACAGGTTTGACAGCTCCCGCTTTAAAGTGTCACTCGACATTACAGATAAAGCGTCACCACAGAGAGGAGGATGAAAGAGTGGGAGTAGAAGAGGAAAAGGTTGTAGATGTGATCGTGTTTGTAAAGCGTGTGGTTAAAATATTGGCCAGGAAATAGAAAAGTAAGAAAAAAACTGTTTCTTCATCACTTCGTTCACAGCCATTGCACAAATATGGTTTAAGCACTGCACTGGATCCCATGCTAAACTAAACGGCGCCTCATGATGCATATGCAGAGTTTGTTTGGGGGGGGTTGCCCCCCAGTGGTCAAACGTTTTCATTACAGTTTAATACAGTACAATACAATTCTTGATATAATGCACATAATATACAAACATTTTTATTGCCATAAAACAGTGACTGCACAAAATATACAGACATTAATTTGTTGTTCTGTTAAAAATACAAGTTATTTTTTGGCACTCGAGTCATGTGACTTCTTGCGCAATTCTTCACAATGTAAATGGTGAAGCGTCACTGCGCCCACCAGTTCATGCAGCAAAAAAATGACACGTCGATGAAATTAATGTAGTCAACATTATCAATTATGTTACTAATATTTTTTTTAATTATTGCATACGTTACACACATTGTGGTTTGTGCAATTCTCAAGACGGTCCATATATACAGTATCTCATTCTATTTTTTATTTTAGCCGCCCCCCCGGCAAGAATCTCAAACTCCACCTATGTCATGATGCCCTGCAGTGAACAAAAGAGTATTAGTTACAGTACTGTTATTTCTTAAATGAAGTGATGGAATTATAGATATTGGAGAGATTGTCTCAAACCTCCTCCACTGTTCAAATATGGCATTTCTTGTTTCAAAACATGGCTAATCAGATGTAGGTGAACTGCTTCGTTCAGTCAAGGTGACAGTTTTTCAGAGTTTTATATCCAACTTAAAACATTAAATTCCCCTCCTGACGGAACAAAAACCGTTCATCCTCTTTATTCGTTGGCAGATGTTACATTTTCTGCATGTGTACAATCAGTAGATACGCGCTGACTTATTCCTTCCTACACGATGTGGCGAAGAGGTGAATTTCAAACAGCCACTTGTTCTTTTTCTTTGTCTTTGCCCTCTTTCAGCTTCACTTTGGCTGCACATCTCAGCCCCTGCAGGCAAAAACACACAGAAACGCCAGATTTCCTTCACTCCAGGGGAAGGATGAGATCGTTGGGCATGTTTTGTTTTTAACTGAGCTAAACCGTTCAGACTATGCAGCAGCAGTGGTATCAGTATTCTCGCCAACGCTCCCGATCCTGGTATGACTGAAGAAAGACATTTATTTTACTTTAAAGTTCACCGAGATGCTGTATGATCAGTTGTTATTAGAGATGCATGATGTTGGATTTTTGGCCACATCTAAAATGTGTTTTTTGGGGTCTATTTAGTCAGTGATGTGTCACACGTAACAAAACATTAGATACTTGTAGCCTATCCTACTAGTTACTTATCTACTTAAATTTTGTGTTTGAGTGTTAGAGCGTTTTTTCAAGATCCAAGCATTCTGTCATAAAATACAAATTAAGGTAAATCAAGTGAATTCTACTTTGAGATTGATTGTCTCTTTAAATTTACAAGCAATGATGAAGCGTCTATGTACAGTGTATGATTTCTATGAGTTGAATGGCTGACGTCTGATACTTACAGTATGTTAAAGTTAATATCGGCCGATACCGTGCCAATGATATTCTGCGTCACTAGTTGCTATTGGCGAAGACTGGACTACAAGTTTCCAATTTGGTGTCCTTGAAATGGAAAACTGGTTGGAAGAAGGTCAGAACAGGGTGTAAAGGTGCAGTGGTTCTTTTTTTGGATCGTGACCCCATTTTGATATCAAGAATTTCTGGTGATCCCAAAGACATTTTTTTTTTTAATAGAGTTTTTGATCATGTTTGAGCTCAGATGTATATATGTATATATGTATATATATGTATATATATATATATATATATATATAGCTCAGTGACATGCAGTCAGGGTAGGCAATATTTTGATTATTTGTTTTAATTATAATATAATTATAAATTATTTATTTTTCCATTTCCAATAGTCTACAGTACCTATAAGTTTGAAAGTGTCAGCATTTTGTGCTTTTCGTCGCCCAAATTGCTAAACATCGCTATTTTCTGGTACGGCAGAGACGCTGCACAGTCTCACTCTGCTGTAAGGCAGGAGGAGGCCACGCCCTCTCCCAAAAGCACATTGCTGCTCTGCAACGCCCTGCCTACCCAACACTAGTGCTCATGGTACATCACTGATATTACTGCATTTGATATATTTGACAAAGTGAAAGTATAGAAATACAGTTGTTTAGGATGTTTTAATTAAAGAAAATAATAATCATTTTAAGAATCAAAAAATCTAATTTCAGGCGATCCACATTGGGTCCCGACCCCAAGGTTGAAAAACACTGATTTAGTTGCTCCTAAATAGATTTATTTCTATAGTTTGTATCATTTCTGGTCATCTCACGCCTGGGGTGGGACCAAGACTGATACTATTTGTTAATTTTCCATTGTCTCTCTCTCAAGTGCCCCCTGTAGTGCCACAGCGTAACCCTAGGGCAACACGTACCCCCATTTGAGAAACACTGTTTTAGACAAGACAGATTTTCCAAATCTGTTTTACAACTTTTCCACTTAAGAGTTTCAACCAAAAAAGTGATACTTAAAGAGGTTTCGATCAAAACAGACAGACGAAGAAGACGAGGACTGAAAGGGATAAAAGTGATGGATGGGTGGATATTTTATACTCCTGTCTCACTGTGTGGTGATGAGCAGGATTATGATTTGACATAGAGCTGCTTGGTATAGGCCTAAACACACTGACTGACACATGTCTACGGTGTCTGTTAAAAGGTTCTACCAATGGAAGCCAGATAAGTCAATCAGGCTGAGTGAAACAACATGTGTCTGACAATGTCGGCTATGAATTTTACATGAACCCTGCCGCAGCAGTACTACATTTGCCCAGAAGCAGAGTGTGATCCAAGACGGGGGGAGGGGACCTTGTCGGGGTGCGACCTTATAACTTGATCAGACTAATGATTTACGACCTTTGACCTCACATAATTAATTAACTAGCTTACATACCAGTTCTCCACTGGCAGCTGCTTCGCGGAATGATAATGACATTCAACTTCTGCGTCAATTTAGATACTTGGAGAATTTAGCGTGCTGACAGTATGCCCACCCCTCTTTTAGCTGTGGTTCATAACTTATTTTTAACCTAAGTACTCTACTGTCTCTGTTGTGGGTTGTTTATACACTACCGGTCAAACGTTTTAGAACACCACACTTCTAGTTTTTTTACTGAAAATTATTCAGTTTATTGTGTCATTGCATTCTGAAATGAAAGAGCAAATAAGCAATTTGAGTTGAAAAAGAAATCATGGAATCCATGAACAATACTGTTAACCTGATGCTCATGAGGTTCTGGTACCACAATGGCCATGGTTACATGATGTTTTTCAATTCGGAATGAGTTGTTCTGATTTAAATAATTCGGAATTAAAGTGTTCTGCTTTGTGTTTACATGGAAATAGTAATTCCCAAACTGAGGTTTACATGGAAAACCCGTTTATTCGTCTTTAGGTAATTCCACTTGGGTTGGACAGGCTCTGATTGGACAGGTGGAATTATTATAGCATTAGGAATGAACTGTTTTCCAGGTCAGGTTAAAGAGGAATTTACTTTTATTCCACTTTAAAGATGAATTAAAGCTCCCATGTAAACATGGCCAGTGTGTTCCAACACTGCTTTTATGCAGACAGAGGGGGTTGGAAGTAACCAAGAAAAAATTGGAACACCTGTAGGAATTATTAGCACCAGCTTTCAAGGCTTATTCAACCTTCATTGCTGCAGAACAGCTTTAAATTGTTAACCCACTTCGTGTTCCCTGGAAAAGGCCCATTTGTATAATGTATGTATGTATTTATTTGATTGGGACAGTGCATATTAAAGACCAAACATGAAATGCATGCCTGAGTGTAGCCAAAGGCTAATTTCAGTCTGTAGTCTCACAGGCTAGGGTCACACAGGGGTCACAAAACATTGCAGAAAAATTTTTTCATCTACAGTAAGTACATTGTTATCAATGAGTTATCAAAAGCCATATATACAATAATCAAATTATACTTACAAATGCATTCAGCTTCACAACCAGTCATCCATGTTCATATCTTACATAACGTACACATTGCAAAATAAAGAAATGTACAATAAATAACAACATACCCACTAATGTGTGCAACTTTGTTTTTGGCCATGGCTTTTTTTTCAACTGGGCTTTAAATGAACTATATGTAGGACATTCTCTGTGTTAGAGGAAGACTATTCCACAGGTTCCCACCTCGGACAGACATTGTACATTATTTTTCAGTTTTAGGTGAACAAATCTTTTTTTTTTTAACCTCTGGCTGTTCAGTACGTACCTTTGTACCATTTCAAGCTATTCATTGGAATTGCACGGCTTGAATTGCAATAAATAACTGGGAAAATGTGGGTGTTCTAAAACCTTTGTATGTCAGCAGGCTAGTCTAGACCCTCTCCTGTATTGTGTGCAAATGTAATAGGGCTTTAAGCCATTTATTAAAATATTTCTAAATCTTAGTTTATAGATTTTTTTGTTACATTTTATTGTGTTTTCAATGGGGTGAATTAATAGGAGCACATGTATTTTGCACATGTTCCTTATTTCCCAAACGTTGTGTTTATTTAATCCTAGGGGTACAGGCACCTAGAGAGTCAAACACAAGAGTGTTTAAAAGAGCTGGATTGATTGATATCGCACTTGTTCGTTTTTCTTTTTTAACCTTGAAGAATCTCATTGAGCTTGGGAATCTTTTTCTGGAAGCAGGTGGGTTTAGGAAACTTGCTAGGTTGAGCAGATTTTTAAAAGTCAAACCTGGGACAGTAATTTAACCAAAGAACATGACAGATTTCCAAAAGAAACTATTTGCATATGCTTTTATTTGTAATGAAAAATAAATAACGTCTCTTTTTTTTTTTTCTTTTGGATGAAATGTATTATTGCACCGGCTGAACCAAATTAAAAGTGGCCATCGGTCAAAAAACAAAAAAAGCAATATTTTAAGTTAACATAAAATTGTTTTGAATGATTAAAAAAGAATAATTTTTTTTCTTTTCTTTTGGGCATGTTAAAGGAAAAAGCATGAAAGGGAGCGAACAGGTAATATCAGCATCGAGTTGCAAACGCGTAGAAGACTTTTGAGCTTTTTTCATTGGTTTACATTGCAAGCGCTACTATGGCAACTATTGTGATTGACAGCTCACAGTCCACAGACATCACATTTTTAAGCAAAATGCGCTTTCTGAGCCTTTTTTGTCAGTGGCAACAGACCATTTAAACGGGACAAATGGGACAGAGCTTGTGAAAAACCAGGACAAATAAATAGTTTGGGGGAAATCAACCGAGACATGGGGCGGTACTCTAAAAAACGGTATTATCCTGGGTAAATCGGGATGTCTGGTCACCCTACGACTTGCTCAAGGACCAATAGTGATGGCCCACAGGGGATTCCAACTGGCACCGTCCGGTTACAAGCCACTTCCTTAATAATCAGACCTACTGGTTCATTAAAACTGTAAATATGCGTTTCAAATCCAGGATTACATGTACACATTTAATCCCATGCAGCTGCTTATTCTGACTGCAAGAGCCTTTCATTGCTGACATTTGTTGGAATGCCACCAGTAGGATTCAAACCTACCCTATCTGCACTGAGAGGCTGCAATGCTAACCAGTGCTTCACAAAGTGAGCCACAGTTATAATAGATCTAAAGTGAAAAACAGAATCTACAAATTAGGAAGTGATTTGGTAGGCAGGACTTCCTGTGACTACGTGTTGTTTTTAGGTACCCTGGTACTGGATGATTAATAAAGTCTAAATGTGGTCTCTCACATGCCTGCACAATCTCATGTTGGCCAGGCTTTTAACACTCTCAACTCTTTCTTTGCTGCTCGCTTCCTTTTCCTGTTTTTCCACTCCCAATTCCTCCTCTTCCTCCTTCTCATCATCTCTGTTTGGCGTTAATGTGGGAGTGATTGAGGAGGCTGGTATGAGCGGGCTGACAGAGCTCATCTCTGGCCCATGATGCATTGCTTCCCCGTGCCTCCCCACTGCCCCATTACAGCCTGATTAATTGGCCCTGCTTAAGTCAATAACTCATTCGTTAAAAAACAAAAAGCTCTAGTAGAGAGGAGGAGGAAGAGGGGGGGGGTAATGGAGGACAGAGGAGAGGCAAGAAAGTGAATGAGAACGTAGGGAAAAGAGGAAGAAAGGCATTAATAACTGTTGAGATGCTTTAAGGGGTAATCATTCAAGGGTTAATAGAAAATATTGGATACATTTTTCAGTAGTACAAATTGGGCTGCATGTTGAAGCATAAAAAATATCCTAAAAATATAATGTGATTTAATGATAATCTGCTCATTCCTAGACTCAAATAGTTTAACCTGAATAACCAAATCAATATCAAGTGCATTTGATGATCACTACTGATTTATATGAATTCTGCTGTTGATATTCAATCCTAAGTGACAAAGATCTGTGCTGAACAAATATTACAGCTGATCAGATGTTCCCTGGGTTCTCTTGATTATGCATATACATTTTAAATAATTCCTATTATTCATAATATCTTATCTGAGATTATTTTTAATCCTGTTTGATTGGGTGAGTGAAGAATGTGTGGTAAACTATCAGTTTGAGACTTTGAAAGCTATAAATACATTCTCTATCATGGAATACAGTACCTCATGGTAGCTCTAAAGTACAAAAGTAGCTACAAATGAACTAAAACTCTCGAAAAAACTAAACCAATTTTTTTTGAGGTAGCGTGGAACACCCAACTCCTAAATTTGGCAACTTTGGAGCTGCTGAACTCAATTTTAAAACTGCACCCAAAACAAGCCCTTTAATATTATTAGAGCTCCAACCTTTGCAGTTCTTAGTGCAAATAAACAATATATATATATAATATATAACATAGTTTGTTAACTTTTAGCTTGAAAAACCATACAAACATAGTCATTGTACGGTATACTGTACACATCATGCAGGCAAAGTAATTTGTTCCGTCATTTGTACTTGTTTTAGTCATAAAGTAAAACACTGTTGTGATGTTTATTTCTTATTTTATTTAGATCTAATCATTATTAAAAAATAGTTAATAAAACTGGGGAACAAAAGAATAGAAAGAAATAAAGTAAGTACAGTAAGTAGGGCGTGTAATCTGCTGTGGGTTTCTATGGCTGCAACGCATATTCACACACATACACAGGCCCTCTTTATTCAGCTGCACGCCATAGATCACAGACCATGGAAAGCAGATCACACCTAATCATCCCAGACACTCAGATCACCATTCTGATCAAATAACAGCTCGGCGGTAATGTCAACACACAGACACACGCAGATATCCCCTCGCTGAGCGATGGGCTTGTGAGCAGAGCCTCTGTTATCTTTGTTATGGTTTGGAGGGCTGATGTGTTTGACAGCAGTGAATGTAAGTAGCGGTGTTATGACATGTCTGAGCGACCATGAAAAAGGCCAAATACTGTAAAGCCTCGGCATGGCCTGCTTCTCACACCAGCACTGACATGATGCAGATAAGAGCGAATAAACACAATGAAGTGAACTGAACTAAACCTCGTCTGTGACTGTTCACTGAAGAGGCCTTTGTCTGGGGACATTTGGATTCATTCAGTGTGCGCTTGCAGTGCAAAAGGAGGACAGAATAAAGAAGATGGCGTTCCAAATGCATTTTAGTATACACTAGGAATGTGCGATATTTTATCGGCAAGAATGTCATCCCACGATATTAACGATAAATTCCCATGTCGGAAATTAGCGAGTGTCACGGGCCATTTGTTCCTCAATTTAACCAAGAATGCCCCTAAAAACCTTGTTCACGGGCCAAAACTGCCCGTTTGTTGTCAACTTATTATTCTCTGGAGCGGAACGCTGTTCACGGCAGCTCCGTAGCGAAGCCTCTGCGGCAGCGGTGTGCACCACCGCCGCTCCCGCCCCTCAACCCTCACACACCCACAGACGGCGGAGCTCGTTATGGCTACCTAAAGCTGCCAAGCAGCGATACATCATGGACCGCTACCGGGTTAAGACCAGACAACCATCCAACAAAATGAACCAGTCCAAGTTCCTCCATCAGATCCACCCAAAGTTCCACAAACACGGGTGCTGAGATGAACCCGCAGCAACGATTATGAACTGGAAACTCAACTACAGCTAACTATGCTAAGCTAACACACCGACACACAGACTGGGCTATGAGCTAACGCTAACCACTCCATAAGGAATAATAGACCAAGTAAAAAGTACACGTCATTAAGCCACAGATTTGTTTATGGTCAGATTTAACACTTTATGGAAAGATAAAAGCTAACATGTCAGACATTGTGTGAAATAAATGTTAGTTAGCATAATATTAACGTCACTATTCATTCGTCCCAACTTGTGAAACGTAACATATTTTAATCATATTTCACGTGTTCACAAGACAAAGCTGGTCCCATTAGACTAATGTAACTTGAGATTATTACACCTTAATATACTGAGTGATTAAATCATCAGCTTGATCTGGTTTAATTATAGGAAATCAGTTATTTATCAACCATAACTTTATGTAACACATAAGATAAATGAAACAAGATTCAGCAACAGTAAAAACACTGATGGAGTTTTTATTTTTTTTAGAAAATAGTATCATTTTAAGTGAGGAAATAAATGAATTACTTCCAATAACACTAATAAAGTGATCCACATGCACTAATATGGTCCATAAAATATCAGCTCATGAGTTCTTTGAGTCAGCAGCTATTGTAGCCTTTTTTAATGTGTCGAGTGTTGATGTATTCAGATTTATTTGTGTTTGTAAGGAACCTGTTTACACTGTAAGTTGGGAATTGTTTTATTTATTTATATATATTTTTTTGTCGTGATAAATACCAGAAATTATCGTGATAATTTTTTTAGTCCATATCGCCCATCCCTAGTATCCTGGCAAAGCTCATCCACTGATACGCAATCCATCATATAAACACATTAGATGATATAGGCCTAAAGCCCAATAATGAAACTTTGCTACTAATTTGTGTTTGGAGTGCGAATTCAAATCTACACTAGGTTTTGTTTAATATACAGTATGCAGTGCATACAAAGGCCACTAAGATAGATTTCTGTGTCCTTGTGTGTTCTGGTCAGTTTGACACAAAATGTCTCATTTTCATTATTTAGCTCCCGTTTCTGCTATCTGAAAAAGCATCTTTACTATCCTTTCTTATAGACCAGGTGTGTAACTGTTTACACATTCCTCATCCATGTTTTGTGAAAATGAATGTGTATAAAGTCGAAAAAAAGAGATTCCCTCCTCGGACATTTCTTCACATTAGCTGCGTTTCCATTACCCTTGGAAATGCGCAAAATCTAAATAGCGCAATAAAAACTGGTAATGGAAACACTTGAATTTTGCAAAAACACTCACAAAAAAGTTGTTACGCTTCCATGAGGAGGACTTTCAGATGTTTCGGTATTGAAATGTGTTGCAAAAGCGCTATGGAAACACACTTTTTCTGCAAATACACGTCACAGAACGTGACTATGACAAGTCTCTGTGTCAGTAAGGGTTCTAAGACGCCAGCGCACGGAGAAGATGAGTTAAAAGGATTTATTTCTACTGCTCGCTCTCTTACTTTCTCTCTCTCTCTCACACACACACACACACACACACACACACACACACACACACACACACACACACACACACACACACACACACACACACACACACACAGCTCCCCTGCAAGATATATAGCAGGTGTAATTAATCACAATGCTCTACACCTGTGAATAATCAGTAACAGTCCCTCCCCTGAATCACATCCCACACAGCCTTTCCCTACCGTGCTAACCACCCACCACCTGGTCACGTGACGTGAGGGACCTGGTCACATGACCACTTCTCTCTGAGACAACATGATGCGATAAATGTAAACAGAAGAGGAGACCGGGACATTTCTTAGCATTATACACAAAAATTATTACGGGATTAGATTCTGCAGGAGTTGCGAGGCTCGAGCCCAAAACAGCCGTCAATAGAAACACGTTCAAAGCGCAGTTATTAGGGATGTAACAATTCACTCAACTCCCGATACGATTCAATTCACGATACTGGGTTCACGATACAATTCTCTCACGATTTATTTTACAAAATGGGGCTGTACATAAATGACTGAAAAATATTCCTTTATTTAAACAATGCAATTTAACTAAAAATAAATCTTGAATGAAATAAATAAAGGAATAATACCAAATGAAGAAGAAGCCTATTAATTTAAATTCTGGTTCTATAGTAAACAATACAAAACTGCATAATAGTTCTTTTTCTTTTTCAAAGTGCAACTGAAAATGTATTTTGTGCCTTAACAATTGGACTTTAAAAAAAAAAAACAGTCTGTATTGTATTTGCGTCATATATTTGTTTGGACCAGCAGAGGGCGCTGGTAACACAGTGGTCGGTTGGCAAGCGGATATCTTGCAGTGAAGAAGAGATGCTATGCTAGCAGACAGAGCTACTAGAAAAACGTGACTTTTACAGATATTCACGTAATATTACAGATATTGTTTCGGTGCTAAAGGGGTAAGGAATCATTTATGAACATATTTAAGAGTAGAAGGCGGCGAGAAAGAATTAGCAAATTACGCTCGCCGCCAACACCTCTGGATAGCGCCCTCTGCTGTTTAAAAAAGTACTGCGATTAAATTTTCACAGCATCGATGTGAACCTTGATACCTATGAATTGATTTTTAACTGCCTTACGATTAATCGTCACATCCCTAGCAGTTATACTTTGTCGACATTTAAAAATATCGCTTTTCGTTTGCGAAAATTTGTAATGGAAACCCATCTATTGAACAACTACAAATGGGTTGTTGTAGTTTTTTAGCACATGTATTTTTCAGCCACAGGACTCACTCATATTAACTTAATATCTATTTATATGTTGGCATCGCCATTTTGGAGATTTCAGAGATACAGGACTACCCTACGTATTACATCACCTAGAAAATCTATGCTGAAATAGCATTTCAATCTGATGCTTTAGTAATTAGGTGTTACTTGGATGTTATGACATTATTTCCCAGAAGACCAGAAACATGTTGGACGGGTTTTGACGTTTTCAAAAATGCTGTTGGGTGCAGCATTTGGATGCCACTATCGGCTAGATACAGTATTACTACAGATACACACATGACTCTCAGCTGAACAACGAAGACACCTTGAAACGGGTAAACCTTCGCTACCATTGGAACCATTGAATGCCTTCAACCTCATGAAACCATTTGGAGTTTGGAGAATGAAGCACATTCTTATGTCGTCACTACATCACAGTTTGTTAAACATGTCGACCTCCACTTACGTGCATTTAAAGTGCTTTTTATGTTATTGCATATAGCCTCCAGATCGTATCCCAGTCATAAAAGTAAAGGTTACATTATAATAGTCTTTCAGTTAAGCTGACTTTGTCATTTTGGTTAGTATTCTTCTAATGATCATACGTCCAGCATGATTAATTTTTACTAGCGAGGACAGACCAGAATAATTGTCATTTTGAGTAAAATTTAACAAATTCAATTTAACACTTCCAGATGTAAACATAAAGATTCAAATTCAAAGCATTCATCAACAGGTATATACTGTATAACTGAACGATGTCATTTATTTTGTTGTTTTTTCCACAGTATGTTTTGTTTTTTCCTCTTGGAGTAAGCTGGGCCCGTGGGTCAAATTGAATGCTAAATTCCTATATTGGATTTTGCCTGCAGGCCTTTAGTTGGATATACCTGAGTTGAGAGTTTTGTAAGGACTGTAACAGCTATTTTAGACCTAGTGACGTACTGGAAGCAGAAGAATTCCATGTAACTATTTTTAATAAGTAATACCTGTGGGGATAAGGATAAGAAGAGCAGACCAAACCCTTTGTTCTTTCCTGTAATAAAGTTCAGTTGGTCATTATTTTAAACACTTAGGTGGATGTTGATAATGTGGCCCTTGGAACAGATAAAATCACATTCTTGCGGCCCCCACTGGGATAAAAGTTGCCCCCTCTCTGATTTAGCGCAATCATCCCCATCTTCTAATCTTGCAGCAGATAGTACAGACAGCCCGGCTCCTTCCTGCACAGATACAGCCCTACATCACACACTCCCTCTGACAAACAGAGCCAGAGCTGTCACTGCACACATATGAGCCTCGCCTGCCCTCCGAGGAAACACGGCCCAGCTCCAGTCATAAATAATAATGGGATTGGCTACATGACATGTTGAGTGATGGGGCCCCTCTCAGAACTCATTTACATGGCTTTGTGTAGCAATCATCGGCCCCCTAATGTAGCGCTAAGCAAATGAGCCTTTCAGAATATTGTGCAATTTATCGCAAGTCAACTGGCACTGGGCGGTCGCTCTATAAATCACGCTCCAACACATGCCCCCCATGACAGCTAAATCAACATGAAGTAATTGCTTTGAAATGTAGAGGAAGTGTGCATGCAGACTGGACAAAGCTGTGTGTGTGTGTGTGTGTGTGTGTGTGTGCGTGTGTGTTCACCTCTCAGTGACTCTGTAAATGTGACAGACAGATGTTTTGGAGAATTGTGGTGAAAGGGTGAAGAAACATCTGAACATCAGGTGGAGCAGAGTTTCTCTGACCAGCAGAGGGAGTGATAAACTACTGGGACACACACACACACACACACACTCTTACATTCTTAATGAATGATTGACCATCCACTGCAGTGAATGACTGACTACATCGCTTCTGTGCAAAATGTTAATTCTATGTGTTTGTCTCTCTTTTTTGTCTCACTGTGTGTGTGTAGTGTATGTGTGTGTGTGTGTGTGTGTGTGTGTGTGCGTGCGCGTGCATGTGTGTAACTGAGACCGAGAGTGAGTGTGAGTGAGAAAACACAATCCTGTCCATCAGTGTCCATTACCCTGACAGCAAGTGAGATTAATGACCGCAGGGTCAAAGAGAGGCACACTACTCCACCCCATGAGAGCGCGCGCACACACACACACACACACACACACACACACACACACACACACACACACACACACACACACACACACACACACACACACACACACACACCATGTAAGACAAAGCTAACCATTAACAAAACTATTTTTGAATTGCTTTGAAAATTCATATCTGATATACAAATAAACTGTATTCAACTTTTTTCACTTACTGAAACAAGCAGCTCCCCTCGAGCACAAACACACTAATAATACAACCAATAATATCAGAGAAGAAGAAGCAGGGATATTCTGTTACTGTGCAGATACTGTAGGTCTGTAGCATAGGACTTATGAGTTCTCAAGGCTGCCCTTTAGAACCTGACATGGTACTACCCAGATAATTACCTCCATCCAAACCCCACAAAGACTTACTGTATCTTTTTATATGTGAGAGAGGCAGACAAACATCTAAATGTTTGGCTGTTCATCATAGGAATGGGATCCACACAAGGTTCCTGCTGCTTAACAGAAGGTTTTCCTTGCCGCCATGATGAATTCATGTTGGGTGTGGGATACATATGTATGTGTATATACGTATATATGCATATGTGTGTATCCATAAAATGAAGAGTCCGTCCTTAAGACTGCTCTACTGTAAAGTGCCTTGAGATACCATTGGTTATGATTTGGCGCTATACAAATAAAGATTGATTGATTGATAAAGATTGAAATATCCAATGGATCCTTGGTGTCCTCTTACTACTGTAAATCCCTGAGGTATATTGTTGTAAATCTTGACCATATGCTCTCCAACTGAAAATTTGTAGAGAAGACAGAGGTTAAGGTCAACACCAGGAACAGCAAATCCCTCCCGCGAAAGTGACGCAACTACAATTTGGGCTGTTGCTCTATTAAACGCCTGAAGCCTATCAAAGGTGAACATTTCTATCAGGTGGCCAGCATCGAGACACAAGTAAAAGAGGAAAACAGGAAGCTACAGTCAAACAACCCAAAGCAGAGACAAACCCTAGACACCCCTTGCACAATCACCAATGCACCAAAAAGTGGTTATAAAGCCAGAACAGTTTAATGGAGATGGAACCAATGAATCCACCAGCAAAACTCCAATCTAAAGATGGCAGCAGGACACTGCCAGCCATACATTTCTGCAAAGGCCCAAACCGGCTCTGTACCGGTGAAGGAATCTGGAGATATTCACCTTCTAAAGTGCAAGGAACGCAACTTGTGGAAGGATGTGAGGTGGCCCTCGCGGTGGCAAGACTCTAAGTATATTCAAGTTATAAAAGTTTTAATGAACAGATTATAAGCTATAAACGCTTTCACTGTCTTTCATTTTAAAATATGCTAAGTAAACAATAAAGCTATAGATTCATGGAAAAACTTAAATTACCATTTTTATCACTATTGTTTGTAATCATTGCAGACATGATGTATCCACCATATGTCCTGTGATCTGCTGCTAACAAACATTCCTACTGCCGTACTTTGTTGAGAAGATACAGCTTCAGCAACTTGACAATTTACCTTTAACTTGGTTAGGATTCAGAATTGGACATGTTCTCAAGACAAAATAAGTCCTGCAAGCGTGTAAGAAAGGATCAATGGGGTCTCTGTACGTAATATGATGAACTAGTTAAAGGCTTCTTGACTAGCTTCGGTCTAATAAAGTCACTTTGAACAAATCGCTTGAAAAACTGCAGTATTCACAATGCAGGCCACTCAGCGATCTTAATTTCATTTGCATAATGAGCCAGAGCTGATAAGCCACTCATCAGAGCTAATGGAGTGGCTTTCATTAATTAAAACATCTCATTCTCACTGCTGCCTTCATTACAACGCCAGATGGTTGTCATTACACTGCTGTTTGTCAGTCAAAGTCTTAACACCGTGCCATAGAGGGCTAGTTAATATTACTAACAGAGGAGTGCAGGAGTGAATTACTTTGGGGACACGTTTCCCCTGGAGCCAAGTTAAATAAGATCAAATGTGAAATTTGCAGAATGTTCCAGTGACTTAAGCCACCTTGACCTCTCATTGCACACAGGGGTGTTCTACTATGAATCCATTATTCCAATACATGTCATACTGAAGTCTGCACATACACTCTCTAATACTGTGTAGGCCAGTGATGTGCCGTGAGCACTAGGGTTGGCTAGGCATGGAGAAAATGACAACAACTCAGAACAGCCACAGTGAGGAGCATCCACAAAGCCAATCCTTCCTTTTGTACCATTCACTGCGGAAAGTATGAGACATTTTCTGACCTTACCTCTGCTGAATGCCTGGTAGCTCAGGTGTTGGTCTCCTATCTTTTAAAAGCTGTCGTTTTTTCCTCAAAATTAAGTTTTTATTTTTTTTATTTTATCGTCTCTAGGGCTGTCATCCTGCCTGTAGTGTTATCCCGCCCACTCGCTAGAGAACGTAACATCAGCGGCCATGCTCTATCAATTCACTAATGCACTTTGAACGTACGCATTACATTTAGCATAGCATGGTTACGTCCAAAGGCAGCGTAGAGAGCTGCCTTTTTATGTAAATGGTTTTCATATTGGGGAACTGACTGCATGCGCAAACACATAAGAACGCGCTATAGAAACAGAGGCAGAGCAGCAGTGTGCTTTTGGAAGAGGGTGTGGCCTCCTCCTGCCTTACAGCGGAGTGAGACTGTGCAGCGTTTCTGCCGTACCAGGAAATAGTGATCTTTAGTCATTTGGGCTATGAAAACCATAAAATGCTGACACTTTGAAACTTATAGGTACTGTAGACTATCAGAAATTGAAAAATAAATAATTTATAATTATAGTATAATTAAAACAAATAAAATATCAATTCACCCTTGGGTAGGCACTGCCTACCTTGCCTACCTTGACTGTCAGTGGTGGAGGCTACGTCAAACCTTGAACTTTTCCAACTTTATGACACATCCGGCCCAAAATGGCTACAGTACTCCCTATTACTTATATTTTATGGTATAAACATTTACAAAAATAACTTTGTGTTTTTTGAAGAAATTTGCTCCTCCTAGTTGAATTTTGGCCAATTCTCTATGAATGTGGGTTTGTTCTAAAAGACATACACTTGGTCTTGTTGGTGGCTTTTTTGTGATGCTAATCCAAGAGCAGAGTGAAACACTTACTCAATACAGCTGCTGGTTTAAGGCTAAAACTTGCACCACTGTCTACTCTAGTGGATGGTGAAATTTTTTTTGTTGTTTTTACCCCTAAACTGACAACACTTATTGTCTTCCAATACAATTTTGTATATTGTAAATAACAGTATAATATGTATAAATAATATTTTAAAGTAAAGTCTGAGAGGTTACAGGGAAGAGTTGATCCGCTGTTGTACTTAGTTGTCAGCATTACATATCTTTTGAATGTTTGGTATTCAGACTAAATGTGCTCTTGCAGGATTTATTGTAAAATGCTACATTCTGAATGGGTCTGTGTGTTCAGACCAATAAACAAGTCACTTTGGTAAAAATCAAAGCAAAATGGTTTTCAACACCACTGCAGTGTCAGTGGTGATGTCTGTGACAAGTATTCAGGCCTACTTGTACCTGTGCAGTTTTAAATCTTTTAAAACGTGTGTACCCAATGTTTGTTTTTTTACAACCTGAGTGAAAAAAGAAAACAGTTCATTCAGTTATATTTACTTTGTGTTCATCCAAACAGACACTGGTTTTACACTAGGTGAGTACAATCAGAAGTTTAATTGTAAATATCCTGTCTTAAGCTCGAGGTGTCATTAAGTAACTTTAGAATTGTGGTATGCTGTGGGAGTTTTTGATGTAAGAAATGTCTTGCTGCCCCAAAAAAGGTTGAAATGACTGCTTTAACAGATGTATGGTCTCGGGTTAATATAATCCCACTTTAAAAAATTAGGTCCTATCAAGTCGAGTTTCTTTAGGGCTGTGTTTGGGTGTCAAACGGTTTTGGTTCAATCATAGAGAATATTCATCTAATGGTTTGTTAGTATGAAACAGAGAAACTTCTCACCCAACAGAGATGACCGTGTCCTCACTGTGAACCCGTGACCTTCACCTGAGTCAACGTAACCCAATTTGGACCTTTCACTTTGGTCAACTTTCAAGTTAACTTATAAAAAGGAGTGACGGGAGAATTATAGTTAACAAGGGCTAACGCAGGCCGAGGGTGTGTTCCCCTCCCAAAAAGAAAAGCTCCACTCTGAAGAAGTCAGCTCGACTCGGGTCGTGTTTCAAACCTAATGTTTCTCCTTTTCAAGAAACACACACTTAGCGGCATCACAAGTCAGAATGTGGTTGAGTTTATGTCTAATATTAGAAACAGCTGAGCCTGGTGGTACACGTATATGTTGGATAAAGCTATTTTTTGTTTCTGTTGATATAGATTAGATATGAAGGCTGTGGTTCAGCAAGGGTTTGGTGTCACTGTCCATGCGTCATGTGATTGTGACATTTTGGGTTTGAGCCCAGATTACACTTAATTTCCTCCCTGTCCATCATCCACACTGCAGTCACTGTGAGTCGTGTTGGGTTTCAGAGCGAAGGAAGAAATGAAACAAAATAAGTTGTGTGTTGAGTGTGTTTTGACTGCATGGTTGCAGGAGAGCCATGTCTGAGTTCTCCAAAACGAGCTTGTCCCTCATTTAAGGGGAGGCTCGGGTAAGGGTTGGAGGACGTTAGAGATTGGGGCACTTCCTGTGTACGAAGGAGATTTACAGATTTCACAAGAACACAGTGTAACAGAGTTTTCATGAAAACAACAATAATAGCAGGTGATACTTAATGGTGTGTCTCAAGGGGAGGAATTTAATATGTCTGATATAAAGATACTGAGGTCCATCAGTAGAGTGATCATGATGGAGAACTGAGAACATTAGTGGAAACTCTTAAAGGTCACTTTCAGATCACGCCTAAAAACAGGCTGTTTTTTGGGCCTTCATGCATATGCATGAGTGGGCGTGAACGCTGAAGCAGCGTGTATGTTTATCACAGCAGCAGCAGTAAATCATTAAGTCTTCCTTCTCCTCCTCAGACCACAGAAATAGTCCATTTAAAACAATAGTCCATTGTTTTGCCAGATATCAACTGTAATATAAACCTGCCTCTGCTATGCTTATTTTACTTGTGAGGTTTGAGAGGAAGGAGCTCATATTCTTATATAGGGGAGGAGGAGCGAGGATTGTCAGGAGGAGGAGTTTCTGAGTTATGACGTCATAACCAACTCGCCCATTTGGAGCTGACTTTTTTGCAATTACAATACTACAAACTACAATATTATTTACAAACAAACCTTAACAACTCACTCCAATGAATGACCTTAGCATTGGCCAGAATAATAACAAAGTATGAGTAAAAAGATTAATGGATGATCATATTTTTGCTTCTTCATAGCAAACCTTAAATGTCTTCATATCCTCCATCACTACATCTATTGAGTTTTAATTGCACCTGTATCTGTAACACCCCGTCTCCAATATAGCCACCATTTAACACATGTCCGAATCATCTCAGTATCCAACCTTTAAGAGGTTATTTGTTTGTGCTAGTTACTGAAAAAAACGTAACTAGTTACCGTTACGAGTTACTCAGTTACTATTTTGATTACTTACACCAAAAACCAATGAGTTACTGGAAAATGTAACTTTTAAGTTACTTACAATTAAAGAATGTATTATTTTTTGTCCATTTGTGTCCATACAGCATATCAGAGCTGTATCAGAAAAGAATCCACTGTTGATCAACTCTGCAGTGGAGGAATAGTGGTTGAGGAAGCTGGCTTGTAATCAGAGGGTCAGTGGTTTGAATCCAGTCTACCCCAACTGCTCCTGTAATAACATTGCTTTGGATAAAAGTTTCTGCTAAATGAAATATGATTGTATCCAACCCTACAAATTCTAATCATTTGCATTCCCAGTACTAAACTCTGCTTAGTATTAGTCTTTACAAACACCAATCTGACTGAAACACAAAGTATTGTTTCAATGCCAGTTTATTTACCTGAGACCAGCAGAAACAAAAAATGTTACAAGGAATTCCGAAATGAATAACACAAAACAACCTGGATATTATTAATAATCAAATATCGAAAAATAAAATGGTTTCAGCTTCATAAAAAGGGTTTGGAATGTTCCCTTACAGCTTAAGTACAAAAACTAGCAACAACGTACAACATAAACACGAAAAACCTTCTAAAATAAATCACTGAAAGCATTCTGAATTGACATTCGAAATACATTTTGACCAACTCTGCTTTGCAAAACACTGCTATAAAAACCCATAAATTATGTGAATATAAAGCACAAAACAGCTCCTCCAAAATTAAAACTGAGCCATTTTTCAACCTTAGCAGAGTTGCACCTTAACATATGCAAAGTAAGCTGTGCGTCTTCCAAGTGCAGATTCTGCTGTTGTATATGCTTATAAAAATAAATATGGAAAAAAAAAATCACAGCATTTTTCTGAGCTACAATGCGTAGGACATGGTATCAAGCTAATGAGCTGCTGAAAGCAGTGACTCCAGGCTGCTTATTTTCAACAACATATTGTGCAATAGCTGTGTTGATCTGTCCCTGGCTAACAGTCACAGTCCGGTTAAAATCTAGCCGCTGTTGTTTCAGTGCAAAGGCTTCCCTCACGCTCAGAGCTTTGCCACTGCATGTATATTTTGGAGACAGAGTGGTAAAATTATGCCCATATTTCCACTCTGAGAGCTCGTCTTGCTCTCCATTTGACTCGCCACGAATAGCGCACATTATAGTAAACAAAGACACGCCAACAATGCTTCTTCTTCTTCATCTTCTTCTGTTTTACCGTGGTTTGCACGGCATTCCGTAAAAATATGTAGCGCCACTGTAAAAAGGAAGTATACTGCGGCTAACCAAGTAACGCACGAACGCACCATATTGTAACGGTAACTGAGTTGTATTCTGTAAAAAATATCGCGTTAGAGTACTAGTTACTGTAATGTTTACAGAAACATTTATTATAGATCACTGTACTGTCCTTAAATGCATCATGCCTGTGTGTGCGCATGCGTGGGAAGAAAAAAGACGCAGCAGTAAATACATGTGTATTAGTACAGATGAGTAACCTGCCGGTGTATAGATGAGAAAACATAAAGTAAACTCCAACCAGCTACCTCGCTTCATTTGTGCCCGTGCACACACCATGGTTATAGTTAGTCTGGAACAACATTATCTTTCAGTACCGCCTGGTATTTGAACCTCCTCAGTTCAATCTAACTGTCCATTCCACTTTAGCTGTCTTGACACACACGCATGCACACACACACACAAAGGCCTTGTGTAACCAAAATATAAGGGAACAAACGCAATCAAAGATGCTACTAACAATACACACAGTGAGCTGCGTGGCCACAGTTTTCGCTCTGAGCGCACACAGACTCGTCACCATTCCTCGGACCAGTGCGTCAGCTCTCCACCTCACTGCTCCGAGTTAGAGAGCCTCCAATTAGCAGGATTTGGCTCTCCAGCTCTCCCCATTCTGCCTCCCCCTCCCAAGTGCCTTGACTCTGCTGTCACAGCTAATCGAACTCCTACCACCTCCCACTGCCACAGACAGGCCCTGTCACCGCCACTCGGGAAAGGTCAGAGTCTGGCAATTAAAGCTGCCCACTGGGGTGAATGGGGTAGGAGTGAGGGGGAGTGCGGGGACACTGGCAGCAATGTGCAAAACTATCATCATGATAATAAGCAACAGGATTAGCGGTGGGGTGCTGGAAGAATGACACACTGGCACATATGGCATATTTACGTGTACACAAGTACCTAAAAACGAATAGACTGGATAAGAACTGTTCTCTTACACACTTGATCTAGATAGATCTTTAACTAAAACCTCAATCTGAGCTCAGTGGTTTCCAAATTTCAAACCAACACAAATGTATTGTGAAAAACGTGTTCAGATTGAACCAGAAACACTGAATTAATATGAAAATTAAAATTACAACTAAAAAACCTATAGAGATAACGCATAGAGAATGAGAGAATTTGTGTGACTCAGTATCCAATCCTTAAGCTTTCATGTAGCCTGCAGTATATAAATACAGTATATATACAGTATGTCATGGGGGCCACATGCGGCCCCAAGTCTAATTTTGTGCAGCCCCCAGAACAAAATTGTAATTCATGAAGTTGAAAGTTATATGAAGCCCAACATAACACACAAAATGCCAACAAAAGTACACAAAATGAATACAAAGACACACTAAACAACCACTTAAACACAAGCAGACTACAGAAACAACGTATACAAAAGGACTTTAAAGACACACAAACGGAATTGCCCAAAATGACAGAAAAATACTGAAAGTTACGCAAGAAATACAACAAAAACATCACATGATGACTAGAAAAACACACATGATGACTCAGAAAACACACAAAGGTAACAAAAATTCACCATATTGACAAAAAAATAAAGAAAATGAAATAAAAAACACACGAAAAGTCTAAAAACTCAAAAAACACCCAAGAAAACCCCCACAAAAGGACTACAAAAACAAAACCCTTTGTTATATTCTGTATTGAATCTTAGATTGGTCTTTATTCTAAATACTAACATGAATGTTGATGATGTGGATAATCACATTTTTATGGTCCCACTCTGATAAAAGTTGCTCATCTCTGCAGTGCGTGAATGCACACGTAGGGAAAATTGAAACCCAACATCTCTGCTATTTCTAAGGGTGGCGCATTAAAAGGTATATTAAATGTAACATTTAACAGGTTTACTAAAATCAGTGACTATTTACAAAAATAAGGAAAAAAACACTGTTGTAACAGCATTGCCTTAAAATTGAAACTTTAGTGAACTGGTAGTTGTTGGATGTTTCACATTTCTGCGCTGAGAAACATAATTTTCCCTCATAGTTACAACACGAGCATTGTGTGTAGAGCAGCTCTTGTTGCTTGTGCTGCAGTGTGGATCTTCCTGCAGTAATTAAACATAACAGTTTGTCTCATGCAGTTTACCCTGTGTTGATTTATGAAGGATTACTGCTGATCAGTGGTTGACAGAACCTCTAATTACTTTCATTTCAGCATGTACATTATTTGAGTATGTGTACTCTGCTCAATTAATTACTTTATTTGATTGTTTTACCTTCAGAGAAAAATTACTCAATGTATTTGTTGTAGTTACCAAATATTTTTAGGTGTTTTTCCAAAGGTAACTGGCTCGTTGTTGTGTTCTTTACAGAAGGAAACCAATCACAGTTACCCTTTTGTAACTGTGATGGATCTAAAAGTAGTAGAAATTATATGAGCTATGATTATGATGGAATATTTTTATCCTATAAGGCAAAATAAATATCAGCTTTTATCTATAGATTTTCTTTCAACGGAACAAGTTTTATTATTAAAATGTGGGTAACACTGTCACAGAAAAAACACCCAGCACTCGCAAATGTCTTTATTTGCAAGTGCTGATGTTTTTCAAAATGGACTAAAAACCAACAGTCATGTGAGCCATGTTGTCAGGTTCATTCTCCATTGCGCTGCTGCCAACACATACAAAGAAAAGTCGGTAACACTTTACTTGAGGTTGCATACATAAGGCTGACATTGCCCTGTCATTATTATGACATGACATCTGTCATTAGCATGAATATGGCTTCCATTAAGTGTCGTTCGTTACCCTAACCCCTTGATAAATGGTGTACGGTACAGAGAAACCCGAGTAACATGCGAAAGCCAGTGCCTTGCCATTGGCTTCCAATACCCAACCGAACTGTCCAGAACCGTTCAGGTGGTTTCATCGAGAGATAATAACCACAAACCTAGCCCTAACCCTACCTAACCCCACTCCTTCACCTAACTCAAAAAATGCCATTATAGCTCCAAAAGTATCTTAAGTTGGCGAACAACACTTAATGACAGCTTTCATGACACGCTATTCATGTTAATGACAGCGTATTGTCAGCCTTACATATAAAAATTCAAGTAAAGTCTAATGATTGCGTGTGCTGTATGTAGATGTGATGAATGTGTGGTAACTATGCTGCCCACTGCCCAGTGGGGGGGGGCAAGGATTGTCAGTAGCTGGGTTTCCAATACAGATTTCTGCAAAATAAGTATAATTGCACTTTGAACGTGGTTCCATTGAAGGCCGATTTGGGCAAGAGCCTCGCAACTAACGTGAAAACTCATCCCGCCGCAGGAAGGCGGACACTTAGTACCTCCTTATAAAACTCTGCTTTCCTTTGTTGTTTCACGTCTAATGTGGCAGTAATCATTTTTAAGTATAATGCTAGGAAATGTTCCAGTCTCCTTTTCTGTTTACACGTACCACGTCATGTTTTCTCGGAGAGAAGTGGTCATGTGCATTTGCGACACATTTCAATATGACAATGTCTGAAATTCCTCCTCATGAAAGCGTAAAAACTTTTTAGCGATATTCAGGTGTTTCCAATACCAATTTTTATTGCGCTATTTAGATTTTGCGCATTTCCAAGGGTAATGGAAACACAGCTAGAGTGAGTGCGCCCGTATTTAAGTAGTTATTTGCTGCTAAACGTTCTGTGTGCACCAAAATTCTTAGTCCTTGAGGTCAAAGGTTGACAGAAATAAACACACTCAAGCAGAAAAAGGCACAAAAACACTCATTTTGTCTCGAGATGAAAGGGAATTCAAACTTTCTCTGCAGGTTGAAGGTTACGACGCAGAGCTTGTCTCGCTGCTCTGTTTAACAGTCAGCCAGCCTCTGTCCTTGTGCTCCTCACCTCTCCTCCCTCCTCCCTGCAGCGCTCCTTCACTTTCAGCTAGACTAATCGGTGCCATCGGCCCCTCCTCTGCCATCCGTCAGAGGCCTCACATTGTTTTGACGTCTAGTTAATTCTGGCCCCGATGATTTATCAAACTCTTATTATGGCCCGCTGAAAGCCTCATTTATTGTCCTGATGTATGGTAATGATAGCCCTGCGCCGCTGCCTGCCCTGAATCTTAACCAACACACTTTTGTCCTCTCTGTGTGCCTCCCTTCCTCATACAACTCCTGTGTGTGCTTGTCTCATCCTCAGTGGTTTTGCTTTATTCTCTCTTTCTGTGGCTCCATGTTTGCTTTTTTTTTCCTTCACTTTCTTCTATTTGTCTTTTAACTGCTTGCTTTTTTAATTTCTTTTGCTTTTGTTTTCACCTCTGAGCTCCTCCATCAATGCCTCTTTTAATCCCCCAGTAATACTGGGAAATCAGTGCTCTCCTGTTCCGTCTCATTCCACCTGTCTGTCCTGTTTTGAAATGAAAAGCCTTGATGTAGCTCGGGACAATATTGGATCACAGCCAGACGCTAAATATCCCTGTCACAGGCTTTTTTTTTTCCGAGCTGGGAATGGATGCTCTGTTTCAGCTGACACTTACACACGCATTTACACACACATTTGACTTTGTTGTCACTGTAAGAAGCATCACTCCAGCAGACATTTCACTCTGGCAGAAGATCATCAAATATCGCCAATCTAGAATTACCCTCGCGGCTCTGACACAAAAACAAAACACCCCTGCTGAATAATTCAGATTGCGGCAGGATCTTAGGGGCATTAGCCGTCGATGGAGTGCAATAAAAGCTGTAGAAAAATCAATGAAGCGAGACTATACCCATTGTTCACAAAGCAAGATCCATTCCTAATGTGTCTGCAGTCGTTTAAGTTGAAAGCTCAGTTCGATGTGCTGATGGTTGATGTCTTCCTCTTTCGCCGTGTGCAAGCACCACAGTTATATTTATTTATTTTTTAACAAAAGGGGCACTCAGGAAATGAAATAAAGTGGGACTTAAATTCCAAAATGTCAAAATTGCTCAATGACATTCTCTTAATCAGGGCAGCTGATAATGATGTCAGCACGTAAGTGTTTTTCAACCTTGGGCACAAGTTATTTACATTAAAAAAATCCCATGATACACTATGATTCAAAAATTGCTACATGATACATTGTAGCATGAAGGTGCAGTCCGCAATGTTGGAAAGCTAGCAAGATTTGAGCTAGCAGGACCTTCTCAAACTCCACCCACTTCTCTATGATCTTGTCAGGGCTCCGTCCAAAGCCACGCCCCCACAAGCTTGAACACGCACAGAACTCGGCAAGTGAGACAGGAGCTGACTCAGCCATTTCCGCACATTATGGAGTGTGCACGGGGGCAGGACGAGGCAAGAAGGCTTCTGATTGGTTCTTTCCATTTGGACCGAATGGCAGGGATTGGTCAGAGTTTTTATTGACTTGCAGCTGCTACAGAGGTCGGATTCTTTCTATTCCTTTTCCTGTATACATCATTTTTGACTTTCAGGATGGAAGGACCATTTCACCCAGCATAACAAAATGTGTTTCTGAACGGGATTCGCAACTCACACTGGTATGGAACACTACAAGCCTGAAAGTTGGCTTTAATCACCAGTTAACATAAGGCACCAGATGAACTAAAACAACACTTGATAAACTCATTCACAGTTTTCCTAATATAATATTACACACTCTATGAACAACTATATGGATGGTTTAGCAACTTCACTTAGCAGCACATAATCATAAATTTAAACACACTGCAATCTTTCTCTCTCTAAAAAACTTTAACAACTTTTATTTGTCATGTCAAATAGCATTGTTTTTTGTCAGGCCCATGACAAAATTAAAAGTGCCATACAAACGTTGAGCAAAAAGAGTAAAATAAGTCCCTGACCTCCTCCAAACCATCTAACCAGTGCCTCCCGCCCCCTCCTCTCTGCTGCCCCCTGCACGGGCACCGGGGGGCTTTAAATACTTTATTGCCCTGTAACACTATCTCAATGTCTCCAAGCATCTCTTTCAAACAGAGACTGATGAAGAGTGAAGGCAGACTGCATTCGTCGGCCCACAACAACATGAAACACGTGTGGCTTCAGCCGGCCAGTGCAGGTGTGCATCGTGTGTGCACAGACACTGGCATTATTGTTACTGTGGGTAAGACATTGTGAGTATGTGTGTGCCTGTGTATGTGTGTGTGTGTGTGTGAGATTTTGTATTCCAGGAAGCTGATCCTCAGTGATGTTAATGTGCCCTGACAAACTGGGGAGAGGGACTAACAAGGAAATTGAGATCATATCTGCTGACATGCAGACACGCCAGCGACTCAATTCGCACAATATACACCCTCAGGGGCACACGTGCACTGATGTACACACGCAAAAACACATACACACGCACACACATTTTCTTTTATCGCCGTCCCTGTCTATGCCTGTGTCGCTGCTGAAGGACGTGCAGTGAGTGAGGTCAGGCATTAGTGCTGCTATCTGATGACTTTGTGTGTGTGTGTGTGTGTGTGTGTGTGTGTGTGTGTGTGTGTGTGTGTTGGTGTGTGTGTGGACGTGTGTGTCACGCCATCTATCAGCACGCTGTCTGCTTGGACTCTGAATTAGGCCTTGGACCTGAGTGATGGTCGTCTACTCACTGAACTGCACGCCCATGCACACCCGTGCACACACACACACACACACACACACACACACACACACACACACACACACACACACACACACACACACACCTACCTGAGGGCGGTGAATGGATGGATGGTGGCTGTGCTCTGCTTCACGTGTCACCCTGACAACGTCTCTCACACACATGTGACTGTGAGATGTGGCAGCACTTTTTCTTATGACTTCATTAAAGAATATGTATTGTGCCATTAGGCAGCTGGAGGTCACCTTTAGTGTACCTGCGAGTCCAACACATGATTCCTTCTCACACATAAAGTCCAATCACCCTCCCCCCATCTCCCTTCCCCCTCCTCACTGCTCCCCTCTAATTCATCCATCAGCCCGACGCTCTGCTCCCCTTGACCTAATTAAGGAAGCCACACCTGATCTTTCACCTTTCAAATGATGTCACTACGAGGACACTTTATCAACATCACTTCTCCTCCCCGGCCCTTTCCATCCCGCTGTACACTTTCTCACCCCTCCTCTAGCACAACCCTCTCTTACGAGCCATTCATCTCATACCGCTCTCCTCCTTTCACACCCCACCACCCTCCTCCTCCCCTTTCTACTCCGCTTCTCATCTCTCCTCTGCTCGCCTCCTTATTACTCTATCAATCTCTGTGGCAGAAGATCAATATCAGTTGTGCGGCTGCTTCGCTTTTCTTCTCTCTCCGCCCCTCTCTTCTCACTTTCAGGCCTTTCCCGGGTCTGCTTTAGGATGCTTTTAAAAATTATATGTGGCTATCCATTAGCTCTCTGTTTCTCTCTCCCTTTGAGGTGTTAACCACCTTCATCAGTTTAACTACCTGCTATCCTTTCAGTGGTGGGACTGGACAGTTATACGAGTGATTGTCAAGGCCTTAAAGCAATACCGCAGCAATCGCATGAATGCCCATTAGATGATCGGTCTAAAGCTGAATATTAAAACTTTGTTTCTAATTTGTGTCAGAAATGTCTTTGAAGTCATTTATATGCTCAAATGCACATCATAGCCCTTTTACTGTGGGCATCGCCATTTTGGAGCCTATCAGCATTTGCATATCATGCAGACATCTCAGAGAGTGTCTATGGCAGTGGTCAGAGTTTCGATCGGGACAAAAAAATCCAGCCCGAACCGACCCACGGGTAAAATGCCCGACCCAACCCGAACCGACTCATTAACTTAAATTGTAGGCCCGAGCCCGAAGCAAACGTGACGCGACTCAAGCCATTATAACAGTTTTACAGGCTTTAATAGAGGTCGTAGTAACACGCCAAAAATAAACAATCAAACACACAAAAAAGCACGCAATCATATTTTTTCCCTACGCTCGAGCAGGTGAGGAATGAGCACAGGTGAGGAATGAGCACAATCAGCAAATAATATTCAGTGAATGTACACGCTGAACAACCAAACGCAACACAACGCCGTCAATATCCCGTCCCACTACGAGCAGAAATCACTTTAGAAATGATATCATAACAATATAGAAGTGTTTTTGTGTGTATTAAAAAATAATATTAATGTAATAGAGATAAAAAAAATTTTGAAGCCCGACCGAACCTAACCCGACTCTAATGCTTGACAAATCGGCCCGACAAGGCCTGAATTTCGGTTTGGACTCGAGCCAAAACTCTAACCTCTAGGAGTTGTCCCCAAAATGTTTCTGTTGCTGCCCTTTTGACGTGACATGAAATACATTCCAGGCTCAATGCTCAATGTTCAGCAAGGCTGTACTAGCGCCCCCTCGTTGTGACCTCACACCTCCACTAAGGGGCTAACCCAATCCGTGTATCATTCGTTCAATTGTTTTTCATTATGTAACAAAAAAAGAAAAATGAAAAAAACACTCATATTTGATATTTGTTTCAAAAACCAAAATGAAAAAATGGAAAACGCCTTGTTTTTCAAATTCAAGCTCTTTTGCTTCGGTACAGAACACAAAAAACTTTATTTGTTTTCTCCATTACCGATTTGCCAAAGTACGTGACCCGGAAGTGAGATATCTTTAGGTTTGCAACACTTAGGAGTCTTCAAATCCTCCAAAATGTCCGTGAGGAGGTTCTGTGCCCAACACCAGCTAAAGCAAAAAGGACACGTTTGGAAGGCACAGTTGGGTGCAGCGACCTTGTAAAGCTGAACTGCCGTTAGCATAGCCGTTAGCGTTGGATGAGAGTACACTTCCCGGTCACGTACTTTGACAAATCGGTAATGGAGAAAATTAATAAAGGTGTCCGTTTTTCGTTTTCTGTACCGAAGCAAAAGAGCTTGAATTAGAAAAACAAGGCGTTTTCCGTTTTTTTCATTTTGGTTTTAGAAACAAATATCAAATAATAAGTGTTTTTTTTTTCGTTTTTCATGTTTTTGTTACATAATGAAAAACGAATGTAAGAATGATACACGGATTTAACCCCTCAGTTTGGGAAACACTGGTCAATGGAAAAATATAATTTCAAATCCAACCATTTAATGCTTTGAAAAGGCCAGGGGTGCAGAGTTTAGATGCCACTATCAGCCATCGCACTACAGATCTACGCATGCCTTGCAGCTGAACACGAAAGACACATTAAAATGGGTAACTCTAAGCTACCATCAGATGAATGCCCTTTGAGACTGGTGCACCTTTCACTACGTCACAGTTTGTCAACCTCGACAAGCGTGCGTTTAAAGTAATTTTTATTTCTTATGCAGCTTCTATATTATGTACTCTCGTTCCTACGAGTAAAGGTTACATAGAATAGTCTTTCAGTTGAGCTGTCTTTGTAATTTGGGTTGAGCATTCCTTTAAGGCTTAAACTTGCACCACTGTCTAGTGGGTGGTGACCTCAAATATGATGGTTCCATGACATTTAAATGACAACGAGAAACAACTTTTTTTCTCACTTAATCCAAATGAACTAAAATCTCAAAATATTAGTGTGAAACTTCATAAATAGCTTTGAAAAGCTAAGTCTGTGAGGTCACATTAAGTTGGTCGGCTTGATTCCTAATGAACGATGACGATTCTAGTAATTTGCCCCTGGGATTATTAAAGTATTTCTGATTCTTGCACACTGAGTTGATTCCATCTCCCCTATTATTGTGTGCTTCCCACTTCATTCCTGACGTGAAGAGAAATTGACACAGCACACTTGGATATAGTCTGGAGACTTTGGAAATTAGTGTATTTTTCCCAAATACTGTTGCATACATTGCATATTCCTACCACCTACAGCTTGCCAAAGTGCAGCGGTCTCCAAACGCCTTTTACCATGCGTGTTTTCACTTCAAATTTCAAAACCATTTGGAGCATATTCAATATTTAATGAATAGCTATAGTGGGTGGTGAACCTCTAAATGCTTTCGCCTTGCACCTGATAAGATGCCCTTTGTAGCATCCCGACTTGCCGTGACATAACGAAGCCCGTGACGGCCATGCCAAGTTAGCAGACAGGCAGGCGGCAATGCCAGCCTTTCCAATTACAGAGACATTAGCAGGCAGCGCGCAGCAACTAATTTGACAAGCTGAGATGATGCCCATTCATATCCGCCCTGCCTCAGTGGCCCAGGGTAAATATTTCCCCAAGCTCAGTATAAATAGAAAGACAATATTTGAACAGCTGAGAGGAGAGACACAGAGAGCCAAGATGGGAAGGAGGCGTGGAGGAGCTGAATGGAAGATCTTAATCCTTTATGTATACATGCGATACATATTCATAAAGCTGCTGCTCCTTAAGGTGAAACCAGAGATGCGTGGCAAAAGACAGAGACATTAAGTGATACAAAAACAAAACCTCAGGGCTGTTTGTTAACGTGGGTTATCAATGGAGATACTAAATTCAATACAGAAGCCAAATGGAGGAGCTTGTTTTCTAAAGCCTAAAAAAAAAACAAACAGAAAAAAAGAGGCTTTTGTTTGTGTTAAAAAATTCTGAAATTAATTAGAGAACAACCCTGGTGAGTTTTTTTTTTAGCCTAGTCTCTTGTCTAGTTCTTCTGGAACTTTTTCCTTAAACTTAGTTCGAGACTCAAATCCTGGTTTTCAAAGTCTTGCCATGTCCAGGCTATATATCTTTATGGTATGATTGGAGATCATGGAATCGTAACTAGGGGTTAGTATGGTAAACTTAATGGGTATGTACATTATGTTTCATACTTACATCAGTAATGTTTTATGCACCACCAATAAAATGAAGATGTGCACAATCATTTAAAAAAAAACAAAAACAACAATTTAAAGTAATTTTTTTAAGCAATTTTATTCCTTGAAATACAACCGATGAAGAGCAGCCATTTTTGCCAGATATGACGGTATCATTGACACTGGGGCAGTGTTTACTGTTTTGCATTAGCTTCCACCTTCTTGCTTTGATATTTGTCTTTATTACATTAATATAATCCCTTTATCTACATTGTCTTTGATATGATTTTTACTCGTGATTAGGGGAAAAAACAAGGATGTGTGTTTTGAAACACAGAGCAGGTAAAGTTTGCAGTCAACTGCATGGTTTACACTTGAGACCGACTGCCAATGGATCTGTGCGACAAGGCCATCCCGGTGGAGGAGACTGAGAGTATATTCTAGTGAATCAGAGATGGCAGATCCAATAAAAGGCTGTTGTGTCACTACCAGCGGTGAAAGTGTCCGCTTGACGACCAATTATTTTTTACTTTCATTCTCACTAAACTTCTACACTAAAGTATAGTAGGCTATAACATACAGGTATCCTTTGAAAATATGAACATGAGAACATCCATCATCCATAGATTTCATGATGAAAGACTAAGAAAAAATCTGTTTCAGAAGTGCCAGGGGTCAGAAAACGGCTTACTTGAGTCCGTCACAGCTGCGTGAAGACTCCGTCATGGTGGAGCCCTTCACAACAGATATGCAGCCCTCTTATTTTTTTCATTAAAGTCTATGTGCCAATTTAAAACGCACGCTTATGTGGTCCAGCACAGCTGCGTAACTACTCTGTCATGCCGGAGCCCTCCATGACAAATATGCAGCCCTTCTACTTTTGCCGGACGCCGGAGCTGTGCTGCATAAATTCAGCAAAGATAAGCCCATGCGGGACAGGAAGTAGTGCACAGACAGATTAAAATATCTGTTTTTCCCCCAAAATAAAGTACTCTCTGTTCAAGGTAGATCGTATTTCCATCCCTTTTGCTCCTTTTCAGGGTCGTGGGTGTCTACTGCTGTCTAGCTCCAGCTTTCTTCATGTGCTAGGCGGGTGTACACCCCGGATAGGGTGGCAGTGGATCTTATTTCACATATAAATATTGCACTTATCCATGATTGAATCACAATAAACTTCACAAAAGTGGAAGATCTACAGGGCAGGACCGAGTGGATTTCATTCTACTCTTCTGAAAGGCCACAATGACCTGTTTGTATGGCTTTGTGATTCCCTTTGTATTGACTACAACTCGCTATATTGTGCGATTACGAGGTAATTAACGGGATCTCCTGAGTTCTTGTTGCAATAGTTACGCATCACAGACTCAGTGGTTATTGCCGGACAGCACGTTACGGAGTAGTTAGGCCTCCACTGGAAATCCAGTGTCTGTCCCAGAGTGTGCAGCATCTGTAGATGACGTACAGATATGACAATTGATAATTTAAAACCCTGACTTGCGCAATATATAGATCTAAGATATTAATGATTACCTCAGTGTATGGACAGTGTTCCCCTTGTCCTTTGATTCTCATCACAATGGAGGCCAGTGCTCAGTTCTGGTGCCATGCGGTTCCATTATGCTGTCACATGGATGGATGAGGCAGCGAGCAGCTACAGAGGCTGACTCTATTATGTATTGCATTCTGCTCGTGCACTTGCTCCCCCTGCATTGCCCTCTGTCTCCTACCCTTCTGCTTGGTCGGACAAGACAGTGAGGGAGACAGAAATGCTCATTGCTCCCTTGGGGCCTCCATTGATCATGCCAATCACTTTATTTACTGCTTATCAATGCCGACTCCCACCTCTTTTCTGTCAACTCTGACCCGATCAATTCACGTTTGGCTGAGGGCCCATTGGTCGCACACAAGCAATTGAACGCTCACACACACCTACACAGATGGAGAGCCGTTAATCTTGGTGAGAGACAGGTGTCAGGAGACGAAGGACAGGCAGAAAGAAGACGAAGGACAGGCAGAAAGAAGACGAAGCAGGAAGAGAAAGGAAGATGTCAGGAGAGTTGGCAGGTGGCTGATGACTGCATGAAAACCTGTCACTTATCAGTCAGTGACCCACAAACACACACAGACCAATGACCCATGCACGCATAGCTGAGATTTCTGTTTGTCAATGCCCACTCACCACTGGACTGACTTAGCTGACATATGGAAGAATGATAATCAAGGAACTTGGTTTGGACTAATGCTAGGAAAGAAAGACAAATCTCTCTCACACATTTAATGCTCATCTACTAAACTTACTACCAGAGGTTGTACTTGATAATCAATCTGTAAATTTAGTAAACCATAACTTATTTTTTTCTCTTTTTTTCACTACTGCAATACTATAAACTACAATAATCTAAAGTGTATGTTCAGCCTTAAGAAACGTTAATGCAAATCAAATCAAAAGGGTGTAAAACTGTTATCCTTAAAACAACAGAGGAGTGGTTGTGAAGGATGGAGTCAGGATGTGTGTGGGAGAACAGGAGGAAGCTTGTGGGACAGTGATGAATTCCTCTTTGTTGTTCTCCTGGGAGTTTTGTTATTTTCCTCTGAATTTACAAAATCATCCAAAGCTCCAAATGATCTCATTGTTTTAAATGATTAAAATCATTTATATGTCGGTTTTGGCTTTTTATTTTTCAACAAATTATGTTTTAAAAACAGTCATTCATATTTTTTAATGAAGCAATAATAAAGCCTTTTCTAAATGCAAATCGAGCTAAATCAAGGTGTTAACATTATCAGCTGTTCTCCACCTGTTCGAGCACAGTCCTGGACTATTCCTTTATGTAAAAACAGCTTAAAGGTCCAGTAATATGCTATTTTTTTTTACCCACCTCCATTTGTTATAAGAATCCCAAAAACATAGTATTTTTGGTTTATTTTCCCAAACTCGCCTGTTTTCCAGAGTTTTAGCCCTCTGAAAAGTGACTTACTGAGCAGTTCTAAAAACAGGCTGTTTTGGGGCCTACTTATGCATATTCATGAGTAGGCATGTCTGTAGACACTGACTCCACACAACAGCTGATCACTAGCAATTTTCTTTTGCTATCCTCACACTCTTCAGCCAAAAAACTGCACATTACAGTAAAACACATGGGTATTCAAGCAGCTATTGTGATTGTGAGTCAGACAAAAACTGTTTCCGGGTGTGTGTGCACCGTGCAGGCAGCAGCAGCGGAGTCACTCACCGGAGCTGCCAAGAATCTTTCTTGTCACTCTCTCCACTACTTATTACAGGAATAGTTCATTCAAGGTGATAGTCCACTGTTTTGTACAACCGCTGCTTCGTATTGGGTCACAAACAAGTCAGATCATGCCAAAGGGGATATGAGGCTATATGACAGATACTAAAAGTGGAACTGCTTTGGTTGCTACACCGTTGCTGCCCACTGCTTCTCAGGGAGGGGGTAAATGCAGAGAACTATTTTTGTCTATTTAGCTTTACATATATGACAAAGTATAATGTGTATTCTATATTAAACCGCAGTGTTTGTTGTAGCTTTGAGGTACTTTGATGGGGAGGAGCTCACATTCTTATAGGGTAGGAAAAGCCAGGATTGTTAGGAGGAGGAGTTTCCACTATTTGACTTCAAGTAGCGAGAAAAATCCAACTCGCTCGTTTGGAGCTGACTTTTTACAAAATGTGGAATAACAAGGGAGGGAGGAAACATAACTTTTTCAACTTTGACCCTCTGAATGAGGCTAAAGGGACGTAAATCAATGTAGCAAAACCATTATAAAGTGAATTTTTCATAATACTGCCCCTTTAAGTTTGGACCTTTCAGATCAGCCAGACTTGCTTAAGTATAATCTTTTTGTGGATTCTCATCTTTTTCCACCTCTGATGCATTTGTAATACTTTTGTGAAAGCACTATTTTCTTCTGCTTTGGTACTTTTTATACATCAACTTTGAGGACAAGGGCTTCACAGGTTGTGATAAGAAATATAACATGTTACTCTCTTTGCTGGTCCTTGGTGAGAATGGTATGACTCAATGTTGAAGCTGCAAATGAAGCAGTAATAGTATCTTGTCTCACTTTCTTTTCACTTTTATATGATAATTATAATTGTCTACATTTGCAGATTGGATTACTTTACATATATCAATCACTGTTGTGTCGAATCTACAGCACATTTCTTTGTAATTATGAAATGTGTTGCACTCTGAAACTTCTTTGGCATTGAGTGATGCATTTTCACATCCTAAAGTGCTACATATCTATGTGTCCCTACCATATACGTAGCACACAAACTGAATATCATTGAGGTCTTGTCAGAGTTTTTCATTAAAACAAAACAGTGCAGGCCTATCAGTCACTTTAGTGAGGCCCCTTCTGGTGATGCAACTCTCTGCAAGAAAGTTCCTGAATGCATACAGAAACCGTGCAGAGTGATGTCAACGATTGTACATGTCATATACAACTTTTTGTGTGCATAAGTGTATTTGCCATTGCCCACAATGTCACATAGTTTTGCTTCACTTTTACCCTCATGAATATTGGCCATATATTCTTGAGTTTCAGGAATTTTTCACAGGACAAAATGTCAAAGGAAGAGCAAAAGCTCTTATTGAAACCCAGATATAAAGATGGTGTATACACACTAAATACAATTTCTAGGCGCCTAATGAAGACAATAAACAGTTAGTAAATCAGTTTCCATGCCATTTCATCATGACGGTATGTCATCTTCATCCTATTCTCAACATTCCCTCCACACACCCCGTCTTATCCTTACACTTAAATTTATTCATGCCCTCTTACCATCCTTATTGTCATCTAACAGTAAGGTGTAGGCTGTTTGTTTGTCACTTAGATGCATGTGCTTACATATGTATCTGATCTTTCTGGTTCTTTTAATGAAAAAACCAGCTGGTGACTGGGATGAAGGAAGTCTTCCATTATCTTGGCGTTCTTGGTAGATCACTTAGAAAGAAATCATCTCCAAGATGGGAGTCTTGAAAGTCTGTTCATTTGGTGCAGACGTCACCTCACAACCCATCCAGCAACCTCATCACACTGTGAGTCAGATGTTTTTTAAAGTCTTTATCGACTCACCAACATTTTGTAGATCTGTCTGGTCTTATTATCTTTGGTTTTGCAGAAACTGAGACAATGACTCCATGCTTGTGTCCTTTATGCTACCTATTTTATTTGCCGGTTTTACTGGATTTTAAGTAAAAAGGTTTCACATGGTGCCTCCTTCTCATCTTGGCTGGGGCACAGATTATTATCAATACTGGCAATGACACCCTGAACCAACATATCATTACATATCATTACATATCATTACCAGTATGTCTTGATACTGGTTGGTTTTCTGTGGCCGATGATGTGTTGCTGCTTTAGCAATCATGTTTCATACAATGACACTCATTAATGACTAATGTGACAGACCAAGGGCACAGCCTGAAGGGTGCTACTGTACTGAGGCAGACGAAGATTATCACCCAGCTGATTCTTATGAGTTGCTTGTGAGAATGTCTAGTTCAGGAAGAGTTTGCAAACTCTGTCAAGTTGGTACCCAGCATTTCAGTGACTGGTGTTAGAATTGAACTAACAGCAGCAGAGCAACATGGGAAATGTCATTCACACTTCATCCTCATTGCAAATGCAAACCCTTCTCATTGATCTCATATAAATCACCTTATACAATTCTAATGTTTTACAGTTTATAATCCCTCAATTTTTTGAATTTGGAAAAAAACAAGGATGAAAATGGAAAGTTGACTTAAAATATGATGACTTTTCCCCTCCAATTTGTAAGTTTGATGGGTTGCTCATTCCTATGCAGTCCACCTTTCATTAACGCCTGCCTGCTTCTGTCACTCCATCGTGAAGCCAGCGAAGCCAAAACCAAAGCACAAAACCAAGAGCCCCCGCTGGCCCTAGCAATGGAAAGCAGATGGTCGGTCTCTCTGATGGCAGCCGGCTGCAGTGAGCAGTCCAAGAGAGGAAACTTCTCATTCGCCATCATCCATCATCAGCACTGGGTGTCGGGGGTGGGGTGGGGGGGGTTGTACGGGGGTGTTTACAGGGGGAGGAAAGACAGAGCTGAGCCTGACACCAGGCGTCTGGCCTCTTTCAAACGCCTTCGCATGGCACATTCATGGCGAGCTTTCATACTCACGCACGCATGCACACACACACGCAGCCCAGGAAATGAATATTCTGCTTCACGTTTCTGTTACGTTTCTTTCATTAGTGGTATTATTCATTATTTCAGCACCAAGTCAGTTGTGAGGGGTCTTTTCTGGTTGACTTCCAAATCTCTGAGGAAGAAACAGACATCCATAACTATTAATTTTTTCCTCTATGCTTCGATATGTAGCCTCTGATCCTAACGTCCAACACATTCAACACTATCCTCAAGCTGCAGAAACCTGACAATGCCTGGAATTTTTTTTTTTTAAAAAAGAAGCAAGAAAGAGAAAGGGCATTGAGTAATGTACCTGACAGCTGAGGATCATTAATCACTGTCAGAAAGGAGAGGAGGGAGGATGAAGCAGAGGAGGCGGGGGTAGCGTTTGACGTGGCACACACACAAACGAGCCCTTTCTTACACACATTCTTTCACTGATTTATTGCGTCTCTGTTTAATTCTGTTTTTCCACGTCAAACAGTTTCTCTAAATCTCCAAAATAAAATGCAAATTGTAATAAAATCATACAAATAGAATACACCCAAGCTCGAGGCCCTTCTTGTCTGTGTTGCCGACACTAATAAGGGGCGGCTGAGGGTTTGACTCTGCGCGGCAGGCCGCCGCTGCACAGCGGGGACGACCATTCACAGTCTGTCAACTCGCCTGGCTGCAAGAGACTCCCACAAAGAGCTGCAGAATGCCAGGACTCCCACAAAAGAGATGACAGCGACACAGTGACTTCAAATCTTAAGCATGCAGGCATGCAGAAAAAGGCTGACACTCCCCCCCCCAACGCGTGCGCGCGCGCACACTTACACACACACACACACACACACACACACACACACACACACACACACACACACACACACACACACACACACACACACACACAGAGTCATCCATGTTCATCCCATCCTTCTGCCTGCAGGTGGTGGGACAGCAGCCGGCCTGTCCGATTGTCAGTCACAGTGATGAGTCTGCTCAGCTATGTCCAAATACCATACACCCACCTTATTCTGCTTCCTCCTTTGGTGTCAATTTAAATGACATTCAAGTCATCTCGTGCTTTTAAAAAAAATACCAAATCTGCTCAGAAACAAAAGTGCAGTAATTTTCCACCTACATTAACATAGGATGAGTGATGCGTGTGGGAAAACGGACATGGGGCTTTGTGGATGGATGTGGTAGCAGCAGGAAAACAACGATTGTTAATTTAGATATTGATAATCTAATCAGACTGAATCCTTTGCAGATTCAGTTGAAGTAGACTTGAAAGAATTCTGATGAAGTGTTATTGTCAGAAAAATTACGATGAAATTTAAATTGATTTGAAAAACTTAGTTTGTTCTCTCTTTCAGATTAATTTAGTCATTCTGTATCAGTTTTAAAAAAAAATTGCAAAATACAATCTTTAATCTTTGGTGGAAATTGAAAAATTCATATCTCCGTTCATAAATGACTAATTTTTTATGAAACATGACACAGTTATGTTGGGTTAGTTTCTCAATTACCCCACCATATCAGATCCGGATTGCACATATAATCACAATTTTTTGAAAGAAATGGGTGTGCCCATTATTTTAACTTACTGTATCATTATTAATGAGGATAGGAATTTGGAAAGTGTGACTTATCAAGTTACCATGATTATGATCACTGATCCAGATAACTGTAAAGAGGATATTTGGCACTTGTTTGGTTTGTGCTCTTTGAGTGCTTTTGTTCAATTATATTTCTCTTTTGTCCAATAAAAAAAAAATGTTTGCTGCCAAATAAATTTCACCAACAGGTGCCATTATAAACACATAATCAATGTGTGTAATTATGTGTAATTTGTACAAAACAATTATCTCTGTGATAATTACAGCGCTAAATTATTATGTTAATTTAATTTGCTGGTTTTTCATTAGTGACTTCTTACTAAAATCCACCAGAACATGAAACCTCTGCTACTGGCTCTGGAGCAGATAGTGGCACATCTCCAAAGTCCACAGGTGGGCATCACAAACAAACACACACACACACACACGCACACTTATATGTGCTGAGTTTCCACTTGTGTAACTGCAATCTTGTCTCTACAATGGGAAACACTGACCAAAAACGAACGCTTTCAGATACTGTGCCATCTCTCCTTTGTGAGGTAAAAAAGTTGACCAAGTATGTGGTGTAAAACTGTCTAATTCTACATTGTTAGTACCAAAAGGTGCCATTACATAGCAATTATTTAACATTGTATTATTGTCATTAGGTTCAACATTGTTTAATTCATTATTTAATACTCCTCCAAGGCACTAACACAATAACTTGAATGAACCGTGATACATTCACAGAAAATGGCAATTAGGTTGAGTTCAGTTTACCCCTTTAAGAGTACATCTCTATATTTGCCTTTTACTGTGTTATAGATAATAACAGTGTTCTACTTACTCAATTATCATGATATTGTATTTGAGGATGTTTTATTTGTGATAATGATGTTAAAAAGACTTCGTATTTCTGAAGTACATAAAGGTCGTAGTCGGTACAGTACAGTGTCAAAACCATATAGGTCATTAGGTCTCCAGAAAAGAAGCACACAACCATGTTGTTTGTCATGTCGTCTGACTCTCCATCTGCCCCTGGCTGCAGATTTGTAGCTGACATTGAACTCTGACCTTTCAGTGAAGGCAACACAAAAGGGCTTCTCCTTTGACAGATCTATTATATCATCATTGCATGCATACGGCATGGAAAAATGTGTTTTTTTCCCCCTAGCAACAATGTCATGTCTATAGCTGCAGCTTGTAGTTAATACGGTATATTATTAAATCGACAAATTTACGAGTAGTCAAAGACATGCAGTCCCTCATGACAATTTACCTCAGTGACACATTATTTACACCATTTTTGACCACTTTAATGATTCTGTAAAGTATATTTTGGAATTTTAAAATATGTAAGGGTCTCATCTTATTCATATTACATATGGCCAGTTAATAATACTACAACTGTTTAAAATCTTTAAAAGGTTCTTTTCATTGTATCGTAGATGTCCACATATGTTTTCCTATCTTTAATTTGTTAAAGAATTACCCAGAGATATTAGGGCACCACTCCTTATAAATGGTCCAGGAGTCTCATACCTAACTTCCGAGTTATTTTGTTATGCAAAGTTTACTCCGATTAATAACATAAAAGCAGTTTTATAAGTCTTATGGTTTTAGAATAGGACACAGGAAATTATAAACAATAATAGGAATCTACTAACTAACTAATGTACTTCTTAACTCATTGACTGCCAAAGACGTCTAAAGATGTTTTTTGGTTTAGTAACGTTGACTGCCAAAGACGTCTAAAGATGTTAATTGTGTTTTTCGGCTGGGGTTGCTAGGAGACAGTGTGACAAAGCTCTCATCTGAATATCGAGCTTGTACAATGATGTAGTGACCAACTGGTGCCATGTGGGTGGCAGCAAAGCACCTTTGGATGAGAGATCAGCCGTGATGGGCAGAGCTCAGAGGGAGAGGAAAAGAGTTTACAAGACAGAAAATGGATTTACGAGAGTTGATGCTGAAGTTCCCAACAGCTCACAGCAGCGCACACTCGACCAGAGCATGTGTGGAACCTAAGTGGACTATTGAGAGTGTCGCGATGGTGAGAAAAAACAATAAAAAATTGGAGCAAGCGGTGACACTCGGCATGTCCGGGATGAGGAGGAAGTTGTATGTGGGGAGAATGACGGGGGGAGAGACTTGGAAGATGGCCAAAATACAGAAGGAAATCCATTCAATTCTGACCTAAATAGCAAAATAATTATAATGTTGCCATCAAAAGCCTGGTCTCAGTGTTGTTTTTGTAGTTTTATAGAAGGAAACCAATGTTGAGGTGTCACAAAAGCAAAAAATAAAGAAAAAGCCTTTTTTCTCAGCTCTTTGTCACAAGCTGGCGATTTGTGTGAAACTTGCCTCTATTCAACTGCTGATTACGGAAGAACGAAGCAAGCTAGAAACAAAATATTTTTTTCTGATGAAAATAGATTTCAGATTGTCATAGTACAAAAAATTCTGTGGGTCTTAAAAAATCAGTAAAAATCATCTAAAACGCCTGGCAATATGGGGTTGGCTGCTCTGTAAAGGGCTGGCAGTGAATGAGTTAACAAATGAAATACATATATGAAATTAGGATGTTTGAATGAGAATGATGATTTACGAGTGTACTGTAAAGTATAATTTGGGTTTCATCGACCAAACCCAGAAGTAATTTAAAAAATTTAGCCCCAATCTCTCATATGCAGACTCTGGGACTAGGTGAATGTATATGGTCGCATATGTGTTAGGTTATGACTGGAGTCTGGGAGTGCAAGGACAAAGGTAAAAAATAAAATAAAAATAAACCAGCTCCCGGCTGGTTTTTATAAAAACCAGCCGGGAGCTGGAACTGATTGAGAAAGCTCAGAAGGAGAGGCTTTAAAATTAAGTTTTTATTACTCAAATGATGATTTGCAAAAAACAATCACCAATGGGAAACACAACTAATTTAAGTCATGTACTAAAAGCAATCCTTGTTAAACAGGACAATTAACAGCTGTGACCAAAAGATGCACCCAAGGGTCTAACAACACTGGAACAGCGAGATAGGCTCACAAGCAAAATGGAGACTCACTGGTACCCAGCAACATACCAGCTGGCTTTTTTAGATGCATCTGATTGGGTGCGACTAGCGTCATCTGCACATTTAGAACAACACACACACAATGTATGAACCACATTGGCACGTAGCAGGATATATTGGTCCGACCGTACTAAACTCAACATAATTTTGTGGAAACCAAAAAACGTCATCGATTGTTGCAGCAGCGTCGCCATGCACGCTAACAGATGCACGGCTAAGCCACTGTGTGCAGACAGAGCGTGCTCAGTGTGGACTGAGATAGCAATAAATTGTCCTGCAGTGGAAGTCTATACCACGGCTTAGCGTTAGAACATAAATAATGAGAGGATAGATAGAGTCAGGCCAGAGGACACAGACTTCCTGACTGGGTGGCAGAGCTGATTCAACTGCAGACAGGCCCAGTGCAGGATCATCTGTCTCCATTATGGTCTCCCTACAAATCATCTACATTACCTCTCCTCTCCTCTGCTGCCACAACCATATAAAGTAAGCTTTTAATGCTGCTTTTGGCAAAAGGAGACATCCAGAGAGGTCTTCTGTGGGTGGTCAAACTCCTCAGTTTTCCACAGAACAGTTATAATCACCAAAATGATACAGTCTCAGCTTTTGACATCAGCTGAGTAAATTCTGCTGAGGGAAGAACATGTGTCTTGGATGTAGACACATCCTTTGAGGTCTTCTTTGGGTGCTAGGGTCCACCGTGCTTGTCCCACACATTTTAGGATGCCTATGTCATGGACTAATGGCCTCTGATGTATAAAGTTTCAGTGGTTTGATTTTGTACGTAGAGAAACCACAGCGCTATTAAGCTATGATCCTGCGGCTATGTCCTCTCTATTTGCATGACTTTGTTACTCATTAATTCCAGATGCTCCACTTTAAACTGAATGTGTTGATTTGTGATACCGCACTCGGTTGTAGACGTCAAATGTGCAAACGTGGTAATCTTGTTCACCTGTACAGAAAGATTTTCTCCAGTGTCAGATAGAATGGAAATTCAAAACATCTATTCAAATCCATACCTTTGGTTTGCAGCATTTGTCAGCTATTCATATGAATATTTATTTATCCATGGTATTTCTAGCCCTCACCAGAAGGTTCACAACAGCGAACTCTGGGTTGCTTTAAACATGCCAGGATTCATTTTCCCATGAAGATTCTCTCTTTTGGCCTTGATCAAACACACAACCGTACTCTGGCGGTGCACTTGTGGCAGACTGTAGTCCATAGTAAAACAGAGTCTTGGCGCTTCTTTCACACCTCTGACGTAGAGCAGACAGACAGCTGCAGCACCATTAAAGTAAAAAAAAACAAGCATGACATTTTAGTTTTTATTTAAAGCTCATGCGCAGACATGAAGTAGCGAGGAGGGGCAGGGCTGTGTGTGGCCTTAAACTTACCGCGATAATGGGGTTTTATTAACATCTCCAGTGGGCAGAAGACGGTTATGGCTTTACCAGCTCAAGGATGCACAAACACTGTGACTCACTGAAGCGAAGCGAGTCGGGGAGTCCAGGGCTATTCTGATGTGAAACAGGGGTGATACATCACCTTTATTGTTGTCATATATGTACATCTACATACATTATATTTGTTCTCTGCATTTAACCCATCCATGAGCAGTGGGCTGCCACGGTGTCACGCCCAGGGAGCAGTTAGGGTTAAGGGACTTGCTCAACACCCCACAGCGATTGTCAGGGTCTGTTACATTTTGTTTGTGTGTAGCCCTTTTGGTCCTCTTTTTGTTTTTCTGAGAGTCTTGGTTTATTCTGTTCTCAAGTCTACCTTCTTGTGTTAACTCTTGTCTTTGTGTTCCCTGGTATCTCCATCTCCCAGTGATGCCAGTGTGTTTGGGTTGTGAATGATCGGGTTGTTAGCTGCCTCATGTTTTGCACCCATGTTCTCAATCAGGCCTCCCTCACTATTTAGCTGAGTGTTTGGACACAGAATGATGGCTGGTTTGTGGTCAATGAAACCCTTAATGTGTGCTGCTGTATTTTTGTACAACAAAATGCGCAATGTGGAAGAACATTGGTAGGGTAAAGGATGAGCCAACCTGACCCAAGAGTGAAATGTCATTAAGATTGAGGATTTATAAAATGAGATATGAATTTTTTGTCAATGATGAGAGATAGGGATTCGATTTTTTCAATATATCCTATTGATCCTGATTTCCTCCAAAATGTAATGGAATCTTCCATGGCTTAAGGTCTATCTTTGGTTAAAAAACATTAAAAGTCCTTTAAGTACTTCTGACGCAATCCTGCTAGCAAACAAAGTAAACGCCGGTGAACCTATAACCTCATTGGTGGAGGTAAATATATATTACTCTCAGGTGTGTGTGAGAAAGTCACATGATGTGTGACGTCAACAGAGAAAAGTCCATAAGTGTGTCAGCTTGGTTGTTGTTGGTGTGAGCAATTACATCTCCTTATCTAACAGAAAGGATAATGAGGTTACACTGGGAGCAAATTCTATCATGTTGCCATAATGAGAATTGGTCCTGTGCCTCTCGTCCTGCGGTCGAGGACAAGGATTGGCCCACAAATACACACACAGATGCAGTTTTCTTATCTGGCCCACGTCGCATCTCTGCCTGACATTCAGAGGAAATTGCATTCGAGCTGAGTGTGTGACTGTCTCTGAGGCTCTCTCATTCGCCCCCTCCTCCTTCTTCATGTTGTCTCACCACTACTTCTGACAGGCCGTTTGATTTATGACTCCAATTCCCCAGTGCAGACATATAAACGCAGGACACACTCCCAACTACGTATTTCAGTTTTCCTCGCCACCCTCTCCTCGCCTTGGCTTTACTCTCTCCTCGTTCTCTGCTCTGTCTCTATCACTTTCTCTGTTGCTCTCTTTGCTGCTTTCATACGCAGACACACATCCTGGGCGTGGTGATTGATTATCCTAGCACAGATGTCTGATGTATTTTCTAATCCTTTGAAATGTAATATTTGAGTGCAATGCAGGGTGTGAGTAACTTGGCACATGGGAACACAAAGAGAATGAAGATCCAAGTTTCAAATGTGATATGTAATTATAGAACTGTAGTTTACTGCACAAATTCCTTTTTACTAAATTGTACAGATGGAATAAATGTTGGTGGGAGCAATAGAGAAAAAACATTGGTAACCGATCTAATCAGACCTCACACACACAAGTTTTAGGTGCCACACCCCTGTGATATAGTGGCTTGGCCAGAGAGGACGCCAATATACACCACCCCCAGAATCTCATTGGGCACCCCAAGTGCAGACCGAGCCTTAATTTGTAGTTGTTGAAGTCCATACTTGGGAACACGTTCAATGCAGTGTGAAAAGCGTGAGCAACACACAGCACAACCCCACCCTTCAGAATGCAGTAAATGTGATAGAAATACCAATAAATACTACACCACGCTACCCCGGGACATGAACAAGACAATCAGTCAAGCATGAGAATCTTCTGTTGCCACCCCAAATTCAAGCTCTGGTGCCCAACTACACGAGTAGAATACACCCTTGCTGTGATGCCTGGTTGATCTCAAGCGTTCCAAACTAAACAATCCGGCAACTTTTTTTGGCGAAAGTGCCATTTCAACATTATCGCACCCTTCTTTGAACACTTCTGCATGTAAATGGCTGCATATAAGTCAGTTAAATCAAAATCTAAATTATACAGTGATTTACCTAATGGTGAATATTCTCCCTGTAACTCAACAATTTGGAAAATTATTATTAAATGAAATGCTTGAGTGGGTTACATTTGGTTCCTGTACCTTGAGTTCTAAGCCAGTGATGTTGTCACTGCACTGACCAGCGTACACACATTTTCTTTGGCAATTACTCTCGTTAAATTGTTGTTCGTAATAAGTGATATGAACTGGTAAACAGTTTTCTGTGCGTGCGTGTGTTTAATTGCTAAACATGCATCCATGGCTGATCTGATGAGTAGGCTATACTCAGATCATTGATCAAAGACGTTTATACGTGTCTCTCTGAGCTGGGGTTGACAAAGACCACAAAGAAACATGGATCAGACACAAATAGGACCGTCACACTTAACTTCCTCAATTCACCCCCCTGGGAAATGGCTGTCCTCACTTTCTGAAAGAAAATATTTGTTTGCTGGCCAATCAGTAACACCTAAAACTATCGATAGAATCCCCCAAAACGCAATTGTAAGGGTATTATGTTAACCCTTTAGAGTTTGATTTGGTTGTGAGAAAGTCAGTCTTCCGATACCCACATATTGTGTTCAGCGTTATAAAGTGTTGAACATATATAACAGTTTAACCAGAGCAACCAGAGTCTATTTCACCAATGAACTCATTTGTGATTAATTTTGTGAATGAGAGCATTTAGATTAAAAGGACCTTGTGGACCAAGAATCTTTATATATGTAAAAGGGGGCATTATTATCTCCTATTCAAATTTCACACCATTTGCAATTATATATTTTTTGGCAAACAATATCATATATATCTCACTTATATGTATATTTTATATCATTAAAACACCCAACTATTGCCAAGCATTTTAGCATTTTTTTTTTTATATTTAAGTGTTAAATGTTCACCTCTCTCTGGCAACCCTCTTTCACCACAAAAACTCACATTGCCAACGCGGTTCTACCCATTTCAGCAGCACAGGCATTATAAAGTGCTAAAATTAGTAGTTAGCAGTGTTGGCAGATGGGATGGTTTCTGTCCTTTTATTGATTTTGACCTCCGTTTGGCAGACAACATCAGAGTATACAGCTGTTATTTGAACATCAATCCTCTCAAATTGTCAGCATTGAGGCCATTTTGGTGGATTTCAACAGCTTTTGGGTTAATATTCATCTGCTTTTTCTGGCAAGGCAACACTGGTAATTAGCGATTTAGTTTAAACACCAAACTTTCGAATTTAGGACTTTGAATCCAAACAATAGTTCTTTCTTTCCTTTTATTATTAAGTAGAGTTAAACAAATGAATATCAGTGCAAGATATTTGTTTATTAGCATTTGGTACTGTTGACAGTGAATATGTTTGCAAACCATGCTATTTCACCCATATTAAATATAATTTATGTACTCATCGCACTTCAAGTTATGTATATAAATATATAGTTGACTCTACCAAGATACCATAATCAACATGATCTAGATGATTGAGAACCACCCTGACATACTATATGTCCTTCAGTTGTCCTTTATCTTCTAGCTTAGCCATACTTCAACAGATTAGAAATACTGTTAGCTAGGAGATTTATGCTTTGCCTTTGGCCTCCACAAAAGAGAAACAGTGAGAATATCTCCAAGAGAAGGACCTCCTCTTAGAATGCACTCACATAGGCAACCTTTGCTGTTAGCTTTGCATTGATGTGCGTTATATCCAGAGTAAACAAAAATGCTGAAAATAAGACATAGAAGTACAGTAGTCCCTCGCTATAACGCGGATCACCTTTCGCGGCCTCTGTGTTTCTCTGTTTTTTTTACAGTGCAATTTTGGATGCCTTTTATTTTTATATACGGCGTATGAACATGCATAGTGTTCTGCGTCCTGATTGGCTAATGCTGCATTCACCCACCAGCAACACATCCAACTGGGTCAGTTTCACTGTCTGCTGAAGCGAGTAGCTGCGCTCCTTTTTCTCCTCTCATAAACATAAACCACCAGTGAAAAAAGCCGGTGTGGTTAGCGGCTAATGCTATCCTAGCTCAGTGCTACAGAGAGAACTTTTACCTGCTACTGCCACCCGGTTATAAAGGCCGTGTCATACAGCTCCAGGTGGTCACACACAGCCATGGTTGAATGGGTGAACAGACCGGTGTCCGACGTCATCGTCAACAAAGACTCTGATTGCGTTTGGCATCAATGTGCAGTGTGACTCTAAAGTGCTGTATGTTTGAAAACAGGTTTATGTTGTAAAATCTATGAAGGTTTAAACTTTGAGAGTGTTTAAACATGAGAGAAATGTTAATTCCTATCTGAGAAAAGTGTATAAAGTGTGTGGTGAGGGGTTTTACAGCCTTAAAACATGTATAATAATAGTAAAAAATAAAGCTGATTACTTAGCGGATTTTGCCTATTGCGGGTTATTTTTAGAACGTAACTCCCGCGATAAACGAGGGACTACTGTATATTGTAGATGGCCAAAAATAAATTAATTTACCAATCTACATGAGAAAACGCAGTAACGCACCATAAGGAATGGTAATAGTTCCTTAATTTTAAAAGTAATGCGTTAAAGTATAGTTACTATTATTTTGTAAGCCATTAGTCTTAAAACTGATTGTGAACAACAGTACAGCGCAGTAAACAGTGTAGAGATCAGTACTTTTAAACTTCTGATGATTTTCAGTATGAATAAGATCCCTGGCATATGTTGCCTTGTGCAAAGGTGCAGGAATGTTACCAAAGCCGTGAGTAGATAGTGACAGATTAGAGGAGTTCTGACCCTGAACCCTGCACTCCTTCAGTGACCATATCTAAAACCCAATCCTCCACTCTGATGCTTTCTTTTAACTCCCTTCTTTTATTTGATCTTTCCCCTTTCTTCTTTCTTCCTCTCTCCCCTTACCCTCCTCTCTCATCCATCTCCAAACTGTGCAAACCACTGGCAGCTCTATTGATAGGGTAATCCAAGGCTGATTAATGACCCAATAATCAGAAGGATCCTCAGATCAATCATGGCTGTGATCAATAACCCCCAGCCAGGGCGATCATTAGCCTGGTAGAGTGCATCCTCTATTAGACCAGTGGACCAAAACAAAGGAACAGGATGAGATACTGGGAGTGACGAATGGAAGGAGGGAGGGCAGTTTTTGTAAGATGATAAGAGATGGATCAGTTTCTGTAACATTAGAAGAAACCACAGCATGTAAAAAAGAATCTGACATTAGCAGAGGACGAAACAGAAAGTGAAATCTATGATATACTCTTGTCATATTAGGTGCACCGAGTATGTGCGCACTGAGAAATCCAACTTGTGCATGCCTATGTGCTTGTGTGCTAACCCTGCGTTTTCATCTTTATTTTCCTGTGACAGCAGGGAGCGACAGCCTCTGATTTATGAGCTGTGCTCCTTAGTGCCAGCTCTCTGTCTGCTCCAGCGTGGACGATGAATAGACCTCTGTCAGCTTGGTCAGAACCCGCCGCCACTCGCCCACTTTCCTCCACCATCTCCCCCTTCTCCTCCACCTTTTTTTTCCCCTAACCTTGCAGCTTTCCTGATACCATTTTGCAATCTGCCACAAAAGACCATAGAGCAACTTTTTAAAAAAATTTCTATAAATATTTTTTTTTCTAATAGCTGAAAAAAAATGCAGATTTGCCTTTAACGTATGCAGCACCGGGCAGAATAATTCAATCAGGTGACAGTATGTAGCAAAGTGCTATTGCAAGTGGATTTTTGTTTGATGATGTTCTGCAGAATATTTTCAATACATAGATTTTATGTATTATATATATAATATATAATGATAGACAAACTATCCATAAAATTTGAGTCATGGGAAACTGAGTTTCTGATTCCATTACAGCTAGTATGAAGTTGGTCAATCAACTCTGAGTATGTAAACCTTGAGTTACTTTTCTGCATGAGCACGATAAAAAGCCATCATAAATGGAGCAAAGATAACACGAGCTACCATGGCAACGAGCGAGAAGAGAGCAATTTATTTCACCCCGAAGGGTGAAATAAGCAGATGCTTGGGGAACATGAGCCTATTGTGAGCCTATCACGGGCACTAAAGTCACCCGTGATGAGTTGCTTGAACATTGTCATGCTTTTTGATCACTTTAGTGACAACCGGGGAATAGTATGATGTCTGCAAAGCAAGAGGCAGCACTGAGAGGGCTGATCACTTTTTCTCCAGCCTCTCGTATACAACACTTTTCATAGACAGCTCCACTTGTACTTAGGATTTAAATTCTCAACTTACGCAGTGATTAAAGGATGAGTTCACTCAAAATATACTTACAATTTAAAAGGTGTATTCAAGGAGTATTCCACTTTCATTTGGCCCCGGTAAGTAGAGGAAGTGTACAGCCCTCCCGCTACAGTGAGAGGGCTACAGCTTTGGCTCTAGATACAATGACGACTGCTTGACATTGCATCATTTACATTGATTTTGAATGTAACGTAGTCCAAATTTGTCTGGACGTCCAAAAGAGAAGTATTTTGGGCATCCCAAGAAGAAGCTATAAAAAAGATGACCCAGGTTGGATTCGAACCCCTGACACTATGCTTTCAAGCGCTTACTTGTGGTTGTGTATTCCATTAAATTGACATATCCCTCTTTACATTTGCCACAAGTTTGTATCCAGGGATGTTTTAATTCAGTTCAACCTTTCTGATTGTTCTGCATATAAGGCCTTTCTCTAAATGCTCTGCATCCCCAATGTTGTAAAGAAAACTACCATTTGCAAAAAAATGTAAAGCATCACACAGCATTTGTAACAATGTGAGTGCACGTCTGCGGTGTGTGATGTTATAAATGTGTGGTCAAAGAAGAGTGTCAAAGTAAATTAAAGTGTTCCTTGAGAAGCAGTGTTCAGGTGGGCAGAGCCAGGTGGAAACCCAGGGTTGCTTAAACAAAACTTGCCAGTGAGCAGGTTCAGTTCATGGAGGTAGTTACCATGGTGACATACTCATAGTAGAACTTACCTTGATTTGAAGAAGAAGAGTTTCCTTCAAACTCAGAGTTTGAACATAACCCGCTTTCTGAAACACCCCTTTTGAGTCCCGTAAACAGAAGTGTTTTTTCCTTCATTCTTACTGTGATTTCTTGTGTTCTTTTTTTTTCCTTAGAGGACAGTGAAACTCTTAACACCATTTTTGTAATAGTTTGTTTCTGGTATTCCCTGTAATATCAGAATGAAGTAAAAAGACTTCTATGCACCCGTTCAGTGAATCATCCTCAAGTGATCACAGCTATGTCATCAGTCTTTTGAAGGACTAACACACACTCACAATCGCACATTACCATCCATGTTGGTGTTCGTGCGGGAGTGTATTTGTTGACAAAATAGTTTAAACAGCGCATAAAACTTTACTAACAGAGTGCATGCATGCAGAAACCTTTATTATGGTATATTTGCACTTTTCAGTACCATATCTGTGTGTGTCCACAGTGTGTTTGTTTGTCTGTGATGGTATGTGTGTGTGTATGTGTATACGTGTGTGTTCTCGGATGTGGCAGCCTGCTGTGTGTACTCATTTGTGTGTAATGAATGCTTATGAGGGTAAACAGATGGTGTGTTAACATGATAAAATATGATGGGTTGCCAGACAATATGGTGGCACGCTGGTGTTTACAACACACACATTACACCCTGGGAAAGCAGAGCAGCTCTAGAGCCGCCTGGCATTTCTCAGAGTGTCTGACTGGAACAAATATGCTTTTATCGGCGCATTGTGTTATCATTGCACATAAACCAAAATTGTGATTTTGTCAATATTTTTTTGGAATCAGCCTTCAGTGTTAATTTTGACAGCAAATTTTTATTTAGTTTTAGTCATTGTCTAGTTATTGTGAAAAAAATGTGGTGAAGGAAAACTATGACATACATTTTTAGCTGACAAAATGAACATTGTTAAGCAGATGTGTAAAGAGTACTGATAAATCCTACTCAAGTAGAAGTAATGTTACTTGATTGAAATTGTGCTCAAGTACAAGTACAAGTAAGTCATACATAAAATATTCAAGTACAGGTAAAAAGTAGCTCAATTAAATAGCACTCAAAGCAAAAGTTACTAGTTACTTTCACCCCCACATTTATTTTGGTAATAAATCTTGCCACGATTCCCTTGTATACAGTAAACATCTCATGTATAAACTTAAAAAGGAAGCACCCAAATCTTGCACAATTGGAACTTAATTTATTTTCCACAAATACATCTGTATAAAATAAAATGTTTGTCAAAATGTACAATTATTTTTTAAAATAAAATGCCAATGAATTAAATTCAAAATAAGTATAGCTATTTATGAACTCTAAAAAGCCTTTGATTGTTGTTTGGTCATTTCAGTATTTGTAGTTTCACCATGAATACTTATAATCCATGACTTTCACCTCTGCTGTTGTTTTTATTTTGAAAATATTGCACATTTTAACAGTGCTTTTTTTCTTTCACTTTACACGTCCTTGTTTCGATTACTCTTAATTGAAAATATGGACTAGTGCACCTTAAGAGTTATTTCCTTAGCTTACATTTGTTTATTCTGAAAGCTGCATCAATCACACAGTTACAGGTTTAGTTTTCCTGGCTGTAAATGCTACATTAGTGAGATGCTGGATTTTGATCAGTTGTTTGCTTTTAATGAACACAGTAGCTCAAACAAGTTAATTTGACATTTTTTAATAAGTTGAAGTTTCAATTTATTCTGCTGATGTTTGAACATCCCCTTCTTTTGTTAGATAAGTTTCAGTTGATGACACTCTAACAACAGTACCTGAAGTCATGGACAAATGACCCTCTTTTTGCTAAGATAACATGGACAGGTGACTATGCTTGGTGTGTTTTTTATGCATATTTTTGTCCAGTCAAACTCATACCATCCCAACAAAAACCATCTGCTTGTCAGGAATGTTTACTCACCTAGTGCTGATTAAAAAATAAAAAAAAAAAGAAGATGGTTAAATATTACACTGATGCACAGTGTGCACCCCCTCCCACACAGAAACACACAATTCCCTCGATGACCCCGTGACCCAGCTGCCCATGACGGATGACGACAGAGGTGTGACTGAAGAGTGATGAAACACACCACAGGAGGAGACTCATCTATCGCTCACGCACTCTTTCTCCCTCACACACATACACAAAACAGCAACGACAGCTGGGCCCACCTTCTCCTTTGCATCATGTGTGTGCTTTACTATGTTGTGTTCTCTCTGCATAACAACTCTTACAAGCATTTGCTACCACTGAAACCAACCTTCAAACAATACTTTAACATTTAACAGTTTAACTCCATCTAACTATCTACTTTCATCATAGTGATCCTCAGTGCAACCAGAAGAAACACGTCAGAACCCATCTTTGTCTGAAGCAATATATTTGTTTGTTTTAGGTATTTTTTAAAAGAAAATTTAGGGTGCTCTGCCAAAGAAGAATCCTACAAAAAACAATCCAGGATTCGTTTGCCCAGATAGTGCGACTAGTTTGGGTGGTGTGAACACAAACAAAGTCAAGAGCAGGTCATGTAGGTGATTTTTAGAGCGATTGTTTTGGTTGGACTTGGAGCTCTCCCAATCAAAGTCTAGAGTGATTCAGCTGTGCTGTGAACATAAACACTCTTGACTCGGACCAAACAAAACAAGTGTCAAAGATGACAGAGAGCGAACGGCATTGTGGGTGGGCAGGATGCCGGCTACGGTGCAGCACAAAACATCAAAACCACAAAAGCTCTGCAATTTCACATTGAATTTTATGTGCACTCTTTGACCAATAAATTAGAGCTTCTTCTTCTAATTTCTGTTTGTCTGCAGAGATAAGTCTCTACTCCAGTAACAGCGCAGACAAGCAAATAGCTCATGCAACTGCATCAGAGTCTGATTGGAACGGGTCAAAAAGTGTGCTGTGAACCCCCAAATCACGGTTATTTAAATAACCAGCTGTTTTTAGTCCACGACTATACTAGAGTGAAAGCAAATAGTATATAATTATATAAGAACCTGTTCAGATAAATAACATAAATAAAAGAACAATACCTGTGCTGTTTCTTGTTTGAAGAAAGTACAACACTCCAGAAGCGTGTCCTGGTCAATTTTACTCAGGTGGCCAATGTGGGTCAGAGAGTAAGCGTTGGGTGTCCGTGGACCTGGCATTGTTGGATGTTACCCACAACCCACAGTGTTTCCAAACATTGACCTGAATGACAAGTGCAGGTCTTCCAGCTTTGAAAGCAGAGGCTAGCATCTCAATTTAAAAAAAACATTTGGTATGTAGCTTTACAGAAGTGAAAAGCCAGTACTGACACACTTTCGGACCGTTCACCCACTGCTTGACCTGCTGGCCTCTTGTGCTCTTGTGTGAATTCCACATTGACAACTTATCAAGGCACCTGCAACAACTGAAGAACTAGGCCAACAGAGCATTCTGATCATCAACATAGTAGAGAACCAAGTGCTCGAGCACAATATTTACCACCCTTGACGTCAAACACGTAACCAAAGGAAAGTACTTGTGTGTGTGCTCCTCGTTCCCTCTGTGTGCATGTGACACAAATTTCCTGCTTGTGTTTTTTGTGAAAATTCACAACAACACTAAATCTCTCACACATCCTCTGCTAATTCCACATCCCAGTTTTCTCATCATATTCTCTCGCAACTTTGTGTAGCCTATATATTTAACTGTTGTGTGCTTCGACTTCACATTGACCTTTTTCCTATGATGCGTGTTTGATTGCTTCAATAATACCTATTATCATGCAAAGCTCTTTTTACCGATAGGCTGGGACTCCAACGCACCCTGACCTCGCACAACCTCGGTTATAGCAACTCATGAGGGGCTTTGTAGACGATGATGGGATATAAAACTGTCTCAGCCATCTTCATTCCTTTCTTTGATTTTGGTGCCACACAGGGCCGGCTTTAGATCACTTGGTGCCCTAGGCAAGCGTAGACTTTGACCCCCCCCAAATGAATGAATAAAAATAGATAAAGTTTTCAAGTCTATACAGTGTGTACACATTATCATTTATTTTAAATATCAAGAAAAAACAATGCACAACAAACCATTGAAAAAAAATACAACCTATTTTAATATTTTGACAACGATACAATATAACACCTACAGATATAGTGCAAATGTCTCGAGGGAACAGTAACAATTGTGCAAAATCCAAAAGCAATGTAAAACAGTGCAATCAAACGTTAAAATAAAATATAAAACTTTCAGTACAAGGACATTTCTACTTTCTTGTTTGGTTTTACTAGTCAGTAACACAAATCTTAAAACCAAAGAACACAATGTGCAAACAACACAATATAATAATATAAAATAGAACAAGAATTAAAATTAAATAAATATAAATATGGGCAGAAGATTAGCAGAAATAGTTACAGATTTTTTTTAATGTTTTTATTAAATTAAGAGAAAACATGTACAGTGATTGTAAAGGGTGTGTTTCACGTTTATTATACCCTTTTAAATAATTACATTATATTTAAAAAAAATAATAGTAATAAATGGGGTGGTGGGGGGGCAATTTGGCACCCCTCCAGCAGATGGTGCCCTATGCGGCCGCCTGTGTTGCCTGTAGTGAAGGCCGGCCCTGGTGCCACGGCAGCAACAGGGGAAGTCTTTTTTTATAGGGATTTATAGTGAAAAACAGCAGGTCTACACACAGGCATGGTCGGACTGCACAGGCATCTATTGATAGATGCCAACCTAAAACTAGCATAGCCTGGATTCTGTCAGCAAACACACTAACTGGGAGAGCTTACAGGGACACAAAAACACCAGATGCACACACCCTCTGGCACCTCACAATTTGGACCGATCTCACCCCATGTAGCATTTTACTATGTAATCATCAAAGCACCGTAAAATCAGAAGTGACTGCCAATAAAGGAAGGAAATTACGGGGAGGGATTACGATGTTTGCATGTTCAGGGGTGTGTATGTGTGCGTGTTGAAAGGGTGAGGGCGAGTAATGGGGGCTCGTCAGAAGATTTATGTAGCATTCACTGTGGAGCAAGTCGTAAAGTGTAATTACAAGGGGGGTAGAGATCGCCGTACCGCAGAACCACAGACCAGCAGGCAGACTGGCAGGAAGGCAAGGAGACAAGTGAACAACGTCTGTTCTTACACACCGTCTCTCTTTCTTTGTCTCTCTGAAGAGCTCCAGACTTGTGTATCAGCTGCAACAAGTCCAAACTTATAGGTGTCAAAGCAACTAAGGGCTCAGACCTTAAACTTATTTATGGGAACATGGCTTTACAGGTACACTTTTTTAAATATTTATTTATTTCTTGAATACAAATAATTGTATTCCAAAGAATATGATTTAAAACATTGAGTAACAATACAATTATATCTTAAAAGTATTTTTTTTTTTAGAAAACGTTAAACAAAAATGAAATATATAATGTAGCAAGAACAGTAGCTTAGAACAAATATTATAATTTGGCACTAATCATTTTAAGTATAACGCTAAGAAATGTCCCAGTCTCCTCTTCTGTCTACATGTACCGTGTCATGTTTACTCAGAGAGAAGTGGTCATGTGACCAGGTATGTCACATCTTGTGACGTGTATTTGCGGAAAGTGTTTCCATAGCACTTTTGTGACACATTTCAATATCGAAACGTCTGAAATACCTCCTCATTAAAGCGTAAAAAAGTTTTTAGCAATATTTGAGTGTTTTTTCTAAATTTGGGTGTTTTCCATTACAAGTTTTTATAGCGCTATTTAGATTTTGAACATTTCAGAGGATAATGGAAAGGCAGCTTGTGATACTATGTGGTTTGCTTACCTCCACCTTACTAGTTCATGTTTTGTGTTTCTGAGAAAGAAAGTGTCTATATAAGTCCAAGTTGTTCTTGTTTATACATTATAATATACTTTTTTTTAAAGCCTGTGAGGAGAAATAGTTATCGAATACTTTGTCTCTGTTTATCATCTTTGATCTTTACATCCCTGTTTCATTTACACTCAGTGAGTTGTCCTAAATGACAGGAAAAAACAAACCCTTTAAGGAACAACAAAGGAAACTCCTCACACTGCAGTACCAAATGACTGCTGAAGAAAACAAACTGTCTTGACCAAATGTCATCATGTCTCTTTGAAGTCTCAGACTGACAGAGGAGAACTGGAGCTATAGGTTTTTTTGCACATATGCCACTACATAGGAATCAACTCAAAATTCCTTGGAAACAAACCCACGTGTCCTAACAGATCGAGAAAGGACTGACAGTAAGATACAACAAACTTGCAACTGTGCAAAATCCTCAGAGTCTTGGTATCTCTCCTTTAAACTGGGCTTTAAAGTCAAGACCTCCAATAAATTAGCATCTGTTTTTCTGTGCAGTTTTTGAAAAGACAGCTGCTTATATGCAATAGTTAGCTTCAGAGTGTGCACACTGTGCATTCAAGTCCCACTTGTCTGTCTCACTATGTCAGCCCTGTGATGGACAGGCTTCATGTCCAGTATTGTGCCCCCCTGCTCCCTGTACCCTTGTGGGCGTTCAAAAAGACGGCTTCTGGTTCAACTTGAGTGGTCCTAGTTTTTTTGGGTTGTGCAATTTACATGTTCTTCTTGTGTTTGCTGGTCTTTTCCTGCATTTATTTGCTGGTTTCCACAACAGATAGAAAAAGATTTATTGAATGTGGTCCTCTGTCTATAGTCCTACGATTGACTCATGTCTTTGACACAAGCTGGAATGGTCTTGAAAGTCGTACAAAGCAGTTTCTAGATTTGTGGGGCCCTATGCAAGATGCTGTTTGACCATTGAATGGCCCACAAATGATGGGTACCTCTCAAAAATTCTGACAATACATGTTGGCTTGACATCACACACGCTGTGTCTTTAAAGTCTTTTGACTTAATTACAACTCAAAAACACTGTTTGTGCTGTCTAATTATCTCATCTTATACTGCGATAATTTTCAAGCAGGAATAAACATTAGTAATTTTTTTTCTTCTCAATGACGCCAAGGACTCAGCTTTGGGGCCCCCTACTGGCTCATTATGCCCCGTACATTCCATGGTCTGCCTATAGCCAGAAACGCCTATGTGTATATCTGAAGATTTTATTGAGACATTAGACACCCTGAACATGCAAAGTAAATTTTTTTTCACTGCAAAACTTTGAACTAAAAGCCTAGATGCATTTTAAGCAGTTAGAAATGGTCACCTTGGCTTTAGGTTTCTGTTGAAGACAAATAGCCAAACAAATTCCAGGGATATTGCTCTTCTCCCTGCCCCTGCAGGGTGAGTGTTTGGAGGGTCAGAGAGAGATCATAGAGGTTATTTCAAGGTCAGAGACAGTTCAGGAACCTGCAGATACCACTCCTCTTCCTCCTCCTCGGCCATAAATCTTCACTCTCCTGCCCTTGTTCTCCTCACCATTTTTTTTTTTTTGCTTTCAAAACACACACACACACACACACACACACACACACACACAACAATGCAGCGTCCCACTGAAATCATGCAGATTTGTTCCTGAAGCCTACAAAATGTACAAAATTTCCCAGTTTTCACACACACTCGTATTAACTAGAGATACGTATAAAGAGTGCTGATATATCCTACACAAGTAGAAGTACTGTTGCTTGATTGAAATTGTACTCAAGTACAAGTAAGTCATACATAAAATACTCAAGTACAAGTAAAAAATAACTCGATTAAATAGTACTCAAAGTAAAAGTTACTGGTTACTTTCACCCCCAAGTATATATTTTCTTGCCACTACGGTATCCCAGAATGGCCAATAACAACACACCAACAAAAGTCACAACACAACAGCAACAGTTCCCTTGCATACAGTAAACATCTCAACTCACAACTTAAAATTATTAATAATAAAAAATTCTCAGACTGAGTATAACCATAATTATGAACTGTAAAACGTAAAAAATAACCAGCATTCAATGTTGTTTTGGCGCCGTGCGATATGTTTAATTTGATTGGTCGACAATGATGTGATGCATTTGGCTGTTGTCTGGACATGTAAATTTTTGTAGTTTCACAATGTCCGTAGATCATTTTAAAACAAAAAAGAAATATATCACAACTTAGTCAGTAATGGTTGGGTGTAGAAATGTAACAAATGACTTCTTTTAAAATAGACGTAAGGGCACACCGTATACTTTTTGACCTAAAGAGTTGACCCATATGAGTTATTTTAAATGATTCCTTAAGTCAATATACAGCGCTTGATGGTATCAATCCTCCGAGCGGGGCTTCTCTCCTGAAATACCGCCTATTAAAGTTTGGAGAGCCGGACCGTATTTGGCCAGGTCACATGACTCGGATATACTCATTGGGCTACGGCTTCTGCTAGTATTTTTCTGCCTGTTTGACTCCTGCTCATGGGCGAGGCAAGCAAAAAGTTTAAAACTGCTTCTGAGGAGGCTAAAAAGACGCCGCCAAGACCCGGCCCCCTCCGCCGACCAGCCTTCTGCCCGGCTTCGGATACCGCCCTGCGCACGCCAGGTCACCCGTCTGCCCCAACCGCGGCCGCCCCGCCGACCCCCGGCGAAGGGGGCCGACGACAGCAGCGAGGGCAGGAAGTGGGTGGGGGTGCCACTGACACGGCGAGCAGGGCCGAGCGCCGCATACACAATCAAAAGACAAAGGAGGCTGGCCCGACAGACTGTTTGTTGATTTTTGCGACAGTGCTGCGCCGCTTGTGGCCACGAGGGGCACTTGATGTAAAAGTTACAGGTATAGCGCCCCTAATGGCCAAAAGTTACATCGTGTGCCTTTAAGTACAAGTAAAATTACTGATAAAATACTCAAAAAGTACAAGTACCCATAAAAGCAACTCAATTACAGTAACGTGAGTACTTGTAATCTGTTACTCTCACTTCTGCATGTACACAGATATGCCCCTGTTCCTGGATATGAGGAGGCTTTAAATGATTTTATTTGATGCGGTAGTTCAGAGATAGTATAAAAACAGATCCTTCTTTTGCCAATGACTGTTGCTGAACAACACGTCACGCTTCTGACAAGCTGACACTCAATAAATACAGAAATGTAACAATTATTCTGGTGCCATCCTATAATGTTAGTGTTTAATAGAGAAGTCCTGGTTTTACTGTGTGACGGCGCCTGATGGATGGTCTGTCAGGGTGGGTTTTCTGTGTCTGAGAGCGATGCCAGGAGACAAGGCCACGACATGAACATGATGAATCCCACACTAGTTTAATTGCTGTTTTACAGCTCGGTGACAGCCATCAGCTAAATAAGCTGTCACACACACAAAGTTACAACCGACTGGCAATTATTTTACTGAGGCAAAGACCGCCAAGCCTTTCCTTTACTCCTGGATTTCAGACAACTTTACTGGATCTTTGTTTACTTTGTGCTGACAGATGAATCCTATCGCTGCAGCCAAAGGAGGGGTCATGGTGCTCTAGAGTGTGGTCTACTTTAGTTAAATGTTCAAAACGTATTATACTTGCTCTTCAAAGTTATCAAACATAAAATGATGCAGAAGCAACAGAACAGACTGAAAGAAAAAAGTTACAACTTTGTGAGCGTTCATGCTGTGAAATCCATCTAAATTTGGTATTAATCTCACAAGTAAATACAAGGCAAGTATCATTGATAGTGATCTGACACTAATACTTTTAAATATATGTTAAGGTTTCATTCATTCAGACAAGGTTTTTCAGGATTCTTTTTTTTAATCTCCTGACATATTTCGACTGTCAACTGCCAGTCTTCCTCAGAGGTGATATGCCTTGATGTGTCCCTACCATGCTTTCCTTATGAAAGAACTTGTAAGGACACATCAAGGCATATCATCTCTGGGGAAGACTGGCAGTTGACAGTCGAAATGTGTCAGGAGATAAAAAAAAAAAGAATCCTGAAAAACCTTGTCTGAATGAATGAAATCTTAACATATATTTAAAAAAGAAGACAAATGAACTTACTGGAATTAATAATTTTAAATCTAAATGTATCATCAAATTACAAATTATGGGACAATTTTAATAATGTTTCAATACTTTAGCGATTTCCTTTTTATTTGGGTTATTAATTAGTTAAATTCCAGGATAGAATTTACGTGAAGTTTTTTGGATATTGGAATGCATTCTGTTCTTTTAATAAATGTTTTTGGTCAGAAACCATAGAACAGTATTAATACTATTCAACCAACACATTATCAGCACTGAATTTCTTTCTTAAACAAGTAAAACACACAAAATGATGCATCGGGTTGTGTTGCCCTCTCATTTTTTTTGGGTTCTTCTTCATTTGGTTGTATATTCACATGGTGTCGTCACTGTCATAGTGGCACAGTGACACAACCACTCGGCATTATTTTGTCTTTGGCGCCCATCCTCAAACTCCATCTCTCCGCTGTGGGTGCTGCACCGCTGTGTGTGCGTGTTGAACTGATTTGTGATGGTGCAACATCAAAACCCAAGAGAGGGGAAAAGGATCAAAGTGTGCCTGGTCCGTACTGTGACAGAGCGGCTAGGCTACACTCAGCCCATCGCCTTTTTTGACAAAACTGCACCAGTATGTTAAGGACAGAAACCGAAAGGAAATATAAGTATAACTCATCGCACCAACCTTGCTTTGGAAATGATCAATAATTAGATTAATCACCCCGCCAGAAACACAAATATTACACATTTATCTTATAAGTAGGTAAGTGTGGGAAATAAATCACCAAGTAAAGCTTAGTGCAACATCAGTCTAATATCAGTATCCTATCTGATGAAAAGGGAAGTACATATCAAAAACTATTTTTTCCGTGGAAGATCTTTTTTCCTTCCACGGACACTTCAGCATTTTATTTTGCACTTACTGTTACTCTGCTTACATGAGTCCTTGCAAACATTTTAAACCCTAATTTAAAAAAGGCAAAAACCACTTTGCTCCTGTTTGGTTTTGCATTTGCAAGTTAATCAGGTTCTCATTGTTGTTTTATGTCAATGTAGGGATAAATTCTACTTCATGTCTAGTGTAAAATCCTGATTTGTGTGTATGCAGTGAACATATTATTCTACTTTCACACACACATAGTAGACAGGCAGGGCTGGCTGGACTGTACCAGTAGTTTTGGGGGTTAGCAGATGTAAAATCGACTGTGGGAGCATTAGTGATGTCAGGAAACGCTGTATAAACCCTTGTGATACAAGCCAAAGGAATCGTCCAATCACACATAAGGAGAAACCATCAAACCATTCAGATTCACTTTTGTTGAAGTAGACGAGAATCTGGGGTTTGACAGATTGCGCCCCAAGAACGATCTCAATGGGACCAATTAGGCCTCACTAAAAATTCATCCTTTAAAACCTGAAACTTAACTTGAGTTAGTTGGAAACATTCAATAATGTGACAGTAATACATAACAGTAATAACATAAACCATGCAATAGATTTTGTGGGTTTAATGTTGCTCTTTTTTCAGTTGGGCTGCTGTGAATGTACGTAATGTATTACTGCGACAAGCTCTCACACCTACTGTGTGCCAAATCTAATCTGCATCTACTTACTATACCATTAAACATTCACGTATCTGAAGCAGTGTTCATTTGAATTTCTTTAATTTTCTCAAAATTTGTAACTGATATCAGTTCAGTTCCATTTTAGGGTGCAGATCTTGTTGATAGTAGCAAATATTCAAACTGTCTTTAAGAATATTTAAAGCTCAAACACACTCGAGCGTATAGCCGCGAATCGGAGTCCGCCAGGCCAATTAACTGCAAAGCTCAGATTTTACGACCGTAGTTGGTGTCCCACAAAACACTGCTCGGCGTTTTATCGACCCGCATTAAATGTAACACCGACCTACATTTCACCTCCCGGTGAAACAGAGCAGGAGAGATGAACATGAGCTGAGAGGAGAGACAGGAGTACAAGGACTACAGAGAAGCACTAAGAATTGTGGGAAATGTAGGATTTTAATGGAAACTACTACGCCGTGGTACACTCGAATCTAAGCTCTGAGGAGTGTGGACAGTCTGCACGGAGTGCCTCGAGTAGGTTTGAGTCTTAAGAAGTGTTTACCTTTGATAGTGTGCAGACAAGGTGGAAAAAAAGACCATCATTTTATGTAATCTTTTAACAAAAATTGTGAATGAATTGTCATAGCTTGAACCATCCTGCCTTTGGTTGTAAGTATTGGTCAGAAAGTTTTGTCATATGAGCAAGTTGTGAATGAAAAATAAACAATTAAATGTTGCCATTTTTTGGTGTTTTTGGTGCTTGGTAGTGGGATTGTTACTTGAAATGAAAAATAATAAGTTTATAAGAGAAAATTAAAGTGGCAAGTGGCAGACCAGTAGCATTTAGCATTAGCTACCTGCCTTAGCATACAGACATTTTGCGATTCTAACTTCAGAGCCATTATCTGAAAGAATTTGTTAGAGCCAACGAAGTGTAGCACATCATAGGAAGAAGGTAAAGGAGAAGGGGCGGTTTGTCATTGGAGTCATCAGTAACTGTCGCCATCGTGCTGCAGGCTTAATTAACTAGCTTGCTCGTTAGCATCGCTGCCCTCTTTTCTCTCCTTCCTCTCCAATTGCTCTGAATAAAAACGCCTGATTATTCTGCGCTCCAGTCGCAGCCAATTACATGCTCCAAATGGAACAACATTAATCAAATCTTTAGTATAGAGGCAAACTCTGAGGTATCAGATTGCAGCGGGACACAAACCTAATAAGTCACTGTCACTGGCGCTTGCGCAGGCATTTAGCTGCTCGTATTATGAAGGCACGTGAGACAGGCTATCGCCTGGGTGTAATGTGAAACTTGATCTGGAACCCATTAGCATGACACGGCAGCAACGCAGAGCCTGTCTTCACCACAAACTCATTTTTTCCCCCATCCCACCCTTATCTCTCTTCTCACTCTTCTTATGTTCTCTCTCTCTCAGCCATCAGGCAAGTAAGGCGTGGACTAGAATAAATCAGAGGAAGTAGGAGTGCAAACAGGATGAATAGAGAGAGGGAAATCCAGAGAGGATGATAAAGAGGGCTTTTCACAATCTTCAGAGAAAAGGAAAAAATTAGGATAAAGAAAAGGACATTTCCTGCCAGAGCAGTTATTGAGTTGTTGCTAGATGAGAACACCCAGAACTAAATGCTGCCATTCACACTTTGGCATCCCAGAGAGCAACTCTGCAACTGGGACTAGGGCTCGACACACTCACAACAATGACACAGCAAATTCACTTCTTTTCCAGAGCTTGGCCCAGACCTTCATGCCACAGTTGTAGCCAGGCAGTGGACACGGCCTCATTAGAACAAATGATTAAAGCCATTCTGAAATGTGCTAAATGCCGGTGCCCCTGAAGTGGCCTTTAAACTGATATAAATAAACAAGAGTTATGCTGCAGGTTTGGGTGTGCACCAAGGCAGCATAATAAATTACAGGGTAATGATATTAAAAGCACAGAGTCGTTAAGATGCCAAGCGAAGACGCAATAAATCCAGGCCTGGGCTCCCACTGGCTGTGCCTGCGCTGAGTAATTAAAGCAGATTTATGGGACGCATTACATCAGTGCTAGATAGTTAATATATCGGCTTCCTTTATTGGACAGCCTGACAGGCGGCAAAAAATATTGTTTCAAGTTTCTCGGCCCCTTGCAGCTGAGAGGCCTAAACCGGCACTCCATCTATAGTTGTCAGTCCTGCGTTGTGATGGATGGACCAATCCACTCCTCTGTTGCTCGTGTTGCTTGTTCAGCCTCCCCTTCTTCATCCCCCGACAATATGAGACTTGTGACTCTACCAAACAGCTTTATCTTAACGTAGCAACCTTTCCTGTGTTGTTCTCTAGACAAAGATCCCAGACACAAATTAAAGCCTCGAACAGACGAGAGAGGAGAAGAAAAACCTACCAGAAATATGAGAGAATAAACAAATCTGACCAATCTTAGGCCAGCGCTGCATTGCGGGATCTGCTTGAAAGTTCCATAACCAAAATACTTGCATTAACAATAGCAGACACATCAGAAATATGAACTATCTGTGATTTGAATTTCTGGAAAGTGCAGCAATAAAGATAATTTTGTCAATAACGAGTGTTTAAAGTTTCTGAAAGGTAAAAGGATGAACTTGTTGCACTTTCTTGTGCAGCCTGAGACCAAAAATCGTTCATTATTCCTTCAAAGCAAGAGCAAATGCCAGCTGCTAAATAGGAATACAACCACTGGCTGGTTTTAAACATTATGAAACTGCCGATCCCCTTTGGAATATTCTTGAAAGATGGGTGGAGAAAGTGCTGAACTTTGTTGCTACCTCTCAGCTTACACATTAGCAGAAGTTTGTAGCTTGTAGGAGGTCACAAGAGAACAAGGAGTTTCAAAAATGTGGAAAAGTTACAATTACACACATATCTATTCCAAATGGCGAATCACATGTGGGTCTCTGAATACCGTAACTACAAACATGTACTTCGTTTTTTTTCCTGTTTCCATTTCAAGAGTGCGTAAGTGCCATTAGATTGGTCCTTAAAGGTGTAGGGTAGGCGATTTTCAAAAGCTAGCATGATTTTGAATGTAGCCTCCCCGATGGCTCCGCCTTTACACCCCTCGCCCCTCCCTTCTGTGCTCCTTCTCACTCACATGCATGCGCACAGCTGCTACAATAGAGGAGCTCAGCTCATCGCTTGTATTGTGTAGAAACGTCATTGTCTCATGTCTTATTCAGCAGTAAGTAAACTAAAATTTTACCAGTATATATGTTGAAAACTGTGACCAAAAACTCTGTTTTAACTCTGTCAGCGGTGATGCGCTTTCAGTGTAAGCTCGTGCATGCGAGGGGTTGAGAACGAGCAGGGAGACGTGATTGGTTAAAAAAAAAAAAGAAAAAACGGTTCCTTTTTTTTTTCATTGGTCGAAGTTATTACAGGTTTACAGCTGCTACAGATGACAGATTTTCTTTGTTCCTTTTTCAGAGCACATAAGATTATAATTTTTGCCAAGACATAAAGACAATTTCAACCAAAAACTTAAAAAGTGTATCTGGAGAAAATCGCCTGCCCTAGCTTTAATGAGACATTGTGGGCGCGACCTACTGCCTTAATACATTTTAAATACTAAAATAACTTCAAAAGTTCACTATTCACAACAAATGATGCAAAAAGGGTTTGGTTACTGTGACCTTTACAAATTTGCATGCATACTTTCAATAACAATTCCGTCTCTAAAAAAGAGGACTGGATTATTTTGAACTTTTTCTCGTGAATACTGCTCATATCTCTTTCCTACGCCTCTGTACAAATACTACAGTGCTTTTAGTAAAGAAATACATAGGGTTGGGCATCGGAGGGTTTTAAATCTTAATAAAGGCTTTTCCCCCAAATAACCTCACATTTATGGCCACCTGATAGCAGATTCAGGAAGTAAATAAACACGTTGAAGTAAAGACTTCACTGTTTATATTCATTAAAATAAATGGCGAACAATTTGGCTCGTTTGCTACTTTGCAGTGAGACTTTATGTGTTGCACACATATAATTTCTTTGCTTTCATCTTAACCCATCCCCATAAAACACCCCATACAAACACATTTAAATTGCAGCACTGGCGGCAATGGCGCCTATTATCTTCAGTATAGTTATCAATAAAATCACTGTACTCCTTTAACTGCTGATGAACCTTAAATGCCCCCAAAGGAATCTTGTTCTGTGAGCCAGACAACTTAATTGGCTTGGATACATGTAATTCTAATAGCTCTTGTAATTAGGTGGCTTATTATGAAGGATCCAGACATAAATCATGTGAAATAGAGCCCCATATACACTTCCTGTCATTAAGATAAGTTCTAGTTCTGTGAATCGAAGCCTGAACATCTTGTTGTTCATGGTTAATCTGGAGAAAGCGAGAGAGAGAGGAAAGAAGAAGAAGTCAAGGTCTTGATGTTAACAATCTCTGACACTTTTACGACCAATATTAATTGGGGCTTTTCAAGCAACCGAATTAAATCGATATAAAGAAGTGAAACAAATTCAGGCGACCTCTCGGATCAATGTAGAGCAGTTTTTTGTTTAAAACTATAACTAAATTTGACTCATTATTGTGGACCAGAGAGCTTGAAAACCTGGGCCGATTTTTAATTAGTAAGAATGGGAGCCAACTTGAGCCATTAGACTTTTATGATCTGCATTCCGAACACATTTTATGAATGGTTCTTACTTGTATTTTATATCTACATGGATACCAGCACCCACAGTTTTCCACCAGATTATTAATTGTAATCACACTGCCTGCTGCCTTTGCCAGTACGACTCCTTTCCGCAGTGCATGCTGGAGCCATGTGTTCCTTATGTTTTCCCACAAGCAAGATCTGATGCTATAGTGAGTAGAGGGAGAAGGTATCTTTGCCACTCACTGTGTCAAAAAATCTGAATGAAACCCCTTTGTACTTTAAAAGTAAACTTTAAACTTAACCACTAACATAGTCTTTGCTTATATACAGAGGTGCTACACTTCATGAGATAACAATATGTTGGAGCATTGATATATCATTTTCTTGTTAGATTTGCAGCGCTCCAGGATTGGGTTTTACTTACATTTATAGGGCCTCCGATTTTGGATATATATATATATATATATATATATTTTACTATTTTCAACAATTGTTTTTTTCCCTAATTTAAACAAAATCAATATGTGTAAAAAACAAGAAAACATCCATAAAAAAAAAAAATATATATATATATATATATATATGAAAGTTTTAAACATTCTATAAGTTGACATGCTATATATCTAGCCTAGAAAAATTCCAGACACGGCCCCTGTACCAGCGACTGAGAACTAGCTGTAATACAGATAAATTTCCGTCTGGATTTTTAGGATACTATATACCCATGTTTTGGGCAAGTATTACACATTTACACAAAATTTCCCCCGTGAAACCAGTGGCTCTATGTGCAGGAAATGGACGGCCAAGTCAAATCTGTAAAATCTTGTGTAACTTAGTCTCGCGGAATGCTGTGTTTCACCTCCTGAGACAAAAATAGCTATATGATGAGGACTAAACCCTTACCCTACATCTTTTTTGGAAATGTACACACTACTTTTCCTCGTGAAAATTGGATGACTGAATGTCTAGTAAGTACAGCAAACAGATCTTGCTTAAGTTAGGGAAATCTGATGAAATGGAATCAAACTGGTTATACTATAAAACAGAATTGGGGAAAATTTGAAACAGAAAATCTGCTTTTTTGTTTTTGGACTACTTTTTTTAGAACAAAGCTTAACAATATAATATAAAGAACGGTCTAAAAAGTTTGTTGGCATCACAGTTAAACCATTGCCGAATAGGTTAAAATCTGATTGCTTTCTCATAATTTCTGCATCCAACATGCAAAACTTGTTGCAATGCAAGGAGCAAACTTTCCCCAAACTTTCTGTCCTCCTGGCTCCTGCAGCAGCCCTGAGATCCATTGGCATAATGATAAAAACCTTGTACCAGTGTGTGACTGTGGGCTGTGGCTAGCAGCACTGAATGCCTGCTTTGTCCTTGGAAATAGACGAGGGAAATATTTTTAGAGCATGGTGTGTGTCTCATTAACTTTAATATATGTATAAAAGTTCAATTATAAAAGGCTTGTTCGGTTCAGTGAAACAAGCATCAATTGGTCTGTGTCCATATGTAGTGCAGAAGGAGCCATGAAGCTAATGATTTACCAGTCGATTTTTGTTCACACCCTCACAAAAGGTCATGAGTTCTTGGTAGTCTCCAAAAGAATGAGTTTGAAAAGACAAAACTGCATTAGAATAGTTTAGACAAGGATCTTGGACATCCACGATTACCAAGAGTAAAGTTTCTTTTTCTCTCAACGTATTAGAGAAACAATGTCTCTCAGCCCAGCCGTGGGAACACCTCAGCATTTCCTTTGCAGAGCTGGTGGAAGAGGCTGAAGGCTTTTCTGAACTTCTTAGCTGAGACTGCTGCCCGTTCAATCTTAACAATGTATTAAAACCCAGGAAAAGAAAAAAGATTTTTACAATCATCTAAAATCTGTAAAGAAAGGGAAATGACTATGAAAAATCAATGCTTAAGCGTTAGTACAATTGCTCTTAACCAAATACAGTTAAATTGTTGTTATTCAAAGACTTCAACCACTAGTAAGTATTTTTAGTTGAATAGAAATCAAGGAATCAAGACCTGTATTTGTCCCTGAGGGGCAAACAATACTTTAAACAAGGGAGACTTAGGGAATTCAAGTGATCTGGACCAACCGTGTCAGGTTACAGTATGTCTTTGGTCAGACGGCTGAGTTATGTTGGTACTTTAGGTCTTTGAAGCACACACCAATCTCTGCTACTGTTGGCCCTTATGCGGGCCCCTTTAGCGCTGAGGTCCAACACGGTGAGTGCTCACAAATAGTCACGATTACATGTTTTTTTAATTCGGAATCAGTTATTCAGAATTTCATTATTCGGAATTAAAATGTTCTGCCTCTTGTTTACATGGAAATAGTAATTCCCGAATTGAGGTTTACTTGGAAAACTGGTTTATTCAGCTTTATTCAATTCCTCTTTAGGTCTGGGGGTTGGGGCTCTGATCAACTGGGGGAGAACGAGACGTGTCACGTCTATCGTGATAAAAAAACACAACAAACCTTTTCTTTTCGGCTCCAACATAGAAGACCACATGAGAACTGTTTTCTCTTTTATTTTTATTGTAGTTTTGAAACAGCAGCTGTACAATAATACAATAATCGGAAAAAAACGGCCACCTAATTTGGATTTATGTTTAATTTGAAATTAAATTAGCATTAGGAATTAAGTGTTTACAAGGTCAGTTCAAAGAGGAATTAACTTTTACTCTGCTTTAAAGAGGAATAAAAGCTCCAATGTAAACCTGGCCAATGTCAGCACTGGGTCGAATGCTGAGAATGAATCTCGCAATCATAAAAAAAACAATGTACGTCAGCCGTCATGTTAAGTTGACTGAGTGCCTGAATTGACCAAATGAGTTCCTCCAGTTCATTGTTCTGGCAATGAACTAAGAACGTGTCCAGGGTTGGCTCTGCCTTCCACCCTGTGTTAGCTCGGATAAGTTTTTGGATCCCACAGCCAAAACATTAGACACAGCTATACAGTACTCTGATGAAAGCCCAGAGGACATTCAATGTTGAACTCATACACCAAACCTGCATCAAAAAACGCATTAGTATTGAAATCATCAGAGGTTAAAGTAATGGAAGTACTCACGTTACTGTAATTGAGTTGTTTTTATGGGTACTTGTACTTTTTTGAGTATATTTCTGATCATTGCCCAGCCACTCTCTTGGGTTCGGTTTGAGGTTTTTACCTATTATATTGTTCCCCACATGGCACATTTGGCATGGCACCGTTTTACAGTTCATAAATGTAGCTGTACTTAAGAGTCTGATCATTTTTTGTTATTTTGAATTTTATTTATTGCCGTTGTTTTATTAAGAATTACACATTTAACAAACCTTTTATTTCATACAGATGCCTTTGTGGAAAATAAATTAAGTTCCAACTGTGTAAGATTTAATCTCTTCCTTTTTAAGTTTATACATGAAAAGTTTACTGTATGCAAGGGAACCATGGCGAGATTTATTACCAAACAAAAATGTGGGGGGTGAAAGCAACTAGTAACTTTTACTTTAGGTACTATTTAATTGAAATACTTTTTACTTGTACTTGAGTATTTAATATTTGACCGACTTGTACTTGAGTACAATTTCAATCAAGTAACAGTACTTCGACTTGAGTAGTTCAGTCATCTTTACACCTCTGGAAATCACCAATAGAGCATTGACAAGCAATCACATGCTTCTTTCATGATATAGAGATGCTTGAATAATTTTTTCTATTAAAAAAAAAACACTTATTCTGTCCGTCCTGTGTGTGAGAATGGTACTTTGTAATTAAAGCTGTGTGTTCCTCTTGCGGTCCACTGTGAGTTGTTGTTGCTTCCTACTGATGTCACTCCATGTCATTTTGTGATCGCAGTGCAGTGTTACTTTTCAGACGTGTGTTTGAAACGCAGTGTGTCTCTGTCTCCCTGTCTGTGCCTGAACAGGCGGAGAATGAGAATGAGAGCAAACAGCAGTGTGCAGCCAAGAGTAGCACAGCCACTCCATCACCGTGATGGGCCTTGTCATCTCTCTCTCTCTCTCGCTCTGTCATGCTTTTCCTCTTTCTCCTCCCAGTGGTGAGGGCGGGGTGTAAAGTTCACCTTTGTGTAATTTATCAACCATCATCCCGGCACATCCCTTTGTAGTCATTAGCCACACTCACTGACGCAGCACCAAAATCCACACCCAGCCCTTATTAATTGTCTCTATACAGCGCAGACACCAGCCTTATTATTTAATCACTAATTGCCTCGTGTTTCAGTGGACATAGTTTGGGGCTGGTAGGAGGTAAATGCCTAACTGCAGCTTACGGTGCAAACTGTCAAAAATTGATCAAAGCTGCAATAAATGTTGGCACCAACATTTTTTTTGAAAGTCTGATGCTGGAATAAATCATTTGAGTTTAAAGATTTGATCTGAAGTTCATGAACTAAAGAGCTCATTAGAATCCTCATTTTACCGAGAGAAAAAAAAAGCGGCCGTGGCCTCTGATGTACGAGGTAGGAACACAAATTCATCATTCAAAGCCCTGTCCAACAACAAATCAAAGTTATTCACTCTATATCTGATGACTTTCCCCTCTATTAGTTTGGTTTAAAGGAAAGCTTTCATGTCAGTTGAGTATATTTGCCCACCATTGTCTATTGGACATTTCCCAGACTCTTACAATGACCTAGCATTTTTTTAAGAACCTTTGACTCACACTCTGTTAATGAACTCTGAAATGGTTCACTTCAAAGTTCACTGGTGCATTGATAACTCACAATAGTGGCATCAAACAACAGTTTATCACTGTCAGCATCTACAGTTTACATATATTTAGTATACTTTGCAATTTCCAAAGAGTATGGGGCATACTGGTAATGACAATGTACTTGAAACTAGCATTCACTATCTGATGTTTTGGCTGTAATTTATGTTTCAACAGTGTTGGCCTTTAATCTGAACATAGATGGATGAGGTGGACAGGTTGTGTCTAAACCTCCTTGTGAATGCAGTCCACTGCAGTGAGGAGTGCCAGACCTGTTCAATGGAGAGCCTGAACAAGCACTACAGCAATGCATAACCCAACACGAGAGAACCCACACCTCAGGACAGGACTCATCAGTTCATCTATCTGATGGAAACGGGACATTCTTATGAGGACAGTAACATGGCCAGAAATGACAGATGAGTCAAGGAAGCCATCTTTGTATAAGAGGAAGGGTCATCCTTGAAGAGAGGAGAGAGGGGTGTTGAGACACAAGCTATTCATCTCTTTACTCCAACATTAACTGAGTTAACCATCACCAGGGACCATTTACTATGCTAATGAGCCACACAATACGTTAATCAATGCCCCAGTATTAACCCCAGACCCCCAACTGGTCAGTTTATTTTATTAAACTTTTTTTTAGGAGTTTTCATATTTTACATGTGACAAACTAAGACGTAAAAACACATACAGCCAGGCAACAACTATACATATTAATATGGTACTTAGTCCAGAGTTTATCCTAAACACTTAGTAGACCTGGATAAACAAACAAACAAAACCACTACACAAAACAACAAAATACACAATACTAACAATACATCATATTAAAATATCCACAATTTAGCCACAAACAAATTGAGCGTAATGAGGGTCGTCTAAAGTTTTAAATACTCCATAATAGGTTTCCACATGCTGTAAAATATATATAGGTTTCCTGACACTTCATATCTCAGTTTTTCAATGTGGAGAACTCCAATAAATCAGTCATCCTGACTGTAGAGTTATCCCACCCATTCGCTAGAGAACGTAGCAGCGGCAACCCTCTATCAAATCTCTAATGCACTCTGAATCTGCATTTAACATTTAGCATAGCATGGTTACGTCCAAAGGCAGCGTAGAGAGTTCATATTGGGGAACTGACTGCGCATGCGCAAACACACAAAAACACACTATGGAAACAGAGGCAGAGCAGCAACATGCTTTTGGGAGAGGGTGTGGCCTCCTCCTGCCTTACAGTGGAGTGAGACTGTGCAGCGTCTCTGCCGTACCAGGAAATAGCGATGTTTAGTCATCTGGGCTATGAAAAGCACAAAATGCTGACGTTTTCAAACTTATTGGTACTATCGGAAATGGGAAAAAAAAAAATGTATAATATTATAATTAAAACAAATAATCAAAATATCAATTCACCCTTGGGTAGGCACTGCCTACCTTGCCTACCCTGACTGCACGTCACGGATGCTGAGCTACCAGTCGACCTTACCTGGATGACTGAGAACCTTCACAGATAAGGTGACCATTGTTTCCCTTGTGGGTCCACGTCATACATGGTGCCATTCATTATATTCTCACTCAACCAGCTGCATTTACAGACAGGTCGTACCCCCTCAGCTCTCTGGGATGTGAATAATGAGTAGCACTTGGAGCAGCATGTGTTCCTACCTCGCAGCTGACACGTCATTCCGGTCTAAACATTTTGCATCCTCCTTGAAAAATGAGTTCCTGTGTGGTGTTCATTACTCTGTCCCCCAGCCAGGACTCTCCCATGCATATTCCTGCTCAGTAAGCTGTATGTCACAGCTCCTCTGTGTGTGGGTCTTTTATTACTCACTTATATAAAGACAGCAATCAAGCTTTATATGCATGTGCGTTGTTGTGGTGGCTGAACTGTATAAAATGCTCTGGCATAAAATAAGGAGAACCTGTTTTCTGCTGTGCAGGCGCACTGATATGACAATAGCCCAGTAATCATTGTTCCCTCTAAAGTTATAGCTGTAATTTGGTCCAGGGGAGAATGGAGTCCATTTGTCTGACAACGCTTAGCCACAGCCGGTCGAGTGAATCGACACACTCATGGAGGGAAAGTACAACACTCCACAGCGACACAACACAACACACCTACGCCTTCCAATAAACACACACTGCATTGCTGTGTACTCTGATAAACACACTCCTCCTGCTACTCAGCACTCTCTCAAGGGCACACTCCAATAAAGCAGTGTTGGGAGAAAAAAAAAAGCAATCTGATGGATTGGACCTGGAGACGGCGGCGCAGGCAAATCCCCTAAAGTTGCATAAATAAGGCCGACGCACTCCGATCGCTCTTTACAGATGATGTAAATTATGTTGTCAGGTACAGTCGCTTCCCCTTTCGCCGCACAGCTAACAAGAGTCGCCCGCTACAGCTCGACATTGTGTGGAGCTCCAGCAGGACGGGATCGGGGAATTAATTAAATTGCACCCATACCACATGCACGAACCCACAAGCAATATCAATACACACACACACACACACACACACACACAGTGCTAGTACCACACTCTCAGGTGGGGTGCTGTGTCATGTCTCTCGCTCCTGTGCAGTTTCTCCTGCTGAAGGTCAATGCGACAGCTTATCAGAGAAACAGAGGTGATGTTGCTCAGCCATTTTGAAATGAAACCTGCTTCATATTTTCTGGAGGCCTGCAGTTTCTCAGAAAACTGACAAACTCATCACGGCAGTCTGTGAATAACGCCAAAGATGATACATTGATTTCCATCACTTCAGAGCTCCCAACAGCTGCCTTGGAATGATTCAAAGCCAGAGGATGAGAGATTTAGGGCCAGAGTCAGTGGAATGTCCTTCTCTCCTCTTCACACGGTCTTTTTTTAACCAAAACTGTCTTCCTGTTTCTTGCTCTCTGCTCATCTGTTGTGTGTCAGGTTTCTGCCAAGACTTAGTCAGAGAGCAGCTGTTTGATCCTATCCATTTCTGTTCTCACAAAAAAGGCTTTGTTGCTGTAAAATAAATCAATAAGGCATGTCAAATTTCCAATACTGTTTGGGTATTCCACAAATCCTCGTAAAACGTAATGACAAGCTGTAAAGCTGCACTGACGCATCGACAACAAGCTCATTTTGCTTCTAAGAAGTAAAATGATATTGAAGACAAATCAGAAGGAGATTCTAATGGTTTTGTTGACAAATAGTTTTACAATATATTTTTCTCCTATGCTATTCGCCTAAACACACAGTATTGGGTTAGTGCTTACATACAATATGATAGAGCTGGGAGATATGAAACAAGAAAACAGAACAACGATTCTGGGTCAAAGTCAGTGAAAACCAAACATTCTCCAAATATTTGAGCTGTTGTGATTTATTTGCGAACCTGTTTCTCCTTATCAAACTGTGTCCAAACAGAAGCAGCGACTCCGAAAACTTTTATTTCAATTTTGGCTAAAACCTGCATTTTGTCAAGAAAGTCTGTCAACATTTCTTTCTGTTGACAATTTCCTTTAAAAACGTACTCATAGGTGGTTTAAGATCAAAACCTGGGGTTCCACACTCAAGCCATGAATACAAAGGAGAAAGGGGGATCTTTACAGTAGAATGTGGAGCCCTCATAAATCTAGCAGTCCTAATTCAATACAGCTAAATTTTTGAGAAATATGTAAAATAAACAGCACCTTCAGGACTTTTTTGACTCCTGAGCTGCCACACATTCACAGAAACAGCTTCGCCCACTCTCTGTCAAACATTTCCCCCCATGGCCGGCTAAAAAAGTGTTTTCCAACGTTGACAGGGAGAATGGATGGCCTCCATTACGCCCGGCTACAAACACATTCCACCAGGGTGAAGGGGCCGTAAATTATCCCACCAGCATAGCAGCTCAGGCCACAGCCAAGTCAACACCCGCCCCTCCGCCATTACTCCCAATTGGGTCAGCTCATCTAAGGCCCATGGCAGCACAGTGACTCACTCGCTACACACTCACATATGCGTCACCTGGGTCTTTATGCAGAACAAAGCAAGCACGTTGAATCAAACATCTGGAAAAAAAAAGTCCCTTCATCTGACAACAAAGACACACTGTGAAACACTGTTACTCTCTATTGATGGCGCACAACAGACTAATGGTACAGCGCCACACTGTAACCGTGTGACGGGCTGCACACTGACAGGTCTAATGATGTGAGGCTGGAGAGTGTAACTGTAGAAACATCACACAGGATGTCAGGTCAGGTTCCGTTCACATGACAACTTCTGTTGGCAGCTGGTAAACCATCAAATAGGCCGAAGACGTTGCCCCGTGGCGCAGCTAAATGCTACCAATGTGTGCGTAAGACATCGCATGCAAACAGTAAAATGTCAGGCAACAATGTGTTCCCAATAGGTGAACCGCTACTCGTCGTTTCCCAGCCGTGGACAGCAGCTTTCATGGGTATCCAAGTCGTTGCTTCAGGCAGCGAAGTAGAAGAAGCCCAAGGGAGAAATCCGCCTTCTGTAACTACCTCCGTGTCCTCTTTTTGTGACATTTCAAGCACACATTTCTCACTTTTTGTTCTGCAGGGAGATTCCTGAGAGGTCTGCTATAAAAGAGAGCCTCACTGTTACCAACTTTAGTCAATTGTAGACAATTTGAGCACAGAAGTTGCTAAGCTTGTCCAGAGGCTGTGCAGGTGTTGTTAACGCATCATACTTTTAACTTTACTTACGCATCACAACAAACCTGTACAATTTATTTGCGTTGCAGGGAAAAAAAGGAACAAGAAACATAAAAATTTAGTGCTAATGTGAGTGTAAAGAAAATCATCAGCAGAAAAGTTTTCCTAGTTTAATGTTGTGAGGACAGGTCATTTGAAATATTTATTTGTTCTGTCACAGTGCTGCAGCAGGTTAAACCATTACTTGCTTCATGCCTAAGCTCTGACCATGGGGCAGCCAGCTGCGGGTCCTGCCTGAGGTGGAATAGGACTTGGTGACAGGTCACATTAAACATCGGTGTTGACAGCAAGAAAAGGGGTCACCTGTGTCGTCAAAACCGAGAGGCAACAGAGGAGGTGACGAGGCGGGGGGGTGGAATGGAGCTCCGTTCAGTGACAGGCAGCACAGCTGATGGTGCACATATGAGTCTGTACACAGAGTACAGGGATGCAGTTGAAGGGGAATTTGGTTTCATCATTGTAGGTAAGCGTTTGCATCCAAAGAAACTTTGCATTAGAACTTTAATAGTTGGGATTAATTATGAAAAAGGGTTATAAGGACACCAAAAGTGGCCATTTGTTAATTGATACCAGTTCATTCAAAAGTGCAGATTTTAGGTCATGTAGATTAAAACATGACCGTACTACTGTAATTATCAAAATATATGTTATTCTTAATCATGACAGAAATGCATACATGAAACATAATTAGATTAGTAACTAAAATTTCGTACATGATCTAAAATGTATTACCAGAAACTAACAAAAATTTTAGTGCCACAAAAGTTGGTATTAAATACTCTTTAGCTTCAGGTAACCACATGTATCAAACCAAATGTAAGCTTAGCAAATCTAACACACCGCACAATTTATCATTACGACTCTAAAACCATTACCTGGGCTGCTGAAAACTGACCAAAATCCATAACTGATATCTTTTATGATACAACCATCCTCTGACCTCGAGGCGGTCCGATGTGATTTGATGTCACAACTTCCTGCTGTGACATCGGTTAGGGTGAAGCATAAGGGTATAATGTCAAAACAAAAACAGGTACAAAAACAAACTGAATTATGCTGATAAGTGCAGCGTACCTATTGACAAAACCATGTACTAAAACTGAAGCAGACAAAGTTAAGATTTTCTGCAATCAAGGAAAATGCATTAAAAATTGCATTTTGACGAAATCATTCCTTGTAAAACGGATGGTTAAATTTTCAAGATAAGTCATACAGATGATATGTCTAATATTGCACAAAATTGCATGCATTGGTGAAATTTGAGAATGCAGACTTGTTCCTCACTTCTGAAGCCTACAACATTTACATTTCTAACAAGAGGTTATTCATTTAGTCCCCATTAGAAATTTTTTACATGCTTTTGTGAAGTTTACTTTGCCCATACCATCAAATTAAGGAAAGCCTAAACTGGAAACCAACAAAATGAACTTAATCAACAAAACCAAATGACATAATGTAAAACCCAAATTCAGAGTTAACCAAAAAGGGGTTTGAACTCATGACCTCTGCTGTCAACCTAAATGTCTAACTCCTGACACTTCTAATAACACATTGACCCAATGGTAATAACAAAAGATTACAACCAAATCATCAATAGTTAGAACTAAACCCAATGACCCTCTAGTGCTGGCGGATGATCAAAAGTTTGTATAATACCCCTGAGTGTGTAAATATCTAAATCATATTTATATATTGTAATATTTTTGTAAATATCTCTATCATATTTGTATATAATTTATGAATTATTATTATTATTATTATTATTATTATTATTATTATTATCTATCCAACTTTATTTTCTACTGCTGTAATGTGTGTGTATCTGATCCCTATTTTTAACAGTCTTTTACTTAATTATACACTTATTTATTGTTTATTCTTTCATCTTTGTTAACATTTTTATTCTTTATTAGTGATTTTTTTCTGTGGCTGTAACATAAACAATTTCACCCTGATTCTGAGTGTAGAATGGCTTGTGATGGGCATCCTATACTGTATGTATGTCAACATTTCCCATACCAATGCTGATACTTTATGGCACTAAATTGTGTCTGAACAGCTATTTTTTTTTAGTAAAATGTGGTGTGATGGTGATGTGCAGTAAAGGGATTCAAAAAGTGACACATAGACTTGAGCGAGTGTTTAGAGATAACCATATTAGCAGTTATTATGTCATTTATGATGCATTAAATCAGTCCATCCTACTGTTGATAGAGTTGATTAAATGCGTGTGTGTGTGTGTGGCTTAATCTCAGTATTATTGCACATGGCTATCAGTTGTATGGTGTGTGTTTGTAGCTCTGAGAGAACCACCAGTTCTCCACTAATGAGTCAAATCCTAGTGAACAGCTTCACTTTACTGTTCTCTTTTACTTCCCTTCTCTGTGGCATAGACGGGCCACCACAGTCATCGCTTTTCTGTCAGCACCACCTTCCAGTTTAGCCTACAACATCCATCAGATGTAGATGTAGTAGCAGCTGTAATAGTCTGCGGTAAAACCCCCCACCATTCAAAGCCAGCACCTGGAGACAGCCAGTTTCCTGCCAGTCTGATGACTGTGCTAGTGTTTCTACTAAGGGAATGACAAAATCTTTAAAGACGGTCAAAGTACAATTTCGATGTGCCCTCATGCTGCTGATTAGTATCAATATTCAATATATTTTGTTTATTTTTTAATGCAGGACTGGTCAACGTAACAACTGCGGTACATGTTTATTCATATTTTCCTTAATCGCATCAAATATTTTATCACCAATCACCTTGAAAATGTTCATAAACTTGTATTGTCAGTCTTATGTTGCCACGGCAACATTGTATTCACATCATCTGATATATAACAGATACAAGACAACTGCACACAGATGCTTCATTTAACTGACAGTGGAACACAATTCACGGTGTGCACACATTTTCCGAAACTCTTGCCCTCTTTTTTCAAAGCACTGAACAAATGTTTTGCTCATTTCAACATACTTTTCAGTCATAGCACACCTTTTTCAAAACGTGAACATGAAGACTGTGATGTACTGTACAATACAGCATTGTAATTTTGTCTAAGATTATTTTTAATTAGTAATGTAGAGTCAGACACTGCAATGGTCCCCTCTGATTCATTTATAGGATGTATTTGTTTTCACTGTAAGTTGTCATTTTTTAGCACTGTATCATTTCATGTGAACACACAGTAAGAGACAGTGTTTTATATTTAGCAATGCAGTGTTCTACCTTTGCTCTGTGTGCTAATTTTGAAAACAAAGTTCAAAATTTGACAGATCCTTATAAAGTCTTAAAAGGCATTAAATTCATTAATCTAAAATAAAGGCCTTTATTGTCCTTAAAAATGTCTTAATTCAATTTTTCAAAAATCTTAAATTTTAAAACATACTAAGTATGATTTTATGATTGTAATTAGTCTCGCGTCTCAAAATAAATGGTAACATTTGTTTACCGTAACATCGTGCAATCATGACAGCGGAACCAACTACAAAACCGTGACGTGGTTTCTGCGGGACTCTGTGCAGATGCATGTCATGCTTGTCGCAACTTTCAACAACGTGAAAATGTAAACAAAGATTTTTCTTAATGGCTTTTATTTTTAGCATTTTTGTTGTTGCTTTATAGAATTGTAGCTATTTTTGTTGTCATCTTGTGTGTTTTTGGAGTGATTTTGTTCATTTGAGCTTGTTTTTTGTGTATTTTCTTGACATTTGGTGTATTTTTGTGTGTTTACTTTGGGGGCCGCCAGTTGCACATCTGCACTACACGCTGAAACAAATTGCCCCACCCCCCCCAAATCCCATTGTGTTTATGGTCTGGAATTGAATTTCAAATTACATTAAAAAGTCTTGAATTTAATTTGACTGAAGCTGTAGGAACCCTGCCAAGTGTGCACTGCTTTGCGAATTGTGTCCTAATAAAGTTTAGGACACAATGCAATGTTTCAGGAAAAGTGTGATATTTTTCAGGAACAGTGTCTTATCAATCAAGAAAAACTGTAACAGGGTTGTTTCTTGTCCCAAACCGTTGGGATGCAGACTTGTCTTTGGAGCTAGTGTGGCCAACTTAGTGATTTTTCAGAACCCCCTAGCAACTTTTTTTTAAAAAAAAAGCGACTAATGACAAATCTAGACCTTTTTTATGTGTCCAGTTATTCTACCCTCATCCGTCCAGTGCACCTTAGCTAACCACCATCAGAGCCGTCAGTAGCCGTGTCTATGTGTATTTCTCTTGTCTGGCCATCCATTCATTGTCTGGCCATCCCCCCCCCCCACACACACACACACACACACAAATGGAAAAATCAGGGCATAAGAGACATCACCCTTACACGAAGCATGTGTGTTTGAGGTGTCCTGTCGCTCACTGTCAAGCCAATAGGTGTTGATACTGATTCTACTTGACTGGCCGGTCTCATCTGGAGCTGCTCTCCTGCTTCTGCTCAGACCTCTCACTGTCAGACTGAACCCACCAGAGAGCCACTCGCCATACACCACTGATTTTGACGGAGAAATCATAAAAGGGTGCAGGTCTCCACCGTCATTTCACTTCTTGAATGGGAGGTTCATGGAGGTCGGCCTCCAACTGTTCTTGCTTTCTCACTGTCCCTCTGCTAATGTCCCTCTTACACACAACACTGCCGCCATTTGACATGTTCACCATTATGACAGCCGAGTCAACGTGCCATCCCACTTGCATGACATTCGCACAGCCTCATTTTTCTGGTCTCCTAACTAATGACCACACAAACCCACGCGTGGAAGGGGATCGAAATCGCTGAGCTATTTGGGTATGTCAGTCCGATGTGCAGAGCAGTTTGTTGGCTTGCCAGGCAGAATTACATCAAACAGACAGTCCTCCTCTATGGAGGTCTGCAACCTCAGCACCACCCCCCCCACCATCTCTTTCCCTCTACACACACATACACACTTTGTCCTGCAGGTAATTAGAAGCTGGAGGCCTTCCATCAAACACAAAATCACCCTCTTGGCTCCACAAATATTGATAAAGTGTTTCAAGTGCAACCGTGCTGAAAAGAAAGCTTCTATCAGTGTGTTTGGCTCATTTAATTTCATACATCCCTCCCTGTGTGTGCGCATGCGTGTCAGACCAGCAGATAAAACCCCACAGGTACCAAATGTACTGTAAAAAGCATTTTGGAGTGTCCTAATCAATAATTTGCCCAATATATTAAATTATATCCAAATATAATGTAATATCCAAGATGTTAATTGAGGGGCCCACAGTGAGTGGTTAGCACATTCGCCTCAAAGCAAGAAGGCCCTGGGTTCAAGTCCTGGGTTGGACAGTTGGATCTTTTCAGTGTGGAGTTTGCATGTTCTCCCTGTGCCTGTGTGGGTTTCTAATTTTGGTGATTCTGTTGACTGTTAGGTTGATTGGAGTCCATAGATTGTCCGCATAAGTGAGTGTGAGCAGTTGTCTGTGAATGTTGCCCTGCGATGGACTGGCACCACATGTCCAGGGTGTACCGCTGCCTAACGCCCAATAAGAGTTGGAGATAGGCACCAGCAGACCACCAGGACCTTGAAAAAAGGAGCAAACGGGTCAGAAAATGAATGGATGGATAATAATTATGGGATTTCCAAGATTTTGAGGTGGAACTTAATGTTTGTCAGACAAGATTGGGTCTTTAACTCAAAACTGAGTACCGTAGTTAATTTATCTATTCATCTTCTGACCCTCTTATTTCTAATCAGGGTCTGGAGGCATCTGCAGGTCCTTATCTTGGGGGTACAACCTGGGCATGGCTTTAGTCCATTTCCATATGAAACACAAATAAACACACAAACACTTCATTGACTACAAAGGGCACTTATAGACTTCTATCACACCAACCTACTGTATATATTTTTGGATGGTTGGTCGAAACCAGCTTGAACCCAAGACCTTCTTGTTGTTGAGCAGATGTGCTTAACCACTGCAAATCGGAATCACTACAAATTATTGCATCATTAATTGAAAAGTTTCTACATTATGTCTCTTTTTCAGGTGTACGATGCCCAATAGGAGATTTTAATACATGCTAGCTACGCAATCACAAAAAGTCATTTTCAAACACAGACAAGCAAATGAGTGAGTGTAAGCAAATGAAGGGCAAAAGTGTCAGTGAAGACAGATTGTGTGTGTCCGTGTGTGTGTGATAGAGAGAAAGAGATTAGCCTGGACTCTATCCAGGCCATCACTCACGCTTTACCCAAGGAGAGGGCGTCAGACAACTTTTATTAAAACCCTGTCAGCGGTGTGTGTGTGTAAAGTGTGTGTGCGCGTGCGTGTGTGTGTGCGTTGCTGCATGCGTGTGTGCGTGTGCATTTGCCTTAGGCTCAGAAGAGATATCATCTCTCCCCTGACATGTTCTTTCATCTTATCTGTTTTTTTTTTCTATCTTGACAGAAACCATTTTGGTTGCCAGTCAACTTATTATTTTAACTCAGGCCTTTTCCACAAGGCTTTGTTTTTGATGTGCACCAGAGTTTGAGACGCTCGCTGAATATTATCTTTTCAATTACACCATCAACCAAGTCTATGGTCAAAGACAAACTACACATTTAGAAGATTAGTCTGAAAAATAGTACTAATGACATTGATTTTGTTCCCGAAACTCACACGCATACACACACACGCACACACACACATTTACAACACTTCCGTCCAGCATCTCACCATATAACATATTATGGTACTTCTGAATAATACTCCTATTGTTTATCTTTTTATATATTTATCCTGTACAGCAAAGTGGCAGTCTAGTGGGTACACACTGGACAAGTTACCAGTCTGTTCCAAAAGGTGGGTACCCACCACTCAAGATTTAGTTTCCCCATAAAATCAGCTTGGTTTTACCCTCTATAAAGAAGTGGGTGAAGTCTAGAGTGCATCAGAGAAACAAAATAATCTTCGATATCTGGGGGGGTTGCTATCGAATTCACATCTCTGACGTAGAGCTGACTGACAGACAGCAGCACCACAGCCCGAGTAAAATGAAAAGAACGCTATAGGACATCTAAAACAGCTCATATGCAGAAGTGATGCAGTTCAAAAGGGCAGACAGGTGTGGATATTTGTATAAACTCACCAAAAAAACCAGATGACGGGCAGATGACGTCATGTCTTTACCAATAGATAGGAGAACAAACACACACACAATGCTCTTTGATGCAATGAGAAGACGCCTGTGACAGTCAATGACTTGCTTCACCTTTGCTGGAGCGTTTCCAAAAGAGCATTGTGAATCAAGGTGTTAACATTATGTTCTCGCCCATTGAAGCAGACACTTTACACAATCCTTACATGAAAGCAGTCAAAGACACACATTTGTTCACTTTATCAGGTACATTTGGAACTCCAATAAACCTTTCACACGGTGTATTTTCATAGATTGTGGTAGGAAGCTGGAGTATTCAACAGAAAACTAAAAATACAAACTCCAAATGGACGGTACATGGTGGGCTTCCTGTTGTGAGGCTGAAGTGCAAACCACTACGCTTAGAAATGATTTGTTTCTATAGGTTATTGACTACAAGTCTTGAAAGGTTTCCATGCATCATTTAAAATTTCCACGATGAATAAAGCGTGTACGGTTAAAATCTAATGATGCACAATATTATCGGCACATTATCGGCATTGGCTGATTTTGGCGTAAAAACATTGACCATTTCGCCTATAAAATTAACCAATGAAATTAAAGGTGTTGCTTCCTTCATCAAACCATACACATGATATACGTAAACGCTCATCACCCGTGGAGAGGCATGACTATGTGCATTTTGTGTGTGGGGAGAAAACAACATGAGTACTTATAAATCAACAGAGATAAGGTGCACTCAACAATCTCAAAGTAGAAATATCTACTGATTTTACCAATTTCAAAACACTTTAGATGCTATTTTCACCACTGTTTTCACCACTGTTTTCACCACTCAAATACAAAATGGTGTGGTGGTGGCCTAAAGTTTATGGAAGCGCTCTTATAATTGGGGTCACCAGTTTGAATCCAGACCATCACTTTGGGATGTTTAGCAAGTCCATTAACCCAAACATCTCTCGTTGTACGTCGCTTTAGATAAAATTGTAATGTTGTAATATAAAATGTGAGTAGGAAGTAAATCTTTTAAGTAGGATAAGCTGCAAGTTTCTTGGTTTTTTTCCTTATAAAAACCCTTGTCTTGGGCGACCGTGGCCCAGGTGGTAGAGGGTCGTCTTCTGATCGAGAGGTTGGGGGTTCGATCCCAGTACCTGACTATGTCTCGAAGTGTCCTTGGGCAAGACACTGAACCCTAAGTTGCTCCCAGTGGTCGACTAGTGCCTTGCATGGCAGTTCTGTCCCATTGGTGTGTGAATGTGAGAGTGATTGGGTGAATGAGCTGATATGTAAAGCGCTTTGGGACTGCTTCAGTGTGGTGATAAAGCGCTATATAAATCAAGTCCATTTACCATTTACCATTTTTGAATAAATATGAAATTATTTTACGTAGCTCAAGTTGAAGTATTTTTATTTAGCACATGGAATGATTACTGACGTTACATTATTTTCACCCTTTGATTTCGTCTGCATTTGCAGGAGGGACAGCATGATAAAGATTATATGCAGAATAATTATGTATGTCAATTCCACTACACTGACCCGCTTGCTCCTTTTTTCAGGATCACGGGGACACAAATCTCTGCAATTAGGTGTGGGGGTAATCGGCCACATGAGTTGTAAAATATATACGGGCCAAAAATCAAATCCGCAACACTTTATTTGAAGGGGTATACGTAAGGCTGACCTTACGCTGTCATTATTGTGACATGACACCTTGTCATTGGCATTAATAGAATGTCATGAAGATTACTTTTTGTGGAGCGATACGAGAGTTGTTTCTACAGTAGATTGAGTTAAAGAGAGAACCGATATGAACAGAAAGTGCCAGAGTTGTATTATTTCTTTTCATGGCTGCAGCACATGAAGCACTGCCAAATAAACTCAATCACAGACAAAAGGCATGTGTTTATCGTTATTATCACTACTCTGCCTTGTCTCTGTACCTACAGTGTTTGTGTGTGTGTTTCATTAACAGTAAACAATGACTGAGATGCTGTGGAGGCCGCCAGGGGAGCAGACATGATGTTATGTTTAAAACGAGTTTTACACCGCTGTCCCGCTCCCTTCTCCCTGCTTCCCGGGGCTGTGGACCAGGTTACCTCGCTGCTCCCTTTTGGCTTTACAGCAGGGTTGGGGGCCCCTTCGCCCCCGGTGTGAATGTTGACCAGAGCGGTAGACAGTGTGCTCAATACACTTTTATACTTTGTTTTCGTGTTGCATATGTTTATATTAAAAAATGAATGTCCAGTTTTTGACACAGTTGTTTTAATGTTTGTGTCAAACAAAACACACATGGTTAGGTGCAGTAGGTAAGTAATAATCCAGAAATAAATTACATTTTAAGAGGCTTAAAAAGCATAAAACACTGTTTTCTGTGACCGGAAGATAAACAAGGGCTTTTTAATGCTCATTTGTAATAACACACAGTCACAACCCCCTAGCAGCATGGCAGTCAATCGCATAGCGAGGCGTTCCCTCGACACAGAACTACAGTTGGCTTAACAGTGTATAAAATGATCAACAATTGTCTTTGTTATGACAACTTGTCATTAACCAGGGCAAAATAACTACTCATTGTCTTTGTTATGACAATGTGTCATTAAAAGCCGACAAAATTACCAACAATTGTCTTTACAACAACTTGACATTGATCAGGGCAAAATACCCTTCCAAATTTTACATTTTGGCCAAGTGACATTACCATTTCATAACAGACCTGATTATCAAACTTCCATCCATTCGTCCTCTCACCCACTTATTCCTGTTTCAGGGTCGCAGGGGTCTGCTGGTGCCTATCTCCAGCTTCCTCTGGACGATAGGTGGGGGTACACCCTGGACAGGGAACCAGATCATTGCAGGACGACGCACACACACACTGACAATCACTCACACTCACATTCGCCCTTATGGAGCAATCTTAAAATTCCAATCAAGCGAACGGTCATGTTTTTAGATTGTGGGAACAAACCGGAGCACCCAGGCGATATCCAGGAAAGCACGAGGAGAACATGCAAATTCCGCACAGAAAGGACGTAAGTGTCCACCCCAGGGTTTCAACTGAGGACTTTGTAGCCGTGAGGCAAACGTGACAGCCACTAAGTCACTGTGCGCCCCATTTTTAAACATTGAGAATTTTTTTGTAATACTTCACCTGAGTAATGCTAATGACAGGTGTCATGTCATAATAATGACAGCGTAAAGTCATACTTATGTATACCCCTTCAAATAAAGTGTTACCAAAAAATATAATATCGTGCATCCCTCGATAAATATCTTTTCATGCCGTCTAAAGTAAAACATGCTTTGAAGGTGTTAATTAAAATGCTGAAACAAGGCTTTCCCTGTGTGACCACCCCAAGCCTTCCCTCCCTCCCTGCTCACTCCCATCAACAGGCTGTGAGTTTTTAATCATGTTGAAATGATTTATTTAAACGTCAGGTGATGTGTCACCTCACTTCCTTTCATTTCTCAACATGTTTGTGTTCTTTGCAGAATGATAAATGTTCTTTCAGACAACCCCAATATAACTAATTAACTTTGAAATATCAGAACCAGATGTTGAGCTGAAGGAAGTCCTTAACGTGGAGCCTGGAGCTCCGCCTGAACTCCAACTTCAAAAACAGAGCGTGCTTCACTTTCTTCCCCAACACTAACCCTCCTCTGACCTGCTCTTGCCCTTTTAGCACACATCTTCCTCACAAGTTGCGAACCAACACGTTGCACCAGGTTGTAAATCTGGCTGTGTAAAGTTAACCTGCATATGCCCTGCCTTCACCTCCTCCTCCTCCTTCCTCTTCAGTGTCACTCAGCACCTCCACCGAAGTTATTCTCTTACCTCCTTCTTCCTTCACTCCTCATGACCAACTGGCTCACTTTTCCCACTCCAGCTCCAAAGATTGAAGCTTTAGTGAAGTGTTGAACACATGCCCAGAAACTCTAACCAGACTCCAAGTTAGTGGATTTATGCCCTCAGACCTTCAAAAAGTCAAATACTGCTTTGAAACTTGTTTCTCTAACTGTTTTTTCTGCTGCTAATCTCAGACAAATGTACTTGCTTGTGATTTATGTCACTCTTTATTTCCACCTAACGTCAAAACTGTTTAGATCCAGAGACTTAAGTGGGGAAACGAATCCCTTTTCCATATTTTTGGCGTGAGCAGCAATAATGTTTGCAGTTGGAGTGGTGATGAAAAATCCTCTGTCCTTGCAGCAAGGCTGAGAAAAAGCAAAAGGGCCCCTGCAGGAACATAGCAGCGCTGACACTTTGACAGTTTGCCATTGAGTGACGTCTGATCTGTACAAATTTCAGGACTAATAAATCTACCTGTCAGAGCCTGGGACTTGAAAGGGCCGCAGCCCCGAGGCACAGCTTTAACACAACTTGTGTTGATGAAATTCTGTAGGCAGGAGAATTATAGCTGTCAGAAAAAACGCCCACATCAATCCTGAAGCCTTGGCGGTTTTTCCAGCTACTCCCCCCCCCACCACATTCCCCCCGCACTCTCTCAGCACTCATACATTGCTCATTCACCTCCTCCCTCCCCTCTGCCTCTGTCTCTTTTCCTTCCTCCTGTTCCCTCTCACTGCTTGGAAAATGAAACATAGACGTTCTTTCATCATGGCTTTGGTGACCGTCATTGCATCATTTTGAGACCTCGCCACCAAACAGTCACACACTTACAATTCATCAAATTATCCAATCAACTACCGCCAAACAATGTGTTTTCCAACAGTCATTAAGCTGTCAGAGGTGGCATGTGAGATTATTAACCCTCTTGGCTTTTCATTTGGGTGAATAAGAAACAATGTCAGAGTACATTATACAATACAGATCTATGGACGCAAGTCAGATAGTGGAGCCCAGAGTACACAGCAAACATGGTGACACTGCTTTTAATTGTTATGCTGCAAAGAAGTGGAGCAAACTGCAAGCAGAGCTGAAGTCAGCATCTAATAACATTTTTTAAAGTCCAAGTTAAAGGCACTCTTTTTCTCTACCGCGTATGACTGAGAGTCAGATTTTTGATTATGTTATAGTAGAGTATCTTTATTCATCACGCATTGGGGAAATTTACTGTCATGACAGGTGCAATAAAACAGACAACAGAAGGCAACACACAGAAAAACCCCCAAAACACCCGAAAAATAGTGCAATGAAGATAAAATCAACAATACAATAATGGAGGATATATAAATATAAATATAAAATATATAAATATATAAGTTAAAAAAATTATTTAAAAAAAAGGTATAAAGAATACAGATACCGGTATATACATATTTACAGGTGGGGCAAGGAGAGATATTTACATATTTACAGTTGTTATTGTTGATTTCATGCTTTTACTGCTGATTTTAATGTCCTTATTGATTTTTAAGCTGTCAAATGTTTTCTGTTGAATTTCATCAATCATGTAAAGCACATTGAATTACCTTGTGTATGAAATGTGCTATACTAATAAATTAGCAAATTTATTTGTATAACGCATTTCATACACAAGGCAACTCAATGTGCTTTACGTGATCAAAAAGTGCAACAGACAACAGCTTAAAGTCAATAAGAACAATAAAGTCGGCAACAAAACATTTAAAATCATTAGTAAAAACATGATGTTTGTTGATGATTTTAAATGCTGATAATTTTAAATGACCAAAAATCTCCCTCTCAAACATATGCAGTTTGTTCCACTTCTTTGCAGCATAACAACTAAAAGCAGCATCACCATGTTTACTGTGAGCTCTAGGTTCCACTATCTGACCTGTGTCCATAGATCTGAGAGACCTGCTGGGTTCATACCTGACTAACATCTCGACTCGGTCTTTAGCTTTTAAAGATTGAAACTCAAGATACTTGAGTATCTTGTTACCAAACACAATCACCTCCATCTTGTCATGATATAGTTGACGGAAGTTTTCACTCATCCAGCAGTTTACTTTTTCTAAGCAGTCACACAACACCTCTATGGGAAGAGTATAGTTAAAAGGTGGAAAATGTATCACATTGTTTCACCAGAACTGGGTGTTAGTGAGTGATTTAAATACCAAAAACTTCACAAATGAGTGACCCACCACTCCCCTTCTGCCACTTCCTCCCATTTCCACATCCCTTTAGGCCCACTGACTCTTGTTTTTGTTGTTTTTTTTTTTTAAACTGTGGATTTATTCATGTTTATCTTTGATCCTGCTCTTCTTCGCTCCTCAGCACTTTTCAGCTCGAGCTGATGTATCCTGTAGGCCATAAATCATCAGTGAGTGTTTAGATACTCTGCTGCCACTGCTGATTTTTCCTGTAAATGTTTTCGAGAAAGGGGTGGATCTTATTTGCATTCTTCAAAGTGCCGTCGTCGGTGTTAAAAGTTCACTTGAGTCCCGGGGACAAAAAGCAGGCAGAGACTTTTGATTTAAATGCTAAAAGGTGTGGCGTGAGGTTGGGACGTCCTGTTTCAGGGTGATCACTCATTGAAAGTGCTTCAACCATCTGTGAGAGCAAGGCTGGGTTACACCTGTGGGCAGAGTGTCAGGGGAAACTCTAAGATTAAGTCACAAATTAAGTGATTAACGAAAAGTAGTCACCCCGCCCTAAATTCACCCATTAGGGAGTTTTGTGCATGTCATGCTTCTCCCGCTCATGTTCAGAGTGTCAAATCCAATGCTTGAAGGAATAATCAGATCACAGCCAATGCCTTTCGCTCCTTTGATCCCATCCAATTCATTTCTCATCACTCATAGCACATAAAAGAGTGACAATAGAAATATCTTTGTTCATTAGCCCCATGCTGAAACAGCAGCAGTCATTTACACTACACACATAGCCACCGCAGCAATCTGTCAATCCGTGCGCTTGTCAATCACTCCGAGTCTCTGTGGGATGCCGCCCTCTGACTGACAGCTCGTGTGATCTCTCCCAAGGGCTGGCAGGAAGGCAACAAAGGACCTGGCTACAGTAATTGTCAAGATAAAGACGTCCCGCCGGTGCTGCACTGTCACTCATTGGGCTCCGAGGCAATGAATCAACATAAATCACGCCACAGCATTTAACCGTAGGGAGAGTGCGCTTGTTGGCTATCTTCTAACCAATCAGGGGGGCCAGCTTCAGGTCACTTCGCCTGATGTTTCAGCTCAGCGGTATGACCTGTTTAAACTCTTCTCCTCAGAATCCACCTCTGTAACCTTCTCACCCCCCCACGCTCCCCCTCCTGTGTTCACCCTGAACCCTCGCTGACCTGTTGGCCCTTTCGCTCAGGTCATCTTCCAACATAAACCACCCGTCTGCTCAGCTTTACCCCCATCCCTCACACACCTGGTTCTCATTTCTCAGTTTTCACTTTTTATTCAGGCATGACATTAATATGTCCGTCTGAGGGGAGTTGGATGGAATAGAAGGACGGTTAGTGGCTAATATTAAACATTTGGGTTTCGTACAAAAAAGAGCATATTTGAGAGTTTCTGCAGAATTAGGCAAATATTCATGAATCATATGTTTTGTATACATATTTCCTTAGCGCTGTTATTCAATTTCATAAATGCGTCATTGCGTTTATTGGTTTTGGTGATTAAATGAAATGAAATCAATTCATAAGATCTGTTTTGAAAACAATATTTTTTCAAACAGATCTCTATTGTTATTTATGATGATAATACATTATTTGTAACAATGATAATAAACTATTCATTTATTTCTATATTTTTAAAGGTTTTTAGTTTTTGATTTTAGGAGAGTTTTCCAGTTAAAATGTAGGTTTTAAAGATATTTGTGCCCAAAAGATACTTATGTTCGATGACTCGGTTTGACCCTGTTGAATGACGTTGCAGTGGTTGTCTTTTGAAGATAATGGAGTACTGATGAAGCAATCCAACCACAGAGGTCAGGTGGAGTGTCTCCTGAAGAAGTCCTGCCTCTGCATGTGAGCTGATGTGATCGCACTCATCAAAGCCAGAACAAATTAAGCAGAAATATTAAATAATTAATTGTTATTGGGAAATTTCACTTTACTTCTAAGACCTTTCTTAGAACTTAAGATGTTTGTTGAAAGAGAGCTGAAGCTTATTCAAAGAAAATACAAATGAAAATGAAAATACACAAAACATGTGTGTCTGTATTAGTTGTGCATCATCCGACACTCACTGGAGTGGAGGAACTTAGGTTTTAGTTCAGATACATTCCACAATGGTTGAATAAAATCATACATATCAACAGCTATTTTGGGCCCAAGAGAAATACTGGATAACCGATCAAGACACAAAAAGAGATAGATTAAGTACATGTGGTCTTGCTTGTTTCTTGGTTTGCACGGCAATAAAAACAGTTTTGAAGAAAGCTTAAGGTTTAGCAACTAAACATTGCAGAAAAAACAAGCAGTAATCCAATTTCTAAGCTCAAATAACCAGACAATGGAAATAAATGTATTGTGTAGAAAATGTACCATGTAGCAAAAATGTGCAGAAAGAAAGCTCAAATAACAGTGGCTTGGAAAGAATAGAAACAATAGTTTTTGCAAATAAACCAATGTTTATTAATGTTTTTAAATACAATATCAAAAACAAACACCAGCTAAATGAGTGTCAAGAGTTACGAACCAGTGGGTTATTCACTTGTAGTTAGGTAGCATTGACTACCCATCTATTTAAAATGGTAGTCCCTGCCTTGAAGTTAGATAAGATTACCAAACTATAATTTAACCATGTCTGTCATTAGGCATTTCTGTGTGGTGAAGGATACATCGCTGCTCTCTTTTTGTCCACAGGTCAAGCTTTCCTCTGGATTGTTTTCCAACAGTGTAAAAAGGAAATTAGGTTAACTGGAGTTTCATAAGAGTAAATGAGTGTTTGCTTGTGGCTAACAAACAGAGCGAGCTCTGTGCATTCGCCCTGTGGCAGACTGGAAACATTTCCATTACTCACGCAGGGATGGGCTCTAGTCGAGGGGCTCTCAACTTCTGGATGCCCATTTACAGTATGCTCACAAGTATTAATTTCATAAAATTACAACACTTCATTCACTGCAAGTTGTTTTTAAGGGAAAGGGTTAGTGTTTTGTCTTAGATTTTCTGAAGTCATTCGAGTTTTCACAGCCTCACAAAGATGCAAGTTGAGCGTTTTACACTTAAGTGATCCGAGACCCATTCCATGAATGCAATCAGTGTTCACATATCATGTTGTCATCACGTTAGGACTACTTTTCATATTTCTGCTTAAAAACAGCATTTCAATCCAATGTTTTAGTGCTTAGTTACATGTCATCCACATATGATGTTATTCCTAAAAAGTCCGGGAACATTCTGTCAATGGATTTTGACAACTTACCAGGAAACTAACCTAAACCTAGCCATCTAGCTACAAACCCATGCCTGGCTTCAAGCTGAACAAGAAAGACACCTTAAAACCTTTAAGTCTAGGCTATAATCTGAACAACTGGATGTCTTTAACCTCATCAAATGAGTTGGAGTTACTGGAATAGAGCACTTCCTTGATTATTCAATTCAATTCAACTCTATTTATATAACGCAGAATACAACAAAGTCATCTCAAAGCATGAAATTCATAATAAGAAAGAAAGAACCCAACAAGCAAGCCACACAAACAAGCATTTAGCGACAGTGGGAAGAAAAAAACTCCCTTATTTTGTATTTATAACAGGAAGAAATCTCCGGTAGAACCTGGTTCAGAGGTGACAGTCATCTGCCCCGACTGGTTGGGGTTTATTGAACAGAAGGATTAACAGAACAAGATGGAGAGATAGAACATCAGAGTGTCCCAGACTAGTTGAACCATCGACCAGGAACTGCCAGCTCCAGCATTAAGGCACCTGAAACAGAAAAGAGAGCAAAGATTATTACGTCACAGTTTGTCAACCTCCACAAGCATGCGTTTAAATTACATGTGTAGCTTCTAAATCACCTCATTCCTACATTAAAGGTTACATACAATAGCCTTTCAGTTGAGCTGTCTTTGTTAACTGCGACCATGAATGAACAGTTTTCAGAATCAGAAATCAGAATCAGAAATGTTTTTAATGGCCATGTACAGTTTTAAGGACAGTACAAGGAATTTGTCTTGGTAGTTGGTGCACAAAACAAACAAACAAAAAAATAAATAAAAAAAAAAAAAATATATATATATATATATATATAAAAAATAAAGAAAAAAAATAAAGAAAAAAAACAAAGTACAACCTAGCAACAATAATAATAATAATAATGATAAATATAAAGGATGAGGGATAAATAAAGGATAGATAGAGAATAAAGGATAAATAGGATAAATATAAATATATATATATATATATATATATATATACAGTGCAGCAGATAATGTCATCATGGAGGTGGTGATCGGGTGGAGGGGGTTCAGTGGGTGACTTGGGTTGTGTTCATGTGGATGGTGGCAGAGGGAAAGAAGCTGTTTTTGTGTCTGGAGGTTCTGGTCCTGATGGACCGAAACCTCCTTCCAGAAGGGAGAGATTGAAACAGTTTATGACCGGGGTGGGAGAGGTCGGCCACAATCTTTCCTGCACGCCTCAAAATCCTGGAGGCGTACAGGTCGTGGAGGGAGGGCAGATTGCAGCCAATGACCTTCTCTGCAGAGTGGATGATACGCTGCAGTCTGGCCTTGTCCTTGGCCGTAGCTGCAGTGTACCAGATGGTGATGGAGGAGCAGAGGATGGACTGGATGATGGAGCTGTAGAAGTTCACCATCATCTTTGTTGGCAGACTGAACTTCTTCAGCTGCCGCAGGAAGTACATCCTCTGCTGAGCTTTTTTGATAAGGGAGCTGATGTTCAGCTCCCACTTGAGGTCCTGAGTGATGATGGTCCCCAGGAAGCAGAAGTACTCCACAGAGCTCACTGTAGAGTCTCCCAGGGTGAGGGGGGTGAGGGGGGCTGGGTTCTTCCTGAAGTCTGCTATCATCTCCACTGTCTTTAAAGCGTTGAGCTCCAGGTTGTTCTGGCTGCACAGGACACCAGCCGGTCTGTCTCCCACCTGTTTGTGGAGCTGAAGTCCACAAACAGGATCCTGGCGTAGGAGCCTGGGGAGTCCAGGTGCTGGAGGATGAAGTGGAGAGCCAGGTTTGCAGCATCTTCTACAGACCTGTTGGATCTATAAGCAAACTGCAGGGGGTCCAGGTGGGGGTCGGTGATGTCCTTGATGTGGGAGAGCATGAGGCGTTCAAAGGACTTCATGACCACAGATGTCAGAGCGATGGGCCTGTAGTCATTACGTCCTGTGATCCTCAGCTTTTTAGGGACAGGAACGATGGTGGAGGCCTTAAAACAGGCTGGTACGGTGCATGTCTCCAGTGAGGTGTTAAAAAAGTCTGTGTACACTGGAGACAGCTGATCAGCACAGTGCTTTAAGGTGGAAGGAGAGACAGAGTCCGGTCCACAAGCCTTACGGGGGTTTTGTCTCCTGAAAAGTCTATTTACATCTCTCTCTTTGATGGAGAAAGGTGTCTCTGTGGGAGGGGGGGAGGAGGGGGGGAAGATAGGGGAGAGAGCCTCTGTAAGCAGCTGTGGTGAGACTGTAGCTTTGATGTGGGGGGGTGAAGGTGTTGGAGTGAGGCTGGTCAGAGGTGTGAGGGGGGTTGGAGTCAGGTCTGTCCCATTGTCTGTCAAATCTACAATATAAGTTATTCAGACTGTTGGCCATTTGTAAATGTTATTACTTGACACATCTGATATGAGGCATTGCTGTTTGAACAGAACCTGACATCCCCCCACTCCAAATGAACCACAAACATCATGTCCGCTTTTTATTTGTATTTCATTTCCCATCAATGACTGATTTTTTTTGTTTGAACTCCACAAATCTGTCTTCACTTGAGGTTTTTACTTTCTCACAATAAAATCTGAGGCTGCTTGTGGCGGCAGCGGTGCAATTAAAGCGTTCAGAAATGCTTAAAGTATTTAAGCCAAAGCCTACTTTTTCATCCACCATCATCTCTCTCTCAGTCCCACCTGCCACCACCCGCCCGGCCTGTCTGTTGGGTGACCCTCTCCTTTGCGCTGCGTGACTGAGCGCCTCTCCTGCAGCACAGGAGGCATCAATTACAGGCCTCGGCCGCCCCTGTGTCACTGCTCTGTAATTAATGGGCTCTCCTGGCGCTGTGCCATGGGGCCTGGCCTCACCGTGAACTCCACAGGAATTTAAAGACAAACACACACTCTCAAAGTTGTTGCACACAGACATACGGCAAAGCAAGCACTTACTTGCATGCACTAAGACTTGCCCGCCGCCTGTTGGAGTCGATGGCTGACACCTGTTTGAGTGGTTTTTTTTTTTATTGCTCTTTTGCAGTAATGCCGGCATGCACCCATGGGTGCACACATACATGCATATTTAATGACATTCAGCCATACCTGTCAAACTTGAGTTTGCATCAAGAAAAGTCACACACAGACACTCATACAGAGGCCGGACCCTCTACTGCTCTTTACCCCCTTCATTTGTCAATCAGCCAGACAAACAGAAGCACCAGGTCTCCCCGGGTCACAGGGTCATGGGATCCTGTGAGTCCCCGGTGACCCTTGATCACACACTCATGGACACACACATACATACTGCAGATCAAGCTGAGATCTGTCATCCCATTTTCTTCTACATCCTAAATGCTGCTGACTTGGAGGCAGTTCCACTATTTTTCTATTTAAATGTGTTTTCTTCCTGTACAACATTTCCCTGAGCTTCTACTTTCTTCTCCAGTTCCTGCTTTCACCCCTCCACAGACCACTCCTCCTCCTCCTCCTCCTTCCTCTGTCCAAACCTCTTTCATTCTTTGCTTACTTTCTTTGCTCTTGCTCCCTCCTTCAAATGTCACGCCTGGAGCTGACACTGAGCGTGACCCTGCCTTTATTGTTGCAGCGGGGCAGAGGCGCAAACACAGGGCAGGGACTGTCACCCCAGTGATTAAAGAGCGCATGTTTTCAGTCAAACGCCTCAGAGGGGAGCAATCCCAGAGAGACGAGTGGGTGGAGGGGAGCTTCAGGGTTTTTTATGGTTTAGAAAGAAAACCTGTTTTGGCCTTTTAAAAGCCACAAAATGTGACATTTGCAAAATAGGTAAGGATTGATACATTGTGCTGATTGTGGTGGCCTTTTAGTAACATTAAAACAGGTTGACTGAAAAAGTCAATGCTGCCTTGGTTTGTTTGACAGACGATTGTGCTTAACAGCCTCAAGGAGATTGCAAAAAAATAGCCTCTGAGCTCCTTGTGCCTTTGGGATCTGCACCAGAAGAAATTATTTACAGTGGATTCCTCATGTCATGTGATAATATGGTTCCTTATTTGATCTGAACTTATCACATCTCAAGGCACTAATAGACTAAATTATCATCCAAACATCATAGAATCAGACTTGGACCAACACGTGAGCAGCAGAGTGAGACTGGACTGGAGAAAGACTGGTGCACAATGGAGCAGCTTGTAGAGTTATGGCTGTGAGTAGGAGGGAAAGAAGGAGTCATAGATGTGACATTTTGACCATTAGACCTCGCTCCACAAAATATTATCTTTATTAATGTGAACAGGAATCGGTTTCACTGACAACACTCACGAGGATTTAAATAAATAGGTCTATGAAAGGGCCAAGCAGGGAAAAAAAATAAATAAATAGGAAATCTGCCTTCATATTTCATACAACAGTCACCTCTAAGAGTTGTGGGCCTCTGTGTTAAGCGCCCAAGCTAAACACTTGGAAGTTTGCTCAGTCATAAATTAGCGACTTGACAGTACAAAGTGTTCACAGTAATTTGTCAAAACTCGCTTGCTGCTATTTCTCTTCCATCATTGCTGCAGTATTTCTTTTTCCTTTTTTTTTTGTTCATCATGGACTTCCAGAGATGCTTCCCAGTAACTTGCAATTCTAAGAAGACACAATTCTGCAAAATAAAAACTCCCAACTGTACATCATTTGAACTGAAGGCAGAATCCATTAACTTCCCTGCTCAGAGAAAGCAGATCTGAATTAATTCCCACCCAAGTACAATTTATCTCCACGGGTTGCTGTCAAGGGATTGAGCTCTGAAAAAAAAAAACCTCCAGGCATCAGATCAGCATTCGTAGCTCATCAGCTCAACAACTTGTGTTTTCTGTTAATTCAGCAGCCGTGTTTCGCTAAAGCCGGATAATTACTATTGACAAGTTTTTGACAAACATGCCAGCGCAGAGTAAACACAGATGATGTCTTTGGCTCAGAGTGTCACACAAACAGAATGTCACGTAAGGCAGCACCACTGCATGATAATGGTGCAGCAGTTTACCCATGATGCTCTGACATTTCCTGCAACTGGTTTATGCTGGTGTGATACTTGATATGGACAAAGAGAACAAAGGAGGGGTTCTTTGTTATCTTCACGAGAAAATAACCCAACAGGAAATACAAAATTGGAAGTGGCCACTCCTTTTTTTGAGGACTAAAATCCTGTAATTGTGTATCTGTTGCAACACACCTGGTGGTATTGAATATAGCTCATAACTAGGCATCTGCAGATCTGATGACAAGGCCTTCAGGTTGTTTTGAAGCAACATGAATCTAAAACATGTAGCTCTCTAAAACCAGGATTTCCCTCAATGGAATTTCCTTCTGATCCCATACATAATGGATATTGCTTACCCCTAGCCAAACAGCTAATGAATGCAACAGCTTGTTTTTGTTTTTCATTCATTCATTCATTCATTCATTCATTCATTCATTCATTCATTCATTCATTCATTCATTCTGCTGGGCGGGGGTACACTCTGGACCCTGTTGTTGTTGGTTCTTTATATTTTTTAGTTGTAAAAATAACTATAGAAGATGACAAGGAAGCCGAAAGCACAGGGTTTCCTGTTAGTTCCAGCATATCTATAGATATGTTGACACAAACACAGAAATCATTGAAAATATGATCAAATGTACCACCAACATCATTCCCCCAAGACGGCATGGAGTTTTGGAAATTACATAAAGAAGCAATGGTATTAAATGATCAGCCATTCACAAACCTGAGAATGTCAAGAACCATCTTGTCCCATCCCAATCTTCAATCTGCTCAAAAGATTATACTGAAACACATCACACACAACAGATTCAAACATGCATGGACTAATGGCAAATGCCTATAAATCATTTTCAGCATAGAGATGTTGACAATTCACTATATACTGTAATTCACTCCAAACTGACAGGTACACCCCGTCAGTTGCAAGATCTGCTTGTTTTTGATGTTATCACTCGGACTGTAATGCGTTGAAAAAAGTAGCGTACTGAACAAGTAACAATGAAGTGAGTCAGTGACCTGCTTTTTCACAGCAAATCACTTTTATACAAACAATAAACTTTCTGCAGAAATGAATCCTGGAGCATTTACAGCGAGAAAGAGTTTGTTTGATGGTTTCTAAATAAATGAAAAATCCAGCAGTAAACAGTTAAAAAAAAATAATCCACTTTTTATTTCCTCTTTTTTAAGAAACTCTGATCAACCTTTTTGCAGTAGCCTGCTAACACCTAGATGTAATTTATAGTCAGTGGGAGGCACACTTTCCAGTGGGAGTTGAAATTTAGCGACAATAATACTTCAGCATTGGTAGGAAAACGATTTTTCTTTTCACTGTATTGATTCACTTTCATTATATAAAGACGTATCTTAAGACATTCTTAACTCAAGTGCAAACCTAATAACGGACAGCTTCATTATTGCAAACAAATTCCCTTAAACCACCTGTCGTAAGATTCCACCAAATGATCTACTGTCAAGAATTTGTGAATCATGTAGTTTCAATGATCATATTCTTCCGTTGTGTAATGATATTAGGTGTGGTTACCTGAATATTGTTTTGTCATTGATATCAAATTTATTGAGGTTACATTAAAAAAAGAAGAAGGATCAAATTGTTCAGTTATCTGGCTCAGATAGGTGTGGTTACATGGGTCTATGTTTCTCAGAGGTGATTCTCTTCATTACAAAACTCATTGTCCCCCATTTCTCTTACTCGCATACTGTTCCGTGTCACCCTCTCATCTTCTGTGTGTGTGGTCTGTGTGTGACTCTGAATTTGTGTATGTGTTACACAAAGAGACAGACAGGCACATTAACAGGAAGTCCATCAAACCTCCTCTAATTCCTGCTGTAATGTATGGCTCTCAGACACATGTCATGCTCAGGCTAAACAAACCATTCTTTGTCACTGACAGCAGCCTTTGATCAAGATGAATCGGATTCAGTGTCTCACTGTTGCAACGGATATGCCCCATACCGTCGCTACGAACGCACACACACTCCCTATCAAATGGTGGTGACAGTTTTTCCCTTGCACCTTCAGTTGCATATGCCCCCCTTAAGTTAAGGCACAAGTTCCCTCAGTTTGTTCTGAACTTGTGACTCAAGCAAACAACTACCCAGTTCCTCTGCAGGATGCCTATACATCAGGCTCCACTTGGTGATTGACAGCCATGGGGGAATTATTGAGCCCTGGGAGGAGGTAAAGAGAGGTGACGATTGGGGTCATGCAAAAAGCAAGAAAGAACCGAGTGTACAACATCTGTAATGTTACGCAAGCTGATGTGACAGCACCAGGACGTCTGTGGACACACTCACCTGTTGGCAACCATGTCAGAAGCTGCTCCATCCCATTAAAAACACAAAGTCTGAGCTGGGATGTTTCGGAAATGTGTGGCATTTATTTAAGCTGTCAGCCAGAGGGACGCACGAAAGAGCGAGAGCGCGGCTGTGTAGAGTGATTAGGCACGTCGCTCCTGGCCTGTGGGATTGACAGTAACACTATCTGACTTGGGCACACAGGGGAGGGGTTTGGGGGGGGTGAGTAGGAGACACACAGACAGGTACTGTTCTCCCGCCAAGCTCGAAACAAACCGCTGTTGACATCCCTGTCACCAACGCTCATTTTCAGCACTCGAGATTAGACTGAACTGGCGGTGGTAGAGACAGAGGCATCAAATTAGGGTAAAGCAGCTGACAGTGAGCATGTTTGGTGTGCTGGCTTTCTGCAGGCTGTTTTCTTCTATTTTGCCTCGTGTGAAATGTTATCTTTGTGCCCATTTTCTTCTTGGGGAATCAAAGATTACGTTTTTGTAAGATTTAGGAAGACATTTGAAGAACAGGCTCTCCACAGGCGAAGTGTGAGTTCACAGGATCCGAACTTTTCGGTCATGTCACTTTTCATGACATGCCTGGTGGACAGATTTCATCATTATGCAGTCTTTGTTGCGATGAGCATGAATTCAAGGCTGTCTAACAGACACCTCACAAATAGTCAGTTATAGTAACCCACGCACTGTCCCCCACTTGCCTGTCCTCATGCATATGTAGGATTTTAGACAGAGTGAAGTTGTCAAAAAATAAATAATATAGAGAAGAAATGACAGAGGGCATATTTTACAAATCTCTGCTGTTGGCATGCTCAGCTCTGGCACAGGGCCTGTCAGCAGCCTGTCTCTTCAGTTTATCCGTCAGAAATAGTCGGAGTGCCAAACATACAGAAACGCGCTTGTCCTCTGACAGGAGGGAAGACAGATAGAAATATCAATAGAAAGACAGAGGTGTGCACCAAAAGGTTTCAGAAATAACATGCAGAACCAGTGATGAGAAGATGAAGAGAAAGAGAGACAAACATCAGAACCTTACAAAGAGATTACATGTAACCCTACTCAAACTACTCACACCCCCTAAACACAAATGTCAAATGGAAGGCCATTATCCCTTTTACTGGTGCTGTAACATAAACCCAGAGGCTTGGGGCGCTGTGCGTCACTGCGGCTCAGGGAAAGTGACTTTGACAAGGTGGCGGCCGGCCAGGACGGGCAGCCCCGTCACATCTACCTGCTTGACTGGAGGCACTGCATTGGTCCCAAATGTCTCCCACAAACCCCTGCTCTGCAGCTGAATTTTTTTTACCCAAATTCTCACAAGCACACACGCACACACTCACACACTAGAGAGATGATTGTGCCATCGTACAGCAAAAACACACACTGTGCTGTTTCACCACACAGCTCAGGGCACACAGAATCTCATGTCACACAGCCCAAATAATTATCTTGGCATAAAGAGAAAAACACCTACAGGAGTGGCTGCACATGTTTAAAAGAACACTGAGGCTGGGGATTGTAGTTGACAAGCATAGCAAAGGCCACAATTGCTTTACTCAATAGAAGCAGTGTTTTTCAACCATACCACTGTGCATTGACGAATTATCAGGTGTGCCATGAAAACCCTCTGACTTCACTCCAAAGACCTAAAGTGTTTTCTGCATTTACAGTCAGAGTCATAAATATCCTCAGAGCCAGTAGCAGGCAGTAACAATGAGGCTACAATGTTGTGTTTTGGAAATAAAATTAAAAAAACAGTTTACTTGTGTCCTTCATTTAAAAGGAATATTTGAGCTTTTGCAAGATTTGCTGGAACCCAGATGGCATTCATCATTCAGAAAACTGGGCCAAGTATGTAACCTTCGATCACAGGACCTGCCATTACTCACTCTCCCTAAAGTCAGATGTGAAATTAACTGAGAAAGATTGCCTTAAAATTTGCTGCTCACTCTGCATGAAACTCAAAACATGCTCCTTTGAAGGCTTTTCAGAGGATATTTACACACTTGGAGGCAGTCCCTTCTTGCTGCAATTCCTTTATTTAAACACGTTAAGACTGGGATGCACTGTGCAATTTATTCAATCGTACTCAACTACAGCTCAAACTGTGTGCAGCTCACGATGCAGGTTCTCACACTATACGGACCGACACTGACACGATCTGATTGCTCACACTGTATGCCCATACGTGACGCGTCGAGGTCTTGTTTCTGGAAATGCAGCGTACAAATTTGAAGACGAAGAAGAACTCTGAAGCGTTGCCATTAAATCAGAAGAAGACGAAGAATCCGGAAGTGGAGAGACACTCGCAAATCTCAGCAAAAAGAGCTTTAAAAAAGAAAAGACAGGAACTGGCTGGACAGACGTGGGCAGTACAGTCCATCAATTTGACAGCGGTCCCACGGTGTTCGCACATGCACAGTGTGAGAGTTTAAGGTAAGTCGGTCCGTGGCACTGCTTCAACTGTGAGATACCCTCACGAGGAGCGACCAGGATTTCAAACATGTTTGATTTCCTTACAACCATACAATTTCTGATCGGGAGCTGGTCGTGAGGTGTTAATCGCTTCTCGTGACCCCATGCACAAGTCAAAATTCGGCTCAAAATGGGCCAAAAATGGCACAGTGTATGCCCCCTTTATATCTATCTTTTGATACCTATTTTTTTGTTTTCTGCATTTCACTTTTTATTGTTTGCATCTCTGCTGCTTGTCTTAACCAGGAAAAGAGAGTCATTTGTAAAGCTTCTCAGGAAGAAGAAAAAGATAGGAAGTTCATCCCATTCCAACTAAGGGGGAAACAGATGAAGGAGAACGGAGGTCAGCCGGACTGCATGGAAGCTTTGTGGGAAGGACCAGGGGCCATAGTCACCTTTCACCACCACACTGTCTGCAGCAGGCACTGCACCAGGAGTACAAGGACATGTATGTCTGCTATTGCTATTTCCTCTAAGCCTTCCCCCAAGTGTGTGTGTGTGTGTGTGTGTGTGTGTGTGTGTGTGTGTGTGTGTGTGTGTGTGTGTGTGTGTGTGTGTGTGTGTGTGTGTGTGTGTGTGTGTGTGTGTGTGTGTGTGTGTGTGTGTGTGTGTGTGTGTGTGTGTGTGTGTGTTTGTTTACCCAGTTCTGCCAGCTTCTTCAATGAGACTTTGGATTATCCTATATCCAGAGGGAGCCACCTCCCTTGGGATTGTGGGTGATTAGCCTGTGGATGTAGGCTGTCACCAATTCTCTGCTTTATTTTAGTACACGCGCTTACATATGCACACACACACAAAGTAACTTCACATGCACATTTTACACACTGGCAGGGGGAGATTTGGGTAACATGTACTCGCAAGGCAGTGTGAGGTCATCCAGTTCTCTATTTCAAAGGAGACAGGGTCGCCATCGAGGCCCCGTGGATGCAACCAGTCATGTGTGATTTTCCAGTCCATTGCACTGTGATGAGCAGGTCTGGCTGTGGCTCAGCCCCTAAGGGCCAAGCCTGTAGAGAGACCGCTGGGCTTGGAGCTTGTCTACCTTTAACTCCAGCCTTGTTGTATCAATGGAAATGAAATCTCATCATTGCCTGCCAACCGGCATGGCAATCATCATCCTCCTTGGTTCCCTCAGCCTTTCCGGGGCCCTGGCCCTAGTAAATTATGCTTACCCACACCATTATTAGAGTCATTATAGACCCATTTGAGTGGCTTTCAGCCTGTCACAGGCGCTCAAGTATGTCATCGGCTTGACTTGATTTCTTTTGACAGGCTTTTCTTAATCTAAAAGGCTGGGAGGAAAGTTAGGGCGATGGAAGTCTGCAGAGGAGAAGGAAAATGCATCTGGAAGAAGTAAAACTGCACATTTAGAGGTTGATGTAAAGCACTATTTTGCTTTTATGACAAGGCAGTATTTGGCTCTGTTTGGCAAAAGATTTTTTTTTTCAGTCATTGGAAGTACATGAATATAAATGGTTTAAGGGGTTAGAAAACTGGCAGCTTGACTCCATCTTGCTAGTTGTTGACACATTTTTAAACAAAGTTGAAAAATGACCCTCCTTTCTGGAAAAGTTTTTCAATCTTGCTAGGCAAACCAAGGCAACTCACTCATATTTCCAAAGGCCTGTCGGGTACTGGTTCTGCCATCCTTGCAGTTCTAAAGTTCTGTCCCTGTTAAGTCTTTCAATACATCTTTCTTCTGTCATTGCTGACATGATAGAATATTCTTTAGGGGGAAGATGAACTTCAATGAAGGGACTCTGAGAGGAGCGTACCATCTCAGCCTTCACAGCAAACACAAATGATGCCAAGATGTCTTCATCTGTTAGGCCTCATTTAGAAATGCTGGACTTTTCCTCCCTCTCTTCGTAGCCAAATAAAATAACCCTGTTTCTTCATTTACATCTTTTATTTTTTTTAAATGTCAGCTATCCTGTGATAACTAATTCAATTTCCTTCTGAACTGAGCTTTTTTTGTTTAACCTTATTAAAATACAGAACAGTGCAATACAAATACAATACAGTGAACAATAAAATACAATACAATTAATGTGCAACATAGATATGTATATTCTGAAAAGGTATAATTTTCTCCCACCTCCATCACCCAAACCCACTCCAGTTCTCTCAGTAAAAAGAAAAACTTCTTGGAGGCTCAAAAACCCTGTGCACACATCTACATTCAACTTACTAGCAAAGGGAATCTCTCTGTGGTCGTGTGGCGAACAGGTGAAAAAGCAGCACTACACAGTCCCCCCGGAAAATATAGCGGCAGGAAGTCCATCCACATCTCCAAGTTGAGTAGAATTTGTTGGAAGACCCTCTGTGTGCATTATTTTTTTCCAGTTTGAGAAGAAACATGACATCCTTAAACCATGATTTAAACGAGGGAGGCAAAGGGGCCTTCCAAAGAAGGAGGATCTTTCTACGTGCAATCAGTGAGGTGAACGCTTCTTTGTTTTTTGTCATAGAAATTCCATATGGTGGTCGACCAAATATTGCCACATGAGGGCAGGGGGTTATGTTAGTCTGTCAGATTTCAGAGACAGCCTCGAAGAATTTCTCACAGAAGTGAGTCAGTTTTGGGCATGACCAGAACATTTGCGCAGGTTCCATGGGGCCTGTGCACATCTGTCCCGTCTGTCTTCGACTTTGTGTGGATAAAAGCTGGACAGTTTTGCTTTACTGTAATGCAGCCTATGGAGCACCTTAAATTGTATAAGGCTAGGTCTAGCACAGCTGGAAGATGAATTGACGCCTTTCAGGGCTTCAATCCAGAACTCGTCCGAAAAGACGATCTGCAGTTCCTCCTGCCATCCAGTCCTGATTTTGTCAAGAGCGGACTCATCTTTTGTCAACTGGAGGTTGTAAAAATAGGAAATATGTCCCTTCGGCAAGCTACGCGACCCCAGTAGTAGGTCGGCACCACTAGGTTGGGCGATGTGAGGGAACTGAGGAGAGTGAGTTCTGACAAAGTCATGTAGCTGGAAATATCTAAAAAAGTCAGACTTTCTGAGCGCACAAGTTTTGAATAGTTAATCAAAGCTCGCAAACAGGTTAATAACAAACAGATTGCGTCGAGGCTGGAGTCCATTTTTTTCAAAAAGTTTAAATCTGGGGTCGATTCTGGCGCGTAAAAATAAGTGGTTATTATAAATAGGAGCCACCTGGGTCAAAGAGAGCCACCCACAGTGGCGTCTGATCTGGGCCCAGATTTTCAAAGTTGCATTGACAACAGGATTAGATGAGAAATGGGAGGGACTACATACCAGAGCTTGCAATGAAGAGGAGGAACATGAGTCCACTTCAATTTGGTACCAGCTGCCCTGAGGCAAGGTGCACCAAAACATGATTTTGTGCGCGTTGGTGGCCCAGTACTAGCCAAGAAGGTTTGGTTGGCCAAGCCCAACTCTCTGATGTCTGTCAGCCCATATAAATGAAGATATTATACTATCAATGTTACTAAAAACAGATCTAGGTGGGAAGAGAGGGAGACTCTGAAAGACATACAGGTATCTAGGCGATAAATTCATTTTGACTATCTGCACTCTTACAGCTATAGAAAGTGGTAGTTTGCTCCATCTCTGTAGGTCAGATTTTACCAATGAGGTCAAGGCTGTAAGGTTTTGTTCCTGCAGTGATTTAATGGTTCACAGGAAAGCACTCGCTTTTCTGGATGTTTTATTCATAGACGACCAAAAGAGTCTAGAAGCAAGAAGATATGGTCAATGCTGGATATGGGATCCCGCACATAGAGCAGCAGATCGTCTGCATATAAAGAGACTTGGTGTTCCACACGCCATCTCTGAATTCCTCTAAACATGCCATTCTTCTTTAGGGCTATAGATAGTGGTTTGATGGCAATTGCGAACAAGATGGGTGATAGAGGGCACCTCTGGCATGTACCCCAAAAAAGAGGAAAGAATTTTGTACGTTGAGTGTTTGTACACACAAATGGGTAGGAGGTAATGTACAGCAACCGAATCCATGAGACCAGGCCATCTCTAAATCCAAATTGACAGAGGCAGGAAAAGAGAAAGGCCCATTCCACCCTGTTGAAAGCATCTAGTGATATAACTACTTTTGGTTCAGTAGGAGAGGAAAGTGTGTGGATGACGCTAAGAAGACTACAAATGTTAGTGAACAAGTGCCTCTCCCTAATGATTCCTGTCTTGTCGTCTGATATTATTGATGATACGACAGATTCTAGTCTGCAGGCAAAAACCTTAGCAAGGATCTTAGGTGGTGCAAAGCAAAGAATTGTGATAGTTTGTCCTCATCCTTGGCAAATTTGGAAGTATAAAGGTTTGAGTAAAATACTTTGAAAACATTATGTATTTAATTTGGGTCATTGAACCTGACCCATCTTGTGTTTGAGCAATGTGACTCAAGGCTCTTTTAGCCTTCAGTTGATGAGCCAGAAGGCGACCTGCTTTGTCTGCAAGCTCGTAGGTGTTTCCCCGTGAACTCAAGACTAGCTGTTCTACTGAAGGTCGAGCTTTGTTTTTAATAAAAGTCAGGTGATGGATCACATGAGAGTTGACAATCTAGGTTGGAGATGGATTCTTCTAATTCCCTCTGGCGTGCTCTCCGTAATTTATTAGTGTGAAACGTGTGAGAAATAATTTGACCTCTAATGACTGCTTTAAGAGTTTCCCAAAGTAGTGCTGCAGAGGTGTCCTCGTTTTTGTTGGTCTCGCAGAAGAATGTAATAGAATCAGACAAATGTTTGCAGAAGTCTATGTCAGAGTGTAAAAGTGGGTCGAAATGCCAGGGTATATACTCTAGGTTTGAGGTCAAAGCAAACATCCAAAATGACTGTGGAGTGGTCCGAGACTGTTATTTGTGCGTACTGCACTGACGTCATAGATGAAAGAAGTGTTTTGTCTATGACAAAATAATCAATGGGTGAAAACAAGCTATGCACGTGTGAGAAAAAATAGTGTTTTCTTACAGATGGGTTTAAGGATCTCCATGGGTCGACATATCCATATTGGTGCATGAAGGCGGAAAGTATTCGAGAGGACCTTGAAGGTGGGATCACATTTTAGCTGGATCTATCAAGCGCTGGGTCAATTACACAATTCATGTCTCCTCCCAGTATCAGTAAGTGTGAATTTAGATTTGGACAAGAGGACAGTAGCAGCTTCATGAAATTCTAATCGTCCCAGTTGGGGGCGTAGACAGAGGCTAAAACCACTGATTTTTGGTAGAGGATGCCAGTGGCAATAACATATCTTCAGTTTACATCAGAAAGTTTTTTTCTTATTAGGATAGCTACCCCCCTTGTTTTCATGTTAAATTTAGAGTGGGGAATCTGCCCAATCCATGGTCTACTCCGTTTTTGTTGGTCAGAATTGCACAAATGTGTTCCCTGAATAAACATTACACCCGGGTTCAAACTCTTAACGTGTGAACAGATCTTTGCTCTCTTCACAGTGGCATTCAGGCCTCCAGTGTTTAGAGATATGATCAGGGCCGTCTTATCCTACCCATAGGCCCATGGGATAACCATAAGTAACCACCAAAGTGGCGACATATTCAGCACCATGGTTGTGGAGATAGAATAAACTTAAGTCTTTAGTTAAAAGGGCCTTCTTCTAGACTTTTTGGCCGCAAAGTCTTATATTAAGTCCATAAAGTCCACGAAGTATGTCATTTTCTATAGACATCAGAGTAAGATTACTGAGTCTCTCTTGGTGCATACCTGATCTCAAGCAGGATTTCACCATCCTTTGGAAAAAGAGCACTCTCCAGCGGCATTTGCCACTGGCAAAGTCAAGTACAATCGAAGGGCAATGTCCCTGTTGGGAAACACACTCTGAAATTCTTTACTTCTGATGGTTTTAAGTAAATCTACAGCTGAAAAGTGACATCTAGCTGTGTTTTTATGAACTCTTGAAAATGTGTCACTTTGTCATTAAAGTGCTCAGCTAGATCTGTTTTATATTTGTTGTATAGATTGGTAGCTGCAGCATGAAGGTTTTCAGAGGAACTATAATGCACGTTGTTTAGGAACCCAAAGGTTTCACGAAGACCATCGTAAGATTTATATTTTCGATCCAACTATGATCAATAATCAAGATGTAAACAAATATATGAAACCTCTGTTGTCCAGAAATCTACACATCTGGTTCTTGTGTCTCATCAGCTCTCCTCTTTCTTTTTCTCAGGGGACACAGTAGGGGACATGCTTTTCCCTGCAGATTAAAATCTATTAAACCCATCTCTGAGTAATGACACATAACCCTGCAAAGACTTCACTAAATCCACAGCATTGCACAGGTCCAAGTTTACTGCTTGGGGAGCAGTGCTCACATTATGAAAACGCTGCAAAATATTGTTCCAAACATTGCACAAAATTGCAATTTCCAGTCTGTCCATTTTTTTGTGCAATACCCTGGCCTCTTCTCTGGTGCTTATATTAAGTGCATCAACCTCTGCAATTTGTTTTGGGGACTGTTGAATATTTGCATAGTTGCGGCACAGGGCTTTAGTATCATCTGCATGTGCAGACTATCTTGTATAAGACAATGATTTCAAAGTTTCTATACGGTTCTTTTCATTTGGTTGCAACCCAGCCTTATGGTTCTGCCATCTTGATGTGCTTTTTGACACAAAGTAAAATTGTGTTTGCACAAATGTAAAAAAAACTGCTCTGTACCTGGCTGCATCTTCGGGTCCGGGGCAGCGCTTGGGTTTGCAGTGGCGCTTCTTGCACATACATTGGTCTATGATCCACTTTATGATGGGCTTAACTTTAGACACGTTGATCCCAAATACCTGTTTTAGGTATTACCACTCACTCCTTCCCTCTGTCCACAGCCACCACCATTATACCTAAGCTTCATGCTTAACACCAGACTGGCTTGATTACACAACACAATAACCACAATATGCACAACTACAACTTCATATATCACCCTCACTTTACAATAATCAACTCTTACCCGCCCTTCCATTTTCTACCTTGAATCTCTCCTCCCTGCTCCCTTCCCCCTTCACCTCCCCCCCAATCCCTCACCCAGGTGTAACACTGCCCTCTCTTTTTATATTCTCCCTTTAATAAAGTGTTTCTTACCCTTCCTTAGGGAGGGCTGATGATGGTCACAATTATGTAATAAAATAAATTCATTTATTTAATTGCAATAACAAAACATGCATTGCTGTCTTAAAAAGATTGCATTTCTTGTAGTGTTGACATTTGACAGCATGTGCAGACAAGGTAAAAAAAAAAAACTGCTCTGTTTCCTCTCAACGGTTCACACTGTTTACTCTTACCAGAATAAGTGTGTGGGTTGCACATGGTACCCTCACAGTTAGACATATCGCTAGCATTATCAAATCACACCTTTTTATTGACTGGAACAGGTTTTCACCAGTGTGTTTTACTATTGGCAAAAATGTTACAAAGCGCTCCTCGATATAACCGTCTGGTGACACAAATCTCAGTATAAATGTCAGCTGGTCAACATGGGAAATGTCAGGGGTGGAGTCAACACTAACAGAGAAATATTTTGCAATTTTCACTTTACCAACAATTTCACTATGCACTTTTTTTTACCCATTATATCAATAAAGTCTTCAAACACGTTTAAAGACAAATATGAAAATGTTCCTCATCCAGCATTTCCATATTTTTCAATGTGGGAATTCAAAAAAGGGTCAAATGAGCTTTGAAGTTCTATACATTCCAAATAGTTACCATTATGGGCATCACCAAATTGGTGACTGCTTCCTCTAAAAGCCAGCCCCTGTTCTGACAAAAATTTCACAACAGCCACAACTCTCTGAAGCACATCTGTCCAGTACTGGCATTCCTGATGGAATTGTCTTTTTCAGCTCAGAATCCACCACGCTACGTTCAGTTGACTCATTATTTTTTTATTTATTATTTATTATTTATTCAGTTTATTTCCGACATGGTTACATTCACTTTTTTTTTTTTTTTTTTTCTTTTTTTTGTACATGCCGAAAAAGGAGACGAGAGAAGCAGTTTGCTTATCCGGGTCCCGTCCCCTGTTTTACCATCGCAAATTTACATGGGTTTACATGTCTCTCTGGTCAAACATTCTTGATTTCTTCTGAATGTCCATCTGTAGTCAGTGTTGTCCTCTCTATCTTTGTTTGTGTTGGCCTTGTTCCCTGCCAGACGTTGTTAGCATTCCTCCAGTTCAAGAATAGTTCCTCTTTCGAAGGTGTTTGGAAGGTTTTTCCCTTTTCATCCACAATGTCACCTTGTTTTGTCTCTACATCAAGGGTAATCCAGCTGTTGTTAGTTCCATTGGCAGTGTTGTATCCTCCACTGTCTGATGATGGGATCAGATCCAACTTGTATAAACACATCACTACATCCCAGTTCACAAGCAAGGCAGTATTTTAATGTAATATATCTTAGTTCATAAGCGTGTTTCTAACTGCTGTTATTAGTTTTATTGGCAGTGTTGTATTTTCCACTGTTAGATTTAACTTGTATAAACACATTATTATATCCCAGCTCATAAGCAAGGCAGTAATTTCATTGTATAAAAAAAAACAAAACGTGTTTCTAACTGCATATGACAATAAACACTTTGAATTTAAATTTAATGTAATCCTTAATCACCCCACCACCTAGCAATTGAAATGAATAAATGACAGACCTTTTTTACTCTTGGTTTCACATTTAAATCGGTCTCCGTAAAATAATCACAGTCTGAGTTTTGTTTCCAGTGTTTATATAGATCTGGGTCCATATCCATGATTACCATCAGTAGTGTTGTTGTTTAGGTGGATCCTTCGTATTTTCCCAAGTTGTCCATCGTTTTGATGAGAACTGGTTTTCCGTCCTCTTCTTCCAGGATGTAAATCCTGCAGTTTTTTGACCAAGTCTTCATAATCTTTCCTTCTTTTTTTATTTGGCGTGCTTTCCATGCAATGCTTGCATTTTGTTTCGTCAGGTTTTCATTGATGTACACCTTCGTTCCCTTGAGTTTATTTCTTTGCTTGAGTATTTCTCCTTTGAATTTTATATTCGAGAAGGTTATTTTTACAGCTCTGGTATCATTTCTCTTTGGCAGGAGATGGCAGGAGTTGATGTTGTCAGGGTTCAGGACAATGTCCTTCGACTTCAGGAAGTCAATGACCTGTTGTTCAATCGATTTTGTTTCTTCGTCACTCCTGGGTTTTATCTTTAGGCCTGTGATGATGACATCTTTCTCTCTTTCCTTTTGTTCCAGCTGTTCAACCCTCGCGTTCAACAATTTTATCTCTTCAGCATTTCTTTCATTCTTTTCTTTCAGTACCTTTGTTTCGCTTTGTAGTCTTTCCAGTGAGTTTTCCAGCGTCTTTTCCAACGACTTTATCTCGGCAGATAGGTTTTGTAGACCCTCGCGTATCATCTCCTTGACCTCTTCCAAACCCGAATTGGGTTCTGAAGGGCCTCCCTGCGGTTTTTTCACCATTTTCCTTCAGTCTTGGGCCCAGTTTTTCAGGCTGTTCAGGCTGTTCAGCTGTAGCCAGCTGTAGCCAAGGTCGTGTTATCGGAGCAAACGAAAACACGTCTGCTGTCTCCAAAGACCAGAGAATTGCCATTAATGTAAGCAATCATAGCCATTTTATGAATTTTACTGTTTTCATGCTCACTTATACTCACAGCGGTGTGTTTCCTATCAGAAAACCCTGCATCAGAAAAATGTGATTTTTTTACCCCAAAACAGTTTGCATGCAAAGCAAAATATATTGCTACTTTGTGGGGAGTAGCACAGCCACTCTTTTTGCACATGCTCCCTATTTACAAGTTTGCATCTGAAGTGGGTTTTGGAGAAAAAGTGTCTCTGGTGGTTAAAGTTACGTTCCGAAGCAGACACGCCACGTCTATATTTTGGCACGGCGCTGGTCCAATTTTGCCCCAATAGTCACATACCTTCTCCTCTACAATCGCAGGCTGTCTCCATCGCGCTGGTTCTGTGTTATACGGGTCATCCAAGTCCGTATCCCCCCTGGCCCTGCTGATGTAGCAGCAGCAGCAGGAGGAGCCATATCCTACGGAAGAGTGATTGCTTCAGCGGCACCTCTGGCCTCCTCCTCCGTCCCCTCTTCTAATTGATTCAGGCTCTGCGCTGTTGCTGACTCTGCATAGCTGGTTGATAGCTGTACCTCATCCTCGTTGTCATTGTTGATTGTTGTAGTGACACTTGCCTCCTCTCTGACACTATCGGCGGCATCATTTGTGGTAGCGGTGTCGGTGTGCTGAAGGGCTTTTTCTTCTCCATGTTCTTCTTCACCGTCGACAGTGTTGTTACGATTAAAACATCCTGTGAGCTTTGGGATTTGGCTTTTCAGCTCTTTATCGCAACGTTTCTTCTTTTGCGCCTTTCGTTTTTGGGCACCACTCTCGAACTTCATTTTTCCCCAATATCTCTTCATCACCATCCACTACAACAACTGATATTGATAATACAAACAAAACACCTAGTGATGACGTGAACTTTCTCTGTATTGGGATTGGCTGTAAATTGTCATAGTCGGCTGTGCGGTTGGTCAACTGATGCCACAATGATGTGATTGACAGATACAGTAGATATCTAGATAATAGATTGTTTTTTATTGAATTCTGATAGGCCCTTGACTACTGCAGTCCCCTGGGCTCCAGCCCAGGCAAGCCCATTGGATAAGGTGGCCCTGGATATGATCATCACCGCCTGTCCGCCACTGATCACCCTACCAGTCACACCAGCCATATTGTGATGTGCAGCACATTGGGAACTGGAATGAGCCCAGAGCCCAAAGACTACATGATAATTGAAAAAAAAAAATTAAAAAGTATATGCAAGTTCAAAAATTAAACTCCCTAAGGGAGTAGAAACAGAAAGAGAGTCCCCCAACCCCCACACTTAAAGAGTATTGTTCTACCCTCTATCCAACCCCTAACTCTTCTTCTAAAAGAGAAGCCCCTTCTGCCACACTTCATGGCACAAACCTTCCTTTCACCTATTCCTATCTTCCCAAGACGCAACAGCCCCGTATCCCTTTGTCAAAACCCCTTTTACTTAAGCATTCATAATAAACACAGACTAGATGTAAACAGTATCTATGCAGGTTCATCAAATAATAACAATTAACCCGTAATGTAACAGTGAAAATAAAACAAAAAGAAAGAAACAAATCAAAAGTGATCAGTAGAGAAATCAGAATCATAACAATGATAACTCCAAAAATGAGAATGATACTGATAATAATAAAAATAATGACAATAATAATAATAGGATTAAGATGTATTCAGAGAAAGTAATCACGAAACAAATTATGCAGAAGGAGAGAAAAAGGGGGAAAAAGGAAAGAGGCCTCCAAAATAAGAATCATTTCTCCCCTCTCCCTCCTCAACAAACAAAAATAAGTAAATAAATATAAATACATTTTTTTTTAAAAAAACACAGTCAACTTCTTAGAATATTACTCACAAGTCACAGAGTATATGAGGTCCATGTGGTTTAAATTGCACTCTACGTATTACCACTTACACCCTGTAAAGAAAAACTTTGATAGTTGCAAGACTAAGCTAAGCTAAGCCAGGCTAGCCATCCGTCGGTGGTTGGTGGTAGCTCGTCCGAGGTGAACTTCTTGCTGGCTGCGCTTTCAAGAGTTATGTGTAGACAAGCTGGAAATAGTAGCCCAGGCTTGAGGCCGAGGTTGTTTAACTTAGCCATGGCGTCTTGGCATTTGGAACATTGCTCCATCACCTCCGGCGTGTAGTCCTCGAAGATCTGCACCGCCGAACCCTGGTACTGCAGACCCCCTCTCCTCTTGCAGGCTTCTCTGATAGTTTGGTAACAGTGGAGCCGAACGATAACCGGCCACAGCCTTACTCCTGGCTGCGGTTTAGCCGCTAGTGAGCGATTTGCGTGGTCTAGCTCAGGGGGGTCCTGTAGCACCTTGTCTCCCAACAGTTCCACCAGGAGCCCAGATAACAACTTAGTGGGCCGAGGGCCCTCAATGGATTTGGGGAGTCCAATAATACAGATATTGTTTCTGCGGCTCCGACTCTACAAATCTGTTGTCTTAGCAGCTAGCTTGTTGTTAGCCACTAGCGCTGCACAGCGCTCCTCCAGCGTCTGTATCCGCTGGTCTTGTGTATTGGCAGCCGATTCCAGAAATGTAATGCAGTGGCTGTGCTTGCCTATTGTTGTCTGGATGTTCTGCAGTTGTTCTCCGAGGACCGTCAAGTTCCTTTTGTTGTCATCTGAGACTCGCTGTCAGTTTTCTTAGACTTTGTAGTTTTTGACATTATTACTTAACTTTGTTATATAAAGCAGAGCTACAACCTGACGTGCTCTTAGCATTAAAGGGGTGACAAAAAGTACTTTGAAAAGTAAAAAAAACAGGAGAGTGACACTAACACGTCTTTTACTGTACATTCCAACGTTACCAGAAGTCCTCCCTGAACTTAGCTTTAATGTCAATTTTCTTTTTTGCCATGGCTTTGCTCTTTACTGCTGTTTCACTTTTCTGTCTCTGACAGTCTTTAGCCATATGGTCAACCTCGAAAAGCCTTGGTAATGTTTTTTTAAAACTACAACCCCTGCTGCCTATGTTGCCAGCAGTACGTCTTTATTCAGATTTTGTCGTTATTTTTCCAGATATTTCTTTGCGTTTCACCTCTGGCCTCTGTTAAGAGTAGCTTTAAGTGATATCATTCTCATGTCACTGCTCATTCCCATCACTGTGATTGACAGGATGGCCCTGGCCAGCTTTGCTCCTGATGATGGCTGATCTAATCCATACCACTGTGTACTTTCTCCCACTCAGCTCCTCTGTTTTTGGCATCAATGCTTTTAAACCCAGAAAGCCTCTCTCTCTCCCTCTCACAGCCCCCTACATATGTTTGTGATCTCCCTCCGGGGGGTTATGATTCAACAACGGCATCATCTCAATTCGTCTCAAAGCATGAAGCGCCACAAAAAATAAAATAAAATGGGAGACAAGACAGCCCTCTATGCCCCCCCTTTGAAGGGGGAGCCTGAGCATGTTTGGTGGAGTTGGACGAGAAGCTCGTTTTATGAGATGTGGGAGTTTAAGAAGAGAGAGCCACGCTGGGTGCCATATTATGTGTCAAGCTGTCACTTTGAATTTGAGCCAGTGCACTACAGCGGCTGGCCCTGGCTTTCATATTCTAGTTTTGATAGGAGCTTGATAGCAACTAGCCTAAGACTTGGTGTGTGCATCATGCTTGGCATAGATACAGACTGTGCAAGTGTCAGTCAATGAGAACTGGAGGAATCATTTTCACTAACTAATTCACAATGTATCACATCTCTGATAGTATTTGTGTCCACTATTTGAACTGATGCCATGTGTCTCATTGCCCAATTGATCACTCTACTTGAAAAGAAGTCTATTAGTCCAAATGCCAATGGAGGAAGAAAAAAGAGAAAGGTCTGGGATGTTGTTTAAGTCCCAGTGTGGAATAAATTGAGAAGATACAGAGTGACACAAGGGGCTAGGAAGGGGTTATGGGGACGGGCGTGAGCACAGTCAAAGTCAATTGTTCTCCAATTGAGTGGAATGACTTGGAGGATTTGGTAGAAGTTGAGTCTTTTGTATGCAAGCAGGTGAAACATTTGAGCGATAGAGTATGAATTGACCCTGCTTTTCCACACGCAGTCTGATTTTATAGCTTTTCAGATTAACTCCCCAATGAGCAATGGATGTCCTCCCTTTCTTTATTCCTGTCTTTCCCTCCTTCAATTTATCTACCTCTTGCTTCATCTCTCCATCTGTCTCTGTTCAATAGATCATCCTTTTGGTGATAAACCTCAGTGGCCTGTCAGAGTGGAAGACTTTAGGCTTTAGTTTAAGGCACGGCTTTGGCATCAGTCAGATGAAGAAACTAGAACGCATATAGATGATGGAATAGTAATGTCTGGGGGAGGGAGTGAGGGGGAGAGTTGGGCTGCAGGCTTTTCTCAAAATATTACTTCCATGTATCAGCAACACTTTTTACAGAATAGAAGGAAGAAATTAGTCAAAAACGAATCTCTTTCAGAAAGGCTAAGATTAAATAAGCGTCTTCTATTGATGTCATGTTATCACGATAATCAGGGTCACAAGTTCTTGACAATGAACTTTTATGAGTCGACTAAACTAATATACTGATTACATCATATACTTGTATTGCTGTATTACTCAGAACCAGCTCTGACCAGAATATTTGCAATCTTACCTGATCTCACGGCTAGGTACACTCAAACGCATCCCAGTGTTCATAAATATTCTCACACGTGTTCTCACAGTGTTTCTTTTCTGTAGCAGAAGACAACACAAATATACAGTGATTGAATTAGGAAATATATCGCATTGTAAATCAGACAAATCTACGGAAGCCCTAAAGGGCCATGTTTTCATGCATTTTTTTTTCTTCCGTTTTCCCGTGATCACGACTTAATTTTCTCAAGATAACGAGACTTTGTTTTGCCGTGATAACGGGATAATTATCTCAAGATAACAAAACAATAAATCATTGCAGGAAACGTCATTCAGTGTAACAATGTCAGAGGAGCAGGAGCATATAGATCACCTCATCAGGACTTCAGTAAAGTTAGAAATAATGTCTCATTCTAACCGTTGTGAGATTGCCAATGAGCTACAAGCTGCAACAAGCTGATCTTCAATACAATTATTGATCATTTGACCAGGGAATATCTCATTGTTTCCTATGAGCAGCTGACACAGACGTTGCGTCTGGTCTTTATTTGGTCGAACTACAACTTTTATTCAGCTAAAATACCCTTTTGTATATTTTTGATTATATGTATATTATATTGATTATTTTTTGTTTTTTTTTAATTTTCAGTAACTTTTTAAAAAATAAATTTACAAAATAAAATAATCAAAGTGTTTTTCCTCCCATTTTGTAAATGTATTTTTGAAAAATTTATTAAAATAAAAATTTAAAAAAATAAAAATTTAAAAAAATAAAAATTTAAAAAAATAAAAATTTAAAAAAATAAAAAGCTGTCTTTTTGTTTCTGTTCTCCTTTTGGTTTAGTTGATCAATTCGTACTCACGCTGTAAGGGCATGCTTACTCCAGCAAATCCTAGCTCGATTTAACATGCAAACACAGTCTGGTATGGATCAAAGAAGCGGACTCTTCTCTGGATAAAAAAAAGTCTCGGAATGGTTGCAAGCAAACTCAGCTCATTGCACATCTCTGACGTAGAGCTGACTGACAGACAGCAGCACTGCAGCATGATTAATGTTAAGATACTGCCATAAAATATTTTAAGCTGCTCATACGCAGACATGAGGCAGTGAGGAGTTTTCTGGACGCACAAACCTATATTTGGCTCTGTGATTTGCCAAGGAGAAGCAAGTCAATGAGTCACTGAGTCGCTTAACCTTTGCTTGTTCACTGTATTTTGGTTTTGCTGCTGGAAACCATTTAACACAGTGTGGTTTGAGGTATGGCATTAAAAAACAGCTCATGTAACTACGTGACTGTGCAGATAAAGGTGTTTACATTGGCCATGTTTACATGGACGCTTTGATTCTCCTTTAATTCCTTAAATCCTATTTAAACTGACCTTGTAAAGACTTAATCCTGTATAGAAATGTAATTACATTTTAATCTGAATTACGTGGATGGTTTATTCCAAATTAAATAATTCCATCTTGTAAACGCTTAATTCCGCTTCAAGTTAATTCCTGTTGTTCTGCGCATGCTCGGCCAGTCGCGATGACGCGCAGGTAACGTCATAGTCCAAGATGGCGGCCCAGACTAGAGCCGACACAATTTAATAAGAGCCTTAAAAGACATGGATATAATAAAAAGAGTGGATGGCTGGAGGCATAAACATGCAGACATTCACACGGACATACAGTATGTACTTATTACACACACAGAAATACGCAAACAGAACAGGCTTCATTGGACGGGTGATACTAAGACCAGGAGACGGCGTAAATGCGTTCCCCTATTGCATGCGTAGGCTGTAATATCATCAAGTTTATTATTGTACTGCTTGTTAGAGCAACCATCTTTACCAGGGAGCAACTATTCTTTTACTGGGCTTTATTTACCAGTGAATAGTTCCTATCTCCCTTCCACTTCGTGGACCAAAGTGTGTTATTGTCAAGCTAAATAAAGGAGAAAACAGTTCTCATTCGTGGTCTTCAGTGTTACAGACAACAATAAAATGTTTGTTGTGTGTTTTTCCCGATATATGATGATACGTCACATTCGCCCCCTGTCCAATCAAAGCCTTCCCAACCCCCAGACCTAAAGTGGATTTGAATAAAGCTGAATAAACTGGTTTTCCATGTATTGTAAACCTCAATTTGGGATTTACTATTTCCATGTAAACACGAAACAGAACACTTTAATTCCGAATTATTTATTTATGAATAACTAATTCTGAATTAAAAAAACATCACATAACCGTGGCCAGTGTGTAGAACCGGTGACAGGGGAGAGAGAGGGCTGATCACTTCTTCTCCAGCCGTACGTTTACAGTACTTATCATAGACAGCGCTGCTTTTACAGTTTAAATGATCAACTTGCGGATTAGGATGAGTTCACTTAGAATGTAGCCTTATTCAAGAAGTAAACCACTTTAATTTTGCCTCGGTAAGTTGATGAAGCCTCCCGCTGCAGCTGTCTCACTGTAGCGGGAGGGATTGGCTGCTGCCTCGACTCTACAGACAGTAAAGGACGAGGGAGTTGTCGCTTGAAAAATTTAATTTTTTAAACTTTGAGCGATTAGGTCACGCAGGACCTAGTTGCCGAAATCACACAAGTCGGGTCGTTTGAAGGGAGTTCGCTTGAGGTTGCGTCATTTACATTGATTTTGAACGTAATCTAGTCACTTGAGTCGCTTCACTCGCGTTTGGTGTGAACGCACCTTAAGGCTGCCTACACTAATGAGCTGTATTTTAAACTGTGTGCGTGTGTGTGGGTGTGTGTTAATTAATATAACTAAGTTTCATAATCTATAATTTAATTTGCTGTTGTTTTGTGTACTGTATTTTGGGTTAACTTTCTTTTGTTATCAGGATTAGAGCCATGGACCAGTCCCTGGTGGTTGGCTTTCCTTCACATATTTTGAGTGATGTGCTGTGCCTCACGGGTGGTCAGGTGTTTTGTGTTTTGTCGGGACTTACCCCAAAGTAAGTCCCGTCTTTGGTCCTCAACATTAATTGATTTGATTAAGTTAGTTTGATATTGTTTTGTTAATTTACTTCTTTTGTATAAACTCTGTTTTAAAAAATAATATTTTTCTAATAAACATATCTTTAACTGGGAACACGTCTGAAGCTCTATTAATTAACGTGCCTGAGTACCATGCATGATCCATTTATTATTTCTCTTGCAAATTAATAATTACTCTATTTTATTTTAAATATGACAAATTTTCTTGGGTGAGACTCCCAAGGTGGCGTTGTCAACATCTAACATTCCTCATCTGGCCACACTAAGATTGTGATGGAGAGACTTTGAAAGTCCAGTAAAACTTTCAGTTCTTTCTTGTTTGGAACCAATTCTTGTTCTAACAAGACAACTACTGACAGCAATCTCTATTTCCAGAGCGTAATCTTTTTGAATTTGAACTACTATTTTTTGATAGACCACTGCAGACATGAATAACCCACCAAGACCTGCTCTGACCTGTGGCTATTTTCAAAGTCCTATGGCTTGTCTGTTTTCTGTTGCTTACAGACGCTAGGACATAATATATGCTCTTCACTTCATGTGTCAGTGACCATGTGTCTATTGCTGGATCAATGTAAATAAAGGTATGCAAGTGCCAGTACCACATTACTAAAACAGCAGCCTTTTACCATTCAGCATATATCTCCACAGTAGAGTTTCAATGATGTCATCAACATATGGCAATGCTTCTGTTATTTTGACAGGAGATTCCATAAATAATGTTTTGCTAATCTTGATGAGGCTCCAAATTATGTCAGTGCCAGTATAAGCCATCATAAAATGTGATGATGGAAAGAAACCAAAATATTATCATTTAATGCAAATCAATCATAGACAGAGCAGTTGAACACAAGCCATTACTTCATGATGGGACCATTAAAATAATAAATAAATCATCTTAAACTTGTGCATCTGGAAAACCTGGATTTGGTTCAGATTTAACTACCAGCAAATTCCCAAACAATAAGTTTAACCTTTCTAAAGCTCAAAAACAAGATAACAGCTGAGCTAACAGGGCAAGGCAAGGGCAAGGCAAGGGCAACGCAGGCGTGTCCTTCAATACAAAGACAAATGATGGCTTCAAGCTGAAATGTGTCTGTATTTCAACCACAAAACCAAAAGATGGATTTCAGAGTTTTGTTGTTTGCTTTATAATTTCTAAGTTTGTTTCCCCACTCAGTGGGTTGTTTGCTTCTGTAAGTCGTTTGGAAATTGTATTATTTGTGTTATTAGTTGTGTTTGCAAGAACAGTAAACAGTGAAATACATCCATCTGTTGTCAACAAATGTTAGTTGTCTGAAATGCACCATGATTAAGGTCAAATTATAAAAGACTGGATGCAGTGCTCGTAGGAAGTATGTGTTGCTATAGAACGGTGGGAAGTTAAGTAACTTTTTCATGGATGGCCAATTGAGGTTGTGTTTGAAGGTGGGACGTCAGGGACATTTAGGTTTGTTGTGAAATGTGTAGTGATAACTAATGTGTTTTTATATATGTTCGCTTTTAGCAAGGACACTGCAGGGAGTTGAACCCTATCTATTCCGATTCCAGTTTGTTGTCCTCGCGGATCCGGATCTCCTCAGACCGAAACAGACTCAGTCCGGACTTGTTTAGTGTCATTAATCCACAACAGTCAGTTTAGATGCACACAAAATTTGTATAGCATTCATGAAATTCCTTGCTTTTGTAGAGATAATTTATTAATGGCATCATTGCAGTCCAAACAAATCCTACATTGCACACCCTTAAACTGAGCAGCAACCATGCGCACGTTCCGCAAGCAACAGTCACTGTTGAGGTAGGACTGATGACATCATCACTGTAGAGGGAGGACCAATGTTCCAATGTATAATATTCCAATTTTCTAAAACGGGTGGGGCGTGGGGGGTGGACTCTCCAGTGATTGGCTCTGGCCCGCATGTGGCTATGGTGCAGTGATTGGCTGGGTAGGACCAATGTTCCAATGTTCTGACTGATGACGTCACTCCTGCAGAGCAAGTACTCATCAAGCTAGGACTGATTACATCTGTTGACTCAGGAGGTGGGTCATGGGGGTGGGGCGTCCAAACAAATCCGACGTTGCACACCCTTGAACCAAGCAGCCGCCATGTTGAAAGTCTCAGGTTCGTCTGAGCCTGGTTCGCAGAGATATATAAAGACAGACAGACACAGACAGAAATTCCTTGCTTTTATAGAGTGATGAGGGATACAGCACAAGGATGTAACTATCTCAATGAATTTATTGAGACATTCATACAAACGCAAGTAACTTGTAATGCTCTGAGTGTTTCAACCGATTTGATTTATTACGCCTCATTTACATTCCAGCTCCTCATACAGCTAATGGTCCATAAATCCTGTGTAGACAATGTCCATAGATTAAAGTGAAATAACAGGCCGTATAAATCAGTCCCAGAACAGAGTGATCTGTTGTTTCAATAATGTGCTCCATTAGTTTGAAAAGCAGACCTCTGGCACACATGCACACACAACACTTGATTCTTCTCTCAGCAAGCCACTCTTTTTTTCCCTAAGCTCTGTTCACACTTGATAAATGGCACAATGCTTGTTAAATTGCTGCGTAGGTCAATGGTTTTTGGCTTTGAAAGTTTTTTGCCTTTCGTAAGGAACTATTGAGTATTTAGCCTTTCAGCAGATTTTCTGTCTAACTATGGAAAATACACTGCTGTAGGTCAGAATTGGAGGTCACAGTCGGAACAAAAGACAAATGAGGGGAAGAACAGTACCTAATCCAATCAAATCAATGTCTCCAACAAAGTTTTTTTTTTTTTTTTTATTTAGCCTGAAAATGTATTTAGCAATTTACTTTAACTGTTACAGGCATTGACTGAAGCTACTAAATGTGTTATCCCAAACTATAGAGTGGGGGCGTTTTGGAAGCAGTCATTTTTGATTATTCTTCAACTTAAAAGCTAATTATGCCAACTTTACTACCAGCAACATATGACCAAAAAACAAATAAAAGTGTGTGTTCTAACACCTCAATAAACTATTAGTGTTGTTGGCTGTTAGAAGTACATCTTTTGGTCTTTAGGAGGTGTTTACATGTATCCATGACAAAATCTCAAGACACAAAATCAAGCCTTTTATTAGGGTGTGTTTACACCTGAAAATCCTAGAAATGTTCAAATGCTCTCGGATTCGTTTGCCCAGATAGTCTGCTCTGTTTGGGCGTTGTAAATGTGCAAGAATTCTATAGCAACTGTTTTTACTAGACTCAGCATTTCCAAACAAAGTCTAGACTGATTCAGGTGCACTCAGACCAGACACAGGAAGTAAATGGTAAATTAACTTCATTTACTGTATATTGCACTTTTATTACCGACTAAGTAGTCCCAAAGCGCTTTACAATATCAGCTCATTTACCAAACCAGTGGAACATAGCTGCCATGCAAGGCTAACCATTGGGAGCAACTTAGGGTTCAGTTTCTTGCCCAAGGACACTTTGACACGTAGACAGATTCTTGGGATCGAACCCCCAAATTCTCAATTAGAAGACAACCCTTTTGTCACCTGAGCCACGATCAGGTATCGAAGATAACTTAAAACACACGGCATTGTGAGTCGGCAGGAGTCTGGCTATGGCACATAACAAAGCAACAAAACCAAGAAAATCATTGCAATCTGTTGCTGCATCTTTAATAAATGTTGTGAAAGGACAAATGGAGAGTGTGAAATGTTCTGCATGCTCTTGCTCGCTTTAAGAGGCTGTTTGGAGCAGAACATAGAGTGTGCTGTAAACACAAACCACAACCCTAAACCATGACCTTATTTATAATAAATTGTTTCTTATAAGATATGGTCTAACATGTAAACACAGTGGTGTAGCCATGGCCAGCATGCCTGATAGCAATAAAGTCCTGGGTTCAAGCCAAGTTTGCATGTTCTCCCTGTGTTTGCATGGGGTTTTCACCAGGTATTCGAGTTTCCTCCTATAAGGTGAAGTGGAGTGACTGAATTGGCTATTGGAGTGAATGTGAGTGGTGGTCTGTCTGTTTGTGTTTGTCCTGCAATGAACTGGTGCCACATCCAAGGTGTGTTAGCCTGTCCGAGTGCTTTTTGAGAGTTGGGGATAAGAACTAGCAGACCCTGCAACCCCGAACCGGAATAAGCAAGTGTAGCCTATAGATGATTGATTGAGTATGTCATAATTATACATGTAACTGGAATTTTGTCTATTTGTCCAATAAGAGGTCAAGACTTTGTCCGGTGAGATTTTTTCTTGTCACTGTTTTGACCACAGCAACACAACCCAACACCGGTTTAAGTTTTAATGTCTCTTTCATACCAAGCAAGGCTTGAACCTTTCAAATTTTTAGGAATGTTTGCACTTCCAAATGTTTTTTTTTCTTTGTTCTAAACAGGTGTACTGACAGCTAACAACATGTAATGCTGAAAGGTTCATGCAGAAGTGACACCGGTGTGCGAGTAGTGGATGTGGTCTTCGTCAGAAGAAGGAATTGCACAAGACTCCCAGGACTCTAATCTTGGGTGGAAGCTCAGATAACTTTAACAAATGTTAAAGTTCTTCATTTGTCATTTAAATTATCTGTGAAACACAAATACAAATGATAACATTATATGTAAATCCTACCAGCTTTCTTTTTTAGTAGATCATGTGCTTTAACATGTTATACATTTAAGTGAAGTATAGCTAGTCATTGTGTGTGAACCAACATGCATGATGTAAATAAGCAGATGTTACTTTAAATGGTTAATGCTCAAGTGCCATTATTTCTTCCACACAATAGGACAAAGTCTCAACAAATAAAATTCTAACCAGTATAGAGTAATTGACAAAATCCCAGTATCGTGCATAAATATCAAGTAATGGCACATAATTCATAAGACTTTATTACAACTAGGATTATAGTTGTGTTCAAAAAAGCGCTATTCAAATTGTATCTATTATTATTATTATTATTATTATTATTATTATTATTATTATTATTATTATTAATAGTTAGATATTTCACAGAAAAAAAATGAAATTTGGATTTTTGTCTAGTTTTTCCAATTTTGTTCAATTTGATTCTTGACTCCTTCTATAGGCCTGCAAACTAACACAGTGAAACGTTTCCGTTGTCAATAGCATACAGAATTATTCTCATCTGTCAAACAACACATTCCCAAAAGATTGGAAGTTTTGGACCTTCATAAACATGTGTAGCATCACTGGGTTGGAAAAGACCTGTTACTAATTTCTTGTATTGAAGTAGAACAGTTGATAAGTTCAGTTCAAGCCTGTCAATGTTTCCTCTCTGCAAACACGTGTCTCCAAACATCTGCAAAAGAGAAATGTCAAGGACTAGTTTGTGTCTTCTTTGTTTCATGAAGAATAACGAAATACAGGTCTTCATATGTGTCAACCACCAATGAGAGGCTGTCGAGACAGAGAAAACAAGAAAGTGAGATTCAGAGAGTGAGGGAGAGAGACATCAAAGGCCAAGTGTTTTCCATACAAGAGTGTGAGCAGGGCTTAAGATCAGACAAGTTCCTCTGCAAACAGCCTCCTCAGATCCTGGCAGCAGGAGGTTCCCCTTCAGCACGCTGCTTTGTCTATCAAAGTGCTCTCATAGCATTGAGGGGGCACCGCCCCCTGACACTGAATCACAAAATAAGGGTGATGATCTCCGCCCGCCACACCAGCACTTCCACTTCCTCTTCCTCCCTGTAGCCCTACACTCCCTGTTTTCTACTATATGCATTTCAAAGTTTTGCTTCTGCAGCTCTGTCTTTTGCTACCCTTCAAAGTGTTGTTTTGTTCTTGGGAACACACTTTACTCAAGGTATACCCAAGTCTGCTTCTTCACTTTAGTTTTTCCACAACATCAGGCGTATGGCAGAATGAAAACTATTAATTTGAAGGTCAAGGAAGAATAGAAATATTTGCAAGTACTTGTTTATGGGAACATTGTTTCTGATTTAGTCCTGTGTGGAAAGTAATGGCGGGACAGATTTTTATCTCCCGCTTCTCTCCGTGCTGTTCAATGGGCTTCAGAATCCAGCTTTACAAGCTCTTCCCTGCTCTCATCCTCCACTGATCAAAGCTCGCTCACACAGATATATTTTCCCTCGCAGACAATGCCTCTTCTCAAGGTGCTGTCAGGTTCCCTTCTTTGCTTTAATTTCATCTCAAACTTTTTTTTAATCCTCGTACCCCCTGCCTCCCTTCCCTCTCCTTCTTTTGTGCGGGCTGTCAGCCATGACAGTTTGTTGCCGGGAGGGACTTGTGGGAAGAGAAGGTAGGTGCACTCTTACAAAGAGCCGCCGCCTGGCTGCACCTCACTCACACTGTCACTCAAAGCAGCCTGACTCTCACTCATGCACACACTCACTCTCAGGCAAGGTGACACGCCCGTCTTTCATGCATCGACAACAACGTCACGGCGTTTATACTTAAAGCAGCAATGTGAAACATGACGGACACCTTGACCTTGTGTTTGTTGTGTCACATCGGTCCTGGAGTGAGTAAAAGGGAATGAGTGGTGATGTTGGGATGGGAGGCCAGTTGCACTGTCTGAGTGTCTCAGATCTTAATGTAGAAGGAAACTCAGAGCGACAGAGCAGTGATGAAGCGTTGGCAGAGTTGGTGCTGACAGGCCTTAGATGACAGACAGAGACTGACAGACGCTGAAATCTTCCTGTCGCCTCGAGCAGACACGCAGCCCTGAGTGAAACCTGAGGAGTCCTCCCTGCAGCCATAACTACCAGCCAGCCCTCGCAAGTCTAATCCCTTAAAGTTCACACAAAGACGCCCAGGTGACAGAAGGGCAAAAGCCAAAAGAAAACAACAGAAGTATCATTTAATTTTCTGAAAGAAACAGACGACGAGTAGACAGTTTGCCTGAAGGGAAAAGATTGAGTTTGTGAAACATTAATTACACCTTTTGTGCCCCCTCAGCCCCCACCCATCATCTCCACTCGTCTAGCTGTCTTCTTTGCGGTGGTGCCCAGGCAGCTTAACACAGGTGAATAGCTTCATTTGCTTTTGTAAAGACAAAAATGTTTCAATGTTTAAAAATGAAATGAGGATACCCAAGGCCAAATATTCAGTCATTATTGTTGTTTAGTTGATGTCATCTTTCAAAAAAGAAACACAAAAAAGAAACTCTGTTACAGCTATTACACTCATGTTGGAAAATCTTCTCTTAAAGTATTTGTTCTAATTAGGAGAAATCCCTCTGCCCAGCTTTTCTTCTTTCATTTGACAAATTTGTGTAGCCCTTGGAGCCAAGTCTCTGTCTGAGGGTTGGGATTGGTGAATGCTCTACACAACGACCACTGAGGAACACAGGGCCCATCAATAAATGTCGGCATTAGGACAGCCAACTCCTCGCATATGGTTGGTTGTGACCTAGGAATGTCAATGTCAATGGATTGAAAATATCGTGGTCCCGCGGTACTAAAAGTGCCTCGATATTGTTGTGGTTATGTCACAGTATAAAATAATGAGCTGTTGCACTTTTTTGGTTGGCTGTAGCAGACATTTTCAGAGTAAACTACAAGTACCATGATGCATTGGCGGTGGAGTCATAGGTTACAGGCGGTTAAGCCATTGATGTGCAACAGTGTGAGGTCAGAGGGGAAAGGGAACATGATGGATAGTGGCAGCAGCAGAGCAGAAATGCAGAAGTTTGAAGAACTTGTGCATGATACAGTGGCTACAAGTCAGAGGTGTGGAAACATTTTGGTTTCACCGCATCAACAAAACCATAAAGGAGAAAAGGTGGACAATATGTAAACACTGCTAGTGCACCGTGCTCTACTCGTCCAGAACTACGAGCAACATGAGCAGTCACTTATCAACCCGGCATCCTAAAAGTATAAGGATTGTGTCAAACAAACAATCCAACCTGGTCAAAAAAACTCTGAAGGAAGCATTTACAACTAAACTCCCTCAGAACAACTCAAGGACTCACAAAATAACAAGAGACGTTGCATAGTTACATCCGTAAGAGAGTGTGTGTGTGTGTGTGTGTGCGTGTGTGTGTGTGTGTGCGTGTGCGTGTGTGTGTGTGAGTGAGTGTGCGTGTAAGTGTGTGTGCGTGCATGCGTGCAAGTTTTATTGTTTTGACTGTATTCCACTGTAAAATAGAAAGGCCCAACTCGGGACAGGAGTTGTACAATAGCATTAGCTTTGTATCTATGTTGAACTGCATTGTCCCTGTCAAATAAATAAATACATGTTGACACCAAGGTTACTTCTAGTTCTAACCTCAAATGTTGACTTGTTCATCTTTCTTTAGAAAAACCTCAAAATAAGATAAACACAGACACAGAATAAGGAAGTTTGCACTTATTTGATTTCTTTGGCGTTTTTTTTTTTTTTTTTTTAATTATTTTATTTATTGTTACTAGGTTGTTTCTATACCTGTTGTTGAGGATTATGACCTCTGATTGCTGATTTTAGCCTAACTGACCACTGCAGCGCTCCGGTCAGAGAGCACACGAGACATCAGATGAGATTTAATGGTGCATCTGGGTACAGAGTAGCAGTTTCCAGAAATGTACAACAAGAAACAAAGGTCTAAATTAACATTGTGTACTACTGTAAAATAAAATGCAGTAAATAAACACTTACTATAAGTAGAAAATACTTTTATGGCAATATCAACCTCCTATTATTTATAAGTACTGAAATCACATGGCATATACATGTAAACTGTAAACAATCTGAGGCTAATAGCCATACCAACCAACTCTGTTAGCTTAAACAATGCTAAATCGCGATCATACTAACGAATGGTCACTCACATTCTAAAGAGTGCAAATACACACCAGGAGCTAAACAGCACAGTCAGAAGAGGTGAGTAACATGTTCATATTCATTTCACATCACTATGAACATAACTTACATCATCAGCAACTGCTGCACCACTGTAAACATGTCGACAGTCGAACGTAGGGAGAAAAGGGAAGGCCCTGCATAAACATCTTTCAAAATAAGAGCGCCCACTTCAAAATAATATGAACATGAATACACAGTAGTCTACAACTTGAAAAATTCTTAACAGCCGCCCCCATTTGCTTGTAAATGTGTAAGACCAGGGATTCTTCAAGTGTCTTTAATGTCATCCAGAAGAACGAGAAGCTCAACAACTCAAGCAACTGGTCTTATGTAGACTTTGTCCTTGACTTTGACCTCTGCTGTTCTGATACATCCATCTGGGCTAGCAACAGCCTTAATGACTCTCCCGATGGGCCATTGAGCTCTTGGAAGTGATGGGTCAATGATTAGTACAACAGACTCCACAGTGATGTTCTGTGATGACCTTTGCCACTTTTGCCGGGTCTGAAGGCTTGGTAGGTAATTTCTTGTGAAGTGAAATAGAACTGACCCACCAGTGCTTAGCAGTGCCCATGCTGTCTGGAGCATAGACCACCTACAGCAGAGCTGAATCCTGTTGCCCCAATAGGAGAATAATGGGGATAGAATTGGAGTAATGGGGTCCAAGTTGGCCACATCCGCTGACACGTAACCCAGTGGCTTTGACTTTAAGATCCCCTGCACCTCCACCAAGACTGTCTACAGGACATCTTCTGAGACAGACTGGCTGCCCATTGCAACTTGAAGGCCAGATTTAACCGACTGCACCTTTCTCTCCCACGCCCCGTCAAAGTGTGGAGCATTTGGGGGGTTGAACTTGAAGTTGATCTGATATGCTGCCAGCTGTTGTCTCAGTGGTGGTTCCATTGTGGCGAAAGCCTCCTGAAGTTCTCGCTCTGCACCATGAAAGTTAGTACCACAATCTGATAGCACTTCCCTTGGCCAAAATGAACAATGTAAGACCAGGCATGGTTTGTTGTTGGGGCACACAAGATGATAGGGTAAGTACCATGCTTATGCCAACTGTTCTACATCTTTAAGTACCCAGCTTTGAGGAGTTTGTCAATCTCAGCTGAGTAAGTTACTGCTTTCTCCGGATCCCTCTTGAGTCATGTCTCTGTGGCCCTCAGATGAGCCATAACTGAGTGTGCGGAGCTATTGAGTTTGGGTGCTCCTGGTTTCTTTAAGATGGGGGTTGCATATCACTAGACTCCTGCCACTTTGAGTTGCTATATTTTGGTTTCCAGGAGGCTTATGGCATCCTGGTCCTCACTGCAGTGGGCGGCGATTTTCTCATTCTGTCACAGAAGAGGCAGTGCACTTTAAAGGGTTTCTTACCACTAGATGATGTGGGTTTGTTGGAGGTGTTAGGCTGAGTGGGCTCTGCCCTATGGTACACATTGCTCATTTTAGCCTAAATGACCACTGCAGGGCTCTTGTCAGAGAGCACAGGCATCAGATGAGATTTAACTGTTTACTGAAGAGCTGTATGAGTACAGCGTTGCCTCTGGGTATAGAGTAGCAGTTTCTAGAAATGTACAACAAGAAATAAATGATTAAATTAACATTGTGTATGACTGTAAATTAAAATGCAGTAAATAAACACTATAAGTAGAAAATACATTCATGGCAATATCAACCTTCTAATGTTTATATGTGCACTTCTAACATTATGTACATGTACAAAAATGTCCATTAGGAGCAACAAAGTGTTAGTTGGACAAAAACCTCATACTACTGTATTAACAATAATAATGTATCTTTAAAGAAAATTCATAAAGTTACTAACCAGCTTACACAAGCTGTTCTGAAAAGTATAAATAGGCATTTATTATCCCTTCAGGAAGAGTGAGGACATTAATTATTACAACACAAAATAGTAGATTATACTAGTTTTAATAGAAAGAATAGTGCAACTCTCACAGTTTGGTTAGCAATTATATAAAAATAGTACAATTAATAATACAAAAGAAAAACAGAAGATGAACAGTCCTCTTGTATATTTGAATTTACCTGCTTTCCCAGATTATCTTTGGGTTAAAATTAATTTCTGCTCTAATCTACAATACCCATGTTTAATCTTCCACTGGGATTTTACCCCTTGCTTTGATGGTTATATAACAAAGATTGTAAAATCCCATTTTGTTCATTCAAAATTAAAACACCCATGTTTTCAGAAAGCTGCTATTTAAGATCTTTGAAGGAAAAAAGCTTTCTCCTTCTGCAAAACTTAATTTGCATCATCATTTTAATTGATATGTTTATCTTCATATGAATAACAGCATCTTAACATTGGTTTTAAGGTTACAAGTTTTTATTAAAAAAGCACATCTTTAATGCTTTAGGAGTTTCTCCACAGTTATGATGCCTTGCCAGTCCCACCAGAGGAAAATATAACATTATTTTTGATTGACAGCACCCAACATTCCTTGTGTTTGCTTGGTAAGTTCAAAAATATAAGTAGCATTCAGCTCATTGGTTGCTAGGAAAGGGGGCAAGGGAATATGACAATGAGGACAAAAAACAAAATCCTTCTCTCCATCGTATTTCCATCCTTGTCAATCTTGTTTTTTTTCCCACTAAATCTGTTTTGATAGCCAATCACCACAGCTTTGCCAAATGACAGATAATCCTTCACAGTTTTATCATTAAACCCTCTTCTTATTATTTCGTCTCGCAGCATGTACTGTACATACAGCTGCCGTGGTGATACAATCTGCCAGCCAACACGAGCCGAGCTTGAACACAGAGGCCAGACACATAGACAAATAAGTCACAGCAATAAGCCTTGTGTTATGTTTGAATGACAAGAAACATGCACATCTCATAACTGATGATTTCAGATTGATGCCCCTCACCCCATTTACATCGAAGGGAATCATAAACAGAAAGCCTGTACGCTGGATTTCTTGCACAACCCTAAATAATTATCTTTGTAAATGAAGTGTGTGATGTTTAAACTGTTCAGTCTTTGTTTCAGGATGGTGTTGCTGCAGTGGAGCTACAAAAGGTAAACTGATGGCCGCCACAGAAACACTTTTCACAAATAGGTGAAAGGTTAAGGTTCTCAGTTATCCAGGTTGTCTTGACTCTAGTTTAGGCGGGGCAACTGGACTTGAAGTTTTGCTTAATAACCTATTGTGTGGAACATTAGCAAACTCAAGCAGATAGACTGTTGTTGAGATAGGGTTGATGGGATTATAGACATTGGACAGATTATCTCAATACCCCATTTCTATTAGAAAATGTCATATTTTGAACATTTTTGTGACAAAAGCAGCCTCCAAGACGTCATCGGCCTGTCTGTCAGCCAATAGTAAATATTTAATTGTAAAAGTGGGGTTTCAACCCCTATAGGGCAGTCACTCTTCTAGTTTCACAACAAAATACGCCTAATTTAAATTTTTTGACTAATATGTCAAGAGTTGGACGAGAATTACCAACACTGCTTCATCCCAAAATACATTTGTGGTTTTGGGATTTAGTTACACGTGCAATACCAGAACACCTCCTATTTATAACTGTTACTGGGTACCTGGTTAATCCATATGCTGATCAAACTCCGCAAAACAAGTATCCACATTTCTGCACTGGTGCATTGTAACCATGTGGCATAAGCAAAGCTTTAAAATCCAAAAATATTAGAAAAGTCTTTTTCAACTTTTTTCTAATAAAGAAAACCAATTTATAACACAATGCAACCTCAGAGCCAAATCCTGAAGCCATTGGAATCCTTATAAGAAACTTATTGCAGTAGTGACACGATAACACATCATTAAACCAATAAAGTAAAATTGGACTGTTTTATAGAGCAGAACAAAAGTACTTCAGGTTCACTACTTCAAAAACTTTGGTTTCACCACCTGCTGAGCTTTGGCTGTGGCTTTCAATGTTTTTTTATTCACTTTTATTGACTCAATTGTTCGAAAAGCAGGTGACAAGACTCACAGTAGCAGGTTGCAGTTAGACCACAATTTGAATCACAAGAGTAGCACCCGGAGGAATGGGGCTAACAACAACAAACCACAGTCAGTCTGGCTGTTGGGTATAATGTAACGATTAGTGTTGCTTCCTTTCAGAGCAGAGATCCAGTGGTGGGTGTGGCTCTACAACCTGTTTGTCTGTGTTCGACCTGTGGGAGACTCGCGTCTTGTTCAAGGTGTGCCTGGCTGGGATAGGTTCAGGCTGCCCAACACACAAGTTGGAATGGGAAATAAGAAGCTGCAGATTAAAGTAATGGCGACATGATTCTTAACTATTTTTTTTTTAATGTATATATTTTTAATCTGTGATTATATTATTTCTATTGCTTCCACCGATGATCAGAATCCTGCTGTCATCATCTCTTAGTTCTGACTTTTTTCAATGGGTTTATGAAGACACTTTTAAATACTCAAGTCCTTTTCAAACTCAATGTCAGGTTGTCTTTCAAGATAACAAAATTCAGATTAATATCTGACAGTACAAGAATTAGTGTCTTGTTAAATGTGGTTTCCAATGAATCACAACAAACACACAAACAAACCGCCTGTAAAAACTGTCAAACCACCACAAACTGGCATTTACGCTCAAAAACACTTGTGGGCTGCCACTGTGTAATTCTACTATTACCAGTCAGTTATTTCTATTAAACCGTTCAGAGCCAAAACGTAGTAACTCATCATGAGAAAATGTAGATTATTGTTGTGAATCTCTTGCTCATCAAAGACAGCAACGCCTCAAAAAGCAACAAATGTACGCATTGAGAGAGTAAGGCTTAGAATTAACCAGATGATTCACTCCGGAAAGCTCTGCCTCCAATAATGGGCTGGCCTGAGGGTTGAGTCTTATCCAGAAGAGTGAAAGAAAGACAGAGAATAATGACATTGGAGAGCCTAGATTCCTCTTCATTGTTTATCGTTCAGTGCTAAAATCCTCATATGATGAAGGGTAAATCCTGCTTGCCTTTTATCCAAGCGCTCTATATGAAGGAGGTTGAGCCATAGAAATCATTCATACACCTGAACCAGATGTAATGACTATCTTTTCCCTTAGGGTCAAGCAGGCCCTCTATAGTGTTTAAAGCTGATTTCCTGCTACACTTCTCATACAGATATGGTCGATGTCATCCAAGACAATGAGCCTGAAACAATACATGAAGAGAATAAAAGCCAATGTAGAGGCACAGAGAGGGTCGATGTAGAGATTTAAACTCGCATAAAAGGTTGGAGGCTGACTTTGTATTATTATTGCAGAAGGAAAGATTTATTTCTGTCTGAAACACAAAACTTTCAGACTTCTAACATTGCGGAATTAAATAAAAGTTTGAGACATAGGAACAAAAAGGCAAGCATGAGGAATCGGATCCTTCAACCAGGAGTTCTTAGTTTAGGGGTTTATAACTCAGATATTGGTCAGTATTCATCAAACTTGTCTGAAAAAGGAACATTGGTCTGCAGAACCAGCTACTAATTCTTTCCAAACACTCCGTGCAGTCTTTTATGGAATTTAAAAGGGCACTTAGCCACAGGCAAAGGTGGTACAAAGATGACTAGGGAGGAAATAAAAAAATAGACGTGATTATGGGCGGGGCTCCTAGAGCAGTTAAGACACACCCAGTCTATACTATAAAAAACTCAAAAGAACAGTCAATAGTATTCTAATTACATGCTCAATACTATTCACTGTACCTCTTTATTCACAATTCCCTCAATCCAACTTACAACAGATTGCATGCAGAGTCCACAAGTGGTAGTTTTTATACTTTAACTAAAATGTCAAGAGTTGGACTAGGATCAACCAACAGTACATCTTCATTATCAGAAAAACTTTATGTATCCTAGGGGAAAATTACTTGTGTTATAGAGGCTTGAGAAATATTTCAATAACAAGAATAAACACTGAAAAAAGAAAGAATATAAATATGTATGTGGTGCTGGAACTACAGGTCAAACGTTTACAGACAACCCCTACGTTCATGGGCTGTTGCTGTATGGTCATATGTTAGTGCTGATCATGTATGCACATGTTGTGTTGATTTAAAACAAGCATTATGTTGAAGAACTTTGATCTTCTAAAAGGCAGTGGGACTTTCTTTGTCCTTAGATACTCCCTAAATAAATGATTTGCCTTTGGCAATGTCCGGAACAGATTTTAATAGACTGATCAGTGTTTGACAGTGTCAACTGCTTGAAGGAGAGAACATTATGTAAAGTAATTACTTTTTAGTTTGTCACAAGATCATGGTCCTTCAAGTCAAATCAAAGGCTAAAGTTACAAATTGAATCATAAGGAGTTTTTAATAAACAGTTTTTTGTACTGTCTTTGAGGTTCATTGAATGTGATGGAGAGTTTTTTTGCACAAATTTATACAAACAAAAGAGTGGCGTAGCTTCAGCTTTGAAGGAGAATGTCCCTGTCGCATGACATTATTGTGCAATGGTGTAATTTTTCTAGACGTAGATGTGTCTCACAGGCTTGCGACGCTTGTACACCGACTTATAGGCCAAAACAACAGTAGGAGTGGATACCAGTCTGCAGATAAAAGAAGTGTTTATTTGTAAAATCTATTCTTGTTCATGTAGATTTGTTGGGGGTTTTTTTCCCTTTTTTTTACGAATTTTATATTTTGATAGTGCTTTGAGATGACTTTTGTTGTAATTAGTGCAATATAAATACAGTTGAATTGAATTAAATATAACCATGGAAACACAAGAATAACCTTTCCCACCTGAAGAAAATCAATGAACACGTTATATGACAAATTTAAATAATGAGAAATGTAAATGTATAAATATTCTTTCCCCCCCATTTTTACATGTTGCAACTTAATTGAGATCATGCCAAAAACTGCAATTACTGACTTACCTCTGCAGTAGTAGAAACAACCATAAAAGTGTTTCTTAGCCTCAATATTAGTTTGCTGTGGATGCAAAAAGTCCCCGGTTCATGATTTATGAATGAATGTGTGGCAAAAACAAAGCAGTGACAGTGCTATGTTGGTGTTGTGTTTAGTCTTACCATAGATGACGAATAGCACAGTTTTCCCTCAGGCCAGATGTGTACACTTGAGCATTCTCCAAATAACACACACAAACATACAGAAATAATCTTGTTTAAGATTTGTCCCTGTTTTGTGTTTCCATGTTGCAGATGTTTTGCATCATTTTACGTGGTTATATGGTTAAATTGCATCTTTAGAAAAAAAAAAAAAAAATCAGCTTTTTCACGGTGTCAGAGCAGCTAGATCGAGACCCAAAAGCAAGACTCAGTAAAAAAAAATTTAAGCTTATTGGAGGTATTGAATTATACAGGCTTCATTAGATCATCACCAAACCCTTCGAATGATTTCTTCAAAACGTACAGATATGTATTTTATTTTTTACGCACTCTTAAGCCTGGGATAATTTCTTTCTTTTGTTCAAAATATTTTTGTTATAAAGCCCATATGAATTTAGATGTAAAATGAAGTATTTGTGTAACACATTGTTACTGTGTCTTGACTCCTGCCGAACCCCTGAGACTGACTAAACCAACCAGTTTTAATTGATTGACTCCAGGTTAAGAACAGGACAGGTTGAAATAAGATGTTATTAATCAAGAAAATGTTAATCAACCAAAAATAACACACTGCACAAAACTGTTCGTAGCCTACTGACTGATTGTAATTCCAAAATGCCTCAAGAGTGATAAACTGACAAAAGCACCAAACATTCCTTTAACTAGCAGAGGGTAATTATCAAAACTCAAAGTACATGGTGAACACAGCTGAGGAGGAAACGGGTAGGAACAGGGAGTGAACAAGTTCAAACCAACACAATGACATATGAATCATTTTGCATTAAGACATTAATAGTGAAATGAAAGTGCCATACCAAGCCCTGTGAAGTGACAAACTCAAAACAAGGCTCCAACAATGCTTCATAAAACTAACAACCCAGAAAACTCAAATATCACACTAATTAATCACAGGAAGAAAACGCCAAACCTCTCTGAGTCATGACTCATTGAGTTTTATTGGTGGCTGTTTTGAATTTAATACAAACCTTAGCATAGAAAAACATATTGGGAGCATATGATTGTATTTTACATAGAAAGATACAAGGCTATTGGTAACATAAATGTGCTTAAGATCAGGTTTCATTTTATTTTAGATCAAAGACGATATAAAGGAGACCAAGGGTTATTCACCAACGTAGAGTTAAAAGATGCAGGTTAACAGATGCCTGGCTTGGCTAAGCCCTCTATGACCACGCTGGCTTTTCCTGTTTCACCAAACGCAGATGAAACTGACCATAATCAGATTAGCCAAACCAGCTGTCACTGTTCAGGATAAATGCGCCTTTACAGCTTTTTTCAAAAGACCCGTATGGTAGATCATAGATTTACTGATTTCTACATAACAATGTGTTTTTTCTATAAAAAAAACTGTGGATATCAAGATTAGCTTGGCTAAACCCTGATCTAGGTTTTATGAAATATTTGCCAGTCCATTTCGAAACATTTGTCGAACAAGTACAAAACTGTATTTTCTATAAAATTCTATAAACATATGTATAGTCTGTGAATACAACTGAATGGCATGTGCACCTGCTCCCATTGTTGAAGCTACAACTGATGGTTTTATTTATCAGATTTGAGAATTACATGAAAGTATGTAGTAATTGTATTTATAATATTATAGTTTCATATTTATTTTATATTGCAAAAAGTACACAAAACTTGTTTTTCATATGCTAACAATCTGCAAAAAGTTATTTAATGTGACAGATTTGATAGTTGTCCTGTTTATTCACATGTAAAGAAGATGGTTGATATGTGTTGTAAGTCTTGACACAAATGATTCTGTTTTTCTCTTGTTGCAACCGAGATCATCATACACTACTTGGCATAATTTACATAAATATTTTGTCTGTATCTGCTTTTTGTTGTATTTCTAAAGAAAGGGTTCTGGTTAGAGTAAGTTGTGATCATTCTGCCATTTGTTCTGAACTTCCTCAGTGAGTTTTATTTCCTAATTTCATGGCACTGCTCCTGGATCCTCACCTAAAGTACCACCAAGTCAGACATTTACTGATGAGTGTTTCAGAACCTGATCCTTTGCATCGCTTTCTGCCAAACAGCATTGATGAGGTTGTTTCCTGTTCTTAAAGGATATTTTTTTCCTTTATTCTGTACTGACTGTAAAAGCAATATATTAGCTCAGAATAATGGGAAACAATGGCAAGGCATGTCTCTTTTGGATAATTAAGGAACTTTAAAAGCGCTTTAAATGACTTCCAGAGAAAGAAGATTAATCTTTATGTGAGTCTGAGGGGAAGGACGCCTGTGTTTCTCATTATACTTTGTGTTATGGGCAGCAGAGCCGGCTCACCCATTAGGCAGTATAGGCAAATGCTAAGGGCGCCGTGGCCTAAGGAGTGTGGGGGGGGGGGGCCTGAAACCTGGGAATAATTTCCCCTTAAATATAATCATATTATCACAGATTAAAATGTAAAGCAATGCCCAATTAATAAATAATAAGGTAATGTACAGTAAATATAGAGTAATGAAATGAAGCCTTGGTTGTACTGTATCAGTTATTTACAGTAGCTAAGTGTTCTGTTTAGGGTTGCCACCTGTCCCTTAAAATATGGAATCCTTCCTTATTTGGCCATTGAATGGAACGCTGTTTGTTCTGTATTTGCATAAATCATGTCCGTCACACACACATACAAATACTACTAAATCTGAGAATAATGAACAAAATAAAATGCAGGAAATGCCAAGGCCAGCAACATCATTGTGGTGGGGTCTATGTAGGACCATCGCTCTCTGTGGTGTGTCCTGTGTACCTGGCTGGGTGTGTGGTGCTGTCATGGACTGTTGGAGAGAGAGTGAGACAACACACCGGCCCTGCACAAACCCTATGTCCAACTTTAGAGAGTTTTCAGTGTCACATTGTGGACTGTCTGAAATCAAACAGCCTCAGGAGAACAACACTGTAGATATGAACTATCATCCATCCATCATCTCCTGAGGCTGATACAGTAAGACACATCACGGTTGGATTGATTAAATAGATTACTGGGATTTAATTTCATGTTTAGGACGTGGAGGTTTTAAAGTCAAAGATCATTCGTTTATTATTACAGTAGTTTTAGGCAATATAAATAGGCATAATATGTAGGGTAATATGTGTTGTTGCAATAGTAATTATATATATATATATATAGTATATATTCCCTAGGTTAAAAATGTTTGAAGAGATTTATGTATATTATAGTGGTTCCCAAACTGTGGTATATGTACCCCTAGGGATACTTGAACACCTTTCAGGAGGTAGCCTACACAGAAACATTTCAGTTTATCTTTTAACATTATAGATTTTTTTTTTTTTTTTTTTTTTGACATGCGCACATGTTTTTTGTCATCCATCAGTAATAATTTGTGGTACAACTCTTTAAAATAAACCAAAAGGTGAAATTCAAATGTTAAAACAAGCTAAATATCAGAAATAAATGAATGAAAAGTCCTAAATTCAAGGTTAATGTTGGACGAGAAACAGGAAAGAGTTTAGACGAGCCTGCAGACACTAATACTGTATAACAATGGGAAATCTAGGAAAGCACAGCTGTAGTAGGAGAGATGAGGTTGAGTACATAGTGACATAGTTAGTTTATCACCCTAGCAGATGCAGTAATAAAAAGCACCACTAAATGTCTCAGCCTGTAAAAGGCCTTTTTCGTACATTTTGTACAGCTTTTGTATATAATTAATGCGTTTTATAAATGTAGCTTATGTATGGATTTTTTATTGTTCCAAACAGTGTGGTTATTTAAATTTGATGTTAATTGTTGTATGTATAATGTTGTATTGCTACTATTATTTATTCACAGGATATTAATTTTGTGGTAAAGATATTGATATTATTTATTTATTTTTTTTATTTCTCACTTTTTAAGCATCTATATATTTCTTTTGTTGAGCAAATTGCCGATGGGGGGCAAGGGGGGCGCCACATTGGGTAGAGCCGGCTCTGATGGGCAGTGATGAAATTGCGTCCCAGATGTGTGCATGTACACACACTCACACTTTTGCAGATGTGTTATAGACCGCTGAGGTCACTTTTTTATTAAAACGCTGTTAGATTAAGACTGCTGACAAAGTTGTCTCATTTGTGCTGAAACACACCAGGAGACGTGTGTATTTTTTTTTTTTTTTTTAAATGCTTGGCTCAATTCTTAGGTTAGCATGTAAAATTACAACAATTTTGTGCTTTTGTGAAATCACTGCTTTAAATCAGATGTGACAATAGGGTGTGACACACAAATGCGCACATTTTAATTCTCTCCCGTCTTTCATTTTCTCCTTAGCTAAGGGATCAACGGTCTTTCAGGAGCAGGATTCCTCCCTGCAGGCCTGCTGAAAAGAACAATCACTCCTGGGCTGTGAATTTGGTTTTAATAGCGGCTCGCACAAACACAGTAAATTTACAGCTGGGAACGGCCCACTGAAAAGAGGCAGATATTTGCCAAAGCTGTAACTCCAGTCCGGAGTCTCCACCAGTCTCTATTTGATAAGTGACTTTCTCTCCTGTTCTTTTTTCCCCTCACAAAAGTATTCATCCTGCCCTGGACCATCTGGACCCAACTGGTCTGTAAACTATCAAAGCTGTTCACACAAGACTCGCGTGCTTAGCAGGGTTAAACTTGGCCATTAAAAGCAACCTCAGCTGTGCTAGCAGCTTAGCTTGATGGATGGCAACGTCGGCTGTCTGTCAGTCAGTTGAAGAGACGCACCTGAAAGATCACCATGTACTTCTTACTAAACATCTGACTCACAAGAAATTCATGTTTGAATTAAATCCAGCCCCGGTTAAAGCACGTTTGTCTTGCATCATTATGTACAAAGACTCTGCGATTCAGGTTCTTTAAAAAACTCAAAGAAAAATGACTTTCACTTTAGGTTTGTGACCCAAACATTGTTGTTTGTCTTTTTTTTTTTTTTTTTTGTGGTTGTCTTTTTGTTATAAGAATTATCCCTGTGTGGATGTTTAATTTCCATACGTCTGGTCACAATTAGCTGTTCAGCTTTATTTAGAAATTGTGCTGACTTTGTGACTCTGTTTTGACCGTTTTGTGTCTCATTGGGATTTACGACATATCCGTGTTTGATCGTGGATGCCTGCAGGCAATAGACTCTTTTCATTGTGTTTTCTCAGTCACACCAAAACAGGGGGGTTTATTTATACCAATCCAACCATTAATTATCCACTGATATAACATATCAGTGCACATTTAATACACACTTTTTAAATAATGTATACTTATTTGGTACAGAGTAAGTCAGGAGCTGGGTTTCCATTACAGATTTTCGCAAAATAAAAGCAATATTTCTAAATGTCGAGAAAGTATTGCGCTTTGAACGTGTTTCCATTGGAGGTTGTTTTGTGAAAAGTGGTCATGTGACCATGTACGTCACGTTGTGTTGTGTGTTTGCGGAAAAAGTGTTTCCAGAGCTCTTTTGCGACACATTTCAATATCGAATCGTCTGAAATTCCTTCTCATAAAAGCGTAAAAACTTTTTAACGGTATTGTTTTTTTTTTTAATTCAGGTGTTTCTATCACCAGTTTTTATTGCGCTATTTAGATTTTGCGCATTTCCAAGGGTAATGGAAACGCAGCTACCGTTTCCGTGTTTGAAGACTGGGTTTTTAGTTGCAACTGTTCCAAAATATTTTCTGGCCAGACTTGCTTTACACAACCAATGGGTGTACTTGGGTCCTACTATTTTACTTTTTAATTCCCTATTTTTGATATTCCACTCCTTTAATCTTTTTTCAGCGTCTGTCACTGCTGTACAGCTTTTCATTTATTTTCTCATTTTGTTTTGTTTTACAGTACATTTGCATAATACATTTTTGTTTCTGTTGTTCTGTGATGATGATGGCTGGGATAGGCACCAGCAGACCCCCGTACCCCGAAACAGAAATAAGCAGGTTAGAAGATATATTCATCGTTTATTAAAATTGAAAGCCCTTACCAGTCCAACATCAGGCTTGCACATTTAAAAAAGTAAAAACTAGATACAATATGAATCCATCCATCCATAGTCCTTTCTTGAATATAATTTTTACATCTCAGAATGTCCCTGCTTACTCATGCCACAAGGCATGAGCCACACCTAAAATTCTGGTTGTTCATCCCAGGGAGATAGCCCGACACACAAACTCTCCATTCATCAAAGAGGCAGGTTAGTGTTACCCCAATGGTGATGTGCTATGGCAATTTACCAAACAAACTTGTTTTAGAACTGTGAGAAGAAACCAGAGTTCCCGGGGAAAACCCACACTCGCTTTGGGAAACAGACAAAATCTTTACAGAAATGATCAGGGCGTGATCACTGGGGTGTGAACAAATCATGTTTTTATCTTTTTCACCAACTCTTCCCACAAACCTAATAAAAGAAAGGAAAAACTGCGAAATAGGTTAAACCAATCATCATTTTATTAGTCCTGACAGGCGTGCATGAGAATGTCCATATTCCACTGCAATTTGACCACCCATAGCGAATGAAAAATCTTAACCTCCTGGGAGACTCATTCTTTGTGATTATTATTTTTGTGAGGCTCAAAGAGTATTTCCACGTAGAACACTCTACGTGTGAACCACAAAATCTACCACTTTACTCGACCCCGGCATTTTGGGCTCCTTGTGTTAAGAGCTGCTGGCAGCTGGAGATGCTCAGCACTCATGGTCTGTAACACGGAGCTTTGAAATAGCAATCAATGCCTTTATACTGCAGGGAGGGCTCGTAAAAGTGTCGTTGGGAGGAATATATGATGTCGTATTTCAACCTCCCCTCCCTATTTTTAAACACTGAGTTACGACCGCAGAAATGTGTACCCATTAAAGGCGATATGATGTATTCTCTGCCTTGTTCAGAAACTCATTCATCACCCTGCACCAAAAAGAAAACTGCACTTACTTTTTTCACCCCCACTTTCCTTCCCCTTTTTTCCGTTGCCTCCTCACCTCAAACACCCCCCACCCCAACACACACACACACACACACACACACACACACACACACACACACACACACACACACACACACACACACACACACACACACACACACACACACACACACTTGTACTGTCTGGAGTAATTTACGATACACTGGTAGTGCAACCTTCTGGCAGGAACTGCAAGAGCAGCTTGCTTTCTCTCCTGGCAACTAAATAACCTTTTACAAAGAATCAAACTTAGCCAAGTCATCTGCTGCTGCTCATTTAGAGCCGAGTGGAGACTTCATCAACCTTCAAGGGAAGGAAAAGAGGTGGCCTCCTAGCAGAAAACAGATACAGCTCTTATTAGGGTTGGGATGCCTTAATATGGAAGCAAACCCATTTAATGTTTGATTAAACGTGTTGCCTAAAATCACAAAAATAAGAGTTTTACGTTTTGCGCATGCCACCACGACTGTTGCATTCTTTTCGTGCTGCAAACACTACTTTCAAACTTAATGTGTTTCAATTGAAAGTTGTTTCCTGCATTGGCGTCTTACTACAACACTTCATTCAGGCTTAAGATAAGGGTTATGGTTAAGGTGAACATGTGCTGTGTGACACGTAAAATATGCAGAAATAGTTCAATTCAATTCAATTCAACTTTATTTATATTGCGCAAAATACAACAAAGTCATCTCAAATCGCTGAACAAAATATAAAGTCCATAGTAAGAAAAAAAGAATCCAACACGATCCACATGAAGAAGCATTTAGCGACATTGGGAAGAAAAAACTCCCTCTTTTTTAGAGGAAGAAATCTCCAGCGGAACCAGGTTCAGAAGTGGCAGCCATCTCCTTCGTCTGGTTGGGGCTAGTGGACAGAGAAACAGAATCGGATAAAAGGGTAGTCCATCCGAGTGTTCTAGACTAGTTGAGCCGTGTTGCCAGACACACAAAATCAATCAAAGTCCATTTCGTGTCATTGTCACAAATTTCGTGAGACTGGGCTGTGTGATGACAAACCAGTGGAAGCATGGCGGGTGCTTGGTTAGATTGCAGTATGGTTTCTAGCTAGACCATTATCCTACCAACAGAATCCAGTCCTCCATGGACTATGATGTTTGCAGATGACATATTAAGTGATCTGCTGCAAGACTTTCCTGGGAATGGTTTCTCCGATTCCCTCTCACCATCCCAAAACATATTTGATAGGTTTCCCGTATGAGTGGTTCTCTGTCACCTTGTCCAGGCTAAACCCCTATCTAGCACTCATCAGACCCCAGTGAACATGAATTTGTGGGTCAGAAGAATAATTAATGTTTTTGCCACCGCTAAAAATAACTGTCTCAACGACGCACTGACTTTTACAATGGTATAATTACCACCAATCTCTTTATTTACCAGATAGTTTGTGCTTTACAGTATCTTGTAAAATAATGGACCTATGGGACACACACTATGTGTGGTGTGTGTGTGTGTGTTAGCAATGCTCTCTCCACCTCACTCATTTGGGTGCTTTTGCTGTATAATGGTGGTTCATAACCTAAGACACATTTAATATAACTCTGCTCTTACCTCCGCACTAACAACTGGCAGAATTTCAAGCGTAGCCATAATAAATCACAACAAGGTGTAATTATTACCATCTAAAACAGAGTTGTTGCCTCTGCGGTTGCTACTGTTGTATTTTCTAGTCCTCAAGAAGTGTGTGTGTGCGTGTGCGTGCACTACTGCTGTGTGGTGTGTTCCTGGTGTCTGCCGATAGAAGATTAATCTTCCTTGCTGAGGCAGTAGCTAAGGTCAGCAAGGGAAATATTTCATAAGTGTCAGTTTGGCCCGTAGCCTTCAACGCAGACTTGGAAATGAGAATGCATGGCCGCATAACAAACGGCTGAGTGCGACTGTGTGCAGCTCTGGGGGAGAAGGAGGGGTGGTGATAAATGGCAGAGCTTCACTTTCATGTATTTATCCCAGCCGATGAATTACTGCCGAGGACAAGCTAGGTGCTTTGTCACCACAGGACCCAGCAGAGGAAAATATTTTGGCCACACTAGGTCTGCGTCTGGATTGCCTTTTCCATTACTGCCTTTTCTCAAAGGCTGTTTTTTGAACGCGGAATTTATGAAAGTGAATCCAAACATCTTCCTGACCATGTTTAGTTCATCTCAATGTCGCTTTTCTTTGTCAACCCCAGTGTGCTGCCGTCACAGCTGCCAACAATTGACTGTCATATTTCCTGTATTTAATCCTCCCTTTCACAGGTTTGTCTGCTCCTGCAAAGACCTTTAGTTTGTTAGGCACTTGCAGAGAGATTAATGACATGGGCGTGCCGCTTCAATAACTGTTTGTTTGATGTGCCAAGTCTGAAAGACGCAGCTTTGCTTACATAATGATAGGTTTTTAATTGAGCAATACTCTCCCTTGTCACATCAAAGCCGTGGCAGCTGACATGACTCGTCTTCACCTTGGGTTGTGATGACTGACAGCCCAACCCGTCATCTTCAGTCATGTTCAGCAGGAATTCTGTGGCAACTGGAAACGTGATTAAACTCAATCTTTCGTCAGGTAATATAAAATGTGTGTCTCATTCATCAAGGCTTGTGAAAGTGCTTAAGACTGTGGCGTGCAATCAAAATACGACTTAATAAAATGCATTCCACATGGTTTTCTTGCTGGATTTTGCACTAATACCAACAAACCTTTTTTAGTTATGCAATTTACTGGAAGAAAAAAACAAACTATTCATATCTTTTGTTCAATTTTTACTGCTGAAAACTCACAACCTGACAAATATTTAATAAGAGCAAAAACAGTAGCAAGTGTCATATTTTCTCATATCATGAACATCAATGCTGCGAGTAGAACTGTTAGAAAATGTAGATTATTTTAAGTCCATTTTATTGATCCATGTAACCTCTCGGACTGGTAGAACCTGATTACAGGAGCAACTTCCAAATTTGTAGTAAACAAATAAACACATGACAAACAAAAAAAATACAAGTATTTAGTTTAGTTTAATCTAATTCAACACTTTTGCACAGACAAATGCTATATACATCCACGTCCCACCTTTCACAGAAAAAGTCAAAAAAGAGACTAAAAGAGTAACTAAACCCTGAGGTTTTGGCTGACCTGCCACTAGGACGAAAATTCTAAAAAATACCTTGATTATGGGCGGAGCTCCATGTGCAATTAAGACATGCCCAGTATATACTATAAAATCTCCAAAGAAAATGTATGCTATGCTAACTACCTACACAAGACAATATGGCTCCACAGGTGCTAGGTGTTATAGGAGGGGTGGGGCCAACAGTGACAGGAAGCCACCACAACGTCAGAAATGTATAACATATATAAAAAATTAAATACATTTCAAACTGTTTTTTTCTTCATTAAAAAAACGTAACTCTTAATTTGTAGCCCGGCATCAAATGGACCACAGCCCAGTAGTTGAGACCACTGGTCTATGCATGACCGAAAGCAGCACAACAAAGAGCTATATAGTGTAAAATAGTGTAATAGCTGTGTTAGAGAACATACTTACAGAATACGGGAGATGAGGCCGGCGGTGGAGTTTGCATATACACCAATAACAACTGGTGTAACAACGGTGAGCTAGTCTCATGTCACTGCTCTCCTGATGTAGAACTACTGACTATAAAATGCAGACATCGTTCTTCCCTGATCTGTTATAACTTTTGGAAGTCTATAAAACTCCACATGTTTTTCACGGTCTGACCGATTAGTACAGCCAAAAACACGGCAATAGTTCACCATTTCTTCTCAAAATTCGGGATTTGCTAGTTTGTGTGCTGTTTGTAAACCGGCTGCTTATCCCCAAAATGGCGACTTCCGGGTTGATGACGCACCATGAAAACCCTCTATTTAATAGATAATGAATGTATAAATCCATGCTTCAGTAGTTCAGTTTAGACCAGCAGCTGCTCAGCAATAAATGTTTCCATCATGACACACAAACTGACTTCGACAGATTTTACAATCCCCCGTAAAACAACCCATTTGTGCAATATATTGACATCTACTAAAATTGAGTAGTATTTGATTACTCTGCGTGCCGACACTGAGAGCACTGCAGTAGATATATACTACAGTCAAATGTTTACACTGATAATTACAACAACAAATGATTTGTTTAACCCAGTGAATGTGTACATCGACACACATCTTATTCTTAAATGTGCCTTAGAAAAGTAGGACTGCGGTTGAAAGTCACAACTTTAATCTCATAGAAAGAACAAATGTGTTTATAGATGCTATCAGATATAATCTCTTGCCCAAAAGACAAAAAAAAAAGCAGATCAGAGGCGAAAACTATCAGCTACTACTCATAAAAAGACTAACGTCTTTAAGGTCTGACTAAGCAAACAATTGTATTACAAATTCAGGGTGATCCGAAATAAAGCAAGACTGACTTATGTTCTCAGCATCTTCACTTTCAACCAAAGGCGGCTGATGAAGACACAGCAGCGGTGACTCTGACAGTGAGTAGAGGAAGTCCAACTGATTTTAACAAGCATGAGGAATGTGCCGGGGAGATTTTGTCTACTCGACCTTGTTGTTGTTTCTCGTACCAAACCTGTCACAAGTCCAGCTTGTGAATACCTTGATTGTGCTTCTATCAAAATCACCCCCTGCCGTCTTTGGACCAATAGGGAAAAAAAATCTTTTGATGTCATCTGAAATTTCACACAACAATGCAAGATGATCTGATTTGAGGCAGACGCTGTCTGGCCATGCAGGCCATCCATCTCCTCCCCCTTCTTCCCCTCTCCATGCTCTTGATAACTTCTCTCTTGCAGAACAATGGCAGCTTTTGTTCGGCATGTGTGTGTAGAGGACTTGAGGTTGCACGGGTGTGGGCGTTGTGCAGCCTACGTGCCTGTCTGTGAATGTGTTTCAGGTGTAGCGAGTAGAACAAGGCAGAACAGTGCATGGTTTAAGATTCAGGGGAAAAAAAGTGTCAATCTGCCAACACAGGTGGGGGTGAAGTAGTAGGAGGTTGGGGAGGGGGTTGCTTTATCCCAACGTGATTATAATGCAGACAGATAGACGACAGGTAGGCAGAGTGGATACGAGCGTTAGCTTGTGAGACGTGATGAGCTGACAAGAAAGACAATCTCCCTCCTAAACTGCAGAGATAAGGTTGTCAGGATCAGCTCTGACTCTGACACACAGTCACTCACATAGATGAGCCTGTGTGAGTGCTGTGAACATGTACTCCTGAGATGATATCACGTACAGTGTGGGCCCGTCTGTTTGTGTTTGTGTGCAGGGCCTACGGTTTCACGTTCGGGTGCACACATATTCGACTGTGAAAGGATTAGTATGTGCATGTCAAAGACAGAGGGAGAGGCAACCACAGAAAGATAAACGAGGAAGTGTGAATATATTAAGTACACTGTGTAGATATTGTTTGTGGACCTTTCAGCTTAAGGAAATCCTTGTTTCAACATTTCGTCCTCGCTGGAATGTTGCCTGCCAGGCTCTTTTTAAGTGTCCGGGTCTAAATGCCATGTCTGCTACACCCCATGAAACTGTCTTAATCCACTTTTTTCTCCCCTTTGGTTTTACTACAGCTGGTGAAAACACTAGGGGTAGAGCAGAGCCCCAGCCTCAGGCCTCTATTCCCATTCCATACACCCCATAAGTCAGTCACAGATAATTAAATAGGAGTTATTTACACTGGTTTTCCCTCCTGTGCCTCTCTGGCGCTTTTATCATTTCTCTCCCCTTTTCTTTGTACTGCACACAGCCAGACCTTGTCAAAGTCTGGAAGACACCAGTGAAGGTCTGTCATTGTAGACCAATTTTAAAAAGAGGGGGAATAGAAACAGGAACGCGATGATTTCACATCATTGTCAGCTCCTCATTAAACAATCACACAAAGCATCTACACGATGCTAATTCCCGTATGCTCCACAAAATGCCTCATCACTTTCAAGCACAGAGCAAAGACAAATGAGCCAGAGAGGATTAACTTGAGCCAGGTTTGAAGAATTCAGCTGCCTAATGTCAGCATTATATATTTACCCTGGAGTCGAGCAAATGGCAGCATTTAAACACAAGGATGAATTAAACCCAGCCATAGACCTACGGCGTCCATTACAGGCCTCAGCGGCTCTATAAATCACAGGATCACAGGGGCATGTGGGGTCTGCTCCTCCTCAGCTCCTATCAGCCCCCATCCAGGGGAGGTGGGTTGTTTGGCTGCTGCTTTAACCAAACCCACTGCTTTGATACCACAATGCACAGAGAGCCATGGAAATGCCCCTGAGGGCCTACAGGAGTACGGCATGCTGAGAAACCTCTTAAACTGAAAAGCTGTCCCCTTAAAATATCCACAACAGGAAACAGCCATCAGTCATCGACACGCCAAAACAGCTGTTACCAGCCTACATCAAGGGGACACATGAAAGGAGCAGCTCCCTGGTGTTCAAGCCCTCCCTCGTTTCATTCTCTCGCTGCCTTTGTCTGGCTTTTCCCAATGCCCTCCGGTTTGGTCTCCTTTTCAATGTCCCCCCCCCATACCCCACACACACACTGCAGGCTCTCGCCGACTCACAAGGGAATGACTGTGCAGTAAACACGGACACAATCGGACAACTTGAGAAGTTAAAAAAATAATCTCCTCCATAGGCCCACATTGTGTTTTCAGGTCTCGCATTGGAGACAAACATACAGACAGAGAAGGAGATTGTGCATAACTTAGCAAAGCATGTCTGCTACATTTGCGTTTCCATATTTCTGGAGCTCTGCTGGTCATTGGAGTGTGAGTGGCAGCGTGCGGGCGATGAGTGATGACTAAGCCTAATGATGACAGGTCAGACAGTGACGCTGCTGAGTGAGTCTGACGTGACTTCATCCTCGTCACGTTGCCTCTCATTGTAGTCAAAGAGCAGGTATTAGAGTTAGATCAGAGCAGGCTGAGCTGGGAAATGTCAACAATCATGGAGCCATAAAACAGCTTTGAACAAAGAGGGGGGAAAAACAGGTAAGGTTTTTAAAAGAACTTGAAAGTTCTCATGGTTCCCCTTTAAGCATGGCTTGGTTTTTTTTCTTTGTAAAATACGTATTTTTTGTTATCAAAATGTTGTTAACTGAGAAAGTCAAACTACTCATTTGTGTTAGAGTTATAATCTCGCCATAAACTACAGCTCGGACCTGAATGAAAATGATTTTTTTTCAAACCTGAACCCTTTACAGCCAACAAAACAGCCAAACCCTACTTTGATGCCATGATATTATCTTATATGAAATATTGCAGGCCTGTGCTATGCTGGTCTAAGATCAACCAAACTTCATGTTGAGTAATAAAATGTCTTTATAGCCCGGCTTTTAAGTTTATGACAAAAAACATAGACAGTGTCAGCCTTGTCACATAATCTACAGATGCATTTTAATGAAGTTGACAATCAAGCAATTTTTGCAGAACTTTGTCTTGTCTATAAAATGATCGATAATTCTGCTCATCCCCTCTGAGTAATGTATCACCGTTAAAAGCTATGGCTATAACTTTATAACACCTCAAAGTGATGCTCAACTTTTGCACAAACTGCATCTTCATAAATAGATGTAAAGGAGTAGAAAACACTCCCGACCAATCTAAAAATCAGCTCCGACAACAATAGTTAATATGCTGACACAAACAAAAAATTATCATAAGCACCCAATGCTGCCAGCATTAAGTAAAACAGGCTTCTGTCTGGAAATGATATTTCATATATATTGTAAGTTATTAATAAAAGCTTGAACTGTCATTTGGTTTGATAGAGGCCAATTGTACTAATACGTCACTGACGCTGATCTGATCATCTTTTATGGTAATTGCTTTTAATTATTTGTAATGTACTATTTGTTTTTGTCATGAATATTGTTTTTCTTGATCAGTTTTGCTACTACTAATATTGTGTCCCGCCTCTTCGTCAATAATGTTGAAGTCATGATATTTTTAAATATTGTAAATAAATAAAATCAAAATAAAATATTGTCTATTGTTTGTTTTTCTTATATGTAGCTTTCTGCTAAATCTGGCGCACTGATCTGACGTTCTTTGCATTATTTCAAAAAATATTTTTTTTTTAGCCCTAAGTTTGCATAACAACATGGAGAGATTCCTAATCCCTTTAAATGGACTCAAAACTACAGAAAGAAGGGTCTGTGTACAGCAAGAAACGCCGATGACCGGGAGCATTCAAGTAGGTGCTTTTGCATCTTGTGTGTCAATCTGAATTACGTAAGTTTAGTTACAATTTTTGACCCTATTTGATCTCAAGCAGGCCATGAAGATCATTTGATTATAAACATTCATTTAACGTCCACATGTAAGGCAAAGCAAATTTTTGTGTGTAACACATTTCATACACAAGGTACTTCCTATGCTACATGATTAAAAAGTGCAACAAAAACATTAAACAGAGTAAACAACACAATAAGCACAATATGCAGAAATGTAACACCACAGTTCACTCTCACCATAAAACATTTGACTCTTCCCCAACCCTTCCATTTTCCTACCCTGACTCCCTCTTCCCTGTTCCCTTCACCCTCACTGCTCTTTCTTTTTATAACATGTTTCTTACCCTTCCTTCGGGAGGGCCGATGATGGTCACACTTATGCAATAAATTCATTTATTTAATTGCAATAACAAAACATGCATTGTTGTCGTGAAAAGATTGCACTACATGTAGTGTTGACAGCATGTGCAGACAAGGTAAAAAAAAAAAAAATTTAATAACATCAAAATCAGCAGTAAAAACATTACAGTTACAATAAAATAATTCAGAACATTCCCCTCAGTCATAGTCTGTAGAGAAAAGGAGTGCCTGCAATGTAAACAATTGTATATAAATCACTCAGAATGACCAAAGAGTAGGCCTAAAACATTCAGTTAAACTATACTAAACTAAACAATAAAGTGTTTCATTTAAAACTAGTTGTTTTTCCTGGAATTTTCACTTTCATTTTCACCTTTCTTCTCACAGGCCAAAATGAAAGCTCTACTGTGCCAGATTTGGCCCGCAGACCTTGGGTTTGACACACCTTTACTACATCCTCAATGTGACTTTGTACACAGTATACGTTGATATTTTCAGATTTTACGAACAAAATACCATTAAGTGCTCTTGAAACTGAATCCATGTGGATTACACTTCTTTGCATGTAACTCATAGAAGTCAATGACACATTTCCATTATGTAGATCACGGCCATCAAACTCATTTTAGTTCAGGGGCCAAATATATGGAGCAGTTTGACCTCAAGTGGGCCATAGATTTAAGGTGGAGAAAAACAACAAAGTTAACATTATTGTGCCCTAGTTTTCATTATCAGTTCTATTAAATTAAAAAAAAAATCTTGATTTTGTTAGATTTTTGTGTAATTTAGATGAATTTTGTTGAATTTATTGCAAGACATTGCACAATTTGTGGAAAAATTGAGAGTTATTTCCACAATTTGCAATTAAAAATGACAAAGTGATATAAACAAAGGAAAAATGCAAGCTTCTACAAATAATGTAGAGTTGCTGAATTTGAGAAATCTACAAATGGATTATTTGGTCATTTACACAATAAATCATGTTTTCTCTGTCATTTTTACTTTCTCCTGCGGGTCGAATTAGAGGCTCTTAAGGGCCGGATTTGGCCCCCGGGCCATGAGTTTGACACAAGTGATGTGGATGCTGAAGCAGTTCCCACCCTCTCTTCAATATCCTACCTCTTTTTGTGAATGCAGACTTGTGATTGGTCGGGGCTCTTACTTTGAAGCTCCTCCTCTCCCCTCTTTAGTATGTGCAAGAAGTGAGATAGCGTCGGTCTGCTGCAGTGAAGGAGAGAGACGCACATCGGAGGGTTGGCACTTTCTCACTCACCATCCTACGCAGGGATATTCTATCAACTTGCCTGCTGTATCCGACAAAAGCAGATACTTCTAGAATTTTTGGTTCATCATCTCTTTTTATCCCTGGATAAAGGAGTGACTATAGGATTTATTAGCAGCTTCTCTGAAGGCACGGCGTCAAAGGATGACATTTGGTTTGGTTCCTCTTTAGAGACTGCCTGAGGAGGATCCTGTCCTTTTGGATTACTGTCTACCCTTCAGTTTAAAACCTGATCATGAATGCTGGTAAATGAAAGCCGATTGTTACACACAATCACTCCTTTTGACGCCCCGACCCAGATGAGAGATCTTCCCGGTGGACCTGAACAGCTTTTACGCAGCCAGTCACCGGAGCGCAGCACCGACGTCAGCGGTGATCCACGCCGGACAGGAGCGCAGAGAGTGTCTGTTTTCGCACACACGTCTTGTCCGTCTCCGTGGGATCCGTCACGTCAGGCTAAAAGGCTTCCCGTCAGGATTGTAAAGATGTTGACTGCGCACAGCGGCCACTTGCTGCACCCAGAGTATCTCCAGCCTCTCACATCCGCGCCCGTCAGCATCGAAGTAAGTAACTACGAAAAAACTCTGCAACAATAACTAATTAAAATGATGAAAATTAAGTCAATGTTCACTTATTAGGTGGCTGTAAATTTTGTTTGTTTCCAGAACACAAAATACGACTTTTTACGCACAGCGTTTTTGCACACCACAAAAGTTCAGAAGTAAAACATTTTTTTGTAAAATAAATAAATAGATAAATAAAAAATAAATAAAGAATTTATTTGACGTTTATTTGTGACCACTTAGCTTTTATTGAAAATTTTCCAACAAAATTTTTCACATTTTTTTTGTTTGCTAATTTTAACAAACCTTTCATTTTGGAACTTGTTGGCTATTTTCCTACAACCTATAAAAGTTCCTGTCTAACAATACAATTTACTGAAATAGATCATGTCATGTGCAGCTGTCTGCACGTATTTATACATTTTGTTTCAGTTCATTGTGCTTTAAAAAATAAATTAGTTCTTTAAAAAATCTGACTGTTTTTCTTCTTTTTGCTCCTCAGCTTGATGCCAAAAAGAGCCCATTGGCTCTACTGGCTCAGACATGCTCCCAGATTGGCAAACCAGACCCTCCATCCTCCTCCAAGTTGGCCTCACTTTCCTCCAGTGGTTTAGGAGAAAATGAGTCCTCCAGTCGGTCATCAAAGTCTGGAGAGCAGCACCAGGACAAATCCAGCTTCAAGCCTTACTCCAAGTCATCGGTTGACTCTCGTAAAGATGTTGCGCTGACAAAAGGTTCTTCGGATAAAGCAGCCTTCAGAGTGCCAAATGGAAGCTCGAATGGGGGCAGCGCTTCGTGTCCTTCCTATCCTCCACACTCACGCTCACCAAGCTCCAGCTCTCCTCCCCTGCACACTCCCAGCCAGTCGCACAGACAGAGCCATTCCCCAGCTACGCAGCTGCCCACGCACACCAACACGGACAACAAACCTGATATCTCTGAGCAGCCCGCGTCCGACAGCAGCAGTACTTGCAAAAAAGACTCCGACTCGGCTAAATCAGGGGTGCAGGACAGCGCCCAGTTAGCCAACTCCAGCCATGTGAGGGCCAGTGCCAACTCCAGCAATGCCAGCTCTGCCAGCAGCCCACGACCGGAAAGTAAGTCTGACACACAGGCCTCTGTACAGTCAGGTCTGAGCTCTGGGCACATTGCACCTGTTTCACCTTTCAAACCAGGACATTCTGTTTTCCCCTTGCCTCCTGCTACCATGGGCTACCATGGATCCATAGTGGGGGCCTATGCAGGCTATCCTTCACAGTTTGTTCCAGGTTTGGATCCTACCAAGTCAGGTTTGGGCTTGGGACTTCCAGGAAAGCACCCCAGCTCCAGCCCACTTACTGGAGCCTCACCTCCATCTTTGATGCAAAGTTTATGTCGGGACCCTTATTGTCTGACTTACCCCAATACTCCACACCTCGGAGGAAGTAACTGCTCCACCTGCGTCCATGACCCTTCAAGCCTCAAATCTGGTTTTCCCTTGGTTTACCCTTCACACCACCTCCATTCCCTCCACTCCAGCCCCATGTCCTCCAGCACCACGCCCTCCCTCTCTCACCCACTGTACAGTTATGGTTTTATGCTCCAGAACGAACCATTGCCTCATGCCTGTAACTGGGTGTCAGTCGGAGGTCCGTGTGACAAGCGGTTTAGCACATCAGAGGAGCTGCTGGCCCACCTGCGTACTCACACAGCTTTGACTGGGATGGTGGATGGTAAACTGTTGTCGGCTTATCCTTCATCGGTATCATCATCCGCCTCCTGCCATCTCCACCTGCCTCCACCCAGTAGTCCAGGCACCCTACCTAGCTCCTTTTCCCTCAGAGGCTCTCCCAGCTTGGGTCTGGCACGTTACCATCCATACAGTAAGTCCCACATGCCAGGAAACCCTGGACTTCCCATGCCATCCCTGCCTTCTTCCTCAGCGTATTACTCCCCCTACGCCCTCTACAGCCACAGACTGGGTTCGGCCTCTGCCCTCGGATACCAGTGATATTCCAAATACCATCGATGCCCACTGACTGCAAGCACCAGCTTGGGCTTCCCAGTGCATCTCTGAAGATACATTCTTGGGTCATCAACTGTTTGCGGCATTGTGCCCTTTGGCTTGCCTGCCAGGAATACCACCTGTTACCACTTCAGGGTTGTGACTGGTGCTCCGAGGGTAAACAACCCTCTGTGGTCAGCCAACAGACTGTAGTGATCAATGATGGCTAGAAGAAGAAAAAGAGCTTTTAAAATTTTCCATTTGTACGTTTTGGTTTGTTTTGGGTTCCTTTGCTCTATATCCTCCCAGAATTGAAGGTCTGTATTTATTTTTTACACAAGCGCTTGGTATTCAACTCTGAGAGGGAATTTTTTGCTGTCAACAAGAAATGTTCTCTACTATGAAAAAGAATGGTTTAATTATAGCACCCATAGCCTATTACACTAAAAAAAAAAAAAAAAAAAAAAAATATTGCACCATGATGAAGATGGACTGTGAGGTTTGATTTGATACTTCCTCCCATTGTTTATGATTTCTGTCATCTTTTACAGCAAAAACAGAAGTTGCAGACTCTGGATGACTTGCATGTCCTTGAGAACTATCCAGAACAATACTGTTATTTTTATTTGTAAATATGCAAAGATGTAATATTTTTTCATGCTTACTAAGCGGTCAACAATGGTGTAAAGAAAAGAAAATGCAACATAACTGAAAGCAATGATGGCTGTGCTGTCTGACCAACAGGAAAAGGTCTTATTTTGGTAAATAAATGATTAATGACTGCATTGACTTGTTTTTTCCTCATTGAAAGCTATATATAGTGCAATGAATTAACTTTGTGTCACAAGCATCAGAGGATGCAATAAATCTTGCCTGACAGCAGCACTGCACTTATCTGAGGCTATCTATCAATACGGCTCTTAGAGCAGCGCTATATGTGGCTATGTGTAATATTTCATGGCTCATATCAGTTGACAGGGCAGCCCTAAGGAGGTCAGTCTGGGTCACGTTTGCCCAGTTAGCTCATCTCTGAGGACTGTTCTCCCTCCATCACCGCAGCACATTGCTTCTGTTGTTGGAAGCGAAGGTTTTTAATTGCTGATTCGGGTTTGTGAGGCCTGAAAACAGCCTCCTTAGCAGAGCACCGCTGGGTCACTGGGACTTCAATAATGACCTGAGGGAGGTGTCAACCCTGGATCTCTTCATGGTTTGACAGATTGGCCTGTGACACAAAGGCCAGAGCTGACAAAGAAAGACGGTTAATATAGAAATATTCATTAAAGTGCTGACACCTTCCTCAAGGAGCAGACACACTTTTACAGGAAAACACAAACATGGATGTGTGAACAGCCGGTTCGGATTCAGGACTTTAGATTCAATCTATCTCTGCCATTAGACTGTCCCAGCACTGATAATGTGCCTGAGTCTCCACTCTATTTGGCTGACAGGGTGTGGATGGTGTGCAGAGTCGACGCTCTTGTCTCTGAGGCGGCTATTGACCCCGACTCCCAGACTCCTCCACTCTCGCGGTTCATTAGCACTCCAGACAGGGGAGAGGCAAGCACAGGTGTCACTTGACAGGACCATTAACAAAATGGATGACCCTCCCAAACTGCATCCATAGCTTCTGCTACACTAGCAAGGTCACAGCGCCCTGATCACAACTCTGGGTGGCTCATTGGAATCCTACTCTTTATTTTTCTTCCTTTTATAAAAAGAAGCCACGCCTCGGCCTGAGTGCATTCACACTTACTTTGTTGTTGCTATTTCTGATGACATTTTCAAGTGCTATGGGATTTAAGTAGTTTAGATGGATTAGCAAAGTCTTCAGCAGGGGAATGAAAATGTGTTTAAATAGAAGAACATAAAGGCAGTGCTGACAATGCAGTTTTAGAAAGCTGAAGTGCAATACATTTAAATATAAAAGCATAAAGTAAACTAAAAGGACTAAAAAAAATAAAAAGATGAGGTAAATCCCCAGGCTTCAGTTGTAAACCCAGTTCAGATGCTTCATAAATATATATTCAGCATATCAAAAAAATACTTTGGCCCGAAGCAATTCAATGCTTTGCCATTTGTGCATTATTTGATTGGCAGGAAGCTAGTGTAGTGATATAATTCACATGTATGTAGGTGCTTTGCACTGGCAATGCAGAAATGAGAAAACAGTAGACATGCCACTAGATATAAAGTGGATTATGTTGCCCCCTAAAGTTCAAATTGTGAACTACAAAGGTAGTGAAGTGGTATAATCTAAGCAGAGACAGTGTAATCTTGCCCTTGTGTGAATGTGCCTCATGCAAAGCTGTTACAAATCATTGATAGAGAGCTGCTTACATTGTCTTGGGTGTAAAAATGATTCACAAGCAGAGGTCATGCAGAGGGGAAAACTTTCAATCTTGCAGAGGAGGTGGATTTAATCCCTCCTTTGCCAGTTTACACTCGTTCATCAAATGCCTCACTGTTCTCCCTATCCTGGCGCTCATTAATCTCTCCCATCTATCTTCTTTGCCCCCACCCTGCTGCAGCTGAGTCAACACCCACACTCTTCGTGCATGTCGCCTCAGTGTGTGTGTGTGTGTGTGTGTGGACTCAGCCCCAGTCCTTTGTCCACACAGGGCGATCCAGTTGAAGCAGAATTTTGAGGCTCTCTGATTTTATTTTACTTAATGTGGCAACATTTTCTGAAATACGTGTATAAACTCATTATAAGAAAGCTCTCGCCTTCTGTAAGCAGCATAGACATCTTTCTAGAAACCAAATTAGGTCCAAGAATCTATAGTCTCTATTGTAGTCTGACCACCTTCAAGAAGATTGATGACCACCATCAATCTTCTTTACCTGATCAGGGTTGCTGAGGTCTGTGGAGCACATCCAATGTTCCTTTTACTGTCTGAAAAAAAATGCTCAGTCAGGAGGAAGAGATGCAGAAAGCTGTCTAGAGTCTGATCTTACACAGGAAGACCGGTTCACTTTACGGCTGAGAATAAACTGACAAACACCGCCAGCCAAACCTAAAGAAGATGATAACAGGAAGAGACGTTTCTGGCTTTGTGGGGGCCCTGTACAATGCTGTTTTGGGGGGCTTCATATTGTCAAACTGCATGGAGAGTTTCCTAACTAATTAAATGGTCCACAAACATCCATTTTACGACCTAAATGGGCTTCAGTCAATACAACCTCTCTTTAAAATTAAATGCGTAAGTTGAGCCAGAAACAGGTAACAAAACACCAGTTTATAACCCGAAGTTTATGATTGTGGTAAAGATTAGGAATAATACAACACAATGTACAATTTTATTCTTTTATTCAGATTAAATGTAGGACTTAGTTTTGAAGCCCTCAGCTGGCTCCCGGGGCCTTATGCAATATGCATAGTCCGCCTATAGCCAGAAGCGACTCGAATGGTAGAATTTTGGCCATGTGGGTGTACAGGAATAAGAGAATCCAAGACCAAATAAAAGGAAGAACAAAACAACAAAAACGAGGAGACATCAGTCAAATATAGTTTTATAAGCCGAATCTAAAAATGGGTCGATTGTGAGACGAATGTAACGCACAGCACAGTCAGTTCTTCATCACTATTATCATTGTGTCAACAATCAACCTATGGCTTGGTGGACTTTCAGGGGTCCCAGTAACACAGATAAACACAGCACACCTTCAGAGGGACTTTTTGAGGTTTATTTGGCAGCACAATGAACTTCCAAAATATTAGACACATGTACTTTTTCAGAATATTTACCAAACCTCAAAAGACAAAAGTTTTGATTTAAAAAGACAAATCTTTTAATAGAGTTTGATGCTTTACTTATATAATGATGTTTAGTTTAGAGTTGCGCTGTGTTATTATTACAAATATTAGGTCAGGGTTGCTTTAGTGATGGCAGCAGAAAATGACAGGAATAATCAGACCAGTTGTCGTGGTATCAAAGGAGGTGCTGATGGTGATTGAGAGCTCTAATATGGTTCTCTCAGTGTGTCGGTGTAGAGATGGTGCATGGAGCCACTGTGAGGTCCTGAGCAGAGGCTGACAGGCAGGGTGATTAATGACGACAGGGTGCGGAGCTGCTCTTCAATTAGACGCCATTTTCAGCCCAGCTCGCCCTCACTGCTGACAGCTGGGACAGAGGGAAAGTGAGAGAGGCAGGGGACTCAGACCCTATTTGTGTGTGTGTGTGCATGTGTGCGCGTTCAGAACAAAACATTAACCTCAACTCCATGACTACCATCTCTGTGTTTAACATCAGGACACAATACAGGGCCCTCGGCATCCAACAGTGACCGCAGTGTTAAAGCAGCCCAGATGGTGCTGAACACATCCCTCATCAGGGCTTGTCACACAATCTCTGCTTTATTTCTCCTCATAAACCCTGCAAACCACTCTCATGCGCGCCTGTTTTAGCCTCGCTCTCATTCAGGTCTGAAGCCAGGCGTGCTGAAATAAAGAAGACGTGAGCAAAACTGCCACATTAAAGACTTCAGGCGGTTCGCAGGTTAGGACACATTTCCATGTAGAGTAGGGTTCGCTTGATCAGAGGAAATGACACGTTTCACAACGAAATGATGGCGACAAAGCCCAGAGCTGCTACGGCGTAACTGCTAGTGACCCAGCGTGTGATGTTTGGAGTCATTAAAGCTCCCAGCTTTCGTTCTGTCTCATTTGCAAAACACAAGTCAGTTTAACGAATGAGCTAATAATGTGGTGAATTCTGGTTTTTTAAGTTTGAATTCAAGCTAAAGCATCTCCTCATTTTCACCCAATTCATCAAACAGATGTGCTCCAATGTGGAGGACTTTCAAAACTGCAGGAAAACATCAATCATTTAGTAAATCGCTATATTGATGCTTTGCACATGAGAAGAGTAACATGTGGAAGTGTTAGAACTAGGGCATAATATTGGGGAAATTGCACATTTCCTGAATTAAAACCAAATCTTTTCCAGTCCATAAGTCTTGGGAACTAACTGGGCTGTACTGTATGTGGCCACTGAACAAAAATGAGTTTGATATCCTCCTCAATACATACTTATCTTGATCAGAGGTGCCACTGTATATTATGGGTACAAGTTTGTGTGTGATAACCGACGTAACAGTTAGTGTGAGGCCAACTAACATAATTAGTTGCCTTCTACCCAGAGGCATTTGGAAAAGTACATGCAGCTCATTAATACGTGCCTGTTTAAATAGAGGTAGAAAATATGCTTTGCACATAGAAGAACCTTGTGCCTTGGGTTCCTTCTTCTTTTTGACCTGACCTTGGAAAACCTCTTGTGAATACAGTGTGAAGAGCTGTTGTACTTCCTCCAACATTCCAGTGATGTGAGTGAGCACTGTGAATACATACAGTCCAACCACCATTTCAGTTCCAGTGTGGTGCTAATCACGTTTGGACCAAAGGGACCAGCTGGATTCCATTTGCTTCCTTGCTGAGAGATCCCTGCATAGATGTCATGAGTGTTTGGAGATGAGCGTGCTTTGGCACACAGGATGCTGAAACACTGATGGATTTGCTTTCTGATTGACAACTTGGTTAATTCTCCCATTTTAGGCTGTGGTCATAATTTGCTCATCACACGCCTGATCTTTGTCTTATTCCTTCATGCACGAATATCCAGACACAGAGGCTGCTGTTAAAACTACAACATTTACAGAATCAATTGTTGTACTTATCAGGATTGTGTACTTTTCATTGGCTGCATCTGTACTTCCTGTAAGATTAGTGCACCTTAGTCATCTTTGTCAGACAAATAGTGGCCAATTGGACAAACTTTGCACCAACGCTGGCAGAGGTTGTTGGTGGTTGGGGGGTAATGGTGACGGTAAGTAACAACCAATCAGAGCTGGTTCTGCGCTAGGATAGACCAATGAGATCCTGAGGGTGGCCATTTCGCCCCCTTCTGACCATGCTACCCCACCTCAGAAAAACTCCAACATAAAAATAGTAGCTAATCCAGTCCCTGGGGTTTATGGGTTCTGCATTGTATAGCGGTTGGTGTGTGTTGATGATGTAAACCTATTTGCTAACAGGCAGAGAGCAAGGCAACCCCGAGTTATTTAACTAGTAAGGGTTGGACGATATATTGTGCGAAGATATCACAATATTAAAATGTAACAAGAAACAAAGTTAATGGTACAAGTGTTATCGCAATATTGGAGGAGGGGATGGGGGTAGGTTAAGCATACCTTAACTGTCTGTCCAGAGTGAGTCTTTTTAACTGCAGGAGACATAGTCAATGTCCAAAGGTCTCAATTACTGCCAAAAAATGTGGATGTCCATAACCTAAACCTGGGCTGTGTCGACTGTTCGAGTTTAACGTTTAAAAAAAATGTTATGCAAAGTTAATTCGCAAATAGGAATATTTTTTTGACGAATATCATGATGACATGATTTGGTTTTAATTTTAGACTGTGATGAATTGTCAGTCTTTGTTCTATTGGCACAGTGGCACTTTTTGCATTTTTTTAAAATAATGTTATTGTTGATTTTACATTTCATACTCACTTAAATTGAAAATGTTCTACCCTGAGGATACCTAAGTATGCCCAGAGTTCGTCAAATAAAAGCATGGTTATTTTAAGAAATTGCTTTTTACCTTTACAAAAATATCTCCTCATATTGTTTTCATGTGCCCAGTATCATACCATAGCCCTGGGCTCACAACCCCATCCCAAGAACCCATTCATGGTATAAACCAACGAAAAAAAAGTTATTTTTAAAAGGACAAATATTTTCTTGCTTGTTCATTATAAGCTGGAAAATATGAGCGGGTGGGAATGTGCTATTTTAGACTTTTAAACCCTGATTTATAGAATTAAAAATAAACACTTGCCGTTGGCACCTCAGGTGGTGGCAAGCATCTGAATCCTGTGGTCACATTTAACTCACTGTGGTCATAATGACCTTTTAAACATCAAGTCATTCATGATTCATGTTAACACCATCCATGACTGCTATGTTTAATTTATCTGTACTGTGACAGTGTCCAAGTGTTTCCTTACATACACAAGTTAGCCGTAGATGAGACCTTGTGGTTTGTTAAATGAGATTAAGAAAAACATTTTTTTTTTTTCAAAAGCAGCATGATTATAGACCCCTCGCTCACTTCTTTAGAACCTGCTTTTCCTAAAACGACGGCCATCTGAGTGTGTTTTGGGTTGAATTGAAAGAAAAAAGTATGTGGTGAGGGGATGGGAGGAGAGAGAGAGCCAGAGAGAGGGAGGGTAAGGGAAACAGAGCTGATTATCCAAATACAGTCATTAAAGGGGAAATGTGTTTTTCAAGCTGTCAAGATGATTAATGACTGAGAGCAAATCCTCACAAATGCTCTTGTTTAGTCTAACTGGCAGACACGATCCTGCCCATTGATTTATGGCAGGCCTGCTGTGTGAGACTATAGTGAGGTTAGAGGCTGCCTGCATGTGCACAAGTCAGGGTGTGTGAGTCTGTGCGTGCACACAGCACATGTTTGTGCGCACATGCATGTGTGCATGCATATTTGCAGAGGGAGAAGAGGGTGTACACGAGGAGGGATCAGAGAACAGAGCAGTGAGGTGAGTAGATTCATCTCATCAGCTTTAACTCCTCGCTTCAGCAAATCAACAGCAAGAACCAGAGGTTTATCTCAGCATTTTCAAATGGGCATAACAGAACATCAACCACGAGATCAATGCTTCAACCAGAGTGAATCAAAGAGCTGTCAACATGCACAAGGACTTTCATCTGTCACTTGCCTGCCAATGGTCCTCCTTGAAGCATAGATTACAGCTTTTGTTCAGTGTTTTGTTGGCCTGTGTCATACATTAAATCTCATTTTTGTTCAGCTCCAATTAGGAGTACAAGCATTACATCTGAAGGTTAATCGATTTGGGATGCAGAACAAACCGGATTTGGATAACAAAAATGCACTGATCGACAATGGCTGTGTAAAAGAAGCTGACCTTTTTCCCTAAAGGCCGCCTATTCTTTTTTACACTTTGAAGTACAACTGTTTCAATACTGGGCCAGAGCAAACAAAAGGACATATCTACCAATAGAGTCATGGTTAGTTACTAGTAATAGAAATCCTATTTTTATTTTATACTATTTTATTGTTTTGCACATCACAAATGTAGCTATTTTTTAATATTTATTCTTTTTGTGTGTACATCGTTCTATGTCACACTTGCTTTGGCAATGTAAACTCATGCCAATAAAGCTGTTTTGAATTAAATTGAATTGAAATGAACGCTATTTGCAGGGCCAGGACACTGCTAACTTACATCAACAATCACCCTGATGATGACAAAGTCAAGGTCACCATTTAAAAAACTGCTTTATTTTAAACAGTGTGGCTAAACAATGACATTTTAGGTGGGGCTGCAAAATATTTTTCACAGTCCTTAACCCAAATTTCAAACTTTAAGAAATGTTAAAAAAAAATAATTAAAAAAAAAATATATATATATATATATATATATATATATATATATATATATATATAAATTAGCAATTATTTTTAAATTAAATTAATTCATTTGTTTTTTAAAAAATAAAATAATTTTTGTCGTGACCAGGCTTGTTTTTCAAAAAGTGTGTGGCAAATAAGACAGAGTCTATTCCCTTTTTAAACATTTGAAAGTGGCAAGTTAAATAGTGCCTCTACTAGACGTGATTACATCAGCAACCTTAAAAGCACTTTTCTGAACAATTTCATTCAATGAAATCCAACTGTGGCATTACGAGGCACTAGACCCGTTACTAAAAGTGAAAATGCCAACCCCAGTAATAAAGATGGGAAAAATGCTCAATTCAAGGGGTAAAAAGCACACAGGACACTTCCACAGACTGCTGCCACTAGTTGAATTGCAAACAAATCAATTATCACAAATTAGACAGACATTCAACTCTTACAGTTTATTTTAGAGCGAAAGAATTGAATACCCCAAAGGAAAATAATTGTTTTGTTTTGTTTCAACCAAAGAGAAAAGCAAGCCAAATATATTATCCACCCAAAGTCAGGTCTCTGGCCAGAGATAATAAATCACAAAACAAAAGGCATTAGATGACAATCAAATTAACCAAATACATGTGACTAATGGCAGAATCCAGAAAATTAAACCCAAAAGAAATTATACCACTTCCGTCCAAACCTCCATTCATTCATACACAACAGGCCGATTTTACAGGTTCATCCAGCTTGGTACACAAACATTACACACACACACATATACACAGAGAGACCAAAGAAATTGGAATTAGCCAGTTTGGACCAGATGTGACAGTTGTAGTACAAATTTTCATTATCTCCCACTTTCTGTTTTTGATTTTCCTCTTTATTCATAATTCTGTAGCGCTTTTCACACACTTTTATTTAAATTAGTTTTTCCTTATAGAAAACAAGAGGATTTGTGTTGGACCTACTTTTCTCACATCTGCAGTTTTTATAGGAGTTATTATTACGCCAGCACAGCCACAGCCTGCGGTCAGCTGCACGACAGGAGAGAGACCGACGTCCCGGTAGACACGGAGAGGATGTTATAGTGATTCTGAGAAGGCACATTCAGCCAGAGACAGGCAGACTGTGGGTTGAAACCTAAACAGAGGAGATCATGCAAAATCCACATTAAAAGGTCCCAAGTACACCAGGGAAGTGTGGATGTTGGCAGTTATAGGTAAAGATAATGAATGGGGACCAAACTGAGGCCCCTGTGAATAATCATCGTCAAATAAGGCTCTTAGAGGCAGCCTCACAGTTGATGAAGAAAAATTTTAACCAAACGTGCTAATTTGCAATTTCAACCCAAAATTTAGGAAAAAGGATCAAATCTCATAAACTAGAATTTTATTCTTTCTTTTAAAATGTTTGGAAATGCTCTGCAATGGGTGGTCTATTTGTTTTAAATTCTGAAAATATTAGACTGAATTTTTATTAGTTTATCTATTTGTCTTACTAATTAAATATGTTTGAAAGCCACCGGCAGAAAGTGTCAAACATTTGGAAAATAGTGGCTGATGTTTTAAGATTCCTTCTCTTCCTTACAAATAAAAACAAGCCCCTGTGTGTTTTTTAATGTTTTTAATTTTTTTTTTTATAAATCTGTGTTGAATGAATCTTCCTTGTTTTTCCAGAGACAACATCAGGACCCAGAATGGACAAACTGTGATATATGATGTGAAAATATAAGCTGCTACATTAATTTGGACCAAATGTCTTCTCTTTCTCTCCGTTTACTCTATGTATTTACTTTTTTCTGCTCCATCATAATTATGAATGACTTGGTCACATGGCATGCAAATGAATTATTCTTTAAAGGGATTTTAAAACAAACTCCATAAATCTATTGCAAACATTTACTCACTAAGCTTGGATGGAAAGTCCCTGTGCACTCGTCTCCTGGAGGCGAATACGTCACTGCCTGGCAGTCCATGTTCGAGCTGGTCCAGATGAATGGCTAGCAGCTGTTGGCCTCACAACCTCTTCCCTCAGCAAAGCTATTAGTCCTATCTGTCTGCAATTTCCTCATTGTTCCTGCTGAAATCCAGTGTGATGGCTTTCCCACACCCCCACAAGCTCCGCACCACTGCATACTGTACAGTCACTGCACCACAAGTCCATTCAGAAAACCAGTTTCCCTGTCCACCCATTGAGAAGCACACAGTAGCACAAAAGTCCTGGTATTAATCTCAACATATAGCAAAAGTATGTTGGTGCAAATGAGGGAAACATCAGAGTTGTTTCTAGTCATTGGAGATGAAGGTATCACCATGATGACACTGGACCAACCTGATCCCATGAATTAATGTAATGGTTGTAAAATGACCTCATGGAAAACAGTTAAAAAAAAAACAAATGATCTTAGCCTCCAAGACCAATCCGATAGGTTGAAATTTATAATTTATCTGATTTCTTAAAATTATTGATGGATGAAAACAACCAGACTAAATCCTGCATTCATCATAGAAAGGTATGAAAGTTGGGGAAAAAGTTTTCCATGGTTTTCACTTTCTGGCTTACACAAAAACTGTTTGGCTCACTTACATTAAAGTGGCTTTAACCCCTCCCCCCACTACTGTATACAACTCACTCAACACTAAGAAGTTAAGACATTTTAAACACAGAGAAAAGCCACTAAAGAGTGAATAATTTTGCTCAGAGTTGGCAGAGATCAAAAACAAGACTCACAAAGACTTGACCTACCATCTGTTTTGTGCTTTTACTTTGATTTGTGTTTCCTTTTATTTCAAGTTCTGGGATCCATTTCTTTGCTATTCCCTTGCTTCCATGATTTTTCCCTTCTCAGTGTCCTTGTTTGTCCCGGAGAATACATTGTGCTTCATTGATCACATGTTTTAGATCTTTGCCAGCTCACCTGGATTTTGTCTGTCTGTCATCATTGTCTGGTTCTTCTTTCTGATTCCTGCTGCCTCCTGCCTGTGACTCAGACTGCTAATAAACAGCAATTGGGGAACTGTAAATAGCAGAAACATTGTATTGCTGTCATGAAAAAGACTAATCCCTTTTGGCATGGACCTGTCTCACATCATAACTGGAGTATTTTTTTATTTATTTAACCATTAATATATTTTGACAAAGCAAGAAAACTGGATAACATCTGCATTACAGAATTCAATGGAAAGGTCCAAGCCAAGGTCTTTTAACTAGCAGTTTGCATGTGCACACGTGGTCAAACTGGTGAATTTGCACACAGTGGATGGTGAACATAAACAAGGTGAGCAGGTCAGGCACAGTTTTTTTGCACAGTGTTGGATCCATTGGATCAAACAGTGATTCTGGATTAAATCTACCAAAAAGTAAATCACAGCAAGAAAAATGAAAGATGTGTGGCTAGTATGATGACATTTACCTTTAGCTAGGTCACAACACAGACATCCCTATACAATCACAGAACACCTGATATTCATACCAGCCTTACAATCTGCACTTTCACCAAGTAAACTTTTTAGTTACAGTTGTTCCTGGCTTTTGCACAGATTTAAAATATGTGTGCATGAATGGCAATAATTATAGGCACATCAAAAAAGAAAATTTTCAAAATCAAAGCTTGCATAAGAGTGGAGAAAACCTCAAACGTTCCCAAAATCCATTAGAGACTGTTGGTTGGAGAGGTTTTTGATCAGTTCAATGCATACTGTATATATTCCTTGTAGATAACCTCTAACTCACGCAACACCCAACCATAATGAAATTACATGAATCTTTGCAGTAATGATAATAATGCATTGGATTTTATATAGCGCTTTTTCACAGACACTCAAAGCACTTTTCATTGATGTGCAATATTCTTTCACCCCACACAAGGTGGTGGTAAGCTACATTGTAGCCACAACTGCCCTGGGTCAAATTGACAGAGGCGAAGCTGCCATGGTGGGCCATCGGTCCCTCCAACCACCACCAACACTCATACTCACTCACATACTAGACGACATTTGAACCCCTAACCCTTTGGTTGTTGGATGACCCACTCTACCACTGAGCCATGACACCCCAAGTCAAAGGCTTTATTTGGCCACCTAATGAAGGAAGAATCCACCTACCGTAACTTAGGCCTGCTGTAAGTGTTGGTGCATGGATCCCAGTAAAGAGCAGTCCTGATAAAGCCAGTGTAATAATGATGGACAGTCTTTGCGAGTAGCTCACAGCATACAAGGCTACAAGAAATGCTTCATAGTCATGCTGTTCACTTTAATGGGTGTCATTCACATAGAGTTCCAACCTCAGATGACCCTCATAAAATACAGCTGAGTCCTGTTAAAGGTTTGGCAACAACTTTGCAGTCTCTGAATGAGCGATGAGTCAAGGAGCCTGGAGTGTGAGAGCGACATATTGACATGCATGTAGCTCAGTCCCATACTGTGCTGCATACCTTTATACTGTATGTGTGTAAATGCTAACCATAGAGTTTATTCCAGCTGCATGCTCAGCACCAGAATATTCCCCAGGCCTCATCACTCGCAGTGTGTGTGTGTGTGTGTGCGTGTGTGTGTCTCAATGTGTCAAAGAGAAGTGATTAATGACCGCGTGCCCTGCTTACTTCAACTTCCTTCCTCTCCAGCCGTGTCACACACATCACCACACGTCACCATAAGTGGCACAGACAGAAGGCTGCAGCAGCCCAGTCCAAGCCTCGTGGACACAAACAAACCATTACATCCTGCACATGCTAATGTGCCTGAAACCTGTATGTCAGGAGCTGAGTAATGGGATGTCAGTGAACTATATCACTTTTCTTTCTTTAAGCTAATTGTAGTGTAGGTTTGTTCTGATGCTGCTTAGATGCTTTTGCAATGTTCTTTAAAGTTTAAATAAAAGCCCACAAAAAAAAACAAACTATCTTTTAACTTAACATTATATGAACATTATAAATGTAAATTTCTTAAATTTCTGCACCAATATAAACTTACAAGCACAAAATATATATCGTTTCTTTATAGGATACTAGTCGCTGATATACTGGTTGCTAGGTTCTCATGTTACGTTTTAATATTGTGATGTATTATGTGCACCTGTCGGAAGCGAATAGTTTACAGTTGTGTGTGGAGACCATCTTAAGGGGATTCTTTCTTGACAGACAAACTGCACGATATGTGGTAGAAAACACACAGCCTGTTCAGTTAACTAGCTTAACTCCACATTAGGGCTCCATACGGCAAATTAAACATAAAAAACATTTAATATAATAAAAATAAAAAATGGTTAATGCAAAAGAAGGGAAACTGTCAGGTTGATTAACTTGTGTACCAGTATTATCCTCCATACAGTAAAAGTAGATAAATAAGGGATATAATAAGGGTATTAGTTAGAGTTTCACAGTAATGCTTTACTTTTTTATTTCAGTAATCAGTAAAGTAACTGAGGTGCTTTTTAGCAAAATAACTAGTAATGATAATGACTTACTATTTATCAGTACTTATCAAAATACTGGTTGTTTCGTGTGGGAGACATACTTGACAAAAAATAGTTTTTTTTAAGTTTGTGTGTGAGAAGCAGGAAAAAATAAACTGTGAATGAAGTGTTAAATTCAGTCTTATGTGTTTATTTGCTTTTCACTTTTCAAGTCGCTTTCTTTCTGTTTTAGTGGAATTCTTTGTAAGTAGGGAAGAACTTCCTCTTAGACACAAGGTAGCTTCACTGCTTTTAAAATAAAATTATCTTTCTTTAGAAAATGAAATAAGATGTTAAACACTCGATAGGCTATAAAAGAAAAACTAACACAAATTCAGTCATTTCCTGCTCTTTTATTGATAAAATATTACATTCAGTTTTATCTCTAAGTAAGCCAGTTGAGTGCTGAATGAAATAGAAATGTGTTCATCATGTTTTGGCTGATCAGAATTTAGTATGATTTATTTTTATGTTGGTAAAAAAGGAGAATTATGACCAAAATTGAAGCTGACACCATTGGTGTGAACTCCTCTCATAAAATCACAGACTTTTCCAGACTCCTCTTGTCAAACACATTCATATTTTAGAAGGTGCTGTAAAGGCAAGTGTGTGTGAGCGCATGTGTCCAGAGCTGTCATGCTGCGTTGTGTTTGGAAGTGTGTGTGATAGAGCAAGGAAGATAAAAGGAAGATAAAGAGAAAGAGTGGGAGAGTGGGACTGACAAATAAAGAGGCGAAGGGGAAAGAGAGCTGAAGATAAAGAGAAAAAGGAACGAGGGGTGGAAAAAAAAGAAAGCGAGAGGGGGAGAGAACAAGCAAGCCCTGCATGTGTGCTGGTTCCCAGCCCTGTCAGGGCCTGTCAGCTCGTGATTTATGGCACCGAGACTGGGAGCAGTCTTCGCTGCCAGCTCAGTATTGTTACAACTGACAGCTAATGAGGCCGGACGGGCTTTCAAGCACAGCACTTAACAGAGGCCTCCATCTTCACGAGTCACGAGCTCCACTCTCTTTCTCACTCCAATTTATTTCTTCTTCTACGGTGGCAGCAGCACGGAAAGCCAGCACAGAGTTTCCAGGGTTTCAGTAGAGAAGGCCGTCCGTTCTCCTGTCGTCTCACAGGCTTAGCTTGACGAGCGAGAAGAAGGGAAGGGGGATCCAAAACCCTGAGTCAGGCACATGCGGGCGGACCAACTTTAACCCCAGAGTGTCCCAGCTCCTAATGTATCAAACTGTCAGTGGGTTTACACAACTTGAAAAAACCAAATACAGGTTTTAGTCTGATGGTAATTACACTTTTAAATGCATGTAGTCATGTTAGCTTGATTCGCGTTGTGCGCATGCACCAACCCCCAGATATTGAAGGAGATTGATGGCGAGTGACAAGCAGAAGATGCACTTTGGCACCGACAGAAGAACAATTTCATCCTCGTCTCGTCATCTATTCTTGCATATCCTGTAAAGGGTTAGAGGGTATTCTGGAGACTATCCCAGCAGAGAAAGGGCATTAGGCAGTGTAACCCTACTAGATAGGACACCAGTCTATTGCACCAATTTTATCTGGACGTTATCTGGGGCTGAACATTTTTAAAATACATGGTCGTGAGATGATCAAAGAAAAAATATTTTCATCAGTTCTAATCTTCTTCTCTGGTTCATGATGAACTACGTCAATATGCACTGTTTTGGGTGCAGCGCCACCTATGGAGGTGGCGTTATGCTGCATTCACACCGAATGCATCTTCTGCAGCACTGGACGCATCTGCCGCACAAAATGTACTGCAGGGTACGCAGGATCAAAAATTGGCCCCAATTTGCTCCATACGCATTTCTGAAGCGAAGCCCCGCCCACCAGTGACACATCCAACACTGTGAGTTTCACTGCCTGCTGAAGAGAGGAGCTGCTCTCCTTTTTCTCCTCTCATAAACATAAACCACCAGTGAAAAAAGCCGGTGTGATTAGCGGCTAGTGCTATCCTTGCTCAGTGCCTACTCTCAAAGATGAAAACTACAGAGAGAACTTTTACCTGCTACTACCACCTCCTCGCTGATTCTCCTTTACGCCAAATCCTTTCTCGTCCGGTCCTGGTTATAAAGGCCGTGTCATACAGCTCCATGGTTGAATGGGTGAACGGACCGGTGTCCGTGTTGACGGCCTTTAACGTGTTTGCGCATACTCTGCTGCCTTTGGACGTAACCGCGCTATGCTAAATGCTATACCTAAGTTCACATTACATTAGTGAATAGATTCCATGTGACCGCTGCTGCTACGTTCTCTAGCTAGTGGGCGGAATAACACTACAGGCAGGATGACAGCACGAGAGATGATAGAGAAACTTTTTTTTGAGGAAAAACGACCGCTTTTAAAAGATGGGAGACCAACACCTGAGTTACCAGACCTTCAGAAAAGGTAAGGTCAGAAAATGTTCCATTCTTTTCACAGTGAATGGTACAAAAGGAAGGATTGGCTTTGTGGATGCTCCTCACTGAGGCTGTTCAGGATTGTTGTTGTTGTCTTTTTCTCCATGTTTCTGTGTTTCCAATACAAACAACGGATGCGCTGTCGTGTCATGAGATATATCTTGTTGGGAGAGTATTCAGGCTATATTAGATAATAGTTTATGTTTCTTTAATGGTGTTTTACGATGTTGATTTTGTTAGATGGCTAAATGCTTGTTCATGTGGATCTTGGGTTTTTTCTTTCTTATAATAAATTTTATATTTTGATAAGCGCATTGAGATGACTTTGTTGGAAATTGCTTTATACAAATAGAATTGATTTGAATTGAATTAACACTTGCCAGCAGAAACATATGAAATTGTCATTGGTGGTCTCGATATGCAACATGCCTACCCAACCCTAGTGGTCACGGCATGTCACTGTTAGGGACCCAATGAGTGGTGTGGGCCAGTATCGGACCAGATTAATTTTGCTAACTGGGAATAGAATACAAAACTAAAATACAAAAACATAATTATTTTTAATTTAAGAATTATTTGGGGGAAAAAAAGAAAAACAAATGGGTTTTAACTCCTGTGTAGGGTCACAGCTAGTAAAAAAAGAGTTGTCTTGTTATTATTTAATGGGATTATTTATATTAAACAATTGTTTTTCTCTTTTTAAATATGTGTCGGTCTATTTTTTCATGAAACATATTTGCATTTGTTATGTGGCCTAAAGGTTGTAAACAATGCCTGGACCAGCTTAAGTTGTTTGTTTTAAAATGTGACCCAATAGAAAATGTAGTTGAATATCCTTGCCCTGAGTCATCTCTGAATCGACCCTGTCATGTTTTCAAAGCCTGGAGTCACCCATCTGTGAGCCTGATCCCTGTGAAGGTGTGTGAGCCATCAGCATGGGATGCTAGCAGGCTTTCTTTTTTTCCCTCTCTAATCACAACCAGACTCCCTGGCCTTCTCCTCCTCTCCTTCTTCCCATCACCGCCCTCCTCCCCGCAGCCCCTGGTTTCTTGTCAGTCGTGATTAATGGCACCAGGGCCTCGGCACGGCTTACGCTGCCAGATCCAGCGATGTTCCCTTGATACTTAATGAACTCTGACAAACTTCTTTTCCCTGGCTCTGTTGTTCCCTTTCCCTCCACCAGCCCACCCCCCTCCATGTTTAAAATGCACAGCACAGAACTGCCACTGCAGCACCTTAAGGTTGGCTTTGGTCCTGTAGGAAACTCTCAGGAGGCCTTTGTTTTAAAATCAAAGCACCCAAGCCTTTATAAGGAACACTTTAGTTTAACATTACTTTGCTGGCCTTTGGTGATCAAATGATAAACATGAAAAATGAATGGACAGTTTGCCATCTGTAAAAATAAATACAGAAAAAAATCTTTCTTTTCCTTAGTTTAGTGCATAACCTGATGTAAAGTCTGTAAAAAATATTACAATCATAGCATTTTTGAGCTTCAATAATGCAAGTGTCCCTCATATGGTCTTTGTCGCCACCTGCTGTTTGGGTGCCCAAATTGTAACAACCACATAAACATGGGAAAATATTATTGAGTTATAATAAGTAAACACGGATGCCTTGTGGGATCTTATGTGTGGATGGAAATTAGTTTATAAGACATTGAAATGTGTGTTTCAATGTCTTATCTGAAAAATGTTACAAGCAAACATTAGGATTTGATGGAGTAATGGATAGAAATCAAATATTTTTAAAAATGAAGGAAACAAATACCTTCCTAAAGTGTGTTCAATTCCATCCATAAGTATCAACAGACATCTTTATTAATTTAGCAAAACAAAGTATAAAAAAAAAACTTGGATAAACCTTATTACAAACAAAGATGTTCTTTTTAATAAAAGCCTCTACATTATGTTATATATTCCATAGTTTGTCTATGTGTTAAGAAGATAATCAATGACATAATGTCCATAATGATAGAACAAATAACTTTTAAAAAATGGAAGGCTTCTTTGAAACAATACAATTGAAATTGCAGTCAAATATTAACAGATATGCCACACATTAAAAATGTCTAAATATTTTAAATTCCTTTTACTTTTAACCTATTTTCTATTCGTGAAACAGTATAACATTTTTAAAAGCGTTCTGTGCTATTAAGGAAGATCATTACTGGTATTCAGCATTCTCTCTCTCTCTCTCTCTCTCTCTCTCTCTCTCTCTCTCTCTCTCTCTCTCTCTCTCTCTCTCTCTCTCTCTCTCTCTCTCTCTCTCTTTAAGATCTTCTTTTTTTTAACTCTTCTAATATAGCTTGGTTTTCACGTGTCCCTGCATTTCTTTATAAGCGGTGTCATAAGCAATAATTCCTGAAACCATGTTAATGCTGATACAAGCGGTATTTAGCATTTTGGAAACATCTATTTCAAAACATAAGGATGAAATTGTCCCTTTTTTAAGGGAATTATTTGAACAAACTATTAGAGGAGTAGACACATTTTCCATAGGCCCGTGAAGAGCCAAGAAGAAATTTTGCTTAAAGCAAAATGCAAAAATGTTAAGAATACTACAAAACGCATTTGTTAAACATAAACCTTGCTCATGTTACTCCAGGATCAAAAGAGTCTGTCATTTAGGATTTAAGGGGCACGCAAAAAATGCTAAGGTATAAAATATGATTTAATTGTTAGGAAACGTTGTCAAAAATAATAAATATCTGCACAAAAGTGATCCATGCTGATCAGCCAGCAGGGGGCGGTAATGCTCTGCTGCTGATGCGTCAAAACTAAAGCAGAACCGGAAGTAGCGCGCGCTGACGTACTTCCGCATGACTTGTTTAAGTTTCAGCTCTCAGGAAATCGCAGGTAAGACAAAAAAGATCATCACAAACATAAAGTTGTCCGTCAGTGAGTTTGAATCTCTCGCAACAACAACGCGGGACAACAGCAGCCCGGTGTTGTCGAGTGAATCACAATGATTCAGCATGAATTTGACTTGGTGTTGTGTCAACAGTGACAGACACGTGAAGGTTAGCATGTGTGTATTTCAGCTATAACACTAGTGCAATCCTCAGATGCAGATAACCTGCTGCTGTTGTTGTTGATTAATCACCAAAGTCCGTCCAAAAGTGTGTCTCGTTTTGATTTTTGCTGTAAAATGAAAAAGATGTCTCACCAGGCTTGTTCTACAAGAACATTTGTTTTAGGATCTACAGTTTTCTTTAAGCTTGCGGTACAGATTCTGCTCCTAAAGATGTTTAAGTATTTTGTTGACATGAATATGTCCTTGTTGTCCTGTATTTGCTTTCAGTCTTCAAATCCCAGCACCAGACTCTGTTAAAAATGTGCAGATTTTAGGGTTTGACTATTAAGAATCAATCTCCATTCTTACATTTTACGTGATTCAGATTCTAAATTCACAGTGTTCCATCTTTAATTCAAATATTATATTAGTACTAATACTTGAAGATGGCTCAGTTTGGTGGCAATAATTAAATCCCTAATACCATAGAAATAAATTTAAGGACTGCACAAAATATTTTGTAAATTTTTGCGTATTTTAGGAAGGTCATAATTACTGAAAGTCAAACCTTATTTAGGGCTGCAAGTCTGCAACTCATCTTGTTTTGTTAATTCACAGATGGATCAGTTGTTAGAAAATTAAATTTAACCTCAGCCTTTTCTCTTATTGTGGCTTTGTATTCAGAATTCAGAAATTTCTATAAAATCATCTTATGTTGATGATTTATAAGGCATTTTTGGCAAGAAAGTGCTAGATTTTAAATAATTTTTTTTTATAAAAAGACTGCAGTCATGTATATTGGCTTAGATACAAGGTTGTTTTTTCCCCTTCTCATTTCACTTTTACCTCAGTTTTCTTATTATCTTGCAATTGTCTCCAGAATATAAATGGTTGTAGTGATGAAAAATTTGCAATAAGTGCTGTATTGCTAAAATGCATGAAGATTTTTTTTGCTTACTTAATATTTATTAATCAACCAATTCAACTCCAGCAAGAAAAACTGCAAACCACTGGATGATAGCAGAGCGAAGACGAACTTCCACTCTGAGTGATCTTAATGAAGTACCATAATTCCTTAAATTCTGTGTAAAGCAAATTGAACCATTTTCTTCTAAACACATTAAATAGGACTTAATGTATTTCCTTAAAATATGTAAAAACCCATTGAAAGATTTAGAATTTAACTGTGGAGCTAGGTTTCACAAACTGTTTCAAATTTCTGTGTTCAGGATTTAATGGGCGGGTCTGAAATCATAGCCGCGCTACGTAATGAAGCCGTCATTAGCACCCCTAAGTGACACACCCCAGCGTTTCAGAGCAGAGAGAAGTGTTTGTTTTTCCATGATTTTGAGACCTAATTTGATATACTTAACGATTTTTTTGATCTTTGAAATTTAGCTCAGTGGTCAATGACACATGTTTTTGTGGTGTGACAAACTTAAAACACAAATGTATTTCTGTTTTACACGGACTCTAATGAATAGCCCCTAAACCGTTCATTTTAAACTGGTCTGACTTCAGAACCCAACATCATTCCTTTAATGTAACCCCTCACCCAAACTGAGGAAACTGTTAAAAATCTCAAATTTATTTGATAAAAAGTTTGTGAATTTAAAATCTGAGATAATAAAGGTTTTACTGTCAATTTGCACATTTTCCTATTTAAACAAAAGCATGCATCTAATAAGCCCAAAGACAATTTTATTACATACATAGATGTAAAATAATTAAAGCAAAATTCAAAATTCAAAAAAGAAAAAATATATCAACAAACTTTATCTCATAATAGGGGTGGGAACCTCTGGGTACCTCACGATACACGATACAAAGCTCACGATAACGTTTATCTCACGATATGGCGATACTGCGATTATCGGTATATTGGTCAGAAATCAATCTGCGATAATCTATGACATAACAAGAAAAAAACAGATTACGTGAAAAAATATTTTTATTTTAAATCTCTGAAATACAATAAATTGATAAAGTGTCCTATGAACAGTGACACTATTTTAGTGCAACATTTCTGTAAATAAGTGTCAACTTACTAATGTAAGCGAATAAGTATCTCCAATAGTGCTTTCTGTGAACAAAAAATAGGGTCTTTCTTACCAGTGACACCAATATAATAATAATAATAATAATGCATCAATTTTATATAGCGCTTTATCATAGACACTCAAAGACGCTTTACAGAATTAAGGCATTATTCTTTCACTCCACACTTAGTGGTGGCAAACTACTGTTGTAGCCACAGCTGCCCTATAGTGCAATATTTCAGTAAACAATATATTGGTTTCTTCAACAAACAGTGACAAAATTTATGTGAAGACGTACCTGCACATTTCAGTAAAAAAGCAGAAAAGGTTTTGGAAAGAAAAAAAAACAAAAACGATACTTAGCGTGAGCCTATCGATAATCGATTGTACGAAAAAAATATCGCGATATATTTGCGTATCGAGATATCGTCACACTCCTAATAGATAAATACAAACTGACTTGTGACCCACGAAAAATGGATCCACGACTCAGGTTTGGTCCTGAACCACAAGTTGTGAATCTCTGACTAAAACAAACACATGAAGCAAAGTGGTGTGAACACTCATCTTTGACAGCATATGTTTTTATTTTTATTTTTTAAACAAATATTGTCGAGGAAGTTCCAACCTTTGTGAAATTCAGCCTCAATCCTCTTAAGGTGTGACAAGGTCACTGAGTCCCAGCTGATGCCTGACTAAGCCTGAGCTCAGAGGAGATAAACCAGTGCACAGCAAAGCAGCTCCGTGTGTTACTACTGTTCTGTGCTGGTGGCCGAGCAGCTGCTTTTCACTCTTGTTACGTCAACATTCTCTCATTTCTTGACCTGTTACGGTTAAAACACACAGAGGGAAAAGCTCCGTCTGCCCATTTGCTCATGCTGTGTCTCTTTGCCCGACAGGATGGCACAGTGGGGGGCCATACTCTCCATAATCGCTGCACTTGGGGGAGCAGCTCTCCTAGCCTCGGTCCACAAGATTGATGAAGGACACACGGGGGTTTACTACAGGTGAGCCTGCATTGTTGTTCTCAACAAAGATTCATCCTGCGTGGTTTGTCTCATAAAACACAGATGTTTAAATTCAAAGAACCTGCTACAAAGATGTTTATCTTAAACTAGACGGTTAAACAGTGTGTACTGTAACTGCAATAGAAAAACAACCACACACAGAGAAGCCAGCTGTGGGCCCACTGGGCTTTGCTTTCTTTGGATTCCTGCTATTTTTATCGTTTTTGTTTGTAGAGACTCACAGGTTATTTCTGTTTTATTGGGGCTCTACACACAAACTATGAGCTTACAACTTGATTATCAGTGGTTTCAAGCAGCTCACGGATACATTAATTATCAGCTGAATCAGAATCTTTCTCTAAACTCTGATGCCTTTTAAAAAAAAAAATTTGCCTCTCTTGTTATAGGGGAGGAGCTCTCCTGACTAGCACCAGCGGCCCTGGTTTCCATTTAATGCTTCCATTTATCACAACATACAAGTCGGTGCAGGTAAGTCAAATGGCATTAATTACTACATCAACACAAATGCCAAGATGGTTCCCTTACACCCTCCATCATCTGAAAATAAACGGTTAAATCAAACATTTCCGAAAGACAAGCTAAAGTGCGTTGAATTAGACACATCAAGATAAAGTAATATTGGCTAATGCTGATTGATTAGTTTGAGGTCCTAAGCCTTTCCAAACAGTCCAAACACACATCTGTGAGTAGGGCTTGGCCTCACGGTGCAGACGTGGTTAGCACTTATTCCTTCCATAAGGTGAAATTTAGCTGTTGGTTTACAGAAGAACAGCATTTGAGTCCATTTAACGGGATTAATAGAAAACAGTTTTTAGGAAGGAAAGTTTTTAAAACACTTTGGTGACCATTTTATGTGCATAGAATGAATGCATTTTTTCCCCCCAAAAAAACAGGAAATCATTTTAAATTCTAAAGTCATAGGCCATGTTCGAAATGTCATACTAATAGGGATGTAACGATTCACTCAACTCCCAATACGATTTGATTCACGATACTGGGTTCACGATACGATTCTCTCACGATTTATTTTACAAAATGGGACTGTAGACAAATGACTGAAAAATATTCTTTTATTTTTTGGGGGGAAAAAAATACTGTACTATTTTTCATTGTCAAAATAATCCCTTGATAAACTATTCAAAACAATGCAATTTAACTAAAAATAATTCTTGAATGAAATAAATAAAGGAGTAATATAAATGAAGAAGAAGCCTTTAGTTTAAATTTTGGTTCTATAATAAACAATGCAAAACTGCATAATAGTTCTTTTTAAAAGTGCAACTGAAAATGTATTTTGTGCCTTAACAACTGGAATTTAAAAAAAAAAAAAAACAGTCATTGCACTGTATTCACATCAGATATTTGTTTGGACCAGCAGAGGGCGCTGGTAACCCAGTGGTCAGTTGCCATGCAGAAATTCTTGCAGTGAAGAAGAGATGCTATGCGCTAGCAGACCGAGCTAACAGAAAAACGTGACTTTTACAGATATTCACGTAATATTACAGATATTCTTTCGGTGCTAAAGGGGTAAGGAATCATTTATGAACATGTTTAAGAGTAGAAGGCGGCCAGAAAGAGAGTAGTAGCAGATTCTGGACAAGAGGAGGATATATATATCGCAGTACTTTTTAAAACAGCCCTCTGCTGTTTAAAAAAGTACTGCGATTAAATTTTCACAGTATTGATGTGAACCGCGATACCTATGAATTGATTTTTAACTGCCTTACGATTAATCGTTACATCCCTACATACTAACATACTACTCATACTAAGTTTGACGTCAAAATGAGTGTGTAGTGCGTTCACATTAGATGGTATGAAAAGGTTGAGTATGTGAGAAATACCAGGGTGTATACTGTATCGGGACATTTTTTAAGTAATGTACAATGGGCACACTAGCCCCATGATGCATTGCGAGCGGAATGTAAAATCGTCCCGAGACCAACTTCAAGCTAAAAATCAAACATCCGCTTTTCAAAACAAAACCATCTCTACTTGTCTTCCATTAGTTTTTAATGCATTTGTAAATGGGGCTCTTGTTTTGTCAGTAGTAAATGGTGGAAAACATGGAATCTCTGAAATGTGTGAATAAAATGTGTTCACGTGCGTTTTATGGATGAGATGAGCACATGTTGATATTCTACTTGGTCACTTTCTCGCTTAAAATATTTTCAGAACTTTCAAAGATGGCGAATCAACAGAGATATTTAGTCTGTGAGTCAGGTTTTTGTCGTCGGTTCGAAATCCATCTTCGGAAACTTGGAAGTATACTCATTAAGTTTGTAGTGTATAGTACGTTAGTGTGCCATTTGGAACACAGCTATATTCATACAACTTCATCAACGACAGCAAAGGAGAAAAACTGTTTTTAAGGTCACCAGTTTTATCTCCGGAAAAATCCTTACCTTTACATAAAAAAGTCAATCAAGTGTCATAATTTTTTCTTCCACTTGTAAATCACAACAGAGAATCTAGTACAGTTCAAACCACAAATAACTAAAACTGAACAATTTCATTTACCGGTAAAAATCTGTTATTTCTTTATAATCTTTATCTTTATCTTAAATCTTCCCGCTGACTGAATAGGAATTTCTGATGGTTCAGATTTTTGTAGATTTGGTACAAAGTTTTATACTTTGCACGACAGTAACAATGACATAACCCAGATTCTTGGTGTACACTTAGTTTTTACTTAAAGGGGACATATCATGCTAAATCCACTTTTTTAGCCCTTAAATGCATTTTGTTGTATATTTAGAGTGCTTAGAAGTACAGAAAAAATCAAATTAGTCTCTTCAGGTGCTCCGTAGATATCTTTATATTCTGTTTTGCTCATATTTTTCAATCTGTTTCGATTTTTCTATTCTCTATTACGTTTTTTGAACTATTACATCACAGAATTTGCAGCGGAACTGCCAAATTAGTACATCAACTCCAGGTCCAACACTTCGAGCAATTCGCCATTTTTATTTCTCGCTTTTATTTTGTAGTCCAAGCTCAAGGATGCTGAAGTTACAAGAGGATAAGTCAAAATGTTCGGTTGTTGGATGTAGTAACCCACACGCTTCATTACATGTTAGCTCACTTGTTAGGGTTCTGCAGGTTCATCATCTTCATTTTCATCTCGCTCCGCTGGGTCCGACTCTGGCTGGAACATGTAAGGCTGGATGGACAAGTCTTCTGTTGTTGACATTTTGTAAATAACCTCTGAATAAAAAGTTTATGTGCCGCTACATAGCCGTATCTCTTCTATCAAACTACAAAAATTGCAGCGCAGGGTGGAGTTGAACAGAGTGTCACCTGAAGAGGGGGCGGGGCATGGAGTGTCTCATTTACATTTAAAGAGACCGCACCAAAACGAGTTGCTCTCAGAAGCACATCAGAAAAGGGGTAGAAAAGGGGCCTGTGGAGCTATAATAATGAGGAATTCAGACCCAAGCAGTGCAGTTCCGCTTTATATAGACCATAACTGTATGATTTATTTGTAAAAAGGAAGGATTTAAAACCATGATATGTCCCCTTTAAAGCTGCAAATGAATTAAGCGTAAATTTGCTACACATGTTCCTGTATCGTGCTTTTAGTTGCCTATTAGAAGAACTGTAGTGGCTTTTATTATTTTATGCGGTGCCATGTGTACGGTACGGTACATTAACTGGTGGTTATAACCGTTAAGGTCTGAATCCACTAACTATCTTGCACTACATTACTCATAATTCTGCTAGTTTGGACAAAGCTGTAGGACTTTAGAGACACCAGCACTTCAGCTGCAGCTCTGTAGTTTGTACAAAGTCGCAGAGACACAATGATCACATAGGGAGAGGTTTTATTAATGAGATCAAATATCCAGTATGTGTATGTGATGATGGATTTACTCTCAGCTCTGCAGCTGTGGCTCAACTGTTTTTGAAATGAGGTCAAGCAAAACAAGATGGGGCTCCTTAATGTGTAGAATGTCAGAAATGATTAATCCATTTGGTTTATGTGTGTGCTTGTGCAACAGACAACACTGCAGACAGACGAGGTGAAGAATGTACCATGTGGAACAAGGTGGGTTTGTTGTGATTTAGTCATTGGTATCAGATCAGTTACGCTCATTACGTGTCCTACAGTGACTGAGAGTTATTCACGCTGCAGGAGTCGAGCGTCTTGCCAGCACGTCTGACTTTTCTGTTATGACCCAGTGGCTTTTATAATAGTCTCATATTTTGGTTAAAAGTGGTTTCATGTTGCATGTTCTCTGTCTTCCAGTGGCGGAGTCATGATTTACTTTGACCGTATAGAAGTGGTGAACTACCTCGTTCCATCAGCAGGTAAAGCTATACAGATGTTCTGCTGGAATTTACACCCTAACACCCCCCCCCCCCCCCCCCCCCCCCCCCCCCCCCCCCCCACCCCCCCCACATTAACCCTGAAACATTCATTCATTCTGCGAAACCTGTATTGGTACCACACAATGTTTAATTATAGAAAGAGGAGATTTAAGAAGTTGTCAGATCAATAAAAGGTAATACTTGAAATCAAAATTAAACAACACAATATAGAAAACCCCTTAAACAGTAACTAAACGCCTGCTTTCTCCTGACCAGCCACAAGGAGGGAAATGAAAAAATTGCCTAGAGATTGAGAACTCACATTGTTCACTAAATACTGAACAAGATTATTTCATCAATCACATAAATTTAAACACTTGAAATCTGCACAGGCGTTTTGTGTTTATCATTGCACAAATTATTGAACCTACCACATTCCCAGTCTGTACTGGTATTCATTCCATCCTCTCACTGTCCTTACTGTGATCATTTCCTTTCACTATACAAGTCCCAAAATGTTTAGCATCATAATTTTTGTAGAAAAGATGGTAAAAACCTTTTTGACATGAAAAAACATGTCAACACAGCTTTAAAGTAATGTTTTATATGCAATGCACACAAAAAAGGCTTAATCAGATTAACCTGATTTATATCTAAAAGGCTCTAATAGATCAGATGCAAGTGAATGATCAAATGTTCCAAATAAGGGTGGAACATTTGAAAAAAAAATCAATAATCGCCTTCCTTCCACACACAATATGATTATCAATATACTTGCGCTAAATATTAATTATTTTTATTATAATTTTTTAGATATATACATCATCTCCCAGATCTGCATTTGTCATTTATGTTAACACCATGTAGTGCAATCATTACGCGACAACTACTGTATCTTAAGTTTTTATCTTTCAAAAACAAATTAAATTGTGTAATTGTGATTTTCACTAGCCGTTCCTGTTTTTGTTTAGTTTTAAAAGGCACTAAACTTGGACTTTTAGCACTTTTTGTCCAGTGTTTCATTTTAATCTGTTTTATTCTGTGAAACTGACGCTAAATCACAGTAGATAAATGGAGAAATTCACTGTCAAATGCACGGCTGTTTTATTTTTTTTATTTTTGAGACAGATGATGCAATGTGTTATGTGATTTATTGTAGTATATTGATTATCATAGAAAATCATCAAACAACCCACTAATAAAAAAGAGAACCTTAAGGGCACATTCACACAAGTGAATCCTAGCTCATATTAGCTGCTCTAGGCTTCTTTCCCCCAGGCAGAAAGTCGGCTTCCTTTGTACCTGTGTTAACATGCAACCACAGTCTAGAGCGTTTCAGAGAAGAGAATTCTACTACAGCCAATATGACGTGAAGCAGTGTGAAGGTGCTGGCGTGTGTGAATGTTTGTATAAACTCACCAGAATAAGGAGTTTTTAGCATGTTCAGCAAGACAAGGACGACGTCAGGTCTTTAATCACAACTAAAAGAACACACACAGCTTTGTGACACACTGAGGAGTAGTAGAGTCAGCAGCTGCTTTCCATTATCCTCGGAAATGGCGCAATAAAAACTGGTTATGAAAACAATTGATTTTTAAAAAAACACTCAAATATTGTTAAAAAGTTGTTTCTCTGTAATGAGAAGGGGTTTTTTTGATATTGAAATGTATGGCAAGAGCTCAATGGAGACACGTTTTTTGAAATGACACATAACAGGACGTGACGTACCTGGTCACTTGGCACAATATGTGTGAAAAGAAGAGGAGGTGAGACATTTCCTTTGTGATTTTTAGTGAGTATTACTGGCATATTAAACAGCAAACCACAAAGGAATGCAGTGTCATAGGAAGGTTTTGATGATCAATCTTTCTGCAGTGAAGTCTCACAGGTTGAGGTTTCACAAGAGTTGCCCAAAACAACCTTCAAAGCACAATTGTACTGTTTTGAAATTAAAAAAATATCGCTTTTATTTTGTGAAAAACTGTAATGGAAACCAAGCTAGAGAATCAATGACTTGCTTCACGTTTGCTTGTTCACTCTACTGCCATTTGCTGCTGAGAATCATATTCACACTTCTGAGTTACATCATCAAAAACAAAAACTATTCAACTGTGTAGGACCCCATTGGTACTAAAGATGTGTTTTTTTTTTAAATATCTCTTAGTTAAAGTTAAAATTTAAAATACTCAGGCTTTGTAGATGCTCTTTGGTCAACGTTTCACCTCCTTGAGAGAAAGCTGTTGTCCCTTTTTTTAACTGTTTGAACGTTTCCTCCTCTCCCTGCAGTGTACGATATAGTGAGAAACTTCACCGCAGACTACGACAAAGCTTTGATATTCAACAAGGTCCACCACGAGCTCAACCAGTTCTGCAGCGTTCACTCTCTGCAGGAAGTCTACATCGGCCTGTTTGGTAAATGAGCTGCTCTGAAGCCTGGCGTGAGAACCAGCAACTAATTTGAAATGGCACCACCGTTTTATTTAATGGTCCGTCTGCCTGAACTGCACGAAGCAGCGCTGCATCACGTTATTTTACAGCTGGTATAATTGGACGGCAGCTGCAGTGCATGTAGGCCAGCGTCTTAGCTTCATATTACTGCAACATAATAGAATGAGGCAAACAATAACTTGAAACGAGCAGCAGGCATTTCTTTGTCAACACGTTATTGGCTAAGCACTCAGCACAGGTATGAGTGGTTCTGTTTTTTTATTAAATTAAAATGAGCTTCCTCTTCATGCCATTAGTAGCCTTTGTGTTTGTCCCATGTTGTATTTATTTTCAGCAGACTTCTCTGAGCAACAGTAATGAGGCATTCATCCCACTTATTCATGTAAACCACACAATGGCCATTTTAGCTGTTTTGGTTTGTTTTTATTATGTCTTCACAGAGACATGCCAAGTTATAGTAGATTCTTTTTATGTAGTTTATTTTAATTGCATGAAAAAATGTTTGAATTGGGTTTCATAAAATTACCTTGTGTAGATAAAAAACACCTAATGTTCAGAGTCAAACTATTTTGACATTATACTGAAAAATAACTGTTTGATTTATACCTATTACCCACATAAGTTAGGAATCCCTGAACTGGTTTAATAATAATATAATGATTTCCTTCACAGACCAAATTGATGAAAACCTAAAGCTGACTCTACAGGAGGATCTGACGTGCATGGCACCCGGGCTTATTATACAGGTACAAAAAAGACCACATGTGACCAATCATCCATCCTGTGAACACACATTTACTATGCAATAGTTATAACTTAATACATTATGGAGTCAATGATGACATGTTAAGCTCTACAAGCATCTTTATCTTGATGAATGATAAAGATCATTAAGATTAATGAAGAATCTAGCATTGTTTAAAAGGAGTCTCTGGTGGTTTGTTCTGTATTGAATTCACTCTCTGCTACAGAGATGCAGACATTTAATTCTTAAATGTTAAGTGCTTCACTGGGTTTTATTATTCCAGCCTTATGCTTCCTGTAAATCCCCAGACACGCTTGGAATAATAACCTTAGTTTGGTTAGAGAAACTAAGCAGTCTGAGAGATCAGCAGATCTTTCCGCAGAACACTTTTTGTTCCCAGGCTCCTTGATGGTGAAAAACAAAATAAAAAAAGCCTTTTACCAGCAGAGTTGCTCCTTCTGCTCCCGTTGACTTTACGTTTCTGTAATGCTGCTTTCTCTGTTCATCAACAGGCGGTCCGTGTCACCAAACCCAACATCCCTGAAAGCATTCGTAGGAACTACGAGCTCATGTGAGTTTACCTTTGTGACGTTTGACTGTGGAATAAGTGACATGAAGACACAATGATTTGCATTAATTTAAAACATTTGAAAAGCAGGTAAAAACAATCACTCCTGCTTAGCTGTAAAGAATTGGATGACTGAGTTTGTACTTTGTAGAAGATTGTTTTAAAAGGTTATTTTTATAATATTTTTAAACATTTAGGGATTATGTTGTGTTAATTGAGCTAGCAACTGTTATGAAGATGTAACGTGATAAGCTTTGCTTCTTTCAGCCTCTTCTCAAACTTGCACTTTGCGTATTTATTTTTTTACATTTTGTTTGTGTTTGTTTGAGATAAATAAATAATGAAATGAATAAAATGTGTTTAGCTCTCTCTTTTTTCTAAAGACTTTTTCATGTTCTAAAACACACACAAAATTGCCATTGTTTACTCTGGTGTATATAGGCCACTCCCTCACTCCCTTTATGTGCTTTTGTCGATATAAATTAGTGTTTTTAATTGACGAATTATAACAGGGCTGTTTGGAGGCCCAAAAGAAAACTACCTGAGATTTGTTCTGAATGAATGTTGTTTGTGTGTGCAGGGAAAGTGAGAAGACAAAGCTGCTGATCTCTCAACAAACTCAGAAGGTGGTGGAGAAAGAAGCTGAGACAGAACGAATTAAAGCTGTTATAGGTGAGGAAAGCATTTTCACTAGAATAGTTAGTGTTGGGTTAGATTAAACTGTTTTATGCAGCTATTCTTATCAAGTTTTGTGACTGACTCAAGATTTGTTGTTTTATTGGACTTAAAATAAATTAAAGCCTAGAGTGAATTTCAGTGTATCATTCCCCTGAAGTTCTGATTGTAATATACATTATTTAACGCAATATTCAAACAGGTTGAATTGAAAAAATATCAGTGACTTTATTGTATCTATCTTTTAAATGTCTATTATTTATACTATACAGTGGAGGTTCCCAACTGGTGAATTGGGACACAAAAGTGTGTCTTAGACGGGGCCAAAATAAATAAATGGATCATTTTAAATATGTTCACAATAAATTGATTTTTTATTTTTATTTTTATGCAACACATAACTGTGACCTTATTCATTAAGGCCACAGTTGTGCTTATTTTTCTTTAAAACTCCAATATTTATCATATGATAATGAAATTGTACTCTTAAGTCGGATTACTTAAGGCTGAAGTTTCTGTAAATATGGTTCAAAGATGAACTTTTATATTATACGGGAAAAGATAGCCGAGAAAATTTCTTGCTTTAGTATTAATGCGTTCTTTGTAATTATTGTTTATCCTCAAAATAGAAAAACTAAAAAATACTCATGCAGGTCAATGTGATTTTTATCAGTTTTTATATGTATTCATTTTACATGTGGGTCTGTGTAAGAGTGGAGTGTTGAGCAGGAACATCTCAATACTAATCTGCTCAGTGAGCTGTGACAGCTGCTGGGTTTGAAAGTGATGATGTTTTGTGTTGCAGAGGCTGAGAAGGTGGCACAAGTGGCTGAAATCAAGTTTGGACAGAAAGTCATGGAGAAGGAAACGGAGAAAAAGATCTCTGAAATTGAAGGTTTGTGAAAAGTCTAATAAAATAAAAATGAGTTCTCAGTGAGTTTAAGGATGAGGTTTTGGATAAAATAAGCCAGAAAGTGACTTAAGAATAAAAATGAATGTTTAAGTGCTTAAAGGCATTGTTTAAATAATATACTGCACTGTTTTTCAACCTTGAGGTTGCCTGAAATGTCTAATAATTGATCATGAAAAAAAAAATACTGATTAAAATTGTAGATTTAAATGTAGATATTTATTTCTTTTCTCCAATTATAACACCATGCACAGTCTTAAACTGTACATCAACTGTATTCCATACTTTTAATTTCATAAATATAAATCTAGTCAAACCAAAATTCAGTATAAAAATATACCTGGCAACATCAGATATTATCAAAAGCTAATTTTATGGGGAAAAAGTAAAAAAAAAATTGTGATATCAAAATGGGGTCACGACCCAAAAAAGGTTCGGGACCACTGATATCTTGGTTTTATCTCCCCATCATCTTCCACTACTGATTGCATTTAAAACAAGCGTTCATTGCTCTGATAACAGGAGCAAACAGGGATTAATACATGTCCTTGCACGAATGCTGCTTTTAATTTTTTATTTGAATGGAATAAAAGGTGTGTTCACATGCTTGCATAGCAGTGTGAGTGCTTTCAGTGATGGAAAAAAAAAAAAAAGTGATTATGTTGTTTCAACTTGTCAACAGTAGAACCTCAGAGAGGGTTACGACATGAAGTAATGCGTCTTTGATGATTGTATTTACAACGCACGATGCTGATCTGTATCTCCTGAACCATGAAAGAAACTCTCTATAATAATAATAGATGTTTGTTGTTGAAATTTCCTTTCAATAGTGTTGAAGTAACAGTTAAGCCTCTATTCAGTCATGTTTTTATGCTTTCTTTTTCATTTTAATTGTTTTATTTGTATTCTAACTCAGGCTCAAGGGCAGAGTATGAATCACTTGCGCGACATCATTGTGATCGTCATTGAAAGTTTAGCTCACGTCTGCACAACATACCATGAATATTTTGTTGATTTGAAACAGTGATTAAACGTGATTCATACAGGACTTTATTGCTACTGAAGTAGTCACAAAACACCTAATATCACAAATGTACCCATTCACACTAATATTCATACACCAATAGCACCATGTTAGGCATAATCTATCATGGACAAGTATAGGCTTGGATTTAAACCCCCAACCTTTTGATCAGAAGAGGTGACGTTTTTACCTTTGAAGCTAATTTAACAACTACAGTGAAAAAATAATGTTGTGTTTAATGTAAATCTGATAAAGCAGATTTTGACACAATGATTCAATTTAAAACGCTTTGTACCACAGTAATTCAGTAAAATGGCTCAACGTCAAAGGGTCCCTGTAGTGAATTTAAATTTGAAGCTCTATCAAAAGATGTTCTATAATACAAAAGGTTTAGGAAGGTAAAGTTTGTCAAAAATGTTTGTGAAGCAGCAAATCATGTAGCAAAAGTGCCGAGCCCAAAATGTAATGAAACATTCATGTTACATTTGGTTCATAATGTAACATGATGCTGAGCCCTAAACGTTTTGTCATCTTTATTATATTATGGGGAAGGCAAAACATTTTTTCTTAACAGTGTAATAATTTTATGACATGATAGTGAGTCAATGATTTATAGATTAAAGGGTTTATTGCTTCAATAAATAGAGGTGTGTGTGTGGGTGGATCGCTTATAAATTCATGTGCACCAGTCCATCACACGTGTATCTGCCAGCTTAACTTTCACTAAACTTACCGAATTAAAGTAGTTAGGTGTAGTGGCAGGTGTAGCATGAGTGAAGCTATAACGATCATGTGCCTTTCACTATCGATCACCGTCTGCGTGACATGTAAACACTTAGAAAAAATTATTAGGCGTGTGTGTGTGTGTGTGTGTGTGTGTGTGTGTGTGTGTGTGTGTGTGTGTGTGTGTGTGTGTGTGTGTGTGTGTGTGTGTGTGTGTGTGTGTGTGTGTGTGTGTGTGTGTGTGTGTGTGTGTGTGTGTGTGTGTGTGTGTGTGTGTGTGTGTGTGTACGTGTGTTGCTGATCTGACTCAGAACATAACACTACAGTCACTACCACTCTATGGACGGGTGTCGTGACACAGACTCTAACCTGACTAAATGGTGGTCCGTCATACACTCAACACTCACACAGACACACTTACATACCTGCACACGTGTACACGCCTGCATGCGTAAGCGCGTAACAATTGTTTACATTTCACGTAGACGGTGATCGATAGTGAAGGACGCCTGATCGCAATAGCTTCACTCACGCCACACCTGCGTCTACGTGTGACTGATAAGTCTGTTTGTTAGGTGCACATCTAGGTGTGTAGCGTATGTGTTAAACGTGTTAACACGTCTGCAAGCACACATGCGGACGTGCCTTGTGCCCGTGTACTCATTCTAAGTCTATGGGAAATGTAGATCAGACATGCAGGCGCAGGGTACGCGATCATTTACGTGTTCTTTGGACTGGTGCGCATGAATTTAGAATGGATCCACCCCCATTGTGTGCGTGCGTGTGTCCGACCTTGTGTCCGTGTCCTTCCTTTTGGTGAACCTTGACATTTTGAGTATTTTTTCCCCGTACCTTCATCTGTATTTAAAAAGTTACTTTTTTGTTACATATCAGACTCTAACATGGCTGAAGTCATAGTATTGACCGTTTGGCTGAGCTGCTGTGCTTGGGGTTTTTTTGTTTTTTAAATGTGTTTTAGTCCTAAATTGGTGTATGTGTAGCAGTTTTACTGTAGATCCTGGCACTTAGTTATACCTGAATCAGTCCATTCACCTTTCTGTTGAAACATGAAGAATGTTTTTAACAAGTTTCAGGACTTTCAAAACAGAATGAACTAGAATTTATATTTGCAGTAGGATGTTTATATTGATGGTTTGAGCTGCAGTAGCCTGTGGTTAGAGCTCTGCAGACTTTTGACACAAAATCAAAACAAGGTATTTTTATTTGTTTAGTGCATGGTCCCAATCCTCCATCCTCCATGTCTCTGATCATTTCAGTTTCAGATGAGCTTTTTGGCTTTGATTTTGGAAGATGTGGATTAACGTGAACATGCTGCTCTCAGAACTTGTGCCAAACGTCTGCTGTTTAGCCGTTATGGCTGCTTCTGAAATCTTTTTGTGTTTTGACTTCTCAAATTGTTTGTCTGTGATTTACAGACGGTGCCTTTTTGGCCCGGGAGAAAGCCAAAGCAGACGCTGAATATTATACAGCGACGCGAGCCGCAGAGGCCAACAAGGTAACTAGAAGACACAGCTTATATTGTGAAGTTCTTTCTTCAGCATGGCGTTCCATGTCTGACTTTGATACTCATCTTACAGCTTAAGCTCACACCAGAATACCTGCAGCTCATGAAATTCAAGGCAATCGCAGCCAACAGCAAAATCTACTTTGGCAGCGACATACCCAACATGTTTGTGGACTCAGCAGGGAACTCCGTCAAGGCCTCTGCTGCCATTGACATCGTAGGTGAACACATCCTCGACATGGACTAGTGAATGACCTCAATTGGGACCCACGGGACCACCTGGTGGGGAGGGGTTTTCTGCTTCAGGGCAGGAGGCTGGCACATTAGCCACTGAATGGCTGGTCGAAAGAAGTCCCTGCTGATCAGGGTTTGTAATTTTCAACCAGCTCAGACACTAAACAGTAAACACTATCAGAAAGAAGCTTTATTCAGCATGAAAGCAATGGTTTCTAAGGGAGGGTATCATGATGCAGTGCCTCGGTTCATCTGTAAAGAAACATTCCAGACAAATTTATTTAAACCAGCTTTTATGTCATTCCCCAAGTAAGAACTTCACATATAAAATGATTCTATTTCTTAAGTGGTCCGAAACTCTGCATTAAACATGGATTTTACTCAGAATGCAGTTACGGTAATTAACTCCATACCTTTACAAGGAGGCACAGTGTAACTGTGATCCATTAACCTTCAGAGTTTACATTTTTACAGTGAGCGCTATGCTTTTACTGGTGCGTTTGCAAACATCTCACTCCAATCTTTTCATCAGTGACGGCTCAGAGCATAAAGAAACAACACGGCAAGATCTGACACATAAAACCCTTAACTGCAACATTTCTGTGTAGATATTTACACTGTGTTCCACTGATTGCAAACACTGGTGTGAAATACCAACTCTAACTTCTGAAATAATAAAACAATTGCCATGACAGTCAAATTATTACCAGAGCATGACTAGGTGTAGCCTGTTTGTTCCACACAGTCCAAAAACGTGTTGAATTATTAGCAAATCGTCAATTCACAAGAAATGTTCAAAATGTAACTACATGCAAATAAAAAATACATTTTTGGTTTTAATGGTGACACTTTTGTAGCACAAATTCAAAGCGCAGCCAAAAAATGTCAACAGGAGGAGGCGGAGGGCAGTGAAACACATGGTGATTGTGCTGACTGCTGTTTGTTTGTTTTTAAAAGCTCCACCTGTGTGTAAGAGGCGCTGCTGGGTATCGCTGCACTGAATACAGCTGCATACTCTTTAGCGTGTTCCTTTGTTTTTTTAACTTTCAGTTTGGGTGAATCATGAGCTTATGTTTTTAATGTGTTTTTTTTTTTCCAAACCAAATCAATTTTGTAATGATTTCACTGAATTATGGTTCAAATCAGAATCAGAATCGGCTTTATTGACCAAGAGTGTATGAATACACACGAGGAATTTGTCTTGGTGACCTGTGCTCTCTCAGATACTGTAACATTAAATAATAACAATCAACTAGAATAAAGAAAAATAAATAAAAAAGAAGTATAAACATAAATATAAGAGTAGTTAGACTAATATGTGCAAACGAAATAAAATAACAAGATAATAATAGTAATAATAGTAATAACGAAATAAAATAAAAATACAATAATAATAATAAGATAATAGTGCAGTAGTGCATTGATGAGTAGTGCAGGTGAACATTCAAATAAACTACAACCAGTGCAGTTTTCTAAATAAACATTGCAGGCTTGCACAACATTGTGAAAACTACATAGATTTGGCAATATAGTCTGGACACATGGCGGTATGGACTCTATTGGGTGTTTGAGGGTGTGCTGTGATATTTGTTCCAAAAGAACAATTAACTAAGAACAACAACCTCTCTCTACCTGATTGCTGATTTGATGTTTAGATGCTCAGCTGACATTATTCGCAGAAATTAATCTTGGACCCGTCTCCTTTAATTCTGTAGCTGGGGTTAGGGACCAAATGTGACATGAGACGAGTTGAGTCACTGGTTCTGGATATTTGTTGCTGTTTTCCATTAAACCAAGCACAAGAGCACTGAGGTGCCTCCCCCACACCCCCTTCTTCTGCTGCAACATCTATTTATTTATCAGTTACGGAACATGAACCAGGGAGGCTGAGGTGAAGCTGATGATTACTCAGTTTCACACTGACTATTGCAGACAGATGTCTTTTACACTGATTTCAATTGTGAATATATGAAAAGTGCAGCTTGATTCCATGTGAAATGAATGATATTATGAATGTTTTATGTGTAGAGGTGGGAGATAAACCTTTGATCAATAAAAGTGGAAAATTGACGCACAATAGTGCATAGTGTGTTGAATTTGTTTTCACAAATTGGTGAATTTTGTTACACATTGTAATGGATTTTTTGAAAGTGTTACACGACAGAGATTACCTCAATATATTGTTGTACTTGTCACAACAACATGCAAGTACATGTATATAGTAGGGCTGGGCGATATCGATCAAACCTCATCTTGTTAGTTTTTCTCAAAATGTTGATATATGATTGAACTCAAAGTCTTACCAGGAAGACAATTCTGGGTTAAATTTGCTGATGAAAAATGCCACACAGGTGCATTTATTAACAAGCAGCTGCAAAATCTGTGCCAGTTTTGGCTTTTTCTCCTTTAAGTGACAGCATGTGTGAGTGAGTTCTGTAGTGTGGCTCGTTTACGGGAAGATCTGGGTTAGGATGCACTCGGTGATCATTTAACTGTGCTTTTCATGCTGTTCTGAGAAGTAACAAAACTAGCAACTCAAAATGAGTATTTTAATACAAAATAAGCTAGAAAATACAGTATATATCTCAGAAAGATGGAAAAATTGTAAAGGACACTTAACTGTATTTTGTAATTTGCATATACGCCAAATCTATTTGGGATACAAGCAAATTTAGGCCCTTTGTGTTACTGGCTAGAAGTAGCCATCAGAAAATGTGAACTCTGGTTATCAATAGGTTGATCTGGCCACAAGCACTCAAAGGCAGCAGTGCTCATGTTTCACAACAAGTCAAGAAATAGTTCCTACCAGGGTTACTTTCACTTATAAGGGTACTTTCTGGGCATATGTGGACGCATTTCTGGTTTTATTTTCCTTCTTTATCCTGTCTTTCAAAGGAATGCATGCTTCAAAATTGGTTCCTTGCAGTTACCAAGGAGCAGTAAATGGGTATGTAAGCCATTAATCCTGACATTTTGACTGTTCTGGGCTTTTAATTTATTTTAAGTCGTACCACAAGTCATACCTTGTGGTACGACTTAAAAGAAAGAAAGAAAAATTAAAACCCCAGAATCAAAATGGCTTGAGTACCTATTTACTGCTCCTTCAGACACGGAGATGCTTCAGAGGAGTTGGATGGCACATCATGTACAGCCATGTTCAAATGCTTACTTACATACATTGCCAAAAATGGAAAAATACAATTTCTAAAGACTTTTTTTTTTCAGTGTACAATTACAGTACATGAATTCTGCCAGGGTTACTAGTAATTATTCATAAATAATTACTTTTTTTTTTTAAAGCTTTATTTGCCATTTTCCGTGAATCCTAGAGATTATTGAGGGTAAAAATCCCAGTAGTAAAAGTGTCTTTGCTAGCAACTTCGTCCATGCCACACGTTAAGGCACTTGTTGCTTTGTGTTTCCGCTGCTCATCTGAAAATACACAGAAACCTCAAAGTCTGCAGGTGTTAATGCCTCCTGTCACGGAGTGAGCCGTGACGCTCACACTATAACCACAGTTAGTTACTGACCTCAGCATTTATGCAGGGAAAGGCCTACCAGCTTATGGGGTTGTTGTTTAGCAGCTAACTCACCACCATGGTCACAGGAGCACTTCCATTTTCAGGAAACCAGAGGGACTAACCCAACTCATGTAAATAGGGGTGTTTGGTGGATTTGCAAAAATATAGCCTGGCATCTCAATGCCCTTTTCTTTTTGTTTTGCTCAAGTTTTTGGTTTTCTGTTTTGGGGGTTTCACTGTAAATATATTGCACCTGACAAGGAAGAAAAATAAATAGAAAAAGCTTGAAACGTATTTCTACTCTCGAGTCTGTCTGTCCCCTCCGCTGCCGGTCATCCTTACCACACCTCCATTTTCAGTTTTCCATTGGAAAATTTGGAAATCCCGAGCAAACGCAATACGAGGTTAACTCTGAGTTCAAGAGACGCTAAAATATAAAACATGCCAGAGGGGCTTCAGAGGAATGTGTGAGTACGGAGTCAGGAGTACTTTCGGTTTTCTCTGTGATTTGACAGGATGTAACAATTATGTAATATTGGCATTTTTTTTTTCCATAACATATGCTGACTGCCTTAGTATGAGATGGAAACTCCTGAACTCAGTGAGGGGAAAATGTCAGGATTAATCTCTTGAGTACCTATTTACTGCTCCTTCAGACACGGAGATGCTTCAGAGGAGTTGGATGGCACATCATGTACAGCCATGTTCAGATGCTTACTTACATACATTGCCAAAAACGGAAAAATACAATTTCTAAAGACTTTTTTTTTTAAGTGTACAATTACAGTACATGAATTCTGCCAGGGTTACTAGTAATTATTCATAAATAATGACTTTTTTTTTTTAAAGCTTTATTTGCCATTTTCCGTGAATCCTAGAGATTATTGAGGGTAAAAATCCCAGTAGTAAAAATGTCTTTGCTAGCAACTTCGTCCATGCCACACGTTAAGGCACATGTGTTGCTTTGTGTTTCCGCTGCTCATCTGAAAATACACGGAAACCTCAAAGTCTGCAGGTGTTAATGCCTCCATTTTCAGTTTTCCATTGGAAAATTTGGGAATCCGGAGCAAACGCAATACGAGGTTAACTCTGAGTTCAAGAGACACTAAAATAAAAAAAACATGCCAGAGGGGCCTCAGAGGAATATGTGAGTCAGGAGTACTTTCTCTTTTCTCTGTGATTTGACAGGAAGTAACAATTATGTAATATTGGGATTTTTTTTTTTTTCCAGAATATATGCTGACTACCTTAGTATGAGTTGGAAACTCCTGAACTCACAGTGAGAGGAACAAAGATCTCACATTTCACTAGTGTATTATAAATGTTGTACATCATTGTTGAAACATTAAAGCTGATCTTGGGTGTTTACACAGTAGATGCACAGGCAGGTTTGGGCTGGTTGTGTGCTAATCTCTGAAGTAAATTAAACTCTATTTAGTGGTTTAAAAAAAAAACAACTGTTCTCTCAGTATTAGTTGAGGCTGTTCATCAGGGTTTGATGAGGTTTTTCTTCTTGGTGTTATGTAATGGCCTGTGGTGGTCTATAGGTTGTTTTTGGCTTTATTTATGAAAGTGTGTGTTTTAGCCACAGTGGGGTTCTATTTTTGACTTTCCTCCTCTTCATCTTGTTTTTGTTTGCCTCATATGAATCTGTTATAAAATTATTTGATTTTAGGCTCTTCTCTGTTTTTCTTGCCATTCTTCTGTGTGTTAGAGTAGTGTTTCCCAACCTTTTTTTGTCCAATGTACCCCTTATCTTTCCTGTCTTAAAGCGAGTACCCCTTCATTTAGTTAATTTGTGTCAGAAGGCTCGTCTGAAAGCTTAACTCATATTTTTCTGATGTTTTGACCATTTTAGGTGTTGATCTTCACCTTTTTTAATGTACTCTAAAGAGTTGTGCCACAATGTATAATTGACAGATGAGGAAAATGTCTGTGAGCAAGCAGAAATTTCTCTCAAAATTTTAGAAAAATAAATTGACAAATGTTTCTGTGTACCCTCTGAGGTGTGTTGAAGTACCCCTGGTTGGGAACCACTGTGTTAGAGGAGAGGGTAATTAAGCTACTTTCTGTTTCCATTCAGGTGTTTCTAATCTCCTCATTACCTTGCCTCCCTCTTTAAAGTAGTTGATGGATTGTTATTTAAATGTATCCCTGGGTTTGATTTGTCTTCGTCCTTTTATGTTGGTCACTTTAGTTTTTTTTTCAGGTTTCTGCTTTTTCTGCATCTGCGTTCTTCAACATCCCACCACGTGACATGCCCGATTAATTTCTTTAGACCTTAAACCGGGGGTCACCAACCTTACTCAAACTGTGAGCTACTTCATAGGTACTGTATAGTCTGAAGGACAAGAAAAGCACTTAAATACTAAATGTTCATGGTTTCACTTTAATTGGAGGGTAAGATTTAACGGAATGCTAGCAGTAACTGAAAAGTGAAGAAAATGTTTGTTTTAACATGCAACATTTTCCTATTCCTAATTTATGCAATTGTTTCAGTTTCATTTCATAGAAAATGATCATCTTCCTATTTTTCTAGCTAATTTTAACCTTTTTTTTCATGTGTCATATTTTTACAAAAATCCACCTTGCATTTAAAAAATTATATTTTAGAAATATATATAACATATACCAAATCGGCAACACTTGTAAACATTTAAGGATGATTAACTTACAGTAATACTGAAACTTTATCACCTGCAGCATCATTAAATTTGACTAAGTATATGTATTTATATTTGCAAGTTTGAATCCTGGAAAGTAAATCAGATTGTAGATGGAGTTTATTGGTGACAAGAGCTCCTGAGGGCCCCTCACATGGTCCATTGTGGGCTACCTGGTGCCCTCGAGCACCGTGTTGGTGACCCCTTGCCTTAAACCATGATGCAGTGAATATTTTAGATGCTATCCAGGTCCACCACAGCTGATTGTCAAAGGTAGCTATGGAGATGCATGATGACAACATCATTCGATGTAGGTGTGTTGTTGAAGAAAGATATCTAAAATTACTTGGAATCACAGGGACTGCCCTAAACTGGTTTAAGTCCTACCTATCTGATAGGTACCAGTTTGTACACGTGAATAATAAGTCTTCTGTGTACACTAAAGTAAGCTACGGGGTTCCTCAGGGCTCTGTGCTAGGGCCAATCCTCTTCTGTATCTATATGATCCCCCTTGGTAATGTTATGAGAAAATACTCTGTTAACTTTCACTGCTATGCTGATGATACCCAACTGTATGTATCAATGAAGCCAGGTGAGACAAATCAGCTATCTAAACTTGAGGCCTGTCTAAAGGACATTAGGGCCTGGATGGACCAAAATTTTCTTCTTCTCAACTCAGACAAGACTGAGGTCATTGTACTGGGCCCACGACACCTTAGAGAAACCTATGCTAGCCTAACTGCCCTAGATGGCATTACTCTGGCACGAAGCACAACTGTTAGAAACCTTGGGGTTCTATTTGATCAGGATTTATCCTTCAACTCTCACATAAAACAAACTTCAAGAACTGCCTTCTTTCATCTCCGTAACATTGCTAAAATCAGATCTATCCTGTCTCAGGGCGACGCCAAAAAACTAGTCCATGCTTTTGTTACCTCTAGACTGGATTATTGTAATTCTCTTTTAGCAGGATGCCCGAGCAAGTCGCTTAAGACACTTCAGCTGGTTCAAAATGCTGCAGCACGTGTACTGACTAAAACTAGGAGAAGAGATCACATTACTCCTGTATTAGCCTCTCTGCATTGGCTTCCCATAAAATATAGAATAGAATTCAAGATTCTTCTTCTCACTTATAAAGCCCTAAATGGACAGGCACCAGTCTATCTCAAGGAGCTTGTAGTGCCATACAATCCCCCCAGAACACTACGCTCTCAAAATGCTGGACTACTCGTTGTTCCATTTGTCTCTAAAAGTAGTATAGGAGGAAGAGCTTTCAGTTATCAGGCCCCACTTCTCTGGAACCATCTACCAACCACGGTTCGGGGGGCAGACACCCTCTCTACCTTTAAGGTTAGGCTCAAAACATTCCTCTTTGGTAAAGCTTTTAGTTAGGAACCAGCTCATAACTCATAATTAAGATGCAATAGGCATAGACTGCCTGGGGGGGGGTCTGGCATGCTCGGTTGGAGAGAGGTTGGAGAGGGCGTTAAGAGAGAGGTCATTTAGGCTAGAGAGGGACCGGAGAGGGTCCCATTCCTCTCTCAAACACTCCCTCTATGTCTGCTTCTTCCCTTGTGTGTTTGCTCCTGTACTCCTTCTGGCTTTTGTCTTGCAGGTCCGTGGGATCCTTAGTGTGGAGTTACAGAGTTTCAGCGGCTCTGTCTCCACCCTCTCCTCTGCACACACCCAACACAGCAAAATGTGGATGGCTGTTCATCATAGGAATGGGATCCACACAAGGTTCCTGCTGCTTAACAGAAGGTTTTCCTTGCCGCCATGATGAATTCATGTTGGGTGTGGGATACATATGTATGTGTATATACGTATATATGCATATGTGTGTATCCATAAAATGAAGAGTCCGTCCTTAAGACTGCTCTACTGTAAAGTGCCTTGAGATACCATTGGTTATGATTTGGCGCTATACAAATAAAGATTGATTGATTGATTGATAAAATAATAATAGCATAGCATCCCAGCCTTAAGGTTTCAATAGGGTCCACACAAAAAGCTCTGCATAGCCCTTGGTTTACTTTTTATCTGGGATGAAACTACACTAAATGTGAATTTCTATTTTAAAAAAAAGTCTGCAGTTTGTCAGTAACATCACACCATAGAGGAATCCTGCATAATGCAAGAAATGTAGTAAAAAAAAAAAAACCCAGTTGTCTCTTCTCTGTTGAGTGCCTATACTTATTCTGTTAAAGATGCTTCAGTAACTGCTTCCTGAGTGACACACCCAAGATAAGTCAGCAGTCCATTATTGAACCAGCACACAAAGACCCTCATTTATCAAACCTTGCTTGAAATCGGGTGAAAATTTGAGTGCACATTGTATCGTACGAAGCCCTCAAATATTCCTGGTTTGGAAGCTCGCCCACTAGATCAAACAAACACTGGCAAGGAAATAAATGTTTCCGAGATCAAAATGAGCATCTTCACAGCTGAGGTGAAGAAAAACAAATGTGCTTTTCTGGAATGTGAAAACTGGAATTTAAGGATCTGGTTTTAAATGGTCTGTGGAAGAGAATAACCGAGGCACTGAACAGCGTTTTTATTGTTATTGGAATGAACTTGCCCTGAGGTTTGAAATCAATTCTCAATAACTAACTTAACCAATACATTATGATGGTTCGAATTAATTTTACTCATCCAAAGCCTAAAAGTGTAAATCCTTGCTATTTGATCAAGACAATTATTTTACATTTTGGTCAAGAAAAAGTTAACGAGTCAGGCTGGCGAGCGCAAGCCCGTCACTTGTGAATGTACGAACGGTTGATAAATGAGGGCCAACGTGTGTTACGAAAACGTAAAACATCTCTAATGAGTGCAATGTGTGTGTTTAAAAGCGACGTTTCAACTTGTGCTTTTTTTTATTTGATTTTTTAAATGCTGTTTCTTGCAAAAACAACACTTTGGCAAATACACAACATCCAAACCATCATGGCCAACTCCAATAAATGTGCAGGTGCTGGATTAAATGCATGTACAGCGATGACTCGTCAATATAACCTCTACCACATCTCTAAAGGTGTGCTGCAGCATCAGCACCAAGGCAGTGACACCAGGGGCCTCATTTATAAAAGTGTGCTTAGGTAAGCACACTTCAGCTAGCGTACGATAAAAACCAGGAAGTGCGTACAAATTTTTTTTTTTTTTACGATTTATAAACCAGGGTGCACGTACGTCCCACGCCTTTTTCCGTTTATAAATCTCAATCAACTCAAAAGTTATCGCACATGAGGAAACGCCTTGCTCCGCCCATACGCTGCCCATAAAAGGTGCGGTGAACGCCCTGGATGAATATTCACGAATACAAATTTCACGGTGGAACGAGGAGAAAAACGAGCAAATAAAACAAATTTCACTCAATGTGAGGTGAAGGTATTCGTTGTTGAGGTGTACACACGCAGGGGAGCGTAATTTGGTGACACGGTGAACATTGGGAATGAAAAAACAGCAGATTGCGTTGCGTTGCCTCATCAAACTGTGACAGGTGAAAAATAAACGATCACACAAAGAGATGGACATGAAGGTGTGCACTGGTTTTTTTTTTTTTATATATAAATCTCTAGTCACCAATGAGGATTCAAACTCACAAAGATCAATACAGATGTAATTAGTACTTTGTAGAATTAATGACTGCTGATGAGGTTTTTGTATTAAATTAACCATCTTTAAATGTTTATTTTCACTGAAACATTGGGTCAAATGTGCTTAATTATACAGGATATATTTTCAAAAGCGCATGGTGGATTTTTGTAAAATATGACATAATTGTTAAGTTTGACATGTTTCACTATGAGGTAAAAGTTGTTGGTCAGCGGCTATAGTAAAACAGGAACATGATGATTTTCTATGAAATGTAGTGGAAATGAAACAATTGCATAAGTTAGGAGAAATATTAAGTTATTGCTAATCTTCCTTATAATCTTAGTGTCTAATGAAACTGAAACTGTGAAGTTTTTTGTGTTTATTAAGTGTTTTTCTAACTGGTCGCCCCTCATATTATTGCTGCAGAAAGGTATCTTTTTAACTATTGATTAAGTTCACATTCAGAAGTAAAACATAATTTCACACATATCAAAGTCATAGCTGAGTAAGACAAGAACTATTGTTTAAGTCCATCTGATCTTTTATTTTAACAGATGAGAGTGTCACAACCCATTGATTAAAAAACACTTTTTCTTCTGGTTTAATGATGCTCCTGCAGTGTAATATGATGCTGTGAAATCCCGTAACGTCACTGGTTTCACAGAAACCCGATCTACATGATTGAATTTGCAACAACTTGCACTCAGCCATGATATTAGCCTTCAAAAAACCACCTTCATTTCCAGGGCAGGTGCACGTGTAAAGCACAGAGACATCTTTTATCTTTATTTTTACGTTCATTCAAATTTTGTACGTTTTTTTTTTTTTTTACAACGTCATAATTCTTGTAAAATCAACGACTATTGGGGGATTTAAAGCTTCGGACTAGGGCTGAACGATTTTGGAAAATAATCTAATTGCAATTTTTTTCCACAATATTGCGATTTAATATGCGATTATTTTTTCAAGGGCCTCTTGTCATGTATTTTTCAATCTGTTCCATAATAAACGATTTAAGATTAATTTAAACTTTAAATAAATATAAAATATATATTTTAAAGCATAGATTACAACAATAAAGCAAACAAATCTGTGGCTTTACCTCTTCAACATAACTAACTAACTGGTATGAAACATGTAAACATGTGGACTGCACTTCTTAAACACTCTCTAAACTTAACAGGACAGTACAAGACAGGACAAGAAATAATAAAATAAAATTGAAAATTAAAAAATAAATAAATAAAAAATTGCAGCCATTGCGATTAGAATATTGTGTTTTATGATATCGCAATAATATCGCAAATACAATTAATTGTTCAGCCTTACTTCGGACCAGTGTTAATTTTGTCGACTGGGAATTTTTGTCATGTTTTTGTCAACTACATGTTTTTTAAGTGACAAAAACTAGCCTATGACTAATTTAAAAACCAGTGTTATTTTTGTAATATAGTACAGTAATATATTCCTTTTTGACCAAATTTGCACAAAGGCATTTGTATAAAATAAAAGGTTTGTCAAAATGTACAATTCTTAAAATAATAATAATAATAATAATAATAATAATAATAATAATAAATCAATTAATTCAATTAAAACATAAAATAAAACATATCAGGGTCTAAGTATAGCTATGTTTAGGAACTCTAAAACTGCCTTGCCAAATGTGTCATGTGGGTAACAACATAATAGGCAGAAATTACAACCTGAACCAAAGAAATTGGCTGGGAATTGTTTTGAACTGGCACGACTGAGAACATATAGATTATGTTCAATGTCCTGAGGTCAGCAGTTTATGAAGGGAAACAAAAATAATAATAATTACAGAAAATAATCATTTACTCAGTAACAGTTGGGTGTATAGAAATGTAACAAATAACTTTACTTCTTTTAAAACGTACTTAAGTACAAGTAAAATTACTGATATAGAAATATACTTAAAAAAAAAAAGTACAAGTACCCATAAAAGCAACTCAATGACTTGTAATCCGTTACATTCTCCTCAGAAATAAGGGAAAGTGCACTTGAGCCAAAGAGTTTTGAGAAGCACTGCACTATAATACATGTTTTGAAAGCGTGGGAGGAAAAACTAGTTTACAGGGACAGAACCCGCACCTATGGAAACAAAAAAACAAAAAAAAGAAAGAATCCATTCAACCTGCTGGTAGTTCACACCTGTGGGGAAAGCCCCTGTGTTTCCCATTCCGATACGTAATAATGAGGTAACTAGACAGGGATGGACCATTTGAATCAAATGCTATAAAATGATGTGTGGGCTCCTCCTACGACCACATCACTGGTTGAGAACCAGCAGCAGCAGTAGCAACAACAGTCTCTTTTCCAGTGGACATATCAGCTTGATCTCAGAAGGATGTTTGTCTCAGCGATGAACAACCTCTCCTCTGTGAGTCCACAGGGCCCCGCTGTCCTCCAGGGGCTGTGGGACCATGTGAGAGTGACACATATTAGCGTCCTAAGGTCTCCGTACCTTCCCGCGCTCTACGCTTTCCTGACGCACGTGCTGCTGTGCGCACCGTTCCTGGTCCTGGACTCGCTGGCCAGCGTAAGTCCGCGGGTTCAGTCGTGGAGGATCGCCGCTAGATCGGGTCCTCCTCCGTCTCTCAGAAAGTGGCTGAAGTGTTTGTGGAGGGTTTTGTTCAGCTACACCATCGCAGTCCTCCCAGTCACGGCTCTGGTCCAGGCGCTGCGCAGCCCCAGGGTTCCAGAGCTGGCTCCGACCTCCTGGAGGATCTGTGCGGATGTCGTGTCGTGTTTCCTGCTCTTTGACACTTTCTTCTTTGCCTGGCATTACGCCATGCACAGGTGAGCAGCTTCTTCTTCTTCTTCTTCTTCTTCTTCTTCTTCTTCTTCTTCTTCTTCTTCTTCTATCTTCTTCTATCTTCTTCTATCTTCTTCTATCTTCTATCTTCTATCTTCTATCTTCTATCTTCTATCTTCTTCTTCTTCTATCTTCTTCGTCAATCTTCTTCCAAAAATAAAGGTTTAGAGCAGGTGTCACCAGGTAGCCCACATGGACCATGTTATAGGAACCCTCAGGATCTCTAGTCACCAATGAGGATTCAAACTCACAAAGATCAATACAGATGTAATTAGTACTTTGTAGAATTAATGACTGCTGATGAGGTTTTTGTATTAAATTAACCATCTTTAAATGTTTATTTTCACTGAAACATTGGGTCAAATGTGCTTAATGGTGTATGGTCAGCTGTATGTTATACAGGATATATTTTCAAAAGCGCATGGTGGATTTTTGTAAAATATGACATAATTGTTAAGTTTGACATGTTTCACTATGAGGTAAAAGTTGTTGGTCAGCGGCTATAGTAAAACAGGAACATGATGATTTTCTATGAAATGTAGTGGAAATGAAACAATTGCAAGTGTTTTTCTAACTGGTCGCCCCTCATATTATTCAGTATCTATGAAATGGCTCACGGTTTCAGAAAGACTTTTGACCCCTGGTGTAAAGACATTTCTAATGACAATAACTTTAATAGATTTAACAAAGGTAAACTAATTCACCAAAATAAATACATATAAAAGTCCTTGACTTCAAGTTTAACTCAGGGCATTGTTGAGAGTTTAAATTCAGAAGTAGAAGAAGGTGAAAACATTTAAAGGCATTTTAAACCATTTTTTCTACACCATTAAGGTCTGTTGTAACTGTATCTAATATTTCTATACACACAGTGCTATTATAGAAATGACCTTAATGATATTAGCTTTATACAATCACACACATGGTTTAGCTTAAAATCCATCTTTTTCCATGACCTTCATTCTTTAGAAAAGAAAAGAAAATAGTGTTGGCAAAATACGTTTTTTTTTATTTTAATTTTATTTATTTATTTTTTTTATTTGCAAATTTGAACTTCTTTCAATAATGGCTTGAAAAGGCTGATGTTGTGTCACACAGTCACTTGTTGACTATCTTTTGTAGCTAAAACTTGCCCTTAGATTACTTACATCGTCATTTTAACACTGTTAAACTGTTTATTGTTAAGATTTCATTCAATATTTACCTTTTGACCCTATATTTTCATAGTTCTCCTTATTACTTTTCTCTTTGATGCTTCTTTACTCTCATCTTGCATCCAGAAATACTCCATAAAACAGTGCAATCAAAAGTTCAAAGGAAATATAAAAGTTTCTAGGACATTACTACTTTCCTGTTTGATTTGACTAGTCAGTAACAAAAATCCTAAAAACCAATGATGACAATATGCAAACAACACAATAGAATTATATAGAATAGAACAAGAATAACTACATATGCAAAAAAGGCAATCTAGTGAGAGAGGTAAAATAAATCAAAGAAAATTCAATTAAATAGCATTAATATTTATTTGATTGAGAGAAAACATGTACAGTTATTGCAAAGGCTGTGTTTTAAATGTATTATGCCTTTTTTAAATTTGTATTATTATTATTATTATTATTATTATTTTTTGCGGGGGGGGTTAGGGTTATATGTCAAATCTTTAAATGGAGGCTTCAGTGAGAGTCTTCTAATAAATTTCAATAAAGCCAATCTAACCACAAATACTCTGTGTGTGTTGTCTTCATCAGGGTTCCCTGGTTGTACCGCCATGTCCATCAGACGCACCACCAGCATCACATCCCCTTCGCCCTGGCGGCGCAGGACGCCAACCCGTTAGAGCTGGTCTCCCAGCTGGTGCTGGCCCTGACCAGTGCCTGGCTGCTGGGCTGTCATCCTCTCAGTGAACTCATCTTCCACTTGCTCAACAGCTGGCTGGCAGTGGAGGTCCACTGTGGTTACAACTTGCCCTGGACTCTGCACAGACTGCTGCCCTCCATCGTGGGAGGGGCTCCTCATCACCACGGCCACCACAGGCAACAGAATGGCAACTTTGCTCCCTATTTCACCCACTGGGACCGCCTATGCGGAACATATCGTGCACCAGTGCTGCGAAAACAACGGAAGTGACGGGCCTGGAGCCGCTTTGAGCCTCTCAGTTTCTAGCACAACTGTAAAAAACTCACAACTGTAATTTACCATCACTGCCTAGTGCATACACGATTATCATACAGCATAAAACAAACAATAGAAGGAGCCTTTTCATCAACAAATTGTCAAAATGAACATTGTGTTCACAGTTTGTTTTGAACATTGATCATCCATTTGTCCTGCAGGCAGTGAATGCAGCATGAAAATGGAAGGAAACACAATGAACAAAGACCCTGACTGATGTGAAACTGATGTGCCTTTTGAACACTGTGGGTGGATTTATATTCTTTCAATTTAAGTTTATTTATTTTTATTTTTTTACATCAGGCAGCTGTTTTTTAACTGATTTTCTAAACTACTGTGTACATTCTTCCAGTATTTCTGTGCTGTGTGATTTGTGTCAGTGACATACTAAACATCACTCAGGATTTCGCAATCGTAATGAGATTTTAGATATCCTCTGTTATGGTGGTGTGTAATCTTAAAATATAAATATATCAACCTTATTGTTGATTTTGGGTCTATGCTATGTGAAGTTTGCATGTTCTCCTGGGTCACACTGTCTTTGTTTATATGTTTTTTGTATTTCTACAACATTTCCCTTTTAGTAATATTTAAGTTATACAGACTTATAAATAAATATATATATATTTACCTTTGATGTGTCCTGCCTTACTGTGTTACAGCATGTTGGACCTTGTTCTGGGCATTCATGTGTTTTCTGCAGATATTCATGAGTTGTGTTTTTGTTTACCAAAGGAGATAATGTGTGTAGCAGTGATTGGACTTCTGCACTCTTTAGGTGGTTGTAGCTTCACACAACACACACAAAATGACCAATATAAACACAAAATAACAGCAAAAATACACAACATTACTCCAAAAAAAACACCAGACGACTACAATATACACAAAAAGAACATGAAAATAAACAAAACGACACAAAAATGCACACGGAGTTCAAAAAACACATGAAAATAAGTTTGATAATGTAGTCTTCACTGTGCTAAAAGCTACCTAATTCTGTTATAGACTGTTTGCAAGTAGTGAAAAAGTCAGAATTAGGTTTTTTCGCTAGGTATAGTTTACATAATACTAAAATTTTGTTTTAATGGGATCGGTGCAACAATAAAAAGATAAGAACAAGGATAACAGTGCAGCCAGTAGTCCTGTGTAAGAGAGATTTGGGATTAATTAACTGGACCTTTAAAATTTTATTTTATAATCCAACGTATTTCTGAGGCCTCATTATACCCTGCATTATACACAAATCACAACAATTTCTTCTAAAAAGTCATGATTACCAAGCATTTAACAAGTTAACTGCATGGTAATCATGATAAAATTTCCTTTCATTTAGCATCATAATTTGTGTCTTCTCCACTTCCATTACAATGTCACTACTAAATTCATAGCGAACGTAATCTATACACTGCTGCTAATCCTCCTAGGGAACACCGAGTCTCAGTCTCTCATTAGTTTTTGTTTGACGTGAGACTAAAAACACAATATTTTGTTTAAGTTTCTCAGCTGCAGCTTAATGAAATTCAGGCCAGGAAAATTAAAGTCAAATCCATAGTGAACAATCCATCTGTTGAAAAGATGGTTTTTTAAACAAAAATTTTGGATTTCTCTTTGGTCGTTAGTGCTGCCTCCAACATCAGGGCATGTTTTAACTCCTTAGTGGGATGTTTTAGGACAACATATACGAACAAACAAAAAAAAACCAAGTATTTAACTTGATTGGAATGAGAGACCTTGGGAAATAAGAACAATGAGTGTTTGTGTTTGTTCCCTTTTATTTATATCAGAGTTAGATTTCTGTTCTCCAGCTGCGGTTAGTGGTTTGGTTTAGCAGGGATTTGCAAGGTTGATACATTGTCATTTCTTGTAGTTTTCCATATGCGATAGTTAGATCTTTGATAACCATAAAGCCCTTTACGATAAGCAACGTCAGTATTTATATTCTTTAGACTTGTGCAGACATTCCCCAATTTGTCATTATCATGTGTACATAGAAGAATTTATTACTGCTTCAACCTCCGCGTGTGTTTATTATGCTGTCAAACTATTTTTTATGACCCTTTGTCACAAACTGCTCAGAATCTCTCAAGGGGCTGCTTCTTCAGATGTCAGACAACAGATTTATTAGGCAGATAATCAGGACGACAGACTTATAGCATGAAAATGTGTTTGGAGAGCAGGATTCAGGAGGATGTCGAGCGACTTCCAGATGGTGCTGTGGCTTGTGTCTTTGCAGCGTGACCCATTACTCAGACCAAGGAGTCCTGACTTTATAAACACAGTCACTCATAGGAAATAGAAACAAGGAAAGGAGAAGTGATGAAACAAAGACCAAGATCCAAAACATTTGGAGTTACGGGAAGTTGAAAAAAAAAAGGACAACAAAGAGCAGAGAATCGTGCTAGGCCGACAACAATATATTCATCAATGCTTTTTCTATTTGATAATGTTTTTACAACACTCAAAATACACCTTTCTCACAGGTAATACTCCATTCATAAATGACTAATAATGTTTTTGGGGAGTCTCTAGAGGGGTGAAAAATGATAGCTGTGTGTTTGCTTTCACTGAGAAGTCATTCTGTGTCAACTTGGCCTCGGCTGGAGCGTCTGTTTTTCATTATTGTCCATATAAGGAGGCAAAGTGAAGGTTGCATTGCTAAATGCATATTAACAAAAGATGTTGAAATATGTGGTTGTGCTTGTGCGCATGCAGATCGAGCTGGAGCTTTGGGATGTTTTTTTTTTTTTTTTTTCTTTCAGTGAAATGAAGAGATTTGAGGAATTGTGAGTGCTGGTGGGTGTTGCTGCCAAGAGATAAAAAGAACAACATGTGACCCAAAACGGAAACAATCAGGCCCCATTACAGGCCCGACGTCAGAGAGTTAAGGGCGAGTCATTGAGCTTTGGATGGCATCCACCAAAAGACACGTTCACAGGCTGGCGCATGATCGTGTTTTGTTTGAGGAATAATGGGAGTTACAAAAGGAGTACATTGCCATCTGTTTATGTGTTGACCATCACGTAGGCCAAATCCCCCGTACACTACGCTACACTACTACAAGAAACACTTCAAGATGCATTGTTGAGCAATCTTCAAACAAGAAAACAACATTACCACATACACTAAAATCTTTCCATTTCAGATTCCCCAAATGCTTGCCCCATATGACAGAGGCCAGATCCATAATTCCTCTGCTGTTCTGTAAATATCCAATTAGTGAGCTTTAAATAGCCCAGACCGCCTGTTGTCCCACAAACTGAGGTTCTTGCTCTCTATGTTGTTATTTCTAGATGACCTCTGATCTCAGCATTTAGGAGATGTCAGTAACATCCTACACAGTTTTAAAACAATTTAATAACAGGCAGAAGTAGACTTTACACATGAAAGACAACAGACGACCACTTGTCCTAATGTGTCAGTCTTGGTCCCACCCCAGGCATGAGATGACCGGAAATTATGAAAACATGATCAAAAACTAATTCTAGAAAAAAATGTCTTTGGGCTCGCCAGAAGTTCTTGATATCATAATGGGGTCATGATCCAAAAAATTTTGGGAAATACTGCATCAAATATTGTTTCTTTCCACTTATTTACAAAATGAGTTTATTTAAAATGTGTGATATCTCTCGTTCATTCCATAATTATGCTCTATAGTTGTTTTTAAATAGTTTTCTAAGCAAAACATTGTCGTCAGACAAAGGGGGTACTTGGATTCAGAGAAAAGAGAAAGGGGGTATGTGAGTAAAAAAAAAAAAAATGAGAACCACTGCCGTAGAGCAAGTGCTCGTAGCCTGTTTGCTGGCCACTGCCAAAACAATGCTACATGAGTTGAATTGATTTGGATCAGATGAGACTGTGTTTGAAAACAAGAGAGAATTAGGTAGCAGATATAATATTAATCATTACCACAAATATACAGCTAACATGAAATGCTGTATTCTTTAGCGAGCATGAAAAATTAAAAACTTACTTCATTTTAACCTCAGTTTAAGTGTGCTCATCATATTTGCAGGAGTTTTCAAGGTCTCATGATAGCCTTATCTCAAAAAACTAAATATTCCAATTTTTTTTTTCAATTTGCATGACTTACGATAGCCTTACCGCTGAAATGTGTGGGTTACAATGCAGTACGACACAAAAAATGAGAAAAATGTGAAAAACACACAAATCTCGGACGAAAGACTTAAGTATTGCATAAAAATTGAAAAAATTTAGATTTTTTTTTCTGACATAAGTAAAAAAACATCGAAACTACTGCAATTATGATGAGTACAATTTTATGAGGGGTAAAATACAATAAGGTATGAAAACTTTTTTTCATTTAGGGCTATCATAAGACCGTAAAAAAACTTAAAAGTACTAAAAAAAAAAAAAACCTAAAAAGTAGTCTAAATATGATGTGCATACTTATACTGGGATGAAAATTCAATTAGGCATGAAAAATGAGAAAAAGTGGAAAATGAGAAAAAACTGACAAACACCCCAAATCCGAGGTAAGGCTATAGTAAGGCATAAATATTGAAAAAATTTGAAATTTTTTTTTCTGAGATAAGGCTATTACAAGACCCTAAAATACATAAAAATGCAATCAGGCATGCAAAAAGTGAGAAAAATGACAAACACCCCGAATCCGAGGTAAGGCTATAGTAAGGCATAAAAATTGAAAAATTTCAGAATTTTTTTTTTCTGAGATAAGGTTATTACAAGACCCTAAAAAGTACTCTAAATATTATGTGCATACTTATAGTGTGATAAAAATGCAATCAGGCATGAAAAAAGAGAAAAAGTAATAAATGATAAAAAATAAAATAATAAGACTATTACAAGACCGTAAAAATGGGTCTAATTATGATGTGCATACTTATACTGGCATTAAAATGCAGTTCCCCATATCCGAGGTAAGGCTATTGTAAGGCATAAATATTGAAAAACTTTGGAATTTTTTTTTCTGGGATAAGGCTATTACAAGACCCTAAAAAGTAGGCATATGATGTGCATACTTATACTGGGATGAAAATGCATTTATGCATGAAAAAAGAGAAAAAGTGGATAATGAGACAAAAATGACACCCCTAATCCGAGGACAGGCATAAAAATTTAAAAATTTCAGAATTTTTTTTTTCTGAGATAAGGTTCCTATAAGACCCTAAAAAGTACTCTAAATATGATGTGCATACTTATACTGTGATAAAAATGCAGTCAGGCATGAAAAATTAGAAAAAAATGACAAACACCCCAAATCCGAGGTAAGGCTATAGTAAGGCATAAATATTGAAAAACTTTTGAATTTTTTTTTCTGAGATAAGGCTATTACAAGACCCTAAAAAGAAGTCTAAATATGATGTGCACACTTGTACTGTGATAAAAATGCAATCAGGCATGCAAAAAGAGAGAAAAATGACAAACACCCCAAATCCGAGGTAAGGCATAAATATTGAAAAACTTTGGAATTTTTATTTTTTTAGATAAGGCTATTACAAGACCCTAAAAAGTAGTCTAAATATGATGTGCATACTTATACTGGCATTAAAATGCAGTTCGGCATGAAAGATGAGAAAAAGTGGAAAATGAGAAAAATAAAGATGACGCTCAAATCCGAGGTAAGGCTATAGTAAGGCATAAAAATTGAAAAAGATTATATTTTTTTTTCTAAGATATGGCTATCAGAAGATCTTAAAAAGTAGTCGAATAATGATGTGCTACTTGTACTATGATGAAAATGCAGTCAGGCATGAAAAATTTGAAAAAAATGACAAACACCCCAAATCCGAGGTAAGGCTATAGTAAGGCATAAATATTGAAAAACTTTCGAAATTTTTTTTCTGAGATAAGGCTATTGCAAGACCCTAAAAAGTAGTCTAAATATGATGTGAATACTTATACTGGGATGAAAATGCATTTATGCATGAAAAAAGAGAAAAAGTGGATAATGAGAAAAAAATGACAAACAACCCAAATCCGAGGTAAGGCTATAGTAAGGCATAAATATTGAAAAACTTTGGAATTTTTTTTTCTGAGATAAGGCTATTACAAGACCCTAAAATACATAAAAATGCAATCAGGCATGCAAAAAGAGAGAAAAATGACAAACACCCTGAATCCGAGGTAAGGCTATAGTAAGGCATAAAAATTGAAAAAATTCAGAATTTTTTTTTTCTGAGATAAGGTTATTACAAGACCCTAAAAAGTACTCTAAATATTATGTGCATACTTATAGTGTGATAAAAATGCAATCAGGCATGAAAAAAGAGAAAAAGTAATAAATGATAAAAAAATAAAATAATAAGACTATTACAAGACCGTAAAAATGGGTCTAATTATGATGTGCATACTTATACTGGCATTAAAATGCAGTTCCCCATATCCGAGATAAGGCTATAGTAAGGCATAAATATTGAAAAACTTTGGAATTTTTATTTTTTTAGATAAGGCTATTACAAGACCCTAAAAAGTAGTCTAAATATGATGTGCACACTTGTACTGTGATAAAAATGCAATCAGGCATGCAAAAAGAGAGAAAAATGACAAACACCCCAAATCCGAGGTAAGGCTATAGTAAGGCATAAATATTGAAAAAATTTGGAATTTTTTTTTCTGAGATAAGGCTATTACAAGACCCTAAAATACATAAAAATGCAATCAGGCATGCAAAAAGAGAGAAAAATGACAAACACCCCGAATCCGAGGTAAGGCTATAGTAAGGCATAAAAATTGAAAAAATTCAGAATTTTTTTTTTCTGAGATAAGGTTATTACAAGACCCTAAAAAGTACTCTAAATATTATGTGCATACTTATAGTGTGATAAAAATGCAATCAGGCATGAAAAAAGAGAAAAAGTAATAAATGATAAAAAAAATAAAATAATAAGACTATTACAAGACCGTAAAAATGGGTCTAATTATGATGTGCATACTTATACTGGCATTAAAATGCAGTTCCCCATATCCGAGGTAAGGCTATTGTAAGGCATAAATATTGAAAAACTTTGGAATTTTTTTTTCTGGGATAAGGCTATTACAAGACCCTAAAAAGTAGTCTAAATATGATGTGCATACTTATACTGGGATGAAAATGCATTTATGCATGAAAAAAGAGAAAAAGTGGATAATGAGACAAAAATGACACCCCTAATCCGAGGACAGGCATAAAAAATTAAAAATTTCAGAATTTTTTTTTTCTGAGATAAGGTTCCTATAAGACCCTAAAAAGTACTCTAAATATGATGTGCATACTTATACTGTGATAAAAATGCAGTCAGGCATGAAAAATTAGAAAAAAATGACAAACACCCCAAATCCGAGGTAAGGCATAAATATTGAAAAACTTTGGAATTTTTATTTTTTTAGATAAGGCTATTACAAGACCCTAAAAAGTAGTCTAAATATGATGTGCATACTTATACTGGCATTAAAATGCAGTTCGGCATGAAAGATGAGAAAAAGTGGAAAATGAGAAAAATAAAGATGACGCTCAAATCCGAGGTAAGGCTATAGTAAGGCATAAAAATTAAAAAAGATTATATTTTTTTTTTCTAAGATATGGCTATCAGAAGATCTTAAAAAGTAGTCGAATAATGATGTGCTACTTGTACTATGATGAAAATGCAGTCAGGCATGAAAAATTTGAAAAAAATGACAAACACCCCAAATCCGAGGTAAGGCTATAGTAAGGCATAAAAGTTGAAAAAAAAGTTGATTTTTTTTTTTTTTTTAAGATAAGGCTATTACAAGACCCTAAAAAGTACTCTAAATATCATGTGCATACTTATACTGGGATGAAAATGCATTTATGCATGAAAAAAGAGAAAAAGTGGATAATGAGAAAAAAATGACAAACACCCCAAATCCGAGGTAAGGCTATAGTAAGGCATAAATATTGAAAAACTTTCGAATTATTTTTTTTCTGAGATAAGGCTATTACAAGACCCTAAAAAGAAGTCTAAATATGATGTGTATACTTGTACTGTGATAAAAATGCAATCAGGCATGCAAAAAGAGAGAAAAATGACAAACACCCCAAATCCGAGGTAAGGCTATAGTAAGGCATAAATATTGAAAAACTTTGGAATTTTTGTTTTTTTAGATAAGGCTATTACAAGACCCTAAAAAGTAGTCTAAATATGATGTGCATACTTATACTGGCATTAAAATGCAGTTTGGCATGAAAGATGAGAAAAAGTAGAAAATGAGAAAAATAAAAATGACACTCCAATTCCGAGGTAAGGCTATAGTAAGGCAAAAAAATTGAAAAAGATTATGTATTTTTTTTCTGAGATATGGCTATCAGAAGATCTTAAAAAGTAGTCGAATAATGATGTGCATACTTGTACTGTGATGAAAATGCAGTCAGGCATGAAAAATTAGAAAAAAATGACAAACACCCCATAGTAAGGCATAAAAGTTGAAAAAAAATTAGATTTTTTTTTTTTTTTTAGGATAAGGCTATTACAAGACCCTAAAAAGTACTCTAAATATTATGTGCATACTTATACTGTGATAAAAATGCAATCAGGCATGAACAAAGAGAGAAAAATGACAAGCACCCCGAATCCGAGGTAAGGCTATAGTAAGGCATAAAAATTGAAAAAAATTTAGAATTTTTTTTCTGAGATAAGGCTATTACAAGACCCTAAAAGGTCATTTAAAGAAGAAGTGCATTCTTATACTGTGATAAAAATGCAAGCAGGCATGAAAAATGAAAAAAAGTGGAAAATGAGAAATAAAAATGACACCCCAAATCTAAGGTAAGGCTATTGTAAGGCATAAAAACTGAAAAATTTCTAAAAATTTTTTTTTCTGAGATAAGGCTATTACAAGACCCTAAAAAGTACTCTAAATATGATGTGCATACTTATACTGTGATAAAAATGCAGTCAGGCATGAAAAATTAGAAAAAAATGACAAACACCCCAAATCCGAGGTAAGGCATAAATATTGAAAAACTTTGGAATTTTTATTTTTTTAGATAAGGCTATTACAAGACCCTAAAAAGTAGTCTAAATATGATGTGCATACTTATACTGGCATTAAAATGCAGTTCGGCATGAAAGATGAGAAAAAGTGGAAAATGAGAAAAATAAAGATGACGCTCAAATCCGAGGTAAGGCTATAGTAAGGCATAAAAATTAAAAAAGATTATATTTTTTTTTCTAAGATATGGCTATCAGAAGATCTTAAAAAGTAGTCGAATAATGATGTGCTACTTGTACTATGATGAAAATGCAGTCAGGCATGAAAAATTTGAAAAAAATGACAAACACCCCAAATCCGAGGTAAGGCTATAGTAAGGCATAAAAGTTGAAAAAAAAGTTGATTTTTTTTTTTTTTTTAAGATAAGGCTATTACAAGACCCTAAAAAGTACTCTAAATATCATGTGCATACTTATACTGGGATGAAAATGCATTTATGCATGAAAAAAGAGAAAAAGTGGATAATGAGAAAAAAATGACAAACACCCCAAATCCGAGGTAAGGCTATAGTAAGGCATAAATATTGAAAAACTTTCGAATTATTTTTTTTCTGAGATAAGGCTATTACAAGACCCTAAAAAGAAGTCTAAATATGATGTGTATACTTGTACTGTGATAAAAATGCAATCAGGCATGCAAAAAGAGAGAAAAATGACAAACACCCCAAATCCGAGGTAAGGCTATAGTAAGGCATAAATATTGAAAAACTTTGGAATTTTTGTTTTTTTAGATAAGGCTATTACAAGACCCTAAAAAGTAGTCTAAATATGATGTGCATACTTATACTGGCATTAAAATGCAGTTTGGCATGAAAGATGAGAAAAAGTGGAAAATGAGAAAAATAAAAATGACACTCCAATTCCGAGGTAAGGCTATAGTAAGGCAAAAAAATTGAAAAAGATTATGTATTTTTTTTCTGAGATATGGCTATCAGAAGATCTTAAAAAGTAGTCGAATAATGATGTGCATACTTGTACTGTGATGAAAATGCAGTCAGGCATGAAAAATTAGAAAAAAATGACAAACACCCCATAGTAAGGCATAAAAGTTGAAAAAAAATTAGATTTTTTTTTTTTTTTTAGGATAAGGCTATTACAAGACCCTAAAAAGTACTCTAAATATTATGTGCATACTTATACTGTGATAAAAATGCAATCAGGCATGAACAAAGAGAGAAAAATGACAAGCACCCCGAATCCGAGGTAAGGCTATAGTAAGGCATAAAAATTGAAAAAAATTTAGAATTTTTTTTCTGAGATAAGGCTATTACAAGACCCTAAAAGGTCATTTAAAGAAGAAGTGCATTCTTATACTGTGATAAAAATGCAAGCAGGCATGAAAAATGAAAAAAAGTGGAAAATGAGAAATAAAAATGACACCCCAAATCTAAGGTAAGGCTATTGTAAGGCATAAAAACTGAAAAATTTCTAAAAATTTTTTTTTCTGAGATAAGGCTATTACAAGACCCTAAAAAGTAGTCTAAATATGATGTGCATACTTATACTGTGATAAAAATGCAGTCAGGCATGAAAAATTAGAAAGAAATGACAAACACCCCAAATCCGAGGTAAAGCTATAGTAAGGCATAAATATTGAAAAATTTTGGAATTTTTTTTTTTAAATAGGGCTATTACAAGACCCTAAAAAGTAGTCTAAATATTATGTGCATACTTATACTGGGATGAAAATGCATTTAGGCATGAAAAATGAGAAAAAGTGGAAAATGAGAAAAAAAAATGACACCCCATATCTGAGGAAAGGCTATAGTAAGGCAAAAATACTGAAAAACTTTGGATTTTTTTTTTTTTTAGATAAGGCTATTACAAGACCCTAAAAAGTAGTCTAAATATGATGTGCATACAGTACTTATACTGGCATTAAAATGCAGTTCGGCATGAAAGATGAGAAAAAGTGGAAAATGAGAAAGAAAAAAAAATGACACACCAAATCCGAGGTATAAGGCTATAGTAAGGCATAAAAATTGAAAAAATTTAGATTTTTTTTTTCTGAGATAAGGCTATCAGAAGATTGTAAAAAGTAGTCGAAAAATGATGTGCATACTTTTACTTGATGAAAATGCAGTCAGGCATGAAAATTTAGAAATTGACACCAACTCAGCAGCAAAGCTACATAGAGTGGCACACACACTACAATACTTCTTTCATGAAGATGCCAGGGATTGAACCCTAGACCTCATGTATATTAGGCTTGTGGCTCTACCAGTGAGCTACCTCCACTATTGCTGAGCTGCAAGTGACAAACACCATAATTCAGAAGTTAAACTTGAAAATGGAAAAACTTTGGATTTTGTTTTCTGAGATAAGGCTATTACAAGACCCTAAAAACTAGTCTAAATATGATGTGCATACTTAAACTGGGATGAAAATGCATTTAGGCATGAAAAAAGAGAAAAAGTGGATAATGACAAAAAAAATGACACCCCTAATCCGAGGCAAGGCTATAGTAAGGCATAAAAATTGAAAAGTTTCAGAAATTTTTTTTTCGAGATAAGGTTCCAACAAGACCCTAAAAAGTACTCTAAATATGATGTGCATACTTATACTGTGATAAAAATGCAATCAGGCATGAAAAAAGAGAGAAAAATGACAAACACCCCAAATCCGAGGTAAGGCTATAGTAAGGCATAAATATTGAAAAATTTTGGAATTTTTTTTTTTAAATAGGGCTATTACAAGACCCTAAAAAGTAGTCTAAATATTATGTGCATACTTATACTGTGATAAAAATGCAGTCAGGCATGAAAAATTAGAAAGAAATGACAAACACCCCAAATCCGAGGTAAAGCTATAGTAAGGCATAAATATTGAAAAAATTTAGAATTTTTTTTTCTGGGATAAGACTATTACAAGACCCTAAAAAGTAGTCTAAATATTATGTGCATACTTATACTGGGATGAAAATGCATTTAGGCATGAAAAATGAGAAAAAGTGGAAAATGAGAAGAAAAAAAATGACCCCTAATCCGAGGCAAGGCTATAGTAAGGCATAAATATTGAAAAACTTTCGAATTTTTTTTTCTGAGATAAGGCTAGTACAAGACCCTAAAAAGAAGTCTAAATATGATGTGCATACTTGTACTGTGATAAAAATGCAATCAGGCATGAAAAAGAGAGAAAAATGACAAACACCCCAAATCCGAAAATTTTTTATTTTTTTGGATAAGGCTATTACAAGACCCTAAAAAGTAGTCTAAATATGATGTGCATACTTATACTGGCATTAAAATGCAGTTCGGCATGAAAGATGAGAAAAAGTGGAAAATGAGAAAAATAAAAATGACACTCCAATTCCGAGGTAAGGCTATAGTAAGGCATAAAAATTGAAAAAGATTATATTTTTTTTTCTGAGATATGGCTATCAGAAGATCTTAAAAAGTAGTCAAATAATGATGTGCATACTTGTACTGTGATGAAAATGCAGTCAGGCATGAACAAAGAGAGAAAAATGACAAGCACCCCGAATCCGAGGTAAGGCTATAGTAAGGCATAAAAATTGAAAAAAATTTAGAATTTTTTTTCTGAGATAAGGCTATTACAAGACCCTAAAAGGTAATTTAAAGAAGAAGTGCATTCTTATACTGTGATAAAAATGCAATCAGGCATGAAAAATGAGAAAAAGTGGAAAATGAGAAATAAAAATGACACCACAAATCTAAAGTAAGGCTATTGTAAGGCATAAAAACTGAAAAATTTCTAAATTTTTTTTTTCTGAGATAAGGTTATTACAAGACCCTAAAACGTAGTCTAAATATGATGTGCATACTTATACTGTGATAAAAATGCAGTCAGGCATGAAAAATTAGAAAGAAATGACAAACACCCCAAATCCGAGGTAAAGCTATAGTAAGGCATAAATATTGAAAAATTTTGGAATTTTTTTTTTTAAATAGGGCTATTACAAGACCCTAAAAAGTAGTCTAAATATTATGTGCATACTTATACTGGGATGAAAATGCATTTAGGCATGAAAAATGAGAAAAAGTGGAAAATGAGAAAAAAAAAATGACACCCCATATCTGAGGAAAGGCTATAGTAAGGCAAAAATATTGAAAAACTTTGGATTTTTTTTTTTTTAGATAAGGCTATTACAAGACCCTAAAAAGTAGTCTAAATATGATGTGCATACAGTACTTATACTGGCATTAAAATGCAGTTCGGCATGAAAGATGAGAAAAAGTGGAAAATGAGAAAAAAAAAAAATGACACACCAAATCCGAGGTATAAGGCTATAGTAAGGCATAAAAATTGAAAAAATTTAGATTTTTTTTTTCTGAGATAAGGCTATCAGAAGATTGTAAAAAGTAGTCGAAAAATGATGTGCATACTTATACTTGATGAAAATGCAGTCAGGCATGAAAATTTAGAAATTGACACCAACTCAGCAGCAAAGCTACATAGTGTGGCACACACACTACTTACTTTTTTCATGAAGATGCCAGGGATTGAACCCGAGACCTCATGTATATTAGGCTTGTGGCTCTACCAGTGAGCTACCTCCACTATTGCTGATCTGCAAGTGACAAACACCATAATTCAGAAGTTAAACATGAAAATGGAAAAACTTTGGATTTTGTTTTCTGAGATAAGGCTATTACAAGACCCTAAAAACTAGTCTAAATATGATGTGCATACTTATACTGGGATGAAAATGCATTTAGGCATGAAAAAAGAGAAAAAGTGGAGAATGACAAAAAAAAAATGACACTCCTAATCCGAGGCAAGGCTATAGTAAGGCATAAAAATTGAAAAGTTTCAGAAATTTTTTTTTCGAGATAAGGTTCCAACAAGACCCTAAAAAGTACTCTAAATATGATGTGCATACTTATACTGTGATAAAAATGCAATCAGGCATGAAAAAAGAGAGAAAAATGACACACACCCCAAATCAGAGGTAAGGCTATAGTAAGGCATAAAAAGTGAAAAATTTTTGATTTTTTTTTTTTTTTAAATAAGGCTATTACAAGACCCTAAAAAGTAGTCTAAATATTATGTGCATACTTATACTGGGATGAAAATTCATTTAGGCATGAAAAATGAGAAAAAGTGGAAAATGAGAAAAAAAATGACACCCCATATCCGAGGTAAGGCTATAGTAAGGCATAAAAATTGAAAAAATTTCGAATTTTTTTTTTTTTAAACAGGGCTATTACAAGACCCTAAAAAGTAGTCGAATAATGATGTGCATACTTATACTGTGATAAAAATGCAATCAGGCATGCAAAAAGAGAGAAAAATGACAAACACCTTGAATCAGAGGTAAGGCTATAGTAAGGCATAAATATTGAAAAACTTTGGAATTTTTTTTTTTTTTTTAAATAAGGCTATTACAAGACCCTAAAAAGTAGTCTAAATATTATGTGCATGCTTATACTGGAATGAAAATGCATTTAGGCATAAAAGATGAGAAAAAGTGGAAAATGAGAAAAAAAAAACGACACTTCAAATCCGAGGTAAGGCTATAGTAAGGCATAAAAATTGAAAAAAATTAGATTTTTTTTTTCTGAGATAAGGCTACCAGAAGATCTTAAAAAGTAGTTGAAAAATGATGTGCATACTTATACTTGATGAAAATTTAGAAACTGACACCAACTCAGAAGCAAAGCTTCATAGTGTGGCACACACACTACAATAGTTCTTCCATGAAGATGCCAAGTATTGAACCCTAGACCTCACGCATATTAGGCTTGTGGCTCGACCAGTGAGCTACTTCCACTATTGCTGATCTGCAAGTGACAAACACCATAATTCAGAAGTTAAACATGTAAATGGAAAAACTTTGGATTTTGTTTCCTGAGATAAGGCTATTACAAGACCCTAAAAACTAGTCTAAATATGATGTGCATACTTATACTGGGATGAAAATGCATTTAGGCATGAAAAAAGACAAAAAGTGGATAATGACAAAAAAAAATGACACCCCAAATCCGAGGTAAGGCTATAGTAAGGCATAAATATTGAAAAACTTTGGAATTTTTATTTTTTTAGATAAGGCTATTACAAGACCCTAAAAAGTAGTCTAAATATGATGTGCATGCTTATACTGGGATGAAAATGCATTTAGGCATGATAAATTAGAAAAAAATGACAAACACCCCAAATCCGAGGTAAGGCTATAGTAAGGCAAAAATATTTAAAAATTTTTTTATTTTTTTTTCTGAGATAAGGCGATTATAAGACCCTAAAAAGTAGTCTAAATATGATGTGCATACTTGTACTGTGATAAAAATGCAATCAGGCATGCAAAAAGAGAGAAAAATGACAAACACCCCAAATCCGAGGTAAGGCATAAAAAGTGAAACATTTTTGATTTTGTTTTTTTTTTTAAATTAGGCTACAAGACCCTAAAAAGTAATCTAAATATGATGTGCATACTTATACTGGCATTAAAATGCAGTCCGGCATGAAAGATGAGAAAAAGTGGAAAATGAGAAAAAAAAAAAATGACACTCCAAATCCGAGGTAAGGCATAAAAATAAAAGTGAAAAATTTTTGATTTTTTTTTTTTTCTAAGATAATGGTATTACAAGACCCTAAAAAGTACTCTAAATATTATGTGCATACTTATACTGTGATAAAAATGCAATCAGGCATGCAAAAAGAGAGAAAAATGACAAACACCCCACATCAGAGGTAAGGCTATAGTAAGGCATAAAAATTGAAAAATATTTAAAAAAAATTTTCTGAGATAAGGCTATTACAAGTCCCTAAATGGTAATTTAAAGAAGAATGCATTCTTATACTGTGATAAAAATGCAATCAATGATGAAAAATGAGAAAAAGTGGAAAATGAGAAAAAAAAAATTACACCCCAAATCCAAGGTAAAGCTATAGTAAGGCATAAAAATGTTTTGAGTTTTTTTTTCTGAGACAAGGCTATTACAAGACCCTAAAAAGTAGTCTAAATATGATGTGCATACTTATATTGTGATAAAAAATGCAATCAGGCATGAAAAAGGAGAAAAAGTGGAAAATGAGAAAAAAAATTGACACCCCACATCCGAGGTAAGGCTAAAGTAAGGAAATAAAATTGAAAATAATTTTGATTTTTTTTTTTTTTTTAGATAAGGATATTACAAGACCTTAAAAAGTAGTTTAAATATGATGTTTTTACTTATATTGGGATGAAAATGCAGTTAGGCATGAAAAATGAGAAAAAGTGAAAAATTTGAAAAAAATGACATACACCCAAAATTTGATGTAAGTCAATAGTAAGGCATAAAAAATTTAAAATTTTAGAATTTTTTTTTTCCAAGATAATTATATTACAAGACCCTAAAAAGTACTCTAAATGTGATGTGCATACTTATACTGTGATAAAAATGCAATCAGGCATGCAAAAAGAGAGAAAAATGACAAACACCCCAAATCCGAGCTAAAGCTATAGTAAGGCATGAAAATTGATAAATTAAAAAAAAAAAAAATTCTGGGATAAGGCTATCAGAAGCCCCTAAAAAAATATTCTAAATATGATGTGCATACTTATACTGGGATGAAAATGCAGTTAAGCATGAAAAATGACAAAAAGTGGAAAATGAGAAAAAAATGACAAACACCCCAAATCCAATATAGTAAAAAAAAAACAAAAAATGAAAAAAATTTAGATTTTTTTTTTCTGAGATAAGGCTATTACAAGACCCTAAAAAGTAGTCTAAATATGATGTGCATACTTATACTGGGATGAAAATGCAGTCAGGCATGAAAAATTAGAAAAAAAATGACAAACACCCCAAATCCGAGGCATAAAATTTGAAAAACTTTGGAATTTTTTTTCTGAAAAAGGCCATCACAAGACCGTAAAAATAAGTCTAATTATGATGTGCATACTTTTAATGGGATTAAAATGCAGTTCGACATGAAAAATGAGAAAAAGTGAAAAATTAGAAAAAAATAACTAACACCCCAAATCCGAGGTAAGGCTATAGTAAGGCATAACAATTCAAATATTTTAGAATTTTTTTTCTGAAATACATCTTTTACAAGACCCTAAAAAGTAGTTTAATATGATATGCATACTTATACTGGGATGAAAATGCAGTGAAAATGACAAACACCCAAAAAAACCTATTTACCTTGGATACGTTTTTTACTCTGAGTAATAGAAAATCTTGCTGTTGACTGACCAATTTTGGGGGGTTTCCATTAAAAACATATAGCTTTTTATTTTAACAAAAATAAATGATACCTTGAAATCACTGTTCAGTTTTGTAGCCGCCACCAAGCTATTTTAGCTAACTTAACATCTACGGAATGTTTGTATGTGTTCAATCTGTTCACATCCCAGGCATGTGTTATGTTAAATTATTTAATGAACATATAAGCCAAAACAAGAAATTTAAAAAAAAAAGCATGTAGGCTAATCTATCACTTTATTCTCACAGTTATGCATGTAGAAATGAGTTGACACATCACATAATAATTCCTGAGCTTCAGAACATGTTTTAGGTTTATCTTAGTTGAGTAAGATACTTAATAAATAATAAAAACATAATAACTTCCCAAGTACCCTCTGTGGAAATTAAAAGGATTTTTCCATAATGCAAGTCGATAATCAAGCACTTTTTGCATTATCCACTAGAGGGCCCTTGCTGTCCAATTAGTCGAATAAATTCGACCAGTCTTAATGATTTGCAGAAATTGGCAATACTACTGTCATTTTTTTAAATATATTGATAGGAAATAATATGTCTCATTTAAAAACACAATGTAACCTTAGACATCTGTATATTACAGTTGCAAATCTGTATATTACACATTTATAACCTTTATTACAATCATCAGTGTGCATTTATAGATAAAAACAACAACATAGTTTTCGATCTCTGGTTTAGAATTCACAGCAGAAAATGTGAAAACAGTCATAGACAGGGAAATTCATGTCTTTAGATTTAGTTTTTCATAATTGAATCACATCTTCTTGTTCTTCAGCCTGCTAGCTCTCAGGGCAGGCAGAATATCGTCCATTTTGTTCGGTAAAAGGCAATCCACTCTTTTTCCCAGGGTTCACTGTTTGTATGTTGAGTGTGAACTCTGACTCTGGAGTTGCTACTGTTGGCCCGAATAACATGGATGTCAGCAAAGCACGGTGTCAGTTCTTTCAAACTTCCTCTTTGACAAACAGAGCGATGCTGACAGACAAACATGGCTGTATTGAAATTTGTTATGTAAAATTCAGGATTTTTTTAATACAAATATTTTTGGTCTATCTTGAATAACCCTTTTGACAACCTCAGTAAGAGCACAACATCGTTGTTAACAGTGTGCAAACTACTTTAAAAATCAAGAATCAACAAGAATACTTTAAACCGTCTGATGCTGCATATGCATTGTCATGGTTACAAAACAGCTATACACCAACGAACTAATGTACACAGTCATCTCCTTTATTGTAAAAATCAATAAATTAGAACAATAAATAGTCTTTTATTTGACAAAAGCAGCAGAAGTATCAAAACGTTATAACAAAGAATCCATAGGTAGTTTACTTGGCTAAGAACGTGCAACGGTTCCTACCCCATGTTGTCCTATCCCTCTGTCTGTCACACAACCCCCGAGGCTTTGAGTTTTCCAAGCCTGAGTGTCGGCGGACATATTTCTCAATCCACAACACTTTGCTATCAGTTACAGCCCTTGGGAGTGGAATAGAGGCATGTGAAGTGGGGAAACAGGACTGGAAAAGATAATCAAACCAGTTGGACCCCTGCACAGTGCAGACATATCAGAGGGCTGCAGAGGTGGGCCCCGAGAGTTCATGTCTTGTAAGGTTGCCTCAGGGAGGTCATTTCACTGCGCCAAGGCACATGAAGTGCTGATTAGTGTTTGCAGCGAGCGGAGAGGCCAGCGATAAGTAGAGGAAGACAAATGTCAGGGAAAAGTATAGGGAGGGGAAAACTGGCCCACTAGTTCCCACCAGACTGCACATAGTGTAAGAAATGCTTTGTTCAATGATAAAGTTTTGCACCTTTTCAGGCTTGTTGGTAAGAGGACATACCCAGCAAACTCTAACCTCTGACAGATGCTCATCAAAATTATTGATGTTAATGTTAAACATGAATTTTTGACTCTTGACATTATACGTCCAACAAGTAATCATGGAAATCAACAGTCTTCCCACTATTTTGTTGGCTATCTTCCGCTTTATTTGTAAGACTTTGAAAGAGTTGAACTCTCTTAAATAATGGACTATCTACAGCCACACTCAGCCACCACCATGCCCTCAAACTTGTACTTATAAGTGACCACGTCCGTGTCGTCCAGATACAGGAGGGAGATCGGGTCCAGTTTGGTTGGCACACAACACGCTCGCGCCGCTTTCTGTGGACTGTTGATGTTGACCAAAGTCTGGACGATGGCATGCTTTGTGGGTGTGACGTGTTTTGTCAATGGAAAAGAGCAAATCCCACGGCATTCAAAGGCATCATAACCAGTAGGTGCCAGTATCCAACTATCCCACCCAATGTCTTTGAACTCCACGTACAACGACTGCTTTGTGCAATGATTTCCCTTAGCGTTGCGTCGAATACGGGACGCTGTGTCGTAGATCAGATTGGATCGCATTTGCATGAGGTCCTCTTCATCTGGCTCACCTTCTTCTTCATTTTCTTCATTCCAGTTCTCAATCAGGCCTGTGCCTAAGTCAGTCAGTGGAACCATGTTTGAGGTTTCATGGTTGATCATCTCATTTAGTTCTTGTTTGTCATCCCTGTGGTCACTGCTCTGATCATTTGAGAAAACAATCAGCAGGGGTTTGTGTTTTTCCCCTGAGCTGTTATCAATCACCATGTCGCCTTCAGGTTGACTCTTTTCCGTGTCTATGTTCACATCATGGATGTCATTATCCTTAGCAATGCTGGCAATGTGCACCTCCAAACGGTGCGTTGTCCCACGGTCAGATTTGCACCAGTGCTGGACGGCAGCAGTGAGATTAAAAGCTTCCCAGCTGTTATCTGTGCCGTAAACGTGGCGCGAAGCCAGTTCCACCATTTCCACTCCTTCTCCCCCCATCCTGAATACATCTCCTCTTAACTCATTCACATCCGTCATGTTGTTGTCCAAATCCTTAGATTCCAGCTCATAGATGGTGACTTTTCGATCGACACCGGCGTAAAGATGACGGTCGGTCTGGACCAGGGTGTAGAGGCGAAGCTCAGCCGCTGTGATACGTTCATGATGGGGAACTGAAACGTTAAAGAGGAGAGGATGGTGTCTGACTCCACCAATACCCACAATGCCGGGAGAGGGATCTGAGGAGGGATAAGAATTGATTAAATTTAGTCTAATGTCAGTTTTGCAAGTATTTAGTATCATATTGCTACGCTATACAATGTACCCTACATTATCACATGTAAGAGACAACCAAACTTGCTTATTTTATTTGTGTACATGATGTACTATGTGAGAAAGAAAGTGATGGAAGCAACAAACAGAGAAGTTGTTAGCTTTTCAGTTGAGAAACACACCTTAAAATAGTTTCCATTAATATTAAAAATAACAAAATGGCAGCTTATGAACCCTTTAACAATGATCCGTACCTTCATTTTTGAAGCTGCGGATGATGTTGGCTGTGGGCATGGCGTTGCGGTCATTAGCAAAGCGGTTGTAAAGCTCCATCATGTACTCAGGGGGCTCCTCTCGTGTAACTCCTGCAGGCAATGCTGGGGGACCCACACCTGACAGGTTGAAGGTGCGCAGAAACTGTTCCTTTATGTTCTCCAGCAGACTTTGCCCATCTTGTTCCAGCACTGAGGGATCCACTACCCCTCCATCCCCATCTACAACTCCTTGTGCTGGACGTAGTCTCTGGTGCCTGCTAGAAATAGGGCTGCTACCTCCACGGAGAGGCCAGAGCAGCAAGAGGATGGATAACAGTAAGAAGGAAGTCTTGGAGCAACAAACGGTCCCTAATTGAGAGGTCCAAGTGCTCGCCATGAGAGTCACGATCATCAGTGGTCCAGTCCTACGCCCTCTGAGTTTCTTTTTGAATTAGCTCATGAAGCAATTAAAAAATATATCCTATTCTTAGATTTCCTTGTTCCAAAGGTTGATTGGAGTCATCTCACCCTAACTGGGGAAAGTTCTAGTTTCTTGGCTGTATCAGCAACCTTTGCAATGAGTGACGTGAGGTTCTCTGCAGGCACAAGGACTCCGAGTACTTTCCTCCAGATCTCACTGCATTTATTCTCAGGAACACCTTTTGATGTCCTTAACAACAGGGCCGTAGTTCCGGTGACAGGGTAGCCAAAGCTTGTCTTTGTGTGTCCGACTCATCTCTGATGTGTCCTTTGTCCTGTATAAATCTGTCTGTGCTCTGCTCTCTTTTTCCAGCTCTTTCTTTCTGCCTCTTATCTATGATATGGGCTCTGCAGTGCTCAGTGCTTGGGGTCTCTTTGCCTGGTGTGTGTGCGTGTTGTGTGTGTGTGTTGTGCGTGCCTTCCCTTCAACTCTGAAAGATGCACATGAGTGGGTTATCTCACAACTTCCTTAATGAGGATTTTGTAAACACTGTCCTGTATGCTCTTCCTTGTGGAAGAGCCATTTGTTTGGGTGGGTGCTTCAAACGTGATATTCCTGATTTGTTTATTTGCTTTGTAAATGGTGGAGCTCTGCAAGTTTTCTGTCTAGGCTTTATTGACCATTTCTTTTTTTCAACGGGTGGCATCTATCAAACAACAGTTGTCCACATGAAATCGAAATGCAATGAGGTGTGAGTGCTTAATGTTTAAACACGAGAAGAACTCAGTCCGCTCTCTTTACAAACAAATAGCAATAGATAACCATTACCTTGGTGGATTATTATCACAATTCATTTTCTTTAGGGAGCATTTTGTAGTTAAAATGGGACAGTATTTCATAAAATGTTACTTCAATCTTTTAGAGAATCAGTTCAAAAATGAACACAGGCAATTCAGAGATTGTAAATAACCTACAGTGTATGTTTTTGAAAGGTTAGGAAGAAACCAGAGTACCTGGAAGAAACTCACATAAGCAGAACATGCAAACAGAGAAAGGACATACAGTAAGTGTCCACCCCTGGGACTGGGAAGTAAAGTAATTCATTATATTTCTACACCCAACCGTTACTGAGTAAATTATTAATTTTTGTTTTGAAAAGATCAAAGGACATTGTGAAACAACAAAAAATGAAATGACCAGACAATTAACTGCATCATATCATAGCTGACCAACCAGATTTAACATAATGCACCGCGCCATAACGGCATTGAATGTAGCTATACTTAGAGCCTTAGAATGTTTTATTTTGAATTAAATTCATCGGTGTCATTTCATTCAAAAGAGAATTGTACATTTTGACAAACCTATTATTTTATACAGATGCCTTTGTGTAAAATAAATTAAGTTCCAATTGTGCAAGATTTGGTCTTTTCCTTTTTGAGCTTATACATGAGATGTTTACTGTATGCAAGGGAACCGTGGCAAGATTTATTACCAAAAATAAACGTAGGGGTTGAAAGTAACCAGTAACTTTTTCTTTGAGTACTATTTAATTGTAAAACTTTTTACTTGTACTTGAGTATTTTATTTATGACTTACTTGTACTTGAGTATAATTTCAATCATGTAACAGTACTTCTACTTGAGGAGGTTATATAAGTACTCTTTACACCACTGCTCCATAGGTATTATTTCCGCAGCTCTGATGACACTTACAGTTTGACACAAACCGCTCAACAGATCTAAATTAAAACCAAATTAATCACCTAAACCCTCATCACGGCATTGCACAAGTGTCCCTCATTCCTGAGCTTCTTTGTATGACCTACAGATACACTCCCGATTGTGGTGCGTCACACAGATGGGAAGGAATGAGCTCTTCCTGCCTCTGCCACTCATCTGCCAGGGTGACATTTGACAGACGTGCATGTTATCAGTAGCTTTGTTAAACTGTTGCTGCAACAGACTACCAGGTCTTCCTGATGGGCTTAGGGGGGTGATAGTGGCCATGTCCGTTTGCATACACAGGAGTCTGGCCTCTCTGTATGGTATTTATTACTGGCCTCAGAGTGGAACAAACATGGAATTATGGAATATTTGTTTGTTTTTATACACTTCCTTGTTTTTTCATCCTGACCATAAAACTAAAGTGAGATATAAAGTGTATTTAGAAAAGCAGTGCAAGTAAAATGATCCTGTTACTGTAATCATTGCAGCAGTGAGTCATTTTATTTCTGAATAGCAGGTCAGATGTATTTTCCAGCAGCCAAAAATCAAAGTCAATTCCCACTTGGATTCTTGTCTTTGTGACTAAATGTAAATTCTAATGACATAAGTCTGTTGATACGGGTGATTAGAGGATAACTGCAGTGGTGCACACAGCTGTGGAGTTAAGGTCGGTTTAAATAATGAGAGCATTTCCAAATAAGTTTACCTAAAGTGAGTGCCTCTCAGCTCTCTGTTTCTGATTAAACCATGAAATTTGACCAAACATGACAAATTTAACAATATTACACAATTTGAATTGCTATCATATGCAACATTCAAGCCAACCAGTGGTGTAACTTTGATTCCTCTATCAGGATAGGTTCTGCAACCCTTTGTGTTTATTCATTTAAATACCACATTTATGCATCAATGCAGGTATTAAGATATGTTTTTGTTTTAAATATCTTCTGTATCCTCAGCAATGCTTACATGTATCCTCATGGTTATGCGTACCCTCAGTTGAGAGCTGCTGCCCTGTAGCTGAATGGCTGACTGCACACAGCGTATATAGCACTCCTTTTTCTCTTTGTTTTTTTAGAAGATAAAGAGTGGTTATCCAAATTATGCATACCAATGTGATGACATTGACTTATCTGTCAGAAAGTGCAGCAGAAGTGCAAACATTTTAAAAAACACTTTTAAAAATCCTATCCCCCCCTTTCATACTCTCTCCATTACCATGGCGTAGATATTAACTAATAAAGGCAAGAGTTTTTTGTTTTGTTTTTTAAAAAGAAATATTTTTACTTTTAGTACTTTTTCATAGTCGTTTAAAACATTTCGTAAGGTTATGTCGGCGTCACCATATTTCCGTTTTGTGTCAATAGCTGTTTGGAAACTACCTATTGAGGTGACATCATATGCTGCAACAAAAAAACTTGTATTGAGCAAAAACATTGAAATCGTATGCATTCACCTTCTATAGAAAGCAAGCTAGAACGTGGACAGGACCACAGTGTATCATGGTTTAATGTTTTCTCACTGAAAACACATGCACTGACTCTAATGGTGAGTCACAGCTTTTGTATTGTTAATTATTAACTAAGAACATTCAGCTGTCCTCTGGTCACATGGTTTCAGCTGTGATTTCACTTGAACTCAAGGTGAGTTTTCAGCCATTAAAAGACTGCAGATTCCCAATGGAAGGACCAAGAACTTATCAATACATGCACTTCATTCAAGGGTTCATCTACTAAATGGAGACAACCCCCATAGCAAATGATAGTCTTTGCAATCAGCAGCTCATGTGTAAATGCCAGTGCTGTGCTCATAACTCAGTACACAACTGCTACAGTGTAGGTCATCTAAGAAAGAGGATGTTTCGGCTTCGTACGTAACAGTGGAATGTCTCTCTGCAGCTCCTGGATGCGTTTTTGAGCTTCGTCTCTGGTGCGCTCTGCATTTTTAAGACAGATCTCCAGCGCAGCCACACGACGGCGCTCGGCCTCCAGGGCAGACTGGAGCTCTGCCACGGTGACCCTCAGCTCCTTGTTTTCCTTTTGCAGACTGCAGGACACAGAAGGGTCAGAGGAACACATGAAGAACCAAGGTTTGAACTTTAGATGTGCACCAATAGATAGATAGAAACATGACGTTCCTCTGAAATTGACAGAAGTGTAAGTAAGGATATTGTTTTATGATTCAGAGTGTGCATCGGGGTTGGGGTCAATTATAATTGTCATTGCGTAACTTGTAATTAATTACAATTATGACATAATTCTAATTGTAATTGTAAAAACATGTTGCTGTTGTAATTGTAATTGAGTTCAGTAATTGGCATGGAAATTCTAGGAAAAACTGTCAATTAAAATTTAAACTCAAACCTGGTGAATTATGTTCCAGTTCTACGGCTTACACATACACAGTCAATAACTAATAAAATATGTATCAGATCAACTTTTTCAACTACCTGTCACTTCCTGTCATAATTTTACCATTTAAATAATTTAAATCTAGGGGTAAACTGACAGAGTACCAATAAGTTCATTGATTAGGAAGCCTAACAAAGTAACCAAGAGATGCGAAACAAATCAGATGATAGATAATATTTTTTATTGAATTTTACAGCTGATTTAAGACATGGGTCAAACCGAGCCGTTATCATAAGAGATTCTAACAGACAGCTAACGCAAGAGGAAGGTTACATTGTTTGGGCTAATTTATTAAGGCTCAGTAATTGTGATTAATTGAATTTGAACTTAAGTAATTGAGAACGTAATTGTAATTGACTTTGAAGGGAAAAATAATATCTTTGAATTTTAATTGGAAAAATGTTGTTCATCGTAATCATAATTAAGTTGTAATTGAACATAATTGAAGACGTAATTGTCATTTTTAAATGTATTTGACCCCAACCCTGATTCAGAGTGTGCATAATGGGAAGGTTTGGGAAATAAACCCACCTATCTGTGAGCTGCTGCTCGTGGTTCTTGTGCTCTGTCTTGTCGTTGACCTCCCGACAGACCAAGTTCACTGTCAGGTTGTCTAAACTCTTCTGAGGAGTCAAAGGTGATGAAGGAGTTGGGGAACCATCTGTGAGAGGTAAACACATTTTGTCCCCTCCCACTTTCACCTCTTCCTCCTCTTTGCTGGGCTGACTCCCAGTGAAAAGTGACCCCGAACTCCTCATTTCAAGAAGTTTAAAAATGTCCTCGGAGAAAGTCCCGCTCTTTTCTTCTGTGCTCTCTTGGATGCGGCTCCATCTGTTCAGGGCTTCAGCTTTCGCTGCCACCCCGGTGAGGGGGCAGCTAAAGGTGGGCAGAGTCTGAGTGCGTTGACGAAGACCTCCAGAACAGTTTGAAGGTGAAGGTTCCCCAAGGAGGAGTTGGTGGCTACAGTCACCTCCATTTGGGCCTAGGCTGTCAGTGTCTTCCTCTTCTTCTGGGGACTCCGATAGAGATGCATCACCCATCTGAGGAAAAACATAGAGCTGCTCTGATCAACTTTTTTCTTTCAAACCAAAATAAATAAAAAAAAATATACTGAAAATCAAACAACAAGGAAGCATTGGAGCACTTTTTATTATCATTCAATTTATGATATAAATATGATCTTTTTGCCTTCCTCAAAAAGAAGTTATTAACCTTTTTAATTTAGATATTTTTTCTGTTGTATTCTCTTTGAAGAATGAACACATTTAACCCTCTCCATTGTAAAAAAAAAAAAAAAAAAAAAAATCAACAAAATTGGTAAAAACAACAAAAAACTGTTGGGTTTTTGCTTGAAGTTTTTTACATAATGGCCGGCATTATGCTGTCATTATTATAATATGACACCTGTCATTACCATGAATAAGGTGTCATGAAGGCTGTCATCAACCCTAACCCCTAACCCCACTAGATCCCTTTACCTAACCCAAAAAAATGCCAACATAGCTCCAAAGACGTCATAATTTAGCGATTTATACTTAATGACAGCCTTCATGACATTTTATTCATGCTAATGACAGCATAAAAACCCTTTACTGATAAAGTTTAAAATTGTGATTCGTCTTTTTTAAAACTATTGAAAAAAACATAAAATGTGCGTTCACATCTATGACGTCAGGCGCCACCCGAGGGGTGTGCCCCCCAGTTTGGGAACCACTAACTTAGAAGACAAATCAAAGTTAAGAAAAAAAAAAAAGGAGGAGAGGAAAGCTTTCAGCAGATTTCTTTCACTCAAACAAGCAAAACCGATAATTATTTCCATTTTTTAATCAAAATTAGTAAGAAAAAATGTTACTATGAACACAAAAATCAAATTGTTAAAGAGATGCAAATCATATACGGTCTCATTCTGACCGCAGTGCCTGATAGTAGTAAGTTTAGCACAGCTGTTAGTCATCTTCACATTGTCTGTTTCTCATTTAAACTTTATGTAGACTCGTTTCATTGTTTGTTAATGTTACATAACGAGTCCATGCAGACGTGTTTTTGGAGTCAGGTTTCAGAGCAGATGTTGTGTGTCTGTCAGCATGTTTCTACCTCTGCAGACTCCCAGCCCACAAAGCTTCGGGGCGTGTTCTTCTGGCTGTCGGCCTTTGTCGGCTTGGACGGAGGAAACGCTTCTTTGCAGGGAGGGAAAAGAGTTTCGTGTTGTCTGATCATCACCGTCATCAGTTTTTGGATTTGAGGAGTGGCTGAAACATGGACCATGCATCAGTGTCACGTCACAGGTTTGGAATGGCTTGTGTAATTTATCTGATAGACATGTCTCTATAGAATAGATTTGTCACACAACATTTTGATTGTTTTAAGGATCATTCTCATCTAGTTTTGACAAAAAAAAAAAAGTGTCATCACATCATCGTTAGATTGAAGTGTGTTGAAGCATGGAGACGTGTCAAACATGCAGGACAGGGACTCTCCATGACCAGCTTTAAGCACCACAGATATAAGGTTTAAATCTTATAATAGCCAAGATAACACAGTTATGAGTGCAAATTAAGACATAACTCTGACTTCTTACCCTCCATCACAGTGATAGGATCTTCAATCTGCGGTTTGAGCAGGTTTATCCCCATCACAGTTGCCAGATTCTCCACATTCATCTTGTTCACTTGGGCGTGCTGTTGCACCTCAAACAGAAACCTGGAAAAGTGTATAAAAACATTTTCAGTCGACAATCTTTCTATGTCTTAAGAATTGCTTTCTGAAAGGAAAAATGTCCTGCAGATTGACTGACATTAAAAAAAATAATTAAAAAAAACAAGCAAGGGTCACACACTCATTAACATTAAGACACAAGCAACAAACGACAACAAAAATCTGAAACTAGTGACAAATATAAACTTTTACTGGAATATTCTCTAATGCTTTGCATGTGACACATCTTAAACTCACCGACAGACATAACCGAGGAGATTATAGTTGATCCGGGGAAGAAGTGAGATTTGTTTTTCCAATTTTTTCCATCCCTGTGGAAACAAGTACAATAGATTTAAAGTCATGTTCACGCAAAGCAAGCAAAAGTATTATGAAAACCCATTCAAATCATTAAGTTTTCAGGTCTCCAAACTGTTTCCTTGGACCTTCAGAGGGAACTGATGAAGTCAAACAGAAGTGTTAATACAAGTTAATGATTCCCTCTTTGGAAATAGTCCCCTCCTGTGGGTATACGAAGCAGGGTCCGAAAAGATTTGAATGAATGAGTTTGGTAAAGAGAATCATTAGGTCCCAAGATTTACATGATTGCACATCATTGGATTCATTTTTAAAGGTGTCGGGTTGACTATAAAGGGTATAACAGCTTGTTTTTTTAAGAAATTTGGACCTGACTCAACTAAACCTCTTGTAGAATAGTCAAAGATGTCCATAATGACCATTTTTGAACCTCAAGGAGTGACTTCCGACAGAAACTATGTTTAAGTAATGCTATCTGTATTTGAAAACCTTTATTTCTTGGATAAATTGCATTGTGGCTAGATGTGGTGAAGTTGGGACATGCATATAGTTCTCTGAACACCAATTCCATATGTCAACAATCATCAGAACACTTTTGTGGAAGATTCCATATGATGCACTCAAAGTGTTACCACGTTTGGCATAGTTGATGGTCATTGGTCATTGAGACCTCAAAGGCAGGAAGTGAAGTCCAGTACGTGTACCTCTTTGCTGCTGGAGTCCAACAGGGTTGTGCAGTCCAGAAAGTCCTGGTACTGAGTCCATGGGACCACTGGTTCAGGCAGCTCCCTCAGGTACAGTTTGAGCAAGGACGCCACCGTGTGGACATCAGTGTCACTACAGGAGAAAATGCACATTGTTTACTGCACCTAGAAATCAAACTAGTGCGTACCTCTGTAGAAGAAACTATTACATAGATAAATACTTTTAAAATTAAAACACAGATTGATTAATGAATATAAACCATGAGATGAAGTAAAAATCTACATCTGTATCCATTTACACTTTTTTTATATTACAATATCAAAAAAAAATATTTACAAATAAGAATAATAAGTCATGTGTTTTGAAATACTTCCTAATATCAGGGTGTCAAACACATGCTCCAGTTATTTAGCGTAGATGTTAAATTGATGAAAAAAACTGCATACATTACTCTTAACATATTTGTATATCCAATTGTAAAAATCCACTTTATTAATTTGGCTGGTTCTACTCATAAAGTTTAATCATTTTCAATGAGTATACAGTATACTCAACTCATTGAAAACGATTAAACTGATAGTGTGTGTGTGTGTGTGTGTGTGTGTGTGTGTGTGTGTGTGTGTGTGTGTGTGTGTGTGTGTGTGTGTGTGTGTGTGTGTGTGTGTGTGTGTGTGTGTGTTTGGAGGCACCCAATCTGTGCCTGCCGGAACAGGATGTGGTATCATCATCAGCAAACACTAGAGTCTCACCACCTCTCATCCTTTTCTCAGAAAAACAAAGCTGAGGCTGAGGTTATGAAAGGAAGGCTGATTGTCTCCTTATATGGCAGCAGCACTTTGTGACACACAGGTGAGCTCAGCACCTGGGGAAGGACGGTCTCTCTCCAGCATCAAAGGCATCTCTGAACTGTTTGACTGCGTTGTCCTGCCCAGGCAGGCGGAAGATGCCCTCCTCATCTAGGCCTCGCTCTTTGATGAACTCCACACACTTCTGCACCAGGATGGGCACCACGGGGGGCCCGAAGCGTTTCTCCTGTGTCACAATGTCCAGGAGGCTCTTCCCAAACACTGCAGGGATCCAGAGAGTTGAATTATGTCATTCTAGTGACTTTTCTTTGCACTTATATCCAATGTAGAGATAATATCTCAGAGGAACTGCATTGAAATAAAGGTAAGTCAGTAAATCACATGTAGAACTTTTCACAGTTGCAGTAAAACCAGAGATATGTAACGATCTTATATTTTTAAAAAATGAACTCAAAATATTTTTGGCAGTGGCTATCTGTACGATTGCCGTATCAATTTACTGACATTCTATCCGTACGCATGAGCCCCTATTTGGCCAGTTTAGGTCACGCGACTAAGACTAAACCTTACCCTAAACCTAACCCTAAACCTAACCCTAACGCTAACCCTAACCCTAAAAATTGTTGCGATACTGGGTTATAGCCTAACCCTAACTCTAAAACTAACCCTAACCCTGAATCTAATCCTAATCCTAAACCTAACCCTAACCTGCTACGTACGTGCACTTCTGGAACCGTACCAATAGCACCGAGGGTTGTACGTACGGTAACCGTACAAATAAACAGTTTCAATATTTTTTAGCCCGCCAAAATATCTCATTGTGAAACAGGAACAAAAAAGCGATAACCTAGAACACTCAGAGGACCCTATTTTGAGTGTGCAGCGCAGCCACATGGCACACCTAGGGGCCGAATTGTGTAAGGGTCATTCCATGTCATTTCAACACATTTTCTAAGGCTATCACAAAACCCTTAAAACTAGTGCAAATGTGATGACCACATTGCGGTTAAAATGCAGTAAAGCATGAAAAATTAAAAAGGAATGTGAAAAACACACAAAATCATGAAAGTTTAAAAACTTTGGATTGTTTTTTCCGAAGATAAGGCTATCATAAGACCATAAAAAAATATGGTTAGCACTCTTAAACTAGAGTAAAAATGCCTTAAGGCATGAAAAATGAGGAAAATGTGAAAAACGCACAAAATCAGTGATGAGGCTATATAGTAAGGCATGAGATAAGGCTATCATTAGACCCAAAAACTACTTTAAATATGATGAGCACACTTAAACTGGGGTTAACAAGCATTAAGGCATGAAAAAAATGTAAAAAATTATTCATTTGGCACACTAAACGTTTTTAATTTGATCGGATAAATACTTTTTGAGATATGGCCAATTTAATGAGGGTCATTGTTTTTCTTCAATATTCAGCTTCCAATATCTCATGAACTACACCACATCGGAAACTGAAATTTGGTATTGTAATAATGTCCTACACACTCTCTCATAATATATAAAAACATCTGCTATGCATCATTTCTGCTGGACATGCCAGCCCATGAAAAGGGCTCAAACATGTTTGGGCCTTCAGTAAGCAACTTTGCATATGCCTCAGCTCCCTGCAATTTTATCAGCTTTGAGCTACGTATATATAGTGTTGAAATTACTAATGATTAGTCACATATATGCATTAGACCTTGTGGGATAGTCACTTGAAATCCAAAAAAATACTTTTTTTAAAAAATGATTTTCATTGGCCATAACTGCAAGTGGGAATATAAGAAAAAAAGCTGATCTCTGTGTTAATTTACAGAGTAAAGATGACTCTTTCTTGGGATATAAAACTAATTTTTTTTATTCAACTTCTTCATTTTTATTTTGGACCCCAACTATGGTGTTATTTCACCATACTCGCAAATATTGAAAATTGTTTACATGAGGCCTTGCAATTCGGACCTGATCTGGATGAAACTCTGTGTGGTAATAGAAGAACCAAACTAAACTTTCATACAGATCGGTCAATCACTGTATGAATCAAGATGTGAATTTCTGTAATTTTGCCACTAATAAGAGATAAAGATTTATGATTTTTGAACCTTTTTTTTTTTTTTTTTTTTGACAAAAAGAAATTGTTCATTTACATGTGACAACAGCAAAAACTACTCAATGGTTTAGTTTAGTTTAAGGCTTGAAACTATTTGGTTTTACCAAACCTCCACTTGTTGGTGCTCCAATGACTCTACGCAGCGTGCGAACCCATTCCTCAAGGTCACTGTGGGAGTTCGCCATTAACACATAAGGACATCGCTCTCTCTCCCCAGTGGAACCTAAAGAAGAATTTTTTTAACAAACATATGAAATTATAAATCTACAGGAAAAGATTTAGGAAGTCAGTTCAATCTTATTATTATTTTGTTTGTTAAACATTTAGGAAACAATAAAAACTAGGAAAATTCAAAGAAGTTATTAACAAGCGGAACAATTAGGAAGTTAAAACGTGTCATGTAAGGTATTTTCTAAAAGTAAAGATGTATTGCTTACGTGGTACAATCTCAAACAAATATTTTCCAGGATCATCAGGATTGGGGAGAAGTTCATGGACTTTACTGAAGCGCAGCTGGATGACGCCCTGCAAATAAATGAAACTCTACATTATAATTCATGTGGGCACATTAATATCTGATCCTTACAGTTTGTTAACTTAAAAGGTATTAATTCCCCTATGCACTCTCAACATAACAAAGGGAACCTTACATGGTAATTAAGTATTGGGTAAATCAGAATTTGTATTTCAAAACTTTTTGGAGAAAAAGCATCTGACCACACTTTTTTCAGAGTTTGTGTTGGGCCTCCTGTCTCTCGCTTGCAGCTTTGTGGGAACAGTTTGGGGAATTGTCTCTGTTATTCCACCATGACTGTACCTCAGTGCACAAAGCCAGGGCACCTTTGGGATGGACTTTCCACGTCAATATAGTGCCTGACCTCTGAAATGCTCTTCAAAATAAATTGGCAACAAATCCCACAAAAACCCTTCAACATCTTATAGAAATCCTAAAGAAAGAGTGGAAGCTGTTAAAGCTGCTCCATATTGAAGTTGACAGGTTTGAAATGGTACATGTCATTCTTCTAAATACTTTTCTTCAAAAGGGATATTTATATCCTTTGAAGGTATAATTAGTGCAAGGTCCAATATTTCCAAAATCACAACCGTTTCTTGCTACATGCTGACTATGTGGCCCTGCATGGTCCTGATGAACCACCAATGATCATCTGAGAAAATAAAACACTTTCTCTCTAATATCTCTAAATAATGTGTTTCTAACCTGTACAGTGGTTTCCTTGTCATCTTTGTGGTAAGTCAGTGTACTTCCCCTTAGCACAAAGTAACGCTGCTGCCAGTTCTTGACCAGAGACCTCTGTTGTCTCTTCAGCCAGCCGGCCTTCAGCGGCTTCTCTGTGGACGTGGGGGAGTGTGGCGAGCCCGGAGCGTTTCCTCCTTCTACAGGCATCACACTCTTGGATCTTGCTGTTAAAGAAAGAAGTGTTGCGATGAGATTCCACATCAGTCAGAAAGACAAACAGGAGTCAAAAACATCAATGTACATGTTTTTGAAGATGAATTCATTCTTTAATGTCCTGGTTGGGGAATAATTGTGTAGCCTGCGGTAACAACAACAAATGATATCAATAGAAGATGATACACACATGCATCATGTAGAGATTTGTTTATGACGGGAATAATCTATGGTTTATTTTGTTAATCCTTCACTGAAGTTGAGTGAATCTTCATCAATATTGCCAATAAACTTCATGAGAAAGGAAGCAGTCTTCCTTTACACTTTCACAATACTTTTTATTCTGCTGAAACTCCTAACAGGTAAGGTAAGATTTGATTTATATATTGAGCTTTCTGTTTTGGCAATATAGAAAATTTAAATATCGACTATAATTGTATATTTTTATTTTGTAGCTTTTTTTTTTTTTTTTTTTACTACTTGTCAGAACAGCATGAAAAGCACAGTTAGATTATTGAGTGAGTTCTAAACTAGACCTTCCCCTAAACAAGCTACACTACAAAACTCACTCACACGTGCTGTCTCTATTAGGACAAAAAGCAACAAGTGCAGCTGATTCCATCAGCAAGTTTAACCCAGATCTGTCGTTCTGAAAAGATTTTATCGAGTTAAAAATATAGAGATTTATTGTGTATATCGCCATTTTGAGGAAAGAATATCGAGATATGAATTTTGGTCCAAATCGCCCACCTTACTGCTGGAACAGCTACTTTTCCGTTACCCTTTGCTGGGAAGTTTCCAGTTGATGACTTGTAAGAAAACTGACCTTTACAAAATAGAATTGAGAAGTGGTTTGCAGCATTTAGCACACGTGTTTGAACTTCACTTGTAACAACTTTGACACAGTTTTGTTATCCTCAGACTGCCTCTCATTATAAAAGTGCCCTGAACGGCATGATGAGGATTGAGATGAAAGAGAAGGCAGAGGTGTACGTGGGTCAGAGACCGATCTAGGACACAGAGGATGTGAGCTACGCAGAGGGTGGTGGCACTGCAAAGATAGCTGCATTTAGGTTGAGCCCACTTCTCAGTTCTTCTTAGGTTTACTGCGTCCTGTCAGCAGAGATGATAGAGGAGGGGAGAAGAAGAAGGGCCACAGTGGAGTAAACAGGAAGTCGATGCATCGATGCTACGGCCCCAGAGCACAGTGAAGGCCTCCACCTACAAGTGTTCTTTGGTCTCATTCTGATAGCGCTATGATCCTCCTTTCTTTGATTGTTTGAGGGACCCTGAGCCCACACACAGAGGCTGATGTCACACCGCACTCAGAACAAGCAAATACACACTTTATAATGAGCTAATGTAACAACAATCACCATCATGGAATACATCAAAACAAAGCATGTGCACTTAGCCACTGAACTGTGGGAAACCACAAACCCTTCATGTCACAGTTGCATTTTTTTATTCACAGGGACAATGAATGAACCCTCAGGACATTTTAGAGAACACAGAGTACATAACTTTTACGTTCACCTTTTATACTTTAATTGTTAGTGTTTAGTAGTTATGTGATTTTACTGTATACCTTCTCACATCATAATAATGTGAATCCTTTTTCTACTGATTTTTAAAATAAAATGCTAATTTTTGTCTAACTCTAACAACTAGACTGATGATCTGTGATGGTCTCCTCTATCGCAGTGTTTCTCAAATGGGGGTACGTGATGGCACTACAGGGGGTACTTGAGAGAGAGAGAGAGAGAGAGAGAGAAAGAAAATTGAGAAATAAAAGCATTAAAAATAGGGGACTGATCATGTTTATAAAAATTATAATCATAATAATGATGATGGAAATATTGATTAGAACATGAACCTAAAATACAAGGGTCAGTCCTGGTCCCACATCAGGTATGAGATGACCAGAAAGGATTAAAAAAAAAAAAACACTATAAAAATAATTGTATTCGGGAGGCACTAAATACTGTTTCATTCCACTTATTTCCAAAATGAGATTCTTTAAAATGTGTGTTGTCACTCATTTGTTCCATCATTATGCTCTGTAATTGTTTTTTCATAATATTCTGAGCAAAATGTTGTGGTCGGAGAAAAGGGGGTACTTGGATTCAGAATGAAAAGAAAGGGGTACTCGCGCCAAAAATGTTTGAGAAGCACTGATCTATCGAGTCGTGCACTCACCCACACACAGATTGTTTCGGTAATGGCAGATTTTTGTGAGTCAAAATAAGAACCTTGGCATCAACTTCAAGAAAAGTTTCTCTGCATCTGAAGGGTTTAATCATGACGAGTTCATCAGCATTGAGGAAGTGTCTCTGCTGATAGTCTGCGGGCATGCAGACTTCGTAATGAGTGTGTGGAAACTGGCTACTTCCGTTAGCAGTGCAGAGCGAACCAGTGAGGAATAGTGACCTGATCATACACTCTTTCATGTTGCAACGGTTGTGAAGCTTAAGACAAAACAAACACGATATTGCATTGATTCCATGTGCAAACATGCAGGGGCTGCAGTGTTGTAAGGTAATGTGTTGCATCATCCACATACAACAAGAAAGAACCTTATCAATACACACAAAGATCTGTAAGATAATCATATCTTACTGTAATGAAAAGACATCATAGCTCCAATGAGGTCACTTTAGGAAGATCAAATATTTCTGATATGACATCATGAAGGAAACTTGCATTAAAATGAATAAGTTCCCCATTTTTATATCAATAAACTTTAGTTGCTCAAACTACTTGTGTCGTCCCTTGAACCATGTTTGGTAGATGCAAACCTTAGACAGTTCATGAGTTGCAACCACGTGTGAAATGTGCATCTTATTTAGTCTTATTTCAAACAGGCATTTGCTCTTTACATGTAGAAACTAAAAAGATCAAATTAAAAAATACACACATTTATCATCAAAAATTGTCCTTTGTGCTCAGTGGATGCATTTTAAGATCACATTTGACGGTCACGTCTACTATGAGGAATGTTAAATGTCTCAAAACCCTGGCTTACCTAAGCGAGCTGTGTCAGGCTTGAAGGTGCTGAAGTCCCAGTAGCGAGGCAGTTTAAGGGACATGGTCCTTGGTCAGTGTTTCATTTCTCACACAAACACACAAAAACCCACATCCAGCATACACACACACAAACACAAACTGAAGAGACAACACCGCTCATACTTCCTTCTTCCTGTGTGGTAACCTCTTTTCTTCTTCTTTCAGCCAGTTCCCCTATACAGCTCTGACTATAAATTCAGTATTAATATCTGCTGCTTACTGCACAGATAGGCCTTCAGACTACTTCCTAAAAGAGCTTTTTTTAGGTCATGGACAGACTGTAAGTGACTAATGTGTACAAACTAACCAGTGTCTTCGTTCGAGACCATGACTTTACTGTACTTTGTTATTTGTAATAGTATTTTTGTTGTGCATGTGTTTTTATTCAGGATTGCAGGGGTCTGTTGATCTGTCCTGGTCTTTGTATTAATATAAGTAACACAATCTGTTTTATACTAGTTCTCTTCTGGGGATAATTTTATAAACAATGTTTTATTCAAAAGAAGACAAAATGGAAATATTATGCAGAAGTCAGGAACACAGCAAAGTGATCAGCAGACGCCTCAGAAAAAGAGTGCCAGTTGAGTTGAAACATGTTAGAATAAAGTAAATTTCCTGAAAGATTTGTCTGAATAAATGAAACATTAACATATTATTCAAAAAGAAGACAAGATGACCTTGCTGGAATTATTACGTGGAAGTCAAGGACATTTCAAAGCGATTAGCAGGCACCTTTGAAGGCTGTCAGTTGACAGTCGAAACAATTCATATGATCAAAGTAAATTTCCTGAAATATATGTCTGAATAGATAAAACCTTATACAAAGAGAAGACAAAATGAATTAGCTGGAATTATTACGCGGAAGTCAAAGACACTTCAAAGCGATTAGCAGGCGCCTTTGAAGAAGAATGCAAGTTACAGTCAAAACAAGTTATGAGATCAAAGTACATTTCCTGACAACTTTGTCTGAATAAATGAAACATTAACATATTATTCAAAAAGAAGACAAGATGAACTTGCTGGAATTGTTACGTGGAAGTCAAGGACACTTCAAAGCGATCAGCAAACACCTCTGAAGCAGACTGGCAGTTTACAAACGAAACATGCCAGGAGAACAAAGTAAATTTCCTGAAAAATGTGTCTGAATACATTCAATTCAATTCAACTTTATTTGCATAGTGCAATTTACAACAAAGTAAACACAATGCACTTAATAATAAGAAAGAAAAAACCCAACAAGATCCACATGAACAACCATTAGCGACAGTGGGAAGAAACAACTCCCTTTAAACAGGAAGAAATCTCCAGCAGAACCAGGTTCAGAGGTGGCAGCCATCTGCGTCGACTGGTTGGGGTTAGTGCACAGAAGGACCAACAGAACAGGATAGAGATAGAACATCAGAGTGTCCCAGACTAGTTGAGCCATAAACCACAGATCGTCAGCTTCACGACACCTGAAACAGAGAAGAGAGAGAAGGGTGAGGAGAAGGCACCGACTGCAGAAAAACATGATACATTATTATCAAGTCAGCCTGCCTTGGCCTTGGCCCTCACTTCCAGTGGCCTTGTCAACACTTATCATGAAGGTGACGAATCTCTTCCCATTTATTGGTAAGCTAACAGTGACTCTAAGGTCTGTAAATGCGACCGTTCAGACAAGCCCATGTCTGCTCTAGCTGTTAGGTTTCGATTCAGTCCTGTTTATGCCGACTGTAAATCATAACCAGCTACATCAGAATTTGAATCTCTTCCTGTTTATTGAACCAGTAAATGTAACCGTTTACAGATGAGCTCATGTCTGCTCTAGCGACTAGATTGTTATGATTCAGTCCTGTTTATGCCGACTGTAATAATAACCAGATACAGCAAATGAAACCTTAAAATATTATTCATGAAAATGACAAAATAAACTTACTGGGATTATTATGTGGAAGTCAAAGCGATCAGCAGACGCCTCTGAAAAAGACAGTTGATAGTCGAAACATGTTAAGAGATCAAAGTGAATTTCCTGAAAAATGTGTGTGAATAAATGAAACCTTAACATGTTTCATCGCCTTGACAATTAAAAAAAGGATGATGGATGTATAGAAAACCCAATCATATGGTATTTTTAAATATATATATTCATACTTTATTTATATGAAGCACATTTCAGCTGTTCTAGACAAAGTACAACTGAACACAAAGCATTGCACAGTTTGAGAACAATATACTGAGATCATACAGCTTCATAGGAGAGATCTAAACCCACTGAATAAAATGTCCATCAAGGGGGGGGCTAGAACAGCTTGTGGGACACTCACAAAACTCCAATACATTCCCATCCAACTCTGGTCCTTGGCGGCTACAGTCCTGCATGTTTTTGATGTATCTGCTGAGTGTATGGAGACGCTTCCTATAAGTAGAATAACATCTGAAACATGCTGGACTGCTGCCATCCAGGAATTCTGTTTTAGATCCTTGCAAGAGTAACAGAAACAAAAGTGGCTTTGATTACCATGACAACACATTTATATCAAGGATTATTTAAATGATAATAAATATTTAGTTTTTGTTTTGTATGTTAAAGTCTAGAATAAGTCAGCTTTATGGGGACTGGAATGTATGAAGCATGTAGCTGTAACAAAGGAGCAAAGCTCTCTGTGTTACATTCAGTGAGCTCTCTCTAGTGGTCATCCATGGCAACAGGCAAAGGAATGGCAGGAAGGAGCAGGAAGGGCTTACAGAATATTCCAAACATCAAGCAAATAACCCAGAATGACACTAGGCATGGTTAAGGTTAAACCGAACCAGAAATCTGAGTTTGTTGCCACAAACTACAAGTGAGGGGCCAAAAAATACCAACTGCACCAGAGTCACAGCAAGAAAAGACTGAACATAGCTTCCTGCTAGCACATGGCAACAGTAACATCTTACTTATTAATCTCAATGATTATACCATTAATGAACACTCAGCATGACTTTGAAATGACCCTAAACAATATACACTGTACAATAACTATGAAAAGATTTGCAAAGTTACTGCACATTAAATAAATATTCCCAGAAAGGCAAAAACATCCCATTGTGACAAAAAATGAGGACCGGGGGGGGGGGGGGGGGGGTAATAGATAAAGTAACACTTGGGGGTGGTTCTTCAACACTAAACACTGAAATGTTCGAAAGGACACTGGTTCTATATTAAATACAATATAAGTATTTTTTTTTAGCAACATGAGAGGAAGTCGTTACAGTCAATTCTGTGTATTGAGGAAACAACAGAATGACCTTCAACCTTCCTGCTACGCACTGCTGTAGGAATCCATTACTTTTCTTGATTATTGACTACAAAAAAAAAAAAGTATAATCTGAAATTGATAATAATAAAAATACATTACTCTCCTTATTCCGGGTGCCGCAGGTCCTCGAGAGCCCCAGTTCTGCACTTTTAGACGTCTCACTGACTGAACACTCCATAATGCAGCTGAAGTACAATCATCTGAATTTGAATCATGTGTGACAAACATGATACAAAAGAATGGAGATTTACTCATATTTCTGTTTTGTCAGAACTGTTACGTAGGGTTGGTTTTTTGCTATGTAAAATGTCAAATCAACAATAAAAGCATACTAAAAATTGCAGGGAAAAGCTATTGGTTAAAGTATGAGCATATTGTTCACCTGCAGCTCAATCAATGCTGACATGTAGGATGTTTTTTACTACCTCTGAAATATTAACGCTAAAATAAACTCTGAATTTGCCTGAAGCTTAGCATATTAAATAAAGTGTAAAAACCAGTGAACTTCTCCCAGAAACATTCACAAAGAAGAGGCTTCAGTTTGTATATTTGACCAAAAGACTCTCTGACGACATAAATAATGACTGTTTTGTGAAACCACAACATGTATACAGCATTGGGTTGCAGCCCAGGAAGGTAAACACCCCAAATTCACAAAAGGTTTGAGCAGTAGTAACATTGGGAGTGGATTACATACAACACACTAGTAAACAAACCATCACTGTGTTTTATTTGTACCATGAATGGTCCCACCACCATCTGTACAAATCCATAACTGCTTCCTATTGGACAGTGAACGTAAACACAGAATAAATCCAAAACTGGAGACCATAAAATTGCAGATGTGACGCTGGTGATGCTTTTAACGCTCAAGGACGAAGCTTTGTGCCGTACCTCTAACATGCACACAGACACACAACAGCAATGACTCAGCAAACATGAACGGAGTTCCAATGATGTTTGATGAGAAAAACTAAAACCCCACAGGCATCACAAATGTATCAGCCTCAAAAAAAAAAAAATTACATACAATATTAAGATATAATCCAACATATTCAGATATAAAAACCTTTTTGTGTATAAATAGAAACAATCACAAGAGAGAAAATCAGGGGTGAAATTACAGAGGAGAGAGCAGCTGGACAGACGATACAGTAACAGGGCTTAGAGCAGTGCACCGAAATAAAAAAAAGTACAATAAAATAGTCACACAGTATAATAGATATATCGATATCCTTTGTATGAATAGAAATGTACAGATGACCAACAGTGTTCACAGATAATCGAATGGAAAATCACAACCTGAAAACTCAGTTGAAAACAGGATTCATAAACGGTATGAACCGGAATGACCCAAGGCTGTTCTTTTTTTAATGGTTCTTCATGCTCTCGCTCATACAAAGCATGGAGATTCTCCCAAAGGGTCGAGGAACCCCTGCCTGCGCTGAAGCCCCGGGGGGAGGTGCCTCTACCTGCCCGAACCAGTGTGAGTGTGTGTCTGTGTGTCTATCTGTGTGTCAGTGTGTGTGTGTGTGTGTGTGTGTGTGTGTGTGTGTGTGTGTGTGTGTGTGTGTGTGCAGCTCTAGGCGTTGACCTCCTCCAGCACTGGCAGCAAGCCTTTCTCTGTCAGGTGATTCTTCAGGGAGTTAAAGATGAGGAGCTGCTGATCCGCTCGCAGAGCCAGGAGCTGCTGGATCACTTTGGTTGGGTTTGGTCCTCTGGTGGTGAAAGGAGGAAACAAATCACACACAAATAAAAAACTAAAAACTGAATATTCACCGCATTCCTAGAGATACTATTCCCAGGATGAGGATGCAAACAAATACAGAGATACTGTTTGTACACACAACTATATGGGGTGCCGAGTGTAAAAACTGTTTCATAGCCGACATATCTAAATGTAAGTGTTAAATCTAAATGTTTAATTTAAATGTAAATTAAACATTCTCGGCCATGAAAAAGTGAGTTTTTACACCGGGCACCCCATCTCACACACACACACGCACACGCACACGCACACGCACACGCACACGCACAAGATACGTTTAATATAATTTTACAATCACAGCATTTCAAAATAGCTTGAATATAAATAAGAAACATAACAACCCCCTTAATTATTAAAGATGACAATCATCTTAAAATAATAATAATCAATGCATCATTTATTTTATTTATAAAACACCCGTCACCAGTATTGAAATCACATGCCTGTGGTCAGATGAGGCGTTTACTGACACTCTGTAAAACAGTGTAGTCTGCTAATATAAATCCTTCCCATGCTGCAAGGCCACGAGGCTGTTAATCAATTAAATAATCTCTTTCCACTATAAATCTGCACTGATCATCACATATAAAGCCTAAAATACAGAAATTCCCTGTACTAAATTACACACAAGTGTTCAGTGTTTACCTGATGAAGCTAGCGATGTACACGTTCACAAAAGTGGCCATCAGATACTGACAGTCGAATCTGTCCATAATGCCTCCATGACCCGGGATGGTGTTGGCAAAGTCCTGAAAGGCAAATGAAAGAGACATTGGACATTACTTCTGAGGGTCGCTTGTCTGAAACGGGAGAAAAATACAGGGCTTTTATTTTGAAAGGGACATGTTTTGAAAAAAAATGCTGTCCTATCACATTTGTACACTAGAGGGCAGTGATTAGTTAATCTTCCTCAAAGTAAAGTGTATTCACCAAGTAGTTAAGAGGTACCTGGAAGTACAGTTGGTTTTATGTATATTTTCTTTTAAAAAGCAATTTTAATTTATTCTATTTAATTTTTGTAATTAAAAACTGCTGCTTTGATCACTGGTTTTGTTCAAAAGAAAATTAGTTTTAAATTTCAACCCTTAGAATTGCTTTTTAGCAGCTATATTCATAAACTACATAATTCGAAGCACCTTTTAGTCTGAAATTTAGAAAAAGATGACATGACAGATGTGTTGTGTACAGTATATTGTATTACCTTGTGCTCCATGATGTAAAATTAAAATTTGTTTTTTAAAAATACCAATAAAAGAGTATTTAGTTCAAGCTCAAATTCGTTAAATGTTTCAAAAAATAAATGTAAATTCTTAATTTTCCAGTTTTTGCTGACAAATAGTTGTGTCTGACACTTTACAAATGGAGAACCATCAAAATACTTTTTATGACATTACTCCTGCAGACTAGCAACAAACCGCCTAACACAAATATTTACAAAGAAGCAGCTGACGGTTTGGCGTGTGTTTCGATGATGACGTGATGCTTGAGCTCTCACCTTAATCTTAAAAGCTCTTTTAAAGCCACTGGCAAAGAAACCACCAAAAGGTCCGACAATGGAGGCGAAAGAAGAAAGAGCGATGCTGTGGATCTGGAAAGGATACAGTCGGACTGTGGTCTGTGGACAGGAACAGAAAGTGGGAGAACGACCAATCAAGAGATCTGCAACGCCTTTAAGAAATGCAACATTTAGTTTGTGTTCCTGTTGGGATTAAGATGGCTGCTGTTGAGTTTTACCCATCCAGTGAGAGACTCCAGCACGCTGGGCAGTGTGTAGTCCTGCAACTGGAAAAGATCGGATGGTTCACAGTCCACCTGGAAGCTGTTGGAGTCATTGTTGAACTCCACGGGACACACGAAGTAGCGATAACTGGCCATGACGTAGGACAGCTAAGAGCGGGAAAACACACCATTACTCTCCAACAGCTTCTGGAACCAGGACTATAACCTTAACATATACAAGTGTGAGGAAAATCATCCATCACTTACCAAAATGCCAAACACAATGGTGGAAAACAATCCACCGATAAATCCTTCCCATGTTTTTTTCGGCGAAAGCTGGAATATAAAAAGGAGAAAGTTGTAAAACAGTGTTCAGTAAATCAGAAACGACAAAACGCACATCTGATTGACCGACCTTGATGAGTGGAGTTCGTCCGAAGAAGAAGCCAAACATGTAGGCCATGATGTCGTTACAGATCACACAGGAAATGGGAACAATGAACCTATTGGAACAAACAGGAGCTCAAACAGTGGCTGCTTTTTATGCTAACATATCCTACAAATGGATTTCAAATAGAAAGGCGACACATTTACAGTCCACATCATTCAGTTGGGCTCCACTTGTACATGCTACATTGTTTATTGGGATCCCCATTAGCTTCCACCATAGTGGTTGCTAGTCTTCCTGGGGTCCCTAATTAAAAGCAAATAAATACACAATGCCAAAAACAGAATAAAATACAAATACCATGTAAGTAATAGAACAAAACATGTCTCGATCTCACATGTACAACAGGGTTTTTAGTGTTTTTTTTATATATACATGCAAAATTGTTGAGTTCCTCAATATTTTAGGCAGTTTATTTAATAGTTGAGATGATCTAAATAAGAAAGACTTTTAAATAGTTCTAGGCCGATTGATGGCCAAATCATGACTAGAAGCATGCCTCACAGAATTGGTTATGGGGATCATTTTCTTTAAAAAATAATAGTAGGTTTTATTTTATTTTGTCTTGGAGCCAAGACAAGATACAATGCATTACTTTAACACTAGTAAAGTCAGGCCACTTTAATACTAGGTGGGCTACCTAGTATTAAAGTGGCGGAACATGGTAGAAAATGCTTTATCCCCGCTGGGTGGTGCTGGGGAGCGTTTACTCACCAAATCATTCCCTCAAACAGATTATGAATGATGAGATGAGACTGAGTCACCACAATCAGGAGAGTGACGTGGGTCCATCCAAACTGTGGCACAAGAACAAAGAGCTGCAGTTTTACAAATCACTCGTAGGATGGAAGTCTGCTGCAAAAACACATGCTCAGTGACCACGTTTATTAGATCCATAGCGTAACCAATTAATAGTGCTGCTAAATTAAGACTGAGCATCACAAGAGGAAACTGCAGATTTCCATCTGCACAAACCCAAACACTTTTTCCAAATACTGGAATGCTTGCACTTTGAAAAGCCTCTTTAATAAGCCACAGGCTGGAGGCCATTGGGCTGGGCGGTGTCTTACCATGTAGAACTGAAGGCGGTAGTGTTTCTTTACCAAACTCAGCACAAACATGCAGAAACCTGCAAAAGGAGACAAAACAGAAGCATGAGACACGAAGGAGGAGGAGGAGGAGGAGGAGGAGGAGGTGTTTAATACCAAATCCAGGTCATCTTTGGTCAAGCTCAGAGTAAATTTAGCTTGACCCATTTAAAAAAAGACTTTGTTTAATGGATATTGAGCAGCACTGGACCCATTAAGCTGAAACATGAAAAAGACAAATTTTCCAACAGTTATCACATGCTTTCACTGAGAGGAAGAAATCGAGCCAAACGTAGTAAAACAATAACTCTTCTTAAAGTAAATAAATTACACAGCACATCAACTTCAGTCTGAAGTGTCTGCACTTCAAATCATCTCTGCATTAAAAGCATCTGAAATAACCACTGTGCGGGTTGATTGTGAAAGTAGCAGGAAAGAGGCTAAAACAGTGAGGATGCCTCCTTCCTTCCCACATCCTGTTGTGAAGGATGTGAATAAAATGATCACTACGGACCAGAAGCACAAGTGGAAAGTTTAGTTCTAAGCTTTGCTTGTTTAGTGAAAGAACACACAATGACTGTACAAAACTATTTTAACACACTGGGATTTCTTACAAATGAATAGTTAGTGACTCCAACATTTGCAACATATCAAACACGGGGATTAACTCCTTGCGAGCGAATGATCAATTTGACTTAATGAAATATTTAATGAACTACAGTCAGTAGGGGTGTAAGGATACACTCAACCAACAATTCCATTCAAATCCCAATTTAAAAAAATAAAATAACTAAAGATTGGAATGTAATGATGCACTTAACTCCTTCAAATTTGAAAACATAATCATTTTTTGAAGAGAAAACAACACAGATTAGTCAAAATACAGATTATTTTTCTGTTATTTAAATTGTCAAGAATTTTTTTAAATAATATTTTCTTCTTATAACCTTCTTACAAACCTTTTGAACTGTTTGAATTCATAAGCCAAAAATAAACTGCGCATTCCTTCATTTATCACTATGGAAAATTGAACAAAAATATATATAAATATTTTAAAAAACATAAAATAAATCTATAATAAGTTTTCAAATCATAAATACAGTGAAAAACTAGAGGTGAGTTTCTTTTTTAAAGTGCAGCTTGAGATCTTGGCTGGAATTTACATATTTTTGAATTGTGCATGCGCTAGGGGTGTGAAAAAAAATCGATTTCACAATATATCGCAATTTTTTGGGTGCCGATTTTAAATCAATTTTTTTTTATCTTTATATATATATATACACACATATACATATATATATATATATATAATGAAAATGTGCAAAAACACTAATAATAAATAAGATGTTTTGAAGCAAATAGTTTTGACTCACTTTTTCCTCTGAATGATCAATATCTTCTGATGAACATGTATAGCAACTTGATTTTTCATCTCTACGTTTAATTTTGATACTAACTGGGTAGAATATTGCAATATATCGCAATAATATTGTATCGTGACCCATGTACCGCAATACGTATCGTATTGCAACATCCTTGCCAATACTCACCCCGAGCGTGTGTGGCTCTGTATTTTCTTGCAATACTTGCATACAGTCTTTGTCTTCACTATTATCTTCTCACCTCTTTTTTATTTTCTGACTTCCAAAAGCCAAAATGCTGCCACACCTGCTCGGACTTAAAACCAATAGGGCTTGAATTTTCTGCTCTGGCCCATACTGTGCTGTATTGATTTTAATCCCCTCTTTTTTGCATTGATTTGTAGCCGATTCAGGATATATCCTTACATCCCTGAAAGTCAGTGTTATTTAGTTTTATTTTGAAATGTTGACGTTTATACCTGTGAGGTAGAGAGCGAAGGAAATAAAGCGGTGATATTTGCTGAGGATGCGTAGAGGCTCCTCCCTTTGCACCAGAGTGAAGAAGTAATCTGTCACCGTCTCACCGTAGAAGAAGTAGTTCACGCACAACAAGAAGTACCTGCAGGGCAAACAGTTAAACATTATGTACACATCCAACTGTGCTGTGACACGCAGCTGATTAAAATGTGGATTGAATATGCCCACAGACAAACACACACAGTCTGGTGGGAATAAACATTTCTCCTGGACTAACCTTTCTCCTCTTTAAACAGGTTTTTTTAGGCTTGGGGCATAGTTAATGTCAATGTACTGCTGCAATGCTAAACATCACTAGAGCTAGATCTAATGATCCACTGGAATTCTCCCAATATCTACAGGAAAGATTAGGCAAATAGTCTAATAAATACTGGAGAAAGAAAGCAAACCTTAGGCCATCTGCAACCTAATAGAACATGAAACAAGAAGTTAAGTAAAAAGATGTGGACATCTTTAGAAAAACATGCAACTCCTTATGTTTGTGTTTGTTCTCACCAGCTCAGCGTCCTGAACCAGGGCAGATGGTAGGAGTGGTACACGCTGTAACCAATCGTGATAATTTCCTGGAAGCACTTGATCTGTACACCGAGGACCTGCAGAGAAAGCCAGGAGACTAAACCACTATAGCAGTATCTCTGCTATGACCTACTGACACTATATGTCTGCTAAGTCTATATTTAGAAAATTTCTAGTTAACCTGCAGAACTGCCGAGGTTATTCTTAGAGAACCTAAAGTCGGGTTAATTCCTTTGATTTTTGTTAAACAGACAATTAACTGAACAGTTTCCCTAACTGGTACCAGCAATGCCACATGATCACTATGCACCTTGTTTCCAACATCCATGACTGTAAATCTAATGTCACCACAGCCATCCTCTTTTGTTAAAATCAAAAGGGAAGATAAAACCAAAGGAAAATTTCCTTTTACACATCAAACAGATTAATGTTCCCATTTGTAGATACTACTCTAAAACCTGCATTGACTGCTTTCAATTGTTAAAGGAGGGTTTACATTTAGGACCACGAGAATATAGATCTGCATCTCATACTTACAATCATCATAAGCACCATGGGGCCCAGGTAAATGATGATGAAGAAGAAGGAGATCATGGCGAGGGTGAGGATGCCTCGTACCCACCAGTTCTTCCATCTGAAGGAAGCACGAAAAATACCTCCATCAGTTCAGAGATGAAAGCACAACCACATATGATCAGATCACATCTGATCATATGTGTAAGATGTAGAAAACCAGGACTAGTTACTGCAGTATCCATATTAGATTAGTGTTAATTTGATTAGATTTGGGGAGATTGGATAATACTAGATCATGTGTGGGACAGACGTAGTTCTGTCATTTCTTATCCAACATATTGATTACTTAAGCCTTAATATTGCCTATGATGACCTGTATTTTTTTCTGTGACAGGGTACGTACTCAGGCTGTAAAAGCTGCTTCAATATTTTTGTTGTTTTTCTGTTAAAACCAAACCAAACAAAGGAAGGAAAATTAAAAAAAAAGCCTGTTACTGTTTATTCATACAGGTCTACACTGACAAAGACTTGAAAAATCCACAAATTTAAGATTATATTGCTGACTACTGTACATTAAAACTATACCAGAGGAAAAGTTCAGAGCTACGATGATCACACCAAAAATTACCCATACTGCTACACAATTCTTTATAATGCTGCTGCACAATTCTTTATAATGCTGCTGCACAATTCTTTATAATGCTGCTGCTCAATTCTTTATAATGCTGCTGCTCAATTCTTTATAATGCCGCTGCTGTTGGGGTTCTATTGTTTTGTATATTGTTGTATTATTACCGGTATTATTGTATATTTGTATGATTTTATATATATTCGATTTATATTACTGGTGTTTTTCTATTTTCATTCTTTTATACTATTATTTTTTTAGTCTATTTATTGTTTAAAGGCATCAACGGGGAACTTGGGAAAATTAATATGTAATGTACATTTCATGCACATAATGACAAAAATGCTTGGATCCTTGAATGAACAAAGTTCCATTGCAGCTATAGTATTCTCCTGCAGTATCATTTGCTTGGTCATTACATTAACACACTTAAGTCTCATCCTCACTCCACCAACAATTGATTTGAGCTGAAAAACACAAAGATTAACAGTATATGTTGACCCTCCTGCTTAATGGTTTACAGCTGATGTTAAAGAACATTATCTGTGTCTGTGTTGACAGATTATGATGACACGTTTAGATAAAGCAGGCCTGTTGTTACAGTTAGCTCAGAGCATGTATTTACCTGTCAGCAGTTTACAGACTCTCTTAAATATTACCCAGCATGCTCAGGTCAGCCTTATCGTCGTACTTTAAACACAAACTGCAATACAACACTTTAGCTCTGTAAGTGAGTGAGTGAGTGAGTGAGTGAGTGAGTGAGTGAGTGAGCGAGCGAGCGAGCAAACCTGGAAGAAAGTCCAGACAGGGCCTTGTTTAGAACTACAGGGGTATCATCAGGAGCAACCGGGACTTCTGGACCGCCAGAGTCCACCTTAGATTCAGTGTCCGACATCCCATCTTTGTCAAATTTCACCTCACTGTCGGAACCCTGTCGGAAAAACAACAAAACATAGAACTGAGCCACTGAGGAGTCACAGTGTATGAATCCTCATATTTATTCTCCTCTGATAAACAAGCATTTCATCTAGACACAAACATGAAACTCATAAACAGCACTAGGGCAGGGCGATATATCATGATTCAAGATATATCGAGTTTTCTATTTTGGCGATATAGAAAATTATGTTATATTATAATATTATAACGGCTATATCGATATATATATATATTTTTTACATCTTATTTTGTATTAAAATACTAGTTTTCGGAGTCGGTGCTTTCACTTCTCAGAACAGCTTCTCCTAACCCAGACCTTGCCCTAAATAAGCCACACTACATAACTCACTCACACGTGCTGTCCCTTATAGGAGGAAAAAGCCAAATGTGGCAAATCTTGTGCAGCTGTTTGTTAACTCCTTGACTGCCAAAGACGTCTAAAGACGTCAATTGGTTTTGTAACGTTGACTGCCAAAGACGTCAATTGTGTTTTTCGGCTGGGGTTGCTAGGAGACAGCAAGTTTGAATTTCAAACTTGTACAATAATGTAGTGACCAACTGGTAACATGTAGGTGGCAGCAAACCACCTTTGGATGAGAGATCACTCATGATGGGCAGAGCTCAGAGGAAGAGGAAAAGGAGTTTATAAAACAGAAAATGGCATTACGAGAGTTGATGCTGAAGCTCCCAGCAGCTCACAGCAGCGCACACTCGACCAGAGCATGTGTGCAACTACGTGGACTATTGAGAGTGTCGCGATGGTGAGAGAAAACAACCAAAAAAATGGGGCAAGCGATGACACCCAGCATGTCCGAGAGGAGGCGGAAGTTACGTGTGTGGAGAATGATGAGGGAGAGACTTGGAAGACGGCCAAAATACAGTAAAAAAATCCATAAAATTCTGACATAGATAACAAAATAATAACAATTTTGCTATCAAAAGCCTGGTCTCAGTTTTGTTTTTGAAGTTTTATAGAAGGAAACCAATGTTGAGGTGTCACTAAAGCAAAAAAAATAATTGCTTCAAAGTCACTGACAGAAAAATACATTTTTTTTCAGCTTTTTGTCACAAACTGGCGATTTGTGAGAAACTTGCCTCTATTGAACTGCTGATTACAGAACAACGAAACAAGCTAGAAACAAAAATCTTTTTTTTCTGATGAAAGTAGAGAGTCTAATCTTTTAGAATGGTTGCAGGTTTGAAATTGTCATAGTACAAAATATTCTGTGGGTCTTGAAAAATCATCTAAAACGCCCGGCAATATGGGGTTGGCTGCTCTGAAAATGACTGGCAGTGAATGAGTTAATAAATGTGCCTGTGTGGCATTTTGCATTAACAAATTTAACCCAAAATTGTCTTTCTGGTCACACTTTGTTGAGTAATGGTCCATATTGCCCAGCCCTAAATGGCACTACATCAAAAATACTGCACCAATAAGTACTTTTAGGTGAGTGTTTCACTTCCCCTGTAACGTAAGACATTTATGTTACTGATTTGAAGCACTTTCTCGATGAATGGCAATCATACTTATCTGACTGCTTCATTGATGTAAAAGTAACAAAGGGTAGGAATGTAAAAAACAGAGCATGAAACAGATTGTTTTGCATCATGGAATCATATTGAATCATTGAAATGATTATCGAAATTAAATTGAATCAAATCGTGAGACCAAAACCAGAGCCCTAATTTCCACACAGACAGATGATGAACTGAGAAACTATTACATATCAGAACATTAGATCAAATCACCCGTGACAAGCTCATATCTTAACCATTTTTTCTTAAATCCAATGAAATGCATCAGTTTGCATGCACGTCTCCTGTTTTGCGTATTTCCAATAGCAGGGAGCCTGCAGGATGAGACATGGAAATTACTATTCAAATCACATGATATGATGTTTTGGTTGCATTGCTCACAGCATTATTTACACATTTAGCACTCAATTACAAAACTTATTTAACTTTCAGTCACTGGCTGCAGTGCACTGTAACAGCATATTTACTAAGTATCAGGGCTGTGAAGTCTGTTAAAGACATTTTTATTCGACGCTGCTTTTAAATAAACAGTCACACTACTTAATCTGATATTATCCTGTTTATTGTTTAGTCTTTATTTGAAGGGACAAATGCATAGAGCATTAAAATCATAAAAGACAAAGATGTACAGCTAAACAGCTAGTTTCCATCTTTAGTCCCTAGTTACCTGTATAAAACATACAATAACATGCAAAAATAATAATAATCCTGTTTTATTGATTGATATTGTTTTACATGTTTAGATTTTTCCTCATTTTTAAATTTCATTTCTATGGTGTGCTAGCGCTACTGTGGTATGAGTTTTGTGTAAAGCACTTTCAATTTTCTTTTACATGAAAGGTGCTTTATAAATAAATCAACTTAACTTGAAACAAAAGAAGCAGACATGTAAGATTAGACCAGCTTTACTGTGAAGGTCAATGAACCTCACTCACCATCACCCCCTGTTGCTTTGAATCCAGTTTCATTAATAATGAACTTAAACTTGTTCATTTACTACCAAAGGCCACAGTTTAAAGCTACAATCAGCTATGAACACTGAAAGAATCTAATAATATTCTAATGAGCCACTAGGAGCAGTAGTACTGGATGTGTATGTTTGTTGATTTTCAGAACCATCTGTTGCCCAATGAAGGCCTGCTCATTCACGGCCTCTCCATAAAGGCAATAATAAAAGGATTGCTGTCATCAGACGCCAGCAGTCACACACACACACACAGACACACACACACACGCACGCACGCACACACACACACACCCCTGCTACTGATGACCAAATTTGGCTTCAAGCTCCTTCAACCCAGCAGATGGTTCACTGCTTCCCAACGCTTCGTCTCACACGTCCATAACAAAACGAGATGCTACTACCCAGAAGAATTATTTCCCGGTGCTTTGTCACTGCACTGCCTTTCTACCTCTGACTCGGAGTAAAAATATCTGAACAATATGTGAAAAATGGCTGAGGTGTCAGTGACCCTCTTAAAAACAATTCCCCTCAGGGAAAAAAAACACATTTTCCAAGTAAGAAAAAAGATGAGATTTCCTAGATTATTGCTAACCTGAGTTCATCTAACACTGTATATATGCTCAGATACAAAGGTTTTTAATAGGCTGTACAAAGCTTAATAATTAATATTCACTTGCAAATCATTCCCAAAATACCTTCTTGAATCCAGAAAGGTTCATGAAAGCAACCCATCCCATCTTTGTCACCTAGTGACATAATAAAATAGACTATTTTTGTATGATTCTGGCTGATTTATAGATGTTTTTTGGCTTTTGAAAGAGCAATTAAAATTTCCTTACTAGTGAATATAGGAGCTGTATTGTTTCACAAATTTGATCTGTCACTTTGGCAGATTATTCAATACGAGGAAATATCATTGAGTACTTCTTTAATTCAATGAAAACACATGAATGAGACAATCACTTTTGTGTAGATGTTTAACCACACGCACACGCACGCGCGCGCGCACACACACACACACACACACACACACACACACACACACACACACACACACACACACACACACACACACACACACACACACACACACACACACACACACACACACACACACACACACACACACACACACACACACACAATTTCCGTCCATTGGTTTCTATGGAGACAATGCCCGTCATTCAGGATGCTGGAGTTAAAAATAGACCCTCATTTCACATATACTCCTCCCCTCCTCGTGTTCGCGTTGACATGTAAACCAGAGGCAACAGGCATTACGTTTTCTTTTTCATTTATAGAAATACCATAGCGATGTAATAGAGCATTTATGTTGGGATGTCAGTGTGAGTTGACCCTTAAACCTTTAAATTATCTCAGGGACTATACAGGGAGGCATGAAATCTATATTTCAAGCTGTGAGCTTGACAAACAAACAAACATGTTAGTGCAAATTGTTGTACTTCTTTTGAAATAGGAAAAAAAACATCTATCTAGCTTTATTAGACTTTGTAAGTGTGCAAAGACTGCATGAGTTGTCAACTATTTATTAATATGTTATGTTGTACTTCCTGTTGTCTTTATACTGTAATGCTGTTGGAATTCTAATTTTCCTAAGGACACCTTGAAAAAAATTATAAATTAGATTTAAAAATGTTAAAAAAATAAATAAATAAGCAATTTCGAAAGTAATTACCGGCTTTTATGCTGCTTCTTTAGCTCAAAAAATAAAAACAATGGTTGGAATAAATTTTTGATAACTCACTCATCTTAAACAGGAACGTCAAACCCAATATTCACGAGCCAAGCCCACCAAAAAACAGACACCTTATTCCATTATTTTGTTACAAATAAAAACTAAAGAAAATATATCACTCGTGATCAATCACCATGTAGTAAATAAAGGGTTTATTTAATGAGAAATTGATCTACATAGAACTGTTAAACTTGGATATCATAATGTTAAAATCTGCAAAGCATCGGCCAATATTGGCTTTAAAATTAAGCAAATGTTTAATCAATAACATAACAGGTTTTGCTTCCTTCATCAACAAATATCAATAGCTGCAATTAGGTGTGGAAAAACATATTGGTATCTGCATATACAAAAGTTCAATATTGTGCACATCTGCTTGGCTTGTTTTTTTTAAATGTGTCTCTTGATATAGATCACAAAAAAAATCATAAAATGATAGAAATAGCCTCATGACGAAATTCAGGAAACAAGGTATGATAATGAAAAGCACAGATTAGATTTTTTTTTCCTGTATGTTTTCTATGTATATCTGAATCTATTTACACTGTTGCCTTCCGGTGTCCTTCATCTGCTTTAAGCTGCTCTCTTTTTAACCAGTCATCATCTTTTCAGTATCACCACAGCCAACACTCTTTTACATCCATGTTGACATGATCATAAATTATGCATTGTCTTCCCATTAGTCTGAAAACAACACAAGACTCTCCCATACCATGCTGTCCAAATGAAGCATCTGGCAGAAGGTTGCTGTAAATGTAAACAATGTTATGATTCTATGAGTAGATTCCAAGACAGAGTTAAAAATAACAGTATTTAAATTAAGGTGACATTAATATATTGGCGTCTGGGCATTACTTTGCCTAATATGTAACTGCATGTTTAAAATAAAAAAATAAATAAAAAATAAGACGCACCAAACCCTATCAAATTTTACGCAAATCAAAGTAAATAACCCAAAACTAATATGTTGGATAAAGCCAAACGAGCTTTTTAAACTCACCAGCTACGTATGAATATTTTGACATATGATAGGTAAGTTAAAGAAAGGTACATTTGACGCTTATTTCAATATTTATATCAAATGTATGTTGTTTTCGTTGAAAACGAAGGCAGGAAGACAGTGACTTGACATCAGCCAATCATTTAAAAAAAAACCATCAGATGTGCATGTGTTTTCCAACCTTAGTAATTTCCTACGTAATGCTATAATATTTAAAAAGACAACTTACTCTTTCAACACAGGCAGATTGATATTAAGCACCATTGTAATGACTGTCCAACAGATAGCTAGCTGGCGTTAGCACAGGCTACAGATGGTGAAGGCTGAGCGGGGCTAACGGTACCTTGTCCTCCGACTGTTGTTGCTGTAACGTCGGCTCGGTGTCTTTGTTCCCGCGGTGCCTGAGCTCCGCCATCCTGTTCAGGTCCGGTGGGTTTAAAACACAAAGTACGGACTGACAGTGGCGGTAAACAAAGCCTCCGTCTGGGTTTTACCAGTGACAAATTCAGCCTGAAGGACCGAGCGCCAATGACAGAGAGATAGCCTCGAAAAACATTGAACGAGCTTCCGGTTTCCAGAATAAAAGTGTTCCAGTGTTCGTGACAAGATTGACTAGTCATGTGTTATGCTAGAGGAGGAGTAATTGTTAATCATCTGAAGTTGAAATAAAGTTGGGAAAACCATTGGCATTTAAAAAAAAAAAAAAAAAGAATTAAACAAGTTTAACTAAGTTTAGAAGACTTTAAACTGAATTAATTTTATAGTATGTGGAACCAAAAGCAACCTTTATTCTATACAAACTGCTCCAGATGTTTAAGCCCCTGCCCTGTCATTTTAATAATAATTTAATAATGTGTAATTATTGTTATTTACCTTCTCTTGATAACTTATCAATATTTATTTCCCAATATCTTAATTAACAATGAGTCTTATAGGAGGAAGTTACCTTCCAGAATACAAGTGGCCAAACTGATCATCCATATTTTTGCCTGGCCATAAGTAACCCATTTTGTATATTAAAATACAAGTAAAGTTTATCTTAATGATTGATTGTTTTAAATCCACAGAGTGTGTGTGTATAAGCATGAATCTAGACTTGAAAATAAGATTGACATTCATTCAGCTGCACTTCTCAGGTCAGCTGACAATAGTTAATTTAAACCCAGAGTCAAATACAACAAGACAAATACATTTCATCTTCCTATTCCTATTTTCAATTAAAGCGTAGGTTCAACTATCAACACTATCATGTTGACCTCATTTATAATTCACTTTCACACATTATAACTTTCTAAAAAGTTCTTTATTCATTTTATACATTTTTTTGAGCAGTTGAATTCTTTTAACGTGATGTGAAAATCCACATGTGCCTAGACTTGATGTCTTTGTAATAAAATAAATCCCATTTATTGATTAGGCATGTTTCCACTGACTATTTATGATATATGCAGTTCTATCAAGAGGCTCTATAGAACATATTTGAGTGAGTTCAGCTGCTACAAAAAACTGTAATCTCCCTTTTTGCCACCAAGTGGCAGCCAACGCTCACTCTTCCTCTGTGTGTTTGTCAGCCTTGTCTTACTGTGATAGTTACAGCATCTTCTATCATTGTTGAGTGCTGACCTAAAACTCCTCTATCTCCTCCTGATTGTATGTGTTATTTGGCTCTTAGAGGCCCCATCAGTGTGATTGACATTATTAGCTAGAGATGTGTTTCCTGCTGTCCTGAAGAGTAGCCTATGTGTACGCCTGTATTTATCTATTTTTGCCTTGCAATGGATTGGCTGCCTGCCCAGGCTGTGTTGTATCTTATAAATTAAGTTAGCTCAAGGTTGAATTAGCTCACGACCACAGCCAGATCAAACAGGTAGAGAAGATGGAGAAGACCATATTATTTTTCATCAGATATATTAGTGCATGCAGTGAGACACAGTGAGCATTCTTTTATTTAACATTTAATAAAAACAACATTCCCTTCAGTGAAGTGACTGTCTGAGTGAGAACCCTATATCACTTTACAGTAATGCACTCATTCCCTCTCACAGCCAATTCCTTGCATGTGTTTGGACTCTAGGAAGAAGCTGCAGTTGTCCTAAACTCCCACAAAAAGCATGAGGAGAACATGCAAACTCCACACTTTGCCATCCCAATCCACCAATATTCAAATGTATCTAAAAAGAAATAACAGAACCAGGAATTTTGGACCCTTTGCAGGAAGGAACGTCTGAATGACTGAGGGGTAACAAATGCTGTATAATGATGTGCATAAAGAGAAAGAAATGCTGATGACATTGATTACTCTCTTAGAAATGTTACTTTTTCAGCTGCAGTTTCTATTTAAATGCCTTTAAAATAATCTCCTCTTAACTAAATGGTAAACATTTGAGGCAAATGGACTTGAAACTACCAGAATCATGACACCTTTAACTGTTATAGTTAGATTAGATCATTTAATTTAATATTCTTGTTTAAAAGTGAGATTGTAAACTTTGCACCCTCAAAATTCAGCCACGACCTTGTGGTTTTTCCCGAACAAATATTCAAAATGATTTAAAAAAAATATATATATATCATCACACTCTCACACACACATATTCAGACTGCAGTGCTTTCCTCTGCACTCTGTGGGGGACACTTTTACCTTGCTGCAGTGCAGTGCGATGGCAAGCACGCTGCACATGTTCAGTGTGACTGTGTTTGTTCAGTCCTGGTCAACGGTGTGACCATCCGGTCCTGTTGCAAAGCTCTGAGAGAAAGTGTGTGTGAACAGTTTTTTTTTAGCTGAAACTCTTCAGCGAGCTTCTCCAGAACTGCAGGGCTGTGGGACATCTGCATTGCAGGAGTCTATATATAGCTATTGGAGGTACAGTGAGTGAGAGAGGAGAGAGGGGGAGACAGATGGACAAAAAGACACAGTGGAAAGAGACAGAGGAGGAAGGACAGGAGAATAATGAATGAGTTATTAATAATGAGCGTTCCTTAGTGTCCTATTGTGTGTTTCATAACTTTTATAATCTTTCTAACAGGTACAGATACAGCAGCTGTTATCCAAAAGTTAACCATGAGTGTACTTATGATTATTGTTGAGCACCCAGAGCAGAGTGAACGCCCAGATTTTTATGTTTCCCTGCTTGCAACAGAAAATTGCTCTTGGATAATCACACAGTCCCAACAGTAGAGTTGTTAATGCTGAACTCTAGTATTTACTGTTTTATCTGAAAGGCTCTCGGGGGGCTTTGGAGGAGGAGGGGGAGGAGGAGGAAGAGAGGAGTTCAATTATGCATGCTCCTCCACAACAACCCAATATGCTGACAGCAGCTCACAGCACACACACACAGCAGCAACACGGCCAAATGAAGGACAACACCCCTGCCCGGCCTCAGGCCTGCACTGCCAATGGTGGATTGATCCGACTTTTGAATTTCCAATAAATCTGCCCTGGCCTCTGACATGGTCCTTCTGTGACGCTCCTCCACAGAGGTTTGTGCTGAGTCATAGCATTAATCAAACTGAGTGGATTTGTTAGATAGAGGACTGATGGAGTTGCTGCTTGGACTTTACACAACTGCTCTTGAGGAAAAACCTTTAGGAATAACTCAACCAAAGGCAGTTTTCACACACTTGGATATACAATCATGGTTCAATGGATAATTCTTAGTACAGGGTCCTAGTTTCATCTCCACTGGACCCTGAATAACACTTGAACATGTAAAACAAAATTTTTACTGAAAAAAATTTTGGTTAGCGTAAAAAGTCACCCATCAGAATATTACATAGTTAAAGGGAATTCATTTAAAATGTAGTGTATTTCAAAGGCAACTCAGACTCATAACTCCCATACCCATAGAATAATTAAAGCGCTGAATTGCCATTAGGTCTGTTTAATGTGCATAAGGCAAATAGGCCAACATACATTATCATTTGTATCATAAATATCATTTTAAAAAGATTGAACTATTTCAGTAATTGAAGATGTTTTTCTTATTGCAGTTAGTCAATTGTCCAGTAACCCCAACCAGTCGAAGCAGATGGCTGCCACCACGGAATCTGGTTCCGTTGGAGATTTCATCCAATAAAAAAGAGGGAAGTTCTTCCCACTGTCAGTAAATGCTTGTTCATGTGGATCTTGTTGGGTTCTTTCTTTCTTACTATACTCATTATTTTGGTAAGCGCTTTGAGATGACTTTATTGTAATTTGCTCTATATAAATTAAGTTGAATTGAATTATCATTTCTTACTTTACATTATATATGGTTAGGGTAACTAAGTGTACAACATGTGGGTAAGTTGATTTGTAATCATTATACCAGTTTTCCATAGGCCCTCTACTTACAACCACTCATCTACTTAAATATCAAAAGTAAACATCACAAGTGAAAAGTAGATGTGAAATGCTAAGCTAAGTATCGGTGGGATAGGTAGGGTTGTTGTTGCATTAAATGCTAAAACGATATCTATCGACCATTGATTGTTTTAAACCTGACGTTATTAAAAACCTTTGTTGAAGCCTTTAAATAAGATAAATTTAAATAACACAAACTGTGATTTGACTCACTAGTAGAATTCACAACAGTCCAAATGTAACCTTTTTTTTTAATTTTTTAAACCTGTTAATTTTGTACGCAGGCTGAGTGAGTTTAAAAAAGTTATAATGTCCTGATTAAGTTGAGTATGTGACTAACTTCAGAAATGCTAATATCTAGGCCTCAGGGAAGACTCCTGAAAGAAGAGAAAGGTTTTTAAAAAAAAAACACCAAACTCCACAGAAAGCAATTGTTTCAGGTACAAGATTCTTTCTTTAAATCCAGTCTAGTTTCAAGTCACAACCTGCAGAATATAATGAATCTGATTCTCTTGTGTTGGTATAAGCCTTACACCAACACAAGAGTAGCAGATTATTTATTTATTTACATGGTATTTTTTTATTCTTTACCTTATACCATAAGGTACCAAAGCCTTGACAGGTTGTGAATGTTTTTGCTGCTAAAGAAAAGCCCATACATTATTTTGTATGGGCTTTGTAGACTCTGTCTTCTTGTTAACAATAATGTTATGGCTCTTTGTTCCTAGTGTATTGTAGTGTAATTCTACAGAAAGGATGTGAGCCGTTGTCACTTTATGAATAAGATACTAAAGAGATTTGTGGCACCACTGGGTTATGTTGTTCAATTATATCTTTATTGAAAGGTAATACTCTGTGGTTACATAAAACATAAGCTGCCAGATACATAGCCAAACCTAATACATTAATTGTGGGGATATGATGTCTGTTGTCTACCTTCATAAACAAGCTATCATCTTACCCGCTATTGATCGTCTTGAGCATGATGCATTCCATTGCATCGCATTTTCTCCTAAAACTTGAGGGTGCACATTTTCATTTGCGACTTGCTGCTATTCTAACAGTGGTATTGATTTTTCCCTTAGTGCTGATAATGCTTTTGCCACTGTGCTAAAAACTCACTCAAAAACAACTTTTTCTCTAATACGCACACACAGGATGGCAGCTTATAAGAAGATATTGCTTGGACTTGTGCTTTAATCTGAAACCAAAAGCTTCCATCAGTCATAACACAGACTGCAAATCTGATATTGTGTATCTTCCTCTTTTCCAGTTCATTTTTGGGGGGGATCTTAGATTAGGCCCAGTCAAAACCTTAGGCCTAGGGCAGGGATTTCAAACTTTTTTGTTCAGGGGCTGAAGATGGAGCTGTTAGATCTAAAGTGGGCTGCAGAATTTGAGCCTGAAATTACAATTCACAAATAACTAATATATACAGCAGTGCTTTTCAATCTGGGGTCGAGCCGTAGCTTGTAGGTCAGTGATACATATTTTAAAGAAAGTTATCTTTATGTTGTGTCATTACAAAAGTGCATATGTGCATACAATGCACTGATTAAACAAAACATACTTTACATGTATAGTGTATGACACTGGACATGATGCATTGCTATATCGGTGTGAATTGTGTTGGCTGTCTCAATTGCTTTAAAATCATGCAAAAAAATTATTATTTTTTTTTTTTTTTCCAAAGAAATGTGACATTATTTTGTCTACTGGTAACACAATAAACACATTTTATGTTATATACAAAACTAGGGCATGTACTTTTTAAGTTAATTTCTACTACACAGATATTAAATATTTAAGTTGAAACATTCAAAGAATATATCATTGCTATGGCATTTAGGGTTACAAATGGCAGTAAATTGTGTTGATATGACGTGAAGATTATGATGGGGTCCGTGAAAAATTTTCCCTGAATCCAAACATTTTGAGAACTATCCCCTTATATACAGTGTGTAAGCCACAGAAAATATCCAAGCCGTAAATCACAAACCACAAATCAAGCACATACAGCAAATGAAGCATGATCCATCCATAAACAATCCACAATTCAGCCATAAACCAAGAATGAAACTTCAACGAAGCACAAATGAAGCATGAACCACAAATGAATCACAAGTAAACAATGAACAAACCATGAACCATGACTGAAGCATTAACGAATCCCGAGCAAACCACAAATGAGGCATGATCCACTGATGAACCAGGAACGTACTATGAATGAACCATGAACCACGATTGAGATATGAACCACAAATTAAACTTCAATAAAGCACAAAACAACCAAAAACAAACCATTAATGAACAACAAATAAATCCTGAAGAAAGTGCAAATAAAGCATGAATGATTACCATCAAAAACAAAAATGATTGAACATTCCAAACTGTTTAGATATTTTGAAGCTTTATATTAGTTAAGTGTCGAAATGAATGGATGCATCCATCTATCCATCCATCCATCCATTTTCTGATCTGCTTGCTCCTTTTTTCATGTTCGCAGGGATCTACTTGGGCCTCTGTCCAGCTTTCATTGTGCGTTAGACTGGGGTACACCCTGGACAGGGCCCCAGTCCATCACAGTCCAACACAAAGACAACCACTCACACTGAATGGATGCAATCAGTGGTAAGGTGTATCCGAGCGATGAATTATAGATTATTTATAATAATAAACAATAAAAACAGATATCATTGTGCAGATATAATTCACTGAACGCCCTGAATTCAAGCCCTACTTTTACTTTAAGGTACGATAAGGCACACTTGAGGGCAAAGGTAGCCAACTTTTATCACAGCGGGGCCACAAAAATGTGTTTGTTTGATTGGAGGGCCACATGATCAACATTCATGTCAGCATTTAGAATAATGAGTGATCTGAGCATTATAACTGAAAAGAACAGTTTTTAGTTATTGTATATGTTTTTCTCTCATTCTGTGTATGTTTGTGCATTTCTGTTCTTTTGTGTATTTCTCCTGTAAAATATGTTGTTTTGAGTCATATTGTGTATTTGTGCTGTCGTTTGGCATTTTTTTTGAGTCAATTTTGTGTATTTCTGTTGTCGTTTTTGATTTTTTGTTAGTGCTGTGGGTTTGCAGAGTTATTTTTTGTGTTTTTCTTGTCTTTTGGTGTACTTTTCTGAGTAATTTGTGTATTACTGTTGTCATTTTGTTCATTTTTGGAGTAGTTTTGTGTGTTTTTGGAGTATTTTGTGTGTTTTTTCTCTTGTCTTTTACTGTATTTTCTTGCAATGTTGTAATTCTTTGTATTTTTTAAATTCATTCTTGCTTTTGTTTTGTGTATTTTTCTGTCATTTTGTACATTTATTTTTGGGGCCGCATAAAATTAGACCGAGGGCCGGAAGTGGCCCCTTGTCCACCAGGTGCCTATGTCTGCATGAGAATAGCAGGAACAATAATGAGTTTAGTACTCTCGAAAAATGTCAGCAGCCTTGTAAATACAATTGTTAATGTTCTGATATATGTTTATAAAGTTAATAGAATAATTAGTAATGTCAGATATGTGGACGTTTTTCAAGAAGAGCATCATAGCAGCTTTACTTGTTTTCATAGTTACTCGTATCCATACTCTTCAGTGATTACACAAACCCAAGTAGGTACTCATCCTGGAAAATTGGAGCATCCCTAGTACTCCTGTACTTGTTCTGCTGAGAACTTATTCATGTCAGAAGCTCAATGAAATATGGTTTAAATGAGTTTGGCGGGGTGTGAGATGAGATACGTCCTGAAGCATCTTTATCAAGCTCCACTGTCAGGGGGTCGTGACACGGCCATGCTCAGACGCCTCCAGGGACAGGCCTAGGGGGATTAATGTCCTTGAACATCAGGCTTCAGCACATGAAAACATGATTAGGTGAAACTAATTGTGAACAGATTTACAGGTCAGTACTCTATTTATTGATTTTGTGAATTCAACAATTACAAACAATTTAACATTGTTATATTACGACTGATTGAAGTGATAGTAAAGATGTTCACGTCTTACTCAATGCGCTATAGTAATGTAACAATGCATACAAATCAATTGGTGACTGTGTGTTTATGAGCCTCTCTACAAAGTCCATTGTGTTGGATCAGTCGTTTGCATTTTGGAGAATGACAAAGTGCCTTAAAATCTGGATTTGATTTCCTGCAAGTTAGAAGATTGTGAAGCAGCGTTTAGCGAATTTGCTTCATATAGCTCAAATAGAAAACCTGAGTACTGTAGATTCATATCAAATACAAACTTGTTGAAGAAATCAAGAGTGAAGAGCTTTTTTTTTTTTTTACCTGTGCTTTGATTACAATTTAGCTTTTTTAACTCCCTTGTCAAACCTTTAATGCTGCATTTCTCGGGGTCTTTTTTTTTTTTTTTTTTTTTTAATATATTCTTTATTATTATATTATAAGTATTACAATGTGCAACACTTTGAAGTTCCTTGTGTTTAAATCTGATGTTTAAATAAAGTTTTATAACCTTGTGCTTGTTTCATGTTGTTGAAGTGAGATAGGACATTTGCTACAGGAGAACATGCAAATTAAATGTCATTAGGCTGGATCTATTCATTCTATTCATCCACTCCCACAAACAATTTCAGCTACCACCTGACCTACATGTTTGTGGATTGTGGGAGGAAGCCATTTTTTTCTAAAATATAACATGAATGACTTTATGATATAAAAGTCTTCTGTTTTGATGAAATTGGTGACTTAATGTGTATACAGTATATTTTTGAATAAACTGCAGATACAAACATGTTGTGAAGGTTTGGTTAATAAATGTCTTTATTTGGCTTTGGGAGGAATATCACTGCATGAGACGGCAGCACGTACAATCACAGTATTCAAGCAGAACATAATGGAAAGTTTTAGCACTGGGCTAAAAATAAAAACATATTCTAACTGTCATCAATGAATAAGGCAATATATATATATTTTTTTATTTTTCATTTATTTGGACACACTACAAGCAAAATTGTATTCCCATTCAGCAGATATTTAAGCTCCCAGAGAAACAGGCCATGCACACTGACGCCCGTCGGTCGATTCATTTGTCAAAAAGTCAAGGTCACAAGAACGTATGATGAACGACAGTTATAAATAAAACACATTAACACATCACGGCGATGAGATGGGAGAGGTTATGCTAACAATAGCCCTTATATGAGACCCTGCACCATTAAACAGTGAACCTGGCAGTTTCTGCCCCGCCTGCCACACGCAGCTTCGGCTAAGGGCTGTCCATGTCAGACTCAGCTGTTCCAGCATCACGCCGTCCTTCATCATGTTTCAGACTAAACAATGTTACAGAATAGCACCACATCAATGTGAGCAGACAGAAAAGAAATGCACAGGAAAGACAACTACACGACAAATAAATCCACCAAAGGGGCGGGCGGGGGGTGTCATTCATATTCCTAAAATACAGATAGCAGCATTTGGAACAATACATTTTTCATTCTCAGAGATGCATTTCTACGCGGACTCGCCTAAAGTCGGCCTCACCCACCACCCCATTACATATATGTACAACTTTTTCTGAGCTCTGGCTTGTTTTTATTGCCGTGACACAATCCAAAAAAGATGGAGTAAGAGAACTGAGGGTGAGAAGATGGAGGCGATGTGGAACAACAATGAGGGTAAAGCATTCATCTGTCGCGTTGAGCGTTCAGATATACATCATTCCTTACAACACCGCGGTGTTCAGGTATTATTAGCTGGTGGAGCTTGGTTCTACGCAAAAGTGCCAACTCTTACACGCATAATTCAAAAAGCACCGTAAAAGTTGGACTGGTTGTTTCCTTCTTATGCTGCAGAACTTGTGCATTTATTTTAAAAGTCTATGTGCTGAGAAAATTGTTACTTTTTAGATCTTTGATTGCTTTTAAGTTTGGCTCGTTAATGGCACGTTCGTTTGTTGAGTTTAGGTTTTGACTTTTTGTGTCGTCATGCTGGCTTCCTATGCTGAAATGTTTGAACACCTCAGTATTGAATATGGACGTGAGTTTTTTTATACGCGCCTGTCTCCAACGAGGTCTGAAGGAACCACTACCTCGACAGAGAAAGGAACACAGAGAAGGTGTGAGGCTTGAGATGAACTGAGCAGAACCTGAAGTGATCATTGGGATGTGAAATGGGATCATGATGAGAAACGGGATGGTGATGAAGCTGATGATGATGATGATGATGATGATGACCCAAGGAGTTTAGTTCTTGTTGTTCTTCCCGGCAGTGCTCTCCTTCTCCTCCGTCTTTGTTTGCTTCTCCTTCTCCTTCTCCTTCTGCTTCTCATCTTTCCCCTTTGGTTTTTCCTCCTCTTCTTCTTCCTCTTCTTCCTCCCCTTCTCCCTCGCCCTCACCTTCCTCTACCTCCTCCTCTCCCTCCTCTTCCTTCTCCTCTTCATCACCCTCCTCCTCTTCCTCCTCCTCTTCATCCTCGGGCTTGGCGTCGGACTTGCGGTAGGCTCCCAGAGAGTAGGAGCGCGCTGACATGTAGGAGAAGCCGGACTGTACCATTGGGCCTCCAATGGAGCTGAGGCGGCATTCTTCACCTTCTAGAAGCTTCCTGTTGACCGAAGGTACAAAGATGCTCAAATTGCTGGACAGGTTTATAACGGTTGTGTTTTTCCTTCATGTAAAAAGGCTTGTGGTTACATTTATTTCAATATCTATATTAAAAAGCCACTTTTACAAAACATCACATGCATCAAACGCAAGGCCCGGCGGCCAAGTCTGTGCCTTTAAAGCATTCAAATGGGCCCACAGGAGAAAGTAACTGTGTAAATGACCTAATAATTAAGTTTAGATAAATCAGTCACACCAAAACCATAAATTCATTGAATCTCAAAATATTTGCAGATGCTACTATTTTCCCATATATATATTACATGACTGCAGTCACACATTGTCAATTTTTTTTCTTAAAATCATGCAATTTCTCACAAACAATCCCATAAAATGTCCCTAAATTACAGAAACATTTGTCACAAAATCAAGAATTATTTTAGGTGGAAATGATGATGTGCCTTAAAAAGTTTTTACATCCGTTATATGTAGAAGTGCAATTTAGGGCACAATAATGTTGAAATTGCTTACTATACCTACCTGAAATTTGTAGCCCACTTGAGAAGAAACCGTTTGTTATTTGGCCCCTGAGTTACTGTCAAATGTCAAATTTGACACCCCTACACGGACTGCAGTACAAGTCTTTGGACTAAACTGGGATTCTTTGACAATGTGTCATAAAATCATATACAAATATATACTATAGATTTATTTTCAATAAATACACATTTTTCTGTCTATCCTTTAAATTGTAATTGTAATCACTTCCTACTCACTATTGAGTAACTCGCCCCAGGACATTCGGTGTTACGCAGATGACTACCTGCTTTACCACACATTTCCACTTTCTCCTAGTTCTTAGGGTTTCTTACAATGTTCTCTTTATTTTGCCATAAATCTGAAAGTCTCCCTTCCTTTATGAAATGCATGCACTAAAAATTCCAACCTGTAAGCAGCAATCTCAATGTCTAGTGCCATCTTGACATTCAGCAGGTCCTGGTACTCCCTTAGATGACGGGACATTTCCCCCTTGGTGCTGCGCAGGGCTTGCTCCAGCTCATTGATGGTGTCCTGTTTGGAATCACAGACACTTTTAAGGGTCACTGACCCCCCAAATGAGAGTCATCTGTTTAATTTAATATCTGGTTTACATACCTGCATTTCTCCAATTTCATTATTATGACGATCCTCCATCTCAGCGATCTGCCTCTCCAGGGCCTCATTGTGGCCCCTGAGGGCCTCGATCTCCAAAGTGCGGGCCTGCACCTGCCGGCGGTACTCGCTCAGCTCCTCCTTGGAGTGCTTGATGGCATCCTGGTTGCGTGCAGCAGCCTCGGTGACTGTGACGAACTTGGAGTGGTACCAGTCCTCCACCTGGACCTGGTTCCTGGCCGACAGGTTCTCGTACTGGGCCCGGATGTCCTTCAGCGCAGCCGCCAGGTCCGGTTTACTCATCTCCATCTCCACTGAGACCTGCACACAGATGAGGGTGGGACTAAAACAACTGTTGTACTTTTCAAAACTCTTACACTTCATCTTTAACACATCCTCACCATGGTGAGAGTATTTACTGTCAGCAAAGAGAACAGCATTATAACTTCAAGCAATTATTATCAATGTTATTCTAAATAAACATAAAATCAATTTATATGTGCATCATGTAAAAAATGTATATTTTACTCTTCAGAATTTGTTTGCGGCTTGCATTACATTCTACATTTTAGCAACTCTTCCCCACCCCTTCCATTGTCCTACCCTGACTCTCTCTTCCCTGTTCCCTTCCCCCTCGCCAAGGTGTAACAGTGGCCTCTCTTTTCATATTTTACATTCTTAAATTTTTCCTCACCCTTCCTTAGGGAGGGCTAGTGATGGTCACAATTATGCAATAAAATAAATTCATTTATTTAATTGAAATAATAAAACATGCATTGCTTTCGCGAAAACATTGCACTACATGTAGTGTTGACCTTCGACAGCATGTGCAGACAAGGTGAACGTTTTTTTTTTTTTTTTTGTAAGTTAATTTCAGCAACACAGTTACAAAGCACTGTGTCTCTGTGCATAAAGGGAGAGCAGGAGCATGTTGGCACAGTCTTCCCCCTCTCTCTAATGTGCTGTTTGTCCCTTAGGGACACACACACTCACACCCACACAGATAAATCCAGGTAAGCAGTCTGTGTTGATAAGCTGAGCTGCTCCTCTGCAGGTTTGATGAATCGAGTGCTGACTCAGACTTTTCTGCTGAGCTGTCAATAACTTGTGTTGCAATAACGTTTGTCCCCAGAGATCAAAAGGGGGGGATCTACCTAGCAACCATCACTGGTTTTTCTCACATCAATGGTTTTCATGAGATCTAGATAGATAGATAGATAGATAGATAGATAGATAGATAGATAGATAGATACATAGATAGATAGATAGATAGATAGATAGATAGATAGATAGATAGATAGATAGATAGATAGATAGATAGATAAATAGATAGATAGATAGATAGATAGATAGATAGATAGATAGATAGATAGATAGATAGATAGATAGATAGATAGATAGATAGATAAATAGATAGATAGATAGATAGATAGATAGATAGATAGATAGATAGATAGATAGATAGACATTGATTGATTGATTGATTGATTGATTAAATTTGGTAATTGTGGTAATGTGTTACAACAGTTTCAAGAACAATAATAACACAGAAAAGGAGAATGCAATGGTGCAAAAAAATATCAATAAACATACTGTATACATCTGAACACACTAAAGCTTCATACAATCTAATGTGAAGAAAACTATAGTAATATGAAACTAATTTGATATACTGTAAAAGACAATAATTACTTTGTCTTTTATTTGTTGTTGTTGTTGTTTTTTCCAACTATTATTCATGTTTTCATTTACTGAAATTTCATTTCAAGCAACTTGAACTCCTGTTTATTCGTAAAAGGTCAAATGTTAATAAAGGTACAATCCTCATTACCAATTCATATTATATTTTAAAGGTGAAATTATTATTTTGTTGCAGTTTTGACCACTTTTTAAGCAACGTAATTTCTCTCCAAAAGCAAGAGTCTGTGAGCTTTAATAAGTGTATCCTCACGACGGTGCTCGTGCCTGTTGCCTCCTGGGATGACCACACCTCTTAATTATGCTCAGTTTTGCGCATTGTTCTGCCCCTCCTAGTCCAAACGCCCCCTCCTCGCCTGTTCTCATTACAGCCCCATTTAACCCAGTACAATGATACAGGAGCTCATGGATAAGCCTTCTGACACTGTGTAATGACCTCGATGCTGGGCAAAGATCTGCAGCATTTGTGCGTAAAATCCTCGAAACATAAATGGGTGTCTGTTCGTTTAAAATGCACCACACCACCAAAATCAAATTGTGCAGAGTCATTCTACGAAGTTTGAAGTCGGGACGGGGGCGTGGCGGAGGCTCGGTTTATGATCGGGGAAGGGAGGGGGCGCACATGGAGCTGAAACGGAACTGCAGTGCCATCAATTTTCCGGTGCGCAGTAGGTTTGGAGAGATGGCACTGAGGCTGTAGATTGGGATCTATTTTAAAAAGTCATGAAACATAAGCACATGTGATTACAACAGTGACTTTAACTGTTGTGTCCGAGAGTGGAAGTTATTTTTTATTTATTTATTTATTTTGACAAGTCAGTCAGGCAATTTATTTCCCTTGCAGTAATATATATATATATATATATATATATATATATATATATATATATATATATATATATATATATATATATATATATATATATATATATATATATATATATTGTTTGCCTTTATACACTAGTGAAGTATAATCACAAAATGAACATATGAACATGATGTTTGTTGTTAGTATAAATAGCTTTTTGTAAAAAAAATTAATTAAATTAAAAAAATACACTTCATTTTACACTCACAGTTGTGAAAAATTACAGTGAATAACTTTAATGCTGCTCTTTATGTTAATATTTATTGGATCAAATTTAAACTGTAACACCTTATCATATAATTATAGCTCAATAATTTCAAAATGCTCCTATAAATTGGTGTTTGACGCTGTGAAACCTGCACTTAGGGGTGTGAGTGTTGGTGACCTGAAGGCGGAGAGGCTGCAGGTCAGCCTTGATTAAGGGTCGTTTTCTTTCTTTCTGGGTGGGGGGGCATACCTGAGTGGCCTGCAGAGACGCCTGGAGCTCCTGGAGCTCCTCATCGTGGACTTTCCTCAGGAACGCGATCTCATCCAGGAGCGACTCTACCTTCTTCTCCAGCTCTAGACGCGCCAGCGTAGCGTCGTCCACGTCCTTGCGGTAACCCTTGAGCGCGTTCTCCGCTTCCTCGCGCAGCCGGGTCTCTTCTTCCAACTTCTCACGCACGCGCTCCAGCGCCTCGTTCATCTGGACGCAGTCCACGCGCATCTGGCTCTTCTCGTGCGTAAGCTCCTCCGCGCGAGCGCGCAGCTCGCGGATCTCCTGCTCGTAGAGCTCGTGCAGGCGCGAGGGCTCGTTGTGGCGCTGACGAAGCAGCGTCACCTCCGCCTCCAGGACTTTGTTCTGCTGCTCCAAGTTGTGGACCTTCTCGATGAAGGACACGAAGCGGTCATTGAGGCCCTGCAGCTGCTCCTTCTCGTTGGTGCGGATGATCTTGAGCTCGTTGGTGACCGCGGTAGACTGGCTCAGGTCCATCATCGGGTCCTGCATGGCGGAGAAGGTGCGACCGGGCGCAGCCGTCCTGCGGTAGGAGGTGGAGGACATGACAGAGGGGGAACCATAGGTGCGATGGCTGCTGCGGTAACCTATGTGGGACGGGCTGCTACTGCCCAGACCCGCGCGTCCGGAGCGGGGCGCATCCCCAAAGATCTTCCTGTAGGAGCTGCTGCTGTAGACGTCGCTGGAGTAACTCATGGTTTCCTTCAGAAGAATGTGACCTACGCGACACGGGAGTCAGAAAAGTGTGTGTGAGGAAAGTCAGGAGGCGTGTGTGGAGGGGACCGTGTGAGTGTGAGCGAGCGAAAAAGTGAGATGCGAGTGATGTCCGGCCAGGAAAGGTGTTTTTATAGGAAGGCGCTGGCGCATCATGTGACGCAGTAATAACAGATCGTGGTGAGAAACCTGCAAGCTTTAGCAGAAAGAAAGCCTCCCCCCTCTGGGGCGACACCACTTCATCCCATGCAGGCAACTCCTGTTTGCTGCTCTGGCTCACACACCACCACACCCACCTTAAGTCTACAACAAAGTCCAACTTCAGCACTGTTTCCTTTCTAAAGTCTCATTTTCTATGTGTACATAACCACAGCCCTATATATGTTACCCCTGTCACTGTATCCACTGTCACTGCAGTTTTTCTGCCTCACCAGCATAAATCATGTGGGGACCTGTGCGCCTCCGAATGTGTTTGTTGCTGCAGTTCGCATCATCCATCCATCCATCCATCCATCCATCCTGCCTGCCTGCCTGCCTCATCCCAGAACGACCTCCGCAATATTGGAATACTGAAGCAGTCACGCACCAAATACGGTCCATGAATTACTTATTAGAAATGATGTGCACAAATGATCAATAAAAGGTATAATCAAGGCTTTCGATGAACAACAGGTGTAAAATCTTCACACACCACTTGTAATTACGTTTACACATAGATATTTTTAAAAGCTCATTGTCACTTTTCTTATAAAGTGCATCGTAAACTCTTTTCATGTATTTATTTTGCTGATTAATTTCCTGTGATATGCTTTAAAAACCCCATTAACTCATATTTGTATCCAAAAAAATCTGCTTCACTAACCCCATTAATCCCATTGTAGCCTATGAACCACGCATTGATGAGAGCTGAGTATATTTAACAAAAATATGGATGTTTGGTTGTCAAAATGTTCCCATTTAGTGCCTGGCCCTTGCTTAAAAATCAATACAAACGGTTTTTTTTTTTTTTTTAACATAATTAGGGTATTTTAGTGTATACCACATATTAGAGACATGTTTGATTAACAACGTATTCAGAGTTTTGTATTTTATTTAAAAAAAAAAAAAAAAAATTTGTTTGTAAAGCATTTTCTTTTCTTTTATTCGTTCTCCCACCAAAGGTGTCGCTGGCCTTGGTGCTGATCCAAGTCATTCAGGACCATGCCTCAGCACGCAGAGCAGAGAGGCTTATACAGCCTCCAATGGGACGGGGAGGGACTACCAGCACCTCCTTCACCTCTATACACAGCTTAGCAGACTCTTATTCACTGAATCATTGATGCCAGAGTGGAAAGATGCCAAGTCATCCTAAATCAGACAAGAGACAATTTGGCATAAAGGAAAAAAATGACATAAAAGCAATCAGTGTAATGCTGAGGAAATGTGTGAGAGAGGAAGTCTCTACAACTGTTAAAGACCTGAGAGTGGGATGAAATCCAGAATACACTGAATTATGGTCATCGCCGTGAATGTCTCGTATATATTATGTTAAGTGGATACATAGGAGAATTGGATGGGGCCAACACTACCTGATTATGTGTCTATGTCATGTAATTATAAATAAATGAATATACATAAAACACCAAAAATGTACAGATCCTGGTTGAGTTAAACATGCTCTCTTTACACACATCATCCACAGATCACTGTCACCTCATAAAACAATAAAGATAATCAACAACATTGTCTTTGAGAAAGTCACCATTACTTAACTTTGTTGGATAGTTATTTCTTAATTGTTACATGAATAATAAACACAAATAGTTCTAATAATCATATCTATAAAAAAAAAAAATGGCCTCCATGATGAAGGCCTATAGGCTATAAATAGAGATGTTGGTGGGCAGATAAAATGAGATATAGAGTAGACTACACTAGGAC